>NC_138179.1:56493857-57708767 GCF_964165515.1 Mesoplodon bidens
TTTTCTAATAAAGTTATTGACTCTGAACTAGTCCCTTGTTTTAAATATGAGATACGCTGTTACTAGAGATGTTGGTGTACAGTTTTATCTGATTTGTTCTGTTTAAGACTAATTTTTATAGAATTTCCCCAGTTTAAATGTTTTAAATAATGGTGCTTCAATTTGGGGTAGTTATGAATACATTTGAATTATGCTTTTAATAACGAAGATATACAATGAACTAGAATATATTTTTACATCCCTGAGAGATTTCTTTAGTAGAAAATTCAAAATGTCCTGACAAATACTATCATCCTCCAGCTATGAAATAATGATGTAGAAGAGCATTTCAAGAACTTTAAACTAGTTTTTGGTCTTAAAATCCTGTATCAAGATTTTTTTAACCTGGTCTTGTTGGATTATAAATGTATTTATTTCTATGTATGGGGTGTATGGTACATCTAACAAGGATTTTACTTTACTTATCCTTATAACAAGGATTTTACATTACTTAAGGTAATGGGGATGTGGGGGGATCGTGTACAGCAAATTTGGCAGCACGTTTCTACCTACAGCCAGCTTGTGACTGTGTAAAAATATGAGCTCCAGCTACATATACCATGGCAGTTCTCCGTGCTTTATAATTTTCAGATATTGTCATCAGTTTGTAGGTGGGGAAACTTGAGTTAGTGCATCACGTGACTCACCCAGTGACTTACAGCTCCATGTTGGTGGAGAAAGTAGCACATGGAATCTAGGTCCCTGCCTTGTGGTCCACTGCCTTGCTGTTCATGCCACTGTATTCATTCTAATCGGCATAAGAACAGGCCACAGAATTTACTAAAATACCCTCCACCAAGCTTTGGGAAATAATGAAGCTGCCACTTCAGAGGCTTTGTATGAGATAATGCTATGGGGACGGAGCATCCCTGGCTTACCTAGCTAATCCTGGAGATGCAGCAGTAGATGGATGGGTTATCTCTGAATTTGTCAGAGATGATTCATGTGAGGATTAATGTAAGATAGGAAACAGTCTAACACACAGTTGACCACCTCCCAAAGAACTGCCTTGTGTAGTTGGACAAGATTGTGGTTGTAGGAATAAAGGTCATAAAGTGATAGTTTATTCTATTCTATTCATATTCTATTACTAAGTATTAAAAATAGAAGAAGTTTACTTAAGTATTAAGGTACTTAGTCATTAAGGTGTTAAATCATGAGGGTATTAAAGTGCCAGCTTTGTTCTGTTCTGCCTCATGTAGAATCAGTAGCTAACTTACTTTAATGAAGTACACTAACCAAGTTCATGAAGTCATCATCTTCATCTGTATGGATCACTATTGAAGTTAATGTAGGATGTGAGGGGGAGGCCTGGTCCCTTGAGGTGTCCATGACTAAGGTCTGGCCTTAGTTGTGGAGATCTAGAAATTGGGTCACACCCAACACCCAAAATTATCAGGCTCAAGAGGAAATTATTCTTACTAACCAAATTCACAGAATCCAATATAGAGGCCATGTGCTAATTTACACTAAGAAATACACATTTCTGTCATGTAGACCAAAAAGTTGTCAGTTGGCTTAATGCATCTCTTTGAAAAGCCTTTAAGGGGAGCCAATTTTTATTAACCAGAAGATTACTTGAGAAGATTGGAATCAGCAATCAGGGTATTTTAATTTTGGAAAATTTAAGACACAAAAGTAGGAAAGTGTAGTTAACTTTTATTAAAGTCCATCACTCAGTGGCCATTCTTACTCTTTGTGTGTGTCCCCTGTCATTTTCAAGTAAGTCTCAGACATATTTAATTTGTAAATATTTCTGCATGTATCACTAAAAGATAAAGAACAGTTTATTAATTAAAATAAATTGGATGAACTTTTAGTTGGTCAACTGTAGTACTGGTCTGGTAGCTTACTTTCCATTGTGCCTCTCAAGGGGACCTGGTAATTGAGTCTGCCGTTGTGGTATCCTCCCTTCTACAGTGTAGAGACACTGCATCGTCGCCCTTTTTGTTAAGACATTTTTTCTTCAAACAGATCATAATACAGTAATTTTTCAGTTTAAATTAAAACACCTTTCTTGCCTTCTTGAGCTGGTCATATTGCCAGCCTAGAGACATGTACCTTCTTTCCTTATAGCATTCATTACTCACCTGCAGGTGATCTGTCTGGGTTCTTCAGTATAGTTAGTGTCACAGAGGATAACCAGCCCTACTTCTAAGGTCTGAGAACACTTTGCCCGTATGTAGGTTGAGTTCAGCTACCTGATTAAAAGTTTCTAGAGATGTTAAAACTGAAAAATTTAGGGTGAAAATTTTTTGAGCTTGTGTACATTCTTTGCTTTTAAAAATGCATTGTAGATGAGCTGTGCGAATGTTTTTAAACATTCTAAATGTGCATGAAACAAAAAAAAATACTTGAGAATTGTGTATATTTTCTGTGGGATGGGACTTCATTCAGGGTTGGCTTTCAGGTTTGAATTTGGACTGATTTTTAGTTTATGAAAGAACCCCAGGTGACTGCTTTTTAAGAATTCTGTGTGACAATTGTAATGCTTGTATATGGTTCAGAAAAACAACCGAAGTGTTCAGTGATCTGTCTCTCTTCCACTCCTGTCCCTCTCTTCCTCCTCTACAGGAGCTACTCGTGTTAAGAATTGTTTTTCCAAGTGGTTTTTGTGGGGAGGTGGGGGTGAGGGATGTAAGCATTTATGTATGAATCTTTTAGGGTATATGATAGTATAGTGTACGTCCTGAATCTTGCTGTTCTCACTCAGTATATTTAGAGACATTTGAGACGTAGGAGATAGGAATTTTAAGTTTAAACAAGCAGTTTTCAAAAGTACATTTCAAGTAAAAGAGAAGTAAATGTATTTTTCATTGTTGTATTAGATTTTTTAATTTTCTAGTTTAAAAATGCAGTTTGAGAGTTTCATAGTTGATCTGTTTCTTCCCCTCAGCCATCCCAAATAGATCAGTTGTCAACAGCTTTAAAAATGTTTAGGAACAACAGCTTTCGAGAACAGTTTGGCATAACTGTGCCATAGCTTCTTGTGGCTATTCCACCCCAGATACATACCCTAGAGAAACTCTTATGCCTGTGTGCCAGGGGATGGATGTAAAAATGTCATAACCACATCGTTTGTAATAGGAAGAAAAGGAAACGAAAACAAACTGGAAAGACTTCAAACGTCCAACAGTCCACTGGATAAATATTGTGGTGTATTCCTATAGAGGAATCACACAGAAGTCAGACTGAACTACGGCTGCACATGTGAACAAGGAGGAGTCTCAATGGTCAAAAAAGCAAGTTGCAGAAGAATACATCCACTGTGGTTCCGGTTCTGTGAAGGTCAAAACCAGGCCGTTAAATATATGGTAAATGGAGAGCAAGGAAATGATTAACACAATTCAGTACATTGGAGGGATGGAGGGAGATCATGAAGGGCGAGGAGGAGCCTTCAGAGGAACTGGTGGTGATTGCTGAAGCTGGGTGGGTGGTTTCTTTTTTGAACTGTATGTGTATGTGCTTTTGTATGTATGATATTTCTTAATAAAATTTAAATTAAAAAATGGGAAAAGGTCTTGGTGAAGGTAGTAAGTAGTAAAACATACGTAAACATTGTGTTTCGTGAAATTAATCTTCAGTGAGTAGCAGATGTAAAGGGCACTGTTTCTCGAGTGCCAGATTTAGAGTCTTAATTGTAGTCTTTGAAAGCTAGAAACAGGGCCTAAATGTATGTTTTCTTTGTGATACATTATTTTTATCTTGATGTTATTTTCATTTGGATGCCTGCCAGGGAGCTGATGCTGCTTCTGCTGTGTAAGCAGCTTCCAAGAAAGCTTTTCTTGTCAGATATATGCCAATCCAGGAAGGGAAACTGCTGAGGTGAGAAGAGCCATTCTCCTGACCTGTCAGCACGTCCTTCCCTTTGTTCAAGTTACATTGTCACCTCAGAGGGGCTGCTCTTTGTCCTTGTTCTGCTTTTAATACGAATACCATGAAGTGTTTAAATAATGTTTGCTCTTTAAGGGGAAGGTGGTTGAAACTTTACCCTAATCAGAACATTTTCCACTTCTTTGGCATTGGTTGCGATAAGTGTTGGTGTAATGCCTCAGTGTCCCTTCACCCTTCATCAGAGGTGACCTGTTAAGAATTTGGAGGTGAGAGGACAGTGGCCTGTTCCATGTGCTGCAGGAGACAAGACACTGCTTGCCCAGGTCTCCGGTAATTAAGGCTTAGCCTTAAGGTCTCAGTTCCATGAGGAAGAGATCATTTCACACGGGTGACAGCGTGGTGTGTCCTGTTGGAAGTTGGCAAACGGGCTGAGGCTCGAGTGCTTCCGGGGTAACAGGCACTAGAAGTCAGCAAGTTGACCCAGGAGGAGTCCGGGTGGGGTGGGAGGGGAGACCCTAGCACGGGATATGACCATAACCCATCTGGGACCTAGTCAGTGAGGGCGCCAACTTGGGTTATTCTTTCACCTGTTTAATAGAGTTCAGGGCTGTACGCTGTGCCTTGGCTTTTCTGCAAGTTGTATGTTAAAAGTACCCTCAAAGATGGTTACTTACTGGGCCTCCCGGGTGGCGCAGTGGTTGGGAGTCCGCCTGCCGATGCAGGGGACACGGGTTGGTGCCCCGGGCCGGGAAGATCCCACATGCCGTGGAGCGGCTGGGCCCGAGAGCCATGGCCGCTGAGCCTGCGCGTCCGGAGCCTGTGCTCCGCCACGGGAGACGCCACAGCAGTGAGAGGCCCTCGTACCGCAAAAAGAAAAAAAGATGGTTACTTACTTGTGTTAAGTCATAGGTAAGTTAAAAAGTGTGTAAAAAGGAAGTGATGGTAAGAGATGGTTTTAGAAACTGGGATATTTGAACCAGTGTGGCAAGTGGGATCCTGGCTTTCCCAGCTCATCAGCTCACCCTGCCCTTAATGGAGTTCATGTGAACCGACCCTGGCCATTTGTCCTGACTGAATCTCAGGACTGCATACCTATGCCTGATCAGGATTGGGGTACAACTTTACAAACTAAACTTGCGTTGATAAGTATCATACTTACAATTTTTTTTTATACTTCTGTTTGTCTAAGCATTTTGAACGTACTCTTCTCCCAGCCCAGAGAAGTTGCAAACAAGGAAATGTAATAAGTACACATGTGAAGTTAGCAAACTGGTATGTACATCCAGGCTTTACAAAATAATAATTCCAGTGTTTTGTTTCTGGGATTTCGTAATACGTCACTTTTGCAGCACTGCTGTTGTAGCAGGACTTTTCTAACAGAGATGGTGTGTGTTCAGTCAGGTCAGAGCTTCCATTTTTCATTAAAATGAGTTCTTGAAAGTCCCGTAGTCTTAGAATGTCTTTGTCCTTAATATGGCAAAGAAATTATATAATGGTTCATAAATGTGAAGTTAAGATACAAAGGCTTAATAAAATTGGCCAAGCATTGTTTTCTCTCTGTCTATTCATGGTAAACTAAGTCAGCAGTTTAGAATTGTTTTTTGTGTCTGTGTGTCTTTTTTTTTTCCCCAGTCCATGTTGCAGGTTTCCAAAGGGAATAAAGTCCCAATTTGAAGAAAAACTTTAGGCCCAAGAAAAAACTTTAGGCCAGGGCATTAAAAAAAAAAAACAAAACTATAAAGTATGGTCATCCCACTACTTTTAGTTTACAAAGAATATACTGTTAGCCAAGGCACCAATAAGAATTGCTAAAGGCATTTTTTTTTTTTTTTTGCGGTACACGGGCCTCTCATTTTTGTGGCCTCTCCCGTTGCGGAGCACAGGCTCCGGACGCGCAGGCTCAGCGGCCATGGCTCACGGGCCCAGCCGCTCAGCGGCCATGGCTCACGGGCCCAGCCGCTCCGCGGCATGTGGGATCCTCCCGGACCGGGGCACGAACCTGTGTCCCTTGCATCGGCAGGCGGACTCTCAACCACTGTGCCACCAGTGAAGCCCCGCTAAAGGTATTTCGGAAGTTGCTTTTTTAAAAAAAATAATGCCCAAAGAAATGAGAATTTTCCTCTGAAGTTAAAAAGTGAGATTTGTATTTTGAATCAGGAAAATATATAAAAATGCCCCACATTTTGTTTCCTGAGATTGCAGAGGCTGACTGTTGCTAAACAGATAAGAATGGGTTTGTATTTTCTGTCCTGGGGACCAGTCAGTTTTGTAGAGATTGGAGGCTGGCCATATTGAACTAGGGTCTTAAATGTGGGTGTTAGTTGTAATTCAGACAATTTTAAAAGGGTTGATGAATTACGTATGCAAATCTGTAGAAGCACCAGATTGAAAATAACCTAGTTACCATGTTTGGCTGTCCTGCAGCCAGAATTTCCAGTGTCTTGGATTTTGTTTTCATATTAGTAATGCAGAAGCTAGTGATTGGCTTCACACAGAACATAATTTTCCCCACCTAGAGCCCAGTCTCTATTTAGAAACTTGTAAACCCTACCTTTCTGAGTAGTGTGTGTGGTAGCTTTCTGATTTTTCCCACTTGCTCTGGGTTAATCCCCAGTTCACAGCAGCTCACTTTTGGTAGATTTTGGTAACTCAGCTCTTGTCTATCCAGTTCAACTTCAATGAAGTCATTTTCTTTGTGGCTCTGAATTCTGACTTTCAGCACCAGCTCTGGATCACCCACAAATTTATTCGTAAAACAAACAAAACACTCATTTTAAAGCCTTTCAACATTATCAATTATTACAGCAAAAGAACTGAATAATAAATAGATCTGGAGCTTTTATAGGCAAATGTAAACTTTTAATTATCTGAAGCTTTTATTGGAACGCTGGGCAAGCTCTGGGGTGTATGCCCCATCATACCCACCAAAAGGCTTGCAGTTCGAAGCCAGGCTAGGATTTAAAATATGCAGTGGGTGATATGCATCACCCTTGGCAATACATAGGCGTTTGTGCCTTGTTGGCTATTTGTAAACCTTCGAGGAAACGTGTAGCTCTGGGGCTCTGTATTCTTAAGAGTGTAAATCATTCTGTTGATAACTACAGCACCACCTGGGGCTTCAAGGTGAGAGGTAGGCCGAGAAATAGGATAATTCTGCCATCTTCTGGGACAGTGGCATTGAGTGAGTCTTAAAACTTCACTGTTGTAAGAAGGAGCAGTTTCGACTGAAGGTGGAGGGAGCCAAATGGTGAGTTAGGCTTTGCAACATGGTCTGGGGGCTGAGTCCTCACCTAGGCAGGTGTCATCAGGTTTGGCATTATCACCTCGGTCAGTTGGCAACTGTTGATTTGCGCCTTTTTGTGTATATTCACCTGAGAAAGAATTGGAGGAGGAGAGTTGAGGAAGCAGCAGCACAGCATTTAGCTTTCCACATCTGCCAGTCAGGCGGCTCCACTTGCCGCCCTGCGGCTCCTCCTCCTCACAGGAAAAACCCACGAAAAGGGCAGACTTGAAGAGTGATTTTCCTTAATCGCCATTTAAATCATGAAAAGGAACTGAGACAGTATTTCTGAATGGTATGTAATCTTAGGAAGAAATATTTATAATCTGTGCACTTAACTCGTTTCTACTTAAATAGATTCGGCACTGAGAGCTTTGTGTCTCCAGTTGTTTAGCAGAGTTACACAGAAGAGTCCCTTTATAAGGAGAAGTGTTCTCAACCAAAGCCTGCCCTGTGCTGGGCACTGTGCTAAGCCCTGGGGAACTGATGATTCAAACAACAACAAAAACCCGAAGTGGTGTCTGTCCTGGCGTTTACAGGTTAGCAGGAGAGAGAGATGTTAATCAAGTGACCTCAAGCAAATGTGAAATTACAGTTGTGGGCATGGCAAGGGCAAGGTACACCGAAGTGTGAAAGCCTGGAAAGGAGTTAATGAGAAAGATCTCCCTGAGGGGCAAGTGTTGGATCTGACGTCTGAAGGATGAGCAGGCTTAAGTAGATCCATAGGGTGGAGAGGGAGAAGAGCTTCCCAGGGCCCTGGAACAGCAGAAGGCCCTGTGCGGGGAGGCAGTGGCTCTTCAGAAGGAAGAAAAGCAATTCAGCTTGGCTGCAGGGCAGAGGGCAGGGAGGGACCGTGTGCACCAGATTGTGAGATTATCTACTGACCTCTGCTACCCAGTCTGTAGCCACTAGTCACGTGAAATGGGAGATGCTCTTAAGTGTAAAATACACACTGGATTTCAAAGACTTAGAAACAAATGTAAAATTCATTAATTTTTAATATTATGTGTTGAAATAATAGTTCTGATATATTGGGTGAAGTAAATATATTAAAATTAATTTCACCTGTCAATGTGGCTACTAGAAAAATTTTAGTTACATATGTGGCTTACATAACATTTTAATTGGACAGTACTGGTATGGGTGAAAGGCCTTTATTCTAGAACAATGCCAAGCCATTAGACAGTCTTCAGGAGGAGGCTGTCATAATCAGACTTGCATTTTGCGCGGGGGGGACCAGAAACCTCATTGTCCTCACAAGAATCCTATGGGGTGTAGACATTATTCCCATTTTCAGACAAGAAAATTGATGCTGAAAGGTGAAGTAACTTGCTGGATTTTGCTCCATTAGGAAATGGCAGCACCTGGATGTGACCTACTAATTAAGTGGGGCCCAGTGCACAATGGCTACCCAGGGAATTGCACCCTCCCCACCCAAACACTGGTGTCTGGATGGGGGTGGCCGAGGGACCCCAGCCCTTGCCTCTTCCCTGCTCAGTGGACCTCAGAGCATGCCCTGCCTTGCCCGCCTCTTGCTTGAGTCGCTGCCAGGGGCCAAAGGTGACGGCAGAATGAGAGAGAGGTAGAGGTTAGAGCACGATGGGCTGAGAGTGGGGCTACACATGCGAGCCACAGCTCCCAGCTCCCAGTCCCCCAGCACATGCTCCATTGTCCCATCTGATTTCACTTACAGAACAAACTAAATAGTAAAATTTTCGAGCCAGCGACCAAAGAGCACTTAATCCCAAGCGTGAGGCCTTCATGTAGGGCCCTGCACAACTGCTCTGATCTCAGGCCCATGAAGCCAGTGCTGCTTAGGGCTTAAACTGTGCTTTTTCCACACTGCTAAATGCTCCCCCAGGAATGAGATGCTCGCCCAGTGCAGCCCTGTCCCAGGACAGAAATAATGTCCCTACCCCTGGGGCAGGGATCTGCAGTCTAGTCCATGCCCTTCCACTCTGGGCCGTGGAGGGAGCTCTGCCTTGGGCTGGGAGACAGCCTTGCAGCAACTGAGCCTCAGCCCCCCAGATACCTGAACTGGGATGATGCCCTCCCCACCCTGTCACTACTCATCACCCCACACAGAGCATGAGATGTCCCCCAGCTTGGCCTACCACGTGTAAAAGCATTTAATTCTCTGATGAGTCTGTCAGGTTATGATGCCCTGTGGATGGACACGGTCTCTTAGAGGTCAGAAGGCATGCTCCGTGAAGTCAGGCAGATTTGGGTCTGTTTTTTCTAGGCTATTTAGTAGCAGTGACACCTTAGACAAGTTACTTAATCTCTCAGAGCCTGTTTTCTGATATGGAAAATGGGATTAACAATCTCTAACTCACAGGTTGTAAGAAGGAAATGAGAAAGTGAACAGAAAGTACAAGCCCTCCTGGCACGTAGTGAGCGCCCGTATTTGCTGTGGCTGCTATTCATTATAGCTACTGATACTTGCCTCCCCCCGAGAGGACCCTTGGTCTACTTGCTCTGCTCTTGACTACACCCCTGGCCGAGTGGGGGAGGGCACCCTGCTCCTCCCTTCCTCGGGCCCCTCCCCTATCCTTGAGGGCCATGTTGGAAACAGGAGTTAACGACTCACCCGCAGGCTTCTGCCTCTGCCCTGCCGGGCCAGCGCTGCGGTGTGGCACATCAGCAGCCCCTCTAGCATGTAGGCTGAGCTCCCAGTCAGATAAAAAGCACGTTCTAAAGCCTTAGTGCATCTGTCTGCAGTGGGACAATAATACGTTCTTGTCGTTGGCTGGCGAGATAGGGCAGGGTCGACCCATTTTACAGATAGGCAAACGAAGGGTCAGGCGTGTTGTATGATGTAATTTGCACAGGCTGCTGCAAGTGAAGGAAGGGACTGAAATTCAAGGCTCTCTCCTCTCCCCTCGGGCTGTGTCTATGGGGAAGCAGTGCAGGCTAACCTACCCAAGGGCCCCTGGGAGGGGAGGCCTTTGGTGGCACAGCCCTCCTTGGAAAAGGTTAGCAGATATTACCTCAAGGGATAAGAAAAGCCAAACAGTATCTCGGATTGAACAGACTGCCCCTCCGCCCCAATTCTCACTCCCCTTGCTCCCAGTCCCTTCCTCAGCATCTGTGAGTGACAAGAAAACAGGAACACCCGGGCCGTACCTGGGGAGACTCCGCCTTGGCAAGGATCCTGAATCCCTGATTCCAAATATCGACATGGAGGAGGCAGGGGCTGGAGCAGGAGGTTCAGTGACGGGTGGGTGGGGCCGGGCAAAGTCCTGGGCGGGGCTGCTGTGTCAAAGAGCTGAAGGTAGGAACTCACATGTTCGGGGTGGCTCTCCCACATCATTTAACCCTCCAGTGTCAGAGGACAGGGCATCAGGTGGGCCTCGGCATCATAACGCTAGAGGGAACCTCAGAGATCAGAGCCCGTAGGTTCTCAAACTTAGCTGTGCCTTGAAATCACCTGCAAAGCCTTAAAAATTGCGGGTGCCTGGGTCCTACCCTCTGACGAGTCCTACTTAGTCCGGGGTGCAATCTGGTCCCTGGAATTTTTAAAAGGTCACCATCCGATTTTATTTATTTACCTCTGCGTTGGGTCTTCGTTGCTGCGCGGGGGCTACTCTTCGTTGAGGCTCTAGGCACAGGGGCTTCACTGGTTGTGGTGCACGGGCTTAGTTGCTCTGGGGCATGTGGGATCTTCCCAGACCAGGGCTCAAACCCGTGTCCCCTGCATTGGCAGGCGGATTCTTAACCACTGCACCACCAGGGAAGTCCTCCCCAGCTGCTTTTAATGTGTGGCCAAAGTTGAGAATCACTGTTTGACCAGACTTCTTAAGGTACAAATGGGGAAACGGAGGCCCAAGGCAGGGAAATGCTCCCTGATAGTCACAGGGGCAGCCGGGCACAGGCCCGGGGCTAGATGTGGGCCACCTGGTTGCCAGCCTGACGCAGCCTCCCCAGCATGCCTGGTGCCCATCTGCCAAGAATGCAGGAGACCCCGCCCCCGCCCAGGCAGAGGAGGAAGCAGCGGGATCCGCCTGGCCTGACCTCCTAAGGGAGGGGAAGAAAATGCACTTTGGCCAGCCCAGCTACCAGGGTGTGTCAGCCATAAACAGAGCCCCCCTGCACCCCTCACCTGGGTGGCTGGGGCCACGAGGGCAGAGACGAAAGTGCCTGTGCTTTGAGAGGGAGCCTCTTCCGTCCCCACGGCACTAGCCTGCTCTGTCCGTTCACTCGCCCACTCCCCGTTCACTGGTTCACTCATGCCCGTGTTCTCTCCACAATACTCACCTTTTCTTGTTGTTTTGGGGGACCCTCTCTTTTCTTTAATTTTTTTTTAATTTATTTTTTGGCCGTGCCGTGCAGCTTGCAGGATCTCAGTTCCCCGACCAGGGATTGAACCCGGGCCATGGCGGTGAAAGCCCAGAATCCTAACCACTAGGTCACCAGGGAATTCCTCTATTTTTAAATTCTTTAAATAAAAGTATTACATGCTCTAGTGTAAAAAGTCTAATGTTAAAAATCAGGACCCATTAACAAGCAAGAGCAAAATGCTTGTTGGGAGGCAGCCGCATAGGCCTGGGTGTGGGTGTTTTTTCCTTCATTATGCTGGGCAATTAGTGGGCCCTTCTGTTTACATATTAGCTTTTGTGTGGGAGTCGGGGTATAGCTTTTAATTTTGATATAGTTTCAAATTTACGTAAAAGTTGCAAGAACATATGCCCTTTACCAATGGTTAACATTTTGTCACATTTGCTTTAATATTCTCTCTCTCTTCCTTGGTATATATGCATGCGTATGTGTATATAACACACACACACACACACACACACACACACACACAAACACTTTTCCCAGGAAGTTTGAGGGTAAGTTGTAGACATGCTCCTTTATCACTAAAGATTTCAGGCTGTATTTCCTAATACCAAGGGTATTCTCTTATATATCCAAGATACAAGGATCAAGATCAGGAAATCTAACATTGATACAATGCCTTTAGCTAAACCACAGTCCATAATCAAATTTTATCAATTAATCCAACAATATCCTCTTTAGCTTTTTTTCCCTAGCCCAGGATCCCATTCAGGATTCTGCATTGTACTTAATTTCCATGTCTCATAAATTTCTTTAATCCAGAAAAGTTTCCTCAGCCTTTCTTTGTTTTTCATGACATTGACATTTTTGAAAAGTCCAAGCAAGTAATTTTGTTGTTTGTCCCTCACTTGGGTTTGTCCAGTGTTTCACTGTGATTAGGATCAAATTATGTGCTTTGGCAGGAATAGCACGGAAGTGCTATATCTTTCCTAGTGCATTATAATGGGAGGC
This sequence comes from Mesoplodon bidens, assembly GCF_964165515.1. Classification (NCBI taxonomy): domain Eukaryota; kingdom Metazoa; phylum Chordata; class Mammalia; order Artiodactyla; family Ziphiidae; genus Mesoplodon; species Mesoplodon bidens. Next base: position 56,506,303 of record NC_138179.1, read on the forward strand.
ACATCTTGGTTTGTTCCATCTTAGGGAATGGTGACTTTAAACACTTGTGAAAGGATGTATCCGCCAGGTTTTTCCATTGTAAAGTGTGTCCTTTTCCCTTTGTAATTAATATGTAACTTATGGGGAGATAATTGTGAAACCGTACAGGTATCCTTTTTTAAACAATTTTATTTATTTTATTTATTTGTTTTTGGCTGTGTTGGGTCTTCGCTGCTGCGCGTGGGCTTTCTCTAGTTGCAGCGAGTGGGGGCTACTCTTAGTTGTGGTGCGTGGGCTTCTCATTGCAGTGGCTTCTCATTGTGGAGCATGGGCTCTAGGCACGCGGGCTTCAGTAGTTGCAGCACTTGGGATCAGTAGTTGTGGCACACGGGCTTAGTTGCTCCGTGGCATGTGGGATCTTCCCGGACCAGGGATCGAAGCCATGTCCCCTGCATTGGCAGGCGGATTCTCAACCACTGCGCCACCAGGGAAGCCCCAGATATCCTATTTCTTTTTCAAATCTTCACTCTTCAGTTTCCAGAATCCACTGACGATTTTGACTTGAATCGGTTGTTACTGTGATGATTGCAAAATGGTGACGCTCTGGTTCCATTATTCTTTCTACATTAATTTGGTGTTCTGTTGTAAGAAAGGGCTTTCCTTCTCATTCATTCACTATTTCTAAAAATAAATTTATCTATTTATTTTATATATATATATATATATATATTTTTTTTTTTTGCTGCATTGGGTCTTCGTTACTGCACGTGGGCTTTCTCTGTTTCCGGCGAGCGGGGGCTGCTCTTTGATGCAGTGCACGGGTTTCTCATTGCAGTGGCTTCTCTTGTTGCGGAGCACAGGCTCTAGACACGTGGGCTTCAGTAGTTGTGGCATGTGGGCTCAGTAGTTGTGGTTCACGGGCTCTAGAGCACAGGCTCAGTAGTTGTGGCACATGGGCTTAGTTGCTCTGCAGCATGTGGGATCTTCCTGGACCAGGGATTGAAGCCATGTCCCCTGCATTGGCAGGTGGATTCTTAACCACTGCGCCACCAGGGAAGTCCCTCATTCATTCATTATTATCAGTGTGGACTCATGGATTCTTGTTTTATTCAATGAGTTATAATCCATTATTACCATTATTTATTTTGATGCTCAGATTATCCCAATACCTGGCACATGGTCAGTGCTCAGTGTAAATTTGTTAAATAAAGGAGTGGATGAGGGGCCCTTGGAAAGGTGTACTTATTGCTTGTAACATATAACTTCTGAGAAACATGATTATTTTCTTTGTTTTTCAAATATCTGATCTGTTAAGGGCTGAGATGTGTTTCCACTTGTCTGCTTTTCCATGCATTTTCTAAAGTTTTTGCCTTACATATGTTTTTTTAAAAAAAATAACAGCTTTGGGCTTCCCTGGTGGCGCAGTGGTTGAGAATCCGCCTGCCGATGCAGGGGATGCGGGTTCGTGCCCCGGTCCAGGAAGATCCCACATGCCGCGGAGCGGCTGGGCCCGTGAGCCATGGCCGCTGAGCCTGCGCCTCCGGAGCCTGTGCTCCACAACGGGAGAGGCCACAACAGTGAGAGGCCCGCGTACCGCAAAAAATAATAATAATAATAATAATAAAATAACAGCTTTATTAAAATATAATTGTCATGTAGGGACTTCCCTGGTGGTGCAGTGCTTAAGAATCTGCCTGCCAGTGCAGGGGGCATGTGTTTGAGCCCTGGTCCAGGAAGATTCCACATGCTGCAGAGCAGCTAAGCCCGTGTGCCACAACTACTGAAGCCCGCCTACCTAGAACCCATGCTCTGCAACAAGAGAAGCCACCGCATTGAGAAGTCCGCGCACTGCAAGGAAGAGTAGCCCCTGCTCGCCACAACTAGAGAAAGTCTGCACTCGACAATGAAGACCCAACGCAGCCAAAGATAGATAGAGAGATAAATAAATAAATAAATAAATAAAAATAAATAAATAAATGTTAAAATATATATAATTGACATGCCATAAAACGTATTCATTTTAAAGTGTATAATTTAGTGGTTTTTAGTATACTCACAAGGTTGTGCAACCATCACCACTATCTTATTTCAGAACACTTTCATCACTACGAAAAGAAATCTCGTACCCACCAGCAGTCATTCCTCATTTCCCCTTGCCTAACTCCTGACAACCGCTTATCTATTTTCTCTCTCTATGGATTTGCCTATTCTGGATGTTTCTTAATGGAATCATGCAATATGTGGCCTTTTGTGTCTGGCTTCTCTCACTTGACATGTTTTCAAGGTTCATCCATGTGGTAACATGTATCACACTTCATTCCCTTTTATTGCTGAATAACGGTCCATTGAGTGGGTATTTATCCATTCATCAGTTGGACATTTGGGTTGTTTACACTTTTGGGCTAACTGTTATGAATTATGCTGCTATGAACATTCTTGTACAAGTGTTTGTGTGGACATATGTTTTCACTTCTCTTGAGCATATATAGGAGTGGAATGGCCAGGTCACAGGATAACTCTATGTTTTACATTTTGAGGAACTGTCAGACTGTTCTCCAAAGTGGCTGTACCATTTTACATTCCTACTAACAATGTAAAAGTGTTCCAACTTATCCATATTCTTGTTCATACTTATCATTACCCGTCTGTTAATTTTAGCCATCCTAGTGGGTGTGAGGAACTCTTGTCTTGAGTTCCCGCCTATGGTTTTGTATTTCTCTAATGACTAATCATGTTGAGCATGTTTTCATGTGCTTATTGGCCATTTGTACATCTTCTTTGGAAAAATGTACATTCATATCCTTTGCACATTTTAAAATTGGGTCTTTTTATTGTTGAGTTGTAAGAGGGGTTTTTTGTTTTGTTTTGTTTTTGTTTTTTTTACATATTCTGGACACAAGTCTCTTATCAGATATATGATTTGAAAATATTTTCTCCTAGTCTGTGGGTTGTCTTTTCGTTTTCTTGATGTACCTATGTTTTTATGTTATGTTATTTGGTGCACATTTTACCCCCTTCAGCATTATAAAGAGATCTGCTTTGTCCTATGGATTTCTTTCTGAGTTGAATTCAGCTTTGATCTTCAGGTCATGACCTTGGTTTTCTTTTGATTTGCATGTGCCTGTGCATCTTTGCCTGTTTCTAACGTGTATACCATTGTTTTCAGCGTGTCTCTTCTGAACATATAGTCAGCGCTCAGCCAAGGTTACCTACTTCCTTCCTCCTCTCTGTCCTCACATAATGCCCCTCCCCAGGCCACGCCTCCCTGGAGTAGCCACTGCAGTCACCAGGCTGAGGGCCTAAGTCCAGACCCCACAGAAGACGTGGTCGTCTCTCAGCGGCCCCTGGGAGCCTCGCGGGCCCTTTCCCTTTCCCCCTCCCCCTCCTCCCATCCAGGGCCATTGGGGCAGGTCGGAGCCACCGAGCTGCCATTCCCCTCGTGTCCACCAGGGGCCGCCCCACTCCTGCCTGAGTTCCCTCCAAGAACTTGGCATTTTAATTACCCTCGTCCCTCCCAGTCCTCCCATCTCTCCCAACACCACCTTCGGGTTTAAAGCCCCAGAGCAGCATTCCCAGTTACCCAAAGAGCCCATCTCTGCAGCCACCGTGATTTAAGCTGTCTTGTGGGAAATCAGCCCAATGCATTTCAATACCTCTGTGCTGAACTTTCGTCACCTCTCTCAGAAGTAATACATACAGTGTCTAGCATGGAGCCTGACACACAGTTGGCGCTATTAAGAACAAGTCACTTTACCAAGGCTTCAGAATCCTGCTAGTGTCTCTCTCCACAAATCTTCTGAAAGCTCTCCAGGCTGCCCCTCCTTTGCTCTCTTGGACAGCGACCACGGTGGGGTTCCTGGGGGTGGGGTGCCTTTGCAGTAGGTACAGACTTCTCAGGCCACAAAGTCAGACATGTGAACATTTTTACTTTTCATAACTGACTTTAATATCCATCTCAGTGTTCCATGTTGCCTGGTGTGGAAGCATTTTCTGAAAGAATTCAGGATTCCCTCAGGTCAATTTGTTTCTGCCTTCCTTTCTCCCTGGGGTTCCAGCTATAGTGTGCTGTCAGTAGGGAGAGGGCTTCTGATCTTGGTCACTCTCATTTTCTCTGCTGGCATCAGGGAAGATGGTCTCTGGCCCCCCGGACCATCATTTGCTGGCCTCCATCCCTGCTGCTGCCCACAACTGCCAGCATTCACTGAGCGGGCCCATGGGTCATCCAGCCTCCTTTGTCATCATATCATCCTGACCCTCAGCCTCTTCTGGCCCCAGAACCCTCTCTCAGACACTTCTGTGGGAAACCCTGGAGCGGGGGCTGTCTCCGGCCCTCTCTGCCTAGACAAGCCACACCTCCAGGTCTCTTTACATGTACATATGTGTTGGGTATTCTGAGAGGGTGGTGTCCTCACACCCTCACCCAGGAAGCAAGCTGCTTCCTCCCTGAGCTCTGTGCTTCCCCATTCCAGCCCATTCTCTGGGTGGGAAGAGAACGCTCCTTCATGGTTAGTGTTTTTACCGAGGCAAGGACCTCAGTATTCAAGGCTTAGCTCCTTTTGCTTCCCTCCGTTTCTTCTGGAACAGCCCTGCCCTGGGGACACCCTCACTGCCGTTTGCGTTGGGGCAAGGTGGTATGACATACTAGGAAGGAAGCCTGGTTGATATTTCCAAAGAGCAGCCAGCCACACCTTTACCCTCTTTTCTGGGTTCTCTGAGTACAGGCTGACACATGGCTGCAGCACTCCAGGGAAGTTTTGTGCTCTTGGTGATGTGTAGGGTGGAGCCAGGGTGAGGGCTGACCGGCGTTTTCTGAGGGTTGGTACTCAGCCCGTTTGGAGGGCAGACAAGCCAGAATTCCTGGTTGCAAACAACAGAAAACAACTCTAGCTAACTACAGCCTAAAAGGAATTTTCTGGAAGGACGATGGGTGGCCCATAGAATCACAAGATAGGCTGGAGAACCAGGCATATCAACTGGGCAGGAACCCAGAAGGCTGGGAGGTAGAACCACAGGCAGAGCTAGTGAGGATGGGCCTGCGGACATCACGGTCACCCCTTGGTGCTGGCTGCTGGGCCCCCCACATCAGAGGAGAAACAGCTCAATGGTCCCAGCTTCTCTGTCTGTGACCCTCAATCGGTGTTCCGGTCCTAGGCAGGAAGATGTGCTCAGGTTGATGGCCAAGCTCTCTGTGCAGGGATCTGGGAGAGGAAGTTTGGTTCCACCGGGCTTCCTTAGGGGAACCCTGCCTCCTGCCTGTCTAGGGATCCGCCCACCCACCCCGGGTTTGGATGCTAAGCAACCAAAAACAACAAACGCCATACATCTCTTTTATTTCACCAATTGTGCGTTTGCCAAGGGGCAGTTTCAAACCTGCCTCATCTAGGCAGTCTGATACCTGGAGTGCTGCTTGTTTACACCACTCAGAGAGCTTGCCAAATCTGGTTAAGTCATGTAAACAGACTAAGTGCTTCTAGATAGTTCTTAAACCAGTCTTCTTACCATGGCTAGTGCAGTGGCTAACATTTATTGAAATGTGTCCCAGGCACTGAGCTAAGGGCTTTACATCGACGATCTCATTGGGTCTTAGTTATTTACCACCATCCTTCCAAGGAGGAAACTGAGGATGGATGGTTTAGTAGCTTTCCCACATTCACATGGGTTTAAATGGGAGGAAGGAAAACTTGAATGCAGGCAGCCTGTCTCTGGAGCTTGGCTAGGAAGGGGCTCTACTTTCTGTAATCCAGCAGAGACGGACATTAAACCAGTAAACACAGGATTATGTACCTGATTACAAAGAGCGCTGGCAAGGGGAAGAGCGGGGTGGGAGGAGAACAAATGACAGAACTGCTCCTCTATAGGGATAGGTGGGGGTCCTGGGAAGGTCTCTGGGAAGCGCTTCTAAGCTGTGACCCCAACGACAAGGATTAGCCACCAGGCAAAGCCAGGGAAAAGTGGCAAAAGAGCAAGTGACAAAGGCCTGAGGCAGGAGCGAACGGAACGTGCTTGAGGAATGGAAAAAGGGCCAGTGCAGCTGGAAGGGGGAGAGGGGGCCTCTGGGAGGGATGCCAAGGCGTTCGGGCAGGGTCTCCATGCTGTCTTCAGCCCAGAACTCCTCCCTTCCCCCCGCTGGCTCACCCCCACCTGCAGTCCTTGCGTAAATCCTCCAGTTCTAACCTCCCAGGGGTCAGAAGCCCACTTCTTCTCCCCGCCTCCACGGTGGCCAGCCTGGACTCATTACTGCGACAACCTCTGGCCCCCTGTCTCCGGGCTTCTGCCACATTCCTGTATCTATTCTCACCAGCACTAAAACCATCACACCTGCCTAAGCTGCTCATTTCACAAAGGAAAAAGCCCAAGTCTCACAAGGGTCTGCAAAGTCCTCTGTGCTCTGGCTCCTGTGGCCTCCCTGATGCCGTCCCTCCCTCCCTGGGCTGCAGCGCCAGCCTGCTGTCTTCGAGCACACCGGACAAGCTCCTGCCTTCGGGCCTTTGCACTGGCTCTTCCTTCGGCCCAGCCCAGGATGTTCTCTGCACATATATCTGTGGGTCCCTCATCATCAGCAGGCCGGCCCCGGCGTGTTCTCATGGTGACCTGGAGGGCAAAGGCAGAAAGGCACAGCTCTGCACTCGTGCCTCTTCTGCTCACAGCCTACTGACCAGTCGCAGGACTGAGTCTACAGTCAGAGGGAGGGGCACTAGGACCGTAGACGGGACACGTGAGGAGACCAGGAGGGCCGAGGACTAGGGCTCTTGTGCACTTGACTGAGACCAGGGACCTGAGCTCCGGATCCCCACTCCCATCCCCCACACAGGGACCCACCTCCTTCAGTCACCATTCTGTTTTCATTCAACAAATATTTCTTGAGCATTTGAGGTGTGGTAAGCCCTGTTCTGGACACTGAGGGCGCAGCAGCACATAAAGTGACAGGTCCCTGTCCTTTGGGAGCTTACAATGCAGGTGATGACATACCATCAATAGACACAAGCGCTATGAAGTGCACCGTGAGGCCTGGGAGGTGAGGAAACAAGAGGCAGGGGCCCTGCCGGAGGTGGAGCAGCCAGGGGAGGCCGTGCCGATGAGGTGTTTGAGCAGAGCCCTAAGTGGGGAGAGAGCGAGCCATGGGGTGTGTGGGGAAACAGGTTCGGGGCAGGGCAGCTGCAGACACAGAGGCTCTGGGGCAGGAGGTGCCAGCTGAGCCCGTGGAGCAGCGAGAGGCCCCGGGCCCTGCAACCGGGAGGAAGGCTCTGAGCTTGTGGCGATGACCGGGGTGCCATGGGGCTCCGTGGTCTGATGAGCACCTGGATTCTGCTCCAGGTGTGAAGGGAGCTGTAAGAGGGTGGCAAGCAGAGGGCTGAATTATGTTTCCAAAAGGCTGCCCTGCAAGGGAGGTGGACATCCCCGGGAGGGTGGGGGGGTGGGTGCCGTAGCAGTCATCAAGGAGAGAGCTGGTGATAGCGATGGGGCCATGGTGGGGGTCAGGGTCAGATACGCCTTAAAGATGGTCACAACAGGATCTGCCGACGCACTGGAGGAAAGGGAGGCGGGAGTCAAGGAAGGCAGGTGCTTTGGTCTGAACAAGTGGTAAAGGGAGCTGCTGTTGGCTCAGATGGGAAGTTCCAGGTGGGAACTCAGCGTTAGACGTCAAACGTCCTCTGGGAGGAGACGGTCTTTGGAACTTGGACAGAGCGACCGAGGAAGGTGTGGGGTCTAGGGGTCCCCCACCTTCTACTGTGTGGGGACAGCAAGAGGCCTTAGAGGGTCACTAGCCACTTCATTCATTCGGCAAAACTTACTGAGCACCAAGGATAAGCCAGACACTTTTCTGGATGCTGGGGAAACAGCAGAGAACAGAGACAATGTCACCACTCTGATCTGGTACCTTGCTTTCTAGTGGGGGAGACAGGCCATGAATAAGCAAACACGTGTGAAAGATAAGATTGTTTCAGAGAAGGATGCGTGTTACAAGGAAACACAGCACAGTGGTGGAGGGGGCCTGGGGCAGTCACACCTGGGCAGGGTGGTCACCCAGGCAGCCACCCAGCACCAAGCTCACACTCCTGAGGAGGACCGCAGCCCCACTTGGCTTCTCTTTGTCCCCCAAAGAGGCTGCCGTGTCATGGAGAGGGGAGAGAAGAGGAGTGATCTTCGGGGGTCTTTGGGAGGGGCTTTGTCCTGGAGGAGGAGGCCCTGTGGAAATGTCCTCATTCCCAAGCTCCGGGTATTAGGAATCTCTGACGGACGGACAGGTAGAAATGGAGAGGCACAGGGACAGAGAGTCCGTGAGAAGTGCATGACTATGTCCCTGCAGAGCAAAACTGCTCAGCCCACTGCAAGATTCTTCTCTGAGAGTTTGGAAAGGGGCTGCACCCTCCGTACTGGTTTGAGAGTTTCTGCTATGCAAAGAATTTTCTTTGTGCTTCCTGGAGCTTTATCCTGCAAAGTATGGGGAGTGGAGGTTGGAGTCTCTGAAGGCTCATAAACCACAGTTCCCCCCTCAGCCCTGCCACTGCGGAGAAGGCGGACCTCAGGTGACCCGCCTGTGTCCTTCGGGGACAGCAAGAATTTCACACAGGGGAGCAATTTAGGCCGACTAGATTTTGAAGAAGTGGGCTCAGACAATTGTATGCAAGGTTCAGGGGTGGTTGGGGTCCTTGCAACAACTTAGGAGGCGAATACAAGGGCCGTGGCAGGGTGCAGAGAAGAGGGGGCCACGATTTGGGAGACATAAGTTCAAATGCACGTGGAGAGTGTGGGTATGGGGCTGAGGGACTGGGAAGGTCATGGCCTATCCTGAGGTTTCTAGTTCAAGCCCTTGAGTGAATGATGAACTATTTACTGAATTAGGAACCACAGAAGGAGAAACAGATTTGGGGGGAAAACAAGGATCAAGTTCAGTTTGAGAAGTCTGGCACATGCTAGAAATATGAATCTGCAGTTTAGGAGAGAAGGTGGACTGAGAAGAAGAAATGCTGCGTCTGAGGCCACCAGGGCCTGGAGGGCGTTTGTGGCAGAGGAAGGTGGATGGTAACTCCGCCTCCTTCCCTGGCTTTCTGGGGCCACACTGGGAACACACTTTCAGCCTCCCTTACAGCTGTGCGGCCATGTCACGTGGCTGGGCTCTGGCCAATGGGGTGAAGGATGATGCCACTAGCAGACCTGGCCCATCCCATCCGTTCTGATCACCAGTCCCCTACCATAGGGGTCAGCAGCCTTTTTCTGTGAAGGGCCAGACGGTGACTATTTTAGGCCTTGGGAGCCACACAGCCTCCTCTGCGACGGTTCAGAAGGGCCTCCTCTGTCCTTGTAGCATGAAAACAGCTGTGGCAATATGTAGATGATGGGTCTGACTGTGTTCCAATAAAACTGCATCTACAAAAACAGGCCAGCCTCTGCTCTTCTAATTTGCTGCCTGGGTTCTGGTGTCCGGGTCTCCCTCAGAAGCCGTGTGTTGAGAATGGCACACCTTTAATCTGTCTCTGTCACTGAATGACTGCAAGGAACAGAGGTCCCTGGTCATTTGCTCTCTAGCTTGCCTTTTAACCGAGTGAAAAATAAACTTACAGTGTGTTTAGCAAATGAAATTTGGGGGGGGGTGGTTATCTCTTCTATGAATTCGTGTTACTTTAGGACAGAAATTGGTCCCAGGAGTGGGGTTTTACCGTAGTGAAAATCTGAAATGTATGGCACTGGTTTGTGTCGGTGGGGGAGGTGGCGAGGAGACTGCTGCGGGTCCGGGAAGGTGGAGACCCATGCTTTGCGACGGCAAAACCTTTGGTAGGACGGTTGCTAGAGGTGAGCAAGCCCCTGTCCTCATTCTCGGGGAAGCAAGCGGTTGTAAAGCAGATTGTCATAGAGAACCTTGGTTGTCACAGACAGTATTTAGCAAGGTATTAGAGGAATCAGATGAGCCCAGGCAAAAACTGGCTGATTTGCAAGCAAAACTAAAGTGAAATAGAAAGATTCCAGAAATCTGGGGCCTTGGTTGGGAAAGTTGACTGCTTCTAGATGCAGACAGAAGGAAGTCATATTCAACAGCCCTTTGAGCAGCGAAGACCCATTAAGCCTCAGCCCTGAGCCAGGTCAGAGTAAGGAGGGGGTCCTTCCTCGTGGCCTGAGAGCCTCCGGTGTCCTTTAGTACATTCAGGGGGATGGCCTGAGGGCAGGAAGCCAAAACCCAGTCTGGAGAACCGTGTTCAAAATGAATTTTGCATGTGGTCACTGGCACCTGAGACTGACTGGAAGCAGGGAGATGAGGAGACTTTCAGGTTTGTTTTTGGTTTTTTTTTTTTTTGCGGTACACGGGCCTCTCACCGTTGGGGCCTCTCCCGTTGCGGAGCACAGGCTCCGGACACACAGGCTCAGTGGCCATGGCTCACGGACCCAGCCGCTCCGTGGCATGTGGGATCTTCCCATACTGGGGCACGAACCCGTGTCCCCTGCATCGGCAGGCGGACTCCCAACCACTGCGCCACCAGGGAAGCCTGACTTTCAGGTTTTGAGGGATCTGTTCTGTCAAATAAGCCAGAAGCCTGAACTAAAACAATAAATAAATAAAAATAAATGATCTGATCCTTTGGACCTTAAAACCACCTTCAGGCCTCAGAACTTTTACCAGTGGGAGCTGCAGGCTGAAGGAGAGAAGCAGTGACCAAGGAAGGCACTTCCCTAACACCCACTCCAAACAGGCTGCTGGAGCAGAGTGGGGGGAAGAGCCCTTGGAGGGGGAACAGGGACTGCGAGGACACTGGACAGGGCAGAGTCTCCTGGCAGCCGCTCTCCAAGCACCTGTCTGGCTGGATTTCACAGTTGCTGTGATCACAGCCTGCTCTTCACCTTCCATTCTTCTCCTGACTGGGGTGTGTTTTGTGGATATCCTGCCACTGGATTGTGTGTGTGTGTGTGTGTGTGTGTGTGTGTGTGTGTGTGTGTGTTGGGGCAGGGGGAGGGAAGGACACAGATAACTTGTTCTTTTAGTCTGTTGGTTACCAGGTCACAAGGAACCACAGTGGACCTGGAGAGAGAACCGTGCATCTCCTGGGGGTACCAGGGTGTGGCCAAGGTCCTAGGAAGAAGTGAGGGTACAGGAGTGAGAGCGTGTTCTAGGTGGGCGAGAAAGAGAGAAATGGCGCTTCAGTGACTGTAGGTATGTAGGTCGCCCCACCTAACCCCCCTGCTTCCGGGTGCACCCCCAGAGCACATCTCCCTCCTTCTTTGTGGTTAGCTGTGGCCATGGGCGGTGCTATGGACTGGGTGTTTGGGTCCCCCCCAAATTCATAGGTGGAGATCCTACCCCCAGTGTGATGGTTTCAGGAGGTGGGGTCTTTGGGAGGTGGTTGGGTCATGAGAGCAGAGTCCTCGTGGATAGAATTAGGACCCTTATAAAAGAGGCCACAGAGCTCCCCCGCCCCTTCCCCCATGTGAGGACACAGCAGGACGAGCTGGCTGTGAACCAGGAAGTGGGCTCTCAGCAGACCCCCAATCTGCCGGAGACTTGATCTTGGGCTTCCCAGCCTGCAGACCTGTGAGAAGCCCGAGTAGACTAAGACAGCTGGCGTTTTGGCCAACGGAAGGCGGGTGGAAGGGACACCCGCCTCTCTCACCTCCCAAGCAAGTGAAAACCCAAGAGACCTTCCACACTGTTCTCCATGTCCTCTCAGGCCCCTGGCTGCATGTAGATGCCCAAGGTCACCATGGAAGCCACATGGTAAAGAAGGCAGGGGCTGATCCCTTGGTGGCTCTGTGGAACCCAGTGCCAGCTGGATTTTATATGCGGAAACACCTCTCTGTTGCATTAAGCCACTGAAACCTTGGGTACGCATGTCAGAGTGGCTGGTGTCACCTTCACTAACGCCTAGTGGAAGCTGCGGGGCCAGAGGAGCCAGTGCAAGGGGAGGGGTGGCAGGAGGGCGTGTTCTGGGGAACACCGCTGCTTGCTGCTCGAAAGGCAGATGAAGGGGGAGGATGAGGGTCGTAGGGCTTCCGGATGAAAAAGACTATGGTAGGTGGAGAAGGAACCTGTTAAGACCATGTTTTGCAAACAACCCCAGGGTCAGGCTCAGGGCACAAGCATGGCCCAGCGTGAGTCCTGCTGTGGGAGATGGGTCACCACAATGCCACACGGTAAATGCAGCTCAGAGCAAGATGCAAGGCCATGGGAGCCCAGGAAAGATGCTCAGCCCAAAGTGGGGAGAGTGGGGGGCTCTGGGTGAGGGACTTCTTGGGCTCATGGGCCCCTCTGAGGACCAGACAAAAGCTAAGGCCCTTCTCCTAGAGCGATGCGGACAGCAGGCATATACCATGTGGCCCCAGCCTCAGCACTTCCTTAGACCTCCAGAGGTGGCCCAGGAGCCTGGGGGAAGAACCCCTGCCAACCTCGGTTAACTGCCTCCCATGGCCCTGCAGGGATCTGTATTTTGAAAGGAGGCAACAGAGATGCTGGGTGGAACTGGCTCAGAGTCACACAGCTGGAAGAGGTGGCACCTGAATTGAGGGCACGCTGGTCTGATCTCCTCCTGTTCTCTTTGCACGACACCCAGGGCCTCTTCAGCTGTCCAGAGGCATTGCCACAGCAGAAGATGCCTGGAGTGACCCCAGGAGAGAAACCTGAGGCCTGGAAACGGGCCAGGCCTTGCTCAGGAGGGGCGCAGACGCTGGAGCTCAGGCCCGGCTGCATCCAAAGCCCACGTGGAGGGGGGTGGGCGACCCCGAGCAGACAGCAGGTCACTGGTGTGGGTGGCTGGAGTGGAGCCGGCCCTGGCATCTGGGGGGGCAGGACCAGGTGCGAGAAGATGCTACGCCTGGCGTGCCCACTGCCAGCTCTCTCCTCTCTCGGAGTGAGGAGGGGCTGGGGGCCTGGGCTCTGCTGGCCTCTCTTCAGCCCAGCAAATCCATCCCTCAGCCTTTGCTTCTCCTGGCCTCACGAGAAGAACGACTGAGGACGGGAAGGGGTGTGAAACAAGTTCCAGAAACCACTGTAGGGACTCGGACATTGTCAGCACTCCTGAAGGACGTGGGTGAGAAGCTTTCTTTGGTCACTGGTTGTCGGGTGGTGAGTGGTTGACGGGCAACAGTGCTTGTTGAACCTGGGATAGGAGCTGCGACTTTAGGTGTCTGGGTCATTTGTGGAGAGAGTGGCCGTGGCTGGGGTCGGTAGGGTCAAGGGTCCAGGAAGAGAATGAAGGATGCCATCTCAGGAGGGGTCCACTGCTCTCAGAGCGGCAGAGGGGTCATGAGGCAGCGAGTGCAGGTGGGGGCTCATCTGGAGATCTTTGCCGTGGTAGCCGGAGGGCTCTCAGTCTTGGGTCAGGATCAAGGGTCCCAAGTGCTAGACCGGGTCCTACGTGAAGGGTGGGGCACAGAATCTGGGAGGGTAATTTAGTGCTCACCCCTGATGAGCGAGCACTGAGCAGGCAACCTTTCCCCAGCTGGTGGAATTGGGGGGCCACCCCCATGGAGGCTGCAAGGTGGCTCTGGAACTGCAGAGCACAGACACCACGCACAGGTGGCCTCACGTCCCCGGCCACCACGAGGATGCTAACTGCTCTCTAAGTGGCTGTCCTCTTCATCTGGGCACAGAACCAGACTACATTCCCAGCTTCCCTTGCGGTTAGATGAGGCCCTGTGACTGAGTTCTAGCCCATGAAATGTGATCACTTTTCTGCCATAACTATAAAAAACCTTCTCATTGCATGGTCCGCTATGACCTCTCCCCTTTCGTTACGGTGACCTTGGGAGCCAGGTGTTGAAGTTGACAGAGCCCAGGGATTTGAAGAATTTTCCCATGGAGAGCTCTATCCCCAGCCACCAGAACTGGACCCGCCTGGGACTGTTCATGTGAATGAGAAATAAACTCAACTGTGTTTATGCCATTATCATCCGGGCTTGTTTACTGCAGCATTAACTTACCCTGATAATAAGATAACCATAAACTTTCAGGCCACAGGCTCCCTTAGCTTCCATCTCCAGCTATTCTGACACCTGTTCAGAAGTCTGGGCTCCCAGCCTGTATCAGATGTGGAACTTGAACTTCTTGGAAAACAGTGCCCATCTCACTAGTCACAAGCCAAGTCACTTGCCTTGGATGATTGGGCTGTTGGTGGTCTGAAGTACCACCCTGGGGAGACAGGCTCCTGTAAAGTGAGTGGTTTGTCCACCCTTGAAGGTGATCTTAATTGCTTCTATCTGGGATGTTGACCTCAGCTAGGACCAGATGTCGCCAAAGAGGCGGTACACCTGTGTTTGGATCCTATGGTAATCCTGTGGCCCCACCAGTGCAAAGAAGGCAGCACGCTAGGTGAGGCTGGCTCAGAGAAGACCGAGGAGACAGACTGAATGGGTTTCTCGGCTTCTGGAGGCCCGGGACTGCCACTTGAGGCTGGACATTTCTCCTTGTTGAGGGGCTGGCTGTAGTGGTGAGAAGACAGTGATGAGTTTCTCTGGTCTCTGGTGAACCCTAGGAATGTTGGGTGTCTTTGACAGAAAGTCTACTCAAACTAGTTAAAACGAAACAAGGAGCCTCAGTTGGAAGGACACTGAGGAAAGCCCTAGAGAGTGGCATCAACCGGGGTGTCTCTGAGACCTCAGAAGCTGAGTCAGGGTGTCCATCCTCCAGCAGCTGCATCCACATCTTCCAGCCCCAACACATGAGAGGGAAAAGCCTCAGCAGAGAAGCCCCAGGAAGTGTTCTTACGGGTCTGTCTTGGCAAGCATGTAGCCAGGAGAATAGGGTTTGGCCTGAGTCACGGATGACTCTGCAGCTTGGGGCAGGATCTCGGTGGAAGAAGTAAAGCTTAGCTTTCATTAAAATTCAGAAACAGCCAGAGGCACCTTTATTCTAAAACCAATATCTGCAGAGAAGAATAGCAGACTGAATTACTTTCCTGCTTGAGCTTTCTTAGTATAGTTGACCCTTGAACAATGGGGGTGGTGGTGGGTAGGGGCGCCAGACCTCTGAGGAGTTAAAAATCTTTTAGTCGGCCCTTCATATCCACGGTTCCACATCTGTGGATTCAACCAACTGCAGATCATGCAGTGCTGTAGTATTTACTATTAAAAAAATCAGAGTATACGTGGACCAGCACAGTTCAAACCCGTGTGGTTCAAGAGTCAGCTGTATGTGAAACAAAGGAATCTAGCCTAGCAGAAAACTATAGTAGGAAAAGAATCGAGTGAGATCACTATGTCTGAAGTGATCAACAATAGGCATAATTCATGAACCATCATTGCATCCTGTACTATTTATGCTTTATGATTTCACTCAATTATCTAAAATGGATTTTACAACTTTGGTATTTATAATGATGATGGTGATGATAATGACAAATATGTTTGAGTGCTGCTAAGTTCCAGGCACAATTCTTTTTATTTTTTTAAATTTCTTTTTATTTTTTGAATCACTATTTCTTATTTATTTATTTATTTTTGGCTGAGTAGGTTCTTCATTGCTGTGCGTAGGCTTTTCTCTAGTTGCAGCGAGTGGGGGCTACTCTTCATTGCGGTGCGCGGGCTTCTCATTACGGTGGCTTCTCTTGTTGCGGAGCACGGGCTCTAGGTGCACCGACTTCAGTAGTTGTGGCACGTGGGCTCAGTAGCTGTGGCTCGTGGGCTCTAGAGCACAGGCTCAGTAGTTGTGGTGCATGGGCTTAGCTGCTCCGCGGCATGTGGCATCTTCCCGGACCAGGGATCGAACCCGTGTCCCCTGCATCAGCAGGTGGACTCTCAACCACTGCGCCACCAGGGAAGCCCTGTACAGAGCACTTTTTAGCGTAGGATATTTTCTTCTATAATAATTTTCAAACATGCAGAAATGTTGAGTGAATATCCGTCTGCTGTAGGATATTTTTTAAAGATTTAAGTCTACATGTTATCAGTGTTTGGTGGGCTGAATAAAGGTTCCCAAAGAAATCAGGTCCTAATCCTTGGAATCTGTAAATATCACCTTAGCTGGCACAAGATGTGATTAAGCTCAGGATTTGGAGGTGAGGAGATTATCCTGGATTATCTGGGTGGGCCCTAAATGCCACCACAGGTATTTCTATAAGAGGGAAACTTCAGGAGATGTTCCCACAGAAGAAGAAAAGAGATCAGAGCGATGCTGCCTGGGAGCTAGAAGCCAAGAGGGTCTGGAAGAGGCGAGGGATGGATTCTCCCAGTAAAAACTGATTTCAGACCTCTGGCCTCCAGAGTGTGTGAGAGAATAAATTTCTGTTGTTTTAAGCCACCAAGCTTGTGGTAATTTGTTACAGCAGCCGTAGGAAACCAACACACGGTGACACAGGGTTATCATTAAACCATAATCAGTAGAATATTCTGTCTTTACTCAAAATGCACAATTAAGGAGATTTTACTGCAAAGGTCCTGATATTTAATATCAGTCAAAACTACATCAGTCTGTTTACTTTTGGGGGCAGAGAAATAAAATATTTCATTGCTTGTGTGTGTGTGCATCAAAAGCACTAATTTAATGAATACAACATTTTAAAATATGTCACAGTCTTAGAAACCCTATTTTGGTATTTCTTTCGTTTTAATTTAAAAAAAATTGAAGTATAGCTGATTTACAATGTTGGGCCAATCTCTGCTGTACAGTTAAGTGACTCAGTTCTACACATTATTTTGGTATTTCTTGAATTAAAAAAAAAAAACATACTGGGAGCCTCAGAGAAGGGACATGGTCTTGGCCCCTCTCTCATCCATTTGACACTGGTGTCCTATGCCCCACAGAGCCTGGCCAGGCTCCTCCGGTCACGTCTACAGCACCTGCCTAGTGAGGACCATCCCCGGGCTCTTTCCAACCACAGAAGTCACCCACCCTCTTGTCCTCTCTCTCTCGCTGCCCTGGCGCACCACATACCCTTGCCTACCACACGCCCTCACCCACCACACACCCTCGCCCACCACACACCCTCGCCCACCACACGCTCTCACCCACCACACACTCTCGCCCACCACACGCCCTCGCCCACCACACGCCCTCGCCCACCACACGCCCTCGCCCACCACACACTCTCACCCACCACACACCCTCGCCCACCACACACCCTCGCCCACCACATGCTTGTCCAGCTCCAGCTCTGTCAGCCCCCCGGTGGGGCTGGGGACCTAGAAAGGTGCAGGGAAAACTCTTACACACTCAAGAGTGAGAACCTCTGCCTTTGGTGTTAGAGATGCCTAAACTCTGTGGCCTCCAGCGGATTCTCACACCCAGAGAGGCTGTCCGGGGCACGACAGCCTGTGGAACGGCCAGAAGAGGTCATTCCTGGCTGGGGGCACCCACGGCTGTCTCCGCTTTCCTCAGCCACGTGACCTTGGTAGTTTCCAAGAGGGGTCAAAAATCTGCATGTGAAGGTGAGGTAAGCATGGCCGGAGTGGCACGCTCCTGGGCTCGTGCCTCTGCAGTAGCCAGAAGCACCCGGAGCCAGAGCTACAGTCTGAATTGTGAGGGAAGAGGGAGGATCAGAGCTTCCAGTGAAACAAAGCCGAGGGTCAGTTTCTAGTAGGAATTTAGAAACCTGAAATGTGAGTCAAGGCTGGTAGTTGGGAATGGAAAATGAAAATGCCAGGCTCTCCAGAGCCCTGTCTACAAGCCGTGTTTGCTGTGAGGCTTCCCAGTTCCCCAGGCGTGGTGGGTGGGATGGAGGATGCTGCATTTGTGAGGAACACCCCAGGTGGCTCTTGTGTACATGAGCTGTGAGTGTGTATTTTTGTATACGTGCATGTATGTATGTACATGGGTATTGGGTATTTAAGCACACATATGTACATGTGTTTGTGCTTAAGTGTGTGTATGCGTGTGTGTGTGTGTGTGTTTTCCTAGGTGGACTCGCAGGGAGCTGGTGACTGGCTGGAAGGTGGAGGGAGGGAGAGTGTGGTAAGGTGTAGCTGACGATTTTCTCCTGGGGACTCAGTGCCGGTGATTCTAGGAGAGAGACTGACGCGCACTCATGTGATGTTGCACAGCTAAGTAGACGAGCGCACTGAGGTGGTCACACAACTCCAGGTGACCAGGAGGGCAGTTTGGGGCTTGCCTCCAAACCCTTCCAAAGAAGGGACCGTGGCGGCCCAGCAAAGGAGTGCGAGCGCTGTGCCACATCCAGTCCTGGCCTTTGGGCCCCTCTTTGTCCTTGGTTGTCGTGGTCCTGGGTTACTCACAGACCCTCCCGTCTATCCCCGGCTGGTCACACTAGGTGGAGGGCAGACTCTCAGCCTCCCGGCATCCACTTCTTACAATCCTGACTCCCTGTCTGTGGAGCCCTACCCCTGCACTTCTGATGCTCCGGGTCGCCCCTCCTAGCCCATCAGGGTGGGCTCAGCCTCCAGGCCCTGCCGTGTGTGGCTTCCAGTGACCTGGGGGCGGGGAGTCTCTCTGCACCACTTCCAGCCACAGGAGGGCTGTGTGGACCACCCTGGCTTTCAGCAGGAGGAGAACAACTTTCCAGTTGAGTGAGGATTAAAACGGCCTCCCCAGTGTGCAGGGAGCCACCGACTCCCAGTTAATCCCCTGCCCAGCCCCACAGCGGCACCCGAGCTTAACCGTTTCACGCCCATGTGTACACCTGGTGACTGTTGTGCAGAGCTTCACTGTGGCTGCCCCCCCCGTGCCCCACCTTGGAGTCGAAGGACAGGGACGACTGTGATGCCAGAAACCAGCGTGGGGTGGGCTCCTTTAAACCAGTAGCTGCTGCAAGGATGCCAAGAGGCCACGGGTGGGGAGCGTCGAGCAAAAAGGAGCAGAAACGGGCTTCCCTGGTGGCGCAGTGGTTGAGAGTCCGCCTGCCGATGCAGGGGACACGGGTTCGTGCCCTGGTCCGGGAGGATCCCACATGCCGCGGAGCGGCTGGGCCCGTGAGCCATGGCCGCTGAGCCTGCGCGTCCGGAGCCTGTGCTCTGCAACGGGAGAGGCCACAGCAGTGAGAGGCCCGCGTACCAAAAAAGAAAAAAAAAGGAGCAGAAACCACCAACAGCACTTGGGTCAGGGAAGGCCTTGCGCGGGAGGGTGGGTCCGGGACTGGGACCACCCCAGGGGCACAGGTTGGTGGCTTGTCTCCTCTGTCCACCCCTTTGCCTGGCTCTCCTGGACTCCCAAGACAGACTCTGTAGGTCCAGGCATCAGACCATCAGACTCAGAGCGATGCAACTTCTTTATCTTTGCTTCCTTTTAAAAATGAAACCCCCTCAAGCCAACTTGCCATGTTTCACTGGCTGGAATTGCTTCGCCTGTCCAGCGTGCCTAACCAGTCTCTTGGCAAGAGACCCTGAGCCACCAAGATTGTTTTGGAGCAATTAAAACTCATGCCCCTGGGGCTTGACAGGCCCAGGCTTCCTGAAGATCATGGCTGCTTCCCTGAAGCACAGGGTGAACCAAATTGGGCTTCAGCCAGCAGGAAGACGTGGGGAATGGAGGCGTTGGTCAGGCAACAGCATCTGCCATAGAGAGAAAAAGGAGGCCCGGGTGTTTAGGAACAACATAGCAGCTCCAAAGAAGGGTGACACTTGAAATTGAGGCAGAATCTCTCATTCACTCAGCATTGCTTTGGCCACACACAACAGCTGACTGTGGGCTAATGTGACAGGGCCACGTTGACAGTCCTGTCCTGGGTGATTCTACTGACAGTGGCCCACTTGCGCCCTCACTAAGCTCTACCTCTGGACACGGTTATGAGTGAGCTTTGTGGAAGCACGGCCATGACCTTTGTAAGACGGGAGGCCAAGGTGTGTTGTGGACCCTGAGGTGGCTGGAGTTTGTGGTAAATCAGAGCGTGGTTGTGAGGACGCTGAGGGATGGTGGAAGGGAGGCAGGCAAGGGAGGGGCCCCTCTCAGGGCTGTGGGTCCCAGGGATTGGAGGAGCAGCTGGTAAGTTTGAAGACCTTTGAGCATCTTTGCACCCACCTCAAAGGAGCCCCAGGTGCCTCCAGAGCAGGAGCTGGAGGGAGAGGACTGAGTCTCCCGGTGAGAAGAGAAGAACTTAAGCACAGTTCTAGAGACCCCTGGAGACAAACGCTCAGAAAGCACCTTGAAGCTGGGTACCTGAGTGTGGTTCCCAGAATAACACCTGCTCCTCCCTACTCACCCCCTGAGATGTTCGTGTCCTGATTCCTGGATCCTGTGACTATGTAACTTTATATGGAAAAGAGGACTTTGCGGATGAGATCAAGTTAAGGATCTTGAGATGGGGACAGTGTCCTGGATTAACAGGTGGGCCCCATGCAACCACAAGCATCCTTATTAGAGGGAAGCAGAGGTGAGACAGGAGAGAAGATGCCGTGCTGTTGTCTTTGAGGATAGAGGAGGGGGACGTGAGCCAAGGAATGCAGACGGCCTCTAGACCCTGGACGGAAAGGAGCAGGTTCTCACTGCATTAGTTTTCTGTGGCTGCTGTAACACATCACCTCAAATCTGGTAGCTTACAACAAGAGAAATTTATTCTCTTACAGTTCTGGAGGCCAGAAGTCTGAAGTCAAGGTGTTGAAGTCAAGCCCCCTCTCTGGAGGCTCAAGGGGAGAATCTGTTCCCTGCTGTTTCCAGCTTCTGGTGGCTGTTGACTTTCTTTGATTTATGGTTGCATCATCCCATTGTCTGCCTTCTCCATTCTCTCTGTCTTCTCATCTGTGTCTCTCTTATAAGGATACACATGACTGCGTGACGGCCCACCCAGAAAATCCCAGAGAAGCTCCTCCTCTCAAGATCATTAACTTATCACTTTTGCCATATAAGGTACTATTCGCAGGTTCCAGGGATTAGGTGGATGGTCTCATAAGCCAGATTCGAAACAAGGAGGACAATAGGCAACAGCTGTCTTAGAGGTGACTAGGTGGTCACTTAGACAGAGAGGATGAAGAAGAGAGGACTCAGATTTTCCTCCTCACCATGGACCACACAGCTCTGTCTGCCATGGCTCTTGCCCGGCTCCCTGGAAACATCGTTCCCCTTCAACCTCCCTGGTCTCTAAGATCCAGTCAGTTGTGCTCATCTTCTGGTTTCTCAGAGGCTCCTCTGCGTGGAACCTCTTTCCTCACCCATCGACCCACCTCTCAGCCTGCTCGCTCTGCGGTCTGTGGGCTGCCCACTTCTGGCTCCCTCCCCACCCCGTGCTTCCTCTGCCCTCTCCTCCCTGCTGGGTCCAGCCTCACTGCTCCACCAGTGCCACAGGGCACTTAGCACAGCATCTAGCACCCAGCAGGTGCTTCATAGACACCTGTGGAATGGTTAAATGAGACCCATGATGTAAGCGACAGGGAGGCCCTTGGTGGCCTGTGAAGAGCCTTGAGTGGGAGAGGTGAGGAAGCGGAGACTGGGGCAGAGGGACACTTTGGGGTGTCTCCACTCCTTCCAAAGGTGCACTCACCACTTTTCCTTCTTTAGGACTTTGTCCCCCGTTCCTGACATAGAGCTCCTGAAACCGTTGTAATTTCCTGACTGATAGAAGCATATTTTGTTATAACATTTGGTCTTAGTCCCCAGTTCCTTGGACTCTCCAGTGATGAGCGTCTTTTGTTGGCTAAGGAGATGATGGGATGGAGGAGTCGGGGTGGGGATGGGGGTTGGGGGAGTGGGAATAGCTTCAGGATAGCATCAGGGGAGGGATGACTTCCAGCTTGCTTCAGGATAGGGGCTGGGGGCCAGGAAGACCAAGGCATGACTAGAAGGTGGGTCTTTCAGCCCCAACTCAACCTCCTAGGAGGGGAGAGGAAGTGATCTGAACAATCACGCCTGCATAAAGAAATCTCCATAAAAACTATGGCAGGGGGTGGTGTGTCTGAGAGCCTCCGGCTCATCAAAGTGCTGGGAGGGATATGCAAGCCCCTGACACCTTGCTCTATGCATCTTTTCTGTTTGTTCCTGAGTTGTATCCTTTACAATAAACTGGCAATAGTAAGTAAACTGTTTTCCTGTGTTCTGTGAGCTATTCTAGCAAATTATCGAACCTGAGGAGGGGGTGGTGGGAACCCCTTAAGTTTGTAGCTGGTTGGTCAAAAGTCCTGGTGGTCCGAGACTTGTGACTGGTGCCTGAAGTGGGGGCGATCTTGTGGGACTGAGCCTTAATGTGTGGTGCTAACCCCAGGTACTTAGCGTCAGAACTGAATTAAGTTGTAGGACACTCAGCTGGTGTTGGAAAATTTGTTGGGGTGGGGTGGGTTGGGGTGGGGCGGGGTGGGGCTCACCTTTGAGTCGGAAGAGTTCTGTGGGTAGAAACAGGTCACAGTCAAGGGTGACAGGGAAGCACAGTGGTGCTTCTTGCTTCTGAGGGCTTTGGCGGCTGGGCTGGTTTGGAGACCCGGATTATTGCTCCCCGGGCTCAGCTCCCACGCCTTTGAGCCCCACATACGCCATCACTCAAATCACCCAGATTACTCACTCTCCCCCAGGGGAGACAGGGGGGTCTCCTTGTCTTGCAAGGGAGGCTGCCAGATTGGTGAGCACCGTCTGCAGCATCGCTTCTGTGCCCACTTGGGGCTTCCCCACCCCAGCAAAGGGCGCTGGGACAAGTCTTGCCCCAGAAAGTTGTCTCCTACCTGGGTTACTTGTGAATCTCCTCGCTTCAGTGTTTTTTTTTTTTGCTTTTGTTTTGTTTTTGTTTTTTTGCAGTACACAGGCCTCTCACTGCTGTGGCCTCTCCCGTTGCGGAGCACAGGCTCCGGACGCGCAGGCTCAGCAGCCATGGCTCACGGGCCCAGCCGCTCCGCGGCAATGTGGGATCTTCCCGGACCGGGGCACGAACCCATGTCCCCTGCATCGGCAGGCGGACTCCCAACCACTGCGCCACCAGGGAAGCCCCATGCTTCAGTGTTTTTTTCCCTCAGTTTTCTTTCCAGATATTTGAGTGAAGGAAACTTTGCCTTTGGGGAGTGCCAGACTGTCCCCCGGTTCTGGTCTGCAGCCAGTGGAAGTGTGTGAAAAGACAGGTTCCTTATCCCAGTAAGATCAGGACAGGTTTCACCAGCCCTCCAAGTGACTCTCATGTGTGCCAGGCTTGGGATTCTCTACGAGACCCTCCTTCAAGTTCATGCCTGGAGGAGGAGCCTATACTATCTGCAGACAGTACAAGTCTGCCTTCCAGTTATAGCTTCTAAGCTGAGAGCTCGTGTCTCCTCCTTATGAATTTATTCAGGAGAACCAACCAGAGTGGTGGCTTATTCCACAAAATTTTATCCATTCATTCAACAAAACGTTTACCCTATGCTAGGCACCATGGTAGGCATGGATGATGCAGTGGTGACTAACGCGTGGTCCCTCCCCTCAAAGGCCTTGGAGTCTGGTTGGAGAGACACCTAATCACATTCCAGTGTGATGAGTGACACTGGCAGCAGGGGCAGGACTGTTTCCCAGGGCATCAGGAAGCAGAAAGCAGTGACTTTTTTTTCCTTGTGAGAGAGAGAGAAACAGAGAATCGAACCAAAGCATCATGATTCAGTCATAGGCATTTTAGCATTCTAGATTTTTTTCATTCATGATTCAAGAGATAAAAATAATAAACCTGCTTCTGGATGTGCTACTAAGGTCTTCCGTAGGCCAGAAGGAAAATGTCTTCCCTAATTAGTTCATTATGGAAATGTGAATGCAGATTATATATAGATAAAAGGAAGAACCTATGACTTTAGCATTACAATAAGCATGTTAGACTCTGGAATGGCTTCTACAAAAGCTGAGAGGAATCAATTTCCGCTATGCGATGATGTCTGGCTAGTTGCCTTTGGGGAAGCAAAGGTATTTCTGGATATCTCAGAGCCTGAAGATAGGGCTTTGAAGGCTACTGGTACCCAGATGGACACAGCGACCTCTTTCACACCCAGGGCAATGACTTGAAACCCTGGCTGCACTTTCAGAATCACTTGGGAGCTTTTAAAGCTACCACATCTGGCCCCACTCTAGTGACTCTGCTTTAATTAGGGGCACTCAGGTGCTGGTAGTTTTTAAAAGCTCCCCAGGTGACTCTAATGTGCAGCCAGTGCTGGAAACCCCTGACTATGGGGGGAGGGGCCAAGGAGGCAGCCTGGACACATCCTGCTGAACAAAGTCTTGGGGGGAGCTACCAGGGAAGTGGGTGGAAAGCAGGAGGGGTCCTAGCATAGGAGCAGTGGTCAACAGGCCACACGCTGCAGAGATAGAAAGAAGCAGGACTGCGTGTGCCATTTAGGGCTGTGCCCGCCCCTGGTGGCTTTAGCTGCAGGTTTGTTGGCAGAGTGATGAGTGGGAAGCTGGATCAGAGAGTGCAGAAGAGTGAGAGGTGAGTCAGGACTCAGAAGGTGAGAAAATGGGCACAGAGAATGTAGACTGACTTTGGAGACGAGTGCTGTCTGTGGAGGGGGTATGTGTGTTGCAGAAGGGGGAATCCCTTCCAGGGCCTGAGAGTAGGCTCTTGTCTAATACTCAGAAGTGAGTTGTCTGAGGAGACACAGGTGCTGACAAAGCAAAAGACTTTATTGGGGGAGCTTCCCTGGTGGCGCAGTGGTTGAGAGTCCGCCTGCCGATGCAGGGGACACGGGTTCGTGCCCCGGTCCGGGAAGATCCCACATGCCGCGGAGCAGCTGGGCCCGTGAGCCACAACTACTGAGCCCACGAGACACAGCTATTGGAGCCCGCACACCTAGAGCCCGAGCTCTGCAACAAGAGAAGCCACTGCAATGAGAAGCTTGTGCACCACAACAAAGACCCAACGCAGCCAAAAAAAAAAAAAAAAAAAAAGATGAGACACTTAACCAGCCATTGGGTCCTAGGAATGGTCCCTGTGGCAGATGTTGTGGATTGCTGCCCCCAGAAGCCAATCACAACTCCTTTCTCCCTTGTTGCAAACTCACCTTTCCAGACTCCCTTGTAGCTAGAGTCATGTGACACGGTCCTGGCCAAAGTGCTGTGGCCTGAGGCTCCTAGGAAGTCTTCCCTCCCTGAATAAACAGACACAGTTCCAAGGGTTTTGGCCCTTCCCCCTAATCTGGGTCCAGAATGAGGAAGTATCTAGGGGAGCAGCCATCATCGGATATTAAGGCCAAAAGTCACGTGCTGAGGGTGACGGAAAATATAAGAACCAGGACCTTGAGGAATCAGCCAAGCTGCCTTGAACTTCTTGTTCTGTGAGAAAATTAAACTCCTAATAATTTAAGCCACAGCTGCTCAGGGTTTGTTAAATGCTGCCCAAAGCACTCCTAGTTGACCGTTACTTTGACTGCTTGTCTCTAACCCTCAGGACCACTGGACTCCTCCTGCCGCAAAGCCTTGCCTGTGCCCCCCCTTACCCAGAATCCATGCAGTGACTCCCTTCCACAGCCACCTCCTCCGGACCGTTGCCTCAGTTCACCGGCACCCATGCCAACTGTGACGCTTCCCATGGGGCTAGAGCCACACCAGGGCTGCCAAGCCCTCCTGGGCCTTCCTCACCCTCGCTGCTGCTGGTGCCTGAGGCTCTGTCGCCAGCTGACTCTGGGTCCCTGGCAAGGTAAATGTTGTCTTCATGGTTCACTGTGTGGTCTAGGTTTGGGTTCCCCACGGTGTGGATGGCCCACCTCTCACCTCTGGCCTGCCCCCGTTGGCAGTTTTTTTTGGTCTTGTCCTGAAGTAGAGCTTCTTGAACAATTTAAGCAGAGGGAACGGCCTCAACTAAGATATAGACAGCATGGAAAAAACAGGAACAACCATTCTAGTTTGCCCAAGACTAAGGAGTTTCCTGGGATGCAGAAGTTTCAGTGCTAAAACCAGGCCAGTCCCAGGCAAACCAGGAGGGCTGGTCACCCTGGTGGGATGTTTGGAGACCATCGGGAATTCTGCACAGCTGGAACATGCAGGGTGAGCAATGAGGCTGGAGAGCTGGCAGGGGCAGGTCTCTGGGGGCTCCCCGGGCCGTTTAGTCCTGACCAGGAGGGGCCGTGGAAGGGTTTGAGGCAGGTGTGTACGTTTCCTGGGGCTGCCATAACAAATGATCACAAACTTGGTGGCTTAAAACAACAGAAACTTATTCTCTCAGTTCTGGAGGCCAGAAGCCCTAAATCAAGGTGTCAGTGGAGCTGCATTCCCTCCAAAGGCTCCAGGGGAGAATCCCTTTCTTGTCTATTCTAGCTTCTGATGGCTCAGGCATCCCTGGGCTCATGGCTGCATCGCTCTGATCTCTGCTTCCGTCTTTAATGGCCTTCCCCTCTTCTGTGTCTCAGCCTTCCTCTGCCTTTCTAAGAACACCTGTCACTGGATTCAGGACCCTCTTGGATAAACCAGGATGGTCTCATTTCAAGATCCTTAACTTAATCCTACTTGCAAAGACCTTTTTCCTAAATAAGATCACATTCATAGGTTCCAGGCATTAAGACTTGGACCTATCTTTTGGGGGGCACACCATTCATCCCACTACATCAGGGAAGCACCATTTTCAAGTTTGGAATTTGAAAAGATCGCCCTGGAAGCAGAGAAAACATGGTTGAATAGGGGCTCTTCAGCTGTTAAATAAACCTCGTGGAGGCCTGGGGAGAAGCCAAGGGATGCATACGTGAAGAGCAGTGTGAGAGCTGTGGTGGGTCCCACTGGGCACCCTCCTTCTATCCCTAAGGCTGTCCACGTGTTGCCCAAGCTTTCTCCAACCCCTCCATCCAGGCCTGCCCCTCGCAGGCTCCAGGCTCGTTTTTGCCCAGAGTTGGCTGATGGGCCCAGGGATGGGGGTATCCTCCCTTGCCTGACTAAAGCTGGTCTCTGGAGTCCCGGTTTCCTGTCCTAGGACTAACTAGTCTCTCTCAGGTGTGACAGACACCAGGAATGCTCATCCCTGCCCTGCAAGCACACTGTCTGCTTGATGGGACCATCCATTCATTCCTCCAATGTACATTGGTTCAGGGTGTACTCTCTGCTGGAACCATGGACCAGACACAGCCCCTGCTTGCCAGGAGTTCACAGGCCAGTCTGGGTAATAGATGAGGAGAAAGTAATTTCAACACCACATAAACTATGCCCGGGGGTATCACAGGCAATCCCAGGAGGGCCATCAGGCCAGGCTGTACTTGCAAGGGGCCTCAAATGTGGATATGCTTTTCATTAATTTTTATTCGAGTATAGTTGCTGTACAATGTTGTGTTAGTTTCTTGCTGTACAGCAAAGTGAATCAGTCATATGTATACATATATCCCCTCTTTTTTGGATTTCCTTCCCATTTAGGTCACCACAGAGCACTGAGTAGAGTTCCCTGTGCTATACAGAAGGTTCTCATTAGTTATTTGTTTTATACATAGTAGTGTATATATGTCACTCCTAATCCCCCAATTCATCCCACCCACCCGCTTCCCGCCTTGGTAACTGTAAGTTTTTTCTCTACACCTGTGACTGTATTTCTGCTTTGCAAATAAGTTCATCTGTACCATTTTTCTAGATTCCACATATAAGCGATATTATACGATATTTGTTTTTCTCTTTCTGACATATTTCACTCTGTATGACAATATCTAGGTCCACCCACATCTCTGCAAATGGCACTATTTCATTCCTTTTTATGGCTGAGTAATATTCCATTATATGGATTTTTTTAAAAAAATTGAAGTATAGTTGATTCACAATATTGTGTTAGTTTCAGGGGTACAGCAAAGTGATTCATTATACATATATATATATATTCCTTTTTTGGATTCTTTTCCATTATAGGTTATTACAAGATATTGAATGTAGTTCCCTGTGCTAATCAGTAAATCCTTGTTGTATATCTATTTTCTATATGGTAATGTGTATCTGTTAATCCCATACTCCTAATTTATCCCTCCCCCCATCAAATGTGGATTTTTGACATTACCATCCAAACCAGTTTACCATTTACAAAGGCACAGACACACGTTCTGACCAGGTCGAGTACTTAAACATTGCCACAGGTTTTGTATCCCAGTTTTTGTTTTGCTTTTTCATTTAAAAAACATACCAGGAACCCCCAAGGTGACTTGGGCCTCCCTCAGCCTCTGAGGTCAGGAAGGCCTCCTGGAAGGTGCAGCTTCTAAGACGGGTTGGGAAGCAGTTGGCCAGGAGAAGATGGAACCAGCCAGGGGAAGGGAAGGCGTCCACGGTGAGGACTAAAGGGAAGGCCTGTGTGAAGATTTTAAAGATCGAAAGAGCAACGTGGCAGCTTCCAGAATCTGAGAGAAAGGGGAGCAGCGATAAGACTGGAGAAGTAAACTGAAGTGGAAGCTCGTGGTGGTCCAGGCTGAATGCTTGGCCTGCATCACGAACGTGGAGAAGCCATCTTTAAGCCAGAGGTCTCGCAATAATGGTCAGTCAGGAAAAGGCCTGCTTCTTGGTCACTGCACGTTTTGTGCTGTTGGCGTGGGTGCTAGGGTTGCATTGGGCTCTGGAGAACACGCCCCCTTGGCTCAGCAGTGTGTGGGTGAGCAGCGAGACCCACGTCCGGGACCTCCTCACTCCTCTCTCATCCAAAAGGAGGAGACAGTGAGGCAGAGAGCTTGGGAGTGAGGAGAGCTGAGCAGCCAGAGGAAGCTTCTATGGTAGGGGAGGCCTGAGCGGGAGGGGGGCCAAGCCCCACTTCAGTCTTCCTGCTGGAACCCCAGGCCCTTGCTCTCCCCAGCAGAGTGGAGAGGTGGGGCCCCGTGGCCTTCTGTCTTCTTCCCTCCGTGTTTGTCTTGGCTGAGAGCTGCCGGACGATATTTGAAGCCAGTTCCGTCAAGGCAGAGCTGGAGGAGTCTCGGCACCTGGGATCACAGAGGAGGGAGTGGGAAGGGGTCTCAGGTGGGGTGATGGGGGGGGTCCCCTGACTCCTTGCACGCTGCTCAGCCTCAGCACCATGGAGCCTCCTGGTGAGGTGGCTGAAATCCCCGAGTTCCTTGATGCCGGCCTGCTCCAGGAAGGCATTCAGAGACTCACAGGTGCCAGAAGATGTGTCTCCTGCTCTTGCGCACGACACACAGATCCGTTTAGACACTGGCACTCAAGCTTCCCGGGACTTGGGTCCACCAGCAGGCCCCCTGGCCTGGGCAGGGCTGTAAAGGAGGCCTGGCTGGCCCAGAGCACTGGCTAGGCCGTGCCACGGCCAACTGCATCGATCTCAGAACTCGATTCAGTGCTGCCTCCCCCGGGGCCCAGCGTGGCCCCTCCCATGGCCTGCTCTGCACAGATGCTGACAGGTCACGTGTCCCACAGCTGAAGGTCTCCCCCGTCCGCCTCCACCATCTGCTGAGGCCCCGTAATTATTCCAAGGCCGGTGCAGTCTCACTCCGAGGGGAGAGTTCACACAGCCCTGTAATGTAACCCAGGCCCTGGGCTGCTCGGGCAGGGGGTCCCCAGCTGGGTAATGAGCCGCCGGCTTTATTGAACTCCCTGGCTTGGCTCTGACTAATCACCGCCTTAGCCAAGGCTGCCCGGCCTTCTGAGAGCCCATCTAAGCACCGTCGCTAAGGACTTCCTTCTCCCCAGCACCCTAATTCCTGCTCCTCAAATCTTTCCTCCTCCCCAAATATGTTTAAATAACCAGGATCAGGGCAGGGAGGTTCCCAGGGGGTTGGCCTCCCCCATCCATCTGGGTGAAAGTGTGGCTGCCGCAGGTCTGGGGGCCCAAGCAGGATGGACCAGAATGGGCTGCTCTTTGACTTCGCTAGGGCCACTCCAAGCGGAAGCCAGACCTGCAGCTCCCACCCCCACCCTGTCTCCTAAACCCATGCACTTCCCTCTCACCTCTGTTTCTGGAGGCCAGCACCCCAGGAGGGAGGGCCTTGGCTGAGGAGGCGTGCTGTGGGCCAGGCCTGTCCCTGGAGAAGTGTAGGAAACAGGGTCCTGCTCAGGCCTCAAGACCCAGCCCACGTCACATGTGCACAACAGCCACCCCAGGCCTCTCCCTCCTCTCTGCTCCCCGGCACTTGTAAGGACCCCTAAGACAGCGAATACGACTCTTATGCTTTTGCGTGTTTGTTTTCTGGCCAAGACTGTGTCCTCTCTGTGGATGAGGACTGCCATCTATCCCTAGGTACCCACAACTTGGCACATAGTAGGTGCTTTAAAAAAAACATCAAGAAGGGAGAGGGAGGAGACGCTTCAGGAGGTAAGAGGTTTGGTCTGTGCGTGAGGGACATGGCATCTGAGATGCTGTCCCTGTGGATCTCCAGGTGTCTCCACCACGTTTATGGCTGGTGTCTGGAGGGGAGAGACCTGGCCCATTTAGGAAGCAGTGTCAGTGTGTTGTCAGTACTCTAGTGGTTCGGGAGCTGTTCGGCTAATGGTGAACCTGAGGTCAAGGGTCACCCAGAGTTCACTGTCCTGGGTGACTTCCTACTGGCTGCACCTAGAGTAGGCCTTGAGCCCATCCTGGAGGGTGTGAAGGGCCCATGGGCCCCCTGCCCTCCCACAGTGGTGGGGCTCTTCTGAGGCGAGGTCAGGACCCAGCCCTCTTCCTGACGGATCTGTGCCTGATGTCCTTGGGGAGGGTGAAAAGCAGGGGAAACCCCCAAGTTCAGGCCCCTGCTCAGGGGGACCCAGCCCATCTCCATTCCCCAGAGGCCTGCGTAGGTGGGAACGGACAGCCGAGCCCTCCTTTGGTCCCGGGAATTTCGTGAGCGTGGGTTCCATGCCACCCTCCAGAGAAGAGTGTGAGGGAGCCAGATCCAGGGACCGTGGGAGGGAGGGCCCCGGAGGAGGGGACTTCAAAGCACTCCCAGAACAGCTTATAAACAAGCTGGGCTGGTGGGGCAGCCAGCGGGGGCCTTGCTGGAGGGGCCGGAAGCTTGCACGGGGTTGTGTGAAGAGCACAGGACAGGGGTCAGAGAGGGGAGGCGTGAGCCTCGGGGGCCCCAGGCAGCCCCACCTAACCTCTCTGTGACTCGGTTTCCTCTCTCTCCCTCCGGGGCTGGCATGAGGGTCAGCGTGACGACGTAGGTGAAAGTGCTGTGTAGGCGCCAAGCCCTGATCAGATGTTATTCATTCTTCTGAGCTGTGTGTTTGGTGGGAGACTTGGAAGGGCTGAGAGGGAGAGCTGAGTGTTCCAGGGCCCCTTCTCCCCCAGTGCTGTTTTGAGAGTTCTCAGAGCAGAATGGCCAGGAGTGGGGCCCGGGCAGGGAGAGGCCCACGGCTCTCGACAGGACCAAACTGGGCGGAGGATCGGGCAGGATGGACAAGGTTCCCTGCTTTCCTGACCCCACCCCCACCTCTGGTCTGTACCCCTCCCTGCTCCCCGCCTTCCTAACGGTCTCAAGTGACTCCCCAGAAATCAGCCTCCTCTCCCCTGATACCTGTCTCATGTAATGGGCTGTGACAATTTTTCTAAGTCCTGCTCAGAAATGTGTCACTGTCCATTTCCCTTTGTGATAGCCAAGGAGGCTGCACAAACCGCGTTCATCAAGTGCTGGGCAGAGGCCCGACTCTGGGCAGCTGGAACACGGGTTTATGAAATTACAGGGAATTCAAAGCAGCCGGCGCCGCCCGCTGTCTGGCTTCATTACTGGGACCGGCCTCGGAGGGAAGTTTATTCCAATAATTTAGGGGATTAGGATCTGACACCCTTCATTAACTCTTTGACATAAGCAGAAAAGACAGATCTTACAGAATGACCCACACGACGGGAAGGAATTGGCTCGGGCAGGGAGGAGGCAACACGCCGCCCACGAGGAAGAAGCAAAGTCTGCAGGGTGGAAAGAGGGTCGCTGCCCTTTCACAGGCCAACTGGAGGGTGAGGTCCAGCCGGAGGGGGAGAGCGGGTCAGGGCTGGGCACTCAGTTTCCCCATCTGTGAAATAACTGGGGCCCCACCCCATCGACTGCCCCTGGGACATAGCCGCTTGGTTACTGCTCCCCAAATCCTTTGCCGTTGGTCTTGAAAAGGTATCTCTCTCTTGCCCATTCCACGGCAGGTTCTGGCTCTTTTCCTGTCCCCTCCACAGATATAGCCCTTGATGTTTCACAAACTTCTTGTCCAGACTGTAAAGACCAGTGTTGGGGGCTGCACACTGACAGCAGTTTTGACAGCTGGGTGGGGAGGGGTGCTCTCCAAAGGCCCCACAAGCTGGTGTCCCTGCATTAATGGTGGGGTCACGTAGCTGTGTGACATGGGGCAAGTTGCTTACCCTCTCTGTGTGTCTTTTCCTCAAATGTAAAATGAAAGTACAGTTTGTTGTGAGGATTAAATGAGACAATACACACTGCCTGGCACACGTTAAGGCCCCAGTAAATATCGACAAGCAGTCGTCCTACCGCTGCTCACTGGGGGTGACCTTCTCCTTCGTAAAGTAATTCGGGGTGGGGGGGACGAGAGCTGACTGGCAGTCCCTGAGTGCAGCCTTCATGGTCATTAGTGAGGCGGCTGGGCTGCCCAGCGCTGCTGTCCCAAGACACTGTGACCACACAGGTTCTCTTGGAGCCGGGAGTGTGTCAGTGGAGGAGCAGGAATGTGATTCGTCCCCGAGCCGGGGGAGCCGGAGCATATCTGGTATGCGTCTCTGGAATGATTTGGGGAAAATTCCCCGAAGTTGGAACTTGAGATGCAAACTGCCGGGACAGAGAGATAGGGAGCTGTCCGCGCGCCCCCCACCCTGGGACCTGGTGCTGGGGTGGGAGTCAGCTTACACAGCACAGGCTGCTCAGGCCCGCCCTGGAATGGCCGTGAACTTGTTGTTTTTCCACGTCATTTGCTCTCAGATGCACTATCGGGGCCGGCGATGCTAACCCTGCGGCTGCAGGTCCCTCCTTGTAACAAGCGAGTGTGTGTTCTTCGGAGGTGGCCAAGGGGAGGAGGGGGCCCGGCCGAGGGGTGGGGGGAAGGGAGGAGAGCCTCTCCGTGCAGTACAGTGAGCTTGCGTGCCCCGGAGCCAGCTCCCCCAAAGCACGTGCCATTTCTGGCCCCCGAAGGGGTTAAAGACCTCCTGGAGTCAAGAACAAGCAGGTGTCCCACCGCGCCAGATACGCCGCCTAAACTGCTTCCAGCTTGTTTTCCTCTTCTGCAACAAGTCTGTGATCAGCCACAGGACAGAGGAGCCGGCAGCCTGCCTGTGACAGGCGTCAGGTTAGCTTGCTCCCAGTCGGGTGGCGCGCCCAGGACATAAATCCAGGCTCTGGCCCCGGTGCAGCTTCTCTCCCTGCACACTCCGGAGAGGGAGCCCCCTTTATCTGAGGCTGTACAGCCCGGCGGGCTCCACGGACTTGGTGGAGGCAGCCTCGGCAGCTGCAGCCCTAGCAGAGGTGAGGAGGCCCGCTGGGGTGGGCAGGGCAGGTGTCTGCAGCCCCCCGAAGAGCACAAGGCCCTGGGGGCCCCAGCCCTGGCGCCATCTCAGGGGAGGTCTCTGGGCGCCGCAGACCCCACCATGCGGGCCCCGGGGTGCTGCTGTTCCCGGTCCTGCTGGGGGCAGATGGCAGCGCTGCTGCTGCTGCTGCTTGGGGTGCCCCCGCGAGGCCTGGCACTGCCGCCCATCCGATACTCTCACGCTGGCATCTGCCCCAACGACATGAACCCCAACCTCTGGGTGGATGCTCAGAGCACCTGCAAGCGGGAGTGTGAGACGGACCAGGTGAGTGTGAATCCGGAAGCCTGAGATCGGCCACGTGGTCTTGTTAGCGAGGGAGAGTGGGAGCTGGGTGGTGGGAACGCCTTGGCACGTGAAGGAGCCCAGCCCCGGGCCACATGGAGATGAACAGGGTGTGATGTCTGTGTAACTTCGAGGCCTGGAAGAAGAGCTGGGCGTGATGTCAGAGTTTCTCAGGGGCTGGGAATCTTCGGATTACTGGTCTCATGTCTGCTGAGGGCTGCTCTGAGCCAGCACTATGCCAGGCACGTCAGAGAGGCTGGCACGACCCACCCGCAGCCTGTCGACAGGTGAGAGTGGAACTCAGGACCCCGCAGTGAGCAGCGCAAGGCTCCATGGCCAGGGAGGGGAGGGTGGGCCTGCGCCCCGCATCCATCTGACCACAGAGCTGAGGCTTCATCCGGCCTCTGGGCCGCTTTCCCGGGGGTTTGGACCCTGACCCTGAGATCACAGCAGGCTGATGGGGAGGGTGGGCAGGAGTGGATCTGAATAGACTCCCTGGGTGTCCGTAGGGGGCACGTAGACTAGGTTTCAACCTGCCAAATCCCTCGAGCCTCCCAGCACTCAGGGCAGGCCTGGTTCTAGGGCAATTCCCTCCCAGCTCCTGAGTCCAAGGGCTGTTCCTGTCACTTTCCCCGGGGTGAAGAGCCTGCTAGTACCTGGCACCTGCCTGGGCAGAGATACGTCCTGCCAGTCTGGCAGCTCCTGGGGCTCGGGCTGGGTTGGTCATCACCAGGGACCATGGGAGACCATGATGTCCCCTCTGCCGAATGCATGTAACCTATGAGAGCGTAGGCTGGCCCTGCGGAGAGCGGCCTGTCCCTCACAGTGCCCATGGGGCAATCCAGGCCTCTCACTGGCAGGGAGCAGTGGTGGAGCCGAGGGAAAGGAAGGTAAGGACTAGGGAGGGGTGGCGTTCCCATCCGGCTGAGGTCGTGCTGTTAGTTGGCTGCATTTGCGGGCAAGGCTGTTTCACTGGCACAGGCTGGCCTGATAAATCAGGTGTGGCTTGGAGACAGTGAGACTCTTGTTGATTTTGTGCGTCTTGGGGAGAAGGCACCTCCATGGGGCTGGGGATGTAGACAGCCTATGGGTATGTTCTGAGCCCTTAAGCAAAAACTGTTCTAAAAATTCCCTCCACGTTTTCTGTGCCCAGAAATACCTCCCCCTGGTCCCCAAGGACCCAGCCTTTCCTGGACTTCTGAGTCCTGAAGGAGCTTCCAGGGCCAGAGTCTTTAAGGAATTGAAGGACCCTCCGGCAAGGAGCAGGTTCTCTGCTGCTCAGCCCCCTCCTCCTCTCACCCCCTCACTGGTTCCCTCTCCCTCAGACCCCAGCTCTGAGATCTGTCTATCCCTGTCCCAGAGCCTCCCTGGTGTGGCCTAGAAGCCTATGCCAAGCAAAGGCTGCAAAACAAAGTCCCCATTCTGAGCCAAGGGGGGAAAACAGTAAACAAGTCGAGCAGGCAGGCTCCACGTAGCCCTTAGTTGATGTGGAATGTCGGAGGGGCTGAAGGGAAAGCTGGAGCCGCACGAGGCCAGCCCTGGTGGGGAGCAGCTCACAGAGCCACGACCAGGGCTCAGGATTAGGGGCATTGCCCACATCCCAGCGAAAACACCACGTGAAATCCTTGTTTGTGTCAACCCCAGAGCGTGTTGCTCATTTCGAGGAATTAAACTAATGCCGTATGTGGCTCCACAGAGAATCAGAGGGAATTACAGCCTGGCAAGCCCTCGCTGATGGCCTTGCTGACCCTTTGCCACACAAAGGGACTTTCTTCCCCGTTGATTTCCCCGTGCAATGTCCCACAGGTTGGAACTGGCACAGCCCACAGTGGCCAGACCTGATGTCCTTTGGATGAACGTGGGCCAGTATCAGAGGTGCCGTTCCTAATGTGTATGTGGACAGCCTTGAACAGCTGTCCCAGTGGTGTCCGACTTCTCCTTCTTAGCATTTGGCCAGGGCATCCCTATTGGAAGAGACAAAAAGGCAGGCTCGTTTGTTCCAGTCGACACCTCATGGCAGTAACGATGTGATGTAGAAGAAAAATACCTCATCAGAGTCCCATCCGCCTGGAGCTTGAAGCCCTTTCCCACCACTTCCCAGCTCTGTGGACTTGAGCGGCTCCTCTCTTAGTTTCTGCATCCTCACCTCATCTCTTGGTCGTAGGAAGACTTTGCCTCTTACAGTATGTGACCTTCCTCTTCCCACACTGCTAGCTGTGTGACCTTGGGCAAGTTACCTAGTCTCTCTGTGCCTCAGTTATCATTACCTGTGAAGTGAGACTGATGGTTGTACCCCTTGTGATGAGCATGAGATAAGCTGGCAGACATAAACGTTCCTAGAAGAAGGCTGGGCAAAGAGTGGGTCCTATGAATACATTAGCTATTACTATTATCAAAATGGTTTTCTCACAGTAGGTGAGCGCCTATTAGTTCCCTTCCCTGGAGACCATGGGGGAGGGTGGGGGGAAGCCTGTGTTCTCTTCCTTCTCCTCCTTGCTCAGACCTCTCCATCTGGCTCTCCCTAGGAGTGTGAGACCTATGAGAAGTGCTGCCCCAACGTGTGTGGGACCAAGAGCTGTGTGGCGGCCCGTTACATGGACGTAAAGGGGAGGAAGGGCCCCGTGGGCATGCCCAAGGAGGCCACGTGCGACCATTTCACGTGTCTGCAGCAGGGCTCCGAATGTGACATCTGGGACGGCCAGCCCGTGTGCAAGTGCAGAGACCGCTGTGAGAAGGAGCCCAGTTTCACCTGTGCCTCCGACGGCCTCACCTACTATAACCGCTGCTACATGGACGCCGAGGCCTGCTCCAAGGGCATCGCACTGGCTGTCGTCACCTGCCGCCATCACGTCACCTGGCCCAACACCAGCCCCCCACCACCCGAGACCACCGTGCACCCCACCACGGCCCCCCCAGAGACCCCGGGGCTGGACACAGCGGCCCCAGCTCTGCTCAGCTACCCCGCGCACCAGTCGGTCACCGTGGGTGAGACAGTGAGCTTCCTTTGTGATGTGGCGGGCCGGCCCCGGCCCGAGATCACCTGGGAGAAGCAGCTGGAGGATCGGGAGAACGTGGTCATGAGGCCCAACCACGTGCGCGGCAACGTGGTGGTCACCAACATTGCCCAGCTGGTCATCTACAGCGCCCAGCCCCAGGACGCCGGCATCTACACCTGCACGGCCCGCAACGCCGCCGGCGTCCTGCGTGCTGACTTCCCGCTGTCGGTGGTCCGGGGGGGTCGGCCTTCGGCCACCGAGGAGAGCGGCCCGAACGGTACAGCCTTCCCCGCAGCCGAGTGCCTGAAGCCCCCTGACAGTGAGGACTGCGGTGAGGAGCAGACCCGCTGGCACTTCGACGCCCAGGCCAACAACTGCCTGACCTTCACCTTCGGCCACTGCCACCGCAACCGCAACCACTTTGAGACCTACGAGGCCTGCATGCTGGCCTGCGTGAGCGGGCCGCTGGCCGTGTGCAGCCTGCCCGCCCTGCAGGGGCCCTGCAAGGCCTACGAGCCCCGCTGGGCCTACAACAGCCAGACGGGCCAGTGCCAGTCCTTCGTCTACGGCGGCTGCGCGGGCAACGGCAACAACTTCGTGAGCCGCGAGGCCTGCGAGGAGTCCTGCCCCTTCCCTCGGGCGAGCCAGCGCTGCCGGGCCTGCAAGCCAAGGCAGAAGCTCGTCACCAGCTTCTGTCGGAGCGACTTTGTCATCTTGGGCCGAATCTCGGAGCTGACCGA
Organism: Mesoplodon bidens; assembly: GCF_964165515.1. Classification (NCBI taxonomy): domain Eukaryota; kingdom Metazoa; phylum Chordata; class Mammalia; order Artiodactyla; family Ziphiidae; genus Mesoplodon; species Mesoplodon bidens. Next base: position 56,543,485 of record NC_138179.1, read on the forward strand.
GGAGCCCGACTCAGGTCGCGCCCTGGTGACTGTGGACGACGTCCTAAAGGATGAGAAGATGGGCCTCAAGTTCCTGGGCCGGGAGCCGCTGGAGGTCACTCTGCTCCACGTGGACTGGACCTGCCCCTGCCCCAACGTGACGGTGGGCGAGACGCCGCTTATCATCATGGGCGAGGTGGACGGCGGCATGGCCATGCTGCGGCCCGACAGCTTCGTGGGGGTCTCGAGCACCCGGCGGGTTCGGAAGCTGCGCGAGGTCATGCACAAGAAAACCTGTGACGTCCTCAAGGAGTTCCCAGGCTTGCAGTGAGGCCCTCCGCCCCTCCCCAGTCCTGTCCCTGACCCTCTTCCATTGACCCATCCCCAGCACCCCTCAGTCAGCAAACTGGGCAAGGTCAGATTAGATGGTCTTAGGCCAGCAGGGGAATATCAATCAACGTATCAGAAAAAAGCCACCGCATGGACATATACGCACTACCAAGTGTAAAATAGATAGCTAGTGGGAAGCAGCCACATAGCACAGAGAGATCAGCTCAGTGCTTTGTGTCCACCTAGAGGGGTGGGAGAGGGAGGGTGAGAGGGAGACGCAAGAGGGTGGAGATATGGGGATGTATGTTTATGTATAGCTGATTCACTTTGTTATACAGCAGAAACTAACACACCATTGTAAAGCAATTATACTCCAATAAAGATGTTAAAAAAAAGAAAAGAAAAGAAAAAAGCCACTCAGGGTCTTAGATCAACTTCTATTCTTTGAGTTCAATAAAGAGGGGTCTGTGTCTTTTTTCGCTGTGGGGGACAAAAGGAGAAGTCAACAGACACCTGCAGGTTATTCCTGATGACCAGTCTGCTCTGGCCTTCTTATCTTCTCTTGGCTGGCCACTCCCTCCCCTGGCTCTCCCAGCCTCCCTGCACCTAGCCAGCCTCCCAGCCAGGATTCTAGAGATGGAGGCTGCCTGATGGTCACAGGAATAGTGGAATGAATTGGTTTGCAAAAGAAGTAGGTGGGGATAGAAAGGAGGGCCCAGGAACTGATTGGACAAATTTCCCACAGCCCCCCAGAGCGCTATGAGCAGAAACCACTTCATGGTGGGGATTGTGGGAAGTGAGAATCAGGAGGCTTGCCCTGAGTGGAGGCTGCTGGGAAGGTACCTTTGGGTGGTGGTCAGCCTGTGCTTCGGTCAAGTTGGCCTGGCAGTCTCTGAGGCCACCACAGCACATGTGGTGAAGAACAAATGTTTCTCATGTTTCTTCTCCCTTGGCTTTATTGATTGGTTTATTGATTGTTGATTTATTGATTCACTTCTGTTCAATCCAACTCAGTGGACATTTTCTGAATACTTACTGGCTGCCAGGTGCTAGGACCACAGAGAGGTGTTAGTCACTGCCCAGCTCATAGTGAATGAACACAAATGTCCAGATCCCAGGGCTCCCCCAGAAGCAGACCAATGGCTGGCTCTCCCCGCTGTCAAAAATCCCATTTTTGGGCCTCCCTGGTGGCGCAGTGGTTGAGAGTCCGCCTGCCGATGCAGGGGATACGGGTTCGTGCCCCGGTCCGGGAGGATCCCATATGCTGCGGAGCGGCTGGGCCCGTGAGCCATGGCCGCTGAGCCTGCGCATCCGGAGCCTGTGCTCCGCAGCGGGAGAGGCCACAACAGTGAGAGGCCCGCGTACCGAAAAAAAAAAAAAAAAAAAAAAAAAAATCCCATTTTTAACAGACAGTGTGCTTTCAGCTGCCACTGGCTTCCTTGGACATAAAGCAGATAGAAGCCCCAGGATCTGTTTTGGTGGGAAGAGAAATAAAGGAAGAGGCAAAGCAGGCAGGGAAGGGGGTTGGTGAAGGAATAAGAAAGGAGGGAAGAGGGGAGGCAGGCCTGGGAAGGAAAAGGAATGTTGCTCGATGCTCCCATCTGGTGGTGGCCTTGGGAGCCGCAGGGACCCGGAGAGAGGCTCGAGGCGTGGCCTGGGAGGGCTGGTTTGGGTGTGCAGCAGCTTGTTGGAGACTTCTGTTTCTGCACTTCCTGGGCAGGTCTGCCACCACACCACTAGATAAAGTGTTGGGGAACCCACCGTCCGCTCTTCCTCTACCCCCATGCCCTCCTCAGCCTTTCCTTCTGGCCATTCCCCTCCATAGCTGAGGAAGGTCTCTGTGGGGCATTTTTGTTTCTTCCTCAAATGTAGGGGGAAAGATACCACTTAAAAGCTCCTAGTATCAACAGCCCTTCTTGTGTGGTTCATTTGGGCTAATGTGTGGGTGGGACGGGGGTAGGTAGTGTCATTCCTTTGGTGACCTGGTGGTTGGGGGGGAGCTGGGGGGTGGGGGGGGTTAGTCTGGCCACCTGGATCCTGTTTAGGTGATAACGGGACACTGCTAACATTTGGTGCACTTTGCAGCTCTACGACTCCTTACTGTGGCGCCCACCCCACCTCTGTACATTAGGCACAGGAGAGCTGAGGCCAGAGAGGCCAGGTAACTCACCCAGGAACACGGGCAGGAAGGCACAGGGTGTAGGCCCAGGTGTTCTGCCTCGTATCTCAGTCCCCCGCCCTATCACAGCAGCACGGTGGGCCAGGGAAGACTCCAGACCCCAACGCTGATGGTCGGTTCAGGGGCACGACGGCGGAAGAGACGGCAGTGGGCAGGGGGCCATGCTCTCCTGCTGTGACTCCCTAGGGGGCCTCTGGGTGAGGCTTGGTCCCGAAGCCCTGGGTGCTCAGAGCCCATGGCTGGGTTCCCAGGCTGAGGCACAGCATCTTTGGTGCCAGGCTCCTGGCTGCTCCCCTCCCCAGAGATGTGTTCAGGAGCTTTCAGCCAGGGCGTGCTCCCAGCTTGTCTGTCCCCTAGGCTGGGAGCCAGCTAAGCCCGAGGGACACCTGACCCCTGTCCACTTCCCTGGTCTTCCCGGGCCATAGCCCCAAGGAGGAATCCGGGCCCAGCCCAACCCAGCCCGGGTCAATCCCTCCTTAGAGATAATTCTCTGCAATAAGGAGGGGCCAGGATGGAGAAGACAAGCTCCTCCCTGAGAGAGAAGAGAGGCCAGAGGAGCGGGAGCTTCTCAAGTCACCACTGGGAAAGTGCTGAGCACAGAACTTAAACAAGAAGGTGTGGGCTTCCCTGGTGGTGCAGTGGTTGAGAGTCCACCTGCTGGTGCAGGGGACACGGGTTCGTGCCCCGGTCCGGGAAGATCCCACGTGCCACGGAGCAGCTGGGCCCGCTGAGCCTGCACGTCCGGAGCCTGTGCTCCGCAACGGGAGAGACCACGGCAGCGAGAGGCCCGCGTACCGCAAATAAAACCCAAGAAGGTGTGAGCACCAGCCGCAGGCCCTGCCCCTTTCGGGTCCAGGAACCAGGAAGTGACTCCTTGCCTTCCCTCAGAGTGGGGACACACTGTTGCACCTGCTTCTAGGCTGAGGTGCCAATAAATAGCACATCTCCTTAGAGCCCGAGGGGGCAAGTGTCCACATGCCAGTGCCCGTCACCTCCCCTCTTCCCTCCACTTGCACAGATGTGGGGCTGAGCCCTGTGACTACCTGGTGGAGGTGTGAGGCTCAGGGGATCTGATCTCAGGCACTGCCCACACACAGCTGCAGACTTGGGGTCCCTGTCACACGCCATCCCCAGCTTGGCAGGGTGGGAAGGCCCAGCCTGTGGAGTCAGACCCACCTAGCGTTGAATTTGGGCTCTGACACATATCCACCATCCCTCTGAGCCTCAGTTTCCTCATCTGTAAGACAGCACTTCATGGAGACTTGGGGTGCTCGACCCTATTCACTGTGTCACACTGAAAAGTCTGGGAAACAGACCCTGGCACAGATGGCTGCCCCTGGGCCCCCTCTGTGCCCTCAGCAGCTCCCTGGCTGACAGCAGCCCCCCAGGACTGCTCTCCTCCCCTCACCCTTCCATCCAGACCTCAGCTGTCACAGGCTCAGTGACCACGCAGCTTCAAAGGTTGTATTCTGCTGCTCAGAATACATCCCAAACTGACCACCCCACATAGGTTGATTTGGGATTTGGAAAATATGGGTACTTGGGGAAAGGGTGATATAGTATCCATGATCGTGGTGGACCTGCCACATGGCATTTATTTTCTGTCCTTGAAACCAAGTCTGTGTCTCTCCCTGTCACCCAGGCCTTAATTAGTAACTGACTTCTGGGAGGTACTGAGTACAGGCTGAACTGAATTCCCAGGGCCTGGTTGCCAGGTGACCTAGGGAGGCCAGCCTACCCAGTCGGGAAGATTTGGCCCCAGGATATAGGGGGATTGAGCCCTCCTGAACTCAGGTCGAGGTCAGACTCCCCTGCTTGCATCTGTTGGTCCCTCTCTCCACCCTCCTCTGCCTCTAGCCCATCTCTCTGTTTGCCTTCAGAGGCTTGTTCTGGTACCGGCTGTCTCCAGACCAGCTCTGAGGCCTCCGCTTGGAGGAGGACAAGACAGGGGCAGGACAGCTTGGCTTTTTCCACCCTCTGAGTCCCCCAGCCCCTCCAGCCTCCGAGGACACACTGCTCCCTAGTCTGATGTCACCCCTCAACAGTGGGGCCAGAGAGCAGGGACCGGGGGCGGAAGCTGATGAGTGAAGGGGGTGAATAAGTGCAGCTACGTGGCGGTTTCCTCGGACTGAGCACTGCGCCCCGCGTCCCACCATCCTGCTGTAACATCCACGTTGAGTGGGCGCTTACTGCAGGGCAGGTACTGGAGGTCATCTCTTGTCATCTCCGTCCGCCTGTGGGAGACAGAATGCTATTTTGTAGGTGGGAAACCTGAGGCTGGAGGAGACGAGAAGCTTGTCCAAGATCACCCGGCCTCTAAGTGGCACAGCCAAGATCTGAACCTAAGCAGCGTGACTCCTACGCTCTTAACGCTCATGCTATGCTATTTCTCCCAGCATGTCACACACACACACACACACACACACACACACACACACACACACACACACACACACACACACACACGGCTCTGGGCTGGGCAGTGTGCAATCCCATCAGGACCCCAAAGAGCCTGTCTTCCGTCAGCCACATGCACACCACCCCACGCTTATGCGGTTACGTGTCACATGGTATTTCTATCACACACGTGAGCGGTCCTGGCCTAGATTCCTGAGCCCGCTCATCCTTCAAGACTCAGCTCCTTGGGGAGCCTCCGCTGTGCCCAGGCTGCACACTCTTCTCCAAGTCTCCATCTCCCTCTGCACTTGCCCTGATCCCCGGCCAGAGTCACTGCTTAGGGCTCTGGGAGGCCTGTGGGCCCAGCTTGCAGAGATCCAGAGGGATTCGCTGGATGAACAAATGGTCCCGGGACCAAGGGTCACGCGGTGCACTGGAGCCCACAGCGCTGTGAAGGGCTCCTTCGGGGTCTTCCTTCCTTTTGCCCCACTTCCTGATACTCTCTCCTTCTCCTTCCACCTCCCCAAGGAGTCTGAAGTCTCCCTCCTGCTCTGGGAGTGTGTGATTAATACAGGCAGGATGGAGGGCAGGGTTCCTGGGACCTATTCTTGGCTGTGGCCTCATTCTGGAATGTGCCCTGAGGTTGAGTGACACTCAAGCTGTCAGGAGGAAGGAAGCCTAACCCTCTAGCTAGCACTGCCCTGAGGGCGCGGGTAGGGCAGGCAGGTGGGCAGTCCCCCACCCTCTCCTGCCCGCCTCTCTGGCTCCTATTTTGGGGTTGGGTTGGAGTCTCTGTGTCCCACCCCAACTTACCCCAGGACGTGAAGCTCTGACATCCAGGTATCCAGCAGCACCCTGGACACCCAGACAAGGGGAGAATAGGCTGCATCTCCAATGCTTCCTGGACTGGACCCTCCCAGAGGTAGGGCCTCTTCCCAGCGTGTCTGTTGGGGTGACGTTAGGTACTTGGGTGTGTATCTTGTCCTTTTCAGGTCTTCAGGATACGGCTAGAGACCTGGCAGGATGAAGATATACCCATTCTGATCATTTGTTTTCTGTCTTGGTGTGAGGGACACACCCAGTTCTGGCAGAGGATGGTGACAGTTTTGTCTTCTTTCTGTGTGAACAGCCAGGAAGTAGAGACAGGGCCTGGGGAAGTGGTGAGGAACCCCAGCAGGGTAGGAACACAGAGCCAGAAGAGGACGGATGGGCACTTGAGGGTGAACAACACTTTTTTTTTAAGCTTCCAGGTTCTGTTAATGCTGCTCTTCTGGGACCACATTTTTTTTTTTTTTTGGCTGCACCGTGGGGCTTGTGGGATATCAGCTCCCTGACCAGGGATCAAAGCCAGGCTCCTGGCAGTGAAAGCGCTGAGTCCTAACCACTGGACTGCCAGGGAATTCCCGAGTGCGAACAACTCTGATCAGGCACTTTACAAATGTTGTCCAGTTTAATCCTCACAACCTTCTCTCAGCTACATCTTTTACTATTTCACCGTTTGCTAGACCCCACCCTAGGCAACGGGAGGGCCTTGTTCACAGCACAAGGCGTGACCATAGAGGGTTTCGACAGATACTTGTGGAATGAATGAGTGACTGAATGAAGCAAGCCCTGCAGCCCTTATGGAGGAAGAGATGACCTCAGAGGTATTATTGGCCCTGTTTTACAGATGCTGAATCTGAATCTAAATGTTTAAAGGAAACTTGCCCAAGGTCATAAGGCTGATAAATGGAAGAGCCAGGATTCAAACCTAGGTCTGTCTGACTGTAATGCCCTTAATTCTTTCCAGGGTAACATATATATTTTAACCATTTCAGCTGAAGGCTGAGGGCCCCAAATGGCCGTTCCCCTCCTGAACATCCATAACCACCTTTTCTAACTGGCCCCTGACCTCCAGGAGCGCCAAGGCTGCACAGAAAGTCACAAAGCTGCACCCTCCAATCGTTAGTATTGAATTCATGTAAGTAAATGCATAGGAAATAAAATGTTTAAATTCAGTTCCTCAGCCCCCCTAGCTATAACCCAAGTGTCACATTTCATGTAGCTTGGTGGCTACCATATTGAACAGCACAGACATAGACTATTTCCATCATCAGAGAAAATTCTGTTGGATAGCCCTGTTACAAAGGATTAAACCGTTCATTCTTGTTTTCTCCGGCAGAGATCTTGTGTAGGGCTGCGGGCCCTGACTCTACGCTCCTGCCCTGCCGAGGACTCCAGGGATTCCTGTTCCTGGTTTTGGTCTCATGGATCCTACCGCCACAAGGGCTTTTGGACTTGCCGTACTGTCTCTAGGCTCTAATCTCAGCCTCAGAAAAATCCCCTCATCTTTTCTCCCAGAAGGCTTCTGTTAAGCCGTCTTGCAAATCCAGTTCTTGATGGCCTTTCTCAATATCCCAGATTTCCTAAAGAGGTACACAAACGAGTACATTCACACCAAGACCCAACAGTTGTGGCACTCAGGGGAAGAGGAGTTTACCAAACTTTTAGCTAAATATGACAGAGCGGGGCTGCTGATGGGAGGTAGACAGTAGGGGCTACAGGCCAAATCCCCTCATGGCATGGCACAGTGCCCACGACAACTGTGAAAGTGCTCTCACTAGTGGGCCAGGTGCCCCACAGCTCTTCAGAGACGTCTGTGGAAGTGCTGAATAAAGGGCTAAGAATTAATTTGTTTGTTAGGGTCATTGCTGTTAGAACTGAATTGCATAAGACTTTAAAAAGAGGCACCAGAGGTTTTAGGCCTTAGGGCCCCCACATTTCCCTGGTATACAGGGTGAGTGGCCGTGAGGAAAGGCCAGAGTCATGGCAGAGCATGGGCTCTTGAGTCAAACTACTTGGGCTCCAATACTGGCTCTGTGACTTTGGGTAAGTTAACCTCTCGTGCCTCAGTATCTTCACCTGTAAAACGGAATAATAATGGTTTCCATAGTGCCTCTCCAGTAGTAGTCAGTCCTGGGCCTGATTGCTCCAGCTGGTTGGAAATAATTGCTGTTGCATGTTCCCACCTGTGGCTAGAAAGAACCAGGAGATGAGAACAGGCCCCTCTCCCCAAAGTGGCCCTTGGACAGCAAAGTAAGAACAGATGCAGTCTCCTTTGCTGACAAAGGAAGAGTCCAGGATAAGGGTAGCCAGGGAGGAGAGAAGCGAGAGGAAGGGAAAGAGAGACACACACTCTGGGTTGGGTGGTTGGAAGCAAGCAGAGACAAGTGTGGTAATGAGGTAGAGGTGGGGAACCTCTGAGACCTCCACGGAGGCCCTAAGAGCATTTCCCCACCATTCCCAGCTTTAATACATCCAAGTGTAGAGCTGAGTTCTTTTTTAAAAATTTTTATTTTATTATATTTTTATTTTTGGCTGCGTTGGGTCTTCGTTGCTGCATGCGGGCTTTCTCTAGTTGCGGTGAGTGGGCACTGCTCTTCGTTGCAGTGTGCGGGCTTCTCATTGCGGTGGCTTCTCTTGTTGCGGAGCACGGGCTCTAGGTGCGCAGGCTTCAGTAGTTGTGGCACATGGGCTCAGTAAGTAGTTGTGGCGTGAGGGCTCTGTAGTTGTGGCTTGTGGGCTCTAGAGTGCAGGCTCAGTAGTTGTGGCCCACGGGCTTAGTTGCTCCGCGGCATGTGGGATCTTCCTAGACCAGGGCTCGAACCCATTCCCCCTGCGTTGGCAACTGCGCCACCAGGGAAGTCCCTGGAGCTGAGTTCTTACCCTTTATTTCAAGCACCACTCCCCATCTCAATGCACCAAAAAGGGCAACAGAATAAAAGGGGAAACAGCCTCAGAGTTTTGGTGTGACCAGCAACTCAGACTCAAGTAATCCTCTCAGTCATCACAACCAACAATTTCACCCTGTGACCCTAATAAGAGGAAAAGCTGGTGTTCACGGATGAGCGGAATGCAGCTTCAGTGAGACTTACACAGATGGCAACCCATCCCCACCTCAGGCCTCATGGAAGATACCCACTCTTTACCACCTAGATGCCCTGATGGGAGGGTTAATAATTTCCATCACTAATAGCCTGCAACACCTAATATGCGCTCAACATACACTATCTCATTAAATATTTACACACCTGTGGTGTGTATATCATTCACCTCCATTTAATATTCTCTCCGTTTCAGAGATGATGAAACTGAGGCTCAGAGAGATTGAATAACTTGCCCAAGGCCCCTGGCCAAGCAGGAATCCAAGCTTAGGTTGGTCTATGTGACTCCAAAGCCCATGTATTTAACCACATGTATAAGATATTCCACCACAGATTCAAGAATAGTGAAGTACAGTTTTCTCATTTGCTTCCTCCTTTCTCCCTGCTAATCCACCAGCAAGTTTCACTTCGTAGGATTCTTATGAAAAGGCATGTTTAAGGCCAGCTGACCTCCCCTAAATATGCTGATCACATGCCGTTAAGGCTAAGCCACAGGCCGAGAGACAGAAAGAGATGGGGATGCAAGCCCCTCTCACAGAAGAGTAGAGAGAGTTCAGGTAATTCCCTGTGGGGAAGAGGATTACGCTCAATGCTTCAGATCCCTTACACGGTCCTCACACTAAACGTAACAAGTAGGCTTTCTCAGATAAGAAATCTGAGGCTGAATAAGTTTAACGGGGCACAGCTATAGGAGGGTGAGTTTGGGATTCAATTCGAAGTCTGACCCCAAGGCCCATACTCTTTTCCTGTAGAGTTACCAGGAGTAATTTTATTTGGAGGCTTAATGAAACCCCGACACTCCTGTAGAACATTCTTGCTTAGTTCTTAGCGGTTACTAAGGAGTCTGGAGGCAAACTTGTGGGGCCTAGACCTCTATCCCTCCTGGTGAAGTTGGGGTGAGACAGGGATCAGACGCTGATGTTTTCTGTTCCAATGCAAGATCCACGTTTCATAAAGCACAGTGATGCTCTCTGAACAGTCCCAGGTCACGGGAAGGGGCTTGGCCAGCGTGGGGCAGTATTTTCAGTAGATGACAGTGCTCAGCCGCCAGGGAAACTTGGGGGAGACTCTAGAAAAGCATTGCTCAGGGAAAGTGACCCAGGGGAAAAGTTATTTGTGGCTGTCAATGTCTTGCTTAGATATTACAAAGCTTCCCTGCCAAAGTCCTTTTTTTGATTTATGCTCAGACTGGAAGATATTATAAGCATCGAAAAAGCCAAACTGGAAAGCCGAACAGCTGAGCTCTGAAAAGATAGTAGCCTTGGCCAGAGCTGGGGGTGTCTGAATTTGTGCAGTGAACACACAGATTCCACCGACACCAACTTCTGGAAGGGCACTATCTGCTGTGAACCCTGATAATTACAAAAACAGAGGTTTTGTCTCTAAAGGTAGGACAACAAATGAGATGACCCCTAGAGGGAGCTTCTAGCCTGAGGAGGTTTTTAAGATACGCATTTAAACTGAAACTAGGATAGGAACCGGAGCCGCCCCCCCTGTACTTCCCCTCCCTCACTACCACTACTTCTTCCCTGACCTCCCCATCCCACCCCTGGGTCTCATGAATAAAGAAATTCTAAACCACCTCTCTTTCACAATATTTCTGTTCAAAGCTTGGAACAATGAAACAAAATTACAATGTCCAAAGTCAAAGGCAGCTTTTCCTGGGAGTGATGGGCTGGCAGCAGGGCCAGATTTCCTCTGCTTTTTTGTTTTCCTAAGAGTTGGCACAAAGTCTCCCACTGTGGACACGTCAGATGAAGAAAAGGAACCAAGACCAAGTGTTTCCTCCACTGCAGCTGGGAATTTGAGAGCGCCCATGCTTCCCCAGGCGACCCATTCTTCATAACTTGATTACTCCTCTCCAGTTTAGAACCCCTCGGATAGACATGATCTCTCCCTTTCTCCGTTCATACCTCCATATTCTCCTGTGTATGATTATTTCTCTGTGTGTGTTCATTTGCTAGAGTGTAAGCCATTGGAAAGGTCCTAAAAGTTTATATATGTCATCGCCAGCTCCTAACCTAGTTAGATGGTCAATAAACGTGTTAAGGGGGTGAACACAGGGGCTGTTGTAAATGCTACCTCACTTTGTTTGATACAGTTTAGGCACTTGAATGGAATCTGACCCTCGAGTCAACCTGACCCTTTTGCTATCTATCTATCATAAGGACTAGTAAAGCCCAGGACCAAAGACTTCAGGTGCATGAAGTGTCTTGAGTTACTTCTCAGAGAATCTGAGCACCCAGACAGCAGTAGGATGTGGGTACATAAAACTAGCCCATGACCTGCAAACTCTTATAACCCACTCCCCATTGTGTTTCTGCAGCATATTTCCCTTTCCTAACTGTGCCGGGCAAAGGCTGATATTAACACAATTTTGGGGTTGCTGAGCCAATGACCACTTACAGGACCAGGCTAGGTGTGTGGGGAGGGAAGTGGCACAAAGTGCAGTTTATACATACTGTCTCCTAGTTGATCAAGTGTGGTTCTTTCATAAAGCCTTCCTACGGAGGTCAAAGGAGCAGGGTAATGGTTAAGGATCGTGGACTTTGGAAACAGAATCCCACAGTTCAAATCCTGACTCTACTGGGGGTAACTATGTCACAAACTCTACTTCCCTCTGTAAATGAGGGAAATAGCATAGCCTTCAGAGGCTTCTTATGAAATTTAAGTGAGCTAAAATGTACAATTGCTTAGAACAGTATTTTGCACACAGTACATACTATGAAATGTTGACGATTATTATTGAGCTTCCGAGGTTGGTTATTGCCTCTGGACTCCACAAGACCTTTGATAATATTAAAATCATCGTCATTCAGATAGATAGCATGTAAGGTACTGGTGTAGCTGCCTACCCACTGTCAAAGCCTGGAAGAAAACTCGTAATCATCAGGAAAGTGTGGTGTGCCTGGACTAGGAAACTTGTCCTGGGTCTCCAAACTTCTGCAAAGCGTCCATCAGGGGAAACAATCTCCAGGATGAGTCCCACGGCTCACACACAGGCTCCCTCCTTTACCCTTCTCTCACCTTTCCCACACGTGAAGGAGGGGCAGATAGAGGAGACATACCCTAATCTCCTCTCTACCTGCTGCCAGACTCTTCTCCTCTGGTAGAGGCTCTTGGGGAGATAAGGTCTTACCTTTGTCTCTCTATTCCTTTTATACAGAACCCGAAAAGTTCTTTGAACTTTTGTGGCTCGGATAATGAACAAGAGTATCCTTCCAAAAAACGTTTCTTCCTAAATTACAAAAAAAAAAAAAAATGCTTCCTGCCTTTCTTCCAATCTATTTTCCAACCTATTGTAAGATTCAAAAAGCTGAAATTTCTCCAGGCAAAACCCTTTATAGCCTTGTGAAAACCGGGTTGTTCTCAAAGTCTCTAGTTAAAGGGCCTCTGGTGACACCTTAGTTTCTAGAAAGGCTGCCCAAGGACTGCAGCTATCTTAAGCATTGGATTGAAATGGTTTAGGGATCCCCGTCATGTTTCCTGAAAATAGAAAGGAGTTAGCAGAAAGTAAGTCACAAAGACTCTATAGAGCTTTAAAATGAATTGGGGCTTCCCTGGCAGTCCTGTGGTTAAGACTCCACGCTTCTGCGGCAGGGGGTGCGGGATCGATCCCTGGTTCAGCGGTGTGGCCAAAAAAAAAAAAAAAAAGAATGGCAGGTAGTTTACAAAACAAGGTGTGTTCTTTTTTTTAAAAAAAAGAGTTCTGAGGTCAGTAGGCAGATCTGGATTATCAGTGAACAGATATGATCATTACAAAACAAATCAAAATCCCACCTTCATCCTTACTAGAAATGAATCCATGGATGGTGGAAGTGTGGCCAGGAAAAGCCATCTGAAAGGAGTACCTGCATTTAGTTCAAAACAGAAAAAGGAACTGTGCCTAGAACTACTGAACCCGTGTCACAGGGCATCTGGACTCTGAATTAAAAGAGACAGTTGTAGAGTCCTATGATTCCACTTCTGAAACCACACTCGTAGAAGGAGTATCCAGTGTTCACGGCTATCAGCATCCAGAAGTCATCAGTTTATACCCATCTGCTTGAAACCCAGCTAGGTGGATACCATGTCCATGCTTGTCCTATTTCTTTCTAGCCTAAAGGAAGTACAAAATTGTTTTGAATTAGAATGTAGTTTGGGGAAATATCACAACCTAGCTTTCACGCTCCAAAAGAGGCTATGGTGCCATATTCTCCCAGCTCTCTCAACAGCACTAAGGAAGGAAGAGAAAAGGAGACTCAAGAGCTGTCAAAGGGCGTGTGGAGAACCAGTTTTTAAAAATAGCCGCAACCTGATGGTTGGGAAAGAAGTTTATGTTTGACTTTCACATTTAGTACAAAAAAAAAACATAAAAGCAATGTCTAGCTTATTTTGTAAATGTGGTTTTTCCATAATTATTTTTGAAAGACTTGAGTGTATAGACAGAAGGGATGCGACCCACAGTATACGCCAAGGTTTGTCTAAAAATATTTTACACCTGTTCTCTGCTCTGCACGCTGGTCATATTTTATCAGTGAAGTAAAGTGCTCAGAATGCCAGAGGAGGAATGTGTTTTTCCTTCCAAGTCCTCAATGTTTTTCCCTCCTGTAAAGCAAACCTCCTTTTCTACCTGCACTAAAATAAAGCTAGCACCATTATCCACATGACACATCTACCGCCAGAGCTACATTTCAACTCCTATTCCTGAGCAGTACTGTTTAGGAACAATCATTTCAATACTTTTCACAGCAGTGTGGACACTTTAGCAAACATTTTTGGCTGCTCCCAAAAGGAACGCCAACTTGTATACTGGGTTTAAATCAACTTGCTGATTGTATAAAAAAGAATGCTGAAACACTGGTTTCCCTATCAGCGACTCAAAACTAGAAAACAAACTCAGTGGTATTTATTACTGAAACATGAATAGAATAGCTTTTAGGATATTACTGTAAAATTTTTATTTAATTCTCTGGTGATGCAAATAATAGACTGGACAACAAAATGTTGACTATAATAAAGACAGTTATGGTCTTCATTTACTTTTTTGATTTCAAAGGGCAACACAACAAATATGGACCTCGTGGCTTCTACATACTGTAAGCCCCTAAGAACACATTACAATTCTTCATAGCAAGGTGACTGCTTCCTCAAAACTCTGTGAGGAAGTGTACTGATATCACCGTACTTACTTTGCAGATGAAGAAACTGAGCCATCTGAGTCAAATTACTTAATACGCTTAAGGAAGGAATTAGACCCATAATTTCCAATAGCCTCCAGACACGAGCTGCTTCCCAATGTTTTTTCTAAGGTTTGCCTAATTGTAAGATGATCTCAAAACTCCACTTACAGACTACATGTATGAAGCACGTCTTCGAAAATAGAAATCTTAAAACTCAAATATTGAGAAATGGTTAGTAGAGGTTTACTATTCACAAGTCAAATACCATTACTGACAAGACTTTTACCCTAATCTAAACCTCCAAAAGCCCATCTAGTGGTTCAGCAATATTTGGTCCAATCAAATTCTAACTAACCCAAAATCAAACTAGTAGGCACTTAGTATAACAAGATTTAATCCATATAGAAACTACAGAAATTCTTCTGAGTTTTTTTTTTAATTAATTGATTAATTTTTTATTTATTTTATTTTTGGCTGTGTTGGGTCTTCGTTGCTGTGCGGGCTTTCTCTAGTTGCGGTGAGCGAGGCTACTCTTCAGTGAGGTGCACGGGCTTCTCATTGCGGTGGCTTCTCTTGTTGCAGAGCACGGGCTCTAGGCGCGCAGGCTTCATTCAGTAGCTGTGGCTTGTGGGCTCTAGAGCGCAGGCTCAATAGTTGTGGCGCGGGCTTCCCTGGTGGCGCAGTGGTTGAGAGTCCGCCTGCCGATGCAGGGGACACGGGTTCGTGCCCCGGTCCGGGAGGATCCCACATGCCGCGGAGTGGCTGGGCCCATGAGCCATGGCCGCTGAGCCTGCGCGGCCGGAGCCTGTGCTCTGCAACGGGAGAGGCCACAACAGTGAGAGGCCCGCGTACAGCAAAAAAAAAAAAAAAAAACTTGTGGCGCACGGGCTTAGTTGCTCCGCGGCATGTGGGATCTTTCTGGACCAGGGATCGAACCCGTGTCCCCCGGCACTGGCAGGCGGATCCTTAACCACTGCGCCACCAGGGAAGTCCCTTCTGAGCTATTTTTAAACTGAGTTTTGTTTATTGTGCAGTTTAAACATGTTCAAAACTAATAGCAACAATAAAGGGAATATAAGTTCATTCATAATAGCATATGCTTCTAAAATGTGACCACTTCTTATTTTAAACCAATATATTGATCTTTTTTAAGAAAGTCTTTCAGAATCAGTTTGAAATAAGAGGTCATTTGGTTTCCTTAAGGTTTAAAAATAAAAGCAAAAAGACCAGTTATCACAACATCTATACATATAGAAATCATGAATTACAAAGGTGTGCCTTAAGATAGTTTTTCAAAGTAACTTAAATCATAGGTACTGGAAACACATTGTTGAAGACTGTTTTGATAGTTTACTTGGCCTTTCCTTATATCTTTTATCAACAGCACAGGTAAGGAATGTGTGTGAAAATAGCTCCAGGAGGTCAATGTTTACAGTTTTACTTAGAAGTAATAGGGCCACTGAATCTACAGCTCTTACCCAATCTGAAGGAATCATCCAGTGGTTCCAAAATAAAAGAAGTAATCAACACAACTGAATTAAGAAAATCAACAAAATTAGAGCATTGATATAACTTAATGATTTCTAAAAACATTTCCAGATAGCCTGTGATTATAGTTTATGGCCACTGGAAATACAAAGCATCTCTCTCAAAACATCATGACTGGAGAATGGCTAAGAGCCTCCCACTAGACCCTTCTCATTAACACTCTTGTAGAGAGATTCTACAAGTCATGTGGCTAATACATCAAAAATGGTCTTATTCCCCTGACTTCAAATTAGAGGAGCAACCAGTTGGAGGGAACAAAGCATAGAGCTTAAGACCAAGAACTCTGGAACCAGACTCTCTGAGTTTGAATCCCAACCCTACCACTTACTGGCCATGAAATATTAAGCCGTGTCTCAGCTCTCCTTCTGTAAACTGGGTTAGAACTGTGCATGGCAGATAGTAAATGATATATAACTATTTAACTGAATGATTTAAAACATTAAAAAAGTACAAGTGTTGTACTAATTTTCCAACTGCATGCACACAGGTATTGGTCCTAGGTCCTTTATTCCCTCGGTCCGCCTGGGAATTCCCGGTCCTAGGTCCTTTAAACATGAAGATATATTCCTGTGGGAGCTCCCTGGTGGTCTAGTGGTTAGGATTTGGAAGCTGTGGCCCAGGTTCAGTCCCTGGTCGGGGAACGGAGATCCCACAAGCCGTGTGGCACAGTAAAAAATATATATATAATAAAACAATAAAACAATAAAACATAATTAAGAAAAAAACCCAACGATATCTTCCTAATATAACAAAAAAACTGAAAAACTCTGATCTAGAGTGACCTCCTAGGCCAATGGATTAAGCATCCGCTGACTGACGCACTATGATGGGTTTTATTAAAGCAATGGCGATTTTACATCTTTGTCTTCTGATAAGGTTTTCCCCTCTTACCTGATCTTGTACTAGAGTACTGTTATCCTGCTTCTGACAAATGCATGTATTCTAGGCAAGCAAGGAAATATATTTGATGTGCCATACTTATGCTATTTTCTGTTTGTGTAGGAAGGTCTCCAACCAGCATTTTACTTCATTAGTTTAAGTTATGTGCAAGAAGAGGTACAGTTGACCCTTGAACAATATGGGCTTGAACTGTGTGGGTCCACTTATATGTGGATTTTTTTCAGTAGCAAATACTATAATACTACACGATCTGTGGTTGGTGGACTCCTCAAGGCAGAACCGCAGGTATGGAGGGCTGACTATAAGTTACACATGGATTTCCGGCTGAGTGGAGGGTGGGTGCCCCTCCTAACCCCCGTGCTGTTCAAGGCTCAACTGTACTTTATCTTCTCTGTATGTTACACTGACTTATTTTAAAATAACTTAAGTCCTGAAGATTTGTTAGATTAAATCTCTCAATTAAAATGTGGGTACATACGAGAATGATATTAACACCAATACACATTAGAAAAACACTTTAAATTCAGGGCAACTTCAGTTTCACCTTCAAAAACTAAGAAGTTTATCACAGTAAACAGTGTTATCTTTAAGGAGGCATTTTGACTGAAGGTCTACATTTGCCATCTAATATAGGTTAAAGTTATTCAAAGGAGATTTAACAATACACCTGATTTTAGAAGATGGGAAACAAAGGGACACCAGGATAGGGCCATTCAGAGGCTGCCACAGTATCTATAGGTATCGAAGACAAAAAAATGGAAAAACACCTTTAAGACAACTAACTCATCAAAATTGTAAACTAAAAGTCTCCACACAGAGGGTCAAAAGTGTGATGGCAGTGGTGGAAAAAAGACTTGGGACTAAGATGTAAACTTTTCTAAGGTTTTCTAAGGGGTGCTAGGAGACCAATCAAGATAAAATTGAGTTAACTTTTTCAGCACCAAGCCAACATATGTACCAACATTTAATTTCCCTAAGATTTTTTTTGCCAGTACACATATCCCCAAGACCTGATATTCATACTTACATTAAGCTCAATTATTTAAAATCTGGATATATGTATTAGTGTTCCAGATTGTTACAAATTCGATTGTGTACCTATTGGCCAGTTGCCTTTTGATTTTTAGAAAGTTAACTTGAGCCTTTCTTCATTTATAAAAAGGCAGTTTTCTTCCAGTTAAGCCTAGGATAACTTCACCCAAAAGTTTCTAGTAGAAACTAGTGCTTAAAACCATTACTCTGTTCTTACAGCTATTCAAACTTTGTGATCACAAAAGCACACAGTTGATAGCATAGGCAGACCAGTCTCTGCCGGTTCCAGTCACTACCCCAGTACTTCCTCATAGCCTCATGCTGTCCACTAAAGGACAAAGGCCTCACCATGGAGCCGACAGAACAGCTTAGCTCTGTTATTTCCAGCTTGTTTCCTTAAAACTTTTTATTGCTCTAAACCGAGAGGGTAGCAGACAAAACGCTTTTGTAGACTCTGGTGTCCAAAAAACTCATTTGAGACCAAACTTATTTCACAAGTAACCCAGACAGTGCTGGTTTCTTACTAAAAAAGCAGAGAAGGTTATTTTTCCAATTCAAGACAATTTTCTCCCCAATACGATGTCAACACTGTATCAATGGACATATAAACAGTGAAATGACTCATTATTTTAGTTTAAAGATAGGCTCACCTTTCCAACTCATCACTTAGGAAAAAAACCAACTCCATCCTTAACGAGCCACCACAATTTGACAGATTATGACTAATCTTTGACGTCCCAAACCAGCAGGTTGGCTATCTGCTTGCAAAACAAAACCAACCCAAAAACTGTGTGTCAACTTTTTTGTTAGGAAAATGCACACAAATACTAATATAAATACCTGTCCAATCTTGAATAGATTTTAATCATCATTCTCCAGCTACCTACAATGACTAAACTCAGTGTTAAGGATTAGTAAAAACAGACCTAAATCTTCTTTTTAAATAGTTAGGTCAGCTGCTTCGTCAAGCAAGTTTTCTAAGCTATTCATCTCCCATGCAGAAATAGAAAACTGATCCAATGGTTTCTTTCTCCATATACATTTCAAATAAATCCTCTCAGTTTACATCAGTGAATTTCATTTTATCACCTGACTCTGTCTTAGATGTCAGCATGACACATTTTAATAGGGTTGACTTGCCTTAGCATACCACCCCTATAGTGGGGAGACAAGATGTGGATGAACAGAGTTAGTTGCTAAACACAATAAAGCTGTCCCAAGCAGGCTTTAGGACAACTTTTTACGTGGCAAACTACTATCTGTGTACTAGTGGAGCAACAGCTTTCCATTATTCCTTTGTGATTCAATGAGTCAGATCTTTCTGCCTTATCAGCATTTACAACATCATAATTCCAGAATTAGATCTTTGGCAAAGGCTTAAAAACAAAGACCACGATAAACATTTTTAATTTTAAAGAATTTTAATACAAACTTAATATAAACTATTTCAGTCTCTCTTAACATGTAAGACACTGACTCAAAATACTTTTATACCGTTTTTTTCAAGTATTGCACAATATAGGTACAAAATTAATATTTACGATTACATTTTCTTCCATAATATATAGCAAAAATCTTTAAACCTTTAACAGAAAATACATTTTTTTGAAAAAGCAAATATTCGTACGTTTTAATTCCACCACTAAAGGAATATCCTGTACACAATTTAGAATAGTTGATGTCTTTAAGATGGATATTTTACAATTTCAGTAAAAAAAATACAACATGAAGCTGCTGCTGTTACAGATCACTGTAGTAAAAAGATATAAATGCAATACCATGTCGTAGAAACAATATATATATCCTCTGATATTTTACAAACTTTGTACTAAATTAAATTATACAATTAGAAAAGACCAATAAACCCACTTATTAGTGCCAATTTTTTATAAAAAAAAAAAAATCAGCCATGTCCTTGCTATATCTTAAATACTGTAAGAGGCCATATCTGAGAGTATACTTTAAAATATACAGTCAGTATAAAATAACTTTGTGCTTGGTTGGCAATGAAAAATGATGCATGTTTTATTTTTGTAACCAAGCTTGAATGTATCCTTACTATAAGCTTAAAAAAAAAAATCTCAAGGAGGTTTTATATAAAAAAAAAAATCCCCCTTGGGTCCGAGCATTTTAACTTGTACAATACATCTTTTCTTTTTTTAGTTAGCCATAACAGGCTGGAATTGCTGGTTAGAATACTGCATGTTATTCAAGCTAAAATTCAAGCCATCTACAAAAGACTTCTCGTTGAGGCCTCCATAGGCCGCAAACACATCAAAGGCATTACTGTACTGGAGAGGACTGAGGTTAAGGGGGCTGTCACCTGGGAACATTCCATTGGTACTACTACCTTGACCCTGCATATTAGGAAAAATAAATTCCTTGGCGTTAGGAGAAAGAGCGGAGGTTTTCTGCTGTTGCTGCTGCTGTGGTGGTGGTGACGGCGGTGGCTGGGATGGCTGTTGCTGTTGCCGTGATTTCTGCTGGCTACCCAGGCCAAGCCCATACAGAGAGTGCACTGAGGAAGAGATGGCTTTCTGCTTCAAGAGGTCATTCACATTCAAGCCGAGGTTGATAGGAGAAGTACGTGCAACCTTGTTGCTTCGGCCACTATTCTTCATTTTCGTGGAGCCGAACTTGGTGGCAGCAAAAGTGGCAGTGGTGAAGGTTAAAGGCTGAGTGGACCGGGGCATGAAGGTAGGGCTTACAGCAGCAGAGTGACCAAAGGGAGGAGATGGAGAGCTGGACACTGATGAGGCTGCGTCACTTATGGGCATAAAAACCTGGGCCTCTGGGTTAAAGCTGTTTTTGATCTCCTTATCCAACTCACATCCATTTTCATTATTATCATCCACATAAAGCACCTTCACTGGTCCCTTTTCACCAATTTGGTAGGAAACCTCAAATGGGTCGATCCAAACACTAAGATCCTGCGGCAGATTGCCACGAACATCATCAATGTCCAAACCACTCTCTTTGGATGCTTGTTCGATCACTGGGTCCACTTTCTCCCCTACGTGTATACATCTAAACCCTGATCCTTTGTATGGCTTTTCAGGATACCAGTGCCCTTCATATTTCTTCTTAAGAAGTCTTTCAAGCTCTTCACCAAAAATGTTGACACGTCTCCTGGGAAGCTTATTGTACAGATACGAAATAATAAAATTTAGTGCTACTTGGATTTCAAGCTGCATAGCTGCTATGCCACAAAATTAGGTTTGTATTTCAACTCCCCCGCCCAAGACACACAAAAAAGTGTTCAGTTTGTGGCAGAGAAACAAATTTTCATTCAAAGTGCTGGTATTAGTAGATATCCTTCACCTTGAGTGGTCTTGTTCCTTAAAGCAAACAAAAGGAGACATGTCCACATAAGATAAATGTTAAGTCCCACAACCTTTTTTTAACCCCAAAGTAATTTCACTTTTGAAAAAGTCTAATAGGCTAGAAAGTCTGAAAAATATAATCAGCACAAAATATAGGAACTTACAATCGAAAATTATTTATTGAAGATCCAAATCTCAAAGGAAAACAGGATTTTCAGTTAAAACAACATAAAAAAAAAAAACCCCTATTATTTACTTTCTGTTTCTGAATAGAGTTCTAAGAGGAAAAATATTCCCAGAATATACAGCATATTTCTTCTTTTTCTTCCTGCAGTTCTCAAAAGAATATTTATTGGAAACTAAACTCGGCATACCTATCTATATACATACACACATATAATATATACATATATATATGCTGTTTTAGAAGTTGGTCATACTCCTGTTCATCAACTTAGAAGTGAATTCTGTATTTCAGTTCATTTTGGATATATACTGCTTAAATCTGCTTCATCATTAAACATTTCAAAATTTGAGAAGTTAGGAAAATTATTTTAATTTCCAAAGTACATGATAGTAAAGTTAAAAGAACTAAATACAAAATGAATTGCCATCCTAGTGAACAACAATTATGAACCAAATTATCCTACACAGTTGCTGTTTTAAATATACTAAGGGCACATAATGTAATACTCGAGCTTCTCTATGCTTTTCTTTTCAATGTGTATTTTTCTAAATCTGAAAATACCTCTTGGGTATCAAGTATAACAAAAGAAACAATTAATTTCAAACTTTATTGATTATTCTGTTTAAAGGGCAGGGTTTCTGAGTTTTATTCTGATTTTCAAAGCCACCTCCCTCCCTCATGGTAAGAGAACAGCCGGAGACGCATGTACGATAAGGTCGACCTTTAAACGTTTGCTGGATCAGCACTGGGTGGGGATAAGAAAAGACCAAGGGCAAACAAGATATTTGCAGATCTATTTGTACACTGAGGTTGATTTAAAAGGACATTAAAAAAATCAAGTTGGTATTAATCTGTCTCATTTGCCATATTCCTGGTGACAAAGGGAAAAGAATCCCCGGCTTCCCCCAAACTACACTTTCCAAGCCGAAAGCCCGAGTGCTAGCAAAGGCAGCTGATTAAGCCAAAATGCTTGAAGGTGCAGTCGAGCGAAATTCAGATTCGGCGGAAGGTAGTTTCAAAGCAACGCCTTAAAGACAGCAGCGTGAAGAATTACATAAACAGCCAGTTGGGTCTCATTAGATTTCTGCTCACAGCCCTCGGAGCCTAAGCAAGTCTCCTCCCCCAAGGAGGAGGAGGAGGAAGGCCACGAGAAATGGAAAAGCAACCACTCGGGGCCCGGGGGCCGGACACCGGGCGGGTCGCGGCGCCGGCCGCACCGGGTCAGCCGTTCCCCTCCCCCCGCCGTAACCCGACCTGCCTCTCCCTGCACCCCCCGCGCCCCGAGGCTCCTGGGACCCAGCCAGAGCCCGGGGAGCACTGGATCCCCGGCACCATTTTCGGGCCCGGCGGCCACCGGCCCCGCGGACCCCAGCGTTCCCCTCGAGCTAGCCGCTGCTCCCGGGCGCCCCAATCCCCAATTCCCGTCAGCTCGCCCCCGGCCGCCCTTCCCCGGTCAGCCGGCCCAGCTGAGCCCGACGCGCCGACCGGCCCCCGGGCGCGCCGGGGCCCCTCGGAGCCGCTTCAGGCCGGGTGTCGGGAGCGGCTCCCCTCCGCGCCCGGGCCTTGACGCCTCCGTCCCGAGCCCCGAAGGTCCGGGGCTCTACGCCGCTGCAGCCCCTCCTCCTCCTGACCCCGCCCGCCGCCCCTCGATACTTACAGGCTGCTAACACCACAGACCCGGCCGCTGGGCGGACAAGGGGCGGCAGGGCGGGGGCACGGGAGGGTAGGCGGCTGCGAGCTGGCCGGGCCGAGGGCACGCCGACGCCGCCGGGCGGAGGTTGCGGAGGACGAGGGCCTCAGGAGCTCGCCCCTTCTGGCTCGGAGTGGCGAGGACGGGGTCAGGCGAGCGCGCTCACTTCTCCACACAGCCCGGTGCCCGGCCCAGCATCCCCGTAGAACGCGCACTTTGCGCCGGGCCAGAGCTTCGCTCCTTCTGCCGAGGCGCGCGCCCCGCCTCTCGTTTTATATTCTCCTCCCCGCCCCCATTCCCTCCCGTAGGGATGCGCGCGCCCGCCCCGCGTCACGCAGCTCCGGGCGGTGTCACCATTCCCCGCCCTCCCACCCTGCAATGGAGACCCTGGCCGACTGGCTCCGCCCCTGCCCTGCCCCCGGACGCCATTGGCCAGGTCCCGCCGGCCCATGTCCTGACGGGCGGCGGAGGGCCGGGTGGACAAGGCCACACCTCTCGGGCTGCAGGGTGGCCAATGAGCCGATGACCTGGAGTCACTGTGGGCGGGATTAAGAGAAGGTTTGGAAAGGGATTGGGGGAGAGACGTGCCAGTGAGGGCGACAGAAGTGGGTTGGGACGGCTGACTCAGTCTAGGCAGAGAGCGCCGGGGAGAAGGGGGGAGGGGAGTGAAGCTGGGGGCGAAGCGGCTGGGGAAAACGGGGAGGAGAGCCCAAGACCCCGAGAGGGAGGGGAGAATTTACAAAGAATGTCCCACCCGAGTGGGACTGTGGCTGAGGAAAATCCCACTCGTGGACGAGTTACCAAATCGGCCTCCAGTGCACCCAGGAGAGCCTAGAAAAAGGACGAACTGTGACGGGGACTCGTGTACCCGATTAATTGAATATTAATCACCTCAAGGGCCTAGGTCAACTGCCATCCGGGGGGGGACAACCTCAGAACCCAGAGCTGCCGTGCCAGGCTTGGGGTGGGGAAGAGACCACCTGGCCACACCTCCCGCCCAGGTGAGTTTTAACTGCCTCCGCTTCTCACATCAGACCTCCCCGTGAGACCCGGCAGCAACTCGGACGTGGGGGTGGCTTGAGACTAAAAAGAATCACATTTTATTCCGAATGTCCCAATCCAGGCCTCCATGCCAAATTGCGTACGTATCTAAGTATATATATGTAAGCATGCGTGTATTTCAAGAGCCTACTTTAACATAAATACACATAATAAACACGGTGCCTTCCTGTATTGTACATCTAAGATAATGTTCAGTTGAAATATGGGCGAGTAAATAGGGAGCGGGGAAAGAGAGGGACTCAAAGAGGGCGGGCAAGCGCTCTTTTCCACAACCTGCAGCAGAGAAATACACGAAGTTACACTGGGAGCGGAACCAAGCTTCCCTCGCGGCTAAAAATATTACTCACAGGTAGCAACGACGCCTGATTGGCCACGCTTCTCCCTTAGCAACCAGGCGATTGGCTGTCTGTATCCAGGAGACCGACGTCAAACTCTCTCGGGGAAAAGGGAGAGAAAGTCTAGGGGGAGGGAAGGGTAGGAGGGGGAAAAAGAGGAGCAATGAATGAAACGCCCGTCGCCTGGCCTTCCCCTCTCCCCTTTCCTCTTTCCTCTGCACTCAAGGAGGGCTTCCTGGAAAAAACACCAGTTGGGGCGCTGCCTTCCCCTCAAAACGGAGGGGCCGGCACTCTCAACCTGCTATAAGGAAGTTAAACCGCAGTTCACCAAGGAGTGAGGTGTTTGCGAAGCCAGCTGTGTAGACCAGTTGTGCTCCTCGGGCATAAACTCGTTTTATGGACGCGAAATCTCGTCGTAGCTTTTTTCCCCCAAACTGACTCTCTTGTCCCCCTCTCCTCCCCATTTAGAAGAAACCGAACTGAAAAAAGGATATTTATTTCTAAAGTCCCAAAGTGTGTGAGAGGAGGAGGGAAGATGGGTTTGGGAAACAGGCTGAGGGTGGGAGTGGTCAGGTGACTGATTTCTTGTTTATTGTACTAGTTTAGATTCCTAAAACGAAGGCAGGGTTTTTAAAGAACATAGAAGTTTTACTCAAGTTCTGCTTTCCTAGTGTGTGGGTTTTTCAGCTGTAAACGAGGAAGAGTGAGATTTGGTTGTGAAAGTATGGAAGCATTTTAAATTAAAACTCGCCTTCCTCTGCATCAAAAAAATTTATATTATTCGTTCAGTATTGTCTTCTTTTTGCTCATTTGTATTTTTTTGTTTTCTATAATGAATATTAATTCCATTTGTTTTTAATAAATGAGTTATTTTTAAATTTTTATATTTAGTTGAGCACAGAAATTGCAAGAATATAGGATATTTGGGGAATGGTTTACCCAGAAGAACACTTAATTTTTCGTGTGCTCCAGACCATAATTTCCCTTACCATTAGGCAAGTAATGTTACTGTACCAAACATCCAGAATTGCAGGACCAAGAATTGGCCATGTGTCTTGATTTGTAATTTGGAAAATATATCACTATAATTAGAGGAGCATATTAGAGGAGCATATGCTTGTCTGAGATTAATATGTCTAACTAAAGATAGATGAATTGTAATTTTGTAAAGTTTATCTATACTTTTCAAGAATTCTCTAAAGGGAAGACAGAGATTCTCTTTTCTGAATCTATAATCCCAGGTTTAAAATTTGAGAGCAGTCAAATATTGATTAAATAGGTATAGATTAAATATGAGTAGTGGTAAATAGAATTTTTAAATCAGAAATTTAGATATAAAACATTTATGAGTTATTGCTGCTCAGCTCAAGGGCATGAGAGGGTTTCAAACCAAAGATAAATACAAACACACACACAGTGAAGCCCCGTGGCACATAGGAAAAAGTACTGAAGAGCATATATTGGGAAATCTGAATTTCACCCATTTCTCAACTTTTAGTTCTCTCATCTATAAATATTTATTGGATTAATCTCTTAACTCTTTCAATTAAAAAATTCCATATTTAAAACTCAATGCCCCTAAAGTAAACAGTGTAGTTCTTTTTCAAATATAGATTGCAAATAGAAAGAAAACCAGATTCATATCCTTCCAACCTTGCTAGTCACAAGGTATAAAATTCCCTTTATTCAAGTTTTGCCCTTTAAAGGACCCTTTATATGACTTATTGCTACTTAACATTTACTTTAGAATTGTGCAGGGGAGTAGACTGCTAAATGGATATTTAAATTTATGGAGGAGGAAAAGAATGTGATATTAAGCTCCAGGCGCTATCACAACCAACAGGTATTCCTCTCTCTGGCCAAGTGATAGTCACTGAAAATCACAGCCCTTCCTTTTCACATCACTGCATTCCACACAATTTCTGGAGTGGTACTTTACAGTAAAGGTAATGGTTGTTTGGTAAATGAATAAATTCCAGGGAATTCCCTGGTGGCCCAGTGGTTAGGACTCGGTGCTTTCTCTGCTGGTGCCCGGGTTCAGTCCCTGGTTGGGGAGCTAAGATCCCGCAGCCTGTGGCGCAGGAAAAAGAAAGAGAGAGAGAGAGAGAGAGAGAGAGAGAGAGAGAGAGAGAATAAGTTCCAACAGTTCTTGAAAGTGTCCTGAATTATTACCTCATTCACACATATAAACACACACACACACAGCTCACCTTGATTTCTGAGAGAGATGTCCTAAACTTTCTAATTCTCATTCTGTTTCCTTGTAAACTGAGACAAGATTATGGAAGAATCACCATCACATGATCTGTATTTACTAAGGCTCATTTCACTTCTAGGGAATCAACGTTTTACCTTTTTTGAAAATTAGGCAACATACAAATGTAATGTTGTTCTTATCATTATGGTTATTCATTTCTTTTAGACAGTCATGCAACATAAACCATAGCATGGGGCTTCCCTGGTGGCGCAGGGGTTGGGAGTCCACCTGCCAATGCAGGGGACACAGGTTTAAGCCCCGGTCCAGGAAGATCCCACATGCCACGGAGCGGCTGGGCCCGTGCGCCACAACTACTGAGCCTGAGCTCTAGACCCTGCAAGCCCCAACTACTGAAGCCTGTGTGCCACAACTATTGAAGCCCGCGCGCCTGGAGCCTGTGCTCTACAACAAGGGAAGCCACTGCAATGAGAAGCCTGCGCACTGCAACAAAGAGTAGCCCTCACTCTCAGCATCTAGAGAAAACCTGGGTGCAAGCAAAGACACAATGCAGCCCCCCCAAAAAAATTAAATTAAATTAATAAATAAATTTATAAAAACAAACAAACAAAAAGCCATAGCATGCACCTTTAAAAAATTATGAATAAGGAACAATTAAAAACTAATCATTAGTTATTTAAAGCCAAGTATACCAATTCTTTATGAAACATTTCTCAAAGGAAGGCACGCACTTATGACTTAGGGAACCTCAGTGTGGTTTCCTGTGGTTTCTCATATGGATTAGTAGGGGAAGGCCATACATCCTCTGAGAAATGGGAACACACACATTTGTAATTACAAGATAACTAGATAACATTGAACAAACCCATTTATCTCTGGAACAGGCAATTTCACTGAAGCAACTTGATCTGATAGGGGAATGTCTTCTTATAACTTGCTCTCTCCCTATTATCTTGATGAACAAAAATGCAAACAAAATTTTGAAATTTCTTTCCATTAGCCAAGAATGAGGAGTTGATCTCACCCAGAGATCATAGTTGCAAATCCTAGGAGTGATACAGTGTTCACAACATTTTAAGTACAAAGAACATTTATTTAAAGTTTCTGTGAGCCAATGTTATCACTTTAAATATATGAATTCTGGATTTCATCCATTGCACACTATGTTAAGGAAAATTGAAAATGCTCTATCGTAATGATACATAAATTTAAAGCATGGATTGCATCTGTTATTATGCAGCTCTGCTTAAAATGGAAATATATACATAATGCTATTTTATAAAATAGATATTATGGTCCTGCAATTCTGGAGATATATATGTATACAAATATATATATATATATATATATATATATAGAGAGAGAGAGAGAGAGAGAGAAATACACGCACACACACACACACACACAACTGTAGCAGACACTGTTGCTAGCTCACCCATTTCCCATGCCCTCTCCCCTTCCTCTTGTCTGCCTGACTAAAGAGGCTATAAGAGCTAAATACATATCTTCCCAGCCTTCATTGCAGTAGGGGTGGCATTGTGACACTGTTCTGCCAATGAGATATAAACAGGCATCAGCTGGGAAAACAATCAGGAATCACCGGGAGCAGATTCATCTAATAGAAATTTCTCCAGTGGTGGAAAGATGCTCTATCTGTGCTGTGCAGTATGGTGGCCACAATTCCCATGTAGCTGCTGAGCACTTGAAAAGTGACCAGTGTGACTGAGGAACTGAAGCTTTTATTTTATTTAGTTTAAATTAAATGTAAATTTAAATAACCACATGTGGCCAGTGGCTCCTAAATTGGACAGCAGGGATCTGGAGGCCTTTTTAAAATTTTATTTATTTATTTATTTATTTATGTATTTTTGGCTCCATTGGATCTTCGTTGCTGTGCATGAGCTTTCTCTAGTTGCGGCAAGTGGGGGCTACTCTTTGTTGCGGTGCACGGGCTTCTCTCTGCGGTGGCTTCTCTTGTTGTGGAGCAAGGGCTCTAGGCGCATGGGCTTCAGTAGTTGTGGCACATGGGCTTCAGTAGTTGTGACACATGGGCTCAGTAGTTGTGGCTAGCGGACTCTAGAGCGCCAGCTCAGTAGTTGTGACGCATGGGCTTAGTTGCTCCGTGGCATGTGGGATCTTCCCAGAATAGGGCTCGAACCCGTGTGCCCTGCATTGGCAGGCGATTCTTAACCACCACGCTACCAAGGAAGTCCTGGAGGCCTCTTTACTTACATGAGTAGCATTTGGGCTGGGATGACCCAAAGGCTAGGCTCAGTTGGCACTGTTGATTGGAGCATCTACACATGGCCTCTGAACTCTCTCTGTGGCTTGGGCTTCTCATAGCCCGGCAACTGGTTCTGAGAGGAAGCATCCCAAGAGGGAGTTTCTGGAGAGCGAACATTCCAAGAGAGCCACGTGGAAGCTGCATGACCTTTTATGAACCAGCCTCAGAAGTTATAAAGCTATTGCTACTATTGCCACTATTGCTATAGTCTATTGGTTGAGGTACTCATAAGCCTGCCTAGATTCAAGAAGAAAGCACATAGATCCTTACCTCTCAAGGGAGGAATGTCAAATAATATGGGATCTTTTTTAAAATCATCACTGGGACACTTTCACCTTTTACCTGCCTTAACATGCGTCTAATGGCAGGAGTTGCAGCAACTTTCTTATAAGCATGAAGAGAATGCAAGATAGTCATAGAGATAAGGGCTCTGACCAAACCTAGTAACTGCCTGGGTTAGGTCTACTTTTTAATCCACGTTAAATGATTCACAATTTACAGCTGAGCATATTCTCAACAAAAATACCAGTTTAACATCTTTTAAGGAAACCTGAACTTGATTCTTAAAAAACAAATGTTTTCGAGTCTAAAATATCAGGGCTTCTCTCTCATTATAAAACCTGGATATGCTCATTGTAGAAAATTTGGAAAATAGAAATAAAGAAGAAAATAGTAACCATCTTTAATCTCACCACACGGTGATAACCATTGTAAGTATTCTGCTCCATTTCTTTCTGAATGAGTTTCTACTGCATATGCAGTTTTGTATCTGCAGTTCATTTAGCATTACATTGTTTCTATTTTCCCTTACACTAAGTATTGTCATAATCATCATTGTTAATGACTACGTTCTATGATTTAGAATAATTTATTTAATCATTGATCAGCATGTAGGTTGTTGAGAATTTTTCTGTATTAAAAACAATCATATTTATGGCTTCCCTGGTGGCGCAGTGGTTGAGAGTCCACCTGCCGATGCAGGGGACACGGGTTCGTGCCCCGGTCCGGGAAGATCCCACATGCCGCGGAGCGGCTGGGCCCGTGAGCCATGGCCGCTGAGCCTGCGCGTCCGGAGCCTGTGCTCCGCAACGGGAGAGGCCACAGCAATGAGAGGCCCGCGTACCGCAAAAAAAAAAAAAAAAAAAAAATTTAATCAAACATTTTAATATATGTCTTTAACTACATCCTTGATTATTTCCTTGGGATAGTTCTACATGTGAATTTACTGGGTCAGAGAGAAGAGATAATTTCTTTAAGGCTCCTAATACATAATGCTCCACTTTCCTGAAAGATTGTTATTACTTAATACTCCCAGTGTATAACCATGTCTGTTTCACTACATTTTTCTATTCTTGGATAATTTGATAAGTAAAATGGCATCTCTTTGTTGTTTTAATTTGGATTTCTTTGAATAGATGTAGGATGAACATATTTTCACATGTTTATCAGCACCTGTATTACTCTTTCAATGAATTTTCTATACACACCTTTTCTCTGTGTTTCCATTAGAGGTCTTTGTGTTTTCCTCTTCAATTTGTGTGAGCATCCTGCATATCGTGTGCCATATACGTCACTGATCATGGCTCTGATCTTAAATTTCACTCTAGAATTTGCCCAGATGTTTTAAACCTGTGATTTATATTGATGCCTACAACCTTGATTTCCAATCTATTGCTTCATTTTTTAACATTTGGTCTGACTCAAAGTTTACCAATGAATGCTTTAAAAAAAAAAAGGCAAAACAAAACAGTTCTAATCATCTTTCCTCAGTGCTCTTTCTCCTTGATCTTTTTGCCACTTTTCACGCTGTTTACTGGTAACTACTTGAAATATTCCCTTTTGACTTCGCACTTTCTTGCGTTGACATAGAATGTACTCAACGTGGCTCCCATTTCCTATCTCAGCTTTAGTTGAGTGTAGTAGAAAAATTAGGACCTTGAAACCAGAGGATTTGTATTTGAGTCCTGCTCTGCCAAATATTAGTTGAGTATGGCTGTGCTGGGTCTTAGCCTTCATATAATAAATAGATGCAATAATTACCCTCTGATCTGTGTGAGAATCAAATGAGATGATGCCTAATCATGGTGGTGAAAATTCTTTGTGAAAGGTAAAACCCTACATAGATGTTCACATTGTCTTTCTTCCTTCCTCCCTTCCTCTCTCCTTTCCCTTCCTCTCCTGATCTCTCACTTCCCCTCCTCCTCCTCTTCCTTTGCTTCTTATAGCTGATGAAAATTTGATTCAGCTCAAGTAAGAAATATGTGAAATTACTTTTAAACTATAAACAAATGTTATTATTATTTCTTTAACATCTTTATTGGAGTATAATTGCTTTACAATGGTGTGTTAGTTTCTGCTGTATAACAAAGTGAATCAGTTATACATATACATACATCCCCAGATCGCCTCCCTCTTGCATCTCCCTCCCACCCTCCCTATCCCACCCCTCTAGGTGGACACAAAGCACCGAGCTGATCTCCCTGTGCTATGTGGCTGCTTCCCACTAGCTATCTATTTGACATTTGGTGGTGTATACATGTCCATGCCAGTCTCTCACTTCATCCCAGCTTACCCTTCCCCCTCCCCGTGTCCTCAAGTCTATTCTCTATGTCTGCATCTTTATTCCTGTCCTGCCCCTAGGTTCTTCAGGACCATTTTTAAATTTAAAATTTTTTTTTAGATTCTATATATATGTGTTAGCATACAGTATTTGTTTTTCTCTTTCTGACTTACTTCACTCTGTATGACAGTCTCTAGGTCCATCCACCTCACTACAAGTAACTCAATTTCGTTTCTTTTTATGGCTGAGTAAACTATAAACAAATATCATTAACACACTCTTCTCTCAGATACAGTCTCCCCAACTTGTCATTCCCTCCTTCAAAATGTCTCTCAGAATCTCATGCCTTGGTGTTATTTAATTCTTAGGTTATCTAACTTCCCATGGTTTTTGTCCTATCTCCTATGTTGGATTGATTTCAAGCTTTTTTAGGGCAGGTACCATGCCTTACACTTTTTTGTACCTTTGCACATGAGCTCTATAGTGCCTTATAGTCAATCAGCATAGACTGATTGATGGCTTTGCTCTGCAGTTGCCTAATCCAAAGAAAGAACACAGAATATTTGAGAAAGGGTAAGTGGATCAGAGTGGCTAGTGTTTAGGTTCAGAAGGTGAGATTCTAGAGAGGAGGCTGGGTAGGCAGAAGACAGATTACCAGGGGCCTTGGGTGAGGAAATTGAGATTTTGCCTTTAATGGATGGGAAGATATTGAGTGCTTTTTCAGTTGGAAAATGACATTATTGGAATTCTGTTTGGAACCTATCTTATTTAGCGCTGAACCCCAGAGCCTAATATAATGCTTTGCACACAGGAATTGCCCTGTCAGTGTGTGTGCAATTGCTTTTATCACTCGATGGAGTGTTCTTCAATTGTTTGGTATTCTGAAGATGAAATACTTTGTCTTTTAGGAAGGAAATAGACCCTGCCTATAGACCAGTATCTCTATCCACCTTGGAACAAAAGAATTCTTTGGCCAAAATCTTTTGGTTTCTGAAAAACCTAAAAATTCTCTGAGGAGAATTCTACTGGGGCTCCAGAAAGTGTGGTTTCTTATGCCTCTACCTTTCCTGTCTGTGCTGGTTATTTGTTGTTACTTTAAACAACATCCACTTCTGTTCCTCCAGCAACAGTCCTGATTTTTGTTTGAGCATCCATCCCTCTCCCACTCTCTATCCATGTACTTCCTTTGGGACCCACCATCTAGTCTGAAGACAAGTAGAACATGACATTCTCCTGGCCACTGTGATGGGTTCAGGGATGGCCACTGATCTGTTAGGCCAACTGAAGCCAATAACCCTTAGTTCTGGGACTTCTATCTGAGGTATCAGGGATAAGGACTCTTTCCCATGAAATACGAGCCGAGAAGGCTCCCATCTGAGGCTCCTGGGGCCATCTCAGTGCCATCAATAGAGAGCTGTCAGAGAATGCAACTAACATAGGCAAAACATGGAGAAAAGCCAAATCCTGGAAACAGACTTTGAGACCCTGTACCACCTCTACTTGGACTTTCGGCTTCAGGATGTCAAAGCATGGATCCCCCAAGAGCAGAGCCAAAAAGCTTTGTGCTACCACTTTATTTATTTATTAAAATTTATTTATTTATTTATGGCTCTGTTGGGTCTTCGTCTCTGTGCGAGGGCTTTCTCCAGTTGCGGCGAGCGGGGGCCACTCTTCATCACGGCGCACGGGCCTCTCACTCTCACGGCCTCTCCTGTTGCGGAGCACAGGCTCCAGACGCGCAGGCTCAGTAGTTGTGGCTCACGGGCCCAGGTGCTCTGCGGCATGTGGGATCTTCCCAGACCAGGGCTCGAACCCGTGTCCCCCGCACGGGCAGGCAGATTCTCAACCACTGCACCACCACGGAAGCCCTGTGCTACCACTTTAATTGGGAGTGAAAGACCAGAGAGCAGGAGTGAGGGACAAGGGGAATAAGACAGGGGAGGGGGGAGAACAAATCAAATTTTGCATTCCTGAGCCGGCTGCTGTGAAGAACAATTGTTTGATCACAAGGGCCAGTCCTCCAAGAAGCCACATAAATTGCATCCAAGGAAAGTCCATTTGAGGAAAGGAACGGTGAGGAATTTATACACTGGTTGCTGTTTCCCACTGATCAAGATTCATGTCATGGCAGGTTAACTCTCCCATATTTCTGGGTCGTGGACATTGGAAGCCAACTAAGGGTCTTGCACTTTGGTGTCAACTGGGAGGTCCCTAGGCAAAAGGCAAGAGGCACAGTGTGAGGTAAGGAGCTGTCAGACTGTGCCTGTGTGATGTTAGTCAGAGCCTGTGGAGATCTGGTCACAGCAGTGACAGCTGGAAGGGGAGAAGGTGAGGCCAAGAGAACCTGAGGTTGTGCCTAAGAGGTATCAGATACTCATGAACTAATAATAAGTTCCTTTTTGGCCAAAAACAAAGGGGGTTAGGTTTCTACATAAGCAATCTTGTGTCCACAACCCCCATCTCCCCACTCACTGAACTGCAGTAGCACTCACTGTCTGGGCCATTCATTCTGGCATGGAAGTGTGTGTTGCCTTTTTTGTTACTTAACTGTCTTGCATTGGTGTGTGTCCTGTCTCTACAAGAGATCTGTGTGAGTACAGGGAAGTAGCTTCTACTACCCTGTGCCTGTGCCATTCACAGGATACTTAATAAATATTTGGCTGAGCTGACTTTTCAAGTTTCATAAAATTCAGTGTTCTGCTATTTGGTCATTTGCATCGCAATATATGCTGTTCTTTTAACCTATTAAATTTTATCACTTGGCCAGTACTTATGCAATGAATCACCAGATGATTTCACATGCTCAGTGACATTTGGATTCTAAAGTTAAATCATTGTTCTTCTATCCTCAATATGGTTAATACGAAAAAATATTAAATGACATGTAGAATAGCTCTAGGAGTTTTGATACTGACCCAAGTAGGAATTCCAGAAGTTACAAATGGAGAGAACAACCAGAAGGGAATAATTAAATTATAGAAAAATTGACATATTAATTAGATGAAAAATAAAGATTTGGATAACAAGCTTGATTTAATAGATATCTGTGTTCTTGTAGGACTTTCCAAGGATAGACATTATTTTCAAATGTCCATGAAATAATTTAAAATTGCCTGTGTAATATATCGCAAAGGAAATTTCCATAAACTCCCCAGACTAGAAATCTTATGACCTAAACTGTCTGCAGAATATTAACACTAGAAATTAACAAGTATAGCAAAAAAAAATCTATTCACTTTAAAAGCAATTTAAAAACACTTTTTGAAATAGCTTTTAAGTTAAAGAGGAAATCAAAACTGAAATTTCATGTAATTTGTAGTTAAATAGGAAAGTAAAACTGAAACAACAGATTATTTTATTTTATCTTTTATTTATTTTTTAAAATTTTATTTATTTTTTGGCTGCACTGGGCCTTCGTTGTGTACGGCTGTGCACGGGCTTTCTCTAGTTGCGGCAGGGGGGGCTACTCTTCGTGGTGGTGCACAGGCTTCTCATTGTGGTAGCTTCTCTTGTTGCAGAGCATGGGCTCTAGCCACGCGGGCTTCAGTAGTTGCAGCACACGGGCTCAGTAGTTGCGGCACGCAGACCCTAGAGCCCGTGGGCTTCAATAGTTGCAGTGCGCGGGCTTCAGTAGTTGTGGCTCACGGGCTCAGTAGTTGTGACTTTCGAGCTCTAGAGTGCAGGCTCAGTAGTTGTGGTGCATGGGCTTAGTTGCTCCGCAGCATGTGGGATCTTCCCGGACCAGGGCTTCAACCCATGTCCCCTGCACTGTCAGGTGGATTCTTAACCACTGCACCGCCAGGGAAGTCCCAGTATTTTAGAGTAATGACAATGTGGATGCTATATACCAAATGCTATAAAAAGTGATAGATGCAGAAAAAGTGATAACTGGAGGAAAATTTATTAACCTAAACACATTTATTAGAAAACAAGAAAAACTGAAATGAAGTTATTAGAGTCTTCAACTCAGGATGCTAGAAAAAGAGAAACAAAATAAACCTAAGTAAAATGTAAGAACTGTTATTCATTCTTTATAGATACAACAGAAATTGATAAAATAAAAAACAAACATCAAGATGTCCAAAATCAAAACCTGATGATTGACCAACAAAATAGATTAAAATTTTACAAGTCTGTTCAAGGGAAAAGGACTCAAATTGACAATATTAGAAATAAGAAGAAAACATGATTACAGAAACAGAGGTTATTAAAGAATTGAGAGAATAATATGTACAACTGGATTAAATCTGTATTAAATTTAGATTTCTCAGGGAAAATATAAATTATCTCAATTGACTTAAAGATAGTATCAAACCTAAATAGACCACCAACCATGGAAAAAAGTTGGAAAAAAAATAGTTTAAGATCTACCCACAAAAAAGAGGCCAGGGTGGTCTTATGGTAAGATCTAACAAACTCATTCCATGAAGCTGGCATAATGCTGATACTATAGTAAGCAAGCATAGGACAATAACAACAACAAAAAAAGAAAACCAAAGGCTAAATTTGCTTATAAACATAATTATTTTAATCCTAAATTAAATATTAGCAAATTGAATCAGTGTATTAAAAGTAATGCAAGGATGATTCAACATTAGGATATTTGTTAATGCAATTCACTACATTGATACACCAAAGAGGGGGGGAAATGATCATTTCAGTGGATACCAAAAAAAAAAAAAAAAAAAGCCTTTGATAAAATCCAATACCTTTTTATGATTAGAAAAAACAACTTCTTTTAAGTGAAGTAGAGAAGGAAACATCCTGGATTTCCCTGGTGGTCCAGTGGTTAAGACTCTGCACTCCCAAAGCAGGGGACACAGGTTAGATACCTGGTCGGGGAACTAAGAGCCCACATGCTGCTCAGCGTGGCCAAAAAATTATTTTTAAAAAAAGAGAGGGGCTTCCCTGGTGGCGCAGTGGTTGAGAGTCCGCCTACTGATTCAGGGGACGCGGGTTCGTGCCCCGGTCCGGGAAGATCCCACATGCCGCGGAGCGGCTGGGCCTGTGAGCCATGGCCGCTGAGCCTGTGCATCCGGAGCCTGTGCTCCGCAACGGGAGAGGCCACAACAGTGAGAGGCCCGCGTACCAAAAAAAAAAAAAAAAAGAGAGAAGGAAACATCCTTTACTTGATAAAGTCTTCATCAGAAACCTACAGTAGTATTACTTAATAGTGAAGTATTAAAAGCATTTTCTTTAAAGTCAAGATTGAGATAAACCTAGTTGATACTATCGTTATTATTAAACAAGCCTGGAGTACCTGGTCGTTGTAATAAGAAAGAAAAGGAAATAAGAGGTATACATCAACATGTGAAGGGATAAAATGGCATTATTTACCAGTGATATGATTATTTATCCAGAACTTCTAAGGCCAACACCTTAAAAAATGATTGTGGCTTATGAAACAGTTTAACAATGTGGTAAATTAGAAAATACACATATGAAAAAAATCAATAGCTTTCCTATACAACAGCAATAATAAATTAGGAAATATAATAGAAAAAGGATATAATTTACATTAATAAAAAAACTATAAGGCACTTAGGAACAAGTGATCAAATAATATACCTATACTGAATAAAATTATGAAACTTTATTGAAGGACATACAAATATTGAGTATGGAGAAACAGTTTATATTCCTGAATGAAAAGATTCAGTATTTAAAAGATATTAATTCTTCTTCAAATTAATCCCTATTGACATTCCAGCAGGACTTTTTATTTTATGGATATACTGATTCCAACATTCACCTGGAAAAGAAATATATAAGAATCGCCAAGAACACTTTGAAATAGAAGTGTTTGAAATGAGAGGATCACCTCCTGTTATATATCAAGACATACAACAAAGATATCAAAGACCTAATAATAAAAACTGTGGTATTGACGTAGGAATAACCAAATGGATGAGGAAACAAAACAGTCCTGAAATATATCCTATCTAAACAGGAGCTTAGTTTATAACAATGATGGCAATTATAATTTGTGGAGAAAAATGGTGTTGGGACAACTGGCTATCAATTTTAGGGGGAAGAAGTTGTAACACATCATACACAAAAATACCAGGTAGTTTAAAGATTAAAACATTTTTAAAGCTTAAAAGTCAATAAGAAATAAATATACAAACTTTTAAAAAACTTCCTTTCTAAGGAAGGCGCAAATCCTAAAGCCATAAAGGAAAGATTAACAGATAGATAAACAGATTTATCTCTTAACAAAAAGATTAACAGATAAGCATTTAAATCTTTGGTGTAACTAATATTTTTAAAGATAATTTTTTAAAATAATTTTTTTAAATTAATTTATTTATTTGGCTGCATTGGGTCTTAGTTGAGGCATGCGGGATAGTTAGTTATGGCATGCTAATTCTTAGTTGCAGCACGTGGGATCTAGTTCCTGACCAGGGATTGAACCTGGGCTCCCTGCATTGGGAGCATGGAGTCTTAGCCACTGGACCACCAGGGAAGTCCCTGGTATAACTAATTTTGATAAACAATATCAAAAGACAAATGGCCAGCTGAGAAAAATTATTTGCACCTTAAGCAAAGAACAAAAGGTTAATATTCATAATATATAAAGAACTTCTACAAATCAACAACGGAAAGATATATAAACCCAATGGAAATTGACCATAGTAAAATGGAACCATTCACTGAGGAAAAAAAAATACAGCTTATTAATAAACACATAAAATGACATTCACTCTCACTAATAATATGGAAAACAAAAATGAAACAATGAGATATTTTATCTGGTTTGACAGAACTTACTAAAAATTGCTAATTGTTGACCAACGAGTGGGGGAAAGGGCACTCTTAACAGGAATTCAAATTGGTTCAGTATGAGGGTGAGGGTGAAAATTGATGCCATTTTGTAATGAGAAAAAAAAATGCCCACAAGTGCACAGAAAGATATATCTTTAAAGATACTTGTAAAGACACTTACCGTTTAGAATTGTAAGGAACATGGAAGTAGCTTAAATGTCCATCAATAAAGGATGGTTGAATAATGTTGATAAATCTTGTACTTTGAAGCTGTTGATGAGATGAAGCCATATGGATGGCAGAAGATAATATGTACCAGGTATTGTTCTCTGTGCTTTACATCCATTTAATCCTCACAGAAGTCCTCTGAGGAAGATACCATAATTTGTGCTGTTTCACAGATGAGGGAGCTGAGGTGCAGTGGGATAAGTCATCCATCTAAGATCAAACAGCTGGTAAGAGGCACAGCTGGGATTTGAACCCTCGTGGTCTGGTTCCAGAGCCTGTGGCTTGACTATGACCCTACATCATGCTTCCATAGGACTATGACTGCGAATATAAGCAAGCATCAGAAAAATACTGAATCATCTCATCCTTATTAAAAGTGGAAAACATGTTTCGGTACAGAGGAACAAGCGGTTACTTTTGGTGAGTGGTGGCTTTGGAGTTGGGTGAAGCGGCACTGCACTTTGATTCCATCCTTCATATATTGCTTGAATTTTTCACAGTGAGCAGTTACTTTTGCAATTCAAATATTAAATATATTTTAATATTTATTATATATGATTTATAGTCTTAAATTATCTTTACATTTGGGGTTTACTTCTTTGTTTATATAGTGTTTGTGTCTAGAAGCTTCCTTCAGTTCAAACTCTTAGCTAGTAAAAATGAGAACAGAATGTTCATGCCTCATCTATCTGCCTACACTGCAAAAGCATTAATTTATCACTTTGGAAGAGATCTGATTTTGTGCATTTTTAAATATCTATTTGTTACAAGAATTTTGTAAATGGTCTGGCTAAAATTTAACATACTCCCTAAAAGAGAGTTTGCCTTTTTGTTCCCAGCGTCTAGATTTCCCTTCCACAAGTTTTTTTTCTTAAATGTTGGGGGTAGGGGTTTATTAATTAATTCATTTATTATTTTTGCTGTGTTGGGTCTTCGTTTCTGTGCGAGGGCTTTCTGTAGTTGCGGCGATCGGGAGCCACTCTTCATCGCAGTGCGCGGGCCTCTCACTATCGCGGCGTCTCTTGTTGCGGAGCACAGGCTCCAGATGGGCAGGCTGAGTAGTTGTGGCTCACGGGCCTAGTTGCTCCGCTGCATGCGGGATCCTCCCAGACCAGGGCTCGAACCCGTGTCCCCTGCATTAGCAGGCAGATTCTCAACCACTGTACCGCCAGGGAAGCCCCCCACAAGTTTTTTGTACGATGCCATGCTGCGTGCAGGGGCCATAAGACTGAGCGAGCCCCAGGCTAGTGTGAGCTACAGATACTTCCCAAGCCAGAAACTGGGGCGCCGTCTTGGCCACCCCTTTTGCTCACCTCGTCCCTATTTCTAACCTGCCACTGAGCCAATCTAGTCCATCTACCACTCTCCAGGCCACTGAGCACCCTTCGCTGAACCACTTCACCGGCTTCCTGCTGGCCCTCCTGCCTTCACACCTGCCCCCACTGTTAACCCATTCTCCACTGAGCAGGTAAGAGATCTTTATAAAAAGCCAAGAGGACATGCTCCTACCTCTTACCCGCAGCAGGGTAAACCCAGCAGTGTTTCCCATTTCTCTTCAGTGAGACCAAAACTCTCACTGAGGTCTACACACCCTTGGAGGACCGGGCCCGCCTGTCCAGCCACAGCCCAGAGCTTGCACAACCTTCCTCCACCCTCTTTTACTTCCTCATATATGCCAGGTTCCCTTTCACTTTGCTCAGGACTACTCATTCTGCTTGGAGCCTCTCACCAACCCCCTTCCCCACCTCTCCCTCAAACCTCATTAGCCTCTACTTAGCTTCCAGCTGTTATTTCTCTTCTTCAGGAGAAGCTGTCCCAACCCTCACTATTAGAGCAAAGTCCTCCTCTTTACCTCCATAACTCCCGTGTAGTTATTTACTCAACTGTCTGTAAGGTCCATAAGGGTAGGAGCCATGTCTATTTTGTTCCCTATGGTATCCGTGGAAACAAGCACAAAGCCTGACTCATCCAGGTGCTCAATGAGCACTTGAGTGAATGAATGAATGAGTCAATGAGTAAATGAATGAGTGATCCTGATGCCTTACCAGACAGACTGTGGGGCTGTTGGGGCGTGGCGAGACTGTCTTTGCCTGGGAGGTGGGGAAGGCATCACAGAGAAGAAGGAGGCCTTGAAGGGTGGGTATCACTTCACGGACAGGGAAGGGAAAAGGACATTCCAGACTTAGAAGCTGCAGGAGCCTAATGTAGACTCCACTGTGGTTGTCAAGTCAGAGGGGAGAGGCAGAGATAAGGCTGCAATTGTGGGTGAGCTCAGCCTGGGAAGGGCCCTGCATACCAAAAAAGGACTTGACCTTTATTCTGCAGGTAATGGGGGAAACTGGGAAGGTTGTTAGGGAATGTTTCCCCGACTCCCTTCTTTTTTCCATCCCTCCTTCCCTGCTCTTCTTCTTTCTGGAGACAGGGAACCTCCAAGGACCAGACAGTAGGTTTTTGGATGGAAATAAAGTGACAA
Organism: Mesoplodon bidens; assembly: GCF_964165515.1. Lineage (NCBI taxonomy): Eukaryota > Metazoa > Chordata > Mammalia > Artiodactyla > Ziphiidae > Mesoplodon > Mesoplodon bidens. Next base: position 56,584,057 of record NC_138179.1, read on the forward strand.
GTTGCTCTCAGGCAATTTGGCTCAAGGGACCCCTTTTCTTGGCCCTGTCCCCAGAGATATAAAGCAGAGCTAGCGTAGTAGAAAGAGGGAAGGTCACTCCCCAGGGCAACCACATTCACGCAGAGAGGTGCCTGGGAGCCTCTGAAGCACCCAGGATGCTGATCCCCAAGAGTGGAGGCTAGAGGGAGGAGTTGAGAGGGCAGGTGTCCATCAGTGAGAATGACACATTGATAAGGCCGCTGACAAGTGTCTGGGGAGGGTCCCTGAGGGTGTGCCACCTTCCAGTGTTTCTTCTGCATTGTAGGCTTCGCCACAAGGCAATTGAGGGGTTGAAGGCCACAGCTCCAGGGCTCTGGCTCTGGGGCACAAACAGTTTTCACCGTGCGCCTCTCTGAATAAGGTTGGTGAATAAGTGAGCTCAAGGTGCTACCACGGTCTGAGGGTTTGCAGCCTCACCTTGAAGTTACCAGTGTTCCAGGTGACGGCATGAGCCTGAGGTGGGTTTGGGGAGACAAGTGCTCAGAGGGCCAGGCCTGCAGCCATTTCCAAGGGTTCAGACCCCTGCTCTCCTGGTACTTCTGCAGACATTTCAAACCCTTCAAAATGTTAAAACCGTGGGACCTATTAGCTTCAACGTTCCCCACCCTGCTCTTTGGCCTTGAATTTGTACTTCAGTTGGACAGCATTCACTGAATGCCTGCTCTGTGCAAAGCCCCGTGCTAGGCTCTCAGTCAAGAGGGTGAATAATTCATGATCCCTGCTCTCAGGAGGCTTCCAGTCTAGTGAGGGGAACAGATACAAACAGAAGCTTTCAGAACAATGTAAAGACCTCAGAAGAGGTCAAACTCTATGGACTCCACCTGACTTTTTACTTTCTTTATGTAACTACCATATATAATTCATGACCTAGAGGCAGGACCCAACATTTTATCATCTTTGCAATCCTTGGGTTTTTTTCCCTCCAGGACTCTTTTGGGGTTTGGGATCATTTTGCTTTGTTTGGCTACAAAGAAGTTTAGATGTTCTTTAGTGTCTCCTCAAACTTTCCTCTGCATCACTGACCAGCTCCGTCTCCTCTGAGTTAGGTGAGCCCCATCCCCGCCTCACCTGGGAAAGGCAGGTCTTTAACAGGTTAGCTGAAAGCTGCTGAAGGAAGCAGCCAAGATGTGGCTTCTGAAGAGCAGACAGAACATGGGGAGTGGGGGTGGGGGAGGGATGGATTGGGAGCTTCAGATTAGCAGATGCAAACTATTATATATAGAATGGATAAACAGCAAGGTCCTATTGTATAGTCCAGGTAACCATATTCAATATCCTGTGATAAACCATAATGGAAAAGAATATGAAAAAGGATATATAAGGCTTCCCTGGTGGCGCAGTGGTTGAGAGTCCACCTGCCGATGCAGGGGACAAGGGTTCGTGCCCCGGTCCGGGAAGATCCCACATGCCGCGGAGCAGCTGGGCCCGTGAGCCATGGCCGCTGAGCCTGCGCGTCCGGAGCCTGTGCTCCGCAACGGGAGAGGCCACGGCAGTGAGAGGCCCGCGTACCGCAGAAAAAAAAAAAAAAGAATATATATATGTATATCTGAATCACTTTGCTGTACAGCAGAAATTAACACAACATTGTAAATCAACTATACTTCAATTAAAAAAAAAAAAGGAAGGGGCTTCCCTGGTGGCGCAGTGGTTGAGAATCTGCCTGCCAATGCAGGGGACACGGGTTCGAGCCCTGGTCTGGGAGGATCCCACATGCCGCGGAGCAACTAGGCCCGTGAGCCACAATTACTGAGCCTGCGCGTCTGGAGCCTGTGCTCCGCAACAAGAGAGGCCGCAATAGTGAGAGGCCCACGCACCGCAATGAAGAGTGGGCCCCGCTTGCCACAACTAGAGAAAGCCCTTGCACAGAAACAAAGACCCAACACAGCCATAAATAAATAAATAAATAAATAAAAAAGAGAACAGCTTCAAACTTGAAGTTATTTCATAAAAAAAAAAAAAAAAAAAAAAAAAAGGAAGAGCAGGCAGGAGGGTCCCTGGCCATAAATATGTCCTTGATAAGGTCCTACAATTTCACAGTTAGAACTTTATTCCTTTGAAGATGGATTAGCCCTGAGAGGAATGATGCCTTAAATAAATCCTGACCACTTATCAACTCTAGTGGGGATGTGTCTACAACAGGGAGAGGCAGCCAGCTTTCTAGGCCCTCCTCATTCTCTAGATTTTGAGGTTGTTTCAGTTAGCTATTGCTTATTATTCTGTAACAAACCACAGCAAAACTTGGTGGCTTAAAACAATGGTTTATTGTATCTCACATGCTGTGGGTTGTCTACTTGTTCTGTTAGTCTCATCTGTGATCATTCATGTGGCCTCAGTCATCTGATTTGAGCTGGAGGGTCCAACATGGCCTTATTCACCTGTGTGGCAATTGATTCTGGTTGTCAGTCCTCCAAGTGGCCTCTCATCCTCCATTAGACTGACTGAACTTCATCAAGTTATGGTGGTCCCAAGGTTATGAGAAGGTGATAGTAGAAACTGGAAGACCCCTTTAAGCCTAAGCTCCAGAATTTGCACAACATTATTTCTGCCATATTCTATTGGTCAAAAAAAGTCATGAGGCCAGTTCATATTCAAGGAGATGTCAATATAGAGTTGACCTCAATAAACAACAAGGTCCTGCTGTAGAGCACAGGGAACTATATTCAATATCTTGTGATAAACCATAGTGGAAAAGAATATGAAAAAGAACATATGTATATGTATAACTGAGTCACTTTGCTGTACAGCAGTAATTAACACAACATTGTAATTCAACTATACTTCAGTAAAAAATAAATTTAAAAAAATAGCCTTGACCTTTTGGTGGGAAAGCATCAATATCACACTGCACATAGGGTGTGTTTCATAGAGACCAATATTCTAAACTCTACACAGAGACTTAAAAGGTGTAAAGTGTGAAGTGTTTGCTTCAGGACAGCAGGATAGAGGAGTTGTAAGTTTCCAATTCTTCTATTTCCATGACCTTAAAAAAAATTTTTTTTATTATTATTTTTTATTTACTTTTGGCTGCATTGGTCTTCATTGCTGTGCGCAGGCTTTCTCTAGTTGTGGGCAAGCAGGGGCTACTCTTCATTGCAGTGCATGGGCTTCTCATTGCGATGTCTTCTCTTGTTGTGGAGCATGGGCTCTAGGTGCACAAGCTTCAGTAGTTGTGGCACGTGGGCTCGGTAGTTGTGGTGTGTGGGCTCAGTAGTTGTGGCGCACGGGCTTAGTTGCTCTGCGGCACGTGGGATCTTCCCGGACCAGGGATCGAACCCATGTCACCTGCATTGGCAGGCTGATTCTTAACCACTACACCACAAGGGATTTCCATGATCTTAACTAGGGTTCTGTTATCTTTTGTCAGCAAGAACAGCATACAAATCTAGTTCGCTTGACTCTACAAAGGCTGTCCAACTGCTACATAGTGCTCTTCAACCCTCTTCAGTTGCTAAAGCATGTTCTTCACCATGCCCAGCGATATGCTGGTAAACTGGATGGGATGGGGAAACCCTGATTTGTAGCATTTGCCAGTTTCTGTGGTATAAATACTCCTACCATGGCTGGGCTTCCCTGGTGGCGCAGTAGTTGAGAGTCTGCCTGTCGATGCAGGGGACACGGGTTCGTGCCCCGGTCCGGGAAGATCCCACATGCCGCAGAGCGGCTAGGCCCGTGAGCCATGGCCGCTGAGCCTGTGCGTCCAGAGCCTGTGCTCGGCAACGGGAGAGGCCACAACAGTGAGAGGCCCTCATACCACAAAAAAAAAAAAAAAAAAAAAATTACTCCTACCATGGCTGATTTCAAGCTACTAGTGTGACATCACTAAATGAGGAGTTTGGAATAGATACATATAATTGATTCTCAGCCCTGTACAAGCCAGCTCCACATCGGTTCCTTATCTCTGGAATTTTCTAGAAAAAGTGAATGCATATTTTTAAAAACCACGGAAAGCAAAAAGCATAAACCTTTCTTGGTGCCAAAATAATAAAATGTGTTAAGAAGACAGAGTCTTGTCTTGGAAAGTGAAGAATTCCACCACTATTAGGCAGCCTGTGGCAACACTGGAAACTAGATAGGATCTAAACAAACCCAGTGATACCTGTGTGTGGGCGTAGACAACTTCTGGAAGGGTGCTCATGAAACTAGAGTGGTTATTTCTGGAGGTGATGGTGGGTGGAGGTGAGGGACCCATCTTCACTTTTTTACAGTGAATTGCATTCAATTTATAATTAAATAATTAAAATTAAATAAGCATACATAGACTCATTGAACTTTACTGACTATTTGATTCAGGGAAACTTAATTCCAGATAAGTTAGGGAATTTGCCATGCTCAAGACTAGGACCCAGGTCTCCCCATCTGGGAATTCAAAATTCTTTCTCACAACCTTCAGGCTGCCCCACTCCATACAGTTACAAATGAGGAAGAAGTGATAATTGCACAACCAAAAGCGTGTGGAAATGTGGAGAGCCTTACCCTGAAGGACTGTGCACAGCTCAGAAGGCAACCCACTGGGAGTAGCTTCCAGACTTGTCAGGCCATCAGAGGGCAACAGCACAGACCCCCCTTGGGGACAGATGTACCCTGTGGCCCCAGAGGAAGTCCGACTCACTGCTAGTGTCATTTAACAGTGAAGTAAAACAAGTTATGGAAATCCCTGATCTGTATCATTGGCCTGAAAGATACTCCTACCCAACCTGTTCTGGACTCTCTCCTTGGGAAACTTCATCACTGGTACTAAATCAGCTGATTGTTTTGTTTTTTTGTGTTTTTTTGGAGAGTTTAGGTTTCTTTGATTTGTTTTCCCCTTTCTTGTGCCCATTTGCTTAAACAACCTTCGGGCTCAACAAAGTAAGTACAAGGTCAATCAAATGCAGTATGAAAACAAGCATCAATAAATTAATGAAAATAACACACAAAGGGCAGCCTTATCTTGCAATGGGAAGAGGGAGACACTGCTTTTAGGAAAAGGTCTTGTCTTGTTTAGGATGAGCATGGGAGGAAGGTCAGGGAGAAGGAGTGTTAGCTGACCAAGGCAAATGGGGAACTGAAGGGAAAAACCTATCTGGAAACAAAACAAATCACTGCAATGCAGGCTCTCAGCTCAGAGCTGCATTCAGGGCCCACTGGGACGTGGTTGGAGCCCCTGTAGGGAGATTTCCTTTCCCAGGTTGGGCTGACGCAGAGAGGCCAAACCACCCGAGCACCTGGAGGTGAAACAAGTTCAGCTCAGCCTTCATACTTTTCTGGAAACATTCGGTATTTCCTACTTCATTTTTAGTTCTTTGGGTGTGCACCCTCTTGTTGGGCGGAAGGCTCCTTGAGTGTGGTGTCCACATCTTGTCTGTCTTAGTATCTCTCCAAGTGCCTTTCACAGTGGCTCCTCCTTGGCAAGTGATCAGTAACATATGTCAAATGAAGGAATCAAATTCAAGACAAGAAATATATTGCAGATGGACTTGGCTAGTTGGTTTTGGGGGGAGCACTGGGCATAGGGAGTTGGGAGTGGGTAGAAAATAAAAGATTAAATAAAATGATCAGGATATGTCCCTGCCTCAAGGAGCTTCCAGATAAATCGAAGAGACAGACTTTGACATGGATGTGGGTTAATTACCCATTTAGCTCCTTGCCCTGGGGCCTATTAATTTCCACAGACTGTGACCAGACTTGAGACACAGTCTTCTCCTTCTATCCCTCACCCCCATGGGGCCTCTCTAGACCAAACGTAGGAGAACAGGAGAATGTGGGTGGAGGAAGTGCTGGATCCATGTTGCAGTGGCTGCGAGGGCTGATCGAAGCTCCAGCATTCCATGCAGGTCCCCAGCAACTGAGGACAAGGGCCAAGGCTGAAGTCCAGTGGTAAGGATGGGGCAGGATATCTACTCAGAGGTGGGTAGGAGAAGGAGGATCCAGAAGGTAGGTTCCAGCCAAGGCCCTTAGAGAGTGCCAAGGGTTAAACTGGAGAAAGCAAGTTCAGGTGTCAGGTCCAAAGGGCAGGAGGAGAGCTGTATGTTGGAGAGGACCCAGGTGGCCCTGGAATGGAGTGGGAGCAGGCTGGGCAGGAAGTAAGTGTCCTGCAGTGTCCTCACAGGACTTCAGAGGTGCCAGCTGTGAAGATGTGGATGGCTTAGGTCAGCATGAAGGCTCAGGGCCAGGACAGACACCTTGCACGTAGCCGCAGAGCCTTTGTCATGTTCCTTGCAAACAAGCCCCCAAGGTAGTCCACCCCAGGTAGGGGAGCCCTGGAAATGAATGCATTCTAAACTCTGCTTTACCCACCAGTCCTGCTCTGTGCTCCATCAGCTGCTCACTGAGAAAAAGACAATGTAAGTTGGCATTTTGTCAAGTTAATTTTCATTTCCAATTTAAATGGCTGTCTATTTTGAAATTATGTCTGTCTTACTTTTGGTGATAAGATGGCCTTTCTTTTATGAAATCATGGTGATGGTGGGTAATACGTTTTTGGTTGTTTAAATGGCCTCACTTGGCTAAATTAAAAAGTTGGCAATATTGGTCCTAGACATACGGGGGAAAATCATAAAGCATTGAAGCCCAGTCTGGTTACTTCTGCTCTAAGGAACTGAAATCCTGACCCTGAACCCCAGATCCTGGCCAACAAAATACCATCACCATCATCATCATCATCATCATCATCATCATCATCATCATCACCACCACCACCACCACCACCACTGACAACAACAAAAACACTTGTGTAAAGCACTGTCCTAAGCCTTTGCATATGTTAATTAACTCCTATTGTTTTGACATCTTGCTCACCTGTATCTGCCTAATATCTGGATTTGGCCTTCCCTAGTCTGACCTAGCCCACTGTCAACTGAACCCCAGTTCTGTTGGCTCCCCTACTACAAGTTTCACAGTCTTTTCCCTGACCCCTGGCCACCTAGTGAGTAAACTCCTGCCTCGAAATTCCTAGCCAGTGGCTGTGTCTCCACTCCCTGCTGCCAAATCCACGCCAGACCTTTATACTGACTATGTGGTTGGGCTCTTACCAGACACCATCAGACCCTCTGGATACTGAGTACCAACCGTGGAAGGAGAGCCACCTGTTGCCCAACTTTGAGCCCCCCAAGCTTACCCCCTGTCCAACTGGACCCTTCTCCACTTACCTGTGTCCGACCCTCCTGGGTCCTCATCCCACCCTCCTAGAAGTCTGACTTTACTGCTTGTGTCCTGCTAGAATCTTCCCTGAACAAACGTCCCACCACTGTGTGAATCTTCTGGTTTCTGGGTATAGCCCTTCTCATGCCTTCTCTAAGGCACCAAATCTTGAGTCAAATACTATACTTTTGTCCCAGGCCTGGAGTTGTTGCTTTAATAACGATTGAGAGCATACTATGTGCCACCGTTCTATGCTTTACTTGTATTAACCCATGTGCACCTCACCATAAGCTTATGAGGTAGCTACTATTGCCATCTCCATTTTACAAATGAGCAAACCAAAGCCCAGAGAGGTAAACTTGCCCAAAGTCACACAGCTAGGAAGTGGCAGGAATGGGCTGAATTCAGGTTCTAGACACCCAGGCTTTAACTACCACATTGCCTGTCTTCGTTTAAAGCCTAAGAAGCCCTGTGCTGGAAAGTTTGGAATCAAACAAGACTCTTTGGCTATGAGCTCCAAGTCTGTGTGAAGTCACTAGTCCTCCTAGTCTCCACTCCTGCATCTTCCATGGTTGTATGAGAATCGACACTAAGCACTTATTGTAACATCTGGTGGACACAACCATCAGCCCCATTCTCTCCTGCATTAAAACCCTGGCAACCATAAACCTGTCACAAATGGGGCCCAAGGCATTTAATTCAGCATTCTGGAAATATCAGTCACAACTAAGAAGAATAAACCTGCATCTAGGGACTTTCCTGCTGGCGCAGTGGTTAAGAATCCGCCTGCCAATGCAGGGGACACGGGTTCGATCCCTGGTCCAGGAAGATCCCACATGCTGCAGAGCAACTAAGCCCGTGCGCCACAACTACTGAGCCTGTGTGCCACAACTACTGAAGCCCATGCACCTAGAGCCCATGCTCTGCAACAAGAGAAGCCACCGCAATGAGAAGCCCGCGCACCGTAGCAAAGAGTAGCCCCCACTCAACGCAACTAGAGAAAGCCCGTGAGCAGCAACAAAGACCCAATGCAACCAAAAATAAATGAATAAATAAAAATTAAAAAAAACAAACCTGCATCTATTTGTAAAGCAGTTTGAGTCTGATGGAGGAGGTGAACGCAGTGTTTTGAAGCATGGACTCCCAAGTCTGGCTGCCCAGGTTTAAGTCCGGATTCCACAGTAGTGTCTGACTTTGGGCAGTTTTCTTAACTTCCCCAAGCCTTAGTTATTTCATCTTTAAGGGGGATGACATTCATAATAATACCTACTTCGTGTAGGTTGTTACTATCTATCTATTCTATCTATCTATCATCTATCTATCATCTATCTATCTATCTATCTATCTATCTATCTATCTAACTATCTATGTGTAAAGCCCTTAGAACAGTGCCAGACACACACAACAAGCTCGACATGAGGGTGCACTGCTATTAGCCTCTGGGCTAAGAGAACTGGGACTTTACCACCACTTCACAGTCAAGGAAACTGAGACTCCAAAAAGTCGAATGAAATGCTCAATATCACATGGCTTTTGTGGGGTGGACCCAGAATTGAAGTTCAGAGCCTCTGGTGGAAGACTTGTGAGCTCCTTCATTTCTTCCAGTAGTTTCTTATTTCCATTTCTGATAAGACTTCAGTTGGCCCTGATTCCCAAGCCACCAGTTTCCAATCTCATTAATCAGCTTCTTCACTTTGTTATAAAGCAGAAACTAATAAAAAAGAAAAAAAGAAAAAAAGAAAAAAAAATCAGCTTCTGCAAAAGGACATTGCTGCTGTTCGGAGCAGACCTGGGCCCATTCAGCAGCTGTCCACCTTCACGTTGTCCCCAGAGTGCTGGGTGTCAGTGGGGAGGGCATTTACCTCTGTCAGGGGCCTAATTATGTAAATGCTGAACATTCGAGATGAAGGGGAGATTGCGGCCTGCCCAGGGCTGATGGGTGAGCTGGCTGGTGTCATCTCCCCTACTGCACAGAAAGGAGGCTCGATCTTGAGAGCAGCTCAGCTACGGCATCTCAGTGACTTTGTTGCAGGTGATGGGGCAATGAAGGCTGAAGTGGGTTAATATAATTCTCCAGTGACTCATCCCAGAAGAGGACCTGTGATGGATCATTAAGCTGTCTTAAAACTTATTTCAGGCCCACACCCCCAGGATGAACGCTCTCAGTTTGTTTATTGGGTCTCCAACAATAAGCCACTATTCTTCCCCACAATTCGGTTACACAATCTTTCCCCTCGTGTCTTTCAGCCTCCTACTGAAAATCTGCCTGCACTGAGCGTGCTCCCCATCCCTCTACCAGATGCCTGACTGGCGTGTCACCCCGTCTTTGATGGGCAGCTCACTGCCTTCTTGCTGAGTCTGACTCTGCTCACCAGGGTCCCCTACAATGGAGGCGCTCACTCACCTGCCTGAGCAGATTTTGCTCTTTCCCTCCTAAATCTTCTCTCCCTCACTGACTCCAAACTGCGTGTAGACCTCTGAAGTATCCACCTTCTAGTGTCTAATGAATGTCCTGGGTCTTCCAATTCCCCTTTGATCCAAGGTTTTTGGGTTGATGTGTTTAAATTAATTCTTTAAAAAAAGAACTCATGTTTATTGTAGAAAAAAGAATACAAATCTCCCATAATTTTGCCACCCAGAGATAATCTCTATAACTATTTTAGGGGATACATCTTCTTAGACCTACCTCCCCACATTCCAAAGTTTACCTCTGTGCCCTTCCTTGCTGGCGTACCTCTGATTTGTCCCCCCCAGCCTGGTGTACTGAAAGTATGCAGATGCCATTTCTTAATGAGCATCTACTATAGGACAGGATACATTTGTCAGCTTATACATGGATTGAGATTGTGGAGTCACCTTCCTCATGGCCTGGGCACAGCTCCAGGTGGGACTGTCTTGCCTACATTTCTCCAATAGCCCCCTCCTTGTCTCTTGTCCTCCGCAGGGCCTCCAGAGTGAGCAGACCAAGACACTAATGCCACCAGGTCCTTCTTCTGCTTGCAGCCTTCAGTGGCTCTCCATCTCCTTCAGGATGGAATCAGGACTCCTTAGCCTGGATCCAGTGGCTTCTCATGACATGGCTTGCTGTTCCGGTCTCTTCACTTGCCTCCCCATTAAGGTATCAGCTCTCTACCCTTGTAAGGCAGTTTGCTCTTCCTAGAGTGGGACGGCTTTTTGTGCCCCAGGATCTTTGTATCCACTGCTCTCTCTGCCTGGAATGAGCTTCCCTTCCCCCTTGTCTGTCTGGATGATTTCTACTCTTCCTTCAAGACCTAGTTCAAGCATCGCCTCCTCCAGAAGACTTCTTTAACCCCCCCCCTCCACTCTTGTCCCATCTCCGTTCAGTGCTTCCTCTCTGTGAGGACATATTGTGTTACCTGTAGAACTTGACTCATGACTGAAAATCTGCTGTCTTGTCTGTCTCCCTCACTAGATCATGACTTACATGAGGGCAAGCACTGTGTTTTTCAACTGTGTTTTTCTAGCCACCAACAAAATGTCTGGCCCATGGTTCAATTATTTTGTTTTCTTACTAGAATGTGAGAATGAGAAACATACCTGTAGCTGTCCAATGTTATTCTTGCATAGGAAGTAAGCATTTTCATTAGATCCAGGTACAGCTTACACTTCAAAATTGATTCTGACACTGTACACACTTATGATCACAATGCTTTACATTATATGTAAATTATCCCATTTAATATCATTTCAACCTCACAATAACCACATGAGATAAGAATTATTTCCATGTTATAGATCAGCAAGATTCAGGGATATATCAGTATCTTAAAAATAGTAAATAACAGGATCAGAATTTGAACCAAGGTCCAAATAATCACCATTCTCTGAAGAAATGATTGAGATTCGATTCTCTTTAAGGTTTTTTGAATGTAGAAATTTGTTTCCACATCTGGTTCCTTGTAATTTAGCAGACAGATAATCATGGGTTTGCGTCCTTCTCGAAGGTAATGAGGGAATTTATGGCTAACTCACGGATTGGTGGGCAACTCTGGCTCTGACTTTCAGTATCACCACTGTCATCAAGTTGCTCAAACCCTGCCCCTCTCCGTCCCTCTTCTCACAAGTAAGATAAAACTTTCTCCAGTCATCTTGCCTTAACCAAACGTTTTCAGCTCCACTTGAAGAGGTGGGGAATTGTTACTCACCAGTGAATCACCACCGACTCAAGTGACATAGCTAGTACTTTGACCAGCCTTTAAGATCTGAACAGAAGGACTCTGATACTGAACGTTCTTTATGGGTGGAAAAGTGCCTTGTTAAACTCTGTAGACTCTCATTCACTCATTCATTCGAAAAAACATTTACAGGGCGCCTAATAATCACAGTTAATAACAGTAGCTAACATTTATTGAGGGCTTAATATGTGAAAGGCACTGCTCTATGCCTTTCACATGTAGTAACTCATTTAATCCTCACTGGTGGGAGATTCCCTCAGGCAGGAACTATTATTTTGACAGTTTTATAAATGAGCAAAATGAGAGACAGAGAGGCAAAGTAACTTGCACAAGGCCACACAGCCTATGGTATATGCCTCTCCCACCACGCCCAACATTATCTGCCATCTTTGGGTACATGGAGGTGAGTGTGAGGCCCCGTCCCCAAGGAATTTATGTGCTCATGCAAAAAAGATATGGAGCCTAGAACTGTAATACTCTGTGATCTTCCATGTGCAAGATGACAAGAAGCATAAGAAAGGGATGTTTGGTGGCTAGCTGATGACATCAGAGGAACCAGAGAGGAGGTGACGTTTCAGCTGAATCTTAAAGGACTAGTTTGAGTTAAGGAGATCAGAAAGGGTTTGCTGCAGAGAGCAACCTTTGAAGTGGGGATAGAAGCAGAAAAGTGGAGATGGAAGAATAACTTGCTTGAAGACAGTTCCATGGGGTTGGCTTACAGGATCCACAGGGAAACATGGCAAGAAATGGGCTAGAAGAGTAGGTTGAGCCAAATCATGGAGGGTCTAGAGGAACTGTACTTTATATTTCGTGAGAAATGGAGAGTTATGGAAGGCGTTTTAGCAGTGGAATGGCATGATTCGATTTGTGTTATACCTGTAAGCAATAGGGAAGGTAGACAAGTGGAAGAGTCAAGAAAAGGAAGCCAGGAAAATCAGTCCACCAACTCCTGGCTGGAATTACCCAGGCAAGAAACACACGGTCCCCCAAAGAAGGCATTGGTTGGAGAGGTATTTTAAGTAGAATCAACAGAACTTAATGACTTTATGCTTCTCGCTTGGGCCTTACGTGGATAGGCTGACGTTAACCATGGCAGGAATAAAGGAGAAGAGCTCACGTGTTCATCTGCTTTTTTGTTCAATAAACACTTGGTCAGAGAGCCGAGACCTACAACAGGTAGTGGAGACCCAGCAGCCAATCAGACACAAACCCGCCCTCGCAGAGCCCACAGTCTAGTGGGTGAGGCAGGCAAGTAAACAGACTGATCACAATACAGAGGGCTGAGTGGGCCGCCCACAGAACTGAGTCCTTGAAGTCTGCTGATGAAGCCTTTCCATCGGTCCTGACTGGCATGACCCACCCTGGAGGCAGCGCTAGTTTCTTCTCTGTTCCTCTGCTGGTCACTCTACCTCCCTGTCACTCGGGTTGTCCAGCCTGGTTTCCCCGGGGCAAAGACCAAGAGTCCGGCGTAGCTATTTGGGGTTGGCAGAGCTGGAGCCAAGGCACAGCTCCTATTAAGGCAATGCAGAAATGGGGCATCCCAGCCTGTGAGCCTTGTCAATGCCCATCTAGGAAATCCAAGAGCCAAATGCCAGGAGGACTAGATGGAAACCCCTGGTCCAAAGGGCCAGGAATGGGGAGGCTGAGCCAAAAGCTTGGAGTTGGGCAAACATGAGGCCAAAAGGAACCGGAACTCCCAGGATGAGTGTCACAAAGGCTGGGGAGATCTGTTGTGTTCCCTGGTGCATGAAGAGGCTGCAACAAATAATCAGTGCAAATGCTGCCAGAAGCCATGATCAATGGCAGAGGGGACTGCAGTGATCAGTGGCCATGGCCTGCAGCTGCCTGGTAAGCACATGGTGCATGGGTTCTGGGGGCTGGCAAAAGGATCAGAGGTAGGACACCAACCGGTGTGCCTTTCCTACAGAGAAAGGCAGAGAAGTGGCCCAGTCCCCACATGCTGCCTGCCTCCCAGGTAACCCATGCCGATTCATCTGGGCCTGCTGTGGACCGCAGAGCAGGGGCACGCTGCCGGAGACCAAGGGAAGCAGACAGGGGAGCCACTGCACAGACAACGGGGCCCGCGAGGAGGCTCATCCCCCACCCCCTCCTCCAATTCCCTCTTCACAAAGAAAAAGAAATGAACAGGGTCAGCAAGAGCTGGAGGCTGTGCTTAAGCTGAGCAAAAGCCGACAGTGCCTGCTGGCCTGTTTGGGGTGTCCCCAGAATCCAGGCCCTGCTCAGAACATTCAGGGCGCATGGAGGCCAGTAGAGAAGAAGGTAATGGGAAATGAGAGACACCATGGACAGGAAAGGGAGCAGCAAAGGAGAACAAAGGGGATTTGGGAAGGAGAATAGAAGCCAAGCCCTGTCTCCTGTCTCTGCTTCTTGCTCTGCTTACAGCGGCCTCATTCCACGTGGCCCCTTGGCAAGGGGGCTGGAGGGGAGCTGGTGGCGGGACAGCCGGCAGTGAGCGGGGCACCCACTTGAGCACTTGAAGCCTGACAGCCCCTGAGGGGAGATGCCAGCAGGTCGACTGAGTCACGAGAAGGCAGGAAACAGGGGAGGGGAGGGGCGTGGTGAGGAGGAGACCAGGCAGCCGCAGGCCACGGTCACGGATCTCTGCAGGCCCCTCTGCCATTGATCATGGCTTTTGGCAGCATTTGCATTGATTATTTGTTGCAGCCTCTTCATTTTATTAACTTTAATTCCTAACTGGGTTGATCAGCAACTGTTCTTCCTGGAGGGTGTCATTATGATTACAAATAAAGCCAAGTGGAGAGTTTGGACAACCAACAGCTGTGCATTCTGTGCTGTGATGAGCCTGCCTCCCCATCCCCACCCCTCCCTGGAGAACCCATTTTCCAACAATAGATTTGTGGCTTCATTGGCTCAGATGGAAAGCTGAGGTCTCAGAGAAGCCTCACGCTTCATTGTTTGGGAGGAACCAAGACTGATGTTCTAGGGGCTAATTAGCTTGGGTATCTATTGTAGCAGCCGTTTGAACTTACAGCCCATAGCAGTAAATCAGTTCCAGAAGTCACATCTCCTACATGAAACCTCCCTGGGCATGGTATACATTCCTTCCCACCTGCTTCGTCCAGGCTGGACCAGCTGTCCCTCAGATCTATCCCCTTCTCTCCATGCCCATTGTCCAGGCTTCCGTTCAGGACAACTCAGTTTGCACCTAGATTATTCCATAGTCCTCCTGGTTGGTCTCTCCATGTTATGCATCTCACTTTCTCTAACAAGATCTTCCTAAAACACAAATCTCTCCATGTCTTGCCCCTGTCTTCCAGGATAAACTAGATTCCCCTTAGCAGAGCACAGAGCCTTTCCTATCTGGCCCATCTGACCCCCACACTCCTGCTGTACCACTCCAAGACCATCTCAAACACAGCCAGCCCCTCATACCCCTGGACCTTTGCACATGTAATCCCTCTTCTTTGAATATCCTTCTGCCTCCTTCACATGGAAAACTTCTAGACACCCTTCAAGGTCCAGTCCAAATACCTTCTCCTCAAATGAGTCTTGTTGAACTCCTTCCAAAAGACACTGTTCCTTGGAGCTCCCACTGGACTTTACATTCACTTTTCTAATTGTTCTCTCTCTTGCCCTTATATGTCCATCATTGCTTGGTCTAATATTTGTCCTCTACTGTCTTAGATCCTGTGTGTCATTGTGTCATTCTGGAAATGTAGATGCATTTTGGGCAGGGATTCTACCTCTGATATTTTTTTTCTTTAAGGCCCAGCCCAGATAAGGGCCCTATGTAGATGGTGCAGGAATGTTCTACGTGATAAAGCTGCTGCTGCATACATGACCAAGTGTTTAAACCACTGCTGTCCACTAGAATTTTCTGTGATATTGGAAATGTCCTATATATACATTGTCCAACATGGTAGCCACTAAACCACTTGTGTTTATTGAGCACTTGAAATGTGACTGGTACAATTGAGGAATTAAAAGCTTAATTTTATTTAATTTAACTAATTGAAATTTATTTATTTAATAAATTTATTTATTTATTTATTTATAGCTGCATTGGGTCTTTTTTGCTGCGCACGGGCTTTCTCTAGTTGTGGTGAGCGGGGGCGACTTTTTGTTGTGGTGCCCAGGCTTCTTATTGCGGTGGCTACTCTTGTTGCAGGGCACCGGCTCTAGGCGTGCGGGCTTCAGTAGTTGTGGCCCACAGGCTCAGTAGTTGTGGCTCGCGGGCTCTATAGCGCAGGCTCAGTAGTGTGGCACACGGGCTTCGTTGCTCTACGGCATGTGGGATCTTCCCGGACCAGGGCTCGAACCTGTGTCCCCTGCATTGGCAGGGGGATTCTTAACCACTGCGCCACCAGGGAAACCCTAAGTTAAATTTAAACAGCCACATGTGGCTAGTGGCTACCATAGTAGATAGCACAGGTTTGGATCAAGCCAATTTAGAATAAAAGTTAGCCTGAAGAGGCAGCCTACCTGTATCAGATTTAGCACCTCACAGCTATATTACAATCTTTTTTTTTTTTTTTTTTTTTTGGTACATGGGCCTCTTACTGTTGTGGCCTCTCCCGTTGCGGAGCACAAGGCTCCGGATGCGCAGGCTCAGCGGCCATGGCTCGCGGGCCCAGCCACTCCGCAGCATGTGGGATCCTCCCAGACCGGGGCACGAACCCGTGTCCCCTGCATCGGCAGGCAGACTCTCAACCACTGTGCCACCAGGGAAGCCCTATATTACAATCTTTGATTTAAAAAACGCTAACAGTGATGATAATAATAAGGAGTTGAATGATATTTTCATGGCTCAAACTGGGGTGATATCACAGGGTCATCAACCCAGTCAAACTTTTGAGGGTCTGGGGCCATATCACCTATGGCCTTGATTAAAACATGTGCGGACTGGCAGGATCCTGCCAGTAAGTGCTTTCTAAAGAGTCAGAGCTTGAAAACAACTAAGTGAGTGACTCCTAAATGGGTAGTGATATTTTCCCAAGCAGGGTGAAAGGTTTGTAAGGTATCCTGAGGTCTGAGAGACATTACAGCCCAAGATTCTTATGAAGAAGATCTTAATTTACCCTTAAGGAGCCATTTATCGGCCTGGGCCTAAATACTTCAGAACAGGGGGAGAATAGGACCAGCCCGGCAAATGTGCAGTGCCAGGCTCATAGATTTCCTTAAACTCCTGCTCCAATGGAAGATCTTTATTTTGCCTGTACTTTCCTACCTCTTGGCAATAGCAAAGCATCTGAACACAGAAAGAAAGATTCAGGACTTCCCTGGCGGTCCAGTGGTTAAGACTTTGCAGGGGGTGCTAGTTCCATCCCTGGTCCGGGAGCTAAGATCCCACATGCCTCGGGGCCAAAAAACCAAAAGCGATCTTGTAACAAACTCAATAAAGACTTTTTAAAAGGTCCATATCAAAAAATGTTAAAAAAAAAAAAAAAAAAGAGAGAAAGAAAGAAAGAAAAAGAAAGGTTCATCCTTTCTCTTTGGACAGCTGCATCATTTGGAGCTAGGGGCGTCCAGAGCTCTCTGGTAACTGATGGCTGGTGGGACAGTGTGACAGGGAGGTGAGAGCTGGGGTGGGACTGACAGCAAAAATGTGAAGTTCTCCAGCTACAGGCTGCCTGCTCCAGCTATCAGCCCACGCTGGTGAAGAGGGAGGGCTCAGGAACAGAAGTACCCACCGCCCCCGGCCTGGGGAAGAAATGGTTTTCCCTTGGGGGGTGGCAGGCAAGGAAATCAGGGTGAGGCTGCCAGTGTAGCAGTAGCTCTGTTTACAAACACTCTCACGGGGTGGTGAGAACTGGCCAAAGGGAAGTAATTATGGCGTCTCGGCTAACAATGCATCTGCTGAAACCAGGTATAAATAGATCCTTAGGCCTTCTCTACACAGCACAGTCCATTACTCTCAACCTTGAGCGGCCGCTCTGCGGGGAGGGAGGGCAAGGGAATGTTTCCTGGAGAGGCAAGGGGGCTCCGTCCCGCTTCCTGAAGCACCAAACCACCGTACTAAACCAGCTCAGTCCCTGGGGAGAAGAAAAGGCCAAGATGTAGAACAGGGAAGGGCTGCGTTCAAAATCCCTCCCACTCATACACTGTAAAATGGTACAACCATTTTGGGAAACAGTTTGGTGGTTTCTTAAAGAGTTAAACGTATGCTTATCATACAACCCAGCAATCCCACTTCTAGGTACTAATGCAAGAGAAATGAAAACATACATCCACATAAAGACTTATACATACATGTTCATAGCCACTTTATTCATAATAGCTGCAACCCAGAAATAACCCAAATGTCCAAAAACCAGAGAATGAATAAACAATCTATGATATATCCGTATAGTGGAGTATTAGTCAGCAGTATAAAGGAAAGAACTACCAATAGACACGATGACATGGATGAATCCCGAAATTATCATGCAAAGCGAAAAAAGTCAGACACACGAGGACAAGCAGTATGGTAATATATATCAAATCTAATCTATAGGGACAGAAAGTGGATCAGTGGGTGCCTGGGGCCAGTGTAGGGGGCGGTGATTGACTGGGAAGGGGCCTGGAGGGAATCTTTTAGGGTGATGGAGATGTTCTACACCTTGATTACTGTGGTAGCTACACAAGTATATGCACTTATCAACTCATTGAACGGTACATCTAAAATGAGTACATTTTATTGTGTATAAAATAGGTATACTTTATTGTATGTAAATTAATCTCAATAAAGTTGATTAGAAAAATAATTCCTTCCCAAGAGCCTGGATGAGGGGCCAAAGCCTCCATCTTGTCAGGGTGACCACAAGCCTGAAGCTTGTCCTACAATAATCTTACCATGAGCCGGCAAATGTCTTCCCAGAAAGCCTAAGCGAAGATCAGGGCAGTCTCCTTCAAGGCCTGGTAATACCGCCAAGCAGGCACTCCCTGGTGCCCTGGAAAAGTCTCCTCTCTGGCCCTTGATCCTTAAAAGTCTGGAATTTCTGGCTGAACAAGAAGGCCTGGGCCCAGTCCCTGGGCAGCTTCTCCTCAGCTCGGGGCAGGACGCCTAGCCACTCCTCACGCAGGTGACGGCCTGCTGCCCAAGCACGGGGCCCGAGGGCCCTGGCAGGTCCCCCTAGGGGCAGAGGTGGGAGACCGCCCAATGCCCAGCCCGCCCTCTGCCCCCACACTGCACCACGGTGGCAGGGCCTCTGCCTAGAAAGCAGGCTCGCAGGGGAAGGAAGCAAGGCCCCAGCACTCAACCTGCTCCCCCAAACAAGCTCTGGGCCAGGGGGCCCAGAGAGTCACCCAGACCTTGACTCTGAGTGGGGATGGTTTAACAGCCCCCAGAGAGGCAGGGAGTCGGTGACAGGACAGGGCCTGGAGGCGTGGACTTTGAACTCTTAGCCCAGTGCCCTTTCCCCCACTTCAGACTGGGCTCCCAGTTACTTTCTAGGGGCAGGGTTTTTAATGGGGCTGGTTCTGAACGTGAGTTCTCCAGGGCAAGGCCTGTGAAACAAAGGCACTGTCTCCCGCAGTGGCTGGCGGCCCCTGGGGAGTGGGGCCTGGGACCAGATTCTGCTCACCATAGGATCTGACCTTCCAGACTGCCCGGGTCCTCAAGGGTCCCAGGAGCCCCACCTCCTCTGCCCTGTCTGGATCCATCTCTCTCTCCTTGTCTCTGTCTCTCTGCCTCTGTCTTTGCCTCCCCTCCCCGATTCCCTGTTGTCACCTGCCCCTGTTTTTCCTGCCTTGCTCAATCTCGCCAGTCCGCAGGCTGTTCATTCCCAGGGGTCCCCTCCCCTTATCTTCCTGGCAGCTGTTGGCCTTGGCCTGGAGGTACAGGACTAGTTAACTCTTCCTCTCCTCCCACCCACTGCATTTCCAGAGAATCAGCAGCAGCGGAGCGCCAGGGGCAGCCTGGGGCTCGAGTTCAGGAAGTTTGGGGTCTGGCCCTCCCTGCCTCATCATGTGCCGTGAGCTGGGCCCTTGCCCCCTGCATCTCAGTTTTATCATCTGTAAAATGAGAGCATCTCACCTTTGTACTATCCCAGCCCTGCACCACCCCCCAGCATACACACACGCTCCACACACGTTTTAAAAGTTTAGAGTTATCAAATTACATTTTTCAGTAAGTATTAATTCAGGAGCCAATTTTGTATGAAATAAAACCAACCAAAGCTTCTGAGCAGCATGCCATGGTTTTGTTGCACCTAAAACAGGATCCTGAATTAATAATTACTGAATAAATGTGCGTTTATCATAGTTTCCATTATAATTCCAGCCAAGAAACTTGACATTTCAGTTAAGCCTGTGTAGCCTTCACACAGGTAAATGTTCTATTTCCGCTAGGCTTTTTGGAAAGCTAAAACTCAGCTCCAGGTCTCTTCCTCCCCGCTATTTTCTGATCTCAGGTGCGAAGTGGGCAGCCAAGGATAGGTGAACTTTAAGACCCCTTGGACTGCTGGAGTAGTAGGTCCGAGTGTGTCTCACTGGCTATCGTATCAGTCACTCATTAGGCACCAACATCATTGGTCCCGCCTACCAATGCCTGGCCTCCCATCAGGTAACAAAGAAAATCGCCAGCAGGACAGGGCCTGGGCCCCAAGACCTGCCCACAGCACAAACCCTTCTGCTCCTCACCTGCCATCCCAGCCCACACGTAACCCCAGAATTCAGAGCTAGTGATCGTGGAAGCAGGAAGAAGCCATGGTCGTCAGGAACGCGTCAGGATTTTCCCAAGGGAAAGAAGCCAGTTGCCTTGGCAAGGAGACAGCATTTGGGAGGAGAGGCTGTACACCAGACCACCTCGAGGGGCTTAAAGGGAACGTGCGAGGAGAACTGGGCCCCCTGGTACAGCCGCCCACTCCGTACCCTCCCACAGGAGGGGGACTGAGGCCCAGGAGTGTCATGTCCTTGCCATTCTCTTCTTTTCTCTGTCCCCGCGCCCCCCTTCACTGCTGCCCGCCCGGCATCCCAGGTTCCCATGGAATAGGTCAAAGGCACTGAGCTGGATGGGATAACCTGGGTTTCTAATCTGGGACCCAAAGTGAATTCCAGGTCTGTAGCCCCTGCTCCTAACTTTGTTCCCTACTGGACACTGCACATGATGTCTTAGAAGTGCCTCCAATTCAACCTCTCACACCAACCCACTTTCCCCCTTTGGTGGGGGAGTTGCCCCTCTGGCGGGGTTCCACAGCTTTGCACCTGGCCACCAATCACCCAGGCTCTGCCTTCTGACCCAGGGAACCCGCCACCCGCTACTCTTCACCCCTCTCAGCCCAGGCCTCATCCTAGCCCTCCTAGAGCACGGTGGTGGTCTCCCAGCCTCCCACCCACCCCCACACTAGAGTCAGAGGGGACTCATTCCCTTCACTTATGATCCATCACTCACAACCTTCGTCAAAACCTTGAGTGACTTCATCGTTCGAAGATTCTGCATATGTGCGGAAGGCAGAATGAGGAGAAATGAAGGAATCATGGAAGTTCTTGGAGGAAAAGATGGGGAACCATTCGTCAGACTCAGAAACAGGGAGTGCCTGGCTCCAGGTCACCCAGCAAGGCAGAGGCAGAGGCATGTTTGGGGGACGGCAGTGCTCTCTGTTCACCAGGGCAGCTGACCACCCCTCCCCGCCGTCGCCCCCACTGGATACTGGAGCTTCCATGTGCCCTAACCTTGCACACTCTTTCACACCTCTGCTTCTTTCTTCATGCATCAGGGCCCTTCCGCTCTTCCCCCACCTCCAGTTAGCCAGCTGCCCAAGCCTAGCTGAAATTCTTCCTCCTCCAGGAAGCCTTCCCTGAATGTCTGTCCTGGCACACCTCTCTCCACGTCACTCAGCACTCTCAGACTTAAGTTAGAATTATTCCTGTGCATGCCCGCTGGGAGGGGTGGGACTCATCTTACTCACCTTCATATCTCCAAGAGCACCCTGCACAGTGCCTGGCCTGTCACAGGTGCTCAACAGGTATTTCTGGAATTAACTATCATTATATTTATATTGTCATTATAAACGTCTGGCATGGACGGAGCCCTCATTTGAATAAGCCACTGGACTCTAGGCAAGTCAGGGCGCATGTGTCTTCACAATGATTAGCCCTGATGATTAGCCCCATTTCACAGGTGGGAAGACTAAGACTCAGAGGAAATAAGTAACTTGTCTGGGTCTCACTGTTAGAAGGTGGCAGAATTGGTACCCGACCCCAGTGCGGCTGATTCTAAAGCCTGATGCAGCCCTGTGACTCTGGATGTCTGTGCTCTGTCTGCAGCCCAGACGACAGTGCAGCCGGGCCAGGTGAGCAGTTGGTGAGGGCCCCAGGACTCTGCCGGCCCCAGGTGGCCTTTCTAGCTTCATGACACAGGCCCCACTCAGACCTGCTTTGCGATGACCCTGGTGGTTTAGATCCTGCCCTGGAATCCTGAGTCCAGCCAGGTGACAAGAGTCCTCCACTGGCCCCCTGCCACAGGAACACAAAGCACCTTTGCACACCACCTCTCTTTGCTGGTGATGGCAAATAGGGAAGGCCCAGGACAAAACGGTAAAAGGTGGAAAAAGTCTGTCTTGGACGCTGTTTGCAGCCTCTCTGCTCTGTTCTCTTCCCACTTGGGGTTTCCTGCTGGCTGCCCCCTCCCCTTGCTGCCGACTGCACGCTGCAGTTTAACCTGTTTATAACCCAGAGTGGTGTGAAAGGACTGCCGAGGGAACCTGAGGCTTTGGGGGAGATTTGTGATGAAGCGGGGCTTTCTCCTTGTTCATGGAATCTGGACCAACCAAGAGCTGGTCCCAAAGAGAGCCTGTGATTGTTTTGCCCCTTGAGTGCCCCCCAGTCACAAAGCTCAGTGGGAAAGCGTGCTGTCTCTCTTGTTTCCCTCACTGGACCCAAGTCCCTGTGCGGAGGTCCCCAGATATGGGGCCTGCACCGCCTCCTCTCCCTGCTGCTACTCCTGTCCCCCTCCCCACACAGGGCCTGCTCACACTCACCCCATCTTGTGTGCCAGGCCTGCACGCAGCCTGCAGACATCAGCTCACGTGGTCATCGCTGGAGCCCTGAGCTCTCCACCCCATCGGATGGATGAAGATGCCGAGGCTCAGAGAGGTCCAGGGAGCTGCTGGGATGCGAACTTTGGCCCGTGTGGCTACAAAGCCCGTGCAGCCGTGACTTCCTTTCCACGCACTGTGCCCCTGGGCAGGGACAGAGCCTGACGCTTCTGCTGCCCTCAACTGCCCAGCACTGATGTCCCCAGGGGACAGAGGCCAGCCAGGGACGAAGGAGAGGGGCTGCCCAGCACTGCGGCGTCGCCCCGGACGCAGGGTCAGACTGCCTGGGTGGGCTCGTTCCTGCTTCTATGACCAACCTGAGCCTCAGTTTTCCCTTTTGTGAACCTATTTCTAGGGATGCTTCTGAGGATTGAAACGAGGTAGTTTGAACTGCGTGCTTCCCGGAGTGGCCCGTGGCAGGCGCTCAAGAAAACCTTGCCGACTGCCTGTGACCTGGGTGGGGGCAAGGTGAGGAGGGGACGGTGATGAAATGGCACGGAAACCACAGGAAACTTCACCACAGAGACTGACAGCACATGCAAGGGAAGTATCAAAACAAGAAGAAGAAAACTTTAAAATCTTGGCTGAGTAAAGGCAACAGTATAATTACCATCATTTATAAAAACGACTTCCCATTAATGCCTAATTCCCATGAAGCGCAACAATGATTATCTCATTAACTATGTGTCAGATTAACTTTGTTGTAGGTTTTATTTGATTAAAACAGTGAACTCTCAGTGTGTATGCTCATTCTTCATAGTCTGTTAGTTTCTGGAGCACAGTCTTCTGCTGACAACTTTTTCTAAATTAGAAGCCATATTTCCAGGGAAGTGGCTTGTAAAATTC
This sequence comes from Mesoplodon bidens, assembly GCF_964165515.1. Taxonomy (NCBI): domain Eukaryota; kingdom Metazoa; phylum Chordata; class Mammalia; order Artiodactyla; family Ziphiidae; genus Mesoplodon; species Mesoplodon bidens. The sequence continues at coordinate 56,607,254 of NC_138179.1, forward strand.
GGTTATTTTGATCTCCCAAAGCGAGGTGAAGCAAGGTGGAGAGAGAGTCTCAGAGCTCCCGCCAGCGCCCACCTTGGAATCTGCAAAGGCCAGTGATGAAAGGGGAATTACGTGTCAATGTTTTAAAAACTTTGGGGGCTTTTGTACTATTTGAATATTTTACTATGTGCATTTGTATTATTTTGTGGTAGTGGAGGATGCTATATTTTCCCCCAATACATTGAAAACTCTAAAGTTGTTACATCCTGGATTCTATTTCCCCCTTGGGGAGAAAACATTGCTCTCTGTCATATGCACTTAAGCGCCTGACATTCTTCTCATGTTTTGATAGGCAGTGCAACCCCCTCCCCCCTACTCTTCACCCTACCTTAACAGAGAAAAGCTGCTGGCTGACAGCTCCCATCTCCACAGGGTGATCGCTAAGAATTTCCAATAGGGAAGTGTCGTGCTTTGCCAACTCTGGGGAAGACGGCATAACTGGCTGGAATCACAGACCTGGGCGATGGTGCGAGAGAAGACAGAGCTGGCTGGGGAAGGGTCCCCCAGAGGTGGGCTGCTCATCTTCCACAATGCCAGACTAGAAGCATTGTGTCCAGAGGCCCAAGCCGTTCAGTGGCCCCTCTCACCTCCAGGGCCCTAGTGTGTGCCGCTGACATGTGGGAGAGTCTCTGCAGCCCACACCAGACCCCGAGGACCCTCTTCCTGAGCTCAGGTTGTATGTTTGTGGTGGGAGGAGTTCAGAAGGAAGACTCCAGTGCAGAGGGGAAGATGGGACGGGAGCAGCAAAGGTCCCTGTCATCATTACAGAAGAAGGAGGCCAGAGATCCAGGAGAGGGTGTTATCCTCCTGTCCTGATTCCTCGGGGCTCTGTGCACACCGGGGGGCCTGCAGGTGGAGGATGAAATGCCAGGTGGAGATGGCTCACTCTGATTCAGACTCGGCTCTCAAGGCCAGAGACAAGGGCAAACTTGGATCCTGGAGGACCAGGGTAGGAGGGCCTCAGAGAGAGGAGCCCCTGACAGTGAGGCTGGGGAGGCGCTTACTGGTTTCACCCGACCCTGATCAGAACCCAGTGCCCAGATGTGGTCTGTAAAAAGAGCCCTCAGCTCAGGGCCCCTGGAGACCAACCTCCCCCAGCCCCGACCTCACTCTTGTGGTCTGGCTTGCCTTTGGCTGCTGAGCATAGGGCCCAGGGCAGCTCTGTCCAGCTGAAATACGCCAGCACATAAACAAGTTAAAATTGCTCTATAGCCACATTTGTTTAAGTGTGAAAGAAACAAGTACAATTAATTTTAGGAATATATTTTCCTCAACCTCACATGTCCTTCCACTATGTAATCAACATCAAAATCAGTGAGATCTTATATATTCTTTGTTTGTACTAAGTCTTCAGAATCAGATGCGTAGGGACGTCCCTGGTGGCACAGTGGTTAAGAATCCGCCTGCCAATGCGGGGGACATGGGTTCGAGCCCTGGGCCAGGAAGAAGCCACATTCTGCGGAGCAATTAAACCTGTGCTCCACAACTACTGAAGCCCGCGCGCCTAGAGCCTATGCTCCGCAACGAGAGAATCCACCGCTCGCTGCAACTAGAGAAAGGCTGCGCGCAGCAGTGAAGACCCAATGCAGCCCCCCCCAAAAAACAAAAAAAAGCAAAATCAGGTGTGTAGTTCACTCTTGCAGCACCTCTCAGCTTGGACTCCAAGCTCAGCTTTTTCCAGCAGAGCCGACTGTCCCTACTGGCCTTCAACCCTGCATTGTGTGGTCGGGGGTGGGGCCACCATCCTCCCTTTGTTCAGCATTTGCCTGATTACAGAGCTGGGCACACAGATCTCAGCTGCTCCCACGACAGCCCTTGCAGGCAGGGCTGGTTTTGCAGCTGAGGGAACCCAGAGTCAGAGAGATTAGGGCCCTCTTCAGAGTGTGGCAGCTCGTCAGCCTGAAGGAGACCAGGTCTCCAGGCACCAGCTCAGGATTCAGGCTTGTCTGAGGCTCCCAGGCTTGGGCCAGGCCTGCCTGCTTCCAGAGGAAGGACCCCGGAACGCAGCGTTTCTGGTCTGAGTGTGGGAAGGATGAGGGCTGGGACCCCGCGGGGGTCCACTTTGGGGTGGACAGTCCATTTGAGAGCGGGGCTTCGGACCAGCCCTCCCTTTTCCCCTTTCTGCTGGGTTGGCCTGTCTCAGCCCTGAGACGGTCTGTCTGCTCACTCCCAGGGCGTCAGTGCTGCCATGCTTACTGGCATTAGTTTGGCCATTTCTCAAGTAGGGTCCCACCTGTCACTGTGTGCTCACCTGGTGTCAACATCCTAGTGAGAAGAAGGAAGAAGGAGGATCCCCACCCCCGGCCCAGAATCCCAGGTGGGCAGAGGGAGTTCTCTCCAGCTTCTGGAGACCTTGGGGAGACAGGCGCCCACCCACCTGTTCCCAGGGTGGGCGCCGCTCCCCAGTCAGAGACTGTGTGCAACACAGGTCAGGCCTGGGTCATCCTGGCTCCGTGGAGCATGAACGGTGACTCCTGAATTTCCTCCTCGGTTCCCTGGAGAAGATACTACCTTCCTCAGCAGGTCTTGTGAAGGTGCAATGACGGAACGTGTGTGCAAGAGCCTCAGGCAGGGCCTAGCTCACAGTGTGGGCCCAGCAGCCTCCTCCCCCATGGCTCCCTGGGCATCTCTGCTGTGATTTCAGCCTCGGAGGAATGGGAGGCTCCAGGATTTCCCCAGGAGGGAGCATGGTGTCCTCACCCTCAGCAGCTGGCTCCTGCTTCATCGAGGCCACTTGAGGCCATGCTGGGGCCAGAGGATTTTGCTGAGGAATCTGCAGAGGTTAGAGGGAGGCAGGAGCCAGGGTCACAGGGCAGGTAGACTAAGGTCAACTGTCCATGGCAGGCCACGGCTGGGGCTCTCCCCACGCTGAAGGCTGGCTGGTTTCCTCCTGCAAAACCATGTTATGTAAATAGGTGCTGGGTTGAGCACACACAAGTGAGCGTGGAGGGTTGAGCGCCCAGGGTGTCCAAAGGACTGTCCCAGTGCGGAGCATTGTTTAGCACGCTCTGGAAGCCTCTCTAAGGCCAGAGCAGGTGGCCCAAGGAGCTGGGCTCCTCCCCAATGTGTTCTGGGAGGGGACACTAGGCCTCTGGCCCCAGTGATGGGCCCGTCCTTCTGCAGAGAGGATGCTGAAGGATGTAGCCTTGGAAAGCCCGTCACCTGGCTTGGGAGGAGAGACCCTCTCGCCAGGTACTTCCAACCCTTGGTCCAATTTCTCCCTCCCTCCGGAGACCCAGATGGGAAAGGGTGTGGCTGGTTTTCCAGGGGCCCATGTCTGGCCACTGCCCTTAACAGGGTCAGGCAGTTCCCATCTGCTGAGAGAGTGTGTCTCAAGTGGGCACCAAGTTCCATTTCCAGGGGTGCTGGGACCTCTATCTCAGAAGGGTCGTTCCTTTCCTCTGCACGCTTCTGGACCTCCTGCCTCCAGACACTTGCCTCCTCCAGGGCACCCCAGTGGGTAACTCTCCCACTCCTAGGACACTGGACTGGGGCTGCCCTTTCAGAACCAGTTTGAAGCCAAACAGTGACATGTCCCAGTCCAACTGAGCAGGAGGCTACAGTGGGGTCCGCACAAGTCAGTTCAAGGCTAAGAGAGACAAAAGATCCATAGAGACCCAAGGGTAGACCACGGCATGTGTGCAGTATGTGTCCTCCCCTGGTCTGCAGGGACTACGTGGTCTTACAAAGTAACCCGAGGGTCCCTTCTCTTCCTTGTGGCCCTATCAGAGCTTATGAGCAGCACAGGCCTTCCTCTCTGCAGCCGAAGGCCTATCCCTCGCCCTGGGGGGTGAAGGAGGGGGAACAGAATGAGGGCTGTGGCCTCCCTAACATGAGAGAGGACCATTTAGGTCCAACTGGCTGTCTAGAACTTATAGAAGCACCCTGAGAGGTTGACCAGTGACCCCTGGCTCCGTGGGAAGTCTGTCCTCCCCCCAAGGGAGCCGAGAGCCCTGAGAGGTCTCCTGGGTTAGAGGGCAGCCCGGATGGATGTTGGGCAGAGTCTGGCAGGACGGGGGCCAGAGCACGGCTGAGCCATTGTGGGGTGACAGGCCCTAGCAATTCCCTTGGAAATGGAGAGACTGACAGGGCACAGGCTGGGAGGGGAAGAGCTGGTAGGGGGCTGCTGGACAGGCAGCAAGCTCTGTGGGGCCCAAGGCCTCTTCCTAGAATTGCCCTCAGCCATGTGTCTGAGGCCTGGGGAGGCACTCACCATGTGTGCGGGGGCAGGCTAGGGTGGGTGCAGAGGTACTCTGGGGCACGCTGCTGGAGAACACACGCGGTCCCTCGGCCGGAGCTTAGGAAAAAAACTGGCCTAGGGCACCTTCTGAGCTTGCTGCCTGGCCCCTGCCCAGAGCCTCTGAAGAGGGAGACAGCAAAGAGAACACCCGAGGGGCCTTTCTCAGCCCCGGGCTGCCAGGCACCGCGGGGGTGGACTCCAACCCACGGCTCCACCCACCTCGAAGGTCGCACCCTCTCCCGCTTTGTGCTCCTGACTTTCTGTTGTTGATTTCCCGCAGAGCAGTCTGTTATTCCCACTGTGTGGAGAACAGCGGTGGCTCCACGCCCAGGGCCCACCCTCTGGGCACAGGGGGCTCTTGCTCACAACCTGACTCCATCATAATGCAGGGCATGATTGGGCCAGTCACACCCGCTACCTGACCCCTAAATCCTCATCTGCTGACTGAGGGCATGAGACCAGAGCCCTCCTGAGCCGCCATCCAGACCCTACAATCTCCCAGCCCGTGACTTTCCTCACCAACACCGTCCTTTACCTGCCCCTCATCCAAGGGGAGTCGATGGCTAACTCTGCCTTCTCCTGCCCAGTTTCGAGGCGTCTCTCCCAGATCCCACGTCCAGGGGCCCAGCGGTCAGGGGGCCTCCCTTGGAAACACCCGAAGTTGCCACTCACCACTGAACTAGGTTTTTACGGTTTACCACGCACCTGTCTGTTATCCATGATTTCCTTTCACCTTCGTTGCAAGGTAAATACTGTTAGTTCTATTTTGCAGATGAGAAGACTGTCTCAGGCCCTGTGACTTCGCTTAAAGCCACCAAGCAAGTCAGGGGCAGGGCTGGGTTTTGAATCCAGATCTGCATGCAGCCCGGAACTGGGTCCCAGCAGGGCCCCTGGGTCGCCCTCCTCTAAGGGGTTGCAGTGGGAACACCCAGGCGCCTCCATTCAGGGCTTGTCTCTGCAGCCGGCTGAGCCTAGTGATGTCAGCATTGCCATGGAAACCCTTCCCCTGGTGTCGGGGAGGCTGGGGCAGGACCAGCCTCCCCGGCGCAGTTTCCCTTTGTGTGGACTTTGCAATGCGTTGCCAGGGCAGTGGGGCCTGCTGGAGGGTTCGCATGGGGTGGAGAAGGCAGACAAACCCATACTGCATCCCAGCAACGCAGCCCATGGTGCCCTCAGGAGGGAGGGGCTGCGGTCTAGGGTCTTGGGCTGGTGGCCAAGGCCATGAAGGTGTGTGGGGGGAGACCCTGCACCCCTGCTTATGGCCGCAGCCTGGTAATAGCTCTCAGCATATTTAGTGCTGTCTTGGGGTCCTGCCACTTCAGAATCACCTGGGCCGGGGTCTTGTGAAAAAGGCAAACCCCAGGGTCACTGCAGACCTACTCAGCAGGGGGTGGGAAAGAGCCTCAGTTTGACCTTGTCCCAAGGCAGTTCGGGTGTACAGTCAATTCTGAGAACCGCCGTTTAGGGAAGGTGAGGTTTACTGAGCACCTAGTTGTGTTAGGCCCTTTGGCCTCACTTATCTTGCATAATCCTCTCGCCAGTGCTGAGAGGGTAGGTGAGCAGAGGAAATGGGTTTTCGGTGGGTCTTTCTAAATCCCCGTTTCACAGTGGAAGTCACTGAAACTCAGAGAGCTTAAATCTCCTGCCTGCCTACCATCACCCAACTTGAACGTGGCCGAGTCTGGATTCAAACTCAGGGGTCCGAGGCCCTACCCTGTGGCCTCCCCACTGGCCAGGGCCAATGGCATGGGCCAGCAGCCTGGCATCGTTAGCTTCCTCCTCCTGCTGGTTTTCCAGGAAGAATCCTAAAGCACCTTTGTAGAGTGGGCCAGCTCTGTCCTGAGCCTCCCACATGCTCCCGGATCTAAGAGGGCCTTGAGCCAACAGAGAACCACAAAGCCGGTGCCTCCCCGCCTGCGTCTGCGGCCCGCCCTGCCCAAAGGAAAGCCATGCTGTGCCCCCTCTCAGCCCCGCTACACCCTCTTCTGCCCGACTGTCTGCCCCGACATCCTTGCTCTCTTGAAGGAATCCTCAAGTCCCTGGTCTCTCCCCCTGCCCTGGGGTAGGTGGCCGCTGACCCAGTCCACAGAGATGCCCCTTTCTTGGAAGTCTCCAGGAAGAGAAACTCCGTGACCTTTGCCTCTGGGCTGACAGCCAACAGCCTTCCTTTGTCCAGCTTCACCCCTCCTGCTTTCTCTGACTATTGGCTCCTCCAGCGCTGTCTCCCTCTCTCTTAACCTCTCAGGGTGCTCAAAGGGACTTTAGTCCTGGGGTTCTATTCTGCTGGTAACTCTGGGAGGAGGCTGAGACCCTGGCTGATGCCACGGCCACCGGGTTGGAGCCCCTCCTCCCCACCAGCCTCTCCTGCATTAAAGGTCAACAAACACCAGTGATGTTGGATGAGGGCCGAACACACACCAGGGATGCCAGAAATTGTTGGATGGTGAATGGTGACAGGACCCCCAGCCCTGTGCTGGGTGTATCTAAAGCCAGCCAGCGTTCCAGCCCGACCATTACCCGACTCTGCTTGTCATTCTTTCATTGAACAAGTATTTCCTGAAGTCTGTGCTACATACTAGGAAGGATTAAAAAAAAAAAAGAAAGTTTCCAAACAAGCCAGAAAAGATTGACAAGAATAAACAAAACCCAAACAACTGAATACCTGTGATCCCCGCCCCCATAGACGAATGGAGTCTAGTTGTAACTCGTGTTTAATATCACTTCGGAAGAAAGGAAAGCTACCTCCAATTTACTCAGAATGGTCATCTTTAGCTGGTGGCATCGTGGGGGACGTTTAGTAGCTTTGTCATGTTTTCCAAACTCTGTAAGATGTTACATAAGCGGAGCTGCCCCAGTAAACACAAGTGTTCCCTGGCATCCTATTAAGAACGTATCCTTTACAGCCTCTGGGTCTGGAGGACAGGTCCGAGGTCAGGTGGGCCATTCCCTCTCCCACGGGGGCATGCCCAGACAAGTGATAAGTTCCCCAGCCACGCCTCTGCAGGGAGGGTGAGGCTGCCTGGGCAGAGAGACCTGGCCACGGGGCCCTGGAGATTCCGACCCCAGCCAGAGAATGCAGAACAACCAAGGCACAGAGGGCAACTCCTACCACAGGCCTCTTAACCTCCTCCCTGGGCCTGCCAGCCTCACGGAGCAGAGAGGAGAGATGGGGGGTAGAGGTTTCCTGAAGGGGAGAGGCACCGCCGAGACCAGGCCTCTCCCATTCTCGGTTCAGTCATCTGTAGGTGAGGGCGATAATACCTCTTGCACTGATAGGGGAAATTCAATGAGATAACTGGCCCCCGGGCACTGAGAGGGCACCTGGCACACGGTAGGTGCCACTGCTCAGTGGATGAATGCACAGCCTGGCTGTTCTCCCCTATTGAGTTGGACCTCCCCATTTTTACCTCGAAGCTGTAGAACTTTTATAATCTGGGTGAGAAGTCCTTCCTACTCCTCACATTCTGGAGCACAGGCTGCAGCAGAAAGCCCAAGGCTGAAGACGCCCTGGTGTCCAGCTCTCTGGAAGTTTTCCCAGTGCCCTGGGGCCCAGGCAGCCCCATTGGGACTGCCACGTCCAGTCCCACCACACCCCAAGCAGCAACCACAGGAATGAAAGGGATTATGGCTGTCTTGTGGGAAATTCAAACATTAAAAAACCCTGTGAAGGCCAGAAGTCCATCTAGTAGGCTACAATCTATGTTCTAAATCTCAGCGTTAATCTTGCTAAAATAACACCTTTGCATTTTATCAGGGCCTTTCCTCCAAAAAAAGAGACCATTTGTGAGGGAATCGCAGGCCCTTTGGCTGCCCCTGGGTCACACCAGGCATCCGTGTGTCCTGTGCTGACTGACCCTGTCTCCCCACAATGCACTTATTTATTTATTTATTTTCCAGTACGCGGGCCTCTCACTGCTGCGGCCTCTCCCGTTGCGGAGCACAGGCTCCGGACGCGCAGGCTCAGCGGCCATGGCTCACGGGCCCAGCCGCTCCGCGGCATGTGGGATCCTCCCGGACTGGGGCACGAACCCGTGTCCCCTGCATCGGCAGGCGGACTCTCAACCACTGCACCACAAGGGAAGCCCCCCACAGTGCAATTTTAGGCACCAGTGGATTAGAGATTTTGTCAACAGTCTGAGGCATTGAGTTTTGCCAGCAAATAAGGTGGGGGCCTCTGTGGAAGGAGAGAACGTGGAGCCATATCCTGCATTTGCAGAGAGGGGGTCCACTGCACGGCTGGGCTTGGGATTCCTGGGAGGCCCAGAAACAGCCCCTCCCACTCTGAGTAGATCGGGGTTTGCACCTGCGCTTGCCTTCAGAAATCCCTGCATTTGATTTTCTAACCAACCATGAATGAGACCATGATTCCCATTGCAAGTGAAGAAACTGAGGCTCGAAGGATAAATTACCAGAGGTTGCACAGGGAAGAAATTCAAGCCCAAAGAACTAGGACCACGTTATAGCAGATTTCCCAAAGGCCCTGTCCTGTCCTATCTCCCCCAGGAGACTGCGTCTATTGTGGCTAGTGGGATTTCTTTCCCTTTGTAAATTTTATCTTGTAATCATTACACAAACCCCATGTTAATACCCATGACAAGAACCCAAAAAAACCAAAAGATAATCTGTAACCAAAAAAAGTCAGTTGTATTTCCACGTTTCCTTCCAACCATTAGTCATAGCAAATTCCTATTTCAATGCCTCTGAGATATGCATTTTTCAGTTTTCTAAAATATAAATGCATTTATAATTGACGTATACACATAATGTGCCTGTAGTTTTCTTTTCTGCCCATAAAAGCTCTTGGTAAATCTCTTGTGTCATAGAATCAAAGAAATAGGGTAGGTCATTTTGTGGAGATATAATAAAACCGTCAATGTGATTTGCCTCCCACTCCATTCATTTCTCTGTAGATCCCTCCACATCAGCAAAAGTTTTAAAGACGTCCAGCCCCTACTGGATGAGCCCCAGTATATCCTAATCCCTGGTTGGCTACCCTCACACAGAGCCCTCGGGTGATGTGACTAACGTCAACACAAATCAAAACAGCAGTGGGACGTATGTAAGCCACAACTTATAAATTCCAAGGGGAAACAGAAAGGAAAGACACTGACATTTAAGTGAGCACCTACTCTGTGCCAGCCTTGTGTTGGGGAATTTGAGGAATGAGGAGGGCTCTGGCCCCATATGATAAAGGAGGCGTGCTTAACAATTCTGAGGTCAGAGTGGGGAAGGTTTCCAAGGGAGAGTAACCCAACCTGTAGTGTCCCCTGACCTTCAGGAATCAATAAACCAGAGTAAGGTGTTTTTTTTTTAAAGCATCTTTAAACTGAAGGTGTCTTGTTAAGCTGCTTGTTTTCAGATGCCAATTTATGGGCAGCCACCACCTGTGCCTCCCACCTCAGTCTGAAATGATGAGCCTCAAAGTTTACTGAGAATCAGAATCACCTGGAGGGTAGGTTCAATCACAGATTGCTGGGCCCCAGCCCAGAGGTGCTGAGTCACTTGGTCTAGGGTGGGGTTCCAGACTTTGCATCTCTAACAAGCTACCCAGGATGCTGGTGCTGCTCAGGTATGCCTGAGGATGGCCTGAGGAGCTTTTAAAAATGCTGGTGCCTGGGCCCTCCCGGAGGACTCTGGGTACAGCCTGGGCAGCAGGATTAGCAAAGCTCGCCTATGATTCTAATGTACTGACAAGATTGAGAGCCGCCGGGGTTTATGGCAAAAGCCACCAGACATGATTCAGGTTCCTCAGGTCTGGAGGGTTCCTCGGATTTCAGTGACAACCTGCTCAGTCTTCCTAGATCAGGGCTGCCAGGTAGTGGGTCTCTGAGTGTCAAAGGGAAGCTGTCTCATGCAAGCCACACTTCCATACCTGTTTCTTTGAAACCAAATAAACTGTTTGCTAATGCTGGAAAAAATGTGTAAGCCTATTACCCACGTATAAATCAGGAGATGTCATAAAACCAAGCCTTCTGGTCCCTCTGGGCAAGCATCTGGGCACGTGGCAGTGTCTGGCTGGAGCTGAGAATGGCCACCCTTTCAGATAGGCACGCACTTGACAGCTCGCCACAGTTCCCATCACTTCCTGTGAATTAGCTGCCCTGGGCCTGAGACACCCACTGATCTTGGCTCCTTTTAGGGGGTGGGTATGAGTGGACAGGTGACCTAGGAATGGGAACCCGGACTGGTACCTTCATCTGGAGACAGGAGACCTGGGGACAGGACTGTGGCAGTGTGTGTGTGTGTGTGTGTGTGTGTGTGTGTGTGTGCGCGCGCGCGCTGGGTGTTGGAGAATGAGGTTAGGCCCTGCTCTTAGCCTGGAAAGTCAGGGTGGCTGGGGGCTCGAGACTGAAACTCAGGAGACCCAGGATTTCATCCCAGCTCTGGCACCAGTTTGCAGGGTGACCTGAGACGCTAACAACCTCTCTATGCCTCAGTTAACCTCACTTGCCAGGTGCGAGTGTGAGACTTGCCGACCTGCTGGGTCCTCCCCACTCTAGGAGCTAAGAGAAGAGAGCCCGGGTCCTACAGCCATCATGAGTTGAGAGGAGGAGGCCTAGGGAGGAGAGAGAGCAGGGCTCCGGCTGCGGGCCGGGCAGGGTCTTGCCTGTGCCTATCTCACCATAGGCCTGTGCCATCCCCAGTTCCCTCAAGCTGGGCTTTTGGGTCCCCACCCATGGGCTCGGGCCCACTTAGTCCCTATACCAACTCTAATGTGAGGCACTGTGGGTAGCCAGATGGGTCTATTCCTGTGACTTTGCCACCTCCCTGGTTGTGAGGCCCTGGACAGTTTCTCTGACCTCCCGGAGTCTCAGTGTTCTCACACGTAAAATGGGCTAGTACTGGGTTGCTATGACTATCAAACAGCTGAAGCGTGGAAAGCATGTGGCACAGAGCCCTGGGCGTAGTAGATACTAAGGGTCACCATCCTCCTCGTCCTCCTCCTCCTCATCACCAAGAGGAGATACTCAAGTTGCACCCTGGGTCCTGTCCATCCCCTGAAATCTCAGTCCCGGTCCCAAGATGCATCTCCTGATAACAGGGATCCCACTGCCCTCTTAGGTTCCGACTGAGCCTAAGTTCCCTGAAATGGGGTTCTGGCCCAGGCCCAATTCACCTGGGTGGTTCCCCAGCTTCCCTGCAGACTTAGGCCCCTGGAACCGGGCTGACTGCTGCGCCCCAGGCCCGGGCCTACTCCTCCCCCTGTTGGCTGCCACGTCTTGGTGGTGGAATGAGACAGCCCACCCTGCACCCGCTGTGTGGCCTTGGGTCTCTCTGAGCTTCTGTCAAATGGGAATGATCACCTCCACTGTATATCCCTAAGCTCCAAGAGGACTGGGACAGTGTTTTACTCACCAATACATACCCAGCACCTAGTCTAGTGCCTGGCACATAGTAGGTACTCAACAAATATTTGTTGAATCAATGAATGGATTAAATTTAATAATATACGTGGAACATAGTACCAGGCACACAACAGGTGCTACATTAATGTTTCTTGGATCTGAATCTCCTGACTCCCTGGACTTCTGTGTTTTCTTCCTTGTCCTTTCTTAAGGCCCACTATTGGGACATATCCCAGGAACTTTGACCATGGATCACCAGGCCATTGGTTATCCCATCTGGCTCCCACCTATGCCTCCTTGGCCAGTTTCAGCAGTAGAGCCAGTCCCCAGGGCCTGCCCACATCCCCTCAACACGTCATCTGCCCTACGGCACTCAGTGACCTCCTGGTACACCTTCATTCATTCACTCATTCGTCCAACACCTTTTATGGAGAGTCTGCGGTCACCACACCTCCTCCCCAGATCTCTCCCCAAGTTTTGGACTGAACATCTAATGAGCTGCTGGACGTCCCCCCTCGGACCTGCCAAAACGCAGCAAAAAGGCCATATCACACCTCCTCCTCCTCCAGGGCTCTCTCAGCTGCTGATGCCACTGCCCACTGGGCCCCCCAAGACGGAAACCCGGGAGCTGCCCTCGGCACTCCCAGCCGGGCGCCCAGGCCTGACAGTTTATTTCCCAAACGTGTCTCACATCTCGTCCCTCCCGCCTTTTCTAGCTCTTTTCCATTCCGAGGTTGTTGCCTCCTCGCCAGTCCATCACCCCTGCCCCCACCCCTTCTCCATCGTCCTCCTGGCTGCTGCCCCCAGAGGTTCCACTTCCTGCCTCCACCTCCCAGCTGCTCTCCTGCCCTTCAAGGCTCCCACGATCTGGGGTCCCTGCCACCTGCCCAGCCTCATCTCCTTCCCGCTCCGTCTGCTGCTTCATCAGGGGCCTCCCTGCTCGTGGTCCCTTACTCACCTTTCAGAACCAGGTCAACGTCACCTCCTCCAGGAAAGCTTTTCAGAACCCACCCAGCCTGGATTAGAGACTCCCGCTCTGTTCCCACATTACCAGAGCATGCCTCCACTGGTGTGCTTACCACATTATTTTGTAATTATCTGCCTATGTGTTCAGCTTCGCCATTAAATTGTTATTATGTTGGGGGCAGAGACCATTCTTTTGTTTGTTTGTTTGTTTGTTTGTTTGTTTGCAGTGTGCGGGCCTCTCACTGCTGTGGCCTCTCCCGTTGCGGAGCACAGGCTCCGGACGCGCAGGCTCAGCGGCCATGGCTCACGGGCCCAGCCGCTCTGCGGCACGTGGGATCCTCCCGGACCGGGGCACGAACCCGTGTCCCCTGCATCGGCAGGCGGACTCCCAACCACTGCACCACCAGGGAAGCCCCCAGAGACCATTCTTACTCATCAGTCTACTCCTCTGCGCACAGTGCCTGTCACAGAGTAACCCCCCTTTTCACATACTACTGCTTCATAACAAATCACCCCACAGTTTAGTGGCTTAAAATCGCCATTTTGTTTTGCTCATGGTTTTGTGGATCTGGAATTTGGGATGGTCTCAGCCGGGCAGTTCTCACTTGGGGACTGCCGTGGGCTGCAATCATGCGAAGAAGTTTCCACCGGGATGGATGCCCAAGATGGTGTATGCTCACGGCTGCGGCTGATGCTGGCAGTTGGCTGGGGGCTCGGCTGGTCTTTCGACGAAAGTGCTACAGGTGGCCTCTCCAGCATGGCAGTCTCTGGGTAGTCAGACGTCTTACACAGCTTAATTTCCCCTAGAGCAAGCTTCCCAAGAGAGCCAGAAGAAAGCTGCCTGGCCTTTTCTGATCCAGCCTTGGGGCTCAGGCAGTGTCACTTCTACTGCATTCTATGGGTTATAAGTGAGTCACTAAGGTCAGCCTAGCTTCAAGGGGAAGAGACAGGGACCCCACTTTCTAAAGGGAAGAGTGTTGAAGAATTTGAAGACATGCTTTAAATCCTCCATAACCCTCAACTCACTTGTTGGATGGATGGTTGGGTGGATGGATGCCAAATTGCTCCCCACCTATTCTGTCCTATGGGTACTTAGTTCTTCCCTTCCTACCTCCTTCTCCTGCCCCACCATGACACCAGCTATCTGAGAACTGGCAGGGCAGAGCAGCCTGGTGGCGGAAGAGCCAACTGGCTAACAACCCATGGCCAGCTGCCAGCTTCTGGGAAATGGTGGGGCCAGTCCCCATCTAGTCCTGGGCTTCAGTTTCCCTGCTCAGATAACAAGGCGCTGGGCCACATCTCTCTAAGGCCCTCTCTGCTCTAACGTTAAGAACATCCAGACCTTCCTTCTTGCTTTCTGAGAAGGTGGCTGGAGGTGGAGCCCAGTCTCCATCTGCAAGGAGGTTTGTTTCTAAATGACATAAGCATGCACAATACCTTCTGGTGTGGGAAATTCAAATGGTGCAGAAGTATACGGAGTAAACGGTGAACTTCCCTCTGACTTTGCTTTAGGGTCTGCCTCCCTTCAAAGGGGATCAGCCCCATGAGTGCAGTGACCACCCTCGTGGCCCTTTTAAAAAGCATCTACTTTCCTGTACATTGCAGATGCAGGGATAGCTTTGCTGGGGATATGTGGTTTGCTTTTTCTTTAACATAAATGAGACCATATTGTTCATGTTGTTCTGCAACTTGCTCTTTTTCACTTAATTCTGCATCTCTGACATCTCTGAATAGAGATCACCCCCAGGTCTTTTGTACTCCTCTAGAATACACCACAGCGAGAACGCTCCATAGTCCATTTGCCCATTCTCCTTATCGTGAGACCTGTTGGTAGTTGCCAGTTTTCCATTATTCCATGCAGTCTTGCAGTGGACCTCCTCAGGCTGTGTCCAGCACCCCCGGGGCTTGCAGGGCTGCGCAACACTGCATCTCGGCCCAGTGATGTGGAGAGGCTCTTTCCGGGCAAATCTAGTTCAAATCCTGAGTGCAAGTCCGGAGCTGTGCGGCCTGGGACGCCTCACTTAGGCTCTCTGAGAACTCGCAAAGGAGCCGATGAACACAGCGACTGCCTCCTCTGGGCAGGCGGCCGCAGAGGCGGGAGGGCCCGGCCGCTGGCTGCTGCGCTCCCCGGCCCGGCTCTGGTGCGGTTACGTAAGTGGGCCGCTAATGCTGCTTTCATGGTCGGTGGAACCCAAATTTAAAAAGGAAGTTATTCTCCTGATGCTCAATTCGCCTAATCCCCATCTGTCTCTCCCCTGGTCCCCCCTCCCCCACCGCGCTCGCCGAGCGCTAGCATCTGAGGGCCTTGAACGCGCTCCAGATTTCGCATTTAGTTTGCTTATGCAACCAAAAGTATTATGGCCGCGGCTCCTGGGGGTGACTAAGTCTGTATTCTGGGCTCCAGGCACACTAAAAACGGCAGCGCCAGGGCCCCGCGCCGCGCGCGCGCGCACCACACGCCGGCCTTCTTTTGGTTCCTCCGAGGCGCCGGCAGCTCTGCAGCGGTGGGGGCCGCAGGAGGGAGAGGCCGCCGGGCCGCCCGGGGCCGCCCGGGAGGAAGGAGGGCAGCGCCGCGAGGGCCGGCCTGGGGCGCCCGCACGCGCCGGGGGACGCTCTGGCCGCCGGCGCCTGCGTTCCTCTCGGAACGTCAGCCTCCTCCCTTTTCTTTTATTCTCCGGCTCTCGTTCCTTTGTGCCCGGAGCAGGAATCCGTCCCTCCCGCCTGTGCCCTTACCCAGAGCTCTGTTGAAATGTGTTTGCTGCACCATTGTTTATTCTGGAAGAGCGAAAAATTGGAACCAGCGCTTCTATCAATGGGGATCCATCTAGTAAATGACGGGAACTTCGACCCTCTGGGGTACTGCGTAGCTGATAAAAAATAATGGGTTGATCAAGATGGCTTGACGTGGATTCAATTAAATTAAAATTAAATTTTAAAAAAGGCAAGTCACAGAAGAATAGAGTACGGTTTTAATTGTGTTTTTAAAAAATCATCAATGTGAAAACGGAAGGCTACAACGGACTGTAAGGTGGCCGCCTCTGGCGGGCGGACTGAGACTGGAGGTGGGGAGGGTGACAGAGATTCTTGGGTTTCATCCTATTTCTGCATTTTTTGAACCATACAAAGAGACTATATTCGTGTATTACTCCCATAGTTTTAACTTGCTTTCAGTGTTACGGGGGAGCGGGAGAGAAGAGCAGGGAGCTTCCCTGACTCATCGGAGTCTCTGGAAGCAGTGGTCAGATCAGGAGTGGGACAGGCAGGAGGGCATCTGCTCTCTGCCTGCCCCTGGTTAGGGCTTCCAGATGCAGGACTACTGTGCTTTGAGGTCTTGCTGCCGGAAGTTCTTGGGGCTGAGGGCCGGATGGGCACCTGGCCTGGCAGGGCAGATGCTGAGGGGCGGAGCCCTGGACTGGGAATCAGAAACCCGGCTTCTAGTCCTGAAGGTCTGGCTGGATGGCCCAGTCTCCCTTCTGCCCGCCACGCTGGCATCCACGGCCCTGATGGCCAGGCCGGGGCTGGGTGAGACGGTGTGGCGACCTGGTCACCAGCTCTGAGGCCTGGGGCCGAATGTGAGACCTCGGCCACTTCTGGAGAAGTGTCCCCTGACTTGACTTCTCCGGGCAAGGCCAGGGCTCCCTGAGGCCCCAGATGCAGAGGGCAGGACGTGTTTCCCAGGCCTAAGACAGGCCCAGTCTGTGTCTGCACAGCACTAATCAGCCAGACAGTGGAGGCATCCGCACCGTCACCAGAGAAGCAAGGAGGCTGCCCGTACACAACGGGGCGTCTCTACAGTGTGCTGCAGACGTCCCCAGGTGGGCGCTGACTCCTCCAGTAAGGTGTTGTCATTCCAAACCAGGAAGCCCTGTGCGGGACTAGCTTGACCAAGTGTCTTTACTTCATTACTTCTTGAGGCCTTCAGTCTGCTCAAGCACATGGAGACTCTTCACAAGGTGCACTGAATGCAGCTTTTACCCAAAATAGGTGACTCGGGAGCCCTTTCCTTCCAGAGCCTCTCAGGGGCTCAGAGCACTACAAACCAACGAGCTAGTGAAGGCGGGAGATGGACGGGAGGCGAAGGCTGCACTGGCACAGTTTGGGGAAACTTCAGAGGAGCGTGATGAGGTACAGGGATGTGTGGGGGCCACGGGGGCCACCTCATCTGTGAGAGTTGAAAACTAGCGGTCCTGACAACGAGGGGCACGTCTGCCAGGGCAGGCACAGGGAGTCAACATTAATCTGTTTCCTCAGAGCTTGACCCCCTGCAAACGCGCATCACAAGCTCACGTACAAGCCTGTACTCACACAGCTGGCGTGCAGGCAGGCGCACAGCACCTCACACGAGCACACCCACTCGTGCACACTCCCACACACCCCCTCACATACATACAAGCAGGCTCACCACACATGAGAAGAAGAGCACACTCCCAGTACACACCCACACAAACCCTCGTGCCCAGGCAAACCCACGGGTGCTCACGCACAAGAAGGCAAGCACACAAAAGACACCAAAGCACAAACAGGGTCACACGCGTCCACACACACGCCAGCACCCACCCACGTACACACACGTGCAGGTGAACACGGATGCCAGCCCGCTGGAGCTGCTCAGGCAGGCGCACACAGAGGACACACCTGCATCTGCACGCTCATGCCCTCATACACATGGTGGCTTTCTTTTTTGTTGTTTGTTTTTTTTTGTGGTACGCGGGCCTCTCACTGTTGCGGCCTCTCCCGTTGCGGAGCACAGGCTCCGGACGTGCAGGCTCAGCGGCCATGGCTCACGGGCCCAGCCGCTCGTGGCATGTGGGATCTTCCCGGACCGGGGCACGAACCCGTGTCCCCTGCATCGGCAGGCGGACCCTCAACCACTGCGCCACCAGGGAAGCCCCACATGGTGGCTTTTAAGGCCATAGCAGGTTCCCTGCTTCTTCTTGCAAGTGGGGCCAGCGGGTGTGGAGTGAAATTGTGGTTTAGAGGGAAGCTGAGGGACTCCTAAAGCACATTTAGCAAAGCAGTTCACAGAGGCATATGTCCTTCGAGTATTTTTATCTTTAGCACTCATATGTCTAGCAGAGTCTGGGTGGCTCAGTATTGCTACCAGGAAGGAGGACAAGTGGCAGATGGCCTCTGGTGCAGAGAAAGGATACCCCTTGCTCCTCATCACCCTCCCCCCACACACACCACAGTGTTCCCTCCCCCAACCGATTGGGTTCCCCAGAAGCCTGCCCAGGCTGCCCCCTTCCCACGAGGAAAACAGCCAGCAGGGCAGACTCTCCAGCCCCCACCCAGATGCCTGGAGAGAGGCTCAGCCAGCCCCGTGCCCCCCGCCTCAGGAGCTCAGGTCTCCAGAGCACTTGGGGCCATAACCATCAGCCTTGGGCCTGGGCTGTGGCTGATTGTGGGAGGCCTCTCCCCAGTTCCCCCAAATGTATGCATGGATGGTGTTTTCCACGACTCCTGAGCTGGCAGAAGGTCTGGGCATATGCCCCAGCCCTCTGGCTGGTTGCAGACAAGCCAGTGGACTTCGAAAGCTATTTAATCCCTGGGTTCTGACACACCCAGTTCACCACCAAGCAGGATCTAGTGCCTACGGATCTGATGTCAGAGGGCGGCCCTGGCACAGCTCCATCCTTCCTGCCCACATGAGCGTGGCGGAGCCGACAGAGAGAAAGAAGAGCCCCAAAGCCTCACCTTGTGAATCACAACCATTTGCTTCACGCTAGGCCTGCAAACATCAGCACCTTCTAAAAAATGATGCTGTGAAAGAATAACAGCAAAAGGAAAAATAATCAGGAGCTATCAAGTGAGGAGAGCAGATAAGCAAAACATTATGACCTTGTGTTTATTTTAAAACAATACTAAATGTATTTAGGCAGAGAAAAAATGGAAAAACTAACAGTAATTATTTCTAGAAATTTATCATTCAACAAATATTTGTTGAGCACCTAGTATTTGTCAGATTGTTTTAGGTGCTGGGGTTATAACAGTGAAGAGACAAAACCCTTAGGGATCTTGGATTCCTGGGAGTTAACAGACAATAACAAACACCTAAGCTCAATATAATTAATTAATTAATATATATATGTTAATATATATATGTTAAACCGTGATGGGTGCAACGGGAAGAGGGCAAAGGAGAAGAGATGTGGGTCACTGGGGAGCTGTAATTTTTAATAGATTTTATTTTTTAGAGCAGTTTTAGATTTATAGAAAAATTAAAATAGTACAGAGAGTTCCCCCAAATCCCTCCCCCTGTACACAGTTTCTCCTGTTATCGACATCTTAGAATGGTGCATTTGTAACGCTTGATTAATGAACCAATATTATTATTAACTAAAGTCTATTGTTTATTCAGATTTCCTTAGTTTATCTAATTTTCATTTTCTGTTCCAAGATCCCATCCAGGGCACTACATTATACTTAGTTGTTTTGTCTCCTTAGTCTCCTCTTGGCTACGAGTTTCTTAGATTTTCTTTGTTTTTTCTTTTGTTTGTTTTTTTTTGCGATACGCGGGCCTCTCACTGCTGTGGCCTCTCCCGTGGCGGAGCACAGGCTCCGGACGCGCAGGCTCAGCGGCCATGGCTCACGGGCCCAGCCGCTCCGTGGCATGTGGGATCCTCCCGGACCGGGGCACGAACCCGTGTCCCCCGCATCGGCAGGCGGACTCTGAACCACTGCGCCACCAGGGAAGCCCAGATTTTCTTTGTTTTTGATGACCTCAACAAAACTATGAAGTCCTGGTCAGGTATATTGTGTTGGAATTTGCCTAATATTTTCTCATGATCAGACTGGGGCTATGGGTTTCCAGGAACAAGATCACAGAGGTAAAGTGCCATTTTCATCACATATCATATCAAGGGTACATATTATCAACATGATTTATGGCTCTTGATGTTGACCCTGTTCACCCGGCTGCAGCAGTGTTTGTCAGGTTTCTCTGCTCTCCCCTCCCCTCTTTCCATACTGACATCTTGGGAAAGAAGTCGCTTGGGAAGGCAGTGAGTGCAGCCCACACTGGAGTGAAAGTCATGCTCCGCTGCCCCCATGTAGGGTGAAGTATCCACGTCAATTATTTGGAATTCTTCCACATGAGCGATCGGTCTCTTCTCTCCCATTTATGAATTTACTCAACACACTTATAATGGACTCACAGATATTTATTCACATTTGGGTTACAAAATCCAATAATACTTCATTTTGTTGTTCAAATTCTTCCAGCTCTTTCACTAGCTCCTGTGGCCCACTGACATGCCCCCATCATTTTTTTTTTTTTTTTTTTTAGCACTTCCTTCCTTACTCTCTGGCACAAGAAGATGCTCCAGGCTTATCTTATGTACTTCCTGCCCCAGTCCTAGAATCAGCCATCTCTCCAAGAAACCCTGGATCCTTTTATTGTAGAATGATACTAGAAACCAAGATCTGGGTACTAGGTATGCTCTGTAATTTTTAATATGATGGTTAATGAAAGCTTCTCAGAGAAGGTAATATGTGAGTGAAGGCCTGAAGAAGGTGAGAACAAACCATAGAAATATTGGGGGAGGATCACTCCAGGAAGAGGAAGACTGCAAGTGCAAAGGCCCTGAGGCAGGCATGTGCATAGTATATGCAAGGAACAAGGAGGCTAGTGTGGCTGCAGCCAGATGTGGGAGAGGTGGGGGAGGTGTAGATAGAATAGAGCTATCACGAAGGGCTGTGGCTTTCCTCAGATTGACAGGGGAGCAGACGGGCAAAATGATCTACTTTGATTTGGGGTTTTTTTTTGACACACCACGCGGCATGAGGGATCTTAGTTCCCGACCAGGGATCGAACCTGTGCCACCTTCAGTGGAAGTGCAGAGTCCTAACCACTGGACGGCCAGGGAGTTCCCCTAAGTTATTTTTGAATAAAATCACTCTGGCTATTATGTCAGGAATAGAATGAAGGGGACAAGCAGGTACCATTGTAGGAATCCAACGAGCAACGCAACGACGTTGGCTTAGATCAGGTTGAAGCAATGGGGGTGGGGTAAGGGGCTGAAATTCCGGCAGAGCTGACACAGCGTTTTCCGCCAGCCTGGATGCTGGGCGAGAGCTGGGGGCCTGATCATCTGGAAGGAGGCCGTTGTGACTAGTCCCATTTCGGGAAGACTGGAGGAGCCCCAGTTTTGGCAGGGTTTCAGGAGCTCACCTTTTGGACACATTAGTTTAAGACGCCCACTGTTCGTCCCGTCTGGAGCTCGGGGGAAGGGTGGGCTGGAGATATGAGATGAGAACAAGACCCAGGCGAGAGCCAGGTCTCCAGCCTCTCAGCCCAGCACTGAGACGCTCATTGATTTTAGCCAGTCGGAGCCTCAAGGCCATGGGCTTAGGCCTGTTTGGGGCCGATGCCACTCAGCCCAAGCTGAACAAAGGACCAGGAGCCACAGCCCTCAGCCATGCAGGGGCGGAGGAGTCCCTCAGCGAAGTGGCCCCAGATCTGGGTGAGGGCTTGGCCAGTTCCCAAAGAACCCTTGGCTTTGCTTTAGACCAGGATTTACCACGCATATCTGGGGCTCAGGGCGTGGAAATGCTCCAAGTGGGGGTGGGCTTTCTCTCCAGCTGGGTGCTCCCCAGGGTGGGACTTGGGAACCACATTTACTTTTTCCTCAGCACCCAGCCTCTGGGCCCCAAGCCAGTCATCAGATCTGCCAAGCGAATGAAGGACATACTCTGGTGGGCAGCATCTCTGGTCTGTGGGCCACAGGTCACTGGAGCCCTGAAACAGGAGGGATAGAGGAAGGGAGGGAAGGCAGTGGAAGAGGGGTGAGGTGAGGGGATGGGAGACGGGGCGAGGGAGGGGGCAGGGGTGGTGGGAGAAGGAGAAGAGAGGGGAGGCCGGCAGCCCTGGGCCTCTCAGGACTCGGAAGCCTGGGGAGGGGGCAACAGCCAGGAGCCCTGCTTGCCTTCTCCCTTTCTCTCACCCACCCTCCTACCCGTCAGCAGATGCTGTGGGCTTCACCCACGGCTGGACACGCAGTCAGACCACCCCTCCCCCGACTGACTGTCTCCACCCTGTCCAGGCCACCACTTTCTCCTATTTGTGCCTCTATAAGAGCTTCCTCCTGCTTTTGCTTCTACAGTCTGTTCTCCTCAGAGCAGCCAGACTCTGCTTCTAAAACAAAAACAAGGTCAGGCCATCCCTTCAAAAACCCTGGAATGGAGAGGCCTCCCCCTGGCTCTGCTCGACCTGCCTCCACCCTCCCGGCTTCCCTCCAGGCCTCTCACACTGGCCTCCCCAGTGACCCTGACACCCCAGGCCGTGCCCGCCTTGGGGCATCTGCACTTGTGGTGGCCTCTGCCCGCCCGACCACTTGCCTCCACTTTCCCACGTGCCTTTCCCCCTCATTCTCTTCAGGTCTCAGTTCAGATGTCACCTCAGGCCTTCCCTGGGCACCCTCTACCACTGCTGCTCACTACCCCCTTACCCAGCTTAGTTTTTCTTAATACTTATCACCGGTTCATATATATATTTAAATTTAAGATTTCCCCCATGAGAACTGTTTTGCCACCACTGTATCCCCAGTACCTGGAACAACTCCCAGACAGGTAGGCCCTTCATAATATTTGTCAAATAAACTAATGGCCATCTCTCACCTCAAGAGTCCCCCAGGGCTGGTGCAGGCCGTCCTCATCAGGTCTGACCACTTGGCTCTCAGAAGTTCTTAGACCTAAGTAGAACCTGCTAAAGATGGGAAGGAAATGCACCAAAACCGCAACAGAGCCAATCACACCCTCCTGCAAATCTGCAATTCCACGTGAGGCTGAAACCTCACACTTTCCCAGAGCCTCCTCCTCCCCTAAGCCTTCCAGCCAGCCAGGCCCCAGAGCCTACAGGTCACCTCCAAAACGTCTCCTCAGCCCCCCTCTTGTCCAGCCCCATTGCCCCCTTGCTCATCAGCTCAAAGCCTCAAAGCTTGCACAGGAATCCAGAGTGGTCTTGCTAACAAGCACATCAGGACTGTTCCCTGCCCCTGCTTAAATTCCTTCTGTGGTCATCAGGATAAAGTCCAAAGTCTGGATGCATCTGCCTCTAGCCCCAACCTCCTCTCCAGCCGCCGCCCCCCGACCCGGGTTCTCCTTCCTTTGAGCTCCTGTGGGGGATCGGCCCCATGGTGCCCTCCCACGCCCCCTCCCCTCCACAGCCCTCTTCTTCAGTGACTGCAGTTAGTGGTGTAACTGTCATCCTGCCTTCCCACTTTGAGTTCTCAGGGCTCTGTCTTGAGTCCTGTTTGCATGGCAAGCTGGCTGACCTGTTTGGAAGTTTGCCAAGAGCGGCTGTGATGGGTGAGGGGGGCGGTGGAGGGGGGGACCGTGGAAGGAGGAGACCAGGACGGGTGCCGAGGCCCCTGGTCTATCCCTTGGCATCACCACTGCTGACCTGGCGTCAGACCCTAGGCTCCGTGGGCAGGACTGGGTCTCTCTGCTCCAGGGCCTGATACAGAAGAGGCTCTTAGGAAACATCCATTAACTGTTTGGCTGAATGGATGACTCCAAGTAGTAGCTTGGAGTGATTTCTTCTTTTCTATGTTTCTGTATTTTCCAATTTTTTAAAATAAGGTACATCCCTCAATATTTAGAATGAAAAACAAAAACTAACCTTGAAAAATCATTCTTATTAAAATGTTGATTAAAAAGTAACACTTCCTGTATCTTCCAAAGCTGAAGAGACGCACATCCCTTGCCCTGCAATCCGTCCTGTGGGCATATACCCAACAGAGATGCGGCCCTGTAGTCACAATAGGTCAAGACTAGAGTGTTCATGGCAGCCGGGAACTGGAACCTACCCAAACACCCACCAACCGTAGAATGGGTGAAAACGTTATGACGGGGTCACTTGGTGTTCAGCTACCAGCCATGAGGACTTAAAAAGACTTAAATAAAACATAATATTGGGCAAAAGAAACTAGAACAGAAGAGCACATGCTGGGCTTCCCTGGTGGCGCAGTGGTTGAGAGTCCGCCTGCCGATGCAGCGGACACGGGTTCGTGCCCCGGTCCGGGAAGATCCCACATCCCGCGGAGCGGCTGGGCCCGTGAGCCATGGCCGCTGATCCTGCGCGTCCGGAGCCTGTGCTCCGCAACGGGAGAGGCCACAACAGTGAGAGGCCCGCGTACCGCAAAAAAAAAAAAAATAATAATAATATAAATAAATAAATAAATAAAATAAAAATAAGAGCACGTGCTGTATGGCTCCATTTCTGGACAGTTAGTGTGTACGGTTTAGAAGCAGGCCTAGGGGTTTAGTTTAACTCTGGGGATAGTAAGTGAAGGTGTCCTGAGGGGGGCTTCTGGGTTCTGGTGAGGTGCTGTTTTTTGATCTGAGTGCTGGTTCCGTAGGCATGCTCAGCTTGCGCAATTTCATCCAGTTGTACGCTTTTGAGCTTTACAATTTTCTGTATGTGTGTTTAACTCCAGAAAAAATGTTAAGGAAAGAAAAGGGCATGCATCCTGGAATGAGTTAAATCCGCCTCTATTTTCTGTCCAAAGGGAGGTAGAGTGCAGGTGTCCAGGGTCCCTGGTGTAGTGGCCTCTCACCGGTGCCTCCAGAGTTCCCCTCCCGTCTCTGAGACACCCAACCCCGAGACTCGGAGATTCTGTTTCCATCAAGCCTAGAGGATGCCCAGAGCTCTGGGGTCAATTCCCACCATCACAATTTAGGACCTAGAAGCAGGGCTCTGGGCGGCTACAGGCTGTCCCTCCCTGGCTGGGTTATTCTGGGCTTCCCTGCCACCAGACACCAGCTGTGAGGCAGGGCTGGGACTGGGGGATGGGGGCAGGGGGCAGGGGGCATGCTTCGTGTGGGAGGGCAGAACACAGCACAGGCCGCCTGGGTCCTTGAGTCCTGTCTGGCAGCCTCGTGGCACCCCTCCATCCCTGTAGGGCAGCCTGGCAGGAGCGGCTGTCACACTTCAGTGCCTCCATCGCAACCCCCATCTCCAGCAGAGGACAGGGAGCAGGGCACCTGCTTCCCTGCACCCAAGGGCAAGGGAAGCCCAGGGACCTCATCTGACCTTGTACTTAGCCCCCAGAGGTCACCACATCGGGGCTCTAGGGGCTCAGGTCGCCACAGTCAGGACGGGGGAGAGCAGTAATCCGTCCTAGCCGAGCGGCAGCCCGCGGAGGGGCGCGGATCCAGCGCTGCCCTCCGCCATGGCCGCCAGTGAGGTTATAAATAAGCACCGCGGGTCGCGTTACCTCCTGACCTCCAGCTGGAGCCCAGCGATCCGCAGCGATTAGCATCTCCTCGCTCGCCGCCCGCTGCGAACAAATACCCCTCTGTGTGCCTCCCGGGCGCCGGGCCTCACCGCTGGGGCCGCAGGAAGCAGGATGTTGGCCCGGAGTCAGGCACCCCAGGATCCCCCCCCCCCACCTCCCCGGCCTGGGTCTGCCCACAGGGGTGCCCCCTTCAAAGCCAGTGGGAAGGAGGCAACACTGGTGACTGGACCCCCTCCTCCCAAACGTTTCTGGAGTCACACAAGACAAACAGCATTCTCCCCAGCAGGGGCCCACCTTCCTAGATAGCAGCCGAAGCTCAGAGGGGGATGTGACTGGTCCGGGGTCACACAGCCATACATGGCAGATCCCCTGCTCCTGGCGGACAGGGAAGCACCCAGATGTCAGACGTCCTAATTTTGAGCCTGAGTAGCCGTTGTAAAAGGAGGCTGGGGATGGGGAGATTGGCTTATTCATTCAACACATGTTTGCTGAGCATTTAGTAGGTGCCAGGCACCGTTCCAGGCAGAAACCCTTACCCTTGTGGAGCAGTAGTCTAGGGGACAGGGTCACTGACTCCCTGGAGCCTGGGGTCTCTTGATGGAGCCATAGTCCAGGCAGCTGCTGAGGGCCTTGAGGCCCAGGGAGGGAGACTGGGTCAGGGAGTGAGAGGGCCAGGCTGAGGGCGCTGTGGGCAGGTGGCCACGGCCAAGTGAGTGTAACATCCCAAAAGCTACGAGGGATTTGTCTCATTAGTGGGCGCCCTCCCCCACAGCATTTCAAATGACCTTGCACCCAGGGCAGAGGGTGAGGTCTCACACAGTGCCCAGTCGCGGTGTTCGTCCTGGGGGAAGCCACAGGACTGGGACTAGTTGAGGAGCTGGCTCTGCCCAGTGCAGAGAGGAACTGAGTCAGGAGGTTTGCAGAGGCCAGCGGTGAGGGAGGGGGCGTTCTGGATGCTTCCTTCCTTTTCTGCCATGCTCGCAGACACTTGGAAGCACTTGCAAGAACTTGGGCTGTGTGACTTCACCATCTCCTTGCCCTCTCTGGGCCACAATTTCCACAGGTAGGAATGAAAGGGTCTGGCTGCCTGGGGTCCTGTTCTAGGGACTCGGAGATGCCCCACTCCGGGTCAGGCTCAGCCTGCGCGCGTTCCCCTTGCCCAGTGAAGCACAGGGCAGAGGCCAGCGGAGGAGTCGGGTGTGGCCAAGTGGCTGTGGGTAGCCAGTGCCGGCCAGCCCCCCACACCGTGTGTGCAGAAGTACCGTGCACACGTTGCCTGTGTGAGCGTGTGGGACATGCTTGCAGCTGCGTGCGTGGGAGTGTGCCTGGTGGGCCGGTGGCTGTATAAAGCACGTGCGCAGAAGGGTGTGTATGTCCTGGTGTGTGGGCATAACTGTTTGCGTGGGGGAGGAGATGGGATAGTGTGTGTGAGAGTGCGGAGTGTGCGGGGTCACTCGTGTTGGTCCAGGTGTGCACACGGAGGGCAGTGTGTGTCTTGGCCGGGCTTAGCTTGAGGCGCAGGATGAAAGCCTGGCGGGCGCTCCCGCGCTCTGCAAACTCCCTCTGCCCACAGGGTCAGCCTGTGGCCGATGGGCCCTGACCAGTCGATGAACTCAGGGTCTGGAAGAGTCAGCAGCTTTTCCAAATGAGATGTCAGCACAGAGGCAGGGGTAGGGGTACAGGCTGGGGAAGGTGGCAATGACTTTGTGACAACTGGCTGCTGGGCAGGGGGTGGGGAGCTGGGCCTGGCTGGAGTGAGGAAACCTGCCCCACTGGCCCCTGTTCGGAGCAAGGCCTGGGGACCCACTCTGGGTGGGAGCAGCAGCCCAGCCCCAGGCTCACACTTCTTGGGGACCCCTTGGTTCCCTTTGTGGGGGGCGTGGTTATGCCAGTTTCTCCCAGGAAGGCAGGGAGGGGGACCCTGGAGCACCGAGCACCCTCCAGGGGCTTTCACAAGCCATCCCATAAGCTTACAGCAACCCCATGAGGTAAGGACTCTTATTCCTCTTTTGCAGATGAGGAAACTGAGGCTCAGAGAGGCAAAGGGATAGAAGTATCTGAAGCCATGCAGCTAGAGTAAGCGGTGGAAGTGGCCTAGAAACGTGGGTCGGTGTGTCTCCCACTCCACCTCACCGTGACACGGGACGGCGGCAGGGGTAGCCCTTCAAACTGCTCCTCTGTGAAGGCCTTGAAGTTTAGGCATTGGACCTTCTCTGAATCCTCAGACCCTCCACGTACTTCTCTACAATTTGGGGGACAGTAGACATCACTCACCATGCAGTGGGGCCACCACAAGTAATCAGAACCCTTTCTCTAAGCACAGGTGAGAGGCTGGGCCCTGTTTTGAGCACAGGGCCTTGGTCCAGGCTGCCTTGACTCACAGGGATCAGGCTTGCACTGCTCCTTTGTGGGGTCAGAGGGGCCCCAAGATCACAGACCCAGGGGTGGGTGTGAGTACCATCTTTGCACCCAGAAGCCGAGATCACCTTTGGGGTGCTGTTTCTTCAGCCATTTACTAGTTTCTCATAATAATAACTGCCCCTGCCTATGCCTTAGAGTTCATAAAGTACTTTCACAAGCATTCTCTCATTTAATCCTCACACCTGCCCTGTGATGAGGAGTTAATATACCCATTTTTTGGAACCAGAAACTGAAGCACAGGAGGTTCTGGGACTAGTCTCAGCTCTCATGGCCAGGAAGTAGCAGCCACCCAGCCTTCCTGACCCCTGCCCAGACCCGCTCCTTCCACAGCAGCAGCCCTTCCCAGAGAAGCGTGGTGATCATCCGACTTCTCCAGAGGCAAGCCTGCCCCACTCCCCGCACTGAGACCAGACAATGTGCTCTTTTCATCTGGGGCTGTGTGAAGACTGGTCCCCATCCTCCCCTCCTGCAAATACTGGGGGCTGGGATGGTGAGGAAGATGTAAAGAAGCAAAAGTGACTGCTGCAGAAGAGAGCTGGAAGTAGGTGCTGGGGAGGGGTCCCCACTGCCCTTGGCATTGGGCCCAGCAGAGGGGTGGCCGGGACCGGCGGTTCCCGGAACATGAGCCCTGTACAGCTGTTGCCATGTTCCCACCTGCTTGTGGCAAAATGAGAAAAGTAAGGACAACATAGTGGGGTTTTCATACAGGTCAACCTGCTCAATCTGAAGGACCGTCCTCTTACCCGAGTTGTGTATTTTCGTGTGCGTGTGTTTGTCTGTGTGTTTAAAAGGACTTTTCCTTTGACATTTCCTTTTAATGTCCTTAACTCAGCAAAATGAAAAACTGGTGACCATGTCAGAATCTAAATTGTTGTTTTGGAAATATTAGTGACCTGAGAAATCCTAAGACTGGGAGCCACTGAGCCAACTCCTAGTTCTTGGTGGGACCTGGCATAGAAGCTGTTTTTTAATTGAGGGATGATATCTGAACAGCTGGAAAAGCCCAGGGGGCAGAAGGGGCTCGGCGGGGTTACTGCCCAGACTCAGCCCCACAGCCCCCGAGCCCAGGTATCCCCAGGAAACCTGAGCGGAAGGCACATTTGAGTGACGCACAGGGAATTCTGAGAAAGGCCTCAGGGCGAGTTCTCCATGCCACACGCCCTCAGCTTCTTCTGTGGTCCAGAGGCAGGCACAAATGTTCCCCTAAACCTCACCCCTGCCTTCCCCAGCCGTCTCAAGGCTGGTTCCAAAATAGCCCAAGCCCTGGAAGAGACGTCATGGGTCAGGCTGGCTGCCTGCCCCTCAGAGAGGGCACATTGGTAATGCCAAGGCCAAATATAGAGGGACCCAGGACACCGATGGGGGACTCCGGGCCTGGGGAGCCGCACCAGCTTCGGGCGCCGAGGCCTGTACCCGCTAAACCCGGGCAGCTGGGAGGCAGTGCCTCCTGGTCTGGCCGAGGCCCAGGGACATGTCCTAACAAGTCCTGACGGGAGCTGGAGGGGGGCCGAGGGGCGCCGGCCTGGGCTGGGTGTGAGCGCGGGGGCACTGCCTCCGTCTGGGGTCTCTCAGCGCTTTTATAGGCGTCATTTCCCACAGGCTGTGCCTGAGATCAGGAGACTCAGGGGACCGAGGAAGTGGGTGCCTCCCAAGTGGGAGCACTCCTGCCCTCCTTTCTTCCCAGCTTCCGAAGGAGACCAAGGCCATAAACCCAGGGGTGGGAGGCAGAGAAGAGGGCAGGCAGCCAGGCCAAACCCCAATAAACTGCTTGGCTCAGTCGAACTGCAAATAATTAGTCCTGATCGCCAAGGTTGCCTCCACCCTCCACTCCCGGGAATTAAAAGTCAAAGGGCAGAGCTGCTGACGCAAATGTCAGGGGAGACGGGTGCTTTGGAACAGCTGGGATCCTGCTTCCCGGTCTCTGCTACCCCAGTGCCCTGGGCACGGCGTCCTCCAGGCCAGGGCCCGAGAGCCCAGAGTCCACGCAGGGAAGGGGGTCCACGGCCTCTCCCTCTTCCCGATTCTAAGGTGAAACATATTTGATTGGAGGTTAATCAGAAATTCCCATGAGGGCTTCCCTGGTGGCGCAGTGGTTGAGAGTCCGCCTGCCGATGCAGGGGACGTGGGTTCGAGCCCCGGTCCGGGAAGATCCCACATGCCGCGGAGCAACTGGGCCCGTGAGCCACAACTACTGAGCCTGCACGTCTGGAGCCTGTGCTCCTCAACAAGAGAGGCCGCGACAGGGAAAGGCCCGCGCACCGCGATGAAGAGTGGTCCCCGCTCGCTGCAACTAGAGAAAACCCTCGCACAGAAACGAAGACCCAACGCAGCCAAAAAGAAAGAAAGAAAGAAAGAAATTCCCATGACATGGCATTGCCGATGCCTGGGGGCCTGGGGAGAAGCAGCGGCTCAGCATCTTGTGAGCCCCTCTCCTTCCCACGCCTAAAAGAGAGGACGAGAACTCCGCCCTCTCTACCGGGGGTGGGGGTCGGCTCCCTAAAACCCGATGTGCGTCCTGCCAGGTCCACCCTCCAGCGGGCAAGCCCTGGGCAGCTGCACCGTGGTCTGTGCACCAGTGGTGACCCCCAGTGGTTAGTGTGGGACTTAAACTTGGGCTACTGCAGACCCAACCCTGAGCCTCAGCCCAGAGCAGTGGCTGGGGAACTCCGGGGTGTGCAAAGTTTAGGGATTTGGTTTTGGTAAGAGGGCTGTTGGCATTTGGAAGTACTTTTGGATGTGCTGATTTTTCCTAATTGAACTGTGGCTGGATCTAGGCCTACAGGTCCCACTGTTGGCGAATCAGCTTCAGCATGTCTAAGAATGCATTCATCTGCTAGCCCTGAAACTGCTCCTCCTCACTTCCCTGTTTCTATTAATAGCATCACCACCCTCCCAGTCCCTCAGGGGCTGAACCTCGAGCCTCCGAGTCATCTTCCACTCCTCCCCGCCCTGGGCTGGGTGCCTGGTCCTGCCCCTCCTCACTCTGCAGGTCACCCTTAGCACCCTTTTCCCTGGTACTCATGGCCGCCGCCCCAGTTAGTCGTCCTATCGCCCGAGCTGTCGCCACCCTCAACAATGCCTCTGGGTCAGACCTGGGTATGTGACTGGTCCTCCACTTACTCGCTGTGTGACCTTGGGCAAGTTACTTACCTTCTCTGAGCTCAGCTTCCTCAGCTGTAAAATGAGGATAATAATTACAGTCCCCACCTCACAAGCATTGCAGAAATTAGATGACAGAATGTACATAAAAGAGCCTATCACATAGGAAATGCTCAATGCATGTGAATTATTAGAAATCATCCATCCAGTCCAACTTCTCCAGTTTAAACAAGTAAACTGAGGTCAGAGGCTGGAATGAGAGCTAATGTCTGGCACTGAGTTCCAAGTGCCTTTACAGCACGCTCCAGTGCAGGGCGAGTGGAAGTTCCTGGAGTCTTGAAGCTCCTCCACCACCACCCCCATCATCATGTTCTAAACCCAGAACCAGAGGCCACCTTCTGAGTTCACTGGACCCACCTGCCTCCTTCAGGGGCAGGTATGCCTGGTAAGAGTTGAGGTCACTCAGCCATAGCAAATATTTTTTGGGATGAGACAACTACAGATCACGTCCAGTGGCTGTGAGTCAGGGCGACCCATCTACAAGGTGCTGAGTGAGGTCCAGCATGTTGACCTGGCCTCCTTGGGGTTGCTGGACATGCAGGGCTGTGGCCATACAGCAGAGGTCAGAGGAGGGCAGGCTCCTACTCTTGCAACCCCGCCCTCACGTCCCTCTGTCGTGGGGGTCTCTCACACCCACCCCACCTCCAGGCCCCTCGGGACTTCGCTTGGGGCTCAGAGGGAGGGCAGGCTGATTCAGCCAGCTTCCCATCTAGGCACAAATGGGCACCTGGCATCCACAGCCTCATTAAAATTGAAGGTGGGACCCTTGTTCTGGGAAGAGATTTTCAAAGGGACTTTTAAATTTTTTAATAAATTTATTTATTTTTGGCTGCGTTGGGTCTTTGTTGCTGCGTGCAGGCTTTCTCTAGTTGCTGCGAGTGGGGGCTACTCTTCGTTGTGGTGCGCGGGCTTCTCACTGCGGTGGCGTCTCTTGTTGTGGAGCACGGGCTCTAGGTGTGCGGGCTTTAGTAGTTACAGCACTCGGGCTCAGTAGTTGTGGCTTGTGGGCTCTAGGGCGTGGGCTCCGTAGTTGTGGCACATGGGCTTAGTCCGCGGCCTGTGGGATCTTCCTGGACCAGGGCTCGAACCCGTGTCCCCTGCATTGGCAGGCGGATTCTTAACCACTGAGCCACCAGGGAAGTCCCTCAAAGGGACTTTTCCCCACAAAGAAGCAGCAGCAAGAAAAGCAGATGACCCAGGTTCAAACGTGGGCCTATCCTAGGGCCCTCGGACACCTACTGTCTAAGACAGTGGCTCTGGAAGAGGGATAGTTTTGTTCCCGAGGACACCTGGCGACGCCTGGAGACAGTTTTGGTTGTTATAACTGGGGAGGGGTGGTGTGCCTGTCCTCCTGGCATTTAGTGGGTAGATATTTAGCAGTCAAGGATGCTGCTAAATATCCCATAATGCACAGCACAGACCACACGACAGAGGATTACCCAGCCCAATGTCAACAGTGCCCAGGTTGAGAAACCCTGGTCTAAGAGCCATCTGTCCAGCAGGGGAAACCTTCGCCTCAGAGCTGCCTTGAAGATTGAGGGAAACAATGCATGTGAAGAACCACGACTGGACCTAGCTCATGCTCCATGTCTGCAAGGGACCTTCGTTTTCTGAGGCCTTTTCTTGGCCTGGGATACCCTCGCTGGTGGGCGGAGGTGGAGTGGGCACACCCCCTCACATGAGAATTGATCTTTCTGAATTGATCTTGGTGTTTCTGCCCCACCCAGCCTGAAGCAGAGTTTCTAGAACAGTCTGGTGCTCACTTGCAAACCCTTTCAACAAACAGAAAGCAGGCTCTGGAGGAGGAGCCCACTGTTTCGGCAGGTGGGTTCCGTAGGGAAAACGGGCACTTGCCTTTCCACCCGTGCCTCTCAGCCCTTGGGCTCATCAAGTCTCCCTGTGACCCACCCATCCACCCCTTTCACTCGAGTCTGTGAGGCAGAGAGAGGGGAGAGGACAGGAGGCAAAAAAACACCTCCTCCAAGCTGTCCTCAGGCCTAGCAGATGCCCAGCAGGGAGGAAGATTTGTTTAGAAGCAGCCCCGCGCAGAGGCTGCTGTGAAGCACAGTCAAGGATCTGGCCAGCCCTCCCTGCCACTCACCTCAGCTGGCACCTGGCTCTCCTTCAGCCTTAACAGCCGAGGGGTCAAGTGTCTTGTCTACAAAAATCGGTCCCAAATAAATCATCACCTTCTCCTCTGCGATGGGACTGATGAACCCCGATCAGAATCCCCACACCCTGGCCCCTGAGCTCTGCTTTGCTGGTCTACCAGCTCAAGCATAATAGATTATCGGATTATAGCCCCGATGGGGGTGGAAGGGTCAGGCCAGTTGATAAAGATGGGACCCTGAGACCCCTTCTGGCACTGCTCATTTGTGGGGTCTGGGGGACCTGGGGGATTAAGATCACACCCTCCTTCTCTGGGTCTCGGGTTTAAGGCACATGTTCAGTGGGGGACACCACCACCTTCCAAACCTCACTGACGGCAGTAGGCCAAGCTGGGGGCGGGTGGGGTTTCTGAGTCTGGAAATCCAGACTCCAGGACAAGCCCAGACACACAGCTGTTCTCAAAAAGGAAGCAGCAGCAGTGGGGGAAGGGCAACAACACACCGAGAAGGGGGGAAAGAGGAGACCCAAGAACTTCCGACTGATTGAGCACAATTAAAAGGGCCTAACGAAAGATCTGTTCTGAGTCTCCAGGTCAGAGCTGCCTCCTGCCACAGGAATCTCCTTCCTGGGGAAACACTGGTTTGTTTCCTTTTCTTTTGGCTGCACTGCTAGGCTTGTGGGATCTTACTTCCTCAACCAGGGATCGAACCTGGGCCCTCATCAGTGAAAGTGCAGAGTCCTAACCACTGGACCCCCAGGGAATTGCCTCTGGGGAAACATTTATGGGCTTCCTGCTCAAGGGGTGATCCCATCATGAAAGTTCTAGGCTCAAGCTGCTCACCAAATGTTCCTTCCAAGGACCCTCATCCCTCTGGCTGTTCCAGCTTCCAGCTTTCCTGTCACTTTTTTTTTTTAAATAAATAAATAAAGTTATTTATTTATTTTTGGCTGTGTTGGGTCTCTGTTGCTGCGCGCAGGCTTTCTGTAGTTGTGGCTACTCTTCGCTGAGGTGCGTGAGCTTCTCATCGTGGTGGCTTCTCTTGTTGTGGAGCACAGGCTCTAGGCACGTGGGCTCAGTAGTTGTGGCTCGTGGGCTCCAGAGCACAGGCTTAGTAGTTGTGGCGCACGGGCTTTGCTGCTCCATGGCATGTGGGATCTTCCCGGGCCAGGCTTGAACCCGTGTCCCCTGCAGTGGCAGGTGGATTCTTAACCACTGTGCCACCAGGGAAGTCCCTTTCCTGTCACTTTCTAATGCCACAAACTTTCTGACATCCTCCCCTCCCAAACCAAGCTTTTCTCCCAAGCTTTTCCCTTCCTCAACTAGCTTTACACTGGGTGCCCCCAGATGGTGGGATCTGGCCTGTAGCTTGGCACAGGTGGCTGGGCAAAGATGGACAAGCTCCGGGTGGTATGTGGATGGTAGGAGCTGTCTGTCTCTCTAACCCCAGGCAGGAAGAGGGGGAGTGAGCGACAGAAACTGTGTATGAGGCCTGTCGGCCCCTCATACCCACCCAAAGGCCCTGGAGCATCCCTGAGCCCTCTCAGGCACTGAACTCCCCAGGCCTGAGGATGGCAAATATCCCTCTTCTCCAGGTGTGTGGCTACTCCCCCGTTCCCGTTTCACCTGTTTTGTGTGTGAGTGCGTGCACGCGATGCGTGTGCACACACACTGACTGGTCTACAGCACTTGAAGGCCAAGGGGGAGGTGGCATGGGTCCTTTGCCCTGTGCCCTCCCTGCCCCATCCAGGGCAGCTGCGATCCCCCCCCCCGCCAACCAGTGTTGGCTGGCCTTACCTCCCTCCTTGGGGCCCTCACCTGCCTCCATTAGTGTAGTAAATATCTCACAACACCCCTTTCCCATCAAGAGGATCCCGACAGATTCTTGCACCGGTGGGGGTGGGGGTGGGGGTGGGGGTGGGGTGGGGGTGGGGGTGGGGGTGGGGAATGAGCCCTAATGTCCACTCTTTGGCTCCTAATGTTTAGAATCATGGGGGCAGAAAGGGATCTTGAACTCACCCAACCCCCTGCCATTTTACAGAATACAAAAATGGGGAGAAAATGACAGCCTAACGCTTGAGGCTACTCGCCGCAGCTTGGGACAGGGGTCTGAGTCCCCTGGCACGAGGCCCAGAGTGTCTGGATGCACTGTAACTCAGCAAGCCCCTCCAAGAGTTACCCGAGTGGTGGTGTGCAGGAGAGGCAGTTGGAGATTTATTCCAGTCACACAGATTCTATCCCTCTAATCCTCACGCCCTCCTCGTTTCCTTTTCAGCAGTGGTTATAAAATCCAGGAAATAAATGTGGATGCATGGCCTATAAAGGGCTGAGTTGGTGCTGTGACCTGCTGAGTTCTGTAACTCCTATTTCTCATCAGCCTGGGATGCAGAAGTTTCTTATTGAAGCAACGCACTAAGCTGATTCCATGCTATTTCTCTTTGCCTTGTTCAGCGGCGGCAGTCGCAGAACTTCCTTTGCAACTTCAAACACCAGAACTAGGCGGCATGGATGCTTCCAAAAATTCCCTTCTTTAATCCTTTGGGCCAACGTTTCTCTCTTACCCATAAAAACCCCTGCTCACCTCAGCAGGGTCCCAGGCTCTAGACCACCTGCCTTCCCCTTGGGTTCCTGGCCTATAGGTTGCCTTGGCTGCGGAGGCTCAGAAACGGTGTTTTCCCTGCCCCTGGTGAACGAAAGGAGTGAGCCATCAGGGCTCTGAGGATCTAGAGAGAGTCCGGTAGAAGGAACACTTCAATCTCTGCTGTTGGCTAACAGCCACTCTGGGCCTCTGCTTGCTTGTTAGTAAAGGGAATCAGTTTACCTTATGTGTACACTTTGACCCCCAGTAGGCACCCTCCTTGATCTGGTCCGGCCTGGTGAGGATGAAGGGGAGGGACGAGGGGCCGGCAGTCTTTGGAAGGCTAAGCCCACCGCAGCGCCACCTTGTGTCCAAAGGGCAGCAGAGCCCAGCCTCTCCACAGCAAGGCCACTTTCCCAAACAAGTTCATTTCCTGTTCCCCCCCCCTTTTCTGCTCTGGGAGGGGGGCTGGTACTGGGAAGCCAAGGATCCTCCCTAATTAAGCACCACTTCTCAGCCTTTCTCTTTTTTCCCCAAGTGATGCCACAAAAGGGCCCTAGTGAGAAACTCTCTGAAGGCTCAGCTGACATTCTAAAGGAGACTTTTGGAGACCTGTTCCCAGGTTCAGGGAGGGAAAGATGGACACCCAAGGGAAGCTCAGGACCCACAGAACTCAAGTGTCTCTCTTCTTAATAAGACATATTCCTTCCATTCATGGGAGTGATACTCTGATGCCTCAGGGACACACTGGTGCACAGGGACAAACCGGTGCATCAAAGCAGTTGGTTTTACCAAGTGGTGTAGGCTACACGAATTCCATTAAGGGTCTGGCTGGGCATGAAGGCTACTAGTCCACACAACTCAAACTGCACATGGCACAGATGAGCCAGCCTCAAAGAATATCACCCTAGAAGAAGCCTTAGAGCTCATCTGAGCCAAGTCCCAACTTTTACAGGTAAGGAAAGCTGAGGGTCCAGGGAGAGCGATGACTTTTGGTGGATCCGTAGCAGGAAAGGCCAGAACCTTTGGTTCTTTAGGTAGGAAGATGTGGCTTTTGAGGTGTTTTCTGGTTCCCATCATATCACACCAGAGTGGGCTTTCAAAGAAAGGGCTGTCACCTTGGCACCCCAGAAACATGGACATAATAGGAGGCAGAAGAGTCTGATAAACCTTCAATTGGGTAAAAGCCCAGGACTGGGTCTCCAAATCAGCCAAGGTCTGCCTTGAGGCATCTGCCCAGTTTCTGCTTATCTCCAGCCAGGCTCCTCCAGGAAGGAAGGATGTTTGAGATGCCTCTTAGAATCAATATTGGAGTCTTTTCTGGTGAAGAACATGCCAAACTTTTGCTCCTAGTTCCTTATTTACAGCCCCAGGCAAACTCTCCAAGATAGAAATGTAGATTTTTCCTACAGAATAAACGCCTGTTTCCACAGAAGCATAGTGGGCCAAAATACAGCAAAAGGCCAGCAGCTGAAAATTCACTCCAGGATTTGTCACTTTGGGCTAGCCAAAGGTAAAGAAAAGTAAGTTTAATGAGAAAGGACAACAGGAAAAGAAATTGAGGCCTCAGTGGGGAAAGGACACAATGTTTGTTTACTGTTGAGTACATCATCTCATTTCATCTTTCCAACAATCCTTTGAACGATGTATCATTACTACAATACTCCTGAGGACCCAAATTCAAGTTTTTGAAAGACTGCTCCACTCTTTTTGGGGATTTCTGTACCTGAGATGGCCCACAAAAATCTTAACAGATGAGGGTTTGTGATCTTCCTCGGGCGGAGTAATGCTAAGCCTCTTAGTTTTGTTTTTTTAAAAAATATTTATTTGTCTATTTATTTGGCTGCACCAAGTCTTAGTTGCAGCACTCGGGATCTTTTAGTTGCGGCATGCGGTCTCTTACTTTCGGCACGCGGGCTCTTAGTTGTGGCATGCAGATCTAGTTCCCTGACCAGGGATCGAACCCGGGCCCCCTGCATTGGGACCGGGGAAGTCTCTCACCGCTGGACCACCAGGGAAGGTCCATAAGCTTCTTAATCATGTAGAGAGCATATGATCCTCCCTGCCACCACACCACACCCTGCTGGGCATCAGATGTTAATATTTTATTTAGTCCTGTATGTCTTCTTTCTACCTGTTTATATGCAGTGACTAGGAGTTTAATTCTTGTCATAAAGCATTATGAGCAACAGATACTGGAAAAATACGTTCTGATGGCATCTAAAAATGTCAAGCTTACCACTGTTTTCATGTTTCAGCATGTCCCTCGGTGTGCCTGCCCAGGAATGAAATGCACTCTTAGATGAAAAAGAGAATATGGATCTCCTCCTGTGTTTAATTTTCATGGAACACTTCTTTCCCTTCAACTGGGGAGCGTCGGGGCAAGAGAGAAAGGCGTTCCCTGAAAGGTCCAATAGACCTGAGGTAACTCTGTTTCCTAACACAGTTCCTTTAGGACAGCCAAGGTCTAGAACACTGATAAAAAGACTGGAAATAAGAATATTCTGTACTACATAAGCACCGAAGACAGTTTTCCCCTTGTTTTTACCACATTACAAAATAGCCAGGCAGACACCATACCGGTATCATTTTTCAGCTAATGCCTCAACGAATGGCCATAATGCTTGACTCCACTTTACCATTTTCGTGTCTACTTTCCTCTCTTACCCTAATCTCCTTGAAGGTGTCTTACTCATCTTCACACACCTGATACGTAGGGACCGCCTGCCAAAGCCTGCTGTTGAGTGCCTAGCGGGGGTAGGTAATGTGCCGACTGCCATCACAAGAACCCTTTGGGATGTTACTCTCCTTTTATAGTAAGGAAACAGAAGAGTTAAGTGACTAGTGAAGGCTCGCAAAATTAGGGAACAGTAGACTCAGGACTGAACCCCAAACCTCCTGATCTGAGATCTAATACTTTTCCCAACACACTTGCAGTAGCCTCTAGCGTGGAGTTAGTCTGGTTATACCTCTGGTTATATGAGGACCCTGGGACTTCACTTATCTCAGCTAGACCTGTTTACCAACGGGCAAGGCCCCTCCTGTGGCTAGGCCTCTGGTTCACCTGAGGACAATAATATACTCCAAAGGGTGGCTCTGTGGATCATCTGTGAATTTATGGAGTAAACACCTTGAGAAAATTATTAGATGTTATGCATATGCGAGCTAGTCATAACAACTAAGAGGTTATAGTATTTTCTATGAAAAAAATAGCCTTACCAAATGAATGGAGATGAAATATTCCCTTTAAGCTTTTAATGTAGCAGTAAGTTCAAAGTACCCTAAACTTCAATTATCCATAAATCAAAGAGGAAAGAGCATTGGGTTGAGTCTGGGGTGAACCTGCTGGCAGGTCACCATGTGCTGGTAATAAATGGCTACTAAGAATGAAGCAGCTTTGTGCTCCTGGAAAACAGATGTTTGTGAATCCAGCTGGGCTGCTTGAGTTCCTCTTAAGCAGCTATTCCCAACAGCAGGATCAGGATCACCAGGGTAACTGTTTTACCAAACACACTAGTAGAATCTGATACTCCTGAGGTGAGAGGAAGAAGGAAATAATTTCATTCTGGAACTAGCTCCTGGGTGATTTTGGCCACACCTCCCTCTCCTGGCCTGGTTGAGAACTACAGCTTTTCTGTGAAGTTGCTGCCCACCCTGAGCCGTGACTTACTGGTCCATTTCTCCCTTGAGGCCTCAAATCAAACCATAACTACTTTCTGTCTGTGGGTGGGAGCCAGTGTTCTGCCTGGACGTAGAAGCAAGGAGCTAAACTGTCTCCTTTTGCACAGTGACGTTCTGATAAATTGGATTTCCACAGTAATCAAATTCCACCTGGACGGGGCAACCCTGGACCTGCAAGCAGGTATGGTTGGTGTCTGTATAGACAACACATCAAGGCAAATTAGAGACAGGGTCACAGAACCAGAAAGGTTAGAGCTAGGATTTTTTTTAAGATCACCTGGATACACCAACCCTCCTTTAACACATGAGAACTAAGGTCCAAAGACGTTAAAGAAGAAGTCCTCAACCTAAGCAACACGTCATGCTTACCTATGACACTTTACAGATGCCTGGGTCCAGACCCCATAAGAGAGTCAATTCAACAGGCCTGGGGTAGTGTCATGCCTCTGTGGGTGGCTGTGGAGTACTGTGTTAAACTGAGTGGCCAAGGGTCACAGTAGGGGCAGGGCCTGCTCAGGACTTACTGCCTTCCTTCCCACCAATACCACTGTCTCTAAAGGAAGTGAGTTGTAAAGCTGAACTGTATTAATTACCAAATATTTAAGGTATTCTGAGAAGTTCCCTAACTACAATACCTTTCCTAACATACTGGCCACTGCTGAAGATGCAGTCCGTGCTTTTGTGGTCACCAGGGCTCTCCTGCCCACACCAAGTGTGGGAGGCCTTGGGGCTGGTGAGGAAGAGCTTGGAGGTTTAGGCAGTATCTTTCCACTAACTTTTGAAAGAGAGTCTCACCACTGGGTGGGACTGAGGGCTACAGTTCCAGGTGAGACTACAGGGCTCCTGTCCTGTTCCCTCAATAAAATTAATATGAACGTTTGCTGTCCTGGGCTGTTACTCTAGTCTCTCACTAGAGACTGGCTGAATCACGGACATGATTAAATGAGGCTCAGAAAAAGCTTCCAGAACAGTGACTTGGCAGGCCCCAAAGGACTAAGGGGCAGTTAGGTTAGGTCCTGTAAAGTAGGAATGAGACAGGCTATTCATTATATTCTAGAGCATGCAACCCCACTGGATAGGTGGCTGTGCCTTCAGCTAGTGAACCGTCCTATCACATGCCAATCAGGACTACTTTTACTATCGTGTGAGAACCCCACCATCTTGTAAACAAAGCACGTGACATTAGACTAAATACCACTGTCCTGAATATGGACTCACACTGTGCTACCACGCGGTCAGTTTTACAATCATCCTTCCTTCCGGAGTCTCTCCCAAGCAAAGGGGTCACAACAAGCACACCATATTATCAACATCTACATTACAGCCTGCCTCTTATTCCTGAGTAATCTGGCAAATGGTAGGCCTTGGTATCATGTGTGGGTTGTTACTCAGCTCGCCCACATTTCTAGAAAGCCCTATTGTCTATTATTCATATGTCACTTAAACACGTGAGCCAAGCGAACATGTTCTTCATGTATTGCTCACTGCTTACCCTCAGCCAGTGCCAAATGGCGACAGTCCTGACCCTTGGAAATGACATGTTTGATGGGAGATGATTATTGGACTTCCAAATATAAATCAAGGTCAGACCCCTAGGAAAGGCAAAAACAAAACAAAACACTCCTCATACATGTTTCATATACATATTTATATATATTTCATGTACAAAGTTACATTCCGAACCCCAGGGATTCCATAATAGAAATAAATACTGAAATAACTACATTGCTAAATGAGCTTTTTGCTCATAGAAATGAAGCATCAGCCTCTAAAGAAACAGCAAGTGGGACCCTCTAGAACCCATTTTTAAGATTATAGAGGCAAGTAAAATTCTGAGTAAAATGTCCTGGACAAAAAACAAATTCAGACCATAAAATGGCTAAAATATATTCAAGTGTTGAGAAACGTATGACAAAATTAATAATAAAAGCTTAATTTTTTTTAAAGAAAAGACAAGACATTTAGTGTTACAAAATAGCATAACCCTGTTAGAAAAGCATTTATGATTTCCACATTTAATTCTCTCTTCTCTTCTCTTCCCTTAGTACAAACTGGGACCAAAACGAGTCCCTTTCTCAACATGATCAATTAAGAAGAGCCCTAAATCTGGTTGAATCCTTTGGTAATGGTCATAATACTCACAAGGAAATAAATATTCAGTTCCACAGCATTTGCAAGACACACGTTCTTTAGGACAGTTAGTATTATGAGACAATTGTTTTGCTTTGTTCTGTCACTAAGGCAACCTATGTTAAAGGGTCCATTCTCACACGTAGGAAGACCTTTACAAGAAATGAACAACACAGAAACTGAGAGAATGTATTTTAACCTTTTCTATGCAAACACGCTTCATGTGAAAAGTTATGTGCTGCATATTTTGTACTCAAAATGTTTTACATTCTCAACAAGCTGCAGCTATTAAGATATTCATTCCTATTTAAAAAATTTAGATCCACACAAATTAGAAAAAAACACTCAAAAGTGAATTCCTAAAGAATATTATCCCTTTGCCTCACAGGGATTTTAACCTGCATCGAGCAGTGAGAATTACGTTGATGTATACGATACTGTCATATTTGTAAATCAGCACTGTTGGAACATCGGCAATTTCACATGGTTCAACATCACACATAACCCAAACGTAACAGAATGAGAAAATTCTCAGGTATTCCTTATTTCTTCCAATAGGGGTAATTTTTTTTACATGGAGAGACCAACCTGAGGTACTCAAGCCTCTTCTTTACCACCAATGTGGTAGCTACAGGCAATTACACCGACCACTCGCTGCTTACAAGAAGCTTACATTTTGGCATCTTCTTTCTAAGGCTACCACCTTGACCAAAGTGAACGCTACAAGAATATAAGCCTATTGTTGGGGAAAAGGTGGAAGTAAAGCAATCTGCAAAAAATATTTAACTGAAATCACAAACATAAAGACAAAAGCTCCTAAAACAAAGTTTACAGACATTTCTGTACTCTCTAGTCCCTGAAGTTAACAGGGCCACAGATAACTGACAGTTTCAGATAAAATAACTACACACCCATATTCCTTAAGTTAAAGCCGGTAAGCTTAAAAACAGCAATAAACAACCATTGTAACATGTTTGCATTTTTCATCTTTAACTCCTGATTTCCTAAATTACAGTCAGTCATAGAAACATGTAAAAGACCGAACAGTACATGGGGTCTGATTCTGGGATGTTTACTTCTTGGGATTAAAATTCCCGAACACTTTGGTGTCTCTTTTTTGTGAATTTATACAACATTCCTCCAAAATATTTAATAATGTGGGGTTTTTTTAAGGTATTGCCAACAATGGCTCAGATTTATAAAATAAAATAAAATATAAAATAAAATAAAAACATAGCTTATAAGCTATGGAAAAGTGACCTAAGTTTTGGTGCCCTGAAAAAAGTGACTAAGTAGCTCAAGTAAAAAAATTATCCTTTTAATACAGCTTTTACCAAAAGAGTTTTTTTTCTCCTAGCCATCTAAAGTGGCCACAATTGTACTGTGTACATAATGTGCTTATAGACACCTGTGGCCAAATGGATCCAAAGGCCTCCTCTGATGCATTAAATCCTGTGTACTTTATAATCTAGCCTAATCATCTATATGCTTAAAACACACTGGTAGTACTTTTTACAAATATCTTTCCATTACAGTTCAGAAAAAGAGTCCTTGGTCCTTAAGGATGCTTAGACAATCTGAGACTTTTGTTGTTTCCTTTTCCTGAAGCAGTCCTTCCGATGACTGGGGGGCCTTTGTCCAATAACT
Organism: Mesoplodon bidens; assembly: GCF_964165515.1. Lineage (NCBI taxonomy): Eukaryota > Metazoa > Chordata > Mammalia > Artiodactyla > Ziphiidae > Mesoplodon > Mesoplodon bidens. The sequence goes on from NC_138179.1 coordinate 56,649,804, forward strand.
TCATATTTTAAGACAGTGCTTAAACTTATATTTAGTTTTGCTTAACATAATGGATTAAGAAGAATGATAAATCATAAATTTTCAAGAAGTCTGAGAGGGAAAAAAACTGCAGCATAATGGTTTTTTAAAACTTATTAAACAAGAAAATCAATTATACCCAGACTCTGTTTTTTAAACGGGCAATTGTGAGTGAAAAGACTGTAATGTCAACTTTTACTTTAGGCTGTTTTGGCTTTGTCTTCTTCTCCTTCAAAGTCTTCTTCATTGAGGATGGCATTTTAATCTCACAAGGGCACAAAAGCTTAAATACCATTTACATACAGAATATCAAGTACTGGCAGTTGTATAGTTTTATACAGAACAAGAGAAAACACCGTTTCTAATTAAATCTCTCGTTCAGCTCATTAGGCCATTACTCCATCACCACGACAGCTTTACTCTCACTAACTGATAAGAGCAGTCCAAGAACAACTGGTAAACAAGTGAATTTTTTACACGGAAAAAAACTCATCCAACCACGATCATCCACTGATACAAGAAATCCAAGACACAATTTCCTTAAAAAAAAAATCCTCCCATTGCTGAAGTGTATCTTCTAAGCCTTATAAATAATAAACCTTTCAAACATGTCGGTATGAAAATGAGTGAGACTAGTCTCAAAAACAAACAAATAAGCAAACAAAAAAACACAGACTATTCAGAGAAGCAGGCCTCATAAACTTTAGAGCTCTAATAAGTCAGAAACAAGAAACTTTTATTTAAATAGTGTAGTCTTAATTTCTTTAATATAAAACCCCCCCCCCGCAAAATCTGATGAAAACAAAGCTTTATATACCATATAAACAAGATTTGTCAGATTTGAAAGTGAAAGTTAAAGTAATTTACAGTTAGCTTTTAGCCCTCTCGGGACATTTAGATAAATCCTGATAATCTACCTGATATTAGTTTGTGTCAATTTTATAATACACTGGGGAAAACTTTACTATTGTACTTAATGGTACAGTTTCATTTATCAAGTGTTTCCATTAATTCCATTATGAGTGATAGCTAAAAAGTGACCCCATCAAATGAAGTAAGTGACATTAGCTGTGGCAGAGTAAACCACAACTGGATTGCTTTCTAAAATTCACCAGTTTGCAGAAAGTAAACATTCTTTGATTTGTTCATAATATACTGAAATTGCCTATAACACTGGTGCAGTAAAACAGCTAGTTCCTGTACTGTTACAGTAGGACAGATTTTATAGCATAGTTAACAGAAAAAAAATGCTCATATATTATGTGGTGAAACTTATTTTACAAAGAGAGCATTAAATAAAGGGAAAAAGGGAAAATAAACCATGCAGAAGAGATGGCTTCCCCATCGCCACCTGTTTCCTATGGGTTCACTCACTACCATACATCACTTGCCACACTATCAAGTGACTCCTTTCCGCTTTGGTGACAGAAGGTTCGAGTGGAAGATCCTCTCCAAGAAGCTCTGATTCTCCACCTTCATCACCTGGTGGATGAAATGGAGACTCCGGTTAAGCATTTTGAAGATACAGGCTGATGCACATCAGACTCATGGTTAGTCCATGAGCAGCATGCATAGAACTTGTCTGACGCCCATTTCAGAGAACACAGTAAAAGAAATGCCATGCGTCACAATCTTCACTGCCTAACTTCTGAAAAAGACTACTGTGATCGATTTCTCATAGTTAAAATATTACAGGATATGAAAAAGGAAACGGAACAAAAAAAAGATCAAATTCAATTTTTAAAAAGTATACTTACTATTAAAATCAACCTATGCTTTAAGACAAATTCTGCTTTTCAGGCTGGATTACCTAGAGATACTGACAAACCTGGTTAAGCAATTTTATGTTATTTTTAGGAGCCAAAATGGAAGAAATTTTTAGTGGAAATGAAAAGACCACATAAAGATTTTACTGACATACTCTTTAGTATGGTTCAGACTACCATATTGCAATCGAAGAAAAAGTTCCAAAAATCACCCAGCCGAGTGAAGGCCATCTCTCTCTATAAAGGAATTCTGCACCAACAGTCAGTTCACTTTGAAGTGACTCCATTCCTACTGACACCACCATTTCTAAACTTAACATTAAAAGCCCTGCCTTAAATATGTGTCAACAAGCCTTCTGCATCAGAAATTTTAGTTTATACTAATTACATGTGGCACACTGTCATTTATATGACCCTAAATTTTATATTCTTTTTTTTTAACAGAATTAAAACTAAAGTATTAGTCACCAGTCTACGACATTATATTCTCTAAGGCCTTACGTTTAGAAACTTTTTCAATCATTGTGATTTTAGGCCAGTCCAAAAGCTTCCTTTGTTTATAGCAAATAAATAAATTTACATCACAGTGCTTTACAGTTTACAAAGCACTACACTTTCACAAACATCAATTCCCTGTGTTTTCTTTGAAACCTCTCTGGCCATTGCTTCTTAGATCCCTTCATAAGCTCTAATGATTCTTTAAATGGAGGATTAAAACAGGGTTCTATCCTAGAACCTTTTCTTCTGGCCCTTACATATTCTCCTTGGATGAACTCATCAACCCTTGTGACTTTTAGTACCACTGCATGTCAGCAGTCCTCATATTCCTCCCTCCTGAGATATGAAACCCTTATACCCAAAAGCCCGGTGGACATCGTCCACCTAGATAACTCCCAACTTCCACGCACTCCAAGGTCAGCATGTCCAACACAGAACTCCTCATTCCACTCCCTCCAGATCTGCTGCTTCTGTTCTGATAGTCATTAACTCTAAGTAAATGGATCACTACCTCTTCCTTCACATTCTGTTAGTTACCAATTCCCCATCATAGTGCTAGTCTACTCCTACTGTTTCTACCTTACTCATTTATTTTTTCCTAACCCGTTCCCTACCTCTAGTCTTACACCTCTAATCCATTTACACACACATCTAATCATACTGCTCTTCTATTTAAAAGTCCTCCAATAATTTTCCTTTGCTTTAAAGTGCAAACTCCTTAATGAGGTATATAAAGGCCTTCCATAATCAAGCCCCTCCCTCCATTTCTAGATTTATCTCTGGTCAAATTTATATTTGCTTCTACTCCATGCTCCAGTCATTTTTAAGTAGTTGTTCTTCATCTAAGGTGGTTTCACATTTCTAAGCCTTGGTCAAGCTATCTCTTACCTTGGAATGCCAGTCTCCCCAGACGTCCCCATACCATCCCCACCCCAATTCTTCAGACTCATGCTCCTCAGTACTGACTCATCTCAAGCATCATTTCCTGACTTCCTTCTTCCCCTACCCCTAGGAAAAACTGACTACTCCCCATCAGAGCATCTGTAACACTGTAACTTATTAACATGTTTCTATCTCTGTATTGTTCTATAATTTATTGGAGGGAGACTTTGTCTGATTTGTTTTTGTATCTCAAGCTCAAGGCTAACAGGTACACAGTAGATAGTTATTCTTTATAAGGTGAGAAAATGAACAAATGAAATGAATTTGGTTACAAACAACACTTTATGAAGTATTTTTATTTCTCCACTTTGCAGGTGAGGAAACTGAGGTTCTGGGAGGTTGAATGGTTTCCCCAAGGCCTTCTGACTCCATGTGCTCTTCACATATACCTCAACATACGACCAAACCCTGCTATTTTCTAATGCTCCTTCAAATAAACACACCTTGGTATAAAAAGGAAAAAAAAATCATGAAAGTAGGGAAAAAAGAAATATAAAATCATTTTCCAAGTAAAGAGTTCAAAGAAAACCTCTTAGAAATCATGTATCTGAGTTTCTTGCTTACTGTGGGTGAAAATCCACATCATGGAACAGTGGAAACGAAGCCCCCAGAACCAATGACCTACCCATTCGGAAGTCAATGTAGCCCTCTCCTCCACTGATGACAAGCATAGACTTCAAGGGTGTCTGGCTGCCAGGCTCCTGTGCAGATGGCCCTGCTCTGTCAACTGTTAGATCTGTGCCACTGCTGCCGCTTTGTGGGCTGATGACTTGACCTATTTATACAGGAACAGAAGTGAATATTACTTATCAAGCATTGGGGTGGGAGAGACTCATTTTTTCTGAATATTTTCAGAAAGCTGAACAAGGTAAGTACATTCTAATACAGCCAAAGTACTGGGGATGTTAGAAGCCTCTGCATGATCAGAAAACATCTATAAAGGTCATGAAAGCCCAATTTGAAATCCAAGTAAAGCTATTTTGTACCAAAACAGAAATAGGTCCAGAATTCAATATGAAATCTGTATATGGCTCAGCTGGTCTTAGCTGCCTGCTTCAGACTATTATAATCTACATTGTTTTATCTGAGGGGTAGTGGAAAGATCTCTCCCCTGGAAGGGTACATGTGTGTTTATGTAAGAGACTGAGAAAAGTCTTCAACTTCAGCCTTAAGAATTTGGATATTCATAATTAATATTTGAATTGATTTCAAATCCATGGTTTCCTCATATTTAAGAAAAGTACATCTTATTTTTAATTTAGATTATGCAAATAAAATTACTGGGTAATGTGTAATTTGTTCTAACATTTAAGTTCTAATGTAGAATCTTTAAGCATGAAATGATAGAGAGAAACCTTGAAATATCATTCACACTATAACCTCTATGAGTGTGGGGTATTTTTTCTTGCCAGGTCTGCTGTCCTTTGGTCAAACTACACAGACCATGCTTTTAGGTGATAACAGGACAGAGTCCCATGATGTGAAACACTTTATAAACAATTAATTTATGTTGGACATGGATAGGACAGTTTGATTTATTTTCACAGTGCCTCATTCATGCATTATTCAATTATACTCTAGAAGAAATCAAGCCTGCTAGAGATAACTTCTGTTAGCAGACTAGTTAGTTTTGCCACAGAAGCAAGAGCACAGTGGTATGATATTAAGGCCATCCTGAATGGTTTAATCCTTAGGGCCAACTGGCCAACAAACAACAATGTTGCCAATTCCACTTCCAGATTTATACCCAACAGAAAAGTCTCTCCCATATGCACAAGAAGGTCTACTGCAGTATTGTTCTTTAATAGTGGAGGGAAAACAGAGAAAAAGCCTAGAAGTTGATCTACAGGAGAATGGATAAAAGGTAGCATATTTATTCAGATACTAGATTACCACGGTTAAATGAATGAACTAGACCTTTATGCATAAATATTAACAAATCTCAAAAATGAGAAATAAGTTGCAGAATAATATATATGTAACATAAGACTTAAAAATACCAAAAATACTACACATTGTTTATAGATATGTTCCAATGTAGTAAAAATACAAAAACATGGGCAGAAGGATACATTTCAACTTCAGGATAGTGGTTACAGATAGACAGGAAAGGAGGAAGGGAAGGGGATTAGAGAAAATACGAAGGAGACTCAAAGGGGACTCTACGGCATTCTTTTTTTTTTTTTTTTGTGGTACGTGGGCCTCTCACTGTTGTGGCCTCTCCCGCTGCGGAGCACAGGCTCCGGACGCGCAGGCTCAGCGGCCATGGCTCACGGGCCCAGCCGCTCCTCGGCATGTGGGATCTTCCCGGACCGGGGCACGAACCCGCATCCCCTGCATCGGCAGGCGGACCCTCAACCACTGCGCCACCACGGAAGACCCCCTTTTTTTTTTTTTTTTTTAAAAGCAAGAAAAGGAACTTCCCTGGTGGTCCAGTGGTTAAGAATCCATCTTGCAATGCAGGGGATGCTGGTTCGATCCCTGGTCGGGGAACTAAGATCCCACAGGCTGCAGGGCATGCGTCCATGTGCCACAACTACTGAGCCTGCACGTCACAACTACACAGCCTACATGCTCTGAAGACCCTGCGCCACAAATACAGAGCCCCACACAATCTGGAGCCTGCATGCCACAACTAGAGAGCCCGCACGCCACAACTACTGAGAAGCCTGTGCACTGCAACAAGAGCCCGTAGGCCGCAATGAAAGATCCCACGTGCCACAACTAAGACCCAATGCAGCCAAAAAATAAATTAAAAAAAAAATTCCGCTTCTAGAAGTTTATTCTGAGGAAATAACTATACAAAAATATACATGTACATTTCAAGAAGTTCATTACCATGTTGTTAAGAATACTGAATAATTGGTTAGGGTACCATGTGCCAACCCTATACTATATACATTTAATCATTTAATCTTTGGAACATCCTAGGGAAAAATTATAGTGGCTAATTTTATGTGTCAAATGTCTTGGCTCGGGTGCCGAGACATTTGCTCAAACTCTGTGAAGGTATTTTTTAGAAGTAATGAACATTTAAATGAGCGGACTTTGAGTAAAGCAGATTACTCTCCATAATGTGGGTGGGCCAATCAGCTGAAGGCCTTAAGAGAAAAAGATAGGTCCCTCAAGGAGAAGGGAATTCTGCCTCCGGGTTGCCTTTACACTTGAGCTGCAAACATCAGCTCTTTCCCAGGCCTCCAGCCCGCCAGCCTTCTCTGCAGATTTCAGACTTGCCGACCCCCATAATCACATGAACCAATTCCTTAAATTAAATCAATCTCTCTCTCTCCCCCTCTTTGCACTCGCTCGCTCTCTCTCATACACACACACACACACACACACACACACACACACACACACGAACGCACACACTCACGCGCACATACCCTATTGGTTCTGTTCCTCGGCATAACCCTAATACACTGAGATACCACCATGTCCAACATCACACAGTTGGTGTGGCAAAGCCAGATCTGAACTTTGTCTAACTCCTAAACTTGCCTCTTACAGGGAAAAAAAACCCCAGACATAGGTCCTGCTTACAGATGATCAGTAACAGCACTTTAGTATTCTCAAGAGACAGAACATTTTTCACTGGACGTCATCACTGCCACCTTTCATCTGGATGGTGCTTTAGAGTTCCCAAAGCCCTTTCATTAGTCTTTACAACAAATGAGGTTGGCAGAGCAGATATTAATCACATCCACTTAGGAAATAAAGAAATGAGTATCAGAGGTTAAGCAATTTGCTCAAGACAACAAGGCAAGTGGTAAAGGCCCAGACCCCGGGACTCCTGCTGTTTTTTGCCACAGCGCTCAAGGTATCAGAGCACATTTTCCATCCCTTCCTGAATATAGCCTTGATGATAGGGACTTCTTTCTAGAAATCTCCTTTATGAGGCCAAAACCATTTTCGGTATTCTGCAGTGACAAAATAATACCATTGCTTTTCAAAAGTAAAGAAGTCTCCAAATAAAAACCAAGTTTGGGGCTTCCCTGGTGGCGCAGTGGTTGGGAGTCTGCCTGCCGATGCAGGGGACGCGGGTTCGTGCCCCGGTCGGGGAAGATCCCACATGCTGCGGAGTGGCTGGGCCCGTGAGCCATGGCCGCTGGGCCTGCGCGTCCAGAGCTTGTGCTCCGCAATGGGAGAGGCCGCGACAGTGAGAGGCCCGTGTATCACAAAAAAAAAAAAAAAAACCAAGTTTGTTTTTGGGGTAGAGGAGAGATTCCAAAACAGCTTCTATCAAGTATCTCTATAGCACTTTATTCATACCTCCGTTATAGAACATTTCATGTGCTATATTGGAATTATCCGTAATTTCAGTACTTGGTATTAGACTAGGGAGAGGAACCAAGGGACAAGGCAATTACAGTTGGCCCTTGAATAATGCAGGGGTTGGGGCACTGACCCTCTGCGCAGTCAAAAATCTGAGTGAAATTAATAGTCAGCCCTCCATATTCATGGTTCCTCTGTGTCCACAATCTGCATCCAAAGATTCAACCACATGGATCATGTAGGACTGTAGTGTTCACTACTGAAAAAAATCTGTGTACAAGTGGATCAGTGCAGTTCAAATGCACATTGTTCAACAGTCAACTGGACATACAACTTCTCAACAGAAAAATCTAACTCACCTGGGACTGCCACAAAGAATTTCACAGCATCCCTGTGCCCATGGAAGCAAAGCTGTGCATGTGCCATTGAACAATAGGGTATAAATGTCCCTGGTGTCACTTTATCACTGTTTTCATCGCCATATACACGGATGACACTTCCAGGACGATTTCCTGATGCTCCTGAGGTTTTATTTGCTGCAATAGAAAACCAAACACCAAATATTTTCCCCTAGAAAACAGTAATGATGCAAGAGATTACTGGTTAATCCTTATGATATTATCTAAAAGCTACAGCCAGTTGAGATAAAAAAAGGGCAGCAATGCCAACTCAAGACAAAGCTGGAAAAAAAAAGATATACAGCATGCTAGTTATTTTTAAGTTTCTCAGTAAATGGAGTAGGGGATTTTGCCAGTCTAGCAATAGTTAAGTTTACTTTTTAAACATATCTATTAATTAAAAAAAAATCATTTTAGTTAACAAAAGAAAAGATTCCTTAGGTATGTCTGTTTTGTTTTTTAATCCTCATTTTAGAAAACTAACCAGTTATATAGCTTAAAGTAAATAAGTATATTTTTTTAGCAGAAGTTTTGTAGTTTATCTTTTGATTTTTTTCTCCCTTCTGGTAAGAATATCTCCCTTGAGGGGTAGTAAAAAGTTGTGTTTAAAAGGATCCATCCAGTACAATAGAGTAGCTTTTATTTACACCAGACTGATGGTTTGCTGAATTATTTTAGAATGACCAGACTCACAAAACATCCCCATTCCATGGACCAGTAAGTAAATGAAAGAAACATGATTGGTAACAGGAGTAAACAATGTAGATTAATGACAGTTTTCAGAGATGTTTCGTGTTTTTATTGGAGGGAAAACAAAGTCTGAAAGAAAGGTCAGCTGCAACAAAAGATGATAAATAGACTAAGCTGCTGAGCAGTAGCTTGGTGGCCATGTAACAAACATTAAAAAAAACAAAAACAAAAAAACACCTGCTGCAATGCAGTGACTGCAAGTGGATGACATTTAGGAACATTCAAGAGGGTATCTAGAGACGTGAGAACGGCCTCACGGTGGCCATGAGAAGCCAGAAGGAAGAGTGTGGTTCAGGATCTGCACTTACCCCTCAGCCCCAGTAAACGTCCCTGGTGGAGGATTACGGCTAAAGTGAGAAAGGAGGAAAGGGGACATGGAGAGGTGCATGACAGGGAGGAGAAGGATTACTATGAGATGCCACTCTCAGCGCCTTCTATCTGGCAACTCGGGAGCTCAGAGCTCCTAACTACATTAACAAAATCCAACTTGGTGTAATACCAAGAAACACACAAAGTCCTTACCAAAGCCTCTAAAGAATATGTCTGCTCGAAAAGGACAATTTTATTTACGGTGGTTTTGCTTTTCTTAATTATAAAGCAATTTAAGTGAATGAGAACTTACTGGGGAACGTTTTCTAAATGCTAATATTTCCCCTTTTCTTTAAGAAATCCCACACAAGTAACTCTGCTAAAATGGAACTCTCGTCTATAAAGAACTGAAATGAACTCTGGGGATCCTGGAATCTCTTAAGATATAAGAAGTGATCTAAACATGTAGATTTATAAGTAGGTGTAGAAACTACAGCTGGGATTAAGAATTTAGGTTCTTTAAATTGGTGGTCCAGTGGTTAGGGCTCCTTGTCTCCACTGCCAGGGGCACGGGTTCTCTGCCTGGCTGGGGAACTGAGATCCCACAAGCCTCGCGGTGTGGCCAAAAAGAAAGAATTTAGGTTCTTTAAAGGCTCCAGATATACCACCATCCAGTCCTCCTCCTTTCCCCTGAAAATTCTGAGGTGTTTATTTATTGACTTATTTTATGGACTTATGGCACTTTTTTTTCAAATCATTCCCTGCCCATGAATTTTGCAACACAAAAACACTTATTTAATGAATGATCAATGTAATGGAACATAATATGAAAAACACACAATGCACATTTTGTTCACAAAAATAATAATAATGAAGCAAATATAAAAAACATACAATGTACATATTGTTCACATTCTTTTCAAATAGAGGTAGATGGCTTGTCTCCAATGTCAGGAAGGATTTGCTGACCTCCTAAGAAACTTCTCCCACAACTCTTAAGCCAAATGGAATATCCTAAACTAACTGCCACAGAGATATGGAAAACTAGGATATTAGATAGTTAGGTAACGTTTCTGGATACTAGTACAATAAAGCTGAAAGAAATAATGGACAGCAACCATTATTTGAGATGAAATAGGACCATGATTCCTGAAATGAGAAAGAGTTTCTCACAATGAAAAACTTTTAACTGTAAATATTGGTCCTGATATACTTGCTAGAGTCTATAAATTTCATAGAAAAAGTGAAGGAACAATAGTTAGATCTCTGCCATCAGTTTGACTTTCTGAATTACCACAGATTTGCCAATAACTAAACAATTCCTTCTACCTGAATTCCAGACAAGGCTGTTCCCCACAACTCTCCTGTGACAGTTACCTAAAAACGTACTTACTTTCTGTCAATGGGATGGAGATAATGACACCGTTTCCTGTCCCTACCCACAAACGATTGCAAGACACCATAAGAGCTGTGATCCTCACAAAAGAGAAGCCCAGTTTTCCAGTACCTGTATGATGGGAGAGAAAACATTTTATTGAAAAACTAGAGCAGATGATGTTTTAGGTTCCAAGTCCCTAAGAGTAGCTGGACTAATATAGCAGAGAGGAAATGTGACCAGAGCTAGTTGGATGTTTCCTGAAGAAGGTGCACGTCAATCAAGGCGAACTCTCATTTGGCTTTATCATCTATCTGACAACTCATGGTTAATGAAAAAAGAAAACTCTAGAAGTGGCTGGCATTACATTATCATTCAGAAGGAAGATGCTGTGCATCAGGAAATATGATACAGGATTTACTTAAGGAGCTGCAAAACCAAACCAAACCAAACCAAACCAAACCAAACAAAAAAACCTCAACAAAAACAATTTACTAGATTGGGGAAATTTAAATGTCCTTCCATTTTATAAACTGAGAGAGTTCTTGCTTGCCTTAATTTTCTTTGCACAGGTAAGAAACAATCTTTGCTAACAAAACCTATATTCTTTCCTTATTTATATATTTGAGTCTAAAGCAGTTTAGAAATTTTAGGATACCATATGCACGTAATTTAGGGAGAATAAACGCACTTTTTTATTTCAAGGGAATTTTTAAACTGATCTTATTTTCAGGGATTTGAGAGGCAAAATTATGAAACAGATAATACATTTAAGACAAACAGCATCTAGTTACTCTTAAGTTCTACTTACCAGACATGGGAGTGTGATCATAGAATCACAGTGTTAGAAGGAACCTTAACTAGTCCTAGCTAGAGACCTTTAACTTAGGGGCAAAGTATATTCCTGAAATTAGTTTATGTCTATGTGTATATATGGCTGATCCAAGGGAGAGGGCACATCAGGTTTCCTGAGGGCGATGACTCTAAAAAAGTTAAAAACCACTGATGCAGTTCAACCTCTCTTCATAAAGAAACCATCTGTGACATCCCTAACAGTCATACAGCACTGGCCTGGGATGCTAAGGACACTGCAAGGAACAAGGCAAAGGTAGTCCCTGCCCTTCATGAAGATTAAGTTCTGTGGGGGAGAGAGACAGTATGTATGATACTGGTACAACCACAGTAATGACAAGCCCGTGAAGAAAAAGTATAAGAGGTCCTAAATAAAACTGGGAGATCAGGAAAGGTCTCTTCTGGATGTGACACATAAGCTATGCCCTGAAAGCCAAGTAAAAAGGGACTAAGAAAAACTTCTCAGACAGAGGATACAGCACATGTGAGGGCCTTGAAATGGGAAAGAACCTGTTGAGTTTAGCTCCGTGTGGGCAGAACAGAGTGAGCAAGGGGCGCGGCCCAGACCATGTAAGTTCTTCTGATAATGTCACAAAATGTCATCTCACCTAAAGACAAGAATATTCTGAAAGTGGCTGGCATTACATAAGTGGAGGTATGTCACAGTGATATCTGCACACTGGTTACTATGCAGAAAACTGACTGGAGTGGAGATAGGAAGACCAGTTAAGAGGCTCATAGTCGTCTGGGGAGGAAAGAATGGTGACCTGGCCTGTGGGAATAGTGGTGGATACAAAGGTGTAGCTAATTTAAGGGAATTCCCTGGCGGCCCAGTGGTTAGGACTCGGCAGTTTCATTGCCAGGGCCTGGGTTCAATATCTGGCTGGGGAACAAAGATCCCGAAAGCTGCATAGGGTGGTCAAAACAAAACAAAAGACGTAACTGAGTTAAGATATTCTGGGGGAAGACCTGACAGTTCCTGCTGATGGGTTAGATGTGGGGAACAAGAGAGGAGTCAAAAATGATCTCAAGTTTCTGCCAGGAACCACAGGGTAGATGGAGCATTTGCCTGACACTTTCAGTGATAAGAGCTCACCATTCCTGAGGCAACTTACTCACTGGTTCAACCCAGCATTTGAGACCATTTAAAAATAAACCGTTTTCTTTGACTGACAAAGATAAAATGCTTTACAAGCTTACCTAGCATTTTGCTTACATAAGGCTCAATGTCCACATCCTGCAGATGTTGATAAGTGTGTGCATGATAGAGACGGAGTGTGGAATCCAAACGAATGGAGACCCACACACCATCACCCACCCAGGCAAGCTGCCGCACTTGGCTCTCCTTCCTGGGGTGTGCATCAAATGATTTCTAGAAAAGATTGTTCAATCACAATGTTACTTTTATTATGCAGGAGTTCGTGTTTACAAACTGTGCAAATTTGCACAATCATTTGGCCGACTATATATTAAAAGAGGAGCCTAAATATGTTTACTCTTATATACACAATTGCTATCATCCTAGACTGCAGAACGAAATGAAGAACTAAAGGATGTTGGGTTTCAGCACTGTGCAGGACACCAACTTATGGAAGCAAGGCTGACACATCCATTCTGTGTAACAGCGTTCAACAAGAAGATGGAATTTAACCTCAGGATTTTGTATTGTTACCGAGCAATACACAAAATAAGATCCTGTTTATAATTAAACAAAAAGGAACCTACAGTGCTGTATGTGTGTGTATAGATATCCGCATGTAAGGAATACATCTAAAAAATAAACGCCAAATGGAACTTCTAGGGTTGGGAACAGGATTTGGGACAGAACTGGGAGAGAACTTTCATCTTAGAAATTTCCTACTGTTTTTCTTTTCTTAAACAATTAGAATAAATTTATGTGTTGTGGCAAAACTTTTAAGAAAACAATGCTAATGCTAAGAGGTTTTTGTTTTCCCAACCAATTCCCATCGCAATATTATTCCTCAGTCTGTGACACATAGACGGATTTGCCTGGACACACACTGAGTGGTGGGGGAGGCTTGAGAGTACTGCTCTCAGACCACCTCTACATACCTAAACATTTCAAGAACCATGTATTCAAATAATACATGTATGCACCTACGGATACTCAGACACACATTTAGTCATTCATGTGTGAATCCTCCTTCCTTTTTAAAAAACCTCTTCCCCTGCTCATAGTCAAAAGCAGAAGGAGAAGTAAAGTAACACAGAAAGCTGAGAATTCATCCAAAATATCACTGGAGTACCCCAAAACACGCAGATTCAGATAACAATTTCTAAAGAAGAAAATAAGTCTTAGGGTCTTCAGGTAATACAAATTCAGTAAGTACAGAAAACATGGGTTAACTTGCCTCTATTTTCATGGCCTTTGGCTGAACCACATAAATTTTGTTCCTATAGCCACACCAAACTTTGTCATGTACCACAGTCATGCATCGGATGGAATGGTGAGGTCGTCCAAGATCTAACAAGTGATAGTTTGACAAATCCCACTGCCCGTCTTTAAAATAAGAAACAGATGATTAGTTTATGCACACTACCTTTTACTCAATTTTAATTCAAGAAACATTCTATTTGGGTGTGTAATTAAATTTATTGATGAAGCATCCCCCGGATACCATGGATTCAGTGTATATTTACAGAGACTGAATTCTTTTGTTCTATAAACTGCGAAGTTGGAAGAGACCTCAAAGGTCATATGGTTCAACCTGTCACCCAGTACCTGGACCCCCATGCTCTCAACAGCAGTGATGTGATAAATCAGTTATAAGTTACCTGTTTATAATAATATTTTAAGAATTAGAATGGATTTAAGGTTATTTGGGGGATAATACTGCTCTCGCTCACTTGCATTTTGATATATCTTCTTGGGTAGAAGTCAAGGGCAATGCACTGCTAACACTTTAGGAATTATGCATACTCTAATTTTAGTGATGACAGAAATACATACAAATGAGAACCAACCACTGTAAGCTTGCTCTGCTTGAACAATTTCAGTGAAAGAAAACATACTACCTCACAAAGCAGCTGTTCCATTGTAAGAAAGCTATAGTTGTCTTAAAAATATTCCCCATACCTAGCTAAAGTCTGCCTGCCTTCTTGTATGTAACCACGCATTAATCTATAGCTTTGCCTAATGGAAACACAGAATAAATCCAGTCCCACTTCATTGCTACTGCCCTGTCTTCTCCTTTCAAAACCAAGCACACCACAGTTTATGGAACCTTCATCCTAACTCCGCTTTGTCCAGATCCATTTAATGTTGATCTACTAGAGTGGAGCAGGATTATCACCAGCCCTGCTCTGGACTCTAATTTCTATGAGGCTTAGGATGTTAACTCGTATTCAGTTTGATATCACTCTTCAGACATACCTCCTCCATCTACTCTTCTGAACCCAAATGTAGGACTTTACAGGTATCCTTAGTAAATGTATTTTGTTTATCTTGTTCAATATAATTTTGGATTCAGTTTACCAAAATATTTATTATTCCATTTTTTCTAGGTTCTTCTACTCACTAGTTGAGTGACCATGAACAAGTGACTAAAATACTCTGTGCCTCAGTTTCCTCATCTATAAAGTGAGGATGACAATAGAATTTTCTTCTTAAGTTGTTGTGAGGATTAAACTCAGATAGTCTATAAAAGGGCCTGAACAAGGTAAAACGGAGGCCTCTCTTTTTGTTATGGAGTCATTAACCAGTAGTATCTATCTAGCACCTGCGTATCATCTACCTCACATTTCTTGAGGCCCCAAAGGACATGAGACTTTGGGAAAAGCCTTGTGAAAATCTGAATTTAGTGGATCTACGTTTTTATAATATTTCCCTGATCTACCATTCTAGTAGGTAGGAAATGAAATATCACTTTTGTTTGATACATGTACCAAGGAGTTACACGCTCAATTCCCTTAATTTAATTCACTCAAGGCAGTTTTCTGACACCACCACCCTTCTGTGTGCAGATGGTAGAAACACTGGTTTAAAGGGGAAGAATATAAAGAACGTGAACATGAAAATGATAAAACCTTAGCCAATTAAAAATTCTTTTTAAAAACATTCCAAATGTAAGTGGTTGCAAATTATTTTTTAAATGCTGGGCAAAAGAAAACACATCCTCTCACTAAATTTCTCCTAACTGAATAAGTATATGAGTGAAAACCAAATACCTCCATTGCACATTATATGAGGACCATGAGGACTATCTGCTCATTACGGTAAACAGGTTTTCACTGAGGTATACTATTAATGTATGTCTGCAGGCAAGAACTCACATATCCACTGATGTCATACACAGTTAGTATTCAGTTTAAACCTTTATTCTTTCTCCTATTAAGTATCATTTCTTTAAAACATAAGAAGCCAATCTGCTTGAAAGTGCTCTTGCAAAGCAACAAATTAGCACACATGTTATATATTCATAACAACTCACCAACTCCTCTGTGAAAGATTGCAAGGGTACCATCAGCCAGGGCCACTAACACAATTCCTTTCACATGTCTGCAAACAGGAATGGGGATTTTAGAACTCTCCACTTGGGAATACGGAAGACACTGCCTGCTACTGAGCTAGCTCAGAGTTTCTCAGAAGGCCAATCTGTGATGTATTAGGAACTTACACGAGAACCTAAATGAACATCATTCTTTTCTTCACTGAGAAAGTTTGGCTATGAAAATGTCTGCTCAACTAAATAAAAAGCATGTGTGGTGACTCAGTTGTTTCACTTTCTAGCCCCAGTTCCTCCTCTCATCACAGACTACCGACAAAAGGTCCACAGACCAGAGACACACACCCTAAGTAGAACTAACAGAGTCAGCTCTGTGGACCTAACAGACAAACTGACTTTTGATAGTCAACATACAGAAAAGGACTAGTAAAATCAATGCCCCAATCAACATATTCACAAAGTATAAAGAATACTCTAAAACAAATATAAATTAATGGGGTTTAACTGGTTTTCTCCCCCAAAGTACTAAAGAACTCTCAGTATGGTGAGGAATCAACCTGGCAAGTTTTCTCTTAAAGT
The DNA here is from genome assembly GCF_964165515.1 of Mesoplodon bidens. NCBI lineage: Eukaryota > Metazoa > Chordata > Mammalia > Artiodactyla > Ziphiidae > Mesoplodon > Mesoplodon bidens. The sequence goes on from NC_138179.1 coordinate 56,666,032, forward strand.
TCTCCGGTTTACTTCCTAGTTAGAGTTTCAATCTCACTCATAAAGAGGGTTACCAAAAAATATGGATACTGACTTAGTCATGAGGCACATGTTAACTTTAATAGTCTTAGAATCTAGTTTACACCAAAATACATATTTTTGAATGGAAGAATTTCTAAAATAAAACTTACACAATACTGAGAATCGAATCTTTAAGTTTAATAGAATGGAGACATTTCCTCCACTGGGCTACAGATGAATGGACATACAAACTGCAAGAACAAAATCAAGACTGGTAAGGCATAGGGAACATCAAGTAGTTGTTTATATCTAATAATGAACACAAAGTTCTTTCAGAAAGAAAGAAGAGTAACATAAAAATTTTAGGAAAAAACAATAATGAGAGTAAGGGTAGGCCTAAAGCAGAGAAATAAGCTGCTTAAGCAAACAGAAACATACAAAGAATGAAAAGCCAGAACTAACGCATAGTTAGTTAGTTTCAGGTTACCCCATACTTCAGAATCCTTGGCTATAAACCTTTTAAAAAAAATAATCTTACTTTTCTACTATACTGAGCGTTCTGATGACAGAGTGATTTATATCAGGGAGTGGCAAACTAAGGCCCATAGGCCAAATCTAGCCATCTACCTGTCTTAGTACAGTATGCAAACTAAAAATGGTCTTTACATTTTTAAATGGTTGGAAAAAAATCAAAAGGAGAGTATTTCATGACATATGAGACATACGAAATTCAGTGTTCATAAGTTTTATTATTATTGGAACATAGCCACACCAGTTCACTTCAATGCAGTGGCTGCTTTTGCACCACAACAGCATAGTTGAGAAGTTGCTACAAAGATCATATGGCCACGAAACCTAACATATTTCTTATGTGACCCTTCATAGGAAAAGTGTGCCAAACCTTCATTTTGTAGTATGAGACCTTTATGGAAAAGAGGTACTAGTGATCCTGTTTAACCTTAGGAAAAGCACAAGTTCGTAAGACTCCCCACACTACTACAAAGTCCTATAATGTTTGTTATCATCTCCTAAGCTTTCAGACTCTGATTTGTCCTGGTTTTCCTAGAAGTTATGTTTACAACTGGGCCCTCCTGAAGCCAAAGAGATTGTTTAATCCTTGATATTCCCGGAACACACTCTAGCTTATATAAACCTTTTGTTGAGGATCTCCTATTTCTAGATCACCCAGATTTTAAAGTTTTATTTACCTCTTTTTCCAAGAATATTATATAAAAGGAACATCTTGTGACAAACATATGGTTTACCATTCAGAACCAATGCAAGTCAAAGTCCAGTTTATGAAGTAGTTGCAACATAACCTCCAAATTGTATGTATATAAAATTCTTTGCTTTAATAAGCACTTTTTTTTGTATTTGTATGTACCACATTTTAGTTATCTTCTGATTTCAAAAGCAAAAATGAAAGACTAAAGATTTCTAATATTAAAAGAGTTGGTACCTACCAGCCATTCTGAGCTCCAAGCCACATAGTTGGTAAAAGGCTACTCATTTTCTGGGCTTCCTCTCTCATCAGGTCTTGTTCATTTTGTAATACTGATGTTTGATCTTTGTATGCATCTGAGTCATTACTGGAAAAGGTGAGACAAAGGAAAAAAATCTGAATATGTTTAGCTACAGTTTTCAGGGATTGATCATTTCTATATTTTAGTTTACAGTTTAAAAAAAATTAAAAAATCGAACACTAAATTCCAGTAAAGCCAAAGTTAAATGCTTATATTAAATATTTCAAAGAGAGAGAGAGAGAAAAGAGAGAGAGAGAGAGTGAGAGGAAGAAAGAAAGAAAAGAAAAGAACAGAAAGAGGAGAAGAGAGAGAGAGGGAGGGAGGGAGGGAGAAAGTGGGGAAGGAAGGAAGGAAGGAAGACAGGCAAGGCAATGGGGTGCAGGGGGGAGGGAGAGATAAGAAGGAAATGAAAGAAATATAAATACATATATTTCAGCAATTGTACCAGAAGTAACATTAAGATACTAGGAAGCTCAAGGTACAGAGAATGGAGTTAAGACACAGTGATGAAATATAGCAGCGAATATCCAGACTATAGTTAAGGTTCTCCCTTACAGTTATTTCTGTGGGGAGAGAAAGAGGAGAGATAGTTTGCTTAAAAACTACACACACACACACACACACACACACGAGGGTGAATTATAAAGAATTCGCTAAAATAAATTAATAAGCTGAAACATGCTTGTATTCTACCCCAAAACCTTCATTCTTTGGACGGTCAGAGGACATTTAGTAAAAAAAAAAAAAAAAAAGCATAACTGGGATATCAAATTCAAAACAAACAAATCAGTAAGTCCAAAAAGATGACTTTATTCTTAAATTAACAATTAAAGGTTAAGAGACACTTGGTTGCTCTATTCACTAAGAGGAAGAACATTAAATCGTAAAAAGACTCCAGTTTTGACACACTCCCATCAGCTTTCTATACAGCCTAGAGAAGGCAAGAAAGAAAATTAAAGAATTTGCTAAATGGGCCTTCTTTTCAAAGGAAGAGTCTAAAACAAATTGTTTTCTAATAAAATGTTTGACAGAAATCTAAATTAAAAGGTCATTAAAACCCACATGGGAAATTTAAATTTAAATGGCCAATTTCACTGATAGAGTGGGTGTGAGAGTAGGAGAAGGGATTAAAATGGCAGAGAGTTATTAACAGAATAGAAGACAGTGAGTACAACAATTAACAAAAAATCATACCAAAAGAGAAAATGACTGGGAAGATTTTGACTAATATACTTTATAAGCAAGATTTTTTTAAGTTGGAAGGAATAGAGAACAAATGGGGGAAAAATATGTCTAGAGAGAATGCAATGGAAGGAAAAGATGAAGACATAGTTGGAATAAGTAATAACATCTAAATCTGCCACAACAATGTCAAATAGTAGGAATATTTTGACTGCTTGACGTCATTTTGGTTCCTTTTATGTGTGCACTTATCTGGTTTCCTAAATTGTTAACCCATTTGTGTACCTTGACTGATATACTGGTGAGAGGTCTTCTGGGATTTGAACTCCCAAAGGATCTGTAAAAACATGCTCTGTGTACACGCCAGTTTGGGAGATGTCCACGGTATCTTCAGCTGACCCTGCATTGCCTTCTGTAGCTTCAGTTGCTTCTTCTGCTGTTGGAATATTTTCATCAACCTCACTATTTTCTGTTTCCTTTTCTACAAAATAAATAAAACACGCTAACTATCCTAAGTTTGAGCTTTTCTTCCAATCATTTCCCCCCGCACAGACCCCCCTCTATAGAATTCCACTCTACTACTCCCTTTTCCTCCACACTACATAATAAAACTGAGGATCCTTGACTTCATTTAACATTCATCACTGGATCTTCTTTCAAGCTCTTTCATCCTTGTTCCTTTAAGGTCTAAGTTAAGTCCACACTGAGGCATCTGGGACAGGCTCAGACTCTATACAGATGGTATCTGAGGAGGACAGACATACCTGGCGGTTTTTCTGTCACTGGAGACGTTCCGTTGGTACCAGGGCAAGTGGCAGCTGCTGTCACGCCTTCTGTAGAACAACCAACCACCGTGATGCCTCCCAACAGGCTGTCTGTCTCTGCTGAGCTATTGCTTGTCATGCTTCCACATAAAGATGCTTTGTCTACTTGTCCGGATTCTGAAAGTTCCTCTCCTGCGGGGTAGTCTGTTTCTCGTGCTCCTGAAAAACAAGATAAACCTTCGTTTAATAGCTCAGTAAACTCCTATAAATAGCATTTTCTCCATTAAGGCAACAATAGGTTTGAAATGAGAGTGCAGGTGAGACAAAGAGCTATTCAAATACACTGCCAAGATGGTAACTAAATTGTATTTTAACTAATTTAAACTCAATTCACAATTTGAGAAAGTAGCTTAAAAAATTAAGATAATACCTCTATTAACGCAAGCACAAGTAAACCTGAAAATGTCGGAAATGACATTTCTGTTCTTAATATGAGCTCTTAAGCAGCCACCTAATGAAATTAAAAACAATGAAATCTAATTACATCTGACAAGGTAGCAAAAAAATTTTTTTAAATTATCTCTATTACTATTTGAAATATGAACTTCCACCACTATTAAAAATTAATACAGGGCTTCCCTGGTGGCGCAGTGGTTGGGGGTCCGCCTGCTGATGCAGGGGACGCAGGTTCGTGCCCCGGTCCGGGAGGGTCCCGCGTGCTGCGGAGCGGCTGGGCCCTTGGGCCGTGGCCGCTGGGCCTGCGCGTCCAGAGCCTGTGCTCCGCGGCGGGGTAGGCCACAGCAGTGAGAGGCCTGCGTACCACACACACACACACACACACACACAAATTAATACAGGACTTCCCTGGTGGCACAGTGGCTAAGAATCCGCCTGCCAACGCAGGGGACACGGGTTCGATCCCTGGTCTGGGAAGATCCCACGTGCCATGGAGCAGCTAAGTCCGTGCGCCACAACTACTGAGCCTGTGCTCTAGAGCCCGTGAGCCACAACTACTGAGCCCGAGTGCCACAACTACTGAAGCCCGGGTGCCTAGGGTCTGTGCTCCGCAACAAGAGAAGCCCGCGCACCACAACAAAGAGTAGCCCCTGCTTGCCGCCAACTAGAGAAAGCCCACATGCAGCAACGAAGACCCAACGCAGCCATAAATAAACAAACAAACAAACAAATAAATAAAATTAATACAGCCTAGGTGTATACAGTGCCTTAAGATATTAGTAACGCATTTAAAAACTAAGCATTTACCATAAAAAATAAATCTCTTCAGTTCTCTTTATTTAGAAAGCTGTTTTTATTCCTATCACATTAAAAAAAACTTTGTAGGAAAATATACATATATACTACACAAAATTTGCCATTTTAACCATTTTAAGTGTACAATTCAGTGGCATTAATTACATTCACAATGTTGTACAGCCATCACAGCTATGTCCAAAACTTTTCTGTCACCCCATATAGAAAATCTGTTCCGATTAAACAATAACTCTCTGCTCCCTGAGCCCCTACCACTGGTAATCTCTAATTTAATTGTCTTTATGAATTTGCCTAGTCTAGATAGCTCATGGAAGTGGAATCATACAATATTTGTGTCTGAGTTGTTTCCAAGGTTAATCTATGTTTTGGCATGTATCAGTATCTCCTTCCTTTATATGGCTGAATAATATTCCACTGTGTAGATATAACATCAACCTCTTTAATTTTTTTTTTTTTTTTTTTTGGGCTGCACCGCGTGGCATGCAGGATCTTAGTTCCCTGACCAGGGATGGAACCCGTGCCCCCTGCAGTGGAAGCACAGAGTCCTAACCACTGGTTCGCCAGGGAATTCCCTTTAATTATTAAACCAATGTTTTAACATCATATAATATTTAATATAGAACTTCAGAAGGCCTTCCCTTACTATTCAATCTAAATAGCCCCTTGCCCTCTGCCACCCACTCATCTTCTCAAATTTCCATTGTTTTATTTTCTTCACAGTATCTGAAAATATCTTTGTTAGTCATTTGTTTCCAGTTTATTTTTGGTCTTCACCAACTAGAAAATAAACTCCACGAGAGTGGTACATAACTATCTCCAGTAACCAGTCGGTTCCTGCCAGTAAGGAGCTGTGGACGGTGGGAAGAGAGGAGCATGGTACTCTTACCTGGTACACTTGCTATACACAGAACATGAGAGTTGCAAACAGTGAAACTATCTAGGATGTTGCCTGGTTGGACAGCATCAATAATGATAACTTTTGTAGCTGCATGAGTGCTGGTACAGATCCAGACTAGACTGGATAATTCTTCTTGATTTTTTAACTCCTTCTGCTGCTCCTGCATAGGCAAAGGAAGGAAAATGAATGTTTAAAATGAGACGTATGTGTAAATATCCATATGGCTGTGCTACTACAGTAAAGGACAATACTATTTCAAGTTTATTTCCAGATTATTTGGAAGGCTGAAAGTATAACCACCTTTCAACAATAATTAGTAGACTAAGAACTAGCAGTTAAAGCAGATCAGTGTTAAAACTGTTCTATATCTTGACTGTGATGATTGTTACATAGGTGCATACCTTTGTCAAAACTCTTTGAACTGTACCCATTTAGAGCGTACATTTTATTGTATGTAAAATATACTCCAGTAAAACTGATTTAAAAGAGAGAGAGGGGGGATGAGGAGTAAGCAAGGGTGTAGTAACCCCAATTAGAAGTTGGACCCAGAAGTAAGTTTGAGACCAGAAACTGGGTCAAATGTTAGTGCAAGCACTTACCTTAAGTTCCTGATCTAACTTGTCTAAACTGCTCTGAGACGCACTTCGCTGTTCACTGCCCTCTGCATCCAAACCAGCAACATCCTTATAAAAGACACTCGCTCCAACCACAGAGCCACCGTCTCTGGTCTTCCCACCTGACAAACTGACTCCAACAGCACACCACAGCTTTTTTGGGTTAAAAAAAGATCGTATTAAGTCACTTTCTCTCTAAAAATGTTTACAACTTTTCACATTTCTTTAAAAGATCTAATGATTACAAACAGAGGGCTCTAAAAATATTCAAAGTATTCCAGTCTAAAACTACAAAATGAACAATAACCTTGCCCACAAAAGTAGAATTTAAACATTTTTGGTTTTAGGAAAAAATCCACCAAGGTTTTAAGTAATATTACCATTAACTTCAAAATTAATTTACCTTCATTGATGTATCTTTTTCATCTAGAGGTCTGAGATAGACAGGTACAGGTAAATTTTTCATCTTATTTTCCCCTTGTCCATTGGTTACCTAATAATTGGGGAGGGGAGAGAAAGACACACTGGGTAAGCCTCATCAAAAGTGAACTTACAGAACCACTTACAGCACTGCTGTAACATATTTACTCTATGAAGTCAAGTTCAAGTTAACTCTGTCATTCTTATTTGAAAAATAAGCAGAAAATCAAGTGGCAATTAGAGAAAATAAGATGCTGCTTTGGGAGCTCAGAAAAGATACACTAATTCACAGACCTGTTAGTGCACACGTGTGTGTGTGTGTGTGTGTGTGTGTGTGTGTGTGTGTGTGTGTCTGTGTGTCTGTGTGTCTGTGTGTGTCTGTGTGTGTGTGTTAGGGGTAGGGAATATGGTAAAGTTCCTGAAGACCTGAATTGAGTTTTAACTTAACACTTTGAAAGCTCCATGACAAAGGTTTCTTAAAACTTTTAAACAACAGATAGTTCTTTTTTAAACAAAATCTTCAAATATTAAAACAGAATAGGATACCCCAAGTCACATGTACTCAGCCACCTCCTATTGACCCCTCTCCTTCCTCACAGAACTCAGAGACATTTCTCTTGAGCTGAAGGGCTCTAGAAAACCGCCTAAAAACCACTACCCTCAATACTTCTCTAAACGTGTGCCAAATCCATGCCACTTGAAACTGAGCAGGCTTGAGATGTGTAGTTCGAGTCTTTCATGCCCAGGCCTACTCCTCCCCCCTGCATTTCCCATTAGATACTCTTACCATGTTCAGACGTAATTACCTGTTTGTACTTTTGAGGCAGACTCCAGCCAAAGGCCTGCACTCTACCATCTTCCTTCTGAACATGTGCCTTTACCTGACGATACTGTTCTCTCTTCTGTTCTCTGCGTGAGGCTAAACTAGCTTCAGTTCTAAAAGGAAAAGAAATTTCCTTTTTAAATTAAGTGAATATAACAACAGCTTATCTCCCCTCCCCTGCTAAAATAGCATAAATAACAAGAAAAAATTACCTTGTGTCAGGCAGTTTAGAGACACTATATAATTTAATCCTAACACCTCTAAGGTAGGTTATCATACTCATTTTATAGGTAGAGACACTGGGGCTCTGAGAGATTAACTTTCCCAAGTTCATCTACCTAGTGAGGAGCAGGGTCAGGATGGAAAGCCAGTTCCTTCTGACAACAAAGGAAATGATCAAACAACTAGGACAAGGGCTTATACAGGTCTTCAACATTTCTATTAATATTTATCAATGTTGTCAAACTAGCAAAAAGGAGATTTTTAAAAATTTCTCCTCTTTGTGAAAACTAGGAGCAACGTACTTAAAGGCAGCAAGTTATAGGAATAGTTTCTTTATAGATTTATCCAAACACTTATAGCTGATCTGATAAGGGGCAAGAATATTCTGAACTGTTAAGTTATTTAGGGTATAACCTCTAGTCTGAAAAATACTTACTCTTCGCTAAGGAAATCAAAGGCTTTGGACTTATCCCCGGGGAGCTGAGATAAGGTGCTGCTTCTTTTCTTGACGGAAGGAGTAACATGAGAGGTGGGTGCATTGTACTTCAGATTAACCGGTGGTTCAGGCTTCTTAGTAGTGTTACTGGAGGAGCTGAAAAGTCTGCTGAAACTAAAAGGACAGTAAGAGAGGATGTGTGTGTGCAGTGTGCGAATGTATTACGTGCATGGTTAAGAACAATCCATAATTTTCCACAATTCCAGAGACCTTTTACAAGGAAATGAGTTAGAAACCAGCAAAAAGATTTTTTGTAGTTACACACTGCAACCTCAGCAATAACTCACAGCCAAACTCAGACATTCAGGAGAGAGAAACTATTGCCTAGAATGGCGGATCCCTGTTCTTTAATTAGCAACCCTCAAAATGAAAGGAAGGAGCTCTTGAGTACAGGGAACTTCTCGTAATGAAGAAATAAAATAAGACGGTTCCTTTAGCCGGCGAGTGGTTGTTAAACAGCAAGGTTATGGCTGCACGGTTTGAACAGAAGCTTAGTAAGCCACTTCTAAAAATAGTCATAATAAAGTACTAGAACACAGACTACCTTTTTAACATGTACCTTATACATTTTCTTAGTAACTTCAATTTAAATAACTATTTTCACATCCACTCAAAAAAGAGAAAAAAACCTATGTCTATTAAATAGCGGAAAAAATTCATCAAAAAAAGGGCAAGCTTTGCTTCCCTGGTGGCGCAGTGGTTGAGAGTCTGCCTGCCAATGCAGGGGGCACGGGTTCGAGCCCTGGTCTGGGAGGATCCCACATGCCACGGAGCGGCTGGGCCCGTGAGCCACAACTACTGAGCCTGCGCATCTGGAGCCTGTGCTCCGCAACGGGAGAGGCCACGACGGTGAGAGGCCCGCGCACCATGATGAAGAGTGGCCCCCACTTGCCACGACTGGAGAAAGTCCTTGCACAGAAACGAAGACCCAACACAGCCAAAAATAAAAATAAATAAATTTTAAAAAAGGGCAAGCTTTAAGCACAGTAAATGCACAGTACTTCCAGCACAAACACAGTTCAAGTCCAAAACGCACACATACACACACAACTCAAACCCCACAAACACTAAATTTCTAATCTTCACTTTGTAAAGTTCCTTACAATCACACAACCAGTGCAATCAGTAACTTTAATGGGGATCCAGAAAATTATCGACTCTACAAATAATTCCCCATTATTGTATTTAATTTAGTAGAGGATTCCACCAAATGCATAACCAACATGATGCATCTTACGATAGTCTTCAAGAACAGCCTTACCGAGCTGGCATACTACATACCAAAAAGAAAAAGTTCAGTTTAGCTATATACCCTAAATTTAAGAAAGAAAGCAAAAAGAAGGAAATCATCTGTGAAAATAAGTTTTGATTCTAATCTCGTCTCAAAGTGCTATCTAATGTCTTTGTGTGTTTTTAGATACTTACAACTGCCAAATGCTTGACCTTTTTTTTTCCTGCATGGCTGGATTTTCTCTTGATGCACTACAGGGAAAGGGAAAGAAAAGGGGGGGCGGGGGAGAGAGAGATGATTAGTGAGGTAGTCTAGCTTTCTATCTGAAGAACAAGGGACCCAAGAAGTTCATGAAATACATGGAGAAGAGTCAACAATTTCAGCAAACAGTTACTCTGACCTATTGTGTCAGTCAGTCTGTTAAGGCCAATACAACTAATATAAATAAAATTCCATCCCTCCCTCAAAGAGCTCAGACTACTGATAAGAGACAAAATTATTATCTGGGCTGGACAGATAGCCAACAAGCCTGAATGTTAATATTTCAATTTTTTATTGAAGAGATATCCTCCAACTTTCCTTTTTATTAAAATATTGCATTGTGGGCTTCCCTAGTGGCGCAGTGGTTGAGAGTCCGCCTGCCGATGCAGGGAACACGGGTTCGTGCCCCGGTCCGGGAAGATCCCACATGCCGCGGAGCGGCTGGGCCCGTGAGCCATGGCCGCTGAGCCTGCGCGTCCGGAGCCTGTGCTCCGCCACGGGAGAGGCCACAACAGTGAGAGGCCCTTGTACCGCAAAAAGAAAAAACAAAACAAACAAAAAAAAATTGCATTGTAATTCCCTGTGTCTACATAAAGGTACCATTTGTTTTATACTTCCAGCTCTCAAAAATTAGCTTGTAACTTTATTGTTCCGATGGGTCATTTTTCACGGGACTAAAACTTTTCCATTACTGAAAGCTTACCTGCCACCAGGACTTCCCTGGTGGTCCAGTGGTTAAGAATCCGCCTTCCAATGCGAGGGACGAGGATTCAATCCCTGGTCCGGGAACTAAGATCTCACATGCCATGGGGCAACTAAGCCCACACACCACAACTACTGAGCCCGTGCGCTCTGGAGCCCACACGCCACAACTAGAGAGAAGCCCGGGCACCGTAACTAAAGATCCCGACACAGCCAAATAAATAAATAAATATTTTTGAAAAAAGAAAGAAAAGAAAAGAAACTGCATTGATTTGATAATTCGACAAAATTTCAAAAAGAAAAAGAAAGGCACTGCAAATTGACTTAGTAAGGTTGTAAGGATTCTGCTATCAGAGTCCCCTTTTCATTTCTTTTTTTAAGGACTGAATTTAAAACATCTTTTAATTCAATGAAGAAAGTTAAGTTACCATTTTTCTTCACTTGTTGACTACCATTTCACTGCTAGAATTAAAAATAGTAATGAAAAGTGGACCCTGACAATATGCCTCAGTTTTTTAACTATTCACTCATTATTTATTCCATATCCCTTAAAAGCTGGAGTTAAGAACATATTTGTTAGTGTATTAGTTTCTTTGTCCAATGAATAAAGATTAAGATGGTCATCTTCTTCCTTCTTAGCAGCTACAAGGAATTACAACTTTTGCAAACTGTAACTGTGCTATACAAAATGTTTTCACTACTACTACGTAAAGGACATAATCGTAAGGCAGTAAAAGTTGCTGGTTAGACAACATTTTCATACACTTGAAAACAAGGTGCCAGTGTGTGTAGTGTTATTGGTAAATCCAAACCGCAAGATAGGGGCAAATTAGGGGACCACGAGTTTAGACACTTTTCATGGGCTCTTTCTAAAATTAAAATAAGGAATGCTGTTACTGAAGACATGACCATTAGATGGCAGCATGAGGTGAGATTTAAGACCCAACCGACACAGATGTCAATTGAAGGTTGCTTTTTGCATGACTACTCAGAAAGCAGAGGGGAAAAATCAGGAATATTTTACAGGAAGTCACTGAGTAAGACTGATTTCGTTTCCTATGTGGCAAATGACAACTTTGTCTCTTCCTGACATCACTGCAAAAGCAGTGTCAATTTCTACATTCTTTCAAAAAATGACTAAAGAAATTTTCACACATTGAAGTGTGGGGAAGTATTCTGGCTTACACATGATTTAACTCAAATGTTACGCGAACTGAAACAGCCTATTTGTGGCCTATCAAGCATATACTGTACATATGCTTTCATTATTAAAGAAAAGGGTGCACTGACCAGAAGTAAAGAATGTCCGTGTTAAAGATAAAGATGAAATGCCTCCCTTCCTGGGACACCAAGGCTGGTACTCACTCTTTTGCAGATAAGACTCCCTTCCCAGATGTCAAGGCCATACTGACTCACTGTGTACATGCTGATCTGGTTTTTTTGAAACCTTGAAGGAATGTTATCTGTGACTTGTTTGATGTTATTTGTTCTGACAAGGTATAAAACTGTGCTGAAAACCATGCCTCTCCAGAGCAGCTCCTCAGAGATATCCAACAGGCTGTCTCCCAGGCTATAGTCCTCCACTTGGCTCAAATAAAATTCTTTTCTATTCCAATTATAGATTGTTTATTGATTATTTTCATTGACAGACCATCATTTAATTGCCTTTTAGAGGTTGTGGGAATATTCTCCAAGAGGCCTCACTGGCCTAAAAAGGACCCACTTTGATCACATTCTGTTACTAATTGCCAGTGTTTCTTTAGACCTCTCTTAGTAAACAGAAAAAGGGGCTTGGATCACCAAGGCAGGACTCTAGTTCTGAATAAAGAAATGAATATTAGTAAACAATTAGTAACCTAGTAAACAATGAGGAGAAAGACACCAGAGGTACTTCTCATACAAACCGAATCATCTCTGTCCATCGAACAGCTTCCTGAAGCTCCATCAATCTCTCTTTATATTGGTTTCTCTCCATTAGAACTCGGGCCATTTCTACTCTAGTAAACCGCTTCCTTTGGGCTGTGGGAATATCACTCTGTAACGAAAAGAAGACTACAGATCACTCTGGGAGCCTGTATCTGTTTTAGTGTTATCACAGGCTTAAGTAAAATTTTTAAGCTTTTAACATTCCTTAATTTCTAATCTAATGGATAACAAAGAAAAATGGCCTAATAAAACTAAAATCAATAAAGAGATATACTTAATTATTCATGACTGAAAAAAGTAGACAATTTAATTCCTCAATATAAATACAAATATTTGAATATATTATAAAGGAAATACAAAGAATAGTGCAGATTTTGAAGAAAAACAAAAAAGCTGTTATCCCTATAGATTTAATACACTCACCTGGAAATGTTGTTCTCACAACAGTATTTTAAATTCATGTTCTATAACAAATGCTAGTTACTCAGAAAATAGTTACAAGTAAGTTCCTAAAGGGGTTCATTTATCTCAAACTACCAATCTACATACACACTCAAAGCCAGCGAAAAGCATAAAAACTTGTTGGCTAAGCTACCAAGGTACCCAATGTTAGGAGTCACTAAAACACGAAAAGAAATATAACGAGATGGAGACAACTGTATTAACCAGAATTATTATTAGGGAGAATAAGGAATGTGAGCATGGTAAGACCCCAAAGGGGCATGCTCAAGTCAACTTCCTTCTACTGCTGATTTCTAAAGGCTCTTCTGGAGAGGAAGGCTGGGTTAACTGTAGGGCTTTTGTTTTGCTGAGTGCAGTATGCACATTTTGAATCAAAGCTGAAAGGCATGGGACAGTAAGAAAGAGGCTGAGCTTAGCTTATCCCTCAGCAGTCTCCTTCTTTGTCCTCCTGCTGCAGAACTTAACCTCTCCTTTAAAAAAAAGTCAAACAACAAATGATCAAAGGATTTTGAGTTTGCAACACAGCAATCCCACTACTAGGTATATACCCTGAAAAACCAGAAGACTCTCACTATAATGTTCATAACAGCATTGTTGGTGGTAGTAAAAAGCTGAAAATAACCTAAATATTCATTTACAGGAAAACAGATACAGAAATTGTAGTATATTCACAATGGGATATTATAAAGCAGTGAACATGAATGAACTATACCACTATACTACAACGAGGGTAAATATAAAAAACATAATACTGAGAAAAAGAAGCAAGTTGCCAAGGCTAAATACATATAAAACACAAAAACAGTGAAAATTAACCATACCTTGTAAGGATACATGTGTGGTATGATAAAATTATTTTTTTTTCAAGTTAAGAAAATGATAAATACAGCATAGTAGTTTCCTCTAGAGGGAAGAGCATAGGGTATCTTCAATGTTTGATAATGTTCTAGTTCTTAGGTTAAATGGTAGGTTCATAATGTTAACTTATTATAATGTTAATGATAAGTTATTATTCATAACTTACATGTTACATATATTTTTAAATGTATCAAATATTATATAAAAACACAAATAAGAGATCGAAGGGGCACAAAATAATCATTCTGATCAGGACATCCATATATCTCAAGTTTGATACGTGACCGGCAAACACGTGTGATAGGAATGATAACCTAGCTACTGACAGAATAACTAGCATGCTAGTAACATTGGCAAGAAGTTCATATTTATTCTTTTGTATTTATACGTTGACAACCATATGGGCTAACTGCCTAGTATGAAAGTTTCTAGACTTCATCTTTTTATGTTTAACACCATTAAACTATTTTTTATTCTTAAAGCTTTCATATATTTCTAAGTTGAAATTTGAAACAAAACAAAAACAAAAAACTCCAAAATATCCCACCTGGTCCTTGAGCTTGAATAAGCAAACACAAGTCAGAGCACAAAGCCACAGAGGAAAAATGAGCACACTGTGTGTAGCTAGAAAGCTTAGCATCTGGATACTATGTGGGAGCATGATCTATCCTATTCATGATCATAAACACGATTTTAACTTTTTCTTTTCATCTTTATAATGCTATACCCAAAGCTTAATTAACAAGATTTCCCCAAAATACCAAAATATGGTAAGTTAAGAAAACAAGTCCAAAATTATAAACCTACATCATCATCATCTTTTGCTTTTTGCCTTGCATCTTCAGCTTCTGCACGTGCTCTAGTGGGGGGTAAAAAACAAAACATGTTATTTGAGTTGACTTCACCTTTTTAAAGAATAAAGAACAGGTCAAAAATTTTAACTACCACTAAATGATTATTTTTCTTTTTCCAAACAGGGTATCTAGCTGCTTTCATTTAGGGGAACATTATCATAGCACTGTTCTCAGAAAACCAGGCATTAAAGAAAAGGAAAATAATGAATGTTTACAGTTTCCTGATTAGCAATATTTGAACAGTTCTTCTAACTTCCTTCACATCATGACTTGCACAAAAAATTATAATATTCAATAAATGGAAGGGTCTGTTCAGAGCAGAGGCAATCAGCCAAGCACTTAACCCTATCCCAGGCAGCTCTGGGGCCTTCGTGATGAGCACGCTAAAGGTAGCAGTCTCGGGGTTACACCTATAACCTTGGTGGCACACTGGCAAACCTTGTTTGGTTTAGAACAACATAGTGAAAACTTACTTCCTAAGCTCTTCCTCCAATTCTTTGTTCTTCTCCTCTAGCTTCAGCTTGGCTTGTTTCACAGCCTCCAACTCCCCTTGCAGCACGTCTTTCTCACAGGTAAGTTCATCCACTTTTGCGATCAAATCATTCTTCACTACATTCAACGCATTTCTAAGAAACACAATTTCAAGAGCACCATTACAAGTAAATATTCTATCTCACAGCTTATTTCTCTTGTAGACTAAAGTAACTACAATCATAAAGCTAAATAATGACTGAAACCTTCAAAGGTATTCCACCTGATGTTGTCTGTAGATAAAGGTTTAAAAAAAAAACCCACAAAGCAATGGTCTGTTTTCTTATTAAACAAAGAATAAACGGAGGAACTTCCCTGGTGGTCCAGTGGCTAAGACTCCATGCTCCCAATGCAGGGGGCCCAGGTTAGGTCCCTGGTCGGAGAACTAGATCCCACATGCTGCAGCTAAGAGTTCACATGCTGCAACTAAAGATCCTGCATGCTGCAATGAAGATCACGCGTGCCCCAACTAAGACCCAGAGCAGCCAAATAAATAAATAAATAAATAAATAAATATTTTTTTTTTTAAAAAAGAAGAATAAATGGATAAGGCAAGGCAGACCACTAAATTATTAAAAAGTCAGAATTAAATAAAATTAAACTTTTAACAAATAGCATCCAGGACTTCCCTGATGGTGCAGTGGTTAAGAATCCACCTACCAATGCAGGGGACATGGGTTCGATCCCTGGTCTGGGAAGATCCCACATGCCGTGGAGCAACTAAGCCCGTGCGCCACAACTACTGAAGTCTGTGTGCCCCAGAGCCTGCATGCCGCAACTTCTGAGCCCATGCACTGCAACTACTGAAGCTGGCACGCTCTAGGGCCCACGTGCTGCAACTACTGAAGCCTGTGCACCTACAGCCCATGCTCTGCAACAAGAGAAGCCACCCCAGTGAGAAGCCTGCGCACCACAATGAAGAGCAGCCCCCGCTCGCTGCAACTAGAGAAAACCCGCACCCAGCAACAAAGACCCAATGCAGCCGAAAATGAATAAAATAAAGTGGTTAATTAAACAAACAAACAAAAAAACAAATAGCATCCATAAGGGTACCGTCCTTAATAAGTTCTGAAAAGATATTATCTAATCAACAAAGTAAAATTAATCCTTGAATTTACCTTTAATAATTAATAAGAAAGTCTAACCTTGAAAAAAATGAAAAAAAAAATCTAAGATCTAGCTCCTTTTGGGTATCGTGGACATAGGACCTCATTAGAGCTACATTCTGTTTTTGGATATACGCAGATGTTCCAAAGTTACTCTGACACAGCAAATTAACAAAGGGGCCTGATCTGCTTTTCCATGTAACTCAGGACCCACTGCACTAAACAAAACTCCAATGTGTTTGAGGGCCTAAGTAAGACTCCACAAATTGCTACTATGGAGGAGAGTTCTGAAGAGGTGGGCCGCATATAGATAAAAACATTTATGCAGAAATAAAAGAAGCCCCAAGAGGAGAGAGAAGAAAATAGATATCCCAGGGGAGGGAGAAAAAAACCACATAGGACACATCCAGAAGATTAAGAGAAAGGCATGGATACTTGCAGGGTAGAAAGGAGATCAAAATCTGTTTCTGAAAAGAACAGAGTAATGAAACATACCATCAGTGAAATTAGGTCCCGTTAACTATTTGCTCGTGTACGTGTGTATTCATAAGCCCACACACAGAGAAGGGGAAGGGCATGGGGTAGTGAGACTGCATTCGTGCTATGTTAAATTAAAGATGTGCCACTGAATTGGATGAGAAGAAAATTCAGTATCTTTTGTTCCCTGTTAAAATTTTGCATATACTTACTTTGTTTCCAACAGTTGTGTATTTTCCAATATAAGATTCTCAACTTCACGACCCATTCCTATCAAAGAAAAAAGATAAAAACTTTGAAAATAAATTTATTAAAATTATATAAACTTATAATAAGCTATAGTCACAAATTTTATTTTATAAATTTTATCTGCCCTTTAGTAATCTCATTTTGTCTATAATTTCATTTTATGTATCTACTTGTATGTACTTGTATGGATTATAAAATTATAAATAATTATCTACCACAAAACAAAGCTGAAGATTTTCTTAGTCTGTATTTTGCTTCTCATAGATAATATGTCAAAAGAATGAAGACTTTTCTGCCAAATATTCTAAAAAGTAGCAGTATTTAGGGGGGAAAAAGAGTAGCATTAATATGGATCAGAAATCATTTCTAAATCACACCTGTTATTGCAGGCTTTTGCCTAAAAATTAGGTCTTATTAATAGAGAACAGGAAGAAACAAGAAAGACCCCAATGCAGATGAAACCTTACCAAAGAAATTATGGTCTTAAAGCCCATGCATTCCATGTAAAGCAAAAACAAAGAACAAGAAATGTTTTATGTAAGAAACAGAATGAAAACAGATAATTAATCTGTAGTTTTAGACATGATATGAAAAACATCTGAAATCACAATGTCATGATTTAATGCATAATGATGTGCAAAAGACATAAATCAAGGTGATTTCCTTCATTCATAAGGATGTTCTGATATGTTACCAATTCTTTTGCAAAATAAAATTGAATATAATTAGAGTGAAAATCCCAGATCAATAATATAAAGATTTCTTCAAAGTCCCACCTCTGAAATGATAATGCTTAGTGGTCAATTTATACAATCATGCTTAATAATTTAATGAGTATTTTAAGGTAGGCGGTAGGGCATTCAAGCAAGATCCAACGTAGTGATCTTTAGGGAGAAGAAAGCTATTTAGTTTGCTGCTCACAAGAAACTGAAGAAATCAAACAAATAGGGAATATACCTCAAAAAGTTACAACAGAGCAAAGCAAGCACCACAAAAAACCCATCACCCCACTAATATGGGTAAATCACATACAGTGGAAGTAATATTCATAACCCACCTAAAAAAGGAAGTAAATATCTCTAATGAAAACAATGTAAGTTAAAAGAGTTAACATGTCCCTTTATATTAAAAAAGAGGTAATATTTCAAATAACTTAAAGCTAATTTAAAACGCAACTAATCTAGGAATGCTAAAAGTTCAATGCTCACATATGGACTCATATTTTGTCTGTATTATAATTACCTCAAATATTCTTAAAGAAGAAGGTACTTCTGCCATGAAGAATAAATATCAGAAACAGTAGCTTATTTAATCATCTACATATTTCCAAAAGCTGAAAATAAAGACAAACTAAAAGTTTCCAAATTCCAATTTAAAAATGAATTTTGACAAGATATGTTGAAATATTTGCTTTAAACACTAATGTTAACTTTTCAATAAAGCTATAGAGTCAAAAGAAATATGGTTAAGGTTGGGTGAAAAAAGTTTATATAATGACTGTGTTTGCTAAACTCTCAAGCACATAGGGAGATAAGCATAAAAGCTGAAAATATATGCAGGGGGAAAAATAGTTGAGCAGAAAAAAAAGAGAGAAAGCATTAAATGAGAACAGCAGCCAAGACCACCTAGCTTAAAAAGCAGTAATATTAAAGTATTTAAAAGCATACACACCAGAATATTCCCCTGGGTAAGCAGCCCAAGAGAAAAAACGAATGAGAATCTCAATTAGATTGTTTTCAGAAAGCAAGATCTACACTCACTTATTTCAAAATGAGAGAGAGGAGCCAATAAAATTGAAAAGATGTAGAGAAACCAAACACAATAAAGTATAACTATTATAAATAGGAAAAATTTTTGAAATATGTACTCTATGGAAATCATATCCTATAATGTAGTTTCTAGAGTTTACATCTTCCCAATGAGGAGTTCTCCTAAAATCTAGTGTATAAATTTAATATATAACCAATAGGATCGTCCAAAATTTACATTTTGAAACGTATCAATAAAAACTAATAACTAGAAGAAAAACATAACTTGAAGTGGCCCCATTTCGATTCATGACTTCAACTAAGCATAAACTTAGGTCTGACATATTTGGAAACCTTAGCTATTAAAACAAGCAAAAGCAATGCCTGACGGTTTTGAAAACGGACATCTCGTTTGGATTTCAGCACTGATTCTCAAGCTCAGTCCATAGATGGGCTCTGGGTTATCTCTCACTTCCCTGAGAAAGTATGCACAGTTTTATCTATTTCTGTATGTGCATTTTTCCAGAAGTACACTACTCTCTTACAAATTCTCCTGTAAAGGAGTTTTAATTCCCAAAGGTAAAGAAGCATAGGTTTAGAGGTGAAACAAAACTGTTAAAACTATTTAACAATCCATTCACTTAGCTGCTGTGCTATGTGCCAAAGACTCAACAGTGAGCAAAAGATATAGTTGTCTTTGCCACATTGAGCTTATCGTCTAGCCAGGGAGACAGGCACACTAAAAAACTACAATAAAGTATTATGAAGAGTTGCATAATAAACTGCAGTGCTATGGGAATATGTTTCCAGACAACGGAGCTTTAACTAGGGGATCAAGGCAGAACTCCTAGAGGAGGATATTCCATTTAATCAGAGGCAAGAAGGAGATATACAGACAGATACATAGATTTTCTTTTTTTTTTTTTTTTTTTTTTTTTTTTGCGGTACGCGGGCCTCTCACTGCTGTGGCCTCTCCCGTTGCGGAGCACAGGCTCCGGACGCGCAGGCTCAGGGGCCATGGCTTACGGGTCTAGCCGCTCCGCGGCATGTGGGATCTTCCCGGACCGGGGCACGAACCCCTGTCCCCTGCATCGGCAGGCGGACTCTCAACCACTGCGCCACCAGGGAACCCCTAGATTTTCTTTTTTAAGAAAGGAAGCAAACAATCCTTCATGACTGGTTTTGAGGGAAGTGTGAGAGATTTAGGATGGAGAACTGAGTTGATGGTGAGGTTATTCACTGAGTTAGTATATGCTGGTATAAGAACAGCCTTTGGGGACAGGACAATGAAGAAAGATGTTGATGAACTGAACTTTAGGCATATCAACTATAAAGTTCTACAAATCATCTTAAGGCATATCAACTATAAAGTTCTACAAATCATCTTAAAGATGTCTAATGGGCTGTTTGGAAGTAATAGTCTGGGGCTGTAGAAAAAAATCTTGGATGGAGAGAAAGACTTGGGAGCAATTAGCCATGAAAGCCAAGAAACAAGAGCAAATAAGACCTCCCAAACATGGAAGCAAGACTGGGCTAGGAACATCGGAAAAATGGGCGGAGAAAGAGGAACCTGCAAAGAAGACTGAAAAGAAATAGTCAGAGGCAGGAAAGAATGCAGGGAAGTCTGATACCACAGAAACCCAGCAAAGACCGTTTTAAAGACAAATGCTATTTGAGAAGTCATGTGAAATAACTTAGAAGGAACAGCTGGATACAGCAAACAAGAAGTTGTTTCAGGGAAGGTTAGTGTGGGGCAGAATGCCAGATTGTAGTCAGATGAGGTGCAAGTGGAACTGGGGAAATCCTCCCAGTTAAAAGTAGCCACCCTTTCAAGAAGTCTGTTTTGTTCACTGGTGTATTACAAGCATCTAGAATAGTGCCAGGCACATAACAGATGCCTACCTCACCGATATTTCTGCAAAAAAGCACGCCTGGAAATGGGAGAAGAGTAAGTGATAGGGTGGAAAGGTACTAAAGATAGGGAGTCAGAGGAGGGCAGTAGCTTTATTTTAAAATGGAAAAGACGTGAACATGTTTAAATGATAACAGGAAGAAGTTAGTAAAAATAGTGAAGTTGAAAAAATAAAATTTAATCAAGAGAAAGAAAATCTCAAGAGTAGGATATATGAATGTATGATTTCCAAGTTCTAGAACGTGGCCATGGAGGGTAAGTGACTAAAGTGAATAGAGAAAAGGATCATTGGAAATAAAGTCAAGAGATGAGACATCAATCAAGATAAAGGACAAACTGTGGGCGATTATCTCTTTTAAATTATTAAAATCTGAAAAAAGTAATCTAAATACTGACTACATGCATAATGATTTCAAAAACAAGGGAAGAGTTTTACAACAACACAGCAATTAGAAAAATGAATAATGAGTTATAGAAATGGACTATGTACTCAGTTATCAACCAAAGTTCATTTAAGGAACTTTGTGAGAAACAATTTTACTAGTTTAACTATGTTCCACTTAGTGAGTATTACACTGCAATTACTATCGCTGAACTGACCAGAAGAGAAGCCAAGGAAAAACTATGTGCCTTGGAGATGTCATTTAACATCTTTGACCAAAAGTATTCATGTAGGCTTAAGTCACTACACTTAAGGTGATATATTAAAACTTCTAATCTGGAACATTCTAAAGATAAATATATCAATATCTGCAAAAGGGAAAAGACAGTAGTTTACAGTCTATTTCTTTTTTCAAAGTGGAAAGGAAATCAGAATTTTGCTTTTAACCTATTTATTATGCTTCATTTTCTGACTTAAAGAATGGAAGCTTTCGGAAAATACTTGATTTAAAAGACCACAATTATTTCTAAGTACTATGTGGCTTCTTAACTCTACAGGGAAGAAAGTTTGGGGCCAATAACCTCAATAATGGTATTATTCAATACTGGATTATAAGGAAGCAGAGTGTACAAAGAACATTTAAAAAGTACTTCATTCTGGTTAAAATACAAAGGGGAAGCAAGAAGCAATTTTTTTAGATGATGTATATTGATTCTGGTGGTGGTTATACAACTCTATGCATTTGTTAAAACAAAAAATTGAACTTCACTGTATATAAATTTGAATATAAGTTTAAACATTAAAAAATTCTTCTTTCTAACATTTTTTTGCATCTGCCCCTCAATTTTTGCCAGGGAATCAGTTTCTTAAACCAATCAAATCTTTTTTTTTTTTTTTTGCAGTTCGCGGGCCTCTCACTGTTGTGGCCTCTCCCGTTGCGCAGCGCAGGCTCAGCGACCATGGCTCACGGGCCCAGCCGCTCCGCGGCATGTGGGATCTTCCCGGACCAGGGCACAAACCCGTGTCCCCTGCATCGGCAGGCGGACTCTCAACCACTGCGCCACCAGGGAAGCCCCCAGTCAAATCTTAAAAGGAACTTTTCATGCATAATTTAATCTTAACAAAGAGTATAAATTTAAATGTAAAAATGGAGTGCTCCTTAAGAATTAATCTTTTAGCCTTTCTTGAGAAATGCAAGCTCATTCAATTACATCCAACGTTTTACTAAGACTTTAATGGTGGGAGTCTATGTCTAACTCAGTTTTATTTATGTACTTTCAATCTCTCTTACTTTACATAAGACTGTGAGCTCTGTTTAGACAGAACTTGTATTTCCTTCAAAAAATACCTGTCGAGGACATAACTAGTAACCAATAAATTTAACATAAATGAATGCAAGTAACACCTCTCTAGGTTCACAAGAACTGACAAACAGCACCTTTTGAGAACAGTGTAATCTGTACTGAATTTACACTAAGGGATACAAAACATGTTTGGAGACCAGAATCCATCCCAAAGGCATAGATTTTTTTTAATACTATAACATTTTCAATTTCTGTAAGGTCTTAAGTTATAAGAAAGGCACACCAAAGCTAATTGACATGTCATGTAAGGTTTTTTTTTTGGCCGCGCCTCATGGCTTGAGGGATCTTAGTTCCCCGACTAGGGACTGAACCTGTGCCCCTGCAGTGGAAGCACAGAGTCTTAAGCACTGGACATCCAGGGAAGTCCCATTCATGTAATTATTGTTGGACGGAACTTCAGAGATCACCTAGAGCAGAGCGAACCTTTTCTGTAGAGGGCCAGATGGTAAATATGTTAGGCTTTGTAAACCACATAATCTGTTACAGACAACTTAACTCTGCTGTTGTGGGGTAAAAGAAACTATAAACGATCCGTGAAAAATGAGTGTGGCTGTGTGAACTCTATTCGTACACACAGGAGGTGAGCTGGATTTGGCCCATGAGCCGCAGCTTGTCCGACCCTTGAACCCTTGCCCAACTCTTTCTTTTTATACACAAAGAAACTAATGCCCAGAGAGGTTAAGCTATTTGGCAAAGGCCACCAGATAAATAGTAGAAGAGTCAAATGCGTTATCCTTTTCAAACCAGATATTCTTCAACAATACGAACTCTAAAATGATTACATTTCCCAAAGAGCTAAAACAGAATACTCTGTGAAATCTCAGAAAAATCAAGTGTTATAATTTCTTACTTAATTAAGGTCCAGAGGATTTAATGAATGCTATTTAAGACAGGAATTAACTATCCATCAATCCATAAATCTATACTTCTATACATATACCCCATATATATATATATATCACTGTGCTTCTTCTATGTAATACTGTTCTCAGAATATAGCAGGAGTTCAATAAATTGTGTGACATGAATTCAAAATACAAACTAAAATGCAATTCAATTCTAGGCACATCCATAAGTGAAGATATTCTCATTTACAACTTTCATTATCTCAAAGAATACATTCTTATTAATTATGTAAAAGTGCAATAACTCTGCCCCACTGGACAGTTAGAGACATTTTAAAGAAATTTTCAATTAAATCATTTTAAAAATCTATTTTTAATACAGTGTGATACTACTTCAGATAAACTATCATACCTAGTAAATCTGCTCCTTCATCCACATCTCCAATTAGACCTGAACCAGCTGAAGACAGTTCTTCAAAGAGAGACTCTGTATTGCGATCAAAAGCTTTGTTCTCTATGCCTTTGGTGGGAGTGCTAGGCAGAAAAAAACAAAACCAAATCAACAAATATGTCAAAGATGTTTTCAACAGTGCAAAATGCATACAAAAGGCTAAGTTACATAGGAATTTTTTACCTGTAATTTACATTTAATATAAAATATAATTTAAAAGTATTTCTCAAGGGTTTCATAAGAGATTCCCATTAAACTCCACAGAGAGAACTGTTGACGAATATACAGAATGTTTTTGCGATGAGATCCTAGCAAACACAAACAATAAAGGCAGCTAAAAGAGAGCACTACTCTGCATTGTTCAGGCACTGGTCTAAGTCCTTTCACAGACTACCTTATTAAAATCTTCACACCTACTCTACAAAAGATCTGCTGCTATTATCCCAACTTTACAGAATAGGAAACTAAAGAGGTTATGGAATTTGCCAAGATCATCCAGCAAATGAGTCAAAGAGGCAGAACTCAAACCCAGGCAGCCAGGCTTCAGAATCCATGATCTTAACTACCATGGTCCATGTTGTCTGGGTATAAATTAGCATGGCCATTTTATTTTTCTTTTAAGGGCAACTGGGCAATATCAAAATTTAAAATGTAAATACCCACTGACCCAAGAACTTGATGTTAAAAAAATTCCTACAGGGAATTCCCTGGCAGTCCAGTGGTTAGGACTTGGTGCTTTCACTGCAGTGGCTGGGGTTCAGTCCCTGGTTGGGGAACTAAGATCCCTCAAGCTGTGCAGCGTGGCCACAAATAAAAAAAAGAAAATAAAAAATCCTACAAAGCCCCTGTCACAAGAAGGTAATTATGTATGTAAAAGGATGGTCAGAGCAGCAAAAAGTTGGAACAACCCAAGTGATCATTAACAGGGCACAGATGAAATAAGTTATGGATATACCTAAAAGTTTCAACTTTTAACTTTAAAAACATTAAAATACAGCTTTAGAAATGAAAGAAACCCATTATATAATGGTGCTTTTTATAAAGCAAGTTGTAATACAGTATGTATAATATAAGCCCCTTTTGCAGGGGTATGGAGGAGAATGGGGAAATGTACATGTTTGTGCATTAGTGTTGTTACATTAATAGAAAAAAGTCTGCACAGGATTTCCAGTTAAATACGATGGACATAGTCATTTATCACCCAATAATTCAGAAACTCAACTAAAATGACAGTAAAGGAATTTAAAAAGTATACACCCACAAGGACATAGGGAACAGAAAAAGAAACTACAGCAGATGAAATGTGAACAGAATTATATAAGATGGAAAACAGATGGGCAAACAGTAGAAATTGATTTAACAGACCAGACAAAGCTTTAACTTAAGCCATTAGTGTTTAGGAAGGAAGTCAGCATGCTGCCAGAACCCCTGAAAGGCTCAGGAATTGAAGGAACCAAGCAATCTGCAGAGAGAAGCATGCAAGAGGGAACATAAGATAGGGATGTGATGAAAGGCAGCACAAGAAGCTATATGAGACCTAAATCCAACCCTCCAGGACAGTGAGACCTCCCTTCTCCTGGCATTGCTCCCTGAACAATGGAAGCCAAGGTTAAATGTTATAGGCAGAAAACTGGAGAGTCAATGTCATTTACTTAAGTATGAGCAAAACAGCCACAGAGAACCAGACGATCAAAGAAAGCCTCTATCATAAAATTGAGTCCAAAACACTCAGAGTAAAAGGAGACAGTGAATGCAGACAGCAGGAAAAACTTTAAAAATTTTTTTAAATTTTATTTTCATAATAAAGTTACATCCGTAAGAGAACTGTCGGGTGCTATAAAAACTATCCAAGAAAAACAAAAAACTTTTAGAAAAAAAAATTGACGAGGGTTGAAAGAGAAAGTTGAAGAAATCATCCAGAAATTATAACAAAAATAGAAGAGACAGAAAAGAGGGGAAAAAGGGAATTATAAGGGTCAGTCCAGAATGTTCAATATCTACCTAATAAGTGTTCCAGAAAAAGAGAAGAAAAGACAACAAAAGGGAGAAATAAGAGAAAATTTCTCAACTGGGAAATATGAATTTCCAGATTAAAGGACTACTGCAGATACAAAAGAAGATGCCTACATCAACACATCATCATGAATTTTTAAAAAGGAAAAAACAAACAAAACAACAACAAACAGGGATAAAGTAAAGATCCTAAAAGCTTACAGAGAATATATTAAAAAAGCAAGAATCCAAATGGCAACACTCCACTAAACATGACAATGAATTAATGTCCTCACAATTCTGAAGAAAAACTTCTGAAGATTTCCCAACCTGGAATTCTATATCCAGCCAAACTATCATTCCTTTAAATGACATTTATCACATTCAAGTTCTCAAAAAACTTACTTCCAAAACAGCCTTTGCCAGGAAAGCTAGTAAGAATATATTCTGTCAAAACAAAGGCATAAATCAAGAAGCTAGATGTCATGGTATCCAGGAAACAGAAGATGGAACAAAGGAGAGAGATGAAAAGAATTCCCAGCATGAAAATGAGAGCAAATTCCAGGACCAGAGCAAACACAAAAACGTCTACATTGGAGAATGGTAATAGAAGGTTCCAGGAAACTGGTTTTATTTATATTTGGCCATTTTGAGAATGTTTACATTTATGATTTGCAGGGTATCTGTTAGTGAATTAGTGATAGGTATGTAGAAACCTAAGCAAAAGAAACAAACAGAACAAAACCAAAAAAACCCTGAGGCTTTACTAAATTAAAGAAAAATGGAGTTGTAAAAGAAAGGAAATGTAATCATAGCATATTCTGTGGCTAGGCTGTTATTAATATTTATATAATCATAATGATATAAACAATGAATGTTAATTTAACAGAAACTGAGATATAATTATATTGGGAGGCTGAAAGGAAAGATGATGGTTTAAAGAGCTATATCCTTGTCATCTTCCACTATAAAGTCAATAGCTAATATTGCAGCCTTTTTTAAACCAGGACGCCTTATTTGATCCACAGAATATAGAAAATGATTTGAGTGACTATTTGCTCAATTCTCTCAAAGAAAGTATATAGCTAGTACTGTTCTAGATGCACAGGAGTATAAATATTTATTTATTTATTTATTTATTGGCTGCATCGGGTCTTAGTTATGGCACACGGGATCTTTCGTTGCGGTGCATGGGCTTCTCTCTAGCTGCGGTGTTCAGGCTCAGTAGTTGCAGTGCACAGGCTCCAGAGCGTGTGGGCTCTGTAGTTGCAGCATGCAGGCTCTCTAGCTGTGGCGCATGGGCCCAGCCACCCCGAAGCATGTGGGATCCTAGTTCCCTGACCAGGGATTGAACCGGCATGCCCTGCATTGCAAGGCGGGTTCTCAATCACTGGACCACCAGGGAAGTCCCTGCACAGGAGTATAGCTAATTCATTATATACAAGGGGTGCCTCAGGGCATTAGGACTTGATTTTCTCACTGAATCCCAACTGAGAAAGAGAGAGACCAAGGAAGAACAGCGTAAGGATGTGATTTAGATACCTGAAGATAAATACCCAAAGACACCTGAGAAGTGATAGAGATTGCCTCTTGGGAGTGGGAATGAAGGGTCAGTAGGGGTAAGGGCCTACTACTGCCCTTCATGTTTTGTTACAATTTGACCTTAATACTGCCATACATGCTTTAGTCTAATAAAAATGTTTTTGATTTTTAAAAACAGGTTCAGAATGACAAGAGCGCACAACTGTTAGTAAGTAGCTGCATCTCTTAGGTTTAGGAGAGGATGAATAAGAAGCAAATTTCACTGTTTACACTCTGCATTGTTTAATGTCTTAAATAAACAATAAAGAAAAAAATATTTCAATAGAGCACAGCCTTTGAAATCAGAGTCCTAGACTGAATCCCAGCTTGGTAATCTTGGACAAGTTACTGTACAACTCTGAGCTTCCTTATCTGTAGAATGGGGGTGAAGACATCAACCTCACAAGGTTATAATTAAGATAAAATGATATAAAACAATAATGTTAGCTAACATTGATTGAACTGGACACTTTGCCAATGATTTAACATATATTGATTCGTTTACTCCTTACAACCATCTGAAGTATTATCATAATTCTCTTTCATGGATGAGGAAACTTACCTCAGATTCAAATCCAAGTCAGGATTTGAATGCATGTAGTCTTATTCTAGGCTCATGCTTTTTAACCACTACTGCATATAATGTCTAGCAGTGATCAAAAAAATGGCACATATTTTTATAGTCACTGTTAATTAATTAAAAAATAAAATTTATGGAAGAAATTAAAAGGCAGCAGCTCCTGTGTGACATTCTTGAACATCAAGATATTTCAGATGATCTTCATTAAGATGATACATACCATTCTCTTCTAACCTCTAAATAGCCTCCCCATGTAAAATGATACTAAAATGAGACTAATTTCTTCTAGTAATGAGATCATTACAGTTTTGAAGGGAATATATTGTCTTCTTCCTGATTGGGGGAAGGAATAAAGTTTCTTCAAATTATATTTTCCCCACTTGCTGTTATGTTTTTCCCAAGTTCCACAAAGTAAGGAATACTCCTTGGCTGTCTTTTTTCCCCATCCGTCCACATGCTCCTAGTCCCTGATGCTGCAAAGGTAACACTTCACAGAAGATTTAAACTATGTACAATATCCAGCTTCAAGAAAGAGAAAACTGAAATATAATATCAACATTTCTTCAGCAAAACATTTGAATGCATTTTATCTGGTCAGAGACAAGGGGACAACAGTGTGCTTTGGGAGAGGGGAAAGGGAAGGATAAGATGTCCTAATCGGGCTTCTACAGTACCTCGAGCCTTTATATCCACTGAGATCTTTGTCCATATCCAACTCAGGAGTGGATTCAATGATTGCCTGAACTTCTGACTTCTCTTCATTTTCAGCAGAGTCTTAGGAAGGAACAAGATGACAAAAATAATGCATATAACACATACTGCCCCTGTTATGAAAATTGCTTCTATGGTTGTAAATACATCATTTGATCATAAAAAATTTTAAAGAGTTGATTCTAGGAAACACAAGGTTAGATAGACAATATGTCATATATTCAATTAACAGTAAATATGAGCAACTAAAAAATAACCAAAGAAAGTTTTCATTTGTGTTTCTTTGGACACAGTGTAGTGTACACCAGGCCAGAACTCACTGTTTTCCTTGTATTTAAGGGGTGAAATACAGAGAAATTAAAGACAAAGACTAATGACCTAAGGGAGGGAACAGAAAAAGAATGTCCTCCTGCCTTTCAGGCTCTCAACCCCTCAGCCACTGCCCCACCACTTTTCTAAAACTTTATTTAATCATCACATCTTAAAGCTTATTTACAATTGAATACAGTTTTATAAATCTATGGCAGCAACACCCCAAAGATGTCATATCCACATCTGGATTTATTGAATACTGTGTCAGTATGTAAATAACTAGGGTCACTTACCTGTTGATACATTTCTAGTTTCTTGGACTACCTGTACTTCAATATGCTTGCTTCTCTCTGACTTATCTGGTGTATCTGCAACCTTCACAAATCCTTCATTCTCTTCATGTAAGGGCGTATCACTAGGAATGGCTGCCACATCTGAAGCAGCTGTTGATGCTGGAGTGGTAGCTTTAGATCCTCCCTGGCTAACATCAGAAAGTTCATCCTACGGATAAATATAATTAGGGAAAACATTCTGATAAGTAATTTATTTAAAACTATCTTTTAAATGGGTTAAGAAACTTGAAAGAAAATTCTACTAAAGAACAGTAAGTCACTGATTACCAAAGGAAATCAATAAATAATCTCTGCAGATTATTTTCAAGTAATTGGGAAATATTTAAGCAATCATATTTTTCCAGACATACATGAGATCCTTCTAAATAGAAGACCTGAAGATAAAAGTAGAGTGGCAGTATTAGCAATAAAATCATACATTACTGTCATCATCAGAGTTTGTAATGGCAGTCCTAATTTGTAAAATCATTTGATAATAAAGACTTGTTTCCAAACACTTAGAGCATGCACTGTGTGGTAGCTACTCTAAAACAGCAATGGAATAACAAGATTCTTAATCTCAGGATACAGTTTTGTAAACAGTGTTCTTAAAACATCCTGCATCCAGGGAATTCCCTGGTGGTCTAGTGGTTAGGTCTCCGCACTTTTACTGCCAATGGCCCGGGTTCAATCCCTGGTTGGAGAACTAAGATCCTGCAAGCTGCAAGGCGTCACCAAAAAAAGAAAAACAATCCTGCATCCAGATCACTTGAAGTGCTTGTAAAAAGGACAGATTCTAAGTCCAAGCCCAGACGTTAGGCAGTGAGATCAGGTAATCTGCATGTTTAACAAGCAAGCCAGGTCATTTATATATAATCATTAAAATTTGATAACTACTTCTAAGATCCACAGATAGGCTTCAAGAAGTACATGCCCAGACTGAAAATTTATGCAAACATTTATGTACAATGAATTTTTCTAGGAAAAGAATCTACAACTTCTATCAGATTTTCAATGGGGTTTGTGACTCCAAAATAATAAAAAACAGCTGTCCAACAGCTACCAATAATGAGGCAGTTCTTTACAGCAAAGTACCCAGGTCTTAAAGAGAATGTGACAAAATGTTTAGTACTAGTAATGATGATGATGATGATGATTAGGGTGAATTTAGTGAATTTACCAAATGTATAATTTTGGATAAGTTACGTATTCTTCCTATAGCTATGTTTTCTTATCTGTAAAACAGAGATAATGGTACCTAATTCATTGAATTATTCTAAATTTTTCTATATAAAGACTTAGCGGTGTATTCACACATACTAAGTGTTTAAAATGTTGGCTATTTATTACAATTTATAACAATACACTATGCACAACTTTGAAAATTTTGCAATACATGCTTTAGGCCTAAGGAGAAAAAAAGAATATATAAATATATTAAATTGTGCTGTGGTGGGGGATGATTATTAGTGATTTTTATTTCCCTCTTTAAAATTTTATCTTTCTTAACTTTTAAAGAACATAGTTTAAAATACATTATAGCTAAATCAACTATAGTTCAATAAAAATAAAACAAAATACATTATAGCTATAAAAATAATGGAATAGAGTCCAAGCAATTAAAAATAACTAACACTATACCAATCTTACACTGTCTGAGAGATTTAGGTTATTTTAAGTGCTGAAAAGTAAGAGGGTGTTCAAGTTTAAGACTCTCTACAAGTATAAGAAAACATTTTTTGACATATAGTCAACTTACACATGCTATGATGGACAGCAACTACAGTGAAAGTAATCACACTTGGAGAACTTAACCATCACCAAACCTCTTAGTTTTACAACATTAAAATGTTTCATCTCCATTTTCTTCTCTTAATATTTTAATTTACTATAATGCATTTTGATGTATGGCTGAACTAATATAAATCAATTAGCAGATGAGAACAAAGAGCATGCAAAAGAAAATATATTTTCTATGGCAAACATAGAGCTCTTTATCCCTTCAACAGTCCTCCCACCCACACTCTTCATCCCTATCCCAGGCTTTTGGAGGTTTTTCCCCCCTTATTTTTGTTTTTAATAATGAGAAATCTATAAAGTCACAGACTGTGACCTAGCATGTTGTACTCACTAAGAGTCTTGAGTATCTTAGCTCTTCCGGTGGGTTTAAGCTCTAACACGTGGATAAAACCCAAATATTTGCTGAAGACCGTCATCCTAGTAAATTTCTGCTAGTCTCATTTTCTGACAGTTTATATTGTACTTGGACTTTTATAATAGTTGGTCAGCTACTGATTATTTATTGCTCAGCATCATTTTAAGAAACATATATATCCATGACAGATGATCAATTTAGCAAAAACAAATCTCATCTGAGAATCAGAATCTATCAAAAGAAAAATAAAGTGGCATATCCATATTAGCATACAATACTTACTTAAAATGAATTTTCAATGACATAGGAAAATGTTATGTTAAATTAGAAAATATATATATATATATACTTTTAAGGAAATAATCAGAGATGAAGAGAGGATGTCATTTATAACAGCAAAGAACTGAAAACAACTTAAATGCTCCAAAATAGGAAATTAAGAAAATTATAGAACATCCATAAAACAGAATACTATGCAGCAATTTAAAAAACTGTGTTGTAGAAGAATACCTACTGAGATGGAAAATATTCACAATATTCTCCGAAGAGACTGGGGACTAAAACAGTTCTGTATAGTATAATCAACTAAGAATGGCTAGAAAGAGCTATGTCAGGACACTCATGACAATTCTAAAAGTGGTTGCCACTGGGTAGTTTGATAATGAGTGACTTTTGCTTTTACTATGCTCTCGTTAGCACTTCTGAATATATATATTTTAAGTAGAAGAAAATTATAAAATTCAGAATATAAATCTATATATGAAGTATGGTCTCAAAAACAATTTCTATTTATTTGTTTGTATGGCTGCATTGGGTCTTTATCACTTTATTTATTTATTTATGGCTTCTCTTGTTGTGGAGCATGGGCTCTAGGCACGTGGGCTTCAGTAGTTGCAGCACTCAGGCTCAGTAGTTGTGGCACACAGGCTTAGTTGCTCCACAGCATGTGGGATCTTCCTGGACCAGGGCTCGCACCCATGTCCCCTGCATTGGCGGGTGGATTCTTAACCACTGCGCCACCAGGGTAGTCCCTCAAAAACAATTTCTTTAGGTATATAAAGAGACTAGAGATAGTAAGTTTTACTATAACTAGATGAAATTCTTTTCAATTTGAAAGTTTTGAGAAAAGAAAAACATTTATACTATTTATGGGTTGGGACTATCCATTCATTATTGCCTTGTGTTTAAAATAACTTTGATTACAAATATTGCAATATTAACCATATGCTAATAAAATCAGCTGAATTACACAGCCAACTATTTTCTTCTGTGCATCTCAAATACAGAGCTGATATCCAATGGGAAGAAAGACAAATCAAATACATTAATAGTTCAATCCTCCCCTGTTAAAATTAAAAGACAAAATTATTTGACTATTTCCTGGAGCTGGAGGCTGGCACCTAATATAAAAGTATCTGATAAAAATTTCATCAAGCTGGGCTTCCCTGGTGGCGCAGTGGTTGAGAGTCCGCCTGCTGATGCAGGGGACATGGGTCCGTGCCCAGGTCTGGGAAGATGCCACATGCCGCGGAGCCACATGCCATGGCCGCTGAGCCTGCACGTCCAGAGACTGTGCTCCGCAACGGGAGAGGCCACAACAGTGAGAGGCCCGCGTACCGCAAAAAAAAAAAAAAATTTCATCAAGCAAATTAGCTTGTTAGAAGTTGAGTCTGGAAAACTGACAATAATATTTCTGGAGCCAAAGAGGGCTATAGTGAAAACAACTAGAAGTCACCCTGAGTACCACTCTCTTGGTCTTTGTTTTGATGTGTACTCTATTTAACAGAAAAAATAGAAGTGGCATTATTTTGGTTAATCTAACAGCCTGGCTAATTCACATTTATGTTATCATATACATGAATTCCCAAGCTTTAAAAGTTTAAAATATAAAGTACATTTAAAAATTAATATAAAGAGTCCAGGTTCTGATGAAGTATTGATCAACAGCACTTAAACCCATCAAGACTATAGATTCAGAAAGCCCTAGAGAATATCAAGTTCACCTACAATGAGAAAATTATATGCCTTTGAAGCTATTTGAAAAATAACTGGAGGTCGATCTTGACCTTGTCATTTCCACTTATCTCTCAAATAAAAGTCAAGTAGAGAAATTATTTCCTCTTCCTTCATATCACCCTACCCCACAAGGTCTAGCTATTTTTACCTTTAAAAAAATTCTGTAGTAATTTAAAAGTTCACAATATAAACAGCTTGGCAAAAGCCCTCTTCCCCAAAATCATTTGTGGATCTGGGAGTATGAAATAAAGTAACCAGGAGAGAGCTGAACCTAAAACAGGAAAAGGACTCTGACACTTCAGGGGATCTCAAGATTTAGGGCTACAAGGAAGTGGCAAATTAGGATCTGCTTAGAAGATGATATTTTAAAATGCTATCCAAATAACATGAGATTATTGATCTGTAACTCACCTCCCTTTTATACTTTTACCACATAAAAATATTTTACACACATTAAAATAGCTCACAGTGTGGGCTGTACTTCTGACAGCTGGATCCCAGGGATAGACCATGAGAGCTGAAGAGGGAAAAGCTCTGAATTTTAGGGAATAGTTTTCAAAAGACTTATTTCTCCTTGGTCTCCCAGATAGTGGAGACATAAAGCTCCCAAGATTAGCAGGAAAGCAATGAGGTGGGAAGTCTCTGTCATGTGTTTGGCCAAGGGCACAATATTCTTATATTGTATCTCCTATGGAAGAAATTAGAAATTCTGTCACTAACAATGCCTCCAACTAAAGATAGAAGGAAAAAAGACAAACCTAAATATTAGCCGGCTAAAAGATAAAATGTATCACTTTTGGTCAACAATAAGTTCATATGATACCAGGTACAAAATGAGGGAAAATTTTTTACTAGGACCTAAATGGAAACTGGAAGCATTTACACAAATTATTCAACATAAAGTTATAGGGGAGTTGCATGCTGTAGCTTCGCATTCAATCTGTGACTTCTGGAGACTTCTAATTCCTATTTTATGCTGGTCATATGCCAGGTGTACTGTTTTGGCTAATAGTTTTGACTACAAATGCTGCTTTATTTATCTGAAGACCACTGGCCTATCAATTTCAATTGCCTGACGCCATTAAGATATCCTCTTCAATGACACAGGTGGGTGCCAAAAATGGAGACTTACCAGGTGGTCAAGGCTCTTTCTGATAAACGTTACTTGTTTTGTAACCCCATTCCCACTCTTTCAGTCTTTAAGAAACTCTTACATTGTAGGCTTTCACGTCACTGGAAAATGCCCACAAAAACGAGCAACCTGACTTGGAGTTCCAGTGTTCTAACTATAAAGGAATGGCACTCCTGTGCAACAAAACAAAATAACAAGTGCTGGTGAGACGTGAAGAAATTAGGACACTTGTGTACTGTTGGTGGGGTTGTAAAATGGTGCAACTGCTATGAAAACAGTATGGAGTTTCCTCATAAAATTAAAAATAGAACTACCACATGATCCAGCACTACCCCTTCTGGGTATAAAAACCAAAAGATTTGAAAATAGGGATTCAAAGAGATATCTGTATACCCATGTTCACAGCAGCACTATTCATAGTAGCCAAGAGGTAGAAGCGACCCAGATGTCCACTGAGGGATGAAATGGATAAACAAAATGTGGTGTATGTATACAATGGAATATTATTCAGCCTTAAAAAGGAAGGAAATCCTGTCACATGCTACAACATGGATGAACCTTGAGGACATTATGCTAAGTCAAATAAGCCAGTCACAAAAGGACAACTACTACATGATTGCACTTATATGAGGTATCTAAAGTGGTCAAATTCATAGAAACACTAAGTAGAGTGGTAGTTGCCAGGGCTGAGGGGAGAGGGGAAAGGGGAGTTGTTGTTTAATGGGTACAGAGCTTCAGACGTGCAAGACAAAAAAGTTCTAGAGATCTGTTTCACAACAATGTGAATACTGTTAACGCTACTGAACTGTATACTTAAAAATGGTCAAGATAGGGCTTCCCTGGTGGCGCAGTGGTTGAAGAGTCCGCCTGCAGATGCAGGGGACACGGACGGGTTCGTGCCCCAGTCCGGGAAGATCCCACATGCCACGGAGTGGCTGGGCCAGTGAGCCATGGTCGCTGAGCCTGCGCGTCCAGAGCCTGTGCTCCACAATGGGAGAGGCCGCAACAGTGAGAGGCCCGCGTACCGCAAAAAAAAAAAAAAAAAAGATAGTAAATTTTATGTTATACGTTTTTTATCACACAAAAAACAGAACAGGTGTCATTACTTTTAGCTTCACTTGAGATACCATAGTGAAAACAATCTGGTCTTTGTGCTATTTTCCTACTGGTTTTAGATTATCAGGCTAAAAGTCTACAGGCCTTTACAAGATACTTCCAGATGTTCCATTCATCAAGTGCCTCCTGTACCCAGTGCTGTATAGAATACATATGTCATGTGTTATCTGGCATTGCCCCATTACTATTTATGTTCAGGAAGACTATAAAGTAAGTTCACAGCTATAAAAATAGATTATCCCACTAAGGACAACTTAGAAATGTTCCAACACAGTGTTTTCCTAAGTAGCCGCCTGATGTCATCTGAAATAAGCTAAAAAGGGGGCAAGCAACTCTGCTACATAAGTTTGTCTTTAGCTTCAAAGATTTTAAGCCTTATGTAAGTAAAAGACAAAATTAAGAAAGTAACTAGACCAATGGATATCTACTATAACACTTATCACCTTATATTTAATTTCTATGTTTACATTTCTTTCTCCCCAAGTTAAAGTTGTGTCCAAAGCAGTAGTTTTAACACTCTTTTGATTTACAACTCTACACCATAAGAGAATCACAAAATTCTGTGTATACAAGTATTTTATGGAGAGCTTCGTACCTTTAATTTGATTCCTAGAGGAGTCCGTGACCCAAAGAAACGCTGAGAAGCATAATTCTAGACACATTTAGGTGAAATGTCTCGATGTAAATTATACTGTAGATTCAAAAGAATTTAGAGAGGCACGGATGACCTACCTCTGAAGATATTTCTGAAAAAGACACTGTTCCACTGTCATGGACCTGCTGAAGGCCTTACCCTGGTTAACCCTAACCTAGTGGGTAGGAGAAAGTCTTATTTTGTCTTTATATCCCCAGGGCCTAGCATATCAAGCCTGACATGAAGTAGGCTCTCAAAAGATGTTTGCTGAACGAAGCTGAATGGTGCCCTGACTGGGGCTGAACAAATCTGTTTAAATAGGGAGGCAGCCCATGGTAAAATGACATACTAGGCTGTCTCCAGGATACATACAAGTTATGTACATTATGCCCTGAGGAAGGTATTTGTGCAAAGCATACAAGTTTTCTTACCTAGAGCTGGATAAATAGAAATAGGCTGAATTTCCACAGGATTTACTTATTATTTTCTCCTTTATTTCAAAATGCTACTTTAGAGAAGGAGTAAATTATAGATTACAGTAAAGCCCTAGCAACCACTGTAGGAGAAATAATTTTCTTTTTTATTTCGGGGAATAACATCAGCAGTCTTCCAAACTGAGCACTTGATGTCTTGAAAATAGCAGCTGAGAAAGTAACCAAAAGTTAATCACTTTCATTTACTTTCTGCAAAATGTTTTGAAACCCCATTCTCACCTCCTGTTCTATAGCCTTCAGAGGTTCAGGACTACTGCTGACCTGAGAAGAGGGAAAGATTATAAAAGAGAAAAAAAAAATCATGTATTTACTAGGTGTTAGCATATTTCTAAGTATCTTTGGCTTGTGCTACCTCTCAGAATAACAAGATCCATCTCTTTTACCTACTTCGTTAAAATGAGGGTTTAGGGGTTTTGTTTTGTTCTGACTTAAAATCACCTCCTTTAAGCCTCTTTTTTAAGCCATCTCATGACTCAAAAGCCACCTCTTGGGTCTTGTCTTACCTTATACTTTGTCAATAAGCAGTTTATCACTTAACCCTTTTTTCTGTTCACACAGCTGTGTGAAATCTTCCTGAAATTTATCCTAATCATTTTGAGTAATTAACATAATAAATATTCCAGTTTAGCACACTTGGAAACATTAACCACACTCTTCTCCCCCCCCACCCCCCTCATTTCTGAAACTGTTAAGAGAACACTAACAATCGAAGGGTAACCAAGATTCAAGTCCTTTTTCACAAAAACATCTATTTACTCATATTCTTCATTTCTATCTGTACATTTGCCCTCTTTGAGACAAAAGTGTTTTTCTTAAACACAAAGCAACTTCAAGTTTTAAATATTCTTAGTCTGGAAATCCATCAAAGTCTTTTGAAAAGTCTAAAATACAGCTCTCCTAGCTCTCTGTTAATTCCCACAAAAAAAAACCCACAGATGAGCAAGGCATGATTCACTTTTTTTCTTTTTTTTTTAATTGAAATATAATTGACTTATAATACTATACTAGTTTCAGGTGTACTTCATAGTGGTTTGATGTTTTTAGACATTACAAAATGATCACCACAATAAGTCTAAGTACCATCTGTCATCATACACAGTTATTTCAATATTATTGACTATATTCCCTATGCTGTACATTACATTCCTTTGACTTCTTTATTTCATGAATGTAAGTTTGTACCTCTTAATCTTCCTCACCTATTTCACTCATCACCTCATGCCCCCTCCCCTCTGGCAACTACCAATTTGTTCTCTGTACCTATGAGTCTGTTTCTGTTTTGTTATGTCTGTTCGTTTTGTTATGCCTGTTCGTTTTGTTTTTTGAGGTTCCACGTATAAGTGAAATCACATGGTATTTGTCTTTCTCTGTCTGACTTTTTTCACTTAGCATAATACCCTCTAGGTCCATCCATGTTGTCACAAATGGCAAGATTTCATTCTGCTATATAGTTGGATGATATTCCATTTAATATATAGCATGATTCACTTTATACAAACCAGACTGCCTCTCCCTTAATATCTGTTTACATGATCTTCGATTCTGGATTCTCATCTTCAACTCTTCTCAACTATCATTTCATCAAAAGCTAGGTTAAATAACTCTCTAAATAAAAATGAAAAGATTGTGAACATACATTTTAAAATGAAAAACAAAAAGCAAGCTGCAGGAAATACTTAGAGCATAAACCCATTTATCGTTTTGGGGGTTTTTTTTAGATTTTTTTTTTTTTTTTTTTTTTTCTTTTTGCGGTATGTGGGCCTCTCACTGCTGTGGCCTCTCCCGTTGCGGAGCACAGGCTCCGGACGCGCAGGCCCAGCGGCCATGGCTCACGGGCCCAGCCGCTCCGCGGCATATGGGATCCTCCCAGACCGGGGCACGAACCCGTATCCCCTGCATCGGCAGGCGGACTCTCAACCACTGCGCCACCAGGGAGGCCCTAGATTTTTTTTTTTTTTTTTTTTGATGTGGACCATTTTTAAAGTCTTTATTGAATTTGTTACAATATTGCTTCTGGGTGTTTTTGGTTTG
Source organism: Mesoplodon bidens (assembly GCF_964165515.1). NCBI lineage: Eukaryota > Metazoa > Chordata > Mammalia > Artiodactyla > Ziphiidae > Mesoplodon > Mesoplodon bidens. Next base: position 56,704,691 of record NC_138179.1, read on the forward strand.
GTTTTTTGGCCACAAGGCATGTGGGATCTTAGGTCTCCGAACAAGGATCAAACTGCCATCCGCTGCATTGGAAGGCTAAGTCTTAACCACTGGACTACCAGGGAAGTCCCTAAAACCATTTATCTTACAAAGACATATATGAGTATGTATTATCTATATATATATATATAAAGAAAAGGGTATGAATGATACACCAACTATTCACAATGACTGAGGCAAAGGAATGGAATTTAGAGTTGGACAACTATACACTTTTACTCTAGATTTTCGATATTATTTGATTGTGAAACATTATTAATATGACTTTTAAAAAAATTATTAAGCCTACTTTCTAAAATATTTGGACTCTGAGCTACTTTACAACATTTCTAGCATCTGACATTGTGTGTGACCTGGTAGGCATCAAATTTTTTTAATGCAAAAAGGTTAATTTTTCTTCAACAGGAAATACTTAGAGCTATTTTTCCTATTCAAAGAGCTTGTTAAAACATTAAATATCAATAGTAATAAATACTCATGTGCCAATTACTTCAAAAAAAAGTCACATTAGAAACATAAGCTTTAAATACCATCATTTTTAAATAGTGCTGTTTATTTGGAGTTTTACCATTTTCCATTTTCCACATACACTAGCATCTTGGTCAATAAACAACACAATAAATATGCCAAAAAGAGGAAAAAAATCTCATTGATTAACACCCACTAAGAAAGAATTAATTCTACTGCCTCTTCTCTAAGCAAGAGTTTAAAGGGGGAGAAAGTATGTATCTTATAATTTTATTTGTCAGTTACGCCTCAATAAAAATGAATGGGCAAGTACCAAAATATTAAGAAGAGTAAATCTTAACTCCCTTTTCCCTTCAAACTGCAACTGTCAGCTGTGGATAATTCCTGAAGTTATCTAATGAGGATATATATGAGTGGGAAAGTTTGTAAATAAAAATTGAAGTTATAGAAGAAATTCCTTACCCTCTGTCCCAAGCAAAACCAACCTGAAATATTACAACATATAATCCATTTTTCTTAAAATTCTATTTTTATTTTACCCTACTGTAAACACTAATATAAAAATCCAAAAGGAGGTAATGTATACTATAAACTAATGGAAAAACCCAACATAAGCATCAACGGAAGAAAGGGCCTAGAAGCAATCACATTCCAACCAGTAAGCACATTTAGTGCCTAGATCTTGGTTCCTAAATACCATTCTCCAATAAACAGAACCAAAGCTTCTTGGAGAAGCACTTGATTGCACAGCAGGGGCAGGGAAAATGCAAGAGCCTGGAGCATCTGATGGTGTCAGGAAGGAAGAACTCAAAAGAGCACGGGCATATCGAAAGGGTATAGGATGACTCCTGAAAGAGCTCCTGATGTCCAAGGCTGAAACACTGAGCAATAAAATAAATAGTAATGGGACTTCCCTGGTGGTGCAGTGGTTAAGAATCCGCCTGTCAGTGCAGGGGACACAGGTTCGATCCCTGGTCTGGGAAGATCCCACATGCCAGGGAGAAACTAAGCCTATGCGCCACAACTACTGAGCCTGAACTCTAGAGCCCACGAGCCACAAATACTGAGCCCGTGCACCACAACTACTGAAGCTTGCGCACCTAGAGCCAGTGCTCCACAACAAGAGAAGCCACCGCAATGCGAAGCCCGCACACCGCAAGGACGAGTAGGCCCCGCTCGCCACAACTAGAGAAAGCCCACGTGCAGCAACGAAGACCCAAAGCAGCCTAAATTAACTAATTAATTAATTAATTAATTAATATTAATAGCACTGGATGACCTACAGAACAAAATAATACCTTTGAGTTCAAATATGAAGGAAAGAAGGGAGGGAGTGAGCAGCTCTCCCTCCCCAAAGAATTCCAGTTAATGAATGTAGGATGAAGAAAATAGAAAATAAGCATTACAACACCACAGTAATAATTATTGTAGGTAAGATTCACTGATGCACACTAAAATCAGTAAATGAAAGTTTGAGGAGGAGCAGGATATTGGCACAGTCTCAAAATATATCCACCAAGATATTAATTAAATTATAAACAGAAAGACAGTAACTTTACAGTGAAGAAATCTAACACACACCAGCTGAACCAAGCAATAGAGGTTTACATCACCACTACGGCACTCTACAGTATTCTTGCCAAAAATATATAGCCTCAATCTAATCATAAGAAATCATCAGAGGGCTTCCCTGGTGGCGCAGTGGTTGAGAGTCCGCCTGCCAATGCAGGGGACACGGGTTCGTGCCCCGGTCCAGGAAGATCCCACATGACGTGGAGCGGCTGGGCCCGTGAGCCACGGCCGCTGAGCCTGCACGTCCGGAGCCTGTGCTCCGCAACGGGAGAGGCCACAACAGTGAGAGGCCTGCGTACCGCAAAAAAAAAAAAAAAAAAAGAAAGAAAAAGAAATCATCAGAGAAGCCCAAATTGAGAGACATTTTACGAAATAACTAACCGGTACTCTTTAAGCCTGAAGGTCATGAAAGACAAGGAAAGGCTGAGAAACCGTCAAATGTTAGAAGAGACTGAGGAAACATAACTCAATGCAATGTGGGATCCTGGATTGCAACCTGGAACTGAAAAAGAACAGTAGTGGGAAAATTGGCAAAATCTGAATACAAGTCTGTAGTTCAGCTAATAGTATTGTACCAATGTTAATTTCTTAGTTTTGATAATCTTACCATGGTTAGTTAACATACCAATGTTGGGTGGGTGATGGGTATCTTTCCTTCTGTACTATTTTTGCAACTTTTCTATAAGTCTAAAATGTTTCAAAATGAAAAGTTAAAAACAAAACAAAACAAACCAAGAGCTTTAACGGTTTTGAAATTTAAAACCACACATGCGTTTTACAACAGGATCTTTAATTACAAAAGACACAGGAATAAGGTCTAACTACTACAGAGGTTCAAGCTTGGGAAAACTAAAGAAATAGGAACAATTTAACACAAATGGAGGAGGATGGAAAATTCTTCTAAACAATAATGCTGGCTCTGTTCAGAAATTTTCCATTCTGCATGCTAAGCACGTCCCCTGACGAATGCAGCACACATTGACCACTGGCTTTATATACCAATCCTGCTAACAAGACCTTCTCACAGCAGTTCCACTGAAGTATTTCAAGTCATGTGGTTTCAAAAGCACTCTTTAAAACTTTCACAAGTAGGTATCAATCCAATTGCTTTTTAGCTAAAATTGTTTTTCTCAGTTCTAAAAGTCACATTCTACTAATAACCAACAACCCAGGAGACTCTAAAGGAAAAAATAATACTTTTTCGGAGTATATATACATATGTGTACAATCACACACGTCTTTAGGCATGTGCAGATGCATACACATGCATAGGTGTATATATACATATATATGTGTACATGTGAAACTAGATGGAATCTATGAAATCACTGCCAAAGTGATACTAAGCAAGGTCTAGAAAACAGCATGACAATTTTATGTGTAGGATATTTTAAATGATATTTAAAACACTTTGTTCTCTTTCTATATTTGGGCACAAGGGAGAGATATCTGAACTCTAAACTTGTAAAGCAATGAAGAACTTATACAACATAGCTGGTGAGAATACAAACAGCTACCATCCCTTTGGCAGGCAATTTGGTGACATCTAGCAAAATCTTAAATACATGCTTTAATCCAGCAATCCCACTTATGGGAATTATAAATACAAGTACAAAATTATGTACAAGGTTATTCAATGCAGCATTGCTTGTAATAGCAAAAGGTTAGGAAAAACTGAGACGTCCTGTCAATAAAGTCGATTTTAATGGCAGATGGGATATGTGCCCCCTGTCCCCTGGCCCTTCCTCAGTAATTCTGCTGTATCATCATCATCCTTCACTCCGTTGTTTTCAATTTCTTTTCCTACCGGACTCCTCGTCTAAACACACAAACATCCCAGTCTCGCGCCTTCTGAGAGTCCTTTTCCCTTCACCCTCTGCCAACTGAAAACACCTTTTCACTGTCCTCCCACCACAGCCACCTTTCTTGAGTAATATACACTTTCTATTTCCTCCTTCGTGAATAGAATTCAGTTGGATGAACAACCTTACCTTAACATTTTTACCCATTTCCACCCTAGCATCTTTATAATACATTTTCAACAGAAAATGTCATTTAACATAAGAGGTTCCTTTTTACCAATTTTGCTAGTAGCCCCCCATTAAGAAATTTCTGTTAATGATACAATATAAAATTCCTGTGCTTTCTGCCTTAAACTGATCTCTAAACTCGATTTGAGGACCATCAAAAGGTGTCAGGTGAAGCTTCATGTAAGCTGTGGCATTTAGATTGGCCTTGAAAGAATACTTCTACTGGTGGTAACCTAAGCAGGATACAAATACGTATGTGGGAAAACTATATAGAAAAGCAATTGGATGCACAGGTGTGGAGTTCAGAAAAGGGTTCAAGGTCAGAAATTCAAACTTGTGAACACCGATGGATGGATGGTATTTACAGACATGAAACTTGAGCTACCCACATTAAGTAGAGGAGGGGGCTGAAATTTAAGCCCTAGAGAACTACAACATTTAGAGGTACAAAAGCAGCAATGGAAAAGGACCTGTAAAGAAAACCAGAGAGAGAGGGAGAGGGGGAGATGGGAGACAGAGCGAGAGGGGGAGAGAAAGAGAAAGAGAAAGAGAAAGAAAGAGAAGTATCCTGAGAGCAAAGTGAAGAAAGCATTTCAAGAAGCAGAAAGTGGGCTTTCCCTGGTGGCGCAGTGGTTAAGAATCCGCCTGCCAACGCAGGGTCACAGATTCGAGCCCTGGTCCGGGAGGATCCCACATGCCACGGAACAACTAAGCCTGTGCGCCACAACTACTGAGCCTGCGCTCTAGAGCCCGTGCGCCACAACTACTGAGCCCGCGTGTCACAACTACTGAAGCCCGTGTGCCTAGAGCCCATGCTCCACAACAAGAAAAGCCACCGCACTGAGAAGCCTGTGCACCACAACGAAGAGTAGCCCCTGCTCACCAAAACTAGAGAAAGCCTGCGCGCAGCAACAAAGACCCAACGCAGCCAAAAATAAAATAAAATTTTTTACAAAAGAATGATAAAAAACAATTTAAAAATAAAATTAGAAGAAAACTAAGTTGGAAAGACAAATTTTATTTAAAAAAAGAAGAAGTAGAAAGTATTCAAATGTGTCAAATGCTGCTACAAGGCAAGATGGGAATGAGAATTTTCCATCACACTATTTATTTATTTATTATTTATGGCTGTGTTGGGTCTTCGTTGCTGTGTGCAGGCTTTCTCTAGTTGCGGCGAGCAGGGACTACTCTTTGTGTGGTATGCAGGCTTCTCTTGTTGTGGCTTCTCTTGTTGTGGATCACGGCCTCTAGGCATGTGGGCTTCAGTAGTTGTGGCATGAGGTCTCAGTAGTTGTGGCTCACAGGCTTAGCTGCTCTACAGCATGTGGGATCTTCCTGGACCAGGGATCGAACCCATGTCCCCTGCATTGGCAGGCAGATTCTTAACCACTGTGCCACCAGGGAAGTCCCCATCATACTATTTAGAGAGATGGATATTTGGGGTAACCGTGAAAAAAGGCACATTGGTGCAGTAGGTAGCACTGAAGTCTCAGAGGAATGGGATGAAGAGAAAAAAATACATTCTTCAAACACACCAAAGTCTGTCCCCATCTTGGGGTCTTTACAGATGCTAGTTGGTCGTCCTGAAACACACAGTCCTCTGAACCTTTCCATGCACCTGTACCTCCTTCATTTCAGGGCACAAGTCACCACCTCCAAGAGGCCTTCCTTCACCACTCTAAAATAAGCACTCCTCCTTACTAATTACTCTCTAGCTCCTTACTTAGCTTTTTAAAAATAATACATAACACTACTTGAAATTCCATGGTTTCGTTTGTTTGTTTGTTGATTTCCCCCACAAAAATACAATAAGTAAAGGAATAATACGTACAAATACTTCTTTTTAAGAACAACTTGTATATTTTTCTAGGTGCATCAGTCCTGGCAGATTTTCCAGTACAGCTGTCCCTTGGTATCTACAGGGGATTGTTCCAGGACTCCCTGTGCATACCGAAATCTACAGATGAGCTCAAGTCCCTTATATAAAATGGTATAGTATACCTGAAGATTTCAGGTATACTATATAGGACTGGATTAAATAACAATCTTCTCTTTAAGGTATCTTTTTGGATAGTAGTTAAAATACAGTTACCATATGGTATACATTTTTGATATCCTAGAAGTATCCCTCCTACTTAATTTTGTTTTGGGAAAGGGACACGGCAAGTAGGCGATTGAGAGCTGGGTGTTTTGGAAGATCTATGAAACCAACAGGCAGGCTAAAAAAGTCAGTGTGGCCACAGGGGTAAGAACGAGAAAACTTCCTAGTGGCACCACTGTGGACTGATACTGAGCAGCTGCATAATTACCTTCCAATAAAGTGAGCAAAAAAGAAAGGAGAATGAGAAAAAGGTGAGGTTAGGCCTACTGTTAAAAATACTTTTCAGTGGGAGCAAAGCTATGAAATATTTATTGACTGTTTACTGTTTTGAGCACATTTCAAAGGTCAATGGAATGATTCTAAATGCCTCTACCTACTAGAGCTGAAAAACAGACCATTTATATTATCTTCAAAAGAGTCTTTCTAACATCTAAAACAAATAATTCATTTGACAAACATGTTCTGAGTGACCATTATGTGCTAGACACCTTTTCTAAGTGCTAGGGATACAGCACTAAACAAACCGCATGGATTTGGAGAGAAAGTAAGTAAATAAATGACTTCGTAATCTAGAAGTATCATAAGAGCTATCTATATAAGTACTTAAACCATGATAAGTAATTTGGGGAAAAAGAGACCAGAAAAAGGAGATAAAGACGTAAGGAACTCAACTGTATTCACTGTAGGTGGCCTGTTTGTTTTATGACAGAGTAGATTTTCTAATGTAACAAGGTTCCTTTATAATCAGTGTTCCCTTTATAAATATTGCACTTTATAAGATATACACGATAACTTCAATTATTTTCAATTATTAGTATATCTCCACTCTTAGAATATATTATTATTTATATTTATAAGTTATTTGGTGACAAGATCTTGGTCAAGAACATAATCTATAATGAACTAACACCAGGTCTTTTTAGCTAAACACAATGCACTTTTGGATATTGCTTTATGAAGGTTTTGAAGAAAGTATCTTTTTTTTTTTTTTTTTTTTAAGTGAAGCCCTACTAAATTGTGAAGCTTCCTAACAGTGAACCAAGGATTTCAGGTGGCAATAATTTTCAATTCTAAAAAACATAATTAGGTTCACTGGTCACCCCATCCTAAATTCATATAATATAAATCAGATAGAAATGGCCTAAATCAAATAGAAATGCTTGTCATTAGTATGACAACCAAGATGTAACAACGCTTGACTCTGTTTTCCTATATAACTTGAAAAAGTATAATAAAAAACTAAAACTCTTGGGAAGAGCTCATTTCCAATTTAAAAAAAGCATCTGTTTTATGAACTAAAATGTGTACATACTATTTCATTTTATTATGTTCTGGTTGTCTTGCACTTCAATTTGGATAAGAAAGCTTATAAAACATAAAGTGAAGATTTTCACAGAATAAAGCTTACCTTCAGGCTGGTATGAGAACGTGGTTGACTTAACTCCTGAAATTTCCATTGCTCTGATCCAGGGGTCTCGCCACCTTTCTGAGTGTCAGGCGTAAGCAATCCATCGCCAGCAGGTAATGGGAAAATCCCTAATGATATAGGGCGTTCTTTTCTATTTGGAGAGGGGAGAAAAACTAAGCATTAATTCGTTTTTAATTGTTATTCATCATGACTGTAAGTAATAAGCCTGGGCTGTCACTGCTTCAGAATTATCACTCTTAAATAATTCTGTCTGCCTATCTGAACAAGCAGACTTGCCAAAGAGAAAGGACAGAGTCTCAGAAGCTAAATTAGCCCCAGGGAATCAACTAAGAAAGGTAGTAAAATATAGTTTAGGAAATCTTATTAAGTTACTGATGAGTCCCTTACCCCAACTCCTGCTTCTAGACTTCCCAATTCCTCGTGTTAATCCCTAGATATTTACCATGCCTCTTCAGGGTATCTCTTTTCTGCCTAGAGGAAAATCAATGTATGGTCTAAATCAGGGCTACTGATTAAATGGTAAAAAGAACATGTGGACCAAAAAAATGTTGCCTGCCATTTCAGTAAACAAACAACGTTGTCTGCCATTCAGCCATCAGCCACTGCAGCCAGCCCTGATGGCGGGCCCTGAAGGGAATTCAGGATGGAGAAAAACAGTATACTGACCCTAGATAGTTAAGACACATATCAAAGGAATAATTTCAATGAGCATCCCATACATAGAAAAGTATTAAAATCATTAACTTGAGATGTCTGTCTTTTGTGATTAGCAGAAATCTTTTGATGTTCCACTATATGTTGTTTTTATTTATTTATTTATTTTTCTCAGCAAAAACTCCTATATATCCTGGTTCCTCCCTTTGCCGGTTTGGGACGATTCCTCAGAGCTATCTGAGAGGCTGCCCTGCTGGGCTATAGTCCTTAGTAATGTCTCTGAATAAAACATTAATTCTCAACTTCTGGGTTTTGTGTGTGTGTGTGTGTGTGTGCTTTCAGAGTTTTATCCCCTAAAGTAGGAAAGCTGTATTGTTTTACAGAGCCAATATATGAGACCCTTTCCACCACATTATGTATGAGAAAACAATTGTCAGTTTCTCCAAACAAGGAGGCCAAAAAATTCTATGAAAGACTGTAGAGTTTCCAGTGCTTTGTGGGAAATTCCAGTGAACAAGAGTTTCAATTTTAATAATAGAATTTTAACAAGAAACACATCCTTTGTTAATGCAAAGGACTTTTAGAGGGTAGGAATAAGCCTGGGTCATCCTGGGTCATTAACTCAAATGGAAATTAGCAAGAAATGAGACACTAAAGGTTTGGAGCTTCTAAGAACCATAGTGCTGCTGGTAAAAAATGTAAGTTAGAACAGAAACACTGAAGTTATAAATAAATGTTGGAAAATATTCAGTTTTTCTAAATAAGTCTTTATTCTGTAAGCTTATTTTCATACCAAGAAACTTGAGCCACTTTTGAAATGTGCCCTCACTGAACACAAAGGGTACACTGCTTTCATACCTAATGATAATCAGAAAGGATTAGTACAACTGTCAAACACCTTCTTAAAGATTAGGTGAAGCAAAAGGGTTGTGAGACTGCATTTTATTAAAGTTGTAGGCACAAGGAAATAGAACAGGACTTTTCTCTATCAAGAGTTAATTATAGGGCTTCCCTGGTGGCGCAGTGGTTAAGAATCTGCCTGCCAATGCAGGGGACACGGGTTCGAGCCCTGGTCTGGGAAGATCCCACATGCCGCGGAGCAACTAAGCCCGTGCGCCACAACTACTGAGCCTGCGCATCTGGAGCCTGCGCTCCGCAACAGGAGAGGCCGCGACAGTGAGAGGCCTGCGCACCGCGATGAAGAGTGGCCCCCGCTCGCCGCAACTAGAGAAAGCCCTCGCACAGAAACGAAGACCCAACACAGCCATAAATAAATAAATAAATAAATAATAAATTTATTAAAAAAAAAAAAAAAAAAAAAAGTTAATTATATATAACTTCTTCACACTTGGGGTACTTTTCCTATTTGATTTGGGAGGAAAATTCAAACGCATGTAGGCAGCATAATAAAAGGCTAGATTTTAAAACCAAATCTAAGTTTGTCTCCACGACCTGCCAGAACAACCAAATAACAAAGTAGTCAGCTGTTCTTTATACCAGTTACTCCCAAACGCTGGTTCAGCAAGAAAGTTGTCACAAGTCCACAGCAAAGAGGCGTTATTTATTATACCCTTACTGGATAATACAGAACACATTATACACATACATGCTTCCACATAGCACAGAACCTGTTCTTTCTTGAGAATGATTCACCCCTTTGCCACATCTTTTCTGCTTGATTTTAAAATGCCCTTTAGGGCTTCCCTGGTGGCGTGGTGGTTGAGAGTCTGCCTGCCAATGCAGGGGACGCGGGTTCGAGCCCTGGTCTGGGAAGATCCCGCATGCCGCGGAGCAACTGGGCCCGTGAGCCACAATTACTGAGCCTGCGCGTCTGGAGCCTGTGCTCCGCAACAAGAGGGGCCAAAATAGTGAGAGGCCCGCGCACCGCAATGAGGAGTGGCCCCCGCTTGCCGCAACTAGAGAAAGCCCTCGCACAGAAACGGGGACCCAACACAGCCATAAATAAATTAACTAAAAAATAAAAATAAAAATAAAAATAAATAAATTAAAAAAAAATGCCCTTTATTTCACCAAATGACGGTGACAACGATTGGAAATTTTGGGTGGGGAACGTATTTTGGGAACTGAAAATCTAAGGGTCTAAGAGCTACTAGATTACTTATTTTTTTTAACATATCTTAATGACTTTAGCAAAAAGTGACCAGGAATTTAATAAGATGGAAGTTAATGGAAGGCTCTCTAACCCCAAGTGCAAAGAAAGACAATACAAACTTCATTCGAATTCATCACACTGCCAACAGAAATCAAAATACAGGCCAGTCATGAGAATGATCTTCCTTCATGAATGACAACACAATCATTTTCACACATGTTAAATACTGGAAAATCTGGGGGAAGGAGTCGGCTGTGGGTCCAAGTTTTACTTTCCTACTCCTGTTAAATACTAAATCTACAACCCAAAATATAAGTAGAATTCAAACCTTTGTACTGCTTATATTTATCCTTCAGAAACTGCTTGACAGGGAGGGAATTTTTCTTCAGAGACTGATAGCTGTCAAGAGGGTCAGTGATGCTCTAGGTTACACTGTTCCAACTCTGGAAAAATTGTATTACTACACACATCTTTTCTCTCCTTTTTCTACTGATAAACTACGTAAGACTTGGCAGGGAGGGAGAAGGACATGTAATTATGCACGTTAAGTAGAGTCCTATTTTCAAAAGGAAACCCTGAAAAGTGAACATTAGTCCTGTACTATATTGGTATGCATGTTTGATACTCTATATATTAAACGCTTCAGTAAAACTCACAAAAGAAGCCAAAGAATGAAATACATGTGGGAAAATATCAAGTGGCAGATTTAAACCGCAGGTGTTTCAATAATGCATTACTATCTAGAAACAAAGCTATTATCAGCCATCAGAATCCTTGTTACATATTTTTAAAAACTGCCATATATCCATTTTTAAATTGGTTATTTAAATGTTACCTTATGTGCATAAATAACTTTGCAAATATGTTTTGAAACAGCTTTATTATTCCCATTTAAAACAAATAATAATTAATAAAATCTACTGTACATATTATAAAGAGCAGTAAAAAGATTACATTTGTTCAACACCCACCATGTGGCAAGCACTCAGATGGATGATTTATTTACATTATCTCATTTAATCCTCATAAGGAAATAGGAATTATTTTCCCTGGTTTCAGATTAGGAAAAGTGACACTCAGAGACTTTAGGCACTAGTAATCAGCAGAAATGGGATTCAAAGTCAGGCCTGTTTTGACTTCAAGACCCATGTACTTTCCTTGGAACTACCTATTTCTTGACAATTTAATCTTAATATTAAAGACTGAATATGGAAGACTTTCTTCAATCAGATCAACAGCAACTTTTATGTCAAGGAACTTTTTGAATTTAATCATAAGTTATTTTATGAATAAAACAGCTAGAGCTAAAATAGTTTTGCTAAAAATGTAGTAGATATAAGTGACTATGAAAATTATTTACTTGTTTAATTTACAATATATCTTGCGACTGATTGAATACGAAATAATCATCTCACGTGTTTTTTAAAACGACCCAATGGGGTAAGAACCTCAGAGGAGGAAACTCTGGCACAGAGAGTAAGCACCTTGCCAAAGGCCCCACAGCTCACATGTGGCAGAGCGTTTGTAGCCAGGCAGTCCGACTCCAAACCTCTCACCCACTGCACAGCACTGCATGGCACAGCACAGCACTGCATGGCACAGCACAGCACTGGCATCTTAAATGGAATGGAAACCTAAGCCAGCCCTTTGAGACTAATCTTATTTTAATAGTCTAAATATTCTTGAGTCAACGTATTTTTCAATTTCCTAAAAGCCTATATATACATACATACAAATCCTTTATGTATTAAAAATATACACAAGTGATAAGATTTGCTCCTGATTTTTATAAAATCAGGAAAAAAAAATGACCAAGTACCTAGTTTTAAGACCATAGTTGAAATTTAATTTTTGGACCTTAAACTAATGTTGAACATGAATGGACCATGAATAAAAAAAGAACACAGTGAGGGAATTTACTACTTTAATTCACCTTACTTTAAGTCCACAATTAGGAGTTGAGTTTTAAGTAAACACTTATAAAAAGCTATACACTATGAACCCTCATTTAAAACGATGCACAAAGCAAAAATCTCAACAAATCAGCTAATTTTAGTTTGATGAGTTAGAAAACAAAAGAAACCAAAACATTAAATCTCTAAAATATAGAAGATGGTTCTTAGAGCGTGCAAGTAGAGTGAAGAGCAGAAAAGCTACAGAGATTCATGACTACCCCCACAAGCGGGCATGGATATTTGTCACCCAAGTCTACCAAGAAAAGGCAACATCTGACAAAACAATAGTGAATAGGCTCTGTAAAGCTTTCGTAACTTTGATGTGTAAATAATTGGGGGAAAAAAAGGAATTCCTTGCCCTAAAAGGTTTAAATCCTTTCGCTTTAAAATATACTTAGTTTTAGGAAGAAAATATTTAAGTTGTCAGTTCCCATAAGCTGCTATCAAAAATCGCAACAACTGCAAAAAGGATGCCTGAACCTCCATCAGTCAAAGGATAGTTGGGACAAAATAAACACCTATGGCCTGTGCCTAATCAACTACAAGTCCCACCATAAAAGATTATTTGCTCCTAAATACTCAGATACTAAACGAAGAGACTGTGCAAATTTAGACCCAGTGCTCGACGCCTGCTCTCCCTTTACTCTTTGAACACTGCTTAAAACAAGACCACACTGATCTTGTACTTGTGTATAAGTACAATCTGAAAATCTTTTTCTTAAGTTGGTGCTTTCCAAACACCAAGCCGTATCCCTAAGTGATAGCCCATAAATTACTATAAATAAGAAATGAAATCTCAGCTTCAATCCGTTTTCCATTGTTTCAATCTGCAACAGAAATGGTTACAAAGAAGACCTGTGAAGCTAAAAATTCAAGAAAGACCAACTAAACAGGGACTTCTAAGAGAGACTAAAGTACCTGAGTATCCTTGGTAGGTTCTGCGTCAGAGCTGGCACTCCGGTAGAAATAGAAAAGTGCACAAGCAGCAAAACAGAGAGAGACACTAAGATAGCAGAATTAATGACCACCGCCCCGCCAACAAAGCCAAACACAAACAGCAGCATGCATCCAGGACTCATGGCGCTGTGCTGGCATGGTGAAACACCGGAACCAGGAGGCCTACACGGGGGCCAAAGGGGTATCTTTGTCGTGAGGATCTGTCATTCAGCTGCTGCCACAAAAACAATGCCATCAGCAGCAGCTTTCCACTCCATCCTGCAGCAGCTCCGAAGCGATGACGTCATCCCGCTCTCCCCACCGCATAACCATAGAGCTGCTGCTCCTAGCATTTATGCAGCAATCCAGAGCGACGGCAAGCCTATTAACTGTTTTCCTCTCCACTAAGAGTCCTGGCTGAGCTCATTGGCTACAATGCTTGGAGATCTACATAATTTATTCACACTCCTACATCAAACAGAAGTCTTAGCTAACTAACCCTTTCAAACATGCCTCTCTGTAACAAAAAGGACTTTTAAACCAATTATACAGGAGAAATGAAAATTTTTCATCATTCTCACAAATCAGACAATTTTAAACCTAGTGTAATCTTCATTAAATATCAGAAATCAATCAAAATACCTCGATATGTTGCCATATAGCATGGCTCACAATTTACCTCTTCATTAGTGAAAGCTGTTCTGTTTTTCCATGCTACTCTCTCCTGTAGCATTCCAACTACAGTAGAGAGCTTTTTGAATCAGCTTAACTATTGTTCCAGGATTAAAGAACAGAGAGAAACAGAAACAAACAGATTATTTTATTTCCCTTTTTCCCAAGGCAAAAATGTATTAAAAAGCTTACCTAATTCTACTATGAGCTGTGGACTCTAGTTGATCACCCCCTGAGAGCTGATGAAGTTTTGTTCTTTCTAAGTGTTCCATATAATTATGGATCATCTATTTTGAAGAAAGAAAAGAATACACAAACTTTTAAGACTAATACCTGGAATAAAGACATACTGTTTTAGCAAGGGAAACCTTTTAATATAAATTTCTTATTTATCAGACTACATTCCATGTAAAAGAATATTAAGGATGAAATTTTCTTTTAACGGCAAAGGAATACGCAAATGCTTACATTTAAGGATGCTAGTGTCCGCAAAAGTAGCCAACATCTTGCTTAGCATAGCAAAAAACTTTTTTCAAACCCTGGCCACGCTTTCACTGTTGTGGCCAGGGTTCGATCCCTGGTCGGCGAACTGAGATCCCGCAGTGGCCCAGTGTGGCCAGATAAATAAATAAATATATTTTTTAAAGTATGCTTTTGTTGTGAAAATTTTACTTGGCATGCATACATATACAAAAATTAAGAAGTATGTAAATCAATTTGAAACTGTTATTTACTTCAAATAAACAAAAAGATGAATTCTGATGCATGGATTAAGATGGGTAATTCTATCAAATCAAATATAAAAGAATCAATCAGGCTGTTCCCCAATTAAAACTATCCCAAATAAGAAATGTATCAGACAAGGAAAAATGAATACAGAATCACATGGATATGGCATATGAAAGCATTTTTAAAACTTTTAAATTTAAAATTTTCTCTTTATCACCATTTAAAAAACAGTTTTGCAGAAATACAGTTTTTGTCTTTGTGTCAGTGAGTCAGAAATAATGAGCTGTTTCCTTCTTGTATCAGGGAAAACTTTAAGGGAAAAAATTTAAATGAGACTAGTATAACAAAGTGATGGTTGGGCCAAATAGATACCAATTTAAATTTTCAAAAGATTTTAGAAAATCTAAGTCAAATACTTTTATAATGGAGAGTGATTATATGAATTTGATTCGTTCAAATGGAAGAATCTAAGTTTCTTTAAGCATTCAAATGAATAGAAATCTCCCCTAGACTGCTTTTATAATAATTTATTGATATTTATTCAATATAGACAAATAAAAAGATTAAATAACATTCAAAGATACAGAATCAGTTCTACCCCAAACGTGCATTCTATAGATTGATTCTTGTCTTAAATGAATACGTTAAAAAATTTTTAATTTAGATGTTGAATTCCAAACCTTCTTCAAATGACTGACCCAAGTAACTATTTCTGACATTCCAAAATGGTCGACATAATGAAATTGGTTTCAACCCAATTAAACTAACACTTAATAGGAAAGAACAACAACAACAAAACTGGCAGCTAATATTTATTGAGCACCAACTACAAATCAGCCAGTGCATGTACATTGTTTCAATTAATCCTCACAACAACAATATGATTTTCTAGATAAACTCCAGTTTAAGGAGGCTAAAATAACTTGCCCAACTTGACCAGCTAGTTAATGATTAACTGTGCTCTAACTGTCAGCTAGTTGGCTTTGTGGCCAGAACTCAGGTCCATCTGACTCAGTCATCAGAGTAGTTAAGCATTATAGGACTCATGGTGTATCTGCCCTTTCAGTCAATTCTAGAGGCAGGCAATAAGTTCATTGTCCTTTCTTCCTCACACACACAAGAAAACCCCACATCCTAAAGCATTTCCTGATGTCTGAAATAAAATATGCACTATATTCTATATATGCACAAAAAAGTAGAAACAATAAATTGTACATAAAAATTTAAGTTTTAATTACAGGGCTTCACAGAGTAGCTCTGGTTTTCTTAATAAAAAACTGAGTAGGGGGCAATGCTGCCAGGTAGAAAAGAGAGGTAGAGTAAAATAGGATATGCTTTAGATAACTTACTATTGGGTCCAACAGCCCCATCCCTCCTTATCTCAGAATGGCAACTCTCAATTTTCTCAGGTATGCACATTAATTCACACATATCCAGGAGTCATTTCAGCAACAAGTAGCTGGGGTCATGAAGAAGGGTCCCAAGCACACTGTTTAGAACATCCCAACTCCCCTCCCACTTAGAGAAATCTTCACAGCAGAGGTTGACTGTCAACTTTGGCTAAAACTGAAATGCAAGGCAATAGTTATTAGAAAGGCAAGGCAAAAATAGAGGTTTTGAAGACAAGTGGCATGAATCCTTTTAATTCTGTTGGCCTTGAATCCTTCCATATGCAGCTCAAAACCCTATAAGTATATCCACAAAGCCACTATTCTTAAAGTGGTTGAGATGGCATAAAACAAAGAGGCAAAGAAAATTTTCTAGTGCATTTAACGTCCATGTGTTTCATAACCTAAAAGCATTATTGAAAATTCAGGCAAGGGAATCAGACAGACCCAGGTTCAAATCCAGTCACATACTAGCATGGCATTTGGGACAAATCACTCCATCTTCTCTTTCTAAGCTTCAATCTGTAAAATGGGGGTGGATGATAAGAATTTACTCAGAGGATGAGATCAAAATGCATTTAAACAGTCCCTGATGTAAGACCGGGGTTCAAGGTTTTAGTGATTAATATAAGAGCATGTATATTTCCTCCAATGCCCTCTTCAAGGCATGTCTTCTTTCAAGCAAATTCAGTAATGTGTATAAAATTTTGAAGTTAATTAGAGAACAGTTATTCACATTACAAAAAGAGCCAGAGATTTCCCTTAAGCAGCAAACAATGCTTTTGATAAAAGTGCTTTGAAACAACTTTTTTGTAGCCTATAACAAAGGTTACCTTAGTTGGAAGTAACAGTGGAAAGATTAAGGTTAAATCCTTCAGACTTCCTTTCCCTGAAGGTTTTCAGAATTTACCTTTAAAGGACACCTAGTTCTTTAGCATTGGATAGCTATTTATAATTGCTAATTGAACTGTATTTCTAGTACAGCTGTATAAACACAGAAAAATGTGGGCTAGAATAGAAAAGACCCACATTTTAAAGCAGCCATATCTGTGTTATATAAACCTTCCTTGAGGCAGAACGAAATACAGAGAGCCTATCAGGGCAGAGGATAGAAGCTGCTTACGACTAAGGGTGGGGACCCTATGAAAATGCTACATGTAAGATCTGCCTTGGTTACTAGAGAGACCCAAATCTCTGCCTTGGTATTTCGGATTTTCCTGAGATCTTTTCTTCTTCCTGGGCTGTCCTTCTCTGAAGGAACAGAAATAGAAAAATTATTATATCTTTTCATTTGAAATTAAGATGTCAGGTTGCTTTTTCTGCTGGAACACATCTTCACTTTTGCTAAATACATATTGAGAGAAAATATGAAATTTCACTTTACAATGATTTTTTTTCTAGACTGCATATTTTATACATATTTCAGTTTAACAATCCTCAACTATTACAAAGGTTAAAACTTCAGTGAAAAAACAAAATGACTATTCATTATTCATCACTATCAACTATTTATGGCACATAAACCTATTCCCCCAAACATGCTTATAATTATCAGCATTGATAAGCACTACTAGTACAGGGCATTGTTCAGGCACTGAATTGAATGGTGTGAAAAGAACCAACAACAGACCTTTAACAATCAATTGTTCTTTAACAGTCTTAATATCTACCAAGTACCGTCTTATTAAAATGTGGTTATTTTTTACATACTGAAAAGGCTGCTGTGTAAGCTGTTCCTGTTTTTCAAGAGATCTATAGTTCCAGCCCTCTGTGGCCAATCTTTTCCCTCCACCACTAACTATCAATTCTGTGACACTTCATGCTTAGTGTGTGGTTATGTAAGTTAAAACAGTAATAATCAAGCCTCACATGTCAGGAAGAAATTCCAGCACCTCCCCAAGAAAGTGTTAAGCACACTACTCTCCAAAGCAAATGAAACAGTGCAGTGGGGTTTTACATTCCTTAAAAGCAACAATATAGGTCCCTACCAGAGGCAGGATAAGAGATCACCCAAACTAGTGAAAGGAAAATGGAAGCTGAAGACTGGAACCATCTGTATCATGGGAAAGACTGGACTAGAAAGGGAAAGAGAGCAATTATTTTTTTCAGGTAACAGTGCATGCATCTATGAAAATTCTATTTATTTAGGTATGTGAACCCCAGAATGACCATGATACACAGAAACAATTTTCACATTAAGGAGATAGAAAGAAACAAAGGAAACATATAAAAGGCTGACAGAGAATCATAAAAAGGTTAAAAAACCCTCAAGTACATTTTCTAAATTGCTTTGAAGTGATTATGTGCTAGAGTTGTTCATCCAAAATACTGAAATTTCATGCAGAAAACCTGTTTTAGAGTCATTTTAAGACATTATAATTTGTTTGTTATTTGTTATGAGCTTGATGCAAATAAGTCCTTTATACTGTATAAAGTCCCTACTGAATGTAGAGACTCTGACCAACAATTTACCAATCCATCATTTCCCAACAGGTAACAAAACAAATTATATCTGTTCTCTCACATTAGTATCACGTATACTTTTTATTATGCACACATTAAGTTCTTACTTAACCAGCCAAAGACACAAGTATTGGAACTGCCTTAATAATTACACTACTCTGTGGCACACTAATTCACAACATGAAAAGTTAATGCCAGATAAAGGACATTAAAAGTCAACATTTGGTAACTAAGTGTATGATACATGAAATTTAAAGTCTTCTCAAAATAATCCCCAAGGATTATACTAACTGATTTTCAAAGAGAAATTAAGACACATTTTCTAAGGTTAATTTCTTTATCTCAATATTAGTATGGTAAGAACAACCTAGAAACCCACCTCTGTGTGTCTCTGATGTAATGCATTATATTCCTTCTTCAGTTCTGCTTCTCTTTCTTCAAGTCTGCTAACTGAAATTAAGATACATACACTTAATCAAAACAAAATATAAGAAATTTACTTGAAAATTCTATCTTTAAAACTTGGAATGGGTTATCCATAATCCTTGATAACTTCAGGACTCATTGCTCCATATGAAATTCTTGACAAAGCTAGTGACCTCATTTCGTCATCCTTAATAAAACTTTTGGAGAGGGAATGAACAGAATTTTTTTAAAAACTAAACATCCGATTTCTTCTCCTAATATGTATGTTTATCAGGTCATCCCCATCTAAGTAGGTTTTTAACATGATATAGAATTACCTCTTGGAAAAACACTTTACAAATCTCCTCATAGAAGTTTTAACCTGGGACTATGGTCCAAATCATTGATTTCTAATATTATTCCAGCTCTTTTTCACTACTGAGCAGTATGTGAACATGTCACTATTTATAAGTACTTTCTCTACTTCAGGTCTTAATTTCAGGGACTCATCTTCTTTCATTTAGCTCCCTCTGCTGATGGAGTTTGTGTGAGCCACTACGTGGCTCATGGAGCACAACTTTGATACTTTAAAAAAAAGTTTTAAGATCCTGAGATATAGAATGTCAGAACAGGATTTCACAGGAAAGAATGGTATCAGAGAGGAGTGATTCTGAGAGAAGATGGAATCCAAGCAGGACCACAAAGAAATTACAGTACCCAAGATAGATAGTGAAGACAGTAGAGCAGGCAGGCACTGTTATCACAGAGAAGGGAACACAAAACCATGGAGGTGGCAAGGAAGAGGGGAGACCAGCCAGCCTGGAGGAGCCCATACCGGCTAAGGAGCAGTGGGAGACAGTCTGCTGGGGAGAAGTAAAGCTGGTGCTAAAGGAGCTTGTCAAGATACTCATTTAAGTCTGTCTGAAAGCATGAGAGAGAGCAGTTGTAAATGGTCTCTTGGTATAAGGGTCAGCTAGCTACAAACATGCAAGGCTGTTTGTAAGTGACAGCCAGTGACTGTGTCAGCTGGTTGTAGAAGTAACTACTATGAACTATAACAGCACATGCATGAATGTTTTCATATGCCTAATATTAACACACCAGACACCATATATCACATAACTTGTGCTGCCTGGTAAACTCATTTTTGGTTTGTGTAGCTTTGTTTGAATATATTGAAAATATACCATTAATTAGGAAACCTGTAGCTTTGACTTTTGATTTGTTTCTAATCAAACCTATGTGTTGGCTCATTAAATTTGCAACAGTGAGTAAACACACTACAGTATCCATAGAATCACACTTTATCGTGCCAGGCAAGGCTCGAGGACATGGGCTGCTTATCTTATCTTGTGGCTGAAAGCAATAAAAAGCAAACCTATAAGGCAGCTGTTTTGTGATAACACAAGAGATACTGAAACCATAATAAATTTTAGTGCAGCTTCTGTGATTTTTATTTAAAAACAGGAAATCCAAGTCACTTACCAATTAAGTTAATCTAAAAGCATAATCCTAAAACCACTGAGTGAACCATAAGTATTTTTAATTGCTCATCTGTGTGAATCAAAGTTTTCCTGGTATTATGCAACCAAAACAAAAAATTAGAGGCTGAGACTAAAATAAAATTCCAACTATCATCCATAACCCTCAATTTCAAATTTGTGCTCAACAGTAGAGCCCCATTACTCTTGTCAACTAACTTAGTATAAATTCGTAAGATAAATTTATATCACCATCACCACCACTACTACTAACAGCTAACATTATATAGTACTTGTTATGTAACATGCACTGTCCTACGTACTTTATATTAACTACCTTGAGCCTGACATTAACCTTATGACGACAGTTTAATACATTTCATTTTAGAGATAACACAACTGAAGTGAATAGGGGTTAAGGAACTTGCCCAAATTCACAAAGCTAGTAAATGGCAAAACTACAATTCCTAATGGAAGAGACTAGATCCAGAATCAGCTGTTAATTACCATGGTATTCTGCCTCTCAAGAGATACTCTTAATTTGTTTTATATATTGGAGTCTACTTTAAAATTTCACTTTGGGGAAAAAAAGTATAAAGAGTACTTCTTTATTACTTGAAATAAAAACCCCTCTGTCTGGAAAGAACCTAATCACAGATACTACAAAACTCAAAGATATCAAACTGCCAAGCAAAATATGTACACAACTTTATTAATCATGATGAAATGCATATTAAAACCAAAATGTGGGAATTCCCAGGTGGTCCAATGGTTAGAACTCCGTGCTCTCACTGCCGAGGGCCCAGGTTTGATCCCTGGTCGGGGAACTAAGATCCCATAAGCCAGGCGGCGTGGCAAAAAAACAAACAAACAAAAAAGTAAAAAAAACAAAATGCAACACTACTACATACCTATCAGAATAGCTAAAGTGAAAAACAGTGTTGGTAAGGAACAAGTTCTGGTAAGGAACTTTTATACACTGCTGGTGGGAGTATAAATTGGTACACCCAATTTGAAAACTGGCAAGATTTAATAAAGTTAATATTTGCCAACCCTATGACAAAACAAGTTCATTACTATGAAATATGTCTGTGTCCACCAAAAGGCATTTAAGACAATACTCAAAGCAGCACTATTTGTGCCCCAACCTGGAATCAACCCAAATATCCACCAACAGCAAAATGGATAAATATTCATGTACTGGAATACTATATAATAATGAGAATGAGGAAATTATTGCTGTACACAACATCATGGACAAATCTCACAAACAGGATATTGAGGAAAAGAAGCAGAAGCAAAAGAATACAAAGTTCATATACATACATAACTAATCTAAAACTAATCTAATGTGTTAGAAGTCAGGATAGTGGTTACTTTTGGGGAGGAGTTATGACCTGATGAATTTACTGTGTATACAGCCCAACCCCACCCCAGTCCAAAAATAATGTGTACCCATTCACACAAGCACTTTCTTTGGCTTGAATACTCATCATTCTTTATGTTCTCCAACAACTCCTATAAATTCAACATATAGCACAGGATTTAAACAGACTATTCAGAACCATAACAAATAAGCTGTATTGATTCATCATTAAAATGTATAGGGAGATGAGCAAAAAATGTTACCAGATTGGAGAATTTTAAAAAGAAATAGGGCTTCCCTGGTGGCGCAGTGGTTAAGAATCCGCCTGCCAGTGCAGGGGACATGGGTTCAAGCCCTGGTCTGGGAAGATCCCATATGCCGCGGAGCAACTAAGCCCGTGCGCCACAACTACTGAGCCTGCACTCTACAGCCCACGAGCCACAACTGCTAAGCCCGCATGCTACAACTACTGAAGCCCATGCACCTACAGCCCGTGCTCCACAACAAGAGAAGCCACTGCAACGAGAAGCCTGTGCACCGCAACAAAGAGTAGCTCCCACTCGCCGCAACTAGAGAAAGCCCGCGTGCAGCAACAAAGACCCAATGGAGCCAAAAAATAAATAAATAAATAATTTTTAAAAGAAAAAAAGAAAGAAAAAATGATTGCCATTACTGGAGGATAAATTGGAATTACTCTTTTGAAGGTCACGTTGGTGATATGTATTAAAATAAGCAATGTGTATATCCTTTGACCAATTGTTACTATTCATTTGAAAAGGGCCTAGAACAGGACCTCACACACCTGTGTCTTTCAAATACAACAATTAAAGGTACTGTTAAAATGAATGCAGTATTATCATAAATGCTGACATGGGACGGTGCTTAGAAATTAATGGAAGGATGTTGAATATTACTGCTATATCTGAAATTTAAAAATATAAAACAATGCATAGTATGATGTCACTAGGATGTCTACAAAGTCAAAACGAACTGATTTTCTCTCCCAAACATGCTCTTTCTCATAATCTTCTTACTCAGGCAAAAATCTTGCAACTAGGGCTTCCCTGGTGGTGCAGTGGTTGAGAGTCCGCCTGCCGATGCAGGGGACACGGGTTCGTGCCCTGGTCCAGGAAGATCCCACATGCCACGGAGCGGCTGAGCCCGTGAGCCATGGCCGCTGAGCCTGTGCGTCCGGAGCCTGTGCTCCGCAACGGGAGAGGTCACAACAGTGAGAGGCCCGTGTACTGCAAAAAAAAAAAAAAAAAAAAAAAAAACCACAAGGAGACATCATTTCATACCTGTGAGAATTGACTGTTATCAAAAAGACAAGAAATAACAAGTGTTTGAAACGATGTGGAGAAAAGAGAACCCTTGTATACTGTTGGTGGGAATGTAAATTGGTATAGCCACTATGGAAAACAGTATGGAGGATCCCCAAAAAATAAATAACAGAATTACCATACAATCCAGTAATTCACTTCCAAATATTTATCTCAAGATAATGAAAACACTAATTCCAAAAGGTATATGCACCCTAATGTTCATGGCAGCATTATTTACAGTAGCTAAGATATGGAAGCAACCTAAGTGCCCATCAACAGATGAATGGATAAAGAAGATGTGGCATATATATATATATATATATATATATATATATATATATATATATATATATATATATATATATATATATGAAGTGGAATATTGCTCAGTCATAGAAAGAATGAAATCTTGCCATTTATGACAACATGAATGAACCTGAGGATATTACCCTAAGTGAAAAAGAGAAAGACAAGTACCATATGATCTCACTTATATGTAGGATCTAAAAAACAAAAGAAATATAACAAAACAGAAATAGACTCATAGATACAGAGAACAAACTACTGCTTGCCAGAGGGAAGGGTGGTAGCGGAGGAGTGAAATAAGTGAAGGGGATTAAGAGGTACAAACTTCCAGTTATAAAATAAATAAGTCATGGGGATGTAATTATAACAAAGAGAATAGTCAATAATATTTCAATAAGTTTGTATGGTGACGGACGGTAATGACTTATAGTGGTGATCATTTTGTGATACATAAAATATCAAATCATTATGCTGAACACCTGAAACTAATATATTTTAAGTCAATTATACTTCAAAATTAATGAAATGGTAATAAGCTTCTCTAGCATAAGTATTATATACTTCCATCTTCCTCTTCACTCCAGTACAACTACTTAGTCTACTTACTTGAGGCCCTAAAATAATTTATTTCTCTATCCCATTAAAATTAAATAGGTTTTGGGACTTCCCTGGTGGCAGAGTAGTTAAGAATCTACCTGCCAATGCAGGGCACATGGGTTCGATCCCTGGTCTGGGAAGATCTCACATGCCACGGAGCAACTAAGCCAGTGTGCCACAACTACTAAGCCTGCACTCTAGAGCCCACGAGCCACAACTACTGAGCCTGCACACCACAACTACTGAAGCCCGCACACCCTAGAGCCCATGTGCCGCAACTGCTGAGCCCATGTGCTGCAACTACTGAAGCCCATGTGCCTAGAGCCCATGCTCTGCAATAAGAGAAACCACCGCAATGAGAAGCCCACACACCGCAACAAAGAGTAGCCCCCACTCACTGCAACTAGAGAAAGCCTGTGTGCAGCAACGAAGACCCAACACAGACTCACACACACACACACACACACAAATTAAATAGGTTTTTTCTTTTGTATAGTTACACCCAGGTATATTATACAAATCAAAAAAAGACCACTAACATATTACCAGTTAACTAGTAGACAACCATATTCAAAAGAATATGATTCAAAGATAGTTCAAATATTAAGTTATCTACTTCTCCACTTATGAACTAGTAACTAGACACATCAGGATGCCAATGAGAAACCCAAAGGGTATCTTCCCAAAGTGGATGTTCACTGTATTAAACTCTACAAAACTAGGTAGGCTTTCAGACAGCCAAGGAAGAGTTTGGTTGATTCTAGTTCTGAGACCAGCAGGATAAACAGGCAATTAAAGGGGTCGGGGGTGGCCATAAAATGTAGTATATGCATATAATGGAATATTATTCAGCCTTAAAAAGGAATTAAGTAATGATACACGGATGAACCTTACGTTAAGCGAAAGAAGCCAGTCACAAAAGACCATATATTATATGATTTCATTTATATGAAATTCCAGAACAGGCAAATCCATAGAGACAGAAAGCAGATTAGTGGGTACTAAGGGCTGAGGGAAAGCCAGGAACCATGAGTGCTAACAGGTATGGTGTTTCTTTTTGGAATGATGGTGTTCTAGAATTTGATAGTGATGATGGTTGTACAACTTTATGAATATACTAAAAACCACTGAATTGTATACTCTAAAATGGTGGATTTTCTTGTATGGAAATTACATTTTTTTAAAGGGGCAGGAAGTGTCATTCAAAGTCTATTCCTTAACATAAGCATCGGAAAATTGCATCTCAATTTAACAGTAACCTATTTTTTTAAAGTAAAAGTCAGGAAGTTAAGGGAACAAAAAAGAACATCTCAACACTTAGTAAATGTTTGTTGAATAAATGAATGAATATTCAGTGAAGAGTTTTAAAGCGATAATAAAAATTAAACCAGAGTAACCTTGAAGTTATTAAAAAATCAGATGAGAGTACAAATCATAAATGCTATATTTTCATTAAAGTTTCCTCACCTTCTCTTCCTCAGGTTACTCACAGTAGAAAGAATAGGCATATGGTTGCTAAGCTTTAGTTACATTCCCTCCCTTGCCTCAACACTTGAGCAAAATCATGTATCATCTACTAAGGCTGTTAGGCTAAGGCAAAGACTAGCCGATACTAACCAAAGCAGTTTCTCTTTTTCTTGGGACACATAGCTAGACTACATATCCCAGCCTCTGTAAGTGAGCTTCTAACTGAGTTATATAGCCAATGAAGTAGAAGTGAAAGCTATGTGTGCTACTCCTAGGCCTGGCCCAATAAAAACCTTCCACACAATCCTCCATTCTCTTTCCCCTTCCTCCAACTCAATGTAGGTATGACAAACTTGGAGCAAAGTTGGAAAGGGCCTGTGTCTCCAAAGGAGCCACCCATGTATCAGAAACATCCAATTTAAATTTCACATAGGGAGGGAATTCCCTGGTGGTCCAGTGGTTAGGACTCAGCGTTTTCAGTGTTGTGGCCTGGGTTCAATCCCTGGTTTGGGAAGTAAGATCCTGCAAGCCACGCAGTGCAGCCAATCAATCAATCAATCAATATAAAGAAAGAAAGAAGTTTCACACGAACAAGAAATAACATAACATCTGAATCATTATATATGTCTTTTTTTTTTTTTTTTTTTTTGCCGTACGCGGGCCTCTCACCGTTGTGGCCCCTCCCGCTGCGGAGCACAGGCTCCGGACGCGCAGGATCAGCGGCCATGGCTCACGGGCCCAGCCGCTCCGCGGCATGTGGGACCCTCCCGGACCGGGGCACGAACCCGTGTCCCCTGAATCGGCAGGCGGACTCTCAACCCCTGAGCCACCAGGGAAGCCCTATATATGTCTTTTGCAGCTTGTTTGCTACAGCAACTAGAGTTACCTTAACTCATACATTAGCTTGTAAACACACATTAAAAACCTTTTAAAAGGCATTCTAAATTATCAAAGGCATGTCACTTCGTGGTGCTTAAGAATAGTTTATATCTTTGTTATTCTGGATGATTTTCTGAATGTTGTTTTGGCCATTATTTTCTCCAACCTAACATCTCCAGCAAGTATCTTGACAGAAACTATCTATGACTTCCCACATTTCATGTTTTCTTTATCTCTACTGTGATTCTGAATATTAGCATTATATTTTTAGGTATATGAGTTAACCACCAAGATCATATAAAACAAATTCAGAACCTCTCACTCTTTTCTTAAAATACTTACATCAGTACAACAACACAGTCAATGGACTCAAGTTTTCTCAAGGCCTAAGTCACATGAGATGGTATAGTGTTTAACTGAAAAGTACCTTTAAATGCTGGGAAGAGCTTTATCTTCAAAGTCCTGAATGCCACCCAGTAATCAGTAAGGGGAAAAGAAAAGAGAAGTAGAAGGGAAGGGAAAGTTGGGAAAGAAAGGCCCACCAGGGCAACGATGGTAGACATCCCCCAAAACCTCAAGTATCATAAAGTTAACCTATACGTACACTGTTGTATTATATCTGAAATGTTTAAACAAGAAAGGATCGTTTCTTGTTTAACAGTTCCCATGTGAACCCAAACCTCAAAATGATCTCAGGAAAAATCCTCAAATCATATGATTTTACTCAAACTAGCTACAACCTGAGATTAACTTGAAATAAACAAGATTCTGCTCATCCTTCCTATCCCCAAACAACAGATGATCTGCCAATTTTTTTAAGCTGCTAATATTCTAGGGAGAAAAAAAAATCAAACAAATCAAGGCATTGAAAACAATAAGGGGGTAGGGGGAAAGATAAAAGAAGAATCAAAAGACTACTTCAAAATGTTCCCCTTATAATAGCTACTAATGAAGATACTTCAGCCTCATTTTAAATGCTCTTTCTTTCCATCCAGCTTTCCAAAGAGCAAGAGGATATGATTAAGGCAGGAAGAGCCACTTGCTCTACCTGCTCGAAGTCAGAGCTTACCTCCTTAGATTGATGGCCTTTGCCAAGTTTGGGACACCTTCCATCTCTGCTGTCCTCTGCCCCACCAGACTGCTGATAGGCCTATGGGGGGAAGAAAGAGAAACAGACCTTCTAGAATGCCATATCCGACTCATTATTCGCCTTCTCAAAAGGAATCATCCGTTCTTACTAATCGAGGAAGGCAGCTAATCCAACTGTGACTTGGCCTCAGAAGACTGACATTGGTCTTTCAGAAGCTTTCCTTAAACAATTTAGCATCAAACGCCTCACCAGGTAAGCAAGAATCAAGGGCTCACTTAAGAGCAAATAAATCACAAACACAACCACATCAAAACAGCAATAAAAACCTCTGCTCTGCCAACTAAGTCCTTCACCATGTCCCTAAACTTAAAAAGATTTTTCAGACAGATATTATATGCCACCTAAAGTCTATGTAGGGAGAGTCCATGCTTTCCCTCAGCACATATTCCTACGTATCACCTTCATGGTCAAGAAGTACTGCCTCATGATCAACCAAAAACAACAAATTCATTTTCTCTGATTTAATCTTGTAAATTTACAAAAAAACAACTTGGTATCTTCCTTACTCATTCCTTTATGTTTCAAGAATAACCAAATCACTCATGTTTATTCTGTTCCCTAAGCTAAATCACCATCAATCCTTTAACTCTTACTCATAAAATTAATTTTCCATGAAACCTTTAGTTCTAGATATTAATTATGAACTACAACCTTAAGATTCTCAGTAAACAACAGTAGACTTCAGAAATGAACAGTCCAAATACAGATAATAAAATATAGAACAGGTCTGAAGACCACATAGATATTACCTAATGAAGCAGAAGTAATAAAATGTTAGTGTTTGCATAAATTATCTTGTGCCCAGTTATCAGTTTTCCCTCTCATACACAAGCTCTTTAAAAAAAAAATCCTTGGGCTTCCCTGGTGGCACAGTGGTTAAGAATCTGCCTGCCAATGCAGGAGATACGGGTTCGAGCCCTGGTCCAGGAAGATCCCACATGGCGTGGAGCAACTAAGCCCTGCCCCACAACTACTGAGCCTGCACTCTAGAGCCCGTGAGCCACAACTACTGAGCCCACATGCCACAACTACTGAAGCTCACATGCCTAGAGCCCGTGCTCAGCAACAAAAGAAGCCACCGCAATGAGAAGCCTGCGCACTGCAAGGAAGAGTAGCCCCTGCTCGCAGCAACTAGAGAAAGCCCGCACGCAGCAACAAAGACGCAACGCAGCCAAAAATAAATAAATAAATAAATAAATTTTAAAATCCTTACATAAAGTTTATTAAATATACAGAAATATACAGATATTCTTAATATCGCAAAGATATTAGATTCAAGTTAAATGAACTAAAAAACTTTTTATATAACAAATTTTATTTTTGTAACTTTTTAAAATAAGGAAATATAAATCTGAATCTCCTCAAGCTGCCTTAATAAGTATGCTTTCAACAAAAATATAAATCATCAGTTGTCTACTTTCATCATTCTAAAAATAATGTAGAAAGGGACTGCCTCTTGACAAGATAAAATAAAAATGAATGAAGTAACCTATTACAGTATTATGGAAATTCTGAGAGTATTAACATTCTTTGCCAATTGCAAAGTACAGTAAAGGAGTTAATAAAGCTTTTTATTTGCCTGAAAGTATTTTTTTAAATAACTTAAAAAATAGTGACAGAAAATATTTAGGCCCTCTCAACTATTAACTTTGGTGTGAAGCTATACCTGTTAACTGAAAAAGATTGTTTTTCTTCTGTGTTGTGAAAATTCTCAACTTATCAATCACATCACTAACACAGCCCTTGCTTATAAGTAACTCCCAAATCTGAAGTATGTTTTAAGCCATTTATTCCTTTAAAATTAAAAACATGTTTATGATTATACTACCTTCCCATTATTTTCCATCTAATGATGTGCTAATTCGTTTTTTGTTTTGTTTTTTTTTTTCTTTTTGCGGTACGCGGGCCTCTCACTGCCGTGGCCTCTCCCGTTGCGGAGCACAGGCTCCGGACGCGCAGGCCCAGCGGCCATGGCTCACGAGCGCAGCCGCTCCACGGCATGTGGGATCCTCCCGGACCGGGAAACCCGTGTCCCCCGCATCGGCAGGCGGACTCCCAACTACTGCGCCACCAGGGAAGCCCAGTGTGCTAATTCTTATGACCAAAAAGGAGAGTTTTCCTTCCAATAATGTGTTTCAGGTAAAGGCTTGAAGGTATTTTATTAGACTAAAATCTATACTAAGTTTAAAAAGCAAATGAATGTTATATGGGAGATGGGAAGTGTAGAAAAGTCAGAGTATAAAACTCTAGCACAAATGTCTTCAGGTGTCAAAAATATTTTTCCATTTAACTTATTTGTTTATTTATTTGGCTGCATTGGGTCTTCATTGCTGCTTGCGGGCTTTCTCTAGTTGTAGCAAGCGGGGGCTACTCTTCGTTGCAGTGCTCAGGCTTCTCACTGTGGTGGCTTATCTTGCTGCAGAGCACGGGCTCTAGGCGACGGGCTTCAGTAGTTGTGGCACACGGGCTCAGTAGTTGTGGCTCGGGGGCTCCAGAGCACAGGCTCAGTATTTGTGACACACGGGCTTAGTTGCTCCGTGGCATGTGGCATCTTCCCGGACCAGGGCTCAAACCCGTGTCCCCTGCATTGGCAGGAGGATTCTTAACCACTGAGCCACTAGGGAAGTCCCCATTTAATTTTTAAAAATGGATTTTCATTCAAAGGAAGAAAGGGCAGATTCAGAGATTATTTAAGTAGCTTAAAATCACTGCCATCTAAATCTTGCCATCTTCTCCACAATTCAAGGAAAAGGTCATCTCTTATAAACTCAAGTAGCTTGAGGGCAACAGAATTTTCCCAAGAGAAAATCAAATAAATAATAAATGGTTTTCTACATCAGCTCTGGGTGCTAATATGTTGTAAATAATGATTCAAATTCATAAGTTATGATAAATAATGTGGAATTTGCTACTAATTCTTCCTTCTCCAATTCTGTTCATATAAAAAATGACCAAACACTACTAAATACCAAGAACCACTATAATGTTCATATTCCTTGCCCTACTTCTGTAACTATATCCTAAAAAAATTCCCAAAAGAGGGCAATTTACAGGGGTGAAAAAGTATTCACTGTAATATGATTCACTACACTGGAAAGAATGTCCAACCAACCAACAGAAATTTTTTGAGTTTTTAAAACAATTTGCCTATATTTATTTTTACCAATTCATTCAGTCCTTAATTCCACAAAGGATTTGAGATAGTTTATAAGAACATATCTTAACAATTCACTATATATGTATAAAATGTGGAACAGGAAAAAAACAATTTAAATATGCCACCCAAGTAAGACCCAAACCAGTTGTTATGGTTGTACTTCAAAATTTGTTCTCCGTTCCTGAGTAGCCAAGTTAAAAAAACAAAGTAGCCATTAAATAATTCTCACTAGAGAAAAGGAGAAAGCACACACAGTTCCTCAGGGAAAACAAGAATTGTTAATAGACGGCATAGCTTCTGGATGATGGGTGTTGACACATTTAAAAAATAAAGATTATACAATAAGGAAAATACTTATGATAATGTTAAAGGAAAGATGCAAAATTATATATACACTCTGCAGTGATATAAAAGCACGGTACATATGGAAAAGACGAGACGGTCATACACATAACCTTTTCCCCCACAAAACTATGATTTCTTTGACTGTAATGACCATATCATATTCTTCTGTGCCAAAACCATGCCTAGAGGCTGAATGCTAGGCAGATAGTAGTAGTTTTTTATTTTTAACATATTAAAATGTCTGTATTTACTTAAGATAGTATTTGGCTTACAAGAATAGAAATAATCAGTATATAACAGAAATAATGAATATAAAAAGTATTTTCTGATGAAGAACTCATTGCTGCCACACTATGAATGGCCAGGTTGATTGCTTACACCTTACATAGCTGAAAAGCACTAAAGGCCTCAATCCACAACTTCCTTATTCCACTCCACATATATTTCAGATTCTTCCTTAAGGCTTACAAGATGTTAACTACCAAGAGGTATTATTATTATACCCAGATACGGAACAATATGTGGTCTTTTAAAAATTGCTTTATTTATGTTGGAAAAGCCAAAATAATTCTTATGTAGTTCAAATTTTGAAAAGAGAGCAAACAGAAATCTCCAAAATCAAACATGACCATAAAATTATAACAAATTTTTTATATCATCAAAAATTTAAAACTCATACCACAACAACCTGATAAGATTCCATACTATTAACAGCTGTCAAGTGTGTTCTTTAATTCAGTTCCTATTTCTTGACTTTTTCTTGCTTCTCAAATAGCAAGTAACTACAACCAAAATTCCCCCTTTTAACATAAGAAGTAGTCCCAAAGCAGAACTTGGACTTCCATTGTGGCTACTTTTTAAAAGGGATATGTGCCCTAAAACACATCAATCAGAACTGACAGCCTTTTAAAGTTAAAGACTCTAACATATTTATAAAAGCAAACATGGAAATTGGACAATATTGTTATCATACGGCACTCAAAAAATAGTACTAAACACAAAAAACTGCACGCATCCTTCCTCTCTATGGGTATCATCATCAGTAATTTCTTTGGCCTTAAATGCTTATTTAAATACAGATGTTCAGAACACTAAAAAACACATTTAAAACATTAAAAAAGTTAAAAAAATGTTGGGTTAAAATAAATCTAATAAAAATCACTATACAGTCTTAAAAAACCAAAATTATAATATTAAAGTCCAGATATTCTGTATCCTATTATACAAAAAAAGAATTAATATACTCTGACATACATCCATTTAAATATGTTTTCATCTTTTTAAAAAACATATTCCCAGTCCCATTTTTCCAATAGGATAGGGCACTGATGATACTTAAATATTACCTCCTACCACCACCTTTTTAAAAAATAAAGGGACTTTGAGTCATATTGGAGATCTGGGGAAGGGAAAACTAAGGCCGTAAAATGAAAAAAGTCAAACTATTTCCACCCCCCGCCCAGTTTTTTTCAGATGTTTAAAATGTGGTAAAATAAAGACTCAGAAGAAAATTTTTAGATATATTTAGATTTCATATTATATTCATTTAGAAAAAAACAGAAGAGCGAGGAAAACAATTAGATGGAAAAGAGAAAAAGATTCCAAGGTAGCAAAGAAGAAGGGAGTAAGTTCCAAAGCATAAATGAAAGGAGACTCATTATAGCCTTAGCTCATGGACCAAGAGACTATCAGCTTTGTGCATCTCAATGGTCAATTCTGATTAACCACAGTTTTAAGTTATTTAACTGTTACTTAGACAACAAGATTTATTTCAAAATGGAATCGCAGGGGGAAAAACGAGGATAGCAGACATCCAGGGGGAGAAATTCTTGAAAGAATATTATATTAATAACAAAAATAAAGTTCTCAGATCAAATATAGCTCAAGACCATATCCAATACTTGGTGAGTAATTTACTCATCTCTTCCATAGAGAATTATCAATTATTTTTAAATGACACCTTATTTTTTAAAAAATTATTTTGAATTAAAATAGGAAACATGGTAATCAGTATTTCTGAGGGAGAAATGAGAGAATGGACACCAAAGAACATGACAATTCCAAAAAAGGTAGGTATGACTCACTGGACTGGAAAACGATCTTAATTTTAAAAGCTACTATATCAAGTACAAGGTAATTCTTCCTTTAATATTTTCCTATCATAGAAGCAGATTATTTAGTGCATCAAAAGATTCTAGAAAAGGAGTTCCTTTCTAAGTCAAAAGAAATTTTCCTTATCCAAAACTTGATACTCCTCAGAAGTCAAGAGGTAAACGTACTTGGTACAAGAACGAGGTTGGTTCTGTCACAATTGCACCTTTAGTGTTTTGTTTTGTTCTAAAATACTATAGTCCCTGATATGAAAACGCAATCAAGTTAGGATTCACTGTTAACAAAGGAAGGGTACAGCATTCTAGGTATCTACAAGCCTAAAAGAACAAAGACATGACACATGGCTCATTTTGTCTCACTCCGGTGGCCTTCCATTACCAACTATCCACTAGCTCCCTTCTATGACATCTGCTTAATAGCCATTTGAGTTCTCCTTGAATTCTAGAATGCCTAAACTCCAGATTCCCAGTGATTCTAGGTTTAGCTCTACTGGACTCTTCCAGAGTCCTAAAGGGAGCAGCCAGTTATCATACACACTCTAAGCCTGGTAGTGAAGGTTATCCTTCATGAATGCCTGTCCTTTTACAGCAGGTGTCACTATGTAACCTCCATGGGTGGTGTGGGAAGAGTAACTGCGGGCCATCTAGAAGTTTACAATCCTGGGAGGGAAAACTGGAGAGTGATCTGCCTGAATCAAACATGAAAATATGCCATAAAGTTTCCTTTTTGAATTTTGACTTAATTAGGTCGACTTTCATTAGACAAAAAGGGGAAGAAGTCCTTGGAATTTGGAACAATAACTATATTAGAATCAAGAATATATGAAATTATATTAAAAACAAAATGATTCTGAAAAACGTCGTTCTATTCCCCTCAATGTCCTCAGTTTTCCATAAGAAAGGAATGAAAAAGAATTCAGTAATTTTTTTATACATACTTCAAAGCTAAAGTTTCTCTTACATTTTTAAATTTCAAAGCAACACACGAAACCAATGGAACTTTGTGTAACTGATCAAAATTTGAAGAACTGATTCACATGTGCACACCCCAGAATCCTGCACAATGGATACAGCATAATGTTAACTACTATACAATGTAAGCTACAAACAAAAGCTGAGAGCTAAATTGAAGAAGAGAGTCCTATAGGTGTCTGACTTAGTCATTTCTGCAGACATGGGTACCACATGAAAATGTGAACAAAAAACAATAAACCAAGCTCCCAAGTCTCAGTCTTGAGTGTGGGGTGACAATTCCAAGCATATATCTGTAACCATAGTCAAATGTCAGGATGAGTCATTCCACTCTTTAACATATTTTACTTACTCTGGTCAGCATAGTTTTTGGCCTTGAGTTCAAGTTGTCTTGTTTGAGATTCTAAAGATTCCACTCTGGTCTGTAAATCCTTTTTTTCCTGTTCTTGAGAGTCTTCAAATTCAATGAATTTCTAATAAAGAAGAAAAATACATTATTTTCATTAGATAATGAAAAATTTTTAACATTATAAACCCCTATGTTTCTTGGTATCAAGAATCACAACTAGGCATTAACTACTCAAGAAGATCTCAGAATCATGAACTTAGGTTGATTTTTAGTTTCTCTATAAAAATTAAGGTTTAGAGGACTTCTCTGGTGGTCCACTGGTTGAGACTCCATGCTTCCATTGCAGGGGACACGGGTTCGATCCCTGGACAAGGGAACTAAGATCCCACATGCTGCACAGCACAGACAAGATATTAAAAAAAAAATTAGTAAGGTTTAAAATCTCCAAATATAGAAGGGAAAAGATGACAAAATAATATTTATGAAAGTGTTTCCACTTCATTATAATAGGCATTCCAAAGAAAATACATAGAGATTGGTTCAAGATGGCAGAGTAGAAGGACGTGCTCTCACTCCCTCTTACAAGAACACCAGACTCACAACTGACTGCTGAACAATCATCGACAGGAAGACACTGGAACTCACCAAAAAAGATACCCTACATCCAAAGACAAAGGAGAAGCCACAATGAGACGGTAGGAGGGGCAAAAATCACAATAAAATCAAATCCCATAAATGCTGGGTGGGTGACTCACAAACTGGAGAACACTTACACCACAGAAGTCCACCCACTGGAGTGAAGGTTCTGAGCCTCACGTCAGGCTTCCCAATCTGGGGGTCCAGCAACGGAAGGAGGAACTCCTAGAGAATCAGACTTTGAAGGCTAGAGGGATTTGATTGCAGGACATCGACAGGACTGGGGAAAAGAGAGACTCCACTCTTGGAGGGCACAGACAAAGTAGTGTGCTCGTCAGGACCCAGGGGAAGGAGCATTGACCCCATAGGAGACTGAACCAGACCTACCTGCTAGTGCTGGAGGGTCTCCTGCAAGGCAGGGGGTGGCTGTGTGTCACCGTGAGGACAAGGACACTGGCAGGCAGCAGAAGTTCTGGGAAGTACTTCTTGGCGAGAGCCCTCCCAGAGTCTGCCCTTAGCCCCACCAAAGAGCCCGGGTATGCTCCAGTGTTGGGTCGCCTCAGGCCAAACAACCAACAGGGAGGGAACCCAGCCCCACCCATCAGCAAACAAGTGTATTATTAAAGTTTTACTGAGCTCTTCCCATCAAAGCAACAGCCAGCTCTACCCACCACCACTCCCTCCCATCAGGAAACTTGCACAAGCCTCTTAGATAGCCTCATCCACTAGAGGGCAGACAGCAGAAGCAAGAAGAACTACAATCCTGCAGCCTGTGGAACAAAAACCACATTCACAGAAAGATAGACAAGATGAAAAGGCAGAGGGCTATGTACCAGATGAAGGAACAAGATAAAACCCCAGAAAAACAATTAAATGAAGTGGAGACAGGCAACCTTCTAGAAAAAGAATTCAGAATAATGATAGTGAAGATGATCCAGGACCTTGGAAAATGAATGAAGGCAAAGATCAAGAAGATGCAAGAAATGTTTAACAGGGGCTTCCCTGGTGGCGCAGTGGTTGAGAGTCCGCCTGCTGATGCAGGGGACACAGGTTCGTGCCCCGGTCTGGGAGGATCCCACATGCCGCGGAGCGGCTGGGCCCGTGAGCCATGGCTGCTGAGCCTGCGCGTCTGGAGCCTGTACTCTGCAGCGGGAGAGGCCACAACAATGAGAGGCCTGCGTACCGCAAAAAAAAAAAAAAAAAAAGAAAAAAGAAATGTTTAACAAAGATCTAGAAGAATTAAAGAACAAACAAGCAGAGATGAACAACACAATAACTGAAATGAAAAAGACACTTGAAGGAATCAATAGCAGAATAACTGAGGCAGAAGAACAGATAAGTGACCTGGAAGACAGAATGGTGGAATTCATTGCTGCGGAACAGAAAAAAGAATGAAAAGAAATGAAGACAGCCTAAGAGGCCTCTGGGACATTAAATGCAACAACATTCGCATTATAGGGGTCCCAGAAGGAGAAGAGAGAGAGAAAGGACCCAAGAAAATATTTGAAGAGTTATAGTCGAAAACTTGCCTAACATGGGAAAGGAAATAGCCACCCAGGAAATAGTCCAGGAAGTACAGAGAGACCCGTACAGGATAAACCCAAGGAGAAACACGTCGAGACACATAGTAATCAAGCTGACAAAAATTAAAGACAAAGAAAAATTAATGAAAGCAGCAAGGGAAAAATGACAAATAACATAAAGGGAACTCCCATAAGGTTAACAGCTGATTTCTCAGCAGAAACTCTACAAGCCAGAAGGGAGTGGCATGATATATTTAAAGTGATGAAAGGGAAGAACCTACAACCAAGATTACTCTTTCTGGCAAGGATCTCATTCATATTCGATGGAGAAATCAAAAGCTTTACAGACACGCAATAGTTAAGAGAATTCAGCACCACCAAACCAGCTCTACAACAAATGCTAAAGGAACTTCTCTAAGTGGGAAACACAAGAGAAGAAAAGGACCTACAAAAACACACCCAAAACAATTTAAAAAATGGTCATAGGAACATACATATCGATAATTACCTTAAACGTGAATGGATTAAATGCTCCAACCAAAAGACACAGGCTGGCTGAATGGATACAAAAACAAGACCCATATATATGCTGTCTACAAGAGACCCACTTCAGACCTAGGGACATATTCAGACTGAAACTGAGGGGATGGAAAAAGATATTCCATGCAAATAGAAATCAAAAGAAAGCTGGAGTAGCAATACTCATATCAGATAAAATAGACTTTAAAATAAATGTTACAAGAGACAAGGAAGGACACTACATAATGATCAAGGGATCAATCCAGGAAGAAGGTATAACAATTATAAATATATATGCACCCAACATAGAAGCACCTCAATATATAAGGCAACTGCTAACAGCTCTAAAAGAGGAAATCGACAATAACACAATAATAGTGGCGGACTTTAACACCTCACTAACACGATTGGACAGATCATCCAAACAGAAAATTAATAAGGAAACACAAGCTTTAAATGACACAACAGACCAGATACATTTATTTGATATTTATAGGACATTCCAACCAAAACCAGCAGATTACACTTTCTTCTCAAGTGTGCACGGGACATTCTCCAGGATAGATCATATCTTGGGTCACAAATCAAGTCTCAGTAAATTTAAGAAAATTGAAATCATATCAAGCAGATTTTCTGACCACAACGTTACGAGATTAGAAATGAATTACAGGGAAGAAAACGTAAAAAGGACAAACACATGGAGGCTAAACAATACGTTACTAAATAACCAAGAGATCACTGAAGAAATCAAAGAGGAAATCAAAAAATACCTAGAGACAAATGACAATGAAAACACGATGATCCAAAACCTATGGGATGCAGCAAAAGCAGTTCTAAGAGGGAAGTTTAGAGCTATACAAGCCTACCTCACGAAACAAGAAACATCTCAAATAAACAATCTAACATTACATCTAAAGGAACGAGAGAAAGAAGAACAAACAAAACCCAAAGTTAGCAGAAGGAAAGAAATCATAAAGATCAGAGCAGAAATAAATGAAATAGAAACAAAGAAAACAACAGCAAAGATCAATAAAACTAAAAGCTGGTCCTTTGAGAAGATAAACAAACTTGATAAACCATTAGCCAGACTCATCAAGAAAAAGAGGGAGTGGACTCAAATCAATAAAGTTAGAAATGAAAATGGAGAAGTTACAACGGACACCACAGAAATACAAGCAACCTAAGAGACTACTACAAGCAACGCTATGCCAATAAAATGGACAAAATGGAAGAAATGGACAAATTTTTAGAAAGGTGTAACCTTCCAAGACTGAACCAAGAAGAAGCAGAAAATATGAACGGACCAATCACAAGTAATGAAATTGAAACTGTGATTAAAAATCTCCCAACAAACAAAAGCCCAGGACCAGATGGCTTCACAGGTGAATTCTACCAAACATTTAGAGAAGAGCTAACACTCATCCTTCTCAAACTCTCCCAAAAAATTGCAGAGGAAGGAAAACTTGCAAACTCATTCTATGAGGCCACCATCACCTTGATACCAAAACCAGACAAAGATACTACAAACAAAGAAAATTACAGACCAATATCACTGATGAATATAGATGCAAAAATTCTCAACAAAATACTAGCAAACAGAATCCAACAACACATTAAAAGGATCATACACCATGATCAAGTGGGATTTATCCCAGGGATGCAAGGATTCATCAATATATGCAAATCAATGTGATACACCATATTAACAAATTGAAGAATAAAAACCATATGATCATCTCAATAGATGCAGAAAAAGCTTTCGACAAAATTCAACACCCATTTATGATAAAAACTTTCCAGAAAGTGCGCATAGAGGGAACCTACCTCAACATAATAAAGGCCATATATGACAAACCCACAGCAAACATCATTCTCAATGGTGAAAAACTGAAAGCATTTCCTCTAAGATCAGGAACAAGACAAGGATGTCCACTCTCACCACTATTATTCAACATAGTTTTGGAAGTCCTAGCCATGGCACTCAGAGAAGAAAAAGAAATAAAAGGAATACAAGTTGGAAAACTTGAAGTAAAACTGTCACTGCTTACAGATGACATGATACTATACATAGAGAATCCTAAAGATGCCACCAGAAAACTACTAGAGCTAATCAATGAATTCGGTAGTTTCAGGATACCAAATTAATGCACACAAATCTCTTGCATTCCTATACACTAATGATGAAAAATCT
The DNA here is from genome assembly GCF_964165515.1 of Mesoplodon bidens. NCBI lineage: Eukaryota > Metazoa > Chordata > Mammalia > Artiodactyla > Ziphiidae > Mesoplodon > Mesoplodon bidens. The sequence continues at coordinate 56,744,016 of NC_138179.1, forward strand.
GAAAGAGAAATTAAGGAAACACTCCCATTTACCACTGCAACAAAAAGAATAAAATACCTAGGAATAAACCTACCTAGGCAGACAAAAGACCTGTATGCAGAAAACTATAAGACACTGATGAAAGAAATTAAAGAGGATACCAACAGATGGAGAGATATACCATGTTCTCAGATTGGAATAATCAATACTGTGAAAATGACTATACTACCCAAAGCAATCTACAGAATCCATGCAATCCCTATCAAATTACCAATGGCATTTTTTACAGAACTAGAACAAAAAATCCTAAAGTTTGAAGGGAGACACGAAAGACCCCGAATAGCCAAAGCAGTCTTGAGGGAGAAAAACAGAGCTGGAGGAATCAGACTCCCTGACTTCAGACTATACTACAAAGCTACAGCAATCAAGACAATATGGTACTGGCACAAAAACAGAAATATAGATCAATGGAACAGGATAGAAAGCCCAGAGATAAACCCATGCACCTATGGTCAACTAATCTATGACAAGGAGGCAAGCATATACAATGGAGAAAAGACAGTCTCTTCAATAAGTGGTGCTGGGAAAACTGCACAGCTACATGTAAGAGAATGAAATTAGAACACTCCCTAACACCATACACAAAAATAAACTCAAAATGGATTAAAGACCTAAATGTAAGGCCAGGCACTATAAAACTCTTAGAGGAAAACAAAGGAAGAACACTCTAACATAAATCACAGCAAGATCCTTTTTGACCCACCTCCTAGAGTAATGGAAATAAAAACAAAAATAAACAAATGGGGGCTTCCCTGGTGGCACAGTGGTTGAGAGTCTGCCTGCCGATGCAGGGGACACGGGTTCGTGCCCCGGTCTGGGAAGAGTCCACATGCCGTGGAGCGGCTAGGCCCATGAGCCATGGCCGCTGAGCCTGCGCGTCCGGAGCCTGTGCTCCGCAACGGGAGAGGCCACAACAGTGAGAGGCCCGTGTACCAGAAAAATAAATAAATAAATAAACAAATGGGACCTAATGAAACTTACAAGCTTTTGCAAAGCAAAGGAAACTACAAACAAGATGAAAAGACAACCCTCAGAATGAGAGAAAATATTTGCAAACGAATCAACGGACAAAGGATTAATCTCCAAAATATACAAAGAGCTCATGCAGCTCAATATTAAAAAAACAAACAAACCAATCAAAAAATGGGCAGAAGACCTAAAGAGACATTTCTCCAAAGAGGACATACAGATGGCCAAGAAGCACATGAAAAGCTGCTCAACATCACTAATTATTAGAGAAATGCAAATCAAAACTACAATGAGGTAAGACCTCACACCTGTTAGAATGGGCATCATCAGAAAATCTACAAACAACAAATGCTGGAGAGGGTGTGGAGAAAAGGGAACCCTGCTGCACTGTTGGTGGGAATGTAAATTGGTACAGCCACTATGGAGAACAGTATGGAGGTTCCTTAAAAAACTAAAAATAGAATTACCATATGACCCAGCAATTCCACTACTGGGCATATACCCAGAGAAAACCATAATTCAAAAAGACACATGCACCCCAATGTTCATTGCTGCGCTATTTACAATAGCCAGGTCATGGAAGCAACCTAAATGCCATCGACAGGCGAATGGATAAAGACGATGTGGTACATATATGCAATGGAATATTACTCAGCCATAAAAAGGAACGAAATTGGGTCATTTGTTGAGACATGGATGGATCTAGAGACTGTCATACAGAGTGAAGTAAGTCAGAAAGAGAAAAGCAAATATCGTATATTAACACATATATGTGGAACCTAGAAAAATGGTACAGATGAACCGGTTTGCAGGGCAGAAATAGAGACACAGATATAGAGAACAAAAGTATGGACACCAAGCGGGGAAAGCAGCGGGGGTGGGGTGGGGTGTGTGTGTGATGAATTGGGAGACTGGGATTGACATGTATACACTGAGGTGTATAAAATGGATGACTAATAAGAACCTGCTATATAAAAAAATAAATTAAATTTTTTAAAAAGTGGAATTACTGTGTTAAAAAAAATACATATACCTACTCCAAACATATAAATCCTTTAACTTAACTAGTATACTTACACATTCATCTGAGTTCAATACATAATTTTTTACATAATTTTGTATATAATATGTAAAAGAGAAAACTAAAGGATGGAATATCAATAAATATATTTAAACGATTATTTGATTAATGAACAGTCTTCTAAATTACCTAAACCATGTGCTAGAAATATCTCCACCAAATTTAATTTACTAAAATCATTCTCATCATGGAGAGATTATCAATAAATCGCAGTCTTCATCTTGTTTTGTAAATAGTTTTATCTGCATCATTTGACAACTGATCACTCGCTCCTCCTTAAAACTTTTTTTTCTCCCAATTGGGTTTTTTCCTTGTTTTCCTTCCACTTTGCTGGCTGCTCCTTCTTGGTCTTTGTTTGTTCTTCCTCTTGTCCCCACCTTAACACTGGCAAGCTCAGTCCCTGGACAACTCTTTTTCTTCATTGTTTATTCTTATTCCCTGTGACCTCATCCAGTTTCAAAACTTTAAATACTAAATGAATGCTGACAACCTCCAAATTTCTAGCCCGGCCTCTAGCCCAGACCTGAATTTCAGATTTGTAATGTCCAGTTGCCTTCTGGACAACTCCATCTGAATGTCTAATAAGAACCTTCAACTTAACATGTCAAAGCCTGCTCCTCCTGGTCTTACCTAGCTCATTAAGTTACTGTGGTCAGTTGCTCAGGCCCAAAATTCTACTCTTTCTCTAATACGTGATATCCAATTCAACAGCAAATCTACCTTCTGATCTGACCACTTTTCATCATCTCCATCACCATCCTGGTCTGTGCCACCATCTATTGCCTGGATTAGTGCAGTAGCAATAGCCTCCTAACTGGCCTCCTTACTTCCACCCTTGTACCTCTACAATGCATTTTCCATACAGTAGTTAGGGTGACCCTTTTAAAACATCAGATCAGTGTACTCCTCTGCTTGAAATCCTCTGATTGCTTGCATTCTCCCAAAGTCCTTGCCAGAGACCCCCAGGACGAATACAATCGATCATCCTCTTACTTCTTTGACATCATCTTCTACTACTCTTCCCCCAGATATCCAAGTGGCTTGCTCATCCTCACCTCCTTAACATCTTTGTTCAAATGTCAGCTTCTTACTAAGACTTTTTGTGTCCATCATATTTAAAACTGCAATACCCACTCCCTACTTTCCTTCCTGCTTTTTTTTCTCTTATTGCACTTATCCTCATGTAGCATACTATATATTTTAGGAATTTATCTTATTTATTATCGGCCTTGCCTCTCTAGAATGTAGGTTCCATGAGGGCAGGGATTTCTCTTGCTTGCTGTTGTTATTCCCAGTGGAAAGAATGATGATGGCACATGGCAGGTGCTCAAATATTTGTTAAACAAATGAATGAATACATAAATGAAAAAACTTTCACAGTAAAAAAAAACTAAAACCCATAGAGAAAACTGTATAATTCACAAATAAACTTAGATATCACTAAATACACTCTAGTTTTAATATGAAATTTGTTGTCTATTACCTACTTTATCTGTCCTGAAACTTTTCAATCACTGTAGTGGACACTGTTTTTTGTCTTGTACACGCTGTCTTCCTTTGAGGAACTTCTCCTCAGTTCCTCCTCATGCAAAATCTATTCAGTCCATGCAATTCGATTCGTGAGGACTCCATCTCCCTACGGGTGGGCATATGACCTGAACCAGATTGATCAGAGTCCTCTCTGGGACATTTGCCAGTTTTTAGGAAGAATACTACCTCTCTTCCTCTGGAATCCCAAACTCTTAAGAATCTAGCAGGCTTAAGCTGCAGAGGGACATCCTTTTCAACAGGTGGAAAGAGCATGCCTGAAAACAAAGCCAATGTTAAAGGAAAACAACAAGGGGGGAAAACCCTAATTAAAGATACTATCTGAGTTCCTAGATTCAATATTTCCTGAGGCTGGCATTTCCCAATTGTTTTATTTCTTCAGTGACATAAACCAATAAATTCTATTTTGGGCTTCCCTGGTGGCGCAATGGTTGAGAGTCCCCCTGCCGATGCAGGGGACACGGGTTCGTGCCCCGGTCCGGGAGGATCCCACATGCCACGGAGCGGCTGGGCCCGTGAGCCATGGCCGCTGGGCCTGCACGTCTGGAGCCTGTGCTCTGTAACAGGAGAGGCCACAACAGTGAGAGGCCCGCGTACCGCAAAAAAAGAAAAATAAATTCTATTTTATATAAGCTTGAGTTGGTTTCTATCACAAGAAACTAAAAGCATCCTAATATATTCAGCTACTTTCCCTCAAGAACTATTTTATTTTCTCATTTTATTAGCCAAGATTTTCCTTATCTTTGAAGCTTGAAACCTCCAACATCTGAAACACATCTTAATCATTTGGAGCTCCATAGACTGATTTGGGAATTTGATATATCCATGAACCATGTTTCCCCAGAAGAAATGCCCTCACCCAACCCAAATTCTACCTATTTTTCTCAGAGGCTCAGAGACCCTTTAAGCCCTTCCACAAACCCCACATTTAGCACCCCTGCCCTCTACTTTTCTGTGAAAATATTCCATATTTGTCATTGTTTATTTTTTGTAGAATATTAATCTAAAAATGATTACATAAAGGAGTAAAGGTTATAGTAAATGTAAGAAAAGAGGTAAACTTGACAAATCATTCATTTACTCAAGAAATGACTACTTTAAAAAGGGGAGGGGTGGGATTCCCTGGCGGCCCATGGTTAAGACTCCACGCTACCACTGTAGGGGGCGTGGGTTCGATCCCTGGTCAGAGAACTAAGATCTTGTATGCCACGTGGTGCAGAGGGAAAAAAAGAGAAATAAAGAAACGACTACTTACTACTTAGTATGTGCCAGGCACATGGAATATGACTGTGAGTATCATACTATCCCTGCCTTCCAAGGGTGTTCACTGGCTACAAATTGAATGCAGGCAGATGATACAAAGGTTACACTGAACAGAAAAGCAGCATTATGTAACAGGATGTTGCTGATGAAGTCTGAGTAAGTTATTTCAACATTTTACCTGGGGACAGAAGCAAAGACTAAGAATTAATAAGAAAATGTAATTATTTTTTGGCCTGCTTTGAAAATGATGCTCCCTTGGCTAACGGAACTGCCATATCTGGGCAAATAACCAGAAAGTCTTATTTCAGGCTTGTGTGCTATGGATAAAATGTTGTTTTAAAGAACATACAGCAGATGTTTACCAAGTAACACCTAAAATGCTGTGCTATTAAACTCCTAACAAAACTTTTACCCTTAACAGATTGGTGGTTGCCAGGGGCAGGGAGTGGAGGTAGGGGATATGGGTGAAGGTGATCAAAGGGTACAAACTTCCACTTAAAGTCCTGGTGATATAATGCACAGCATGGTTACTACAGTTAAAAATACTACTGTATTGGGGGGCTTCTCTGGTGGCGCAGTGGTTGAGAGTCCGCCTGCCGATGCAGGGGACACGGGTTCGTGCCCCGGTCCGGGAGGATCCCGCATGCCGCGGAGCGGCTGGGCCCGTGAGCCATGGCCGCTGAGCCTGCGCGTCCGGAGCCTGTGCTCCGCAGCGGGAGAGGCCACAACAGCGAGAGGCCCGCATACCACAAAACAAACCAAAAAAACGACTGTACTGTATATTTGAAGGTTGCTAAGAATAGATTTAAGTTCTCACCACACACACAAAAAAGTATGTGGAGTGATGGCAATGTGTTAACTAACTTTTTGTGGTAATCATTTTGCAACATATACCTTTATCAAATCATTACATTGTACGCTTTAAACTTACACCATATGTCAATTATTTCTCCACAAAGCTAGTAAAAAATCCAACTTTACCACTATCCCGCCTTTTCAGAACTCCTTTCTGAATGATAGAAGAAATATTGTCACAGACACACAGCTTCATTTCTTAGCGACCCAGTTTGGCTGCATAAGGGCATGAATAATCCACAACTATTCAGCAGTCACTATTATATGCTTACTCTTCAAGCCGACCTACACCCAGATGGTTCAAGCTTCCGCTTTTTTCACATTTTATTACTTAAAAGTAAATATCACCTTAAGTAAACAGGGCAAAAAGAAGAGAGATTTTTTTTTTTCCCCAAAATGATGTGACCGTTTTTTGGACCGGCAGGGTTATCTTCAAATGGAAATCTCTTGTTTCTGCAGTTTCCCTTCACAGGAAATGACTGGAAATAATGAAAATATTCCAAAGCAAATACATAATCCCAGGCCTCTCCTTCAAGCAAATTAAAACAGATAAACTTAGAGACTTCAAAATGAACTGTTTCTCTCAAGGGTATGTATGTTTTTTCCTTTCTTATTCTAAACAGTGGATCTTAAGCTTTCTGGAATCATGAACTGCTTTGAGAATCTTATGAATATAGACCTTTCCCCAAGAAAATAAATATACAAAGCAGGGAATTCCCTGGTGGTCCAGTGGTTAAGAATCTGCCTTCCAATGCAGGGGACGCGGGTTCGATCCCTGGTCGGGTCCCACATGCCTCGGGGCAACTAAGCCCGCGCGCTGCAACGAAGACCCTCGCAGCCAAAAATAAATAAATAAATGTGAAGAATTACAAAGTATTAAAAAATATATACGAAGCAAACTATTCATTCAATTTCAGTGCATCTTCAAGCTCTATAAGAAATCAAGAATGGTTTTCCCCATTTATAAAAATTATAAATGTTGACTGATTTTCAAAAATAAGTTTTTAAATTTCTCTCTTGAAAAATCCCATTTTGTTTGTTTGTTTATTTGGAGGAGGTGGGCTGCACCACGCGGCTTGCAGGACCTCAGTTCCCCGACCAGGGAATGAACCCGGGCCACGGCAATGAAAGTGCTGAATCCTAACCACTAGACCACCAGGGAACTCCAGAAAATTCCAATTTTAAATGTGTATTAAATCTTGTTTGGAAATGTAAAGCTGCCGCCTTCATTTAAAATGCTAATCACTATTGCACAACAAAAATAAATATGCCTCAGTTTTGATAAGGTATGTTAATAGATCACGCAGGGCACTGAAAGCCTGGTAGGATAAACACTTCTTTTTTTTAAAAATATTTATTTATTTATTTATTTTATTTATTTTTATTTTTGGCTGCATCAGGTCTTCGTTGCAGCACGCAGGGCGGGATGTTTTAGTTGCAGCGCGAGGGCTCTTCATTGCAGCGCGAGGGCTTCTCTCTAGTTGTGGCGCACGGGTTTTCTTCTCTAGTTGTGGCGTGTGGGCTCTGTAGTTTGTGGCACTCGGGCTCAGTAGTTGTGGAGTGCAGGCCCAGCTGCCCCGCGGCATGTGGGATCTTAGTTCCCCGACCAGGGATCGAACCCGCGTCCCCCGCACCAGAAGGCAGATTCTTCACCACTGGACCACCAGGGAAGTCCTGATAAACACTTCTTAACAGCCTTCAAAGAGTAATCAAGAAAAAGTAACAAATGATTGAAATTATCTAAATTGTCATCCAAGAGACATATCTGACAAACAGGCTAGTTTTTAGCCACTGTTTTGTAAAATATCCCTGAAAACAAAGATAACCTTGGGAACAGACGTTGCTATAGGGTAGGGTAACTCAAAAACACAATACTGATAATAAGTACAAAAAACTTCAGAAGATGACCTGGTTCTATATGGCACTTTGCAATAATGTGAAAGTGAGAAACATAAAAATTTAAGAAAAAGGAAATTCGAATAGAAATAGAGAAGGTGCCATGAAATTCAATCAGCTGCTAAAATAAGACTGTTAGCAGAAAAAGGTTTAGATTCCTGGTCCTAATAGGAGTCCTTTTTCCTGGGTGTGGGTTAGAGGTAGAGCATAAGGGAGGTAATGAGAACTGTTTCTTTTTTCTGTTCCTAACCTTCTCATACTATAGTGAAAATAATCAGGCAATAGCTGGTATGGATTACACTAAGTAGAAAGTTCTCCAACAAGCCTTTCTACTTCTCTTCTACGCTCAGAGACCCTAGGTGGGCTAGTGAGCACATGTGAGTACTGTTGAACCTCTTTGTAATTTTGCAGACTACAAACACGTCTCTTGTTTTAAAGTCTTCTTAACTTACTTTGAAAAACATGTCCGCTTTCTACTCCTGTATTTTCAACTTAACACACAAACTGAGATAATATAAAAATAGGAACATAGCCCATTCTGTCACTTTCTCATCAAAGAAAAATTGTTGTCACAATTAAATAAAACCACACACTTATTTACAGTGACTGTTCTCCAGATGCCGGTAGAAATACAGAATAGGCAGTGAGGTAGTACAAAGATACTTATTACAAACTACTAGGTAATGACATTCATAAGATTTACTCTTAACTTAAATAACATATTAACTAAAAAGTTTTTATCCACCCAACCAGTCCAAGCCCTTACTTCATGATAGCCACCAAAGAAACACAGTAAACAGTTATCAACGTAACATGCTAAGTACTACAATGGAAGCAAGTATAAGGGGCAATAGAAACATAGAGGAATAAGCAACTGAATATGTTTTAAAAAAAGAGAAGCTCTTTCAGCTGACTTTAAAAGAAACAGTTTATCTAACAAAGTGGGGTAAAGACACTCCAGGCAGAGGTAACAGCACATGCAAAGGCATAGAGGCATGAAGATCGGCATGCCCGGCGTGTCCAGGGAGATAAAATTCGGGATTGGAGTTTCAGTAAATGATGTAACGGGTAAACCATTAGCCAAAGAATATGTTGAGGAATCTCTCCTCTGACTCACAAAGGGAATAAGTGGGCAAATAAGATTCCACTTATCCACCCACCCTTTCAACACACAACTTGAGTATTCTAAGGTGCTGAGAATGTAGTAGATTACAAAACAGATCTGCTCCCTATGCTCCATTGCTTGAAATTTGGCAGAAGAAAACAGACATTAAATATGTGTAACTGACGGGAATTCCCTGGTGGCCTAAGTGGTTACGACTCAGCACTTTCACTGCAGGGGGCCCGGGCTCCATCCCTGGTTAGGGAACTAAGATCCCTCAAGCTGTGTGATACAGCCAAAAAAAAAAAAAAAAAAGTAACTGACAAAAGACTGATTTGTGAGATGAGTTAACACAAAAGTTGCCCGCTGAAGTTAATGCTGATGAGGGATGGCTGGTATTTCTGTTACTTTTTTTTTTTTTGCAGCAGCAGCAGCCGTCACAATTTATTTGGTAAATAAATCAAATTAGTACACTATACTATATTACATGTTTCACAATACAGAGAATTGTGTCTTTTCATAGAGTTAAAAGTTGAAAACTGAAAAACACTTTTTTAACTGTTTGTTTTTATTTTCAGAGAGACTTTTTTTTTTGGAGTATAGTTGATTTACAATGTCGTGTTAGTTTAAGGTGTACAGCAAAGTGAATCAGTAATACATATACATATATTCCACTCCTTTTTTAGATTCTTTTTCCATATAGGCCATTACAGAGTATTGAGTAGAGTCTGTTACTTTCTAAGTGACATCAACATGGGATAAGAACACAACCTTGGTTTACAACTCAGTCTCAGGCTCAGGCTTATATATGATGCGATACTTGCCAAGACTTTCTGAAATGAGGAGTTAACATTTCAAACTCTGAATACAAAATGAGACTTTAAAAAACCATAGTTCAAGTTCATACACAATGCAACAACACTGTAATCACATGACACAAGAAATAGTACGAGATATCAGAAAAGTTATACGTATAATGGGAAACTAACTTGATATGACTCAAGGAAGACATTCCTGAGACATTGAAACTGAGATCTGAAGGCTAAAGTTTATAAAGTAAAGAGCAAAAAGTTCATCAAGCTGAAAGAAACCAAGGAAGTACAGAATGGCCAAGCTTAGAGATCTAGGAGAAAGAATGGCCTGAGATGAGGATGGAACGTAGATAAAGAACAAATCATATAGGGCCTTACAGGATACTGGATCACATTAAGGATGTTTAAATCCACTCATACCTTGAAAAGCTCAGTCTGTGAGGATACGGAGAATGGGCTGTGCTGAGAAGGGAACAAGAGTATCTGAAGGGAGACCAAAGGTTATCACAGTAATGAGAGATGATGACGTGCAGTAGCAGTGAGGATGGAGAGATGAGGAAAAACTCAGGATGTTCTGGAGGTAAATAAACAGGATTGGTGACTGAATGAACGTAAAGGAGAAGAGAAAAGGAAGCTCAGGAAAAAGTCTAGTTTCTGATTTGGCCAATGGTGAGGATGGTGGTATCGCTTATCTAGGATAAACAGATGGGGGAGAGGTATGGGTAATATAATAGAACTGATTTTTAATATCAAGGTGAGCTACCTGTGAGGTATTCAAGCACACCATATGGAATATTTATTTGTACAGGTATCTCATTATTAGGAGTGTAACTGGTACAACCCACGTGGAAGTTAGCAACGTGGATCAAAGTCCTTAAAGAATGTATGAAAAGAGTGTTACTTTTATCATACTTTAAGAGCTTTGATATATAACATTATATATAGTGTGATTCTACATTTACAAACTGGAGGAATAAGTAGATAGGCAAAATAAAAGCTTTGGAGGCATATATTAAAATGGCTGTTTAGCAGTGGTGGGATTTAGGATGACTTTATCTTTCTTTAACAGCCTTATCCTTAAGTAATGTAGGGTCTTCCCTGGCAGTCCAGTGGTTAAGACTCTATGCTTTCACTGTGGAGGGTGTGGGGTCAACCCCTGGTCAGGGAACTATGGTCCCGCATGCCACGCATCACAGCCAAAAAAGAAAACAAACAAAAAAAACAAACAAAAAAACTATTTTTAGGCAAAGTAATTAGGATTTTGGAGGCTCTACCCTAGCCAGAGACATTTTAAAGAAGAAAAAAAAAAAGTAAATGAATGCTCATAAGAAGCGTATAAACATTCATAATTGATTTAATGTGACAACTTCTGCCAGAGGCATAACTTTATAAAGATCGTCACCCTCCACTACATTTGGCAAATGGTGGAGGTAGGGCAATATCAAAATCAAGGCAAGTGAGGGGCAGTTTTTCAAATTAGAAAACCGTCCTACCCCTGGAGAATTCTGGTTACTCCCTCCAAAAATAGGAGAGTTTGTTAGATCCCTCAGATATGCTGGTGTAGAGTACACATCTCCCTCCAACCCCTGTGTCTGTCTCTCTCCCTCTCTCAGTTTCTCTCTCAAGCTTTTTTAAAAAAGTGTTGGGAGTGGGATAAGAGCCCGTGAATAGGCTTTTTTAGCATGTGTTATAAATACATCTTCACTGGATACCCTTTCTCCTCTCAATAGCTAATTAGCCAGCAACAAAGTAACTCTAGACAGAACTCTCCTGGGAGCAACTAGACACTGTTTAAAGCAAAACAAAACAAAACAAAACAAAACAAAAAAAGGCAGTAGACAACACACACTCATGTCAGGATCTAAAAAGAACAAGCAAAATGGTTTCAAGTCCAGATGGCTTATAGGGGCTGTTTTGCCCTACTGTTCTGGAGAAAAACAAATACTTTGAAAAGGCAAGCTCCCTAAATTAAAAAAAAAAAAAATCCCTAGACACTGTTGTTTATTGGAGAAAGATGTCAAGAGACAAAAAACAAAAACAAACAAAAACCCATAACCTTTAAAATAGCAACGTTGAATACAGTAGTTCTCTAAAAAACATCACCAAATAAAAGGCTGACTTACTGCTCATAATCCACCCAGATATTATCCACCCCCCATTTACTCTGCAGAGTGGGGGAAGGAAAATATTTCCATTATTTTAAATAATCATTGCTATCAGTTAAGTTCAGTTAAATGTAATTGTTTTTCAATGTAGTATCTTTTAAGAAATAAGAGGATAAACCATATTATTAAACAATGCCCAAGGGATGTGATTCCCCGCCCCCCCAATCCCAAATGTGGAAAAAAATTTCTAATACAAAGGACTCCATTTCTTCAAAACTAAATAACAAGGGGGTAGAAAAGGAGAACAGTTACAGATTAAGAGATGCTTAAGAGGCATCTTAAACCAAGTATAAATATGTGGACCATCTTCTTTCAACCCTAATTGAAACAACCAACTATAAAATTACATTTATGAGACAATTGGGGAAATGTGAACACTCATTAAATATTAGCTATTATTAAGAATAATCATTTATAACTTAAGTATGATAATGTTTGCTTTTTAAAAAAACTCTTTTAGAGATATGCTGGTGTACAGTCTTTGATCTGCTTTAAAATTATGGTGGAGATGCTGAGGGGAACTGGGGAGGGACAGATGAAACAATACTGGCTTGAGACTGATAACTGTTAAAGCTGAGTGATGGATATGTGGGAGTTCATTATACTATTCCCTTCTACTTTAACACTTGGATATTTCCATAATAAAAAGTTTAAAGAAATAACTTGGAACAGAATTACTTGTAGCATTTAAGTTAATGATGAAATTTTGTAGTAAGAGCTTCCTGTCATTAAAAATCAAATAAATATGCATAAAGGGGCATGTACAAGGATATTTGCTGCAGTGTTATTTGTAACAGTTCAAAACTAGAAGATAACTTAAATGTCCATCAATAGATAGTGAACAAGTAAATTATGATAGATCCATGTTATGGAAACCATGTAATTAGAGAATTAGAGTGAGTGTAAGGCTGAAAACAGGGGGAATGACTGGGAGAATAAAAGCACTAGTTAAGTAATGCCCCCAGCAGGTCCCTAGCATCATCCCAGAGCAGCCAGGTGGTCCTCTTTGCCCACCCACACAGAAAATAAGAAGTTTGTTTTCTTAATAAACTCAATAAAAGAGATTCTAGACTAGGGGAGAGATACCAGGCACAGCCAGGTGCCAAATGAAAAGAGAGAAATTAAATGAAAATCTATATGCCAAACAGTAGTACTGACAGTCCCCTTTCAGTTCCTGCTCTCACCCAGGTCTCGTAATAACTAGGTTTATCTACCACTCCACTCCCCCCACCCCAGAGAGATTAATCTTTCCTTGGAAAAACTCAAATGTCTCTGAGAAAACACCATGGGATAATACCGAAATCTGAGTTCCCAAGACACAATAAATTGTGCCTAGGCACACAAAACTTCTGACCATCCTTTTTTAGTGTCTTACTCTTAAAACGTGAAGGGATAATTAAGGGTTATCAGGCATCTGAAGCTCCAACCTGAAAAAGAGAGACCTAATATCAGGAAAAGAAGGCGGTTGGGGGGTGGAGATACACTGAGGAAACAGACAAAGCAGGGAACAAATAAAAGCTATAATTTGTATCCTCAGAGACCAAAGAAAAGTCATTGCATCCATGAAACCACAACAGTATACTATTTTCAAAAGAATTGGCGAAGAGGGGAAAACAAAAACAAGGGAGAGCTCTTAGAAACTACAAAAGCATGAATCGAAGAATCTAGCACTTGGGGGCTTCCCTGGTGGCGCAGTGGTTGAGAATCTGCCTGCCAATGCACAGGACACGGGTTTGATCCCTGGTCCGGGAAGATCCCACGTGCCGCAGAGCAACTAAGCCCGTGCGCCACAACTACTGAGCCTGTGCTCTAGAGCTCGTGAGCCACAACTACTGAGCCCACGTGCTGCAATTACTGAAGCCCGTGTGCCTGGAGCCCATGTTCCACAAGGAGAAGCCCATGCACTGCAATGAAGAGTAGCCCCCGCTCGCCGCAACTAGAGAAAGCCCGCACACATCAGCGAAGGAAGGAAGGAAGGAAGAATCTAGCACTTATCCTGTCTTTCCTGTACACACTATACCTTAGGGTAACCAAACCGTTGATGAGGAGGAAGTTTTCTTTTATAAGAAAATTCAGCTAGGGACTTCCCTGGTCGTCCAGTGGGTAAGACTCTGTGCTCCCAATGCAGGGGCCTGGGTTCTCTCCCTGGTCGGGGAACTAGATCCTGCATGCAGGCCTCAACTAAGAGTTCGCATGCTGCAACTAAGAAGTCTGCATGCTGCATCTGAAAAAAAAGATACCACGTGCCACAACAAAGATCCCACGTGCTGCAACTAAGACCAGGTGCAGCCAAAACAAATAAATAAATATTAAAACAAAAAAGAAAAGAAAATAAAGCTAAAAAATGCTGAATGAATAACTGAGTTATAATAGAACCATTTCCCAATCCTTAATGAAATAACAGGGAATATCCAGTCCCTATGCAGATTCTCCTGGTTGCCTCACAAATGCTTTTTATAGTCAAGATCCAAACAAAGTCCTTAAGTTGCACTTGGATGATATATCTCTTAGGACTCTCTTAGACTACAGATTCCCCAGTCCTTTCCACCCAACGGTCTTAGTAGCCATTGATGATCTTAGAGGGAATACTATAAAACTATTGTAAAGTATAATTTAGATCTATCCAGACACAGGTTGTTGCCAGTTATGAGTAAATGAAACTGACCAGGCAATTCATAGAAAAGGATCACATTAGTGATCTGAGAAAAGCAAATTAAAACAAGAGGTTATTTCACACACATCAGAGTGGCAGCAAAACCCAGAAAGTCTGACAGTACTGAGTGTTGGCAAAAATACAGGAAAATAACTCTTATACACTACTGGTGGGAATATAAATCACTACACCCCTTTTGAAAAGAAATGTGGCCATGTCTTTTTTTTTTGCAGTACGCGGGCCTCTCACTGTTGTGGCCTCTACCGTTGTGGAGCACAGGCTCCGGACACGCAGGCTCAGCGGCCATGGCTTACGGGCCCAGCCTCTCCACGGCATGTGGGATCTTCCCGGACCGGGGCACGAACCCGTGTCCCCTGCGTCGGCAGGCGGACTCTCAACCACTGCGCCACCAGGGAAGCCCCTGGCCATGTCTTTTTAAGTTTACAAATACATATCTTAAAAACTGGCATCTTTATTTCTTCATCAAAGTATACATCTTCAATGCAGCCACTACAGAAAACAGTATGGAGATTACTCAAAAAAAAGAAGAATAGAACTACCATATGACCTAGCTATTCCACTTCTGGGTATTTACCTGAAGGACATGAAAACATTATTTCAAAAGGATAAATGCACCACTGTGTTCATTACAGCATTATTTGCAATAGCTAAGATATGGAAATAACCTAAGTATCCATCAATGGATGAATTGATAAAAAGATGTGGTATACACACACACACACACACACACACACACACACACACACACATATACATACAGTGGAATACTACTCAGCCACAAAAAGAATGAAATCCTGCCATTTGCAACAACATGGATGGATCTTGAGGGTATTATGCGAAGTGAAATAGGTTGGATGGACAAAGACACCATATTTCACTCATGTGTAGGATCTAAAAAATAAAACAAAACAAATGAACAATCAAAATAAAATAAAAACAAACTCATAGATACAAAGAACAGATTAGTGGTTACCACAAGGCAAGGGGATTGTGGGTGGCTGCAATGGGTGAAGCAGGTCAACTGTATGGTGATGGATGGTTATACTTGTGGTGACCACTCTGTAGTATATACAGATGTTGAACTATTAATGCTATATATCTGAAACATTAAAAATAAATAAATAGATTAATAAAGTATATACATTTGAGAAGCTCTTGGGTATGCATTGAATGTTACCACATTCAATGTCTGTAGTACATTATGTAGTAAAATATAGGAAATAACTCAAAACTTTCATCACTTGAAGAACGAACAGTGATATTCACATGATGGAATACATAGCAGTTAAAACAACTAGATACATATGTATGTATCATCATGGATGGATCTAAAAAACATTGAATAAAAAAAGCAAACCGCAGGGCTTCCCTGGTGGCGCAGTGGTTGAGAGTCCACCTGCCAATGCAGGGGACACGGGTTCGTGCCCCGGTCCGGGAAGATCCCACATGCCGCGGAGCGGCTGGGCCCGTGAGCCATGGCCGCTGAGCCTGCACGTCTGGAGCCTGTGCTCCACAACGGTAGAGGGCACAACAGTGAGAGGCCTGCGTACTGCAAAAAAAAAAAAAAAAAAAAGCAAACTGCAAGATTATATGAAAATGTAATAGGATTTAGAAAAAAATATTTATCCCCAAAATAATCCCACAGCAATACTCCACATAGTTTATAGATATACATATATGTAGTGAATGTCTAAAAATAAGAAATAGAAGGACATAAACCAAATTCATGCTGTCACCTTTGTTCTCCTTCCAGTACCACTTCTCTCCCAGAAGGTGACTTTCCCTTTATCTTTAATGTTCTGTATCTTTTACTTAAGATAAATATTTTAAGTAGAAGTAAACTGCTAGTATTTTACCCTTCGTAGTATGTAGATGGTTATTTTTTACATTCATGTATTTAGTCTTCTATTATTTACTTTACTTTTTTTTAATAAAGAATGAAGAAAGGTCCATGGTGGCGGCAGGGAAAAAAATAAATAAAAAGAATGAAGAAGGTCTTACGCTTCTAGTAAGCATATGTTTGAGCTTCTCCTAAGCAATCGTTCTCCATCTTAGGATTGAGGCAGTTATAATCACAAATACCCTGAGAGATTTTTTCCAAATATTACAGGCCAGCACAGCAGCACTTCTTACAACCAGTCTGACATACCTGTGGGGGTGGGGGTAGGAAGGTTTAAAGAACTGATTATTTGGAAACCTTCCCCCAGGTGGTTGGGAGTACTTCCTATTGTAATGAGAAGTCAGGAAGGGTGGCTGAACCCAGGATGGGCCTTGACTTTCAAACTCCCCTTGAGGCCTCAAACCAAGTCCTAACTACCTTTTGCCTACAGGTGGTTATGATCCAACTGCTCAGTGTGGACAAAGAAAGATGTCCAAGATGTCTTATCAGTTAAAAATAAAGTCATGTAGGGACTTCCCTGGTGGTCCAATGGCTAAGACTCCGTGCTCCCAAAGCAGTTGGCCCGGGTTCGATCGCTGGTCAGGGAACTAGATCCCACACGCTGCAACTAAGAGTTCACATGCTGCAACTAAAAGATCCCGCATGCCGCAAGTGAAGATCCTGCACGCGGCAACAAAGATCCCACATGCTGCAACTAAGACCCGGTGCAGGCAAATAAATAAGCGAATATTTTTTAAAAAGTAATAAAATAAAGTCATGTTACAACATACTACATACATTATGATTTCATTAATTTAAAATATACTCATATATGAAAAAGTATCTGAAAGACTGTGTATCACGCCATTAGTAGTAAGCTCTCTAACAGGCACAATTCTAGAAGTATTTCAGTAACGTTTCTGTTTTGTTTTGTTTCTTTTTTTTTATAAGAGCATGTAATATTTTGTCTGTAAACAAGAAAAATAAGTAAATTAAAACAAATAAACCATTAGATGAAATAATAGCCAAACAAGTACCCCATGTGAAGGAATTTTACTCACTGCCTAAAATATCATGCATAATTGTATAAATGTAGTAGAACGCAACCATTTATTCGACATGAGTTCACTATTCTTGCATCTGTGTATTTTATATTCCTTATAGTCCTTGTGACCAATCACCACAGCAAACAGAGAACAATTCATTTTCTACTGTCTTACCCAAAAACACAAGAAGAGAAACTCACTGGCCTAAGACAGAGGCTATCAAGCAGGAATTGATTACCACGCTGATAAAGCTTGAAAAACTGCAGAACAATGAAGTCGGCTACATTGGCCAAGTAATGCTTTACTGACTTTGTTTTACAGTTTTGTGCTTCTATAGGCATGTGATCAATAGTTTACATTTCTGACATTAATTTGCAGATCTTAAAGCTTGACAATGTGGTTTATTTCAAACCTGACTGTTATGAAAATATTCTTCTATTACTAAAAATAATCAAAAAATGTCATCCTGAAAAAAACTAATATTATTGATGAACGTTTAGAAAACGTCTACAAAGAAAAAAATAGTGAATAACCATTTCTTGACAGCTGTTTTTCTATTTTCTTAAACGTTTAATGGGAATTTTCAAAAATGCATTAAAATGGAGAGAAAAATGGTATAAACCCCTGCATACCACCACCGAATTTCAACAATTATCAGCACATGGCAAATCTTCTTGTATCTGTATTCATCCTCTTTTCCCCCAACAAACCGCAACATCATATGATTTCACTATAAATACATCAGTATGTACAGTATTAAAGATACACTTTATTTTTTTTTATTGGAGTATAATTGCTTTACAATGCTGTGTTAGTTTCTGCCACACAGTGAAGTAAATCATGCATATGCATACACACATCCCCTGCCTCTTGGGCCTCCCTCCCCCCCATCCCAACCAACCAGGCCATCATAGAGCACCGAGCTGAGCTCCCTGTGCTATACAGCAGGTTCCCACTAGCTATCTATTTTATACGTGGTAGTGTATTTATGTCAAACCTAATCTCCCAATTCATCCCACACTCCCCTTCCCCCGTGTCCACACATCCGTTCTCTATGTCTACCTTTCTATTCCTGCCCTGAAAATAGTTGCATCTGTACCATTTTTCTAGATTCCACATAAATGCATTAATATACAATATTTGTTTGTCTCTTTCTGACTTACTTCACTCTGTATGACAGTCTCTAGGTCCATCCACATCTCTACAAATGACCCAATTTCATTTCTTTTTATGGCTGAGTAATATTCCTTTATATATACCACATCTTCTTAAACCATTCATCTATCGATGGATATTTAGGCTGTTTCCATTTCCTGGCTATTGTAAATAGCGCTGCAATGAACACTAGGGTACATGTGTCTTTTTGAATTATGGTTTTCTCAGGGTATATGCCCAGTAGTGGGATTGCTGGGTCATATGGTAGTTCTACTTTCAGTTTTTTAAGGAACCTCCATACTGTTCTTCACAGTGGCTGTGTCAATTTACATTCCCACCAACAGTGCAAGAGGGTTCCCTTTTCTCCACAGCTGCTCCAGCATTTATTGTTTGTAGATTTTCTGAAGATGGCCAATCTGACCAGTGTGAGATGATACCTCATTGTAGTTTTGATTTGCATTTCTCTAATAGTTAGTGCTGTTGAGCATCTTTTCATGTGCCTCTTGGCCATCTGTATGTCTTCTTTGCTGAAATGTCTATTTAGGTCTTCCACCCATTTTTTGATTGGGTTGTTTGTTTTTTTGATATTGAGCTGCATGAGCTGTTTGTATATTTTGGAGATTAATCCTTTGTCTGTTGCTTCATTTGCAAATATTTTCTCCCATTCTGTGGGTTGTCTTTTTGTCTTGTTTATGGTTTCCTTTGCTGTACGAAAGCTTGTAAGTTTAATTAGGTCCCATTCACTTATTTCTGTTTTTATTTTCATTACTCTAGGAGATGGGTCAGAAAAGATCTTGCTGTGATTTATGTCAAAGAGTGTTTTTCCTATGTTTTCCTGTAAGAGTTTTATAGTGTCCAGTCTTACATTTAAGTCTTTAATCCATTTTGAGTTTATTTTTGTGCATGGTGTTAGGTAATGTTCTGATTTCATTCTTTTACATGAAGTTGTCCAGTTTTCCCAGCACCATTTATTGAAGAGGCTGTCTTGTCTCCATTGTATATTCTTGCCTCCTTTGTCATAGATTAAGTGACCATAGGTGTGTGGGTTTATCTCTGGGCTTTCTATCCTGTACTACTGATCTATATTTCTGTTTTTGTGCCAGTACCATACTGTCATGATTACTGTAGCTTTGCAGTATAGTCTGAAGTCGGGAAGCCTCATTCCTCCAGCTCTGTCTTTTGTGTTTACATACATACAAATATGAGTTTTTGTTCTAATTCTGTGAAAAATGCCATTGGTAATTTGATAGGGATTGCATTAAACCTGTAGATTGCTTTTGGTAGTATAGTCATTTTCACAATATTGATTCTTCTAATCCAGGAGCATGGGATATCTCGCCATCTGTTTCTGTCATCTTTGATTTCTTTCTTTCCATTCTTTTCAGAGTATAGGTCTTTCACCTCCTTAGGTAGGTTTATTCCTAGGTATTTTATTCTTTTTGTTGCAGTGGTAAATGGAAGTGTTTCCTTAATTTCTCTTTCTCATCTTTTGTTGTTAGTGCATAGGAATGCAAGAGATTTCTGTGCATTAATTTTGTGTTCTGCAACCTTACCAAATTCATTGATTAGTGTTAGTTCTAGTAATTTTCTGGTAGCATCTTTAGGATTTTCTGTGTATAGTATCATGTCATCTGCAAACAGTGACAGTTTTACTTCTTTTCTAATTTGTATTCCTTTTATTTCTTTTTCTTCTCTGATTGCCGTGGCTAGGACTTCCAATACTATGTTGAATAACAGTGGCGAGAGTGGACATCCTTGTCTTGTTCCTGATCTTAGAGGAAATGCTTTCAGTTTTTCACCATTGAGAATGATGTTTGCTGTGGGTTTGTCATATATGGCCTTTATTATGTTGAGGTAGGTTCCCTCTACGCCCACCTTCTGCAGAGTTTTTATCATAAACAGGTGTTGAATTTTGTAAAAAGCTTTTTCTGCATCTATTGAAATGATCATATGGTTTTTATTCTTTAATTTGTTAATATGGTGTATCACACTGATTGTTTTGTGTATATTGAAGAATCCTTGCATCCCTGGGATAAATCCCACTTGATCATGGTATATCATCTTTTTAATGTGTTCTTGGATTCTTTTTGCTAGTATTTTGTTGAAGATTTTTACATCTATGTTCATCAGTGATATTGGTCTGTAATTTTCTTTTTTTGTGATATCTTTGTCTGGTTTCGGTATCAGGGTGATGGTGGCCTCATAGAACGAGTTTGGGAGTGTTCCTCCTTCTGCAATTTTTTGGAAGAGTTTGAGAAGGATAGGTGTTAACTCTTCTCTAAATATTTGATAGAATTTGCCTGTGAAGGCATCTGGTCCTGGACTTTTGTTTGTTGGAAGATTTTTTATTTTTTTAACATTTTTATTGGAGTATAATTGCTTTACAATGGTGTGTTAGTTTCTGCTTTATAACAAAGTGAATCAGCTATACACACACATATGTTCCCATATCTCTTCCCTCTTGCATCTCCCTCCCTCGCACCCTCCCTATCCCACCCCTCTAGGTGGTCACAAGGCACGGAGCCGATCTCCCTGTGCTATGCGGCTGCTTCCCACTAGCTATCTGTTTTACGTTTGGTAGTGTATATATGTCCATGCCACTCTCTCACTTTGTCACAGCTTACCCTTCCCCCTCCCCATATCCTCAAGTCCATTCTCTAGTAGGTCTGTGTCTTTATTCCCAACTTACCCCTAGGTTCTTCATGACATTTTTTTTTTCTTGTTGTAAGATTTTTAATTACAGTTTCAAATTCATTACCTGTGGCTGCTCTTTTTATATTTTCTAATTTTTCCTGGTTCAGTCTTGGGAGAGTTGTACCTTTCCAAGAATTTGTCCTGCTCCCAGTGCAGGGGGCCTGGGTTTGATCCCTGGTCAGGGAACTAGTTCCCGCATGCTGCAACTAAGAGACTGCATGCCACAACTAAACATCCCACGTGCCACAACTAAAGATCCCCTGTGCCACAACTAAAGATCCTGCATGCCGCAACGAAGATCCCACATGCCACAACTAAGACCTGGCACAGCCACATAAATAAATTAATAAATTTAAACAAACAAACTAACTAAAAGAAAGTAAAAAGACAACCCACACAATGGGAGAAAATATTTGTAAATCGTATATCTAGTAAGAGACTTCTATATACACATAATGGAAAATTATTCAGCCTTAAAAAGGAATGAAATTATGATATATGCTACAAGATGGATGAGCTCTAAAAACATGCTAAGTGAAACAGGTCAAACATAAAAGGGCAAATATTATATGATTCCATTTATATGAAGTTCCTAGGATAGTCAAATTCATTCAGACAGAAATAGAATGGTCGTTTCCAGGGGGTAGGAGAAGGAGGAAACTGGAGTTATTGTTTCATGGGTATGGAGCTTCAATTTGGGATGATGAAAAAGTTCTGGAAATGGAGGGTGGTGAAGTTGCATAACAATGTGAATGTACTTAATACCACTTAATTATACACTTAAAAAACTGTTAAAACGGGGGACTTCCCTGTCGGTCCAGGGGTTAAGACTCCACCTTCCAATGCAGGGGGTGCGGGTTCAATCCCTGGTTGGTGACCTAAGATCCCACACGCCTCGGGCCAAAAAGCAAAACATAAAACAGAAGCAATATCGTAACAAACTCAATAAAGACTTTAAAAATGGTTCACATCAAAAACCTTTTAAAAAAACTGTTAAAACGGCAAATTTTTTTACGTATATTTTACCACAATAAAAAACGTTTAAGGAGAAAAAACATGGTGGCAACTGTATAAAGTGAAATTTTCACAGAAGAAAACATCAAGTTAGCCTATTTAAAACAAATGCAGGGACTTCCCTGGTGGTCCAGTAGTTAAGACTCTGAGCTTCCAATTCAGCCTCCGTTCTTGTCACTCACCTCGTAAATACACAAAAGAGTGTGTGTATGTTGTAAAGAACGTATGGATAACTGGTATTTACTACTTAAATATATCAAAAAGTAAATATTATGTTGTGTACTTCTCTGAATACATCACACACTTTCAAGCCTCCCATACTTTGACTCAGTGACACATAACGCAGTTAAATGCCACCCTGTCTCTGTGAAGTGTCCCGCAGGTTGACTTAGGCTTTTAGCATCTTGTACATACAGTACTTGCTAAGCAGAGCAACAGATGAGTGGGTAACTTCTGTCAAATGTTTCCCAAATCAAATCACAGCAAACAAGTACAAGTAGACTATTTTCACAGTAGAACCAAAGACAAACACTGCTCTTTTTAAAAAGTTACATTTCTGGTTTTACAAAAGCCTATCTATTTGATTCCACAATTCTGTGCAACCTGTTTAACTTTTTAAAAGTTATTTGTTTTTGAATAGGCAGCAGTAACCAAAAAATGAGGCAAGGGCAACTAAGTAACTGAAAGAAAATTTAAATTGAGTATCTGATAATTAAAATTAGAAAGTTTATTTATACCATATTAGCCTAGAAGATGCTTTTAATCAATATAGATCTCAATGCCTAAGAAATAAATGTTTACTATTCTTCAGAATAAACTTGTCTTCAAAAATATCAATGTTGTCTTACTAACCATTTTATTTGTCACTATAGGGTACTATTGCTGTATCCTAATTAGAAATGTCTATCAAAAGTTCTAAGTAAAAATTAAAAATTAAGTTTTGGCATTTAACTGTCATTTCTGTGGCAAGTTTATTCAGACAGAAGAAATTATTTCTTAACCAGTAACTTAGAAATAAATATTTGTGGCTAAAATAAATTAAAAAACAATCAGAGCCTTATATCATGTGAGGACACAGTGAGAATACCGCCAGGAAGTGGGTCCTCATCAGATACGGAACCTGCCAGCATGATGACCTTGGACTTCCCAGCTTCCAGAACAGTTGGAAATAAATATTAGTTGTTAAAGCCACTTAAACTATGGTATTTTTGTTATAGCAGGCTGAGCAGACGAAGAGAGAACAGATGTGGTTGACACCACTTCTTCTCCCCTCTTTTTCTCTTGAAAGCAGACTTGATGTCCAGAGTTCTGAAAACTACTTTTTAACCATGAAGTATATTACAAGAGGTCTCAGAGTCTTGGCCTGGACTTTGATGCCAGCACTCCCTATCTCCACATTTCTTGCTGTGAGGGAAAAAAAAAAATAAAAAATCAGACAGGGAATTTCCTGGCAGTCCAGTGGTTAGGACTCTCTGCTTCTACTGCAGGGGACATGGGTTCGATCCCTGGTTGGGGAAGTAAGATCCTACAAGCCGCGTAGCACAGCCAAAAGGAAAAAAAGACAACCAGAGAATCATGGTGCTAACATGACTTTTAAGATCACCTAGGCCAACCTTTGCTAACGCAGAAGTAATCTCTACAACACTCCGACAATAGTTCCAATGATCTTAATATTTCGATTTTTAAAATGCCTGAATATTTCTAGACTATCTACTATGTATAGGACAATGTAGGTAAAGTGTCTGTAATAACTATACTCAGGAGAAGTCACTTTTTCTGTATATGCCTAAGTCAAAGGACTTATTGAAGAACTTTTTGGAAGTTTTATTTAGCATAACTTGGCTCCAACAGTAAGGACACTAACTTGAATGCACAAAAGAGAATTTCAAATAGCTAGGCTTTGCAATTTGACCTTTAGCATACCTATCTACCCACCATCCAACCAACCAGCAAAAATCTAATACCTACTGCATCCCAGTAGTTTAGTGGGGGAATTAAAGCAATAGGTTAGTTAGGTAAAACACTGAAAGTACTATGAGAGGAGAAGGACAGTATGCTGTGGGAAGACATAAAATGGGTACAATCCAAACTTGGGTGCCATAAAAGGCATTCCTGAACTGAAACTTGAAAGATGAATAATGGTAGCCAGGCAATAGAAGAGAAAGAGAGTGCCAAGCTAAGAGGCAGCTTTTAAGAACGCCTGGAGAGAATGCCTTTTGCATAACAAACTCAAGGTGTTCAGTATGGCTCTAAAAGGAAAAGATTGGACTGGTAAAATAAGGAGCAGCCAGATTACAAGGCCCTGTATGTTAGAAGCTTTAGTCATTTCAAGAACTTTAGACAGAGACACTAAAGGCTTTTAAGTGTGGAAATGATCTGCCATTTTGGAGAGATCCAGGTACAGTGTGGTGGACAGTTTATAGGTTGGCAATACGGGAAGCAGACAGATCAGTTATAGGACAGTTTCAGTTGTACAATCATTTATTCAGAAATTTTCAATGGGACTTCGCTGGTGGCGCAGTGGTTAGGAATCCACCTGCCAGTGCAGGGGACACGGGTCCAAGCCCTGGTCTGGGAGGATCCCACATGCCGTGGAGCAACTAAGCAACTAAAAAAGTGAGCAAGAGAGTCAAATGTTGCTCAGAAGTCAAGTGTGAGAACGTGTAAGAGAGAAAATAGAAGAAATGCGTTTATGAGAGTTATTCACTTCTGTGAATTTTCTTATTTGGTTTTTTTTTTTTTTTTTGGCTGCGCCATGCGGCTTGCAGGATTTTAGTTCCCCGACCATGGGTTGAAACTGCGCCTAGCAGTGAAAGCACATAGTTCTAACTACTGGATCACCTTGGAATTCCCATCACTTTTGTGAAATTTTAAGAATATGAGTAGGCTGGGACTTCCCTGGTGGCACAGTGGTTAAGAATCTGCCTGCCAATGCAGGGGACACGGGTTTGATCCCTGGTCCAGGAAGATCCCACATGCCGCAGAGCAACTAACCCTGTGCACCACAACTACTGAGCCTGGACTCTAGAGCCCGTGAGCCACAACTACTGAGCCCACGCGCCGAAACTACTGAGCCCACGCATTGCAACTACTGAAGCCCGCGTGCTCTATGGCCTGTGTAGTGCAACTACTGAGCCTGCATGCTGCAACTACTAAAGCCCGTGTGCCTAGAGCCCGTGCTCCATAACAAGAGAAGCCACCACAATGAGAAGCCCATGCACTGCTACGAAGAGTAGCCCCCGTTCGCCACAACTAGAGAAAGCCCACACGCAGCAACAAAGACCCAACGCAGCCAAAAATAATTTTTTAAAAAATTACCTACAAAAAATGAAATTAAAAAAAAAGAATCCGCCCGCCAATGAAGGAGACATGGGTTCAATCCCTGGTCTGGGAAGATCCCACACGCCGCAGAGCAACTAAGCCCACACGCCATAACTACTGAGCTTGCGCTCTAGAGCCTGCAAGCCACAACTACTGAAGCCCGCGCGCCTAGAGCCTGTGCTCCACAGCAAGAGAAGCCATCGCAATGAGAAGCCCGTGCACCACAACAGAGTAGCTCCTGCTCGCCACAACTAGAGAAAGCCTGCATGCAGCAACAAAGACCCAATGCAGCCAAAAGTAAATAAATAACTAATAAAATAAAAATAAAAATGAAAAAAAAAGAATGAGTAGGAGAAATTCTATTATACCTAAAGTTTCATATCTAAATAATTACTCTTCACATCAAAATAATGAGATGAATTATTTCCTGCATGGACAGCTTCCCTTTTATAAACTTGCTTGTTCCATCTAAAGTGCCTGCCTCTTTACTCTGTATCACCTCACCTTTTTTTTTTTTTTTTTTTTTTTGCGGTACCTTGGGCCTCTCACTGCTGTGGCCTCTCCCATTGCGGAGCACAGGCTCTGGACGCGCAGGCTCAGCGGCCATGGCTCACGGGCCCAGCCGCTCCGCGGCATGTGGGATCCTCCCGGACTGGGGCACAAACCCGTGTCCCCTGCATCGGCAGGCGGACTCTCAACCACTGCGCCACCAGGGAAGCCCATCACCTCACCTTTTTTATTTCCCGTGTAACACCTATTACAATCTGTAATTAACTGGTTTGTTTATTCTTTATTACAATATAAACTCTAAGAAGGCAAGGGCTACCTTACTTGTCTGATCTGTTTGTGGCCACATTCTCAGAGTCTAGAACAGTGCCTGGCTCAATATATATTTGTTCTTTCTGATTTTTCATGTCTCCTGTTTATCTACCTATGGGAACGGGGTAGGAAAGAACTAGAAGATCATGGAGTTTCTGCCCAGCCATTAAAAAAATACCTGCAGGAAAAGCAAGTGAAAATGCATTTTAAAGGACAAGAACAGAATCCAGAATCACAAAAACCCTAGACCCATCCCCTGTGGAGAATCCAATCAGCAGGACCTCAAATTACAAGGCAAACATTCTTCTCAGGCTCTATAAATCCTAGTGGAGCAGGTAAGCAGTCAGAAACAAGGTAAAAAAAGCTACTAGAGAAAACATTAAATGTAGGGTAGTTTCTCAATTTCTGCATCTCTAAATTTCAAAGGGGAAAAATAATCCATGGTATTTTTATACTATAATCTTAAATAAAAATTTTTAACCAATTTTGTTTTATAAATCTCAGATTTAAATTTCTTACAAAAAAGTAGCTAAACTGCAATCATTCCTTCCTTCCAGATGAGTGACATTAGTTCACTATAAAAATCTTAACTTACCTCTATAACTGACATGTACTCTGTTCCTAAACATTAATTCAAATGGAATATCAGATATTAAAAAATGTTCTCCTATGTAAATAAAATTGTGGTTATATGGTACAATGCTTTCATTTTTAGGATAAGTACTTTAAGTACCGAAGGGTGATGTGTCATAACATCTGCAATTTACTTTGAAATGGCTCAGCAATTTAAAAATATGCATATGTATATATATATTTTGTCGTATGTATGTGGTGTGTAGGTAGATAAATAAAAGAACGACTGAATCCAGGTAACAAACATATAGATAAAAAACAAACTTTTCATTTTTCTGTATTTTTGAAAATTTTCCTAATAAAAAGCTGGGGGTGGTTTACTGAAAATGTTTACTGACCTCAAAAATAAAAGGGGGGGAATACCCTGGTGGTGCAGTGGTTAAGAATCCACCTGCCAATGCAAGGGACATGGATTCGATCCCCAGTCCAGGAAGATCCCACATGCCACGGAGCAACTAAGCCCGTACGCCGTAACTACTGAGCCTGAGCTCTAGAGCCCACGAGCCACAACTACTGAGCCCATGCACCACAACTACTGTAGCATATGCACCAGAACTACTGAGCCCACACGCTGCAACTACTGAGGCCTGCCCACTCTAGGGCTGGTGCACCGCAACTACTGAGCCTGTGAGCCACAACTACTGAGCCCACGCACCACAACTACTGAGCCCATGCGCCTAGAGCCCGTACTCCACAACAAGAGAAGCCACCACAATGAGAAGCCCGTGCTCCGCAACGAAGAGTAGGCCCTGCTCACCACAACTAGAGAAAGCCTTCATGCAGCAACGAAGAACCAACGCAGCCACAAAATAAATAATAAATAATAATAATAAAATAAAGTATGGGGCTTCCCTGGTGGCGCAATGGTTGAGAGTCCGCCTGCTGATGCAGGACATGGGTTCGTGCCCCGGTCCGGGAAGATCCCACATGCCACGGAGTGGATGGGCCCGTGAGCCATGGCCACTGAGCCTGCGAGTCCGGAGCCTGTGCTCCACAATGGGAGAGGCCACAACAGTGAGAGGCCTGCGTACCACAAAAAAAAATAATAAAATAAAATAAAATAAAATAAAGTATGTAGCAGAGTACATGATACAGAGCAGGTACTCAAAAATGTTAATTCACCACCTTCCTCTTAAAAAATAAAAATGGTATTTTTAAAGTTCCCAATAATAATTCTAAATCCTCAACTTAGAAACTTCTCTATTGTATTAACATGTAAATTCCCATGGCTCAGTTCAAACGTTTTCAGCAGAACTATGCCAAACTACTAGACATGAAAATTCTTTTTTTCCCCTTGAAATGTACTGTTTATTATTTTTTCTTTTAATTTTTATTGGAGTACAGTTGATTGAAAATGTTGTGCTAGTTTCTGCTGTACAGCAAAGTGAATCAGTTGTACATATACATATATCCACTCTTTTTTAGATTCTTTTCTCATATAGGTCATTAGAGAGAATTTCCTGTGCTACACAGTAAGTCCTTATTAGTTATCTATTTTATATATAGTAGTGTGTATACGCCAATCCCAAACTCCCAATTTATCACTCTCCCCATTTCCCCCCCAGGTAACCATAAGTTTGTTTTCTGCATCCGTGACTCTATTTCTGTTTTGTACATAAGTTCATTTATACCATCTTTTAGATTCCACATTTAAGCAATATCATATATTTGTCTTTGTCTGACTTACTTCACTTAGTATGATAATCTCTAGATCCATCCATGTTGCTGCAAATGGCATTATTTCGTTCTTTTTTTAGGCTAATATTCCACTGAATATATGTACCATATATTCTCTGCCCAGCCCTTTGTTGATGTACATTTAGGTTGCTTCCATGTCTTGGCTATTGTAAACAGTGCTGCAATGAATGTGGGGGTGCATGTATCCTTTCAGATTATGGTCTTCTCCAGATATATGCCCAGGAGTGGGATTGCTAGATCATATGGCAGTTTTATTTTAGTTTTTTAAGGAACCTCCACACCGTTCTCCATTGTGGTTGTACCAATTTATATTCCCACCAACAGTGTAGGAGGGCACCCTGTTCTCCACACCCTCTCCAGCATTTATTGTTTGTCGATTTTTGATGAAGGCCATTCTGACTGCTGTGAGGTGTTACCTCATTGTAGTTTTGATTTGCACTTCTCTGATAATTAGTAATGTTGACTATTTTTTCATGTGTTTTTTGGCCATCTGTACGTCTTCTTTGGAGAACTGTCTATTTAGATCTGTATTTCTTGACTGTGTCGTAGTAACCCTTGTCGGTCACTTTGTTTGCAAGTATTTTCTCCCATTCTGTGGGTTGCCTTTTCGTTTTGTTTATGGTTTCTTTTGCTGCACAGAAGCTTTTAAGTTTAATTAGATCCCATTTGTTTATTTTTGTTTTTATTTTCATTACTCAAGGAGGTGGATCAAAAAAGATATTGCTGTGATTTATGTCAAAGAGTGTTCTGCCTATGTTTTCCTCTAAGAGTTTTATACTGTCCAGCCTTACATTTAGATCTTTGATCCATTTCAAGTTTATTTTTGTGTATGGTGTTAGAGAGTGTTCTAATTTCATATTTTTACATGTAGCCGTCTAGTTTTCCCAGCATCATTTATTGAAGAGACTGCCTTTTCTCTATTGTATATTCTTGCCTCCTTTGTCATAGGTTAATTGACCATAGGTGCATGTGTTTATTTCTAGGCTTTCTATCCTGTTCCATTGATTTATTTTTCTGTTTTTGTGCCAGTACCATACTGTTTTGATTACTGTAGCTTTGTAGTACAGTCTGAAGTCAGGGACCCTGATTCCTCCAGCTCCACTTTTCTTTCTCAGAATTGCTTTGGCTATTCAGGGTCTTTTTTGTTTCCATATACATTTTAGAATTTTTTGTTCTAGTTCTGTGAAATATGCCGTTGGTAATTTGATAGGGATTGCACTGAATCTGCAGATTGCCTTGGGAAATAAAGTCCTTTTGACAATACTGATTCTTCCAACCCAAGAACACAGTATATCCTTCCATCTCTTTGTGTCATCTCTGATTTCTTTCATCAGTGCCTTATAGTTTTCAGAGTAGAGGTCTTTTGTCTCCTTAGGTAGGGTTATTCCTAGGAATTATATTCTTTTTTTTTTTACTTGATATAGGCAGTTTTATTTTAGATTACATGGGCTTCTATTAGAAATGTAAACCAACTGAGTTATCACCATACTACCCCTGGGATTTACTGTCCTGATGTCTAGTCTGATGTTACTAAACCCTACCCTGCAAGGCAGTGGAGGGGGCAGTGGGATGTCTCCACAGGTCTGGTAGGCAAGAGCCTCCCTGCCCAAAACCTGGCCCTTGGGTCTGTGGTTTTGAAGGGACGATCCTATCAGCACACTTAACAAGAGGGATGAATCAAAATACTGCTACTTTAGAAATTCAGACGTGTGATTAAGAGAATGGACATTTAGGCTTTAATGACTAAAGCAGCTACTTGAGAAACCATAGCTTCCTGATGCCTGGACCCATTTTTATCCATACTTTATTTTTCCCTATTCCCATCACATCTGTAGTTACCAAAACCTGTCATTCTTTTTGATGTGATGGTAAATAGGATTGTTTCCCAATCTTAGAGGGAATGATTTCAGCTTTTCACAGTGCAGAATGATGTTAGCTGTGGGTTTGTCATATACAGCCTTTATTATGTTGAAGTAAGTTCCCTCTATTCCCACTTTCTGGAGAGCTTTTATCATGGGTGTTGGGTTTTATCAAAAGCTTTTTCTGCATCAATTAAGATGATCATATGCTTTTTATTCTTCACTTTGTTAATCTGGTATATCACACTGATTGATTTGTGGATACTGAAGAATCCTTGCATCCTTGGCATCAATCTCACTTGATCATGGTGGATGATCCTTTTAATGTATTGTTGAATTTTGCTTTGCTAGTATTTTGTTGAGGACTTCTGCATCTATGTTCATCAGTGATATTGGCCTGTAATTTTTTTTGTGTGTGTGATATCTTCTATGGTTTTGGTATCAGGCTGATGGTGGCCTCATACAATGAGCTTGGGAGTATTCCTTCCTCTGCAATTTTCTGGAAGAGTTTCAGAAGGGTAGGTGTTAACTCTTCCCTAAATGATTGCTAGAATTCCCCTGTGAAGCCATCTGGTCCTGGACTTTTGTTTGTTGGAAGTCTTTTAACCACTGTTTCAATTTCAGTACTTACGCATGGTCTTTGACATTTTCTATTTCTTCCAAGTTCAGTCTTGGAAGGTTGTGCTTTTCTAAGAATTTGTCCATTTCTTCTAGGTTTTCCATTTTATTGGCATGATAGTTGCTTGTTGTAGTCTCTTATGATGCCTTGTATTTCCTTTGTGTCAGTTTTAACTGCTCCTTTTTCATTTCTAATTTTATTGATTTGAGCCCTGTCCCCTTTTTTTCATGATGAGTCTGGCTAAAGGTTTACCAATTTTGTTTATCTTCTCAAAGAACCAGCTTTTAGTTTCATTGACCTTTGCTATTGTTTTCTTTGTCTCTTTCATTTATTTCTGTTCTAAACTTTACGATTTATTTTCTTCTACTAACTTTGGGTTTTGTTTGTTCCTCTTTCTCTAGTTGCTTTAGGTGTAAGGTTAGGTTGTTTATTTGAGATTTTTCTTGTTTCCTCAGGTAAGATTGTACTGCTATCAACTTCCCTCTTAGAACTCCTTTTGCTGTGTCCCAGAGGTTTTGGACCATCATGTTTTCATTATCATTTGTCTGTAGGTATTTTTTTCTTATTTTCTCTTTGATTTCTTCAGTGATCCACTGGTTGCTTAGTAACATATTGCTTAGCCTCCATGTGTTTGTGTTTTTAACAGTTTTTTTCCTGTAATTGATTTTCTTTTCTTCTTTTCTTTTGGCCATGTCATGCGGCATGTGGGATCTTAGTTTCCCCGACCAGGGATGGAACCCGTGCCCCCTGCATTGGAAATGCAGACTCTTAACCACTGGACCACCAGGGAAGTCCCTCCTGTAATTGACTTCTAATCTCATAGCGTGTGGTCAGAAAAGATGCTTGATATAATTTCAATTTTCTTAAATTTACCGAGGCTTGATTTGTGGCCCCAGATGTGATCTATCCTGGAGAACATTGTGTATGCACTTGAGGAGAAAGTGTATTCGGCTGCTAAGTCCATCTGGTCTAATGTGTCATTTAAGGCCTGTGTTTCCTTCTTGATTTTCTGTCTAGATGATCTGTCCATTGATGAGAATGGGGTATTAAAGTCCCCCCTATTATTGTGTTTCTGTCAATTTCTCCTTTTATTGCTGTTAGCATTTGCCTTATATACTGAGGTGCTCCTATGTTGGGTGCATATATATTTACAATTGTTATATCTTATTCTTGGATTGATCCTTTGATTATTACAAAGTGTCCTTCTATGTTTCTTGTAACATTCTTTTTCTTTCTTTCTTTTTTTTTTTTTTTTTGCGGTATGCGGGCCTCTCACTGTTGTGGCCTCTCCCATTGCGGAGCACAGGCTCCGGACGCGCAGGCTCAGCGGCCATGGCTCACGGGCCTAGCCGCTCCATGACATGTGGGATCTTCCCGGACCAGGGCACGAACACATATCCCCTGCATCGGCAGGCGGACTCTCAACCACTGCGCCACCAGGGAAGCCCCAACATTCTTTATTGTGAAGTCTGTTTTGTCTGATATGAATATTCCTACTCCAGCTTTCTTTTAATTTCCATTTGCATGGAATATCTTTTTCCATCCCCTCATTTTCAGGCTGTATGTAGACACCAGAATCCTTAAGTGAATTCCACAGACTTGTACTGAAGCTAATAACAAAATATCACTGGCCAAAACTTCAAAATGTATAGAATTTACACACTTATTTTTTTATATATATATAAATTTATTTAGTTATGGTTGCATTGGGTCTTCATTGCTGTGTGCGGGCTTTCTCTAGTTGCGGCGAGCAGGGGCTACTCTTCGTTGCAGTGCACAGGCTTCTCATTGTGGTGGCTTCCCTTGTTGCAGCATGCCAGCTCTAGGCGTGCAGGCTTCAGTCGTTGTGGCACGTGGGCTCAGTAGTTGTGGCTCGTGGGCTCTAGAGCACGTGCTCAGCAGTTGTGGCACACAGGCTTAGTTGTTCCACAGCATGTGGGATCTCCCCGGACCAGGGATCGAACCCGTGTTCCCTGCACTGACAGTCGGATTCTTAACCACTGCACCACCAGGGAAGCCCTACACACATATATTTCTAAATGTCAGCTTTTTTTTTTTTTTTTTTTTGCGGTACGCGGGCCTCTCACTGTTGTGGCCTCTCCCGTTGCGGAGCACAGGCTCCGGACGCGCAGGCTCAGTGGCCATGGCTCACGGGCCCAGCCGCTCCGTGGCATGTGGGATCTTCCCGGACCGGGGCACGAACCTGTGTCCCCTGCATCGGCAGGCGGACTCTCAACCATTGCGCCACCAGGGAAGCCCTAAATGTCAGCTTTTTGAATAAACACATTGCATACATTTCTAAACTGGGTCTATGCTGATATTTCTTATCTCAACCTAGTAATTTACTTAGGTAACATCTATATTCATTATGAGTGCTGAGCAGGGCAAAAAAAAAAAAAAAGGTGTTTTTAAAATAACTCAACCATTGGTCAAGGGAACAAAAGAACAGGTATTTGGCTACAGTCTAATACTAGCTCTCCTGGGAACCAAAAGGTTCCATGTAATTTAAGTATGCAGTGTGTAGTTAAAGGTAAGCTAAGGAGTCCAAGAAACTTATGTACCAAACATAGGCACCGAATTGGATCAGTGACCTATGGCTTATACCACAGTAATCTAGTAAGTAGTTCTTACTCTACTAATCTATCTTGGTACCTTACCCATTCTGATAGTCTCTTTTGTGATTTTAAATAAGTAAAATATGAATGTCACCATCCCAAGAACACATAATGTATCTCAGTTAGATACTTAAATTCAGAAATCTCTAAAGGTAAAGGGTAAGATCTGTCTTAATAGCTAAACAATGGTTAACTAACTGATTACCATTTCACAAGGTAACACCCCCCCCCACCAATGTACACACATTCCCCTACAGAACAAATACACTGTTCATTTCAGAAAGTGCCTGGAAGTAGGGATTGACTAGACGCAAGGACATATCTACTCTGACTAGGGGCAGTGTGAAGCTTATTTCAAATAGTTCTGCAAGAAAAAACAATGGTATTTTTTAAAATATGAAAATATGTGTTTTAAAATGTACTCATTTTATATACAAAATAATTTGGGCATACAGAGATCAATGAAGCACTAAAGTGTATTTTGAGCATTCTAAAACTTAGAAATTAAGAGGTAACATAACATTCTGAAAAGCTGCTGACCCTTGCTCTAACTGAACCAAGAGAGAAATGAAGTCAGCACCTCAGTCAATCTTTGGACCAAAAATCTTTAATTCCCTGAAGATACCACAAGATACTGGTTTCAAGGAAAATAATATGGTGGCAAATATATAAAGTGAAATTTTCACAAAAGAAAAAATCAAGTTAGCCTATTTAAAACAAATGCTGGGACTTCCCTGGGGTCCAGTGGGTAAGACTCCACGCTCCCAATGAAGGGGGCCACGGTTCAATCCCTGGTCAGGAAACTAAACCCCACATGCATGCTGCAACTAGGAGCCTGCATGCCGCAACTAAAAAAAGATCCTGCATGCTGCAACTAAAGATCCCACAAGCCGCAATGAATATCCCATGTGCCGCGACAAAGACCCAGCACGGCCTAAATAAATGTTAAAAAAAAAAAAAAAAAACACTGAACAGGTGCCACAGAGAGACTTCACTTTTTAAAAGTGTTTGAAAACTTCATGTCAAATGTTAACAACTAATGGACCTACTAACAGATCATCTGTGCATATAAACAAACTTCTTTTCCCCTACTGCTCCACTTAGTTTCCTGAACAGGGATGGAACCCATGACCCCTGAAGTGGCAGCTCAGACTGGTAACCACTGGACCACCAGGGAATCCCCATAATCTACTTAATAGCGAATTAAATTTCCTTTGACACTAGAGTAATAGAATTAAGGCTAAAAATCTGAATAAACATCATAATTACCAATTTAAATAACAACTGTGCTAAAGACACAAAATAAACTTAATGTTGAAGCAAATAGGGAATTTCCACTTTTAACATCCTAAGTCCTCAATAGCCACCATCAACAAATATAAGCTGAAGTATTCAAAATTACTCTTCACTCCTGTCTTGATAAAAAAAAAAAATCATAAAACTAAATTGAGAAGACTTCAAATATTCCTTTTTAAGTGTTTATTAAAGAAGTGAACTTTCATGGTAAATTGTTTTGCAAACAAATCAAAATTAATTTCCTTAACTTTTGATTAAAATATTTTTATGAATCAGTGAGAACTATAACATCAATTTTAAAAAATCAATATCAATGCCTGCTTTCCTGCCCACAAATCTTATCACTCACTCCCATGTTCATAGACTTCCAAAGAAAACAACCTGATTAAAGTCTTAATATAAAACATCCATTTTGTTACATCTTTAAGTGGTGATTCATTGGGGAAAAGTTAATTAGAATATTCTCAGTAATATCTCTCATCTCTGCACTTAATCACCCCAGTCTTCTTCAGACAAAAAGCCACAGAAAAGCAGTCATAAAATCAGATAATCACAACATCTTCTTCCCCGAGAAGATATTCTCTCGTCATATATGCTTCTACCACGCACGGAGGATGGAGAGGGCACACCTTCATGTTTATGTGCCATCTCCCTCTACCCAACCATGCTAAATAAACTCTCGCTTTGAAACTAAATTCCCTATGCATAACTGAATCACTTTGCTGTACATCTGAAACTAACATGACATTGTAAATTCTTTTTTTATTTACTCAAATCATGTCTATTTTAAAAGAATCAGAATTTACACAAACAAAAACATAAAAAACACTAATATATTCTTCCCCAAGAATAACATCTTTCCCCAGATTTTTTTTTTTTTTTTGTCTGCACCACTCAGCTTGTGGGATTAGTTCCCCAACCAGGTGTTGAACCCGGCCTCCAGCAGTGAAAGCACTGAGTCCTAACCACTGGACTGCCAAGGAATTCCCTCTCCAGATTTTTTTTAAATTACTGATTTACAGGTAAATTGTTCATAGATTCCCAAGGCTTACTCTGGATAGAGTAGACAGGAAAAGTCTAACAGAAGTGAAATCTAGGCTGAGCCAAAAGTGAGGAGCTAGCCAGGGTGAAGTTCTGAGGGAAAAGCACTCTAGGCCAAGGAAACAGCATGGGCAAAGGCATCAGACAGGACTTGGTTAAAGAATGGAAAAAATATACATGGCTGGAGCAGGGAGCCCAAAGGGGAGAATGGTGAGAGCTATAAAATGACAGATTTCTTGATTAGCATTTGAAGCTGGTTACAAATCTATCTAAAATCAGCCCTCCTTCAGATTGTTTTTATAGACTCAAAACCATCAGGCTAACTCCACACAACAAATTCAAATAAGCAATTAAAAAGACAGAAGGTATTCAAATTAAGTAGTACCATTATAATAAAGATTAACTTCCTGATTCCTTGTTGAAAATTCCTCCAAGCAAGAGATTAAAGCACTTCACACCTCCTAAAACATCCTCATTATTTACATATCCTCCTCAATTTTCACAAAGGTGCTCAGAATTTACTTAACTTTCTCTGGTGATGGTCAATTTCCATACTTTCAAATATTCTTGCTGTAAATACCCTGAGGCATTTTTGCTGTCATACCAGACTGTTTATGGAAATAGTCTTCGTATTAAAGGCCACAAACACTCAAAGAAAATTAAACACAGAATCATTTTTGCCTATTGGCCTAAGAGAGACTGAATTTCTGAGTACTTGGGTAAAACTTCATTTATGATCTTACATGAAAACTGGTAACAAGATGGTTTTACATTTGTGGTCTGGAAGTTGGCTCATTCAGCATTACATCAGTGTTCTGTATTCTCAGATCATGGCCCTTTGCCCAAAGGTTTCATTATAGAAAATTTATAGACATATTTGAAAAAGCATAAATTACAAAGAAAGTCATTGGATAATCTATTTTTTTGAAGTCATTTACTTAAGAAATTAATATACAATCCAGAGTCTAGCAGCTTAGTTTTATTTTGATTCTGCAACCTGTGGCAGATGGTTTCCTGGGCACGTGCGACCCTGGCATTTTGCCTGTGTTTACATGGACTGACAGGAGTTTAAGGCTGAAAGGAGTAATTTCTTTTATCTGCAGTAACAGGTCATGCTGGGCCTGTTCCTCACCTGTGTGTATACTCGGTTAATTCCACAGTCTTTCCATTTACATCCACACAATGGCAAGGACCTGTCTGAGCATGAAGACATGGCAAGTCATCTCAGGAGTAGTAGTACATAACCTCCGTTCCATAAACAGTTCCGTAAACAGCTAACAAACCAGTGGAAATTTTGATTCCATCCTTAGATTTTCTTTTCCAACCCTTCCTTCCCTATATACTTGGAAATACTCTTGAAATAAAGTCAATTCTGTTTGGCAAATTCAATAGCATTCCTTTGAGACAAATGGATCACAAAATCAGAACTAAAAATCATCATACAGTCAAGCTTAAGAAAAAAAAAAAAAACAAGGACTTCCCTGGTGGCACAGTGGTTAAGAATCCACCTGCCAACGCAGGGGACACGGGTCCGATCCCTGGTCCAGGAAGATCCCACATGCCACGGAACAAATAAGCTCGTGTGCCACTACTACTGAGCCTGTGCTCTAGAGCCCGCAAGCCACAACTACTGAGCCCGTGCACCACAACTACTGAAGCCTGCACACCTAGAGCTCTGCTCTGCAGCAAGAAGCCACCGCAATGATAAGCCCGCGCACCGCAACTAAGACTAGCCCCCACTCGCTGCAACTAGAGAAAGCCTGCACACGCAGCAACAAAGACCCAACGCAGCCAAAAATAAATAAATAAATTTATTTTTAAAAAGAAAGGAAAGAAAAAGAATTATTTGACCTGGTACAAAGGTGTAAGTGACAAAAAGTTTAAATGGTGGTACTACTTAGTCTTAGGAAATGAGCTGCACGTCCTTAAAACTTTTCAAGTATTGGGGCTTCCCTGGTGGCGTGGTGGTTAAGAATCCGCCTGCCAATGTAGGGGACACGGGTTCGAGCCCTGGTCGGGGAAGATCTCACATGCCGCAGAGCAACTAAGCCTGTGTGCCACAACTTGTGAGCCTGCGCACCACAACTAGTGAGCCTGCACTCTATAGAGTCCGCGAGACACAACTACTGAGCCTGCGTGCCACAACTACTGAAGCCCGCGCACCTAGAGCCTGTGCCCCGCAACAAAAGAAGCCACGGCAATGAGAACCCCGCGCACCACAACGAAGAGTAGCCCCCACTCACCACAACTAGGGAAAGCCCTCGTGAAGCAACAAACACCCAACACAGCCAAAAATAAATAAATGTATTTTAAAAAAGAAAAAAAACTTTTCAAGTATTTTTGAAATACAACATGTCGTTCCTTCAATAATTAGGTATTTAGCTTCCTTCAATCACCATATGTTTAACCAGGTTTGCTAGATGCTCAAGAAACAAAGATGAATAGGACACTTCACCTGTATTAGGTAAGTTCCACAGAAATAATGCCTACACATCCTGAAAGCTAAAATCCTCCACTGTCTCAAAAAGTCAAAGACCTATCACTTGCACTCCAGAGCTGCAAAAGGTTCACAGACTCAAGGTTAGGGCACCGAGGTCACACTGCTGAGGCACTAAAGTTAAAAGCTGGCCAAGAGCACCTGTAAACCGTAGTCTTTGAAAAGGCTTGCCAACTGTCACCCACACCTCCTCAACCTGCCCCTCACCCCGTTCCCGTCCTCTTTATAAATAAACAAAGGGTTTTTAAAGGGAACTGTCCAAGGTTACCACCTGACAAGGAAGAAAGCTTTGATGTGGGATACCAATAAAATAAAATTGTATACTCTCCATATTTACAGAGTATTGTTATACAACATCTAACTGTTGACAAAGTGTCAACCAAGGCACTTAAAACATAAAATAAAACCTCTTTCTCAATAGGGTTAAAACGTCAACAAGGAACTGGCCGAAAGAGGGAGATCTCTAACTTCCCAAAGCAGCAACCCCCAGGAAAGGTGCTGGAACCAGCGGAAGTTACATATCCAGGGCAGTAGTGTTTAAATGCGCCCCCCCCACAACGTGGTAAAAGTTTGAACCGCCATCTGACTATCCCACGGTGGTCGGAAACTTCCCTAAACTACAAGAGGCAAGCAGACACCCTAAAATCTCCGCTCTCAGCCAATCTCAGGTGTCCTCAGGCCAGGCTGTGGCTTCCTCCCCGGGCCTTGCTTCCCCCATCTCACTCTCTTCTCCTGGACACTCACTAGCCTGCCTGGGCGTCCAACGCCGGCTGGGGGTGCCGGGACCTCGCGGCCGCCGGGCTCGGTCCGGCTGGCCTCGGCCTCAGGCCTGCCTCCAGGAGGCCGGCGCG
Organism: Mesoplodon bidens; assembly: GCF_964165515.1. Lineage (NCBI taxonomy): Eukaryota > Metazoa > Chordata > Mammalia > Artiodactyla > Ziphiidae > Mesoplodon > Mesoplodon bidens. Next base: position 56,783,457 of record NC_138179.1, read on the forward strand.
TCTCCCATCCTGAGACGGACCGCGACCCCCGGCCCCCGGCCCGCCCTCGGGCCGGGCCCTCGCACTCCCAGCCGGGCCGGCCCTCACCTCCTCGGCGTGCTTGCGCAGCGCCTTCTCTCGCTCGTACTGGGTGATGAGCTGCTCGTTGTCGTCCCGCAGCAGCTCCAGCTCCACCTGGTGCTCCTGGTCCTGCGCGAACACCGAGTCCAGGTTCTCCAGCACGGCCACCACCAGTGGCATCAGCTCCTTGACCACCTCCTCGTCGTAGCGCCCGATGAGCCGCTCGAACTCGCGGTAGATGGAGCCGGCCAGGCCGGACACCCGCTCCGACATCACGGCCCCGGAGCCGCCGGGCTCCTCCTGGTACACCACACCGTCCTCCAGCTCCATGGTGGCGGGCGGCCGGTCCGGGGCGTCGCCGGCTGAGGGGACGACAAGGGCCCGCACGGGACGGGCCGCTGGGGCTGGGGCTGCGGCTGGGCCCGGCTGGGTGGGGGCCCGGGACGGAGGAGGGGAGGGGTGAAGCGAGCGCACTCAGCCCTACCGCCGCTGCACCAACTGCCGGGGCGGCTAAGCCGCGCGCGCCACACGTCACCCGTGGGGCGGGATCCGCGCCGCGTCGGCCTGTAGGGCGGGGCCCCGCGGGAGGCCAGGCGCGGCCGGGGGCGGGACCAATGCGTCACCCTTCGCCGGCGGAGGCGGCGTGGCGTCAACACTCGGCGCCGCGACGTCGTTGCGTAAGCCAATAGGAAAGACTGCGAGAGGAGGGTGGTGAGAAGTGCCCGCCCCTGGCGAACCCCAGTGGAAAGGGAGGGGTTCTGGAAGAGTGACTAGCAGTCCAGAATCGCCAAAATTTTATTACTTTTTACAGCTCACAAAGGGCTTTCACATTTGTTCCTCACCACAAGGATGTTTGGTGCGGTAGACGTTTGGCCTTCGTTTCACAGACAAGGAAACTAGGCCCGGAGAAGTTATGGTTCACTCAAGGTCACGCAGCGAGAACAGGAAGGAGGCTGATCAGGGACTCAAACCAATTGTGATTGAGAATTCCGTACTCAGAGGAGCGGAAAACAGATGGGAAGGGAAAGCAACCTTAACTGGGACAAGGTTTGCCTCAGTGATAAGGTGGTCTTGAATAGGATAGAATTATTTTGGGGTTAAAGACAGTATGGATAGCCTTAAACAGAGGCCGTGCAAAGCATTCTGTAGAAGGGTAAAACGAACGCCACATCCTGTGCTTTGGCAAACACGGGTTTCTCTGCTTCCTCTGGCCAACTTGGGAGAGTGGCATTTCCTGGCTCCAGCCACCCTCCTTTCCTCTAATCTTGAAGCAGGGCAGGCTGATGGGTTGGGGAGTAAGGAGGAAAGAGGTGGAGTCACTGGGGTGATTAAGTCCGATAGTACGTGAGGTCTCAGCCGCCTGCGAGAGAATTATGTGTGGGGAATGACAACACCCAAACCTCAGGCGGGCTGAGTCAAGGATCACTTCCTGGTGCTCTCTTCTAGCTGATACCGAGGGGGGCCCTCTGGGGCTCCTGGGCACAAAACTCTTTCTGTGTCCCCCATTTCTTTGATTACAGGAAACAGGCTTCATTTAGCCTCCAAGATCTTCCCTGAGTTCCAATGGGTAGTTTCAAGCAGCTGTTAATTAGGAAAAGGAGGGGATTCATCAATACAAGAGAGAAACAGTAGTGGAGCCCTGGGGCAAGGTCCTGGTTACCCATCAAGGGATACACACAACAATATCTTTGAGCTGTTTTGCAGATACTGAAACCGCCTCCAGGTGTGAGAAGTTAACGATGGTATGTTGCCCACAAGCATTTAGACCCCAAACCAGTTGGAACCTGAAGGTTGATGATGCTGATTCCTACTTACCTCACCACCAACCCATCAGAAGAATGTCCACGAGCTGATCACGCACTCTTTGAAACATTACTATAAAACTTCTCACTATTGTCTCTAAGTTAGGACACAGTTTTTCCAGGCAGGAGCCCGTTGTGTCCCCCTTTGCCTGGCAAAGTAATAAAACTATCCTTTTCTACTTCACCCAAAACTCTGTCTCCGAGATTTGATTCAGCACCGATGTATAGAGAAGCTGTGCTTTTGGCATCATAGCCTCTGCAAATGGGGCAGAAGACACTCCCAAAAGCCCCTTATCTCTGCAGTAGGTGACTCAGGAGTACTGTGGCCTCAACTCCTCTAAGAATAGGGCCGAGGAAGGCAAGATTTGGATAAAGAAGGGTTCACTGCGGGAATCAGCTACCTCCCAGGATCATAAATACCATGGAGACCCACAAAAGCATTATGGAGGTTGGGCAAGGGCCAAGGTATAAAAAGACAAAAATGAAAATACTAAGCCTTACGAGGTCAGACATGATTGAATTTGTGGCCTGTACTGTCCCCCTTTCTCACCCTCACCCTACAGTCACCTTTATATTGTTTGTGTATATGTCTGGATCTTACTTTCGCCTATCAGCTGGTTAGGTATGTGCCCCAAATGCCCCTTCTTTTCTAAATCTCACATTTGAAAACCAGAAGAGTCTTACTCTGAATCTTTCTTTTCTTTTCTCTTCTCTTCTTTTTTCTCTTCCTGAGGGCGCTTACTTGGGCAATCTACCTATGTATGTACCTCTATTTTCCTAGGAGTCAGAGGAGCAGGAAGACTTAGGCCAAGGCTTTACTTTTTCTTTCCACAGTATTCTCATACACATCAGAAAGTTTAGAGAAAAAATGTCTGTTGACTTTCAGGTCTGAGATTATAATAAAGTCTTCATAGTAAGTATGCTTCTTTAGGTATAAATTCAAGATAGAAATATATGAGATACATATTTATATTGATTTTAGGCTTCTGCTAGCTCAGTGATCACATCTGTTTAAAATAAAATTCTGCCAAATATCCATCAACTCTTAAATAAAATACGGTGTATGCATATAAAGGAATATTTATTATTCAGCAATGAAAAGAAATGTAGTACATACTACAACATGGATGAACCTGGAAAATATACTGAGTAAAAGAAGCCAGTCACAAAGGACCACATATGAAAGATCAATCATTGCCTAGGGTTGGCTGGAGGAACAAGGGAAAATAAGAGTGAATGCTAATGGGCATGGGTTTCTTTTGGGGCTAATGAAAAGGTTCTAAAATTGATTATGGTGATAGATAAACAACTCTGAATATACTAAAAGTCATCAAATTGTACACTTTAAATAGTTGAATTATATGCTATGGGAATTGTATCTCAATGAAGCAGTTATAAACTAAATTTATGGCTATAATGACTTTTAGTAAACCCAATAGAACCACATAACTTAGTGTGATAGAGTGTAAAGATAACAGTTTTTAAATTGGGAACCTTATACCCTTAGTATGGACTTGTCATTTTGAAGAACTTAGGCCAGAAACAAAAAAGGCTAATGGTTACTGAATACCTACTGGGTACCAGTCACTGTGATAAGGACTGTGAGCCTCAACTTCTTCATCTGTATGATGAAGAGGTGTGTTACAGAATCTGTAAAGACTTCTTGCAATTCTTAAATCCTATGATTCTGGTTTGTAGGTGGGAGTGAAAGACGGGAGAGAGGGCCTTGAGACTGAGTCCCTTTAGTCGACTCCTAACATTGTAGGCAGTAATACTACCTCCTATACTCAACCACCTGGATAAATTTCCAGCACCCACCTCTAACCCCACGGGCTGAAATTATTGTTAAAGACTAAGAGTCATTCAGGAAAACAGGTTATGGTGTGGATTTAGAGTAAATGTTTACGGGACTTCCCTGGCAGTCTATTGGTTAAAACTCTACGCTTCCACTGCAGGGGCATGGATTCAAACTCTAGTCAGGGAACTAAGATCCCATATGTGCTGTGCGGCACTGCCAAAAAATAAAATAAAATAAAGTACATGTTTACTTTTGGTTCCTACAAGGAAGGAAATTCCAGTTTAAGAGATTCTTTGGCCTTTGCACAAATAGTGAGGACGCTAATGGGAGCAGCAGAGGGGAGGAGCTGACGAGGGAAGGAAGGGAGGAGTTTCTTCCTAAGCTCAATTACTATAATCACTGGAAGAGCAAAGTTGCTGATCTTGTTTGTCTAGACTTCTGGAACTTTTTTTTTTTTTTTTTTTGCGGTACGCGGGCCTCTCACTGTTGTGGCCTCTCCCATTGTGGGGAACAGGCTCCGGACGCACAGGCCCAGCGGCCACGGCTCACGGGCCCAGCCGCTCCGCGGGATGTGGGATATTCCCAGACCCGGGGAACGAACCCATGTCCCCTGCATCGGCAGGCGGACTCTCAACCACTGCGCCACCAGGGAAGCCCAAGACTTCTGGAACTTTTACAGTTGTTTCTATGTAACTCAACTTCTCTGGTTTCACAAACTACATTTTCCCACATGGGGAGAGTGGGTCACTGGAAGAGGAAGAGAAAAGAGGACTACTAGTGCACAAAACCCTCCATCTATGGCAATGTGAAATAAGTGATTTATCACCCCTTACAAATTAGAACGTGCTCGGTGAGGCAGTCCAACTATGGAATTCAGGGCTCTTGAAAAGTGCCAGAGGACTTTTCTGAGCCCTCAGTTTTTCCTTTCAAAGCCTTTTAAGGTGTCAGGATAAGATGGCTAAATCTGTCCAGGTTGAAGTTGCAAGAAGGCCTATTCCCTTGTAGCACCCTCCCCCACCCTCCAACCCCCCATCCAGAACATCGGACTACCAGAAATGCCTCTAAAATGCGGAGGCTGAACATTTGGCTGAACCAAGAATTCCATTATAGAGTCTGTTTTCGATGCGACCAAGGTCTGTTGGTCATATTTGTGATCAGGTCTATTTTCTCTCCACCTCCTTCTGACCTGGGTTGGTGGAAGGATTGGAAAAGAAGGCCCATCACCCACCTCTCAGTATACTTTTTTAAAAATATTTATTTATTTATTATTTATTTATTTTGGCCACACTGGGTCTTAGTTGTGGCTCGTGGGCTCCTTAGTTACAGCATGTGGGATCTTTAGTTGCAGCATGTGAACTCTTAGTTGCAACATTCCTGTGGGATCTAGTTCTCTGACCAGGGATCAAACCTGGGCCCCCTGCATTGGTAGCGTGGAGTCTTAGCCACTGGACCACCAGGGAAGTCCCTCGGTATACTTTTTATAGCTGAAGTTCACTCTGGGAATAAAAGACATATTTTCAAAATAGTGGGTTAGTTGGATTTTTCCCCCCAATTATAGACAAAATGTATACTCACTATAGAAAATTGGCTAAATACAGAAAAGCACAAAGAAATTTAAAACCACCCAGAAAATCCCATTTCTAAGATATCACATGGTTAATATTCAACAATCTGTAAGGTGATCCAGGAAATCATTGTCCTGTGGGAGAAGAATTGAGTGCAAGGGGACCCTCTTTGTCTGGAGCAAGTAATCATCCAGTGAGACTCACCAGCAAGAAACCTGAATTTTGTTCACCCACCCCATCACCCCTCAGTTGAGTCTCCTAGGTAAACAGATGAGAAAGGTATACATTAGATTTTTAGGAAACATCAGACAAACCCAGAGCCCATTTCCAAAAGAGTCTTTAAACAGATTTCACTGGGGATGACACTACCAATCCATTCTAGTTTAGAAATTAATTTTGACATACATAACAGTCATGCTGAGAAAGGAATGGAGATGAAAAGAAACTGTCTGATTTTTCTGAATTCCCATCAATTTGTGTGTATGATTTGAGGGGAAGGTCTTAATTACCCAAAACATTGCACCTGAAATCCACCATCTTTAAGAACTCAGTGCAATTCAGCCAGCACTTGTTGCCTATTAGATGCTGGTCCTGTGTGAGGCCCAAGCTGAAGGTGGTAGGCCAAGGTCGAGATGAGTCAGGCACAATATTTTCCCCCAAGACAAGCAGTCTAGTGAAGGAGGCAGGTCTGGAAGCATAAGTCTTGTACAAGTGCAACAATCTAAATATGTATAAAGTGCAGTGATAAAGAAGAAAGAATAGTTAACTCTGTTTGGAGGTTATTTAGGTGAAGTTCTCCTGGAAGATTTTGCCAAGGGGAAGGTAATCTCAGCAGAGGATTGGCTTGGGAGTTAACTCACAGATTCAGATAAGCAGAGAAAAATGATTTATTTGTTTTGTCTAAACCTAATCTGGCCTACTTTCTGAAACCTCACTCACAGAATCGACCAAGTTCAAAGGAAAGCTTGGTCTAAAGGGATTATTGAAACAGTAACTTCAGGTCATGTGCAGTCTCTCTTGGATAAGAATGATGAGACTTTTCAGCTAACCTCTCCCCTTACTGGTCCTCCCCTTTAGAGTATTTAGATTATAGGGAAGAAGCATTTCTTCAGCCACTTGATCAAGGTAGATAAAGGTGAATGGGGTCTTTGGATCCAGAAGTGACCTTCGCTCTTTTCTCTGGTCTCTAAGCAATGTTCCTTGCTTGCCTAGTCTCTAGATATCCAGCTGGCCTTCAAAGTTGAAGTTTTGAGGGACTTCCCTGGTGGTCCAGTGGTTAAGAATCTATGTTTCCACTGCAGGGGGCGCAGATTCTCTCCCTGGTCGAGGAACTAAGATCCCACATGCCATGAGGTGAAGCCAAAAAAAAAAAAAAAAAAGGATTGAAGTTTTGAACTACTGGAACTCAGGGTCCATTCTTTTGGCATCACTCCCCATCTAACTTGGCCTTCTTTGACTCTGATGTTACCTGAGACGTCCCTGAGGTCTGGCTATGATGGTAGCCTTCCCTGCAGCCCTCACCTCAGAGCTACCTGCTGCCTACCGCCCATCCCCACCCCAAGTTCCCAGGCCAGATTAAGGAAACTAAACCTCTGGGACTTCCCTGGTGGTTCAGTGATAAAGAGTCTGCCTTGCAATGCAGGCTACGCAGGTTCGATCCCTGATCAGGGAGCTAGGATCCCACACTGCCGCGGGGCAACTGAGCCCACATGCCACAACTACTGAGCTCACATGCCTCAACTAGAGCCCCCCTCCTGCAAACTACAGACCCCACACGCTCTGGAACCTACACACCACAACTACAGAACCCACGCGCCCTGGAGCCCACGCACCACAACTAGAGGGAAGCCCGTGCACTAAAACGAAGAGCCCACATACTGCAATGAAAGATCCTGCATGCCTCAACGAAGATCCTGGGTACTGCAACTAAGATCCGACGCAGCCAAAAATAAATTAAATAAATAAATAAATAAATAATAAAACTAAAAAAAGAAAGAAAGAAAGCTAAACCTCTGAGCTTCCCACCACCCAAGTCCACAACACAGCCAACTTGAGGTACTTGTTCCCTAGGTTGACATGGGGTGGTCTTCAAGGCAGCATCATCCTGAGCCCCAGATAAGAGGAGGGTAGAGCCCTCAATGTTATTTTCATTTATTCAACATTTCTCCTACTCTCTGGGACAAAGCCTGGACTTCCAAAACTGTGGATGCCTGTCTAATAGTTTTATTCTCTATTCCTGTTCTCCTTGCCCCCCTCTTACCAATCTTTCAGTCTGAAATGTGAGGCCTTTTCCCATATATTCTTCCTCCATCTCAACTTCAACTCCAAGTTAAATCTTAATAGTGAGCAGAGGTATTTTCTCTACATTTTGGGAGCCCTGCAGGCTAGGCTACCGATATGTTAAAAAGTGGTGGTGGAGGTAGAGTGCTATGGGTAGGGGTCAAGAACTTTGTCTGGTTTGCCAGACTAATGTCTTGGTGTATGCACTTAAATTGGTCTTACTTACATCTTGCTGTTCGCATTCCATCTGTATCTGCCTAATCTCCCTCCCTGCCTCTCCATCCTTTATGATAAGGCAATGGCAATGGTATGGGTGTGAGAAATATTTTAGAAATCCAGTGGACAGAACTTGGTAGATTTAGAGGATCATAGAAAGGGACCCACAGGTTTCTGGTCTGGGCAAATGGGTAAATGGTGGTATCACCAATCAAGAGAGCTAATTCAGGGGAATTCCCTGGCCGTCCAGTGGTCAGGACACAGAGCTTTCACTGCCAAGGGCCCAGGTTCAATCCCTGGTCAGGAACTAACATCCCACAAGCCGCCTGGTGCAGGCAAAAAAAGAGAGAGAGAGAGAGTTAATTCAAGAAGGAAAGTAGTTTTGTTTTGTTTTGTTTTGTTTTTCCTCGAGAAAGCACGGCCAGGATTTATTAAGTGATAGTACACTCTCAAAGGGAGAGCAGGCAGACTCAGGTGAGTAGCTGTCAGAAAAGTAGCTTTTTAAAATAAAATAAGTTCATTTTGGACATTTTTGGTTTCAGGTGCTTCTGACTGGATCACAAAGAAAGACGGTAGCTGGACAAACCTTTCTAAGTCATTAATTTATGAATGTACTTAAGTCCTGTTTGTGGATAATACTCCCAGGAAGAATTGTTTTATGAAATACATGATCCAATATTCACCCTTTATATTTTGTTTAGTCAACTGTTTTCCACCAAATAGCTAGTTGAAACCAGCAACCCTGAGGGAATGGGGAATTTTATTGAGTAAGGGAAAGAATCCTGAGATAATTTTAGAGTGTGTTATTGCTCCTTAGCAAGGCATATTTGGAAAAAGCAGTTAGATTAAGAAAGAACTTTAGTGTTTTCCTCCTCCAACTTTCCTCCCATTTTACAGCTAGGAGACAAAGGCTGAAAAAGTGAGAAACTTTGAGCAGAAAGCAGAATGAGGGCAAGGGCCACAGGAACGGAGGGTGGGGAATGGAGAGCCCAGAAGGTGAGAAATAATCCCCCAAAACTAAAGAGAAAGACCACCTTAAAACAAGGCAAACTTACTTTACAATTTTTCCCAGGATGGGTCTTGTCCCCATAAGACTTTACTACCTGGAGAGGATGCTGGGAACCTATCCTCAGGTTGCCACATCACCAGGGGGTGGCTGACCAAAGAAACTATTTATATGTAATCACTTTGTAAACTGTAAAGTTCAGTTGCAAATATTGTTAACATCAACCTCTATTCCTCAGAAAAGTACAAAACCCAGCTCTAAGGAAGAGGCCAGTGTACAAGCATTGAACAGGACATGAACAAATGAAAACACAATAACATACTGTTGAATATGTTCTCTATTTAAGGTATACAGCTTATCTGAAATAAAACAGAAAAAGAGGGACTGTTTGGGAACAAGGTGTGGTGTCTGGTTGGAAGGGAAATAACCCACAGTTCCTTTATGACCTTTGTCACTTTTTTCCTCCACATATTCATGTATGAAAATGACTCAGCCCTAACACCAGTGGCTTATTTTTAGTAGGGGCAACAGAGCCAGTTACTAAGCATAGTAACTATTGCCAATTGACAGCTTTACACGTCAGAAACAGGGGACAGATGCTCATTTGTTCATTTCAGTTTGATATGTGTGACTCAAGAGGCACCAGAGAGTCTGCCTCTTTCTAGATATATACTTGTTCTTTCCTTCTGCCACAGTGCTGGAAACTCCCGGTGGGAAAGTCATTCCTTTGGACACAAGATTTCAGCATTTGGAGGTCCCTTAGAGTGAGTGGAGTCCAATTCTCTCATTTTACAATTGAGGAATCATGGCATAGTTACATTTAAAATTATGGCTGTAAAAAAATTATGGCTGTGTTGGAATTAGTATCTAGAGCTCTGGACTCTTAGCTCAGTGACTCATTCGACCTCCCTTTTTTCAAATTCTTAGGTCAAAAGCCAAATAATATCATATGTTTGACATAAGATCATAGGTCTAAAAGAAGAGGACATATCCTGGGCTGATGTAAAGTATATGTTGCGTGTAAGGGAATAACATTCTGTTGTTCACTATCAAATTAGCAGAAATCAAGACTCAGAGGGATGTTTTCTTTAATGCTTTGTAAAAAATATTAAAATTCAAAATCTTAATCATGCATGAAGTAGTAAACAACAGTGACCGAGGAGTACAAGAGGTCTGGAATTAGTTGCTGGGGTTTGAACTGTGCTTCTGCCACTTACTAACTGTGACAACTTGGGCAAGTTACTCTTTGTACCTCAGTTTCCTCAGCTGTAAAATGAGGTTGAGAGAACTTCTCTGGCGGTCCAGTGGTTAAGACTTTGCCTTCCAATGCAGAGGGTGCGGGTTCAATCCCTGGTCAGGGAGCTAAGATCCCACATGCCTCATGGCCAAAAAACCAAAACATAAAACAGAAGCAATATTGTAACAAATTCAATAAAGACTTTAAAAATGGTCCACATAAAATAAAATATTTTTTTAAAATAAATAAAAAATAAAATGAGGGCTTCCCGGGTGGCGCAGTGGTTAAGAGTCCGCCTGCCGATGCAGGGGGCACGGGTTCGTGCCCCAGTCCGGGAAGATCCCACATGCCGCGGAGCGGCTGGGCCCCTGAGCCATGGCCGCTGAGCCTGCGTGTCCAGAGCCTGTGCTCCGCAACGGGAGAGGCCACAGCAGTGAGAGGCCCACGTACCGCAAAAAAAATAAATAAATAAATAAATAAATAAAAATAAAATGAGGTTGAGAATAAGAGGACCCATCTCATAGGGTTATTATGTGGATTCGATGACACAGTAAACATAAAGCACCTGGAATAACGCCCGGCACATAAACGTTCAATACATGTAAGCTAAGATTATTAATCGATATAGAATTTATTAGCAATGAGCCAAGCCCACCTCCCTCTCCTATGGAGATCTCTTCTTACTACAAGTCACTGTTTCAAAAATCACACCTAGCATGTCTGAAGCAGTGTCTCCATTCTCAGAAGGATTTTGCATTTTCTTCTTAAGGTTTATGCAAGATGATATTATCCCTTGAAAACTACAAATGCCAGGTACACTCTGGGGCAAGTGGTCTGCTTGGAAATGGGACTTGAAGTGTGGACATGAGAAGAATGCTTGAAGTAACTGGACATGATTACCCTATTTAAGAGGGCCTCCAAGGAGATTATGGAGCCGTCTTGAAATAGCAGGTCATGTAGGGGGAGGACTAGAGGGCAGCTTATAATCAAGGCTACAAGGAGGTACTTTTTTTCTCAAGATAAGATCTTTATTTATTTATTTTAAAAAAATTTTAAATTTATTATTTTTGGCTGTGTTGGGTCTTTGTTGCTGCACACGGGCTTTCTATAGTTGCAGCGAGAGGGGGCTACCCTTTGTTGCAGTGTGCGGGCTTCTCATTGCGGTGGCTTCTCTTATGAAGCTATTATCAAAGGGATAATAGCGGTGGCTTCTAGAGCCCACGTGCCTAGAGCACGGGCTCTAGGCGCTCAGGCTTCAGTAGTTGTGGTGCACAGGCTCTAGAGAGCAGGCTCGGTAGTTGTGGCACAAGGGCTTAGTTCCTCCGCGGCACGTGGCATCTTCCCAGACCAGGGCTCGAACCTGTGTCCCCTGCGTTGGCAGGTGGATTCTTAATCACTGCGCCACCAGGGAAGCCCAAGATCTTTATTTTAAACGCTTAATAAAGCTAAAATTAAAAAAAAAATTTTTTTTTTTTTAATGAGTGAGAGTTGTCTAAAATAGTCAGGGGGATCTTGGGAAATAGTGGAGTCCCCAGCACTGGAGTTGTTCAAGCCCAGTTTTGGCAGCAAATGGCAAGGATGCAGTCAAGGGAAACACAAGATGGGAGTTGGAATAGGTGAGTTTCAAGATCCTGTTCACTAGATTTGTGATCTTAAAATCATTGGGCAGGGCTTCCCTGGTGGCGCAGTGGTCGAGAGTCCGCCTGCCGATGCAGGGAACGCGGGTTCGTGCTCCGGTCCGGGAGGATCCCACGTGCTGCGGAGCGGCTGGGCCCGTGGGCCATGGCCGCTGGGCCTGCGCATCCGGAGCCTGTGCTCCGCGGCAGGAGAGGCCACAACAGTGAGAGGCCCGCGTACCGCAAAAAAAAAAAAAAAACCTTGCAGGTCTCCATATAACACCTCTATCCTCCCAGTCAAAAGGCCAAACTCAGCAGAGTATCACTTTGTCCAGGATTTGAGGGCTATTACTGAAATACTCCAAAACTTACACCCTGTGGTGCCTAATCCATACACTCTGCTCATAACTATTCCGGGAGACTACGGCTGGTTTTCAGTCCTTGACTTAAAAGATGCTCTTTTTCAGGGGCTTCCCTGGTGGCGCAGTGGTTGAGAGTCCGCCTGCTGATGCAGGGGACACGGGTTCGTACCCCGGTCCAGGAAGATCCCACATGCCGCGGAGCGGCTGGGCCCGTGAGCCATGGCCGCTGAGCCTGCGCGTCCGGAGCCTGTGCTCCGCAACGGGAGAGGCCACAACATTGAGAGGCCCGTGTACCGCTAAAAAAAAAAAAAAAAAAAAAAAAAAAAAAAGATGCTCTTTTTCTGCATTCCTATTGCATTAGAATCACAGCAGCTGTTTACTTTTAAATGGCAGGACCCAGAAACACAGGTAGTCCAACAGTATTGTTGGACCGTCCTGCCTCAAGGACTTAAGAATTCGCCTACCTTGTTTGGGGAGATGTTGGCTGGAGATCTTAGAAACAATACTGGATGAAGGACTCTTGCTCTAATATGTGGACAACTTGCTTATAGTGAGCCCTACATATGACAAATGTCTACAAAATACCATCAGAACCCTGAACTATTTGGCCAGTTTTGGATATAATGTCTCCCAGAAAAAAGCCCAGATATGCAAACAGCAAGTCATGTATATGGGCTTTGTCCTCTCCCAAGGACAGTGGGATCTTTTGCCTGACAGAAAGCAGGCAACTGAGAGGTTTTCTGGGACTGGCAGGGCTCTGTCAGATTTGGATCCAAACTATGGGCTCATAGTAAAACCCCTCTAGGAGGCACTGAAGGGACATGTTCTTGAGCCCCTTACTTGAACTGAAGAGTGCCAAACAGCCTTTGGAACAATAAAAAGGAAGTTAGTCTCAGTCCCGGCTTTGGAACTACTGGACTTTAAGAAACCTTTCAAACTGTATGTACAGGAGAGACAAGGCAGAAGCCTTGGGGTATTAATTCAAACTCTGGGGAATATCCCTCGACCCATTGCCTACTTCTCAAAATGACTGGAACAGATTGTTAAGGGATGGCCCCCTTGCCTTGGAGCTGTAGCAGCTACTTGTGAGGTACTTCAGGAAGCTGAGAAATTTACCCCGGGGCAACCCACCACTGTATGTTCCTCACCGTGTCCTTTCTTTGCTGGAACAGAAAGGGGGCCTGTTTATATTACATGACTGTGTATACATTATACATATGAGATATCTCTACCTCTGAAAAATATTATCAAAACTGAGTTTATAAAGAGTTTTATTCAATTTAAAAGTAAGTGCTTACAAATTAAATATAAAGAAACCAGCCAAAATGACTTTCAGGTTCATGGGTACTGGGAAATATTCAATATTAAGTTGATACCTGGTATTAAAGTTTGTTTGTTGAACTAATTAATATAAACATGTCTTTAGAGTCATTAATATTAAGTATAATACTTTATTGTATCTAGGAATCAAATAAGACCTTATTACATCTGTTGCAAGGAAAATAACTTGATATAATTAAACTTTAAAGTAAATGTAAATGAGATAAGAACTTTTGGGTAAACTCTTTAAAAATAATTATATTTTAGAAATGTCTACTTAAAATTATCTTTCCAGGGCTTCCCTGGTGGTGCAATGGTTAAGAATCTGCCTGCTTGGCTTCCCTGGTGGCTCAGTGGTTGAGAGTCCGCCTGCCGATGCAGGGGACGCGGGCTCGTGCCCCGGTCCGGGAAGATCCCACATGCCGTGGAGCGGCTGGGCCCGTGAGCCATGGCCGCTGACCCTGCGCGTCCGGAACCTGTGCTCCGCAACGGGAAAGGCCACAACAGTGAGAGGCCCGCGTACCACAAAAAAAAAAAAAAAAAGAATCTGCCTGCCAATGCAGGAGACACAGGTTCGAGCCCTGGTCTGGGAAGATCCTACATGCCGCAGAGAAACTAAGCCCGTGCGCCACAACTACTGAGCCTGTGCTCTACAGCCTGCGAGCCACAACTACTGAGCCCGTGTGCCGCAACTACTGAAGACTGCGCGCCTAGAGCCTGTGCTACGCAACAAGAGCAGCCACCGCAATGAGAAGCCTGTGCACCACAAGAGTAGCCCCTGCTAGCCACAACCAGAGAAAGCCTGCATGCAGCAACAGAGACCTAACGCAGCCAAAATAAATAAATTTTTTAAAATGATCTTTCCAGATATTTGGTAACTTTAAGTTCTAGAGTTATGCTAATTTAAGTGATGGAAGTTTATTGAATAGCTAGATAAAATCCCCCCAAAAAACCCAAAGTATGTCTCAGAGATGGTTGGTTTTATGTTTTCATTTTAAAAAATATTTTATTTATTTATTTAGACTGCACTAGGTCTTTGTTGCAGCACGCGGGATCTCTGTTGCAGTATGCGGGATCTTTTTTTAGTTGCAGCATGTGGGCTCATAGTTGCGGCATGTGGGCTTCTTAGTTGCGGCATTTAGACTTCTTAGTTGCAGCATGTGGACTCTTAGTTGTGGCATGCATGTGGGATCTACTTCCCCGATCAGGGATCAAACCCAGGGCCACTGCATTGGGAGTGTGGCATCTTACCCACTGGACCACCCGGGAAGTCCCAGAGCTGGTTGGTTTTATGTTACAGAAATATCCTAGTTTCCTGCTGATTGCATTGTACTCAAATCTTTAACCATGCTATTTTAAGTTTTGTCTTGATGCTTTTACAAAATGAAGATTTTCAAGAAGACTTATAAAAAGGAACTTTTTTTTTTTTAACAAATATAAGTTTCTGATAGCATTTAGGTAATACCACTGGACTGGGTAACATATGACAAAACTAATGGAAAACCTGATTACTTTATCCAGATCAACAGGAATTAATTACATGGGACTGAGTAAACTGATGAATATGATTTGTAACTTTATGACTTTGGGAAATATACTAGCCTTAATCTTTGTTTTCCAGAAAACCTTTTTCTCTTATGCTATGACCTACAAGTTGATAAAGTATACGCTTATAAACAAAGATGAAACATTTACTTTTTTCTCTCTACCTGATCTTGCCAGAATTTGGCTTCTCCAGCTGGCTCTCCTGTGGACTTGATGGTTTATTGTAACTGGATTACATGTTTTAATTTGTTCTTTGTTTCCAAATTGTTTATGCTTTGTGTCTCCCTGCTGCACTATGACTTTGTCAATGTTACTAGCTGCATTACTTATATCCTGTCTATTTTATAAGATTGTTGTCTCTTACAGTACCCAGTGTATAACCAGGCCTCCAACAAAATTGATGATGGCTAAACATCTTGAGGAAATAGATCACATTTATGACTTTTATAGAATAATTGTAATAGTGTGATTCTAAGTATGGGAAGAAGCAATAAGTGAAAACATGTCCTGGATCATAATAGACTAGTAAGACAGCGAGTCCAGAGAATTTTTAATTATCAACAGGGTCGAATCCAGAAACAGCACGTGGAGTGGCATATCAACAGGAATTTTTGCCTGATCTGGGATGAGCCTCAGCACCATGGGACAAAATTTGGTCATGAATTGTCTCCCAAATATTGGTCAAATTCCTGACCAAGAGGAGGATCTGAGAAATGGAATATTTTCTGCCATATCCGTAAACAAAGGATGTCACAGTCATCAGCAACTGCAGCCACCCCCGATGGTGAGCTGGTGAGCTCTGAGGGAACTCAGGAAGGAAAACATACCTGCCATCTAGCAGCCAACAGACTGCAGCCGCCCCCGATGGGAGCCGTCAGGAAGCTCAGGATGTGGGAGCACAGGATGCTGGCCCCTGGCAGCCGAGGTGCAGATCAAAGGAGTGAGGTCAGTGAGCCCAGACGCTGGCATCTTCCTACACATAGAAAAGTGCTAAATTCCTTAACGTGAGACTGTAATTTCCTTATAGCTGGAGAAGGGTGGGTCAATCTACTTCTTTAATCCTGTTCTACTGAAAAACACAGAATCAGGTTCAAAGAACTGAGAGTTGTACTACTTACTAAAAATTCTGAGAATTATTCCCTGCCCAAGGTTGATCATTTCCATTCCATGATCACCCCTCATCCCGCCCCCGCTACACAGCAGGAAGCAGTTAGAGCGGTCATTGCCCCTGATCCTGCAAGACTGCAGAATGGACATTGACAGTGGGGAATTGTAACATGGAAGAACAAATCTGACTCCATGTTGGACCTGTTTCTTCTACTTTGACCCTTGCTTTCCATTGCTTTTGTTCTGTCTATAGCTATAGGCATATATAATGGCCTGCCTTGGGGAACCCTGCTCCTCTGCCTGAATGTTAAACTAAAGTGCCTTTGTTCAGCTCTCAGGGAAACACCCTGACCCTGTCCACCTGTGAATGGGTGCAAAAAAGAAGAAATTAACACATCCCCTCACCATGGCTGGCCAAAACCAGGAGATGTTTTGCAAGACTTATGGCCTTTTTACTTTATTTCCTCAACTCCTCTGCCTCTCTGTTCTATAAAAGAAACTAGCATACACACCCTGAGAAGATGGTACTCTAGGACACTAGTCCACCATCTTCTCAGATGCCTGGCTTTCCAAATAAAGTCTCTGTTCCTTGCCTCAACAGCTCATCTCCTAATTTATTGGCCTGTCATGCCGGTGAGCAGAGTGAGCTTGGACTTGGTAACACTACTACTATAGTCTCAACCAGTTTTTCTGATTCTTTTTAGAAATTGCTAAAATTTTGAAATAATTATAGATTCATGGGAAGTTGCAAAAAAATAGGTATGAGGAAATCCCATGTATCCTTCAGCCATTGCCTCTAATGGTAACATCTTGTATAACTGTAATATAATATCAAAGCCAGGAAATTGACACAGGTATATGTCACAGAATTTATTCAAATCTCATCAGTTTTACATGCACTCATTTTTTTGGCATGCGTATAGTTCTGTGCAACTTTGTCACATGTGTAGATTTGAAACCGAGTGGGGCCCTGTGGGGCTCTCATCATGGAGGCCCTTTTGTCCCCCATTTTTTGTAGGCAAGACTCCAGCCTCCATGACCTTCCCTGAGTTCCAAAGGGCGGATTTGAACAGTTGTTAATTGAGGGAGGAGCAGCCAAGAAACCACCCAAGGCAAGATTAAAGGGATCAGAGAAGTTCCTCAAGATTAGGAGACCAGCTACCTGAGATGAGATTAAAGGAGTACAGGCCCTACACACACCCTGATCTTGTCAGAGACCCCACCCTTGAACCACAGTTATAAAACCTTCATCAAATCCTCTGGGGTTGGAACACATAGTTTTTCGAGGCAGAAGCCCAGCGTGTCTCCCTTTGCCTGGCAAAGCAATACCACTGTCTTTTTCTGCTTCACCCAAAACTCTTGTCTCTGAGATTTGATTCAGCACTATTGTACAGAGAGAGGCTGAGCTTTCAGTAACAGATTCATGTAACGGCCACCAAAATCAAGATACAGAATGATTCCATTACCACAAGACTCTCTTGTGCTACCTTTTTAGGACATACCCATGCCCTCTCCCCAATCACTAACTCCTGGCAACCACCAATCTATTCTCTATCTCTATAATTTTGTTATCTCAAGAATGTTAAAAAAAAAGAGAATGTTATATAAATGCAATAATATAGAAAGTAATTTTTTTGTGATTGGCTTTTTTTAGTCAGCATAATTCTCTTGAGACCTGCCCAAGTTGTTGCATGTATCAGTAGTTTCCTTTTTTTTCTTAATTTTTATTGGGGTATAGTTGTTTTACAATGTTGTGTTAATTTTACATGTACAGCAAAGTGAATCATGGACATATGGGTTGTTTCCAGTTTTGGTCTATTACAAATGCTGCTATTGTTATCCGAAAACTGGGTTTGCCTCTTGGTGGGTGTCAAGCCAAAAGACACAACCAAGCCAAAGAGTGGGAGAAGGAAGACTATTACTTACAGCAAGTAAGGAGAACACCAGGGATCTTTCCCAAAGCAGTATCTCCCCAACAGCAAAACTGTGGAAGTTTTAAGCTAAGGGTACATGCGTATTCATGAAGGGGCTTGAGCAGAGGAGAATTTAGCATAGAATTGGGACAAAGGTTAACAGAGTCCAAGGTTTAGTTGATTGAAGTCATTAGGTTCAGTAAAGGTCAATATTATTATTACTTACGTTCTGACCAGTCTGGGATCTCAGCCTGTAGTTACCGTCCTCCAGCTGGGTGGGGGCCTTAGTTCCTGCAGAATTCAAAGATATGTATTAGATTGTTATGTATGTCCCTTGGATATAGGAAGAACTAGGAGGAATTAAGGGGAGGAATTAGGACTCTTTTATTACTGAGCTATTGTTTCTTGATTGCTTTCCCTTTGTTCCTGCATTTTTTAGTTCCCTTAAATCATTAATTATTGAGACCTCTTTGAGGGCAAGCATTGTGGCCAGGCTTGGATCACAAAGTGGCTTAGGCCAAAAATGGCTTCTCTTAAAGTAAAACAAACAAACAAACAAAAAAACCAAGGTCAGTTCTCTTTCTCTGAGGACCCCCTATCCTATCTACTTACACTATAAACATTTGTGTACAAGTTTTTGTGTGAACAGAACGTAAGTCATTTTCTCTGGGATAAACACCCAAGAGCGCAATTGCTGGGTCATGTGGTAAGCACATGTTTAGTTTTATAAGAAACTGCCAAACTTTTCCAGAGTGGCTGTACCATTTTACATTCCTGCCAGCAATGTATGAGTGGATCCAGTTTCTCCACCTCCTTGAGAGCATTTGGTGTTGTCACTATTTTTTATTTTAGCCATCATCAAAGGTGTGTAGTGATATCTCATTGTGGTTTTAATTTGCATTTCCCTAATGGCTAATGATGCTGAATATCTTTTCATGTGCTTATTTGCCATCTGCATATCATCTTCAGTAAAATATCTTGCCTTTTGCTCATTCTCTAATTGGATTTTTTTTTAACAGTTGAGTTGTGAGAATTCTCTATATAGTCTAGATACAAGGGCTGTGTTGTGTATGTGGTTTGCAAATATTTTCTCCCACCCTGTAGCTTGTTTTTTCATCCTCTTCTCAGGGTCTTCTGAAGAGCCAGAGGTTTTCATTTTGATAAGATCCAGTTTATCAACGTTTTCCTTGTATGAATTGTGCTTATGGTGGCAAGTCTAAAAACTCTGCCTAGCCCTTGGTCCTGAAGATTTTTTACCATGTTTTTTTCCTAAACTTTTTACAGTTTGACTAAAAAAACCCACACAGCCTAAAAGTAGTGAGGTAAGTTTTATTTGATGACCCTACTGATGACTATAGCTTGGGAGACAGTCTCTCAGATAGCTCTGAGGAACTGTTCCAAAGATGTAAGGGAGAAGCCAGGATATATAGTTTTTGCTGAAACAAACAAACAAACATGTTAGTGGAATATCAAAAGATTACTGCTAATCAATTTAGAGAACAGACTTGTGGTTGCCAAGGGGGAGAAGTGTGGGGGAGGGAAGGATTGGGAGTTTGGAATTAGCAGATGCAAACTATTATATATAGGATGGATAAACAACAAGGTCCTATTGTATAGCACAGGGAACTATATTCAATATCCTGTGATAAACCATAATGGAAAAGAATATGAAAAAGAATATTTATATGTATAACTGAATCACTTTGCTGTACAGCAGAAATTAACACAACATTGTAAGTCAACTATACATCAATACATTTAAAAAAAAATTACTGCTAATCACACAAAAAAGCTGCATTGGATAAAAAAAAAATACTCTCATTGAAATTATTCCTTTGATACGCATCTTACCTATCTAGGGCCAGTACCCTGTTTTTCTCCTGATTTCCCTTCAGTGTGCACCATTGGGGAGGCTACAGTGGCTGATGGCTTGATGTCAGGCAACAGTCTTTGTTTACTGAAATGGCAGGCAACATTTTCTTTCTTTTTTTGTCCACATAGTTTTACACTTACAAAACTATAATCCATTTGGAGTGAATTTTCATTTAAAGTGGGAGGTTTAGGTAGAGGTTTTTTTCTTCTTCTTCTTTTGCCTATAGATGTCCCATTGCTCCCGCACATTTGCTGAAAAGGCTCCTGATTCTGCTTTGTATCTTACCCCATCCATTCCTCCTACAGCAGTCAGAATGATTTTTTTAAAAAAATGTGTATCAGATGATATGATGCCCTACTCAAAATCTTCCAATCACTTCCCACCAAAACATAATCTTGCTGCTCTCCAGCCGCAGTTTCTAGCGCTCAGCGCCCACTATAATACTGGCCCTTGGGTAATCACCAGAGTTGCTCCCTCACTTCATGCAGGTCTATTCTATTGCCACCTCCTTTAACCTTTAAAGTAGTTTACTGCTTCAATCTTCCTTCCGCCCTTGCCCTGCTTTTTCTTAACAACATTTGCATACTATGATATATTTCATATTAATTTGCTCATTTATTTATTGTTTGTCCCCATTCCCAACCCCAAAACCAGCTCCAACAAAGTTTACTGCTATACCCCGGACCCTGAAACAATGCCTGCCACACAGAAGGTACTCGATAAAAAATCTGCTTGACGGGCTGGAAAGAATGAGTAAATGTAAAACGAGGGCGACCGTCTACTTTTAGGTCAGGCGCTCGTTCAGACTCAATGAAAAGTGTGAGCGCCACCTCTCGGGAAGCCAACTTGCTCGAGAAAAAAGACAGTCTCAGAATCTTAAGGAAAAAAAAAAAAGATGGCGGTAGCCAGCCAGAAGAGCAGGAAGAAACAGTACCGGAAGTTGAACTTTGGAAATTGCTCCCTAGAATGACACCCGACTGTCAGGAGGAAGCGTAGGCGAGTGGTGTTCTGCAAAATGGGCCCTCCCGCAGCGGATCTGGGCAGAAGCGTTCCGGGCGGGCGGCTGCCGGGAACCAAGAGGGGCGGGGGCGCATTTCCGGTGCCGGTGGCAGCAGAAGGAGTTGAAGCCCAAGTAGCCGGATTGGTGAGAAGGGTTCGGGGTACTGAGAGGAAAGGGAGAGGAAGGGGGTCCGGGGAGGGGGAGGTGAAGAGGTCGGATGAGTTCCGCTCTGAGGTGGCCAGGGTGATGGGGTGGGAGGGAAACGCCTGTCGACAGGTGCAAACCTGTCAGCTGACGTCCCACGCCACGTGGACTCACCTTTGTCCGTGGCTGCTTTTCCCATCAGGACGCGACCGTAGGGGTTGTGCTTATTTGTTTCTGCCTAGTGCAGTGCTGGGCTGTGAATGAATGACAGGTGTGTGTCAGGTGGATGTGGAGGACACTTAACAGGGACTGTTTGTAGCTCTTTAGCTCCGTTTTCTCCTGGGGAATCCATGCTTGTCTCCAACTTTCCCTGGGAGGTCTCCGCCGGTTCTTGGGCTTTGTCTCTTTTTCTTGGAGGTGTAGGGTGATTATCATTTAAGACATTTTCTTTGCTCTTATTGAGTGCTAGGCCCTGTGACTAGGTACCAGGGACAGACACAGAAGTAATCCATCCGTGTATACAGGCGGCAGGCCGGCGGAGAGACAGAAAACAGAAAATTCAGACATATTGTTAAGGTGCTGAAAGAAGCGGTAAACTATAAAGTACAGGAAGATAGAGCCAAGAGGTGGTGCTGTTATCCACAGAGGGATTGACTTTCAAGGTGAAGGGACTCCTTTCTCATCTTGTGGAGACAGAGGAGGTCCTCAGCCCGATCTTTTTCTCTGTAAAAGGAAAAGTCTGAAATGGATACTTTCTAGGCTTCCTTCCAGCATGATGTCGCATATCAGATATTACTCATGGCAATAGTTCTCCCACAGGCCACTGTTTACTGGTTAGTCAGAATATGCATTACATCTCATGATATAGCCTAAGTTGCATAGGGTTGGGAAATCTGGATTTTGGTCCTCATTCGAGTGCTCTAGATCTGTTTCCTCATTTGTAAAAGAAGGGGATTGTAATGAAATAATCTGTAAAACCCCTTCCAGTTCTAATACCATGACTGTGGTGGTAGGTCAAACCATATTTTAGACTGCCCTGTACCAGACATCACTTTCACATTATCACTGTAGTGTCCCTCATCTGGATAACTGAGAGATAGTGTCTTTTTTTTTTTTTTTTTACATCCCCTGCCTTAGTTCTGCCCCAGTATTGGGTACACAGTAGATGCTTATGTTAGTTCAAAAACTGGCTCCTGTACACAGAAGGAAAGGAGAGACTGAAGAAAGGCAGACCACTCCAGATTGGTAGGTAACAGGTGTAGTGAGCAACGGAGCTTGAGGGCTATCTTGGGTGGTTGCAAGATGAGTAGATCTCTGCTCTCGCCCACCAAAGTTTTAAAAGTATACGTAGGGCTTCCCTGGTGGCCCAGTGGTTGAGAGTCCGCCTGCCGATGCAGGGGACACGGGTTCATGCCCCGGTCTGGGAAGATCTCACATGCCGCGGAGCGGCTAGGCCCGTGAGCCATGGCCACTGGGCCTGCGCGTCCGGAGCCTGTGCTCCGCAACGGGAGAGGCCACAGCAGTGAGAGGCCCAAGTACCACAAAAAAAAATAATAATAATAAATAAATAAAATAATAAAAGTATACGTAGAGGCCTTAACTAGATACAGTCACGTGTTCAGTTCAGATGGTCTCAACAACACCTTACTCTCTCAAGGCTGTGTCCTTTGAACAGCCCCTACTGTGGGGACAGTAGGCAGAGTGTACATTCTAAGGACAGGGGTGGGGGTGAGGAGCCTCCAGTTTCTGGGTTCAGCTGGAGGGTCAGCTGATAGTTGTGACCTCCTCCAGTACTCCACCGCTTGTGACTGGCTCTTACAGCCTCACCCCCCTCCTTCTTCAGGGTCAGAAGTGTGCCCTGAGAGGTCAGCAAGGGGTTCTGCCAGCATGGCTCATTTGGCAGCTGTCTGACTGCGGTGGAGGCAGATGCCACAGCAACAGTATAGAGGCACATCCAAGAGAAAACATGGATTAAGATGATTCCCAAAATAAGTAACCGTTTTCTCTATGAAGAGCCCCATAATCTGAACCGTTGATTTCCTACGACCCCTTAGAGGCAGTAATAATGTCCAAGGCGCTTCTGCTTTGGAGGACAGCTTTTCTCATGAAAGATATTTCAGTGATGGGTAAAGACAGGCTTTGCAGGCTGTCATTTAAGACTTGCTGGGTGAAGTTAGTAAGGGCTTCTCTGTATGCTATAATGTCCTCCAGGCCAATGGAGGGGACAAAGATGGTGGCTAAATGATTGTACCAGTAGAAAACGGAACATGCCCATCTGGCCTGGAGGAGAGGGAGGTTGGTGGCTTTAGGAACTTGACCCGGTTGTACATACCATACATATTGGCCGGGGCAGGCAGCGGTGGACTGGGGGCAGGATATGCCAGACCAGGGACCCCACCTTCTCCCCTCTTTCAAAGGTGCGTGTTTCATTCCAGCTATAGCACATTTCAACAGTCCGGCTTGCAGTAGGACAGCAGGATCCCAGTGGGAATTGATTAAGTCTCGCTTACCCAGAGGTGTGAATTCACCCATCCCGGTGAGAAATCCCATTGCAAATTCCAGTAGATAACTCCTTTCCCAGGTATAATGGGGCTTGGTGTTCTCAGCAGCACAGCACACTGATCCACAGTGTGTTTGGGCAGTGGCTGTTTCCCAAGACTTCCTTACTTGTATGGCATTGGGTGTCTTGTCAGGGGTCCCCAGTCTGGCATTTGGGGCCATAGGTTCTACTGGTTGATCATTCAAATGTATCAGAATCTGGGACAGTACTTTAGTCCACCTGGCCAAGGTGGTTTTACCTGTTAGTAATTTAATCTGCTGCTTTACTATTCCATTTTTCCTTTCTGCCAGTCCTCCTGCCTGTGGGTTATAGGGGAGATGGAACTTCCATTTGATGTCATATTCTTTTGCCCAGTCATGACCTTTGAAATAAAACCCCCGATCACTGTCTGTTCAACAAAGGTATCCATGCATGGTCTTAGCTTCTCTAATCCCCTGATAGCGGCAGCCTGGTTTGGGAGGCAACAGGGGACAGCTTGGGTTGGGCCAGATGCAGTGTCCACAAAAAACAGAGCATATTTAGAACCCTCACTAGGAGGGAGGGGGCCAGTATAATCAACTGGCCAATTGCACATCAGTTGGGAGCTCTGGTGGGTGGCTCCAGACTTCTTTGGCAGTTGCCTTGGCTGTTGTTTAGAACACACAGGACATGCTATTACTGCATTAACTGAGTCACTGTATTTCAAAGGCAGTCCAGCATCCTTGGCAATATGTCATCCCCCTGGGCACTTCAGTGTTCCCTCTTCCTATGCACCCAAGTGTCAGTTGCTAGGACTCATTTCTGGCCTAGGGCATCAGCTTCCTGATTGCCAGAGGATGTCAGTGCCTTATGAGCCGGGGTGTGGAAGACATTGAGGAGTGCCTCAGACTCTTGCAGGTGAACCCAAATGTCTTTTTACATATGCAGACCCCAGCAAGGCTTGTTTATGATCATTCACCCCTTGTCTTTCCATTGTCTAAGCCATAGGGTCAATCCCTTTAGAACAGCCCAACTGCCAGTGCAAAGCATTAATGGCCAGGGCTCACCAGCCCTCTGGAGGCTGCAGTTTGCTCCTCTTTCCAGGCATGTGTATACCAGGCATCAGTGGGAATTTCCCGGGCCAGGACATTTGGAGGATCTACATTCTCTACAGGGCCTGGGAGCCCCCACATTTCTAGACAGCGGGCCGGTGGTAGGGTACTCCTCTGCTGCAAATAGACGTGTCATTTACTCAGTGTGGGGGGGGTTGAGCCATGGCAGAGGTGGGTAGATGGAACATATTCTGAACAAACCCTTCAAAGGAAGGGAAGTCCTTACCATGATGTGCTGTTTCTTTGTGAGAGGCTGTACCTGGAGGAATGCTGTGTACACTGCTAGAAGCTGGTACTCTGTGGGGGTGTATTGGGTTTCTGCTCCCTTCCAGGGACCAAAAATCCTAGGGATACTCGCTTTCTGTTGTCTCTCCCACAGTGCCCAACCCAGATCTTCTGGAGTCACAGACACATCTAACTCAAAAGGTAGTCCGGCTTGGGAGATGCCCAGAACTTTAATTTGTTTCACTAATATTTTTGCCATCTGAAAGGCGGCTTGCTGCTCTAATCCCCAGTCCCACGTATGCCCTCTCATTACCAGGTGGTATAAGGGAGGGATGGAGGCACTGTGCCAGATGAGGAATGAAAGTCCTCCCAAACTCCCACATTCCTACCAAGGCTGGCACCTCTTTCACATTCTTAGGGGTTGGATAGGCTTGTACATTATCAATGACAACTTCTGGGACAACTTGAATCTTACCCAAACGAAGGGTGGCCAGAAACGTTACTGAGGTGCCTGGGCCTTGAATTTTTTGTGGGTTCACTGCCCATCCTCTCCGTCACAGATGTTCCAGCAAAGCCTGCAGAGTGTCCTGCAGCAGGGGCAAGTCTTCACATGTGAACATTATATCATCAATGTAATGGGCCCGTTTTACTGAAGTGGGGAAGGGGAACAGGCGCGGGTCTTGGGCTACCATCCCATGACATGTGGTGGGGCTATGCAGGTAGCCGTGAGGAAGTCCTTGAAATGTCCATTACTGCCCCTCTCAACATGAAGGCAAATTGATCTTAGGTATCAGAAACCTATGCTTGTTGAAGTTTTTCCATAAAAGTCCTTGAATATGAAGCACTTTTGCAGGAACAGTTTTGCAAAACCATCAGAGTGCAGCAATGACTATAAATGAAAAGAGACTTTAAAATGGCCATGGTTAAAGATCTGATGAGAGTTCATTATAATACAGTTGAGAAGGGAATTTGATTGTTTTTGTGACATACATTTTAAAATTATAACTAATAACATCATACCAGGACATATCAGATTTTTAGGAATTTCATACAAATATAGCCCAAAGAAAGTTTAACATCACTTCTTTTTTTTAAAATATATATTTATTATTTATTTATTTTATTTTTGGCTGAGTTGGGTCTTCGTTGCTGAGTGCAGGCTTTCTCTGGTTGAGGTGAGCAGGGCCTACTCTTCATTGCGGTGCGCGGGCTTCTCATTGCGGTGGCTTCTCTTGTTGCGGAGCACGGGCTCTAGGCTCGCGGGCTTCAGTAGTTGCAGCACGCAGGCTCAGTAGTTGTGGCTCATGGGCTCTAGAGCGCAGGCTCAGTAGTTGTGGTGCACGGGCTTAGTTGCTCAGCGGCATGTGGGATCTTCCCGGACCAGGGCTCGAACCCGTGTCCCCTGCATTGGCAGGTGGATTTTTAACCACTGTGCCACCAGGGAATTCCCTAACACCCCTTCTTCTTTGACAGTGTTTCCCATATAATTTAATATATCAAATAGTCTAATTAGTTTAATATCTCTCTTTTATAAGGAAGGAGAAGACGTCTTTTGAGATGTTCCAGGGGCCCTCTGGAAAATCCCAAAGTTAGTTCTAGGTCAGCATAACTTTATTTAGAATTAGATTTTGGGGGAGCTTGTCAAAAATACCAAAAGGTTTTAAAACACTAGATTAAATAGGCTCTTAGCTCACTGTGAAACAATACTTAGTTATCTATTTAACTTAAGTGACAAAGACTCCAAAGGCAAATACAGAAAGTTACATAATTGTAAAAAAAACTTAGCTCTTTTAATAGAGAAGATTCAGTTTTCTTAAGTAATTGAAGATGTGATAAAGACAACATGAAGCACAAGAAATTATTTGGATAAAACCACAGAATCTTTTTTTCTGGGCAGGTTACTCAAAAGGTAAAGAAAAACCTCTTACAGTCCTAAGGAACAGACCAATAGTCCAACAAAACCTTGTCCTTTGAGCAGATGAAAGAAAATTGTTTCAGCTTTATATAAGTACACTATTGATATCAAAGCTTATTTTTCTTTAGGCCAACTAAATAGAGCTCTTTTACAAATTAATTTTGACAATACTCTCCGGAGATAGAGAAACATCACCTATATATAACAAATCCATAGACATACGAACATACTGACAGACACAAACAGAGAATCCATAGCTTTCTCTCCAGAACTTTAGCCATGAATCAAGTATCCACTCACATGGCTGAAGCCTTTTACTAATATTTGTGGAGAAGATTTTTAAAATTTGGGACTTCCCTGGTGGTCCAGTAGTTAGGACTCCAGTGCTTCCACTGCAGGGGGAATGGGTTTGATCCCTGGTTGGGGAACCAAGATCCCTCAAGCCACGCAGCGTGGCCAAAAAAAAAAAAAAGTTTGTACTTGCCCTTGGTGAATAATCTTAGGGAAACTGTGGCCTAGATTTTGTGTGGGGGCGCTCCTATAGCAGTCTGTGTTTTCACCACTGCCCCCCCTTTTTCTTTGGTCTGTGAGCAGTGTTTTAGTTATTTCCTGTGGTGTTTACATTTCAAAGACATGGTAAGATTTATAACTTCAAGGAACAGAGAAAGAATGCAAGTTTTCTCTTAAGAGTTTTGGGGTGTATTTCTCTATTATCAGAAGTATAGGGTAATTACTGTTTCAAGTTTTTCTTTGTATTAGGGGTTGGAGAGCATGGGGCCCTTCATCTGTTTCATTGTCAGTCACCACAACATCCTCCCCTTTGTGCTCCTCACTTTCCCAGGGATTCTGTCTCTTCTTAGTGTCCTAATCAGGCTTTGTCACAGCACTTGGACATTAATCTGCAGCAGTTTGTGCTCTCCTAGCTTTGCCATATGACAAGCTAAGATCTCCAATTTATAATCCTGCTCTCTCATCTTGTCTGCCAGCCCCAAAGCTGGCAGAGCAGTGGACACCTGCACGTTCTTCTCTAACTTCAGCTCTTCTTCCAACTGTCTAACTCGAGCTTCAGCCTCTAGTTGTGCATCTGCGGCCAGTGGCCTGCCCTCAGTAGAGGCCAGCCCACTGTGGCAGCCATTCATTTCCCTTCTTTGCTGCTCTGTGTAGTTTCTCTGATAAATGCACTAAAGCAGCCGGTGTTCTTGGGGCATCCTTGTTTTCATGTGGTGGTCCAGAAGTATCAAACATACAGGCCACCCTCCCCACATAGAGGTCGATGTTCAGCTTGGGATTTCCCCCAGGGATGCCTCTTTCCCAAGGCCCATTTCTTCAGTCTCCTGGCTGGCTCACAAATTGTTAGTCCACACACTGGACCCTGTACAGAGAGGACCAGGAGAGACCAAAGAGGTAGAGACCACTCCAGGTTGGAAGGTGGCAGTTTTAACAAGTAAGGGAACATACATATGAGGCTTGTCTTGGCTGGCTGCATTGTACCCACCCACCAGAATCTTAACGTTTATATAGTTTATATAAACTTATATAGTTTAACTGGGTTCAGTCACATGTTCAGTCCAGGTGGTCTCAACAACACCTTACTCTCTCAAGGCTGTGTCCTTGTAAGGGCTCCTACTGTGGGAACAGTGTACAGAGTGTATATTCCAGAGACAGGAAAGGGGTGAGGAGCCTCCGATTGCCTGAGTCCAGATCGAGGGTGAACTGGCAATCATGTCCTCTTGACATGACTTAATAGAAGCTTATTAAATCAAATGAAATAGAAATTATAGGCCCTGCTTTTGGACCCTTCCCCACTCTGGGGTATTAGTTCATAGATGAGGGGACTGAGGAGGAATTAGGTTTTACTAGAGAGTCCTGGAGTTGACGTTGCAGATTTAAACCAGCTTTATGGAGGTAATCCTCTTGAGAAGGATAACGATGTAGGCAGGATAGCCAGTGTTGCTTCATCCCTCCACCTGTCTATCCCCAGGACCATGGCCAGTAGCGAGCGCACCTTCATTGCCATCAAGCCTGATGGAGTCCAGCGCAGCCTTGTGGGAGAGATCATCAAGCGTTTTGAGCAGAAGGGATTCCGCCTTGTTGCCATGAAATTCATGCAGGTAAGCGGACTTCATTCATGCTATTTCTATTATTTCATAGAAATAGGAGAACATTGCAGGTCAGCCTCTCTGTTTCTCCCTTCAGCTCATTTTAGGCGTCTCCATTTAGGGTGAACACAAATGTCCTAAAACCCGGAAACTCCTCAGTGGCATCTCTGCTGAGTCTTGGAGCAAAAAAGTCATTTGCGACTTTCAGAAGTAGCCTCTCTTTCCTCTTGGCAATGCAGGGTTCCACATATTACTGCAGCACTGTGATTTCTGACTCAAAGCCCTGGGCATGTTTGAGCTCCTGATTATGAGCTTCCTGAGCAGATAATTTGAGAGACCCCCCCTCTCCTCCCCACTGTCCCCACCGTTTGAGGCAGGTTGTTTTTCAGCAAGGAAGTCTTTATATCATTGTTTAACACCTGCCTACTGTCTAGCATATATTAGGCACCATCAGGGCCTGTAGGGGAAAGTTGTGATTTTGCCCTTGGGGCGGCCCACCTGAAACAGCAGAGGGCAGACACACTTGCAAGATACCTACAAAACAATATTTCAAAAAATGCAAAGGATTGATTGACTAAGAACCCATCTTCAAACAGACCTGGGAAATAAGAATTTAAATTCTCAAAGCAAATACATTAGGGGATCATCTTTTTTTCCTATTAAGAGTCAACTTTAATGAATGAATCAGAAAAAAAAGAGTGGGGGGGTGGGTCATGCAGCTTGTGGGATCTTAGTTCCCTGACCACGGATCGAACCTGGGCCCTGGCAGTAAAAGCGCCAAGTTCTAACCACTGGGTTGCCAGGGAATTTTAAATTTAGTTTGATTTGCATTTTAGTTCCTGTGTGATGCTTTAGAAAAACTGTGTTAATATAAAAGGGAGAAGACTGATGTTAATGCTGAGGGGAGAGTGTGACAGGATGATTAGAGCCAGGTATTGGACAAGCAGTGCTTTCCAGAGAGTTTGTATATTAAATTAGGTTTTTTTTTTTAATGCAACTTTATTGGAGTATAATTGCTTCACAATACCGTGTTAGTTTCTGTTGCACAACAAAGTGAATCAGCCATATGCATACATACGTCCCCATATGCCCTCCCTCTTGAGCCTCCCTCCCACCCTCCCTATCCCACCCATCTAGGTCATCGAAAAACACTAAGCCCATCTCCCTGTGCTATGCTGCTGCTTCCCACCAGCCAGCTATTTTACATTCGGTCGTGTATACATGTCAGTGCTACTCTGACTTCGCCCCAGCTTCGACCTCCCACCCCATGTCATCAAGTCCATTCTCTATGTCTACCTGTTTATTCCTGCCTTGCAACTAGGTTCATCAGTTTTGAAGGTAAAGTGAAATCAAAGTATTGTTGATTGGATGTTTACCACGTGCTGGGCACATGTGTTTTTTCATCTAGCTTCTTTCACGACAACCCAGAGAGGTACTTATTCCTTTTCCCGTGGTTGTTAGTGATAGGAAGCTGAGGCTTGGAGAAGTTAAGTAATGTGTGGTTAACCAGTCAGTGATGCAGCTGGGATTTTAGCCCAGGTCTCCCTGACCCCTAAGTGCGTACACTTTGTCCTCTACGTTGAGCTTCCCATCAAGGGCATGGACTTGGTGAAGAATGGGAGGAGGGATGGCTGCCATGAGCCTACAGGTTATTTATTTATTTATTTATTTTTTTTCCTTTTTAAAAAAATAGATTTAATTAATTAATTATTTTGGCAGCATTGGGTCTTCATTGCCGTGTGCGGGCTTTCTCTAGTTGCCGCGAGCGGGGGCTGCTCTTCGTTGCGGTGTGAGGGCTTCTCATTGTGGTGGCTTCTCTTGTTGCGGAGCACAGGCTCTAGGCTCACAGGCTTCAGTAGCTGTGGCTCACGGGCTTAGTTGCTCCGCGGCACGTGGGATCTTCCTGGACCGGGGCTCGAACCCGTGTCCCTTGAATTGGCAGGCGGGCTCGTAACCACTGCTCCACCAGGGAAGCCCCTACAGGGTTATTTAAATGTGGAGGGAGGTGAGGGAAGACTTGAGCCCCCTCCCCACTTGCCCCCACCCCCCAAAAAAACCGCCTGTGACCTGTTTTGCAGAGTAAAGATAATCAGAACCAATTAATAGAATTAAAGGAGTGTTCTGGTAAGGGAAGATAATCAGTGTGTTAGGAGACTACCACTGCAAGTCTTCCATTTGGATTGAAAGGGATAGGTCAGGGTGAACGCTAACACGGGGTGATGACGTGGTTGTGTAATTTTACTTTGGCAAGTGACAGACAACCGGGGGCCGAATGGTAGGATGTTCAGGATGTGCTCTTCAACAGCAAATCCCCACACTTGTGTGTATCCCTGAAGTGTGCAGTATGCTGTATGATGCAGTACCACAGACCTGGGAAAGCGAAGGGTCCTCATTAGACCCTTAAAAGCATGTATATGGTGGGGAAGAGGGAACACAGCTGAGTCGAGCTGGCATTGCTAAGCATATAGTTTGCTCTCTACCTAACTTGATTTGTTCCCAGATACCAGCCTTGGATTGTGAAAGATTCTAATTCATTCTTCAGTAAAATTACTTATTACTAGATGTCATGTACTTTTGGGTGGTTTGCACATACCTGTGGTAATTGCATGGTCACCACACTGGGCCTTTATTCTCTGAATAAATATGAAGAGCAATGGCCTGGTTCAGTTTGCTTCTCATCCAATGCTGAGACCACCTCCCGGTAACATTTTAGTTGAGGCTTGCTTGGGCGTGGAAATTTATTGTATTGTTAGTTTTCCTCTGTAAAATACCATGGCTGGATTCAATTCTAATGTCCTGAAATTTTATGCTGATCAGTCAAGGGCAGTAGGGAGAAAACTGGTACAAAGCTGAAGCACTTTTAGTCCCTGTGACTTCTTCCCTTTGGTAAAGTCAAGGGTGAACTGGGTTGTAATAGAACAAGTGAGCTGAGAGCTCACGTTTTAAACAGCAGGATGGGTAAGTGGGAAATAACTAAATTGCTGGTTCTTAGATAGTTTTGGGATCAATTCTCTTCTCTATCCTGTGGGACAGGCTTCTGAAGACCTTCTCAAGGAGCACTATATTGACCTGAAGGACCGTCCATTCTTCGCTGGCCTGGTGGAATACATGCACTCAGGGCCAGTGGTTGCCATGGTGAGTGTAGCATGTGTGGGATGTTGATGTGAATGACTCAGTTGGGAGTGAAGAGTGAATATTGTGATTCTTGCTTCTAATGCCAGGTCCTCATTGATGCAGAGGATTCTGAGGCTAGGGCACTGGACATTTAGGGTATGAGTCAGCTCTCTGGCTCACCAAAGACAAAATACCTTTGCTTGCTGAACTGAAGACTCCTATCTGGGAGAAATCAGGAGAGACATGCCTGATTGTAAGCTCCTGGAGGTGAGGGAGACTGTGTCTTGTTTATTACAGTGATTCTTCTCTTAGTATGTATTGGTTGTCATCTTTGTACCAGGCTCTTTTAGACACTGGGGATACAATCATGAATGAGACAAAATAGGTAACTGTTTTCATAGCTTTCCTCGCCTACATATCCTGAAAAGGGAGGATGGGCAGATAATAAAGAAACCAAAAAACATATATATATCAGCTAATGATTAGTGATATGCACAGAAATGAAATAGGATTATGTGATAGCAAGTGAGCGCTTTAGACTGGGTGGTCAAGGAACGTGATTTTCAAGCTGAGATCTGGATGAGAAGGAGCCGGCCATGTACAAATTCACAGTGAAGAGCATTCTCAACCATGAAAATAGCATGTGCAGAGGACCTGGGGTGGGGGACTTTTGAGGTACAGAAAGATGCTTGGCGTAACTGAAGCCTGGTGGGTGAAAGGGAAGGTTGGATGAGATTAATTCATAGGCACAGGCAGAGGCCAGATTATGTAGGGCTGTCTCAGCCCTGTACTTCCTGAGTGCTGGGAAGCTATGGAGGTTTCTACACTTGGTATTTTAGAAAAGCCACTCTGTGTCAAGAATGGATTGTAGAAAGGCAAGAGGAGGGCAGGGAGACCAATATTCCCAGTGCTGGAACACTTAGATGCCCCATAAATATTTGTTCAATGAATGAATGTCATTTTAAGGGGGGCTTTTTCTTTTTCTTTTTTTTGGGAATTAATAGTTTTCAGATTTTCTGCTGAGATTGGTTTTCTTCCTTGACCATATCTTCGTTTGTCCTTGGAGGTCTGGGAGGGGCTGAATGTTGTGAAGACAGGTCGAGTGATGCTTGGGGAGACCAACCCTGCGGACTCCAAGCCTGGGACCATCCGTGGGGACTTCTGCATCCAAGTTGGCAGGTGAGAGTCGGTGCATTTTACTCTTTTCTAAAATCCAAGTGCCACAAGAATTTGGGTTTCTGAAGCTGAGGGTAGACATGATACCATATACAGAGCAATTTGTAATCAGAGTTTATTGTTTTCCTCCTTTTTTTTTTTGGCAGTACGCGGGCCTCTCACTGTTGTGGCCTCTCCCGTTGCGGAGCACAAGGCTCCGGACGCGCTCAGCGGCCATGGCTCATGGGCCCAGCCGCTCAGCGGCATATGGGATCCTCCCGGACCGGGGCACGAACCCGTGTCCCCTGCACCGGCAGGTGGACTCTCAACCACTGCGCCACCAGGGAAGCCCCTCTCCTCCTTCTTAATTGGTGTTTGGCTTTGCAGGCCCTGTGCCTTTGGTCATCAACATCACTATGGTTGTGCCTTTGTTGTGAGAGTAGAACCTGGTACAATGTGCTTTGCTGGCCAGAGTCCTTCCTGAGGCTCCCACTGCTTGCATCAGTGTTGCTAGGAGGGCTGGATGTGGAGAGGGCATTCTTTATCCTTACATGAATGGCAGTCATGGGTTTTTTTCTTTTGACATGGAGTAACGTATATGGAGCTTTGTTTTTTTCTGCTCCGGTGGCTGTAGGTTTTCTGGCAGTGGAAATGAGGGGAGCTTCTGGGCAGTTTAATCCTCTGACCTTGGTAACGTGGCCGTCTCTTTCCCATCCAGGAACATCATCCATGGCAGTGATTCTGTGGAGAGTGCAGAGAAGGAGATTGGCTTGTGGTTTCACCCTGAGGAACTGGTAAATTACAAGAGCTGTGCTCAGAACTGGATCTACGAGTGACGTGGAAGCAGACCACAGTGCTTGTCCCACCCCAGTTCCCCTCCCTCTCATGGGCAGGGGCCAGGTCATAGCCAATGTAGTTATTTCTGAAAACCTGCTTTTCATCTGAAGGGAAACTCTTGGAGCCATGGATGCTCCCTGTACAGTGTTATGTGCTGTCATCAGATTAAAATGTTTCATCTCAAGGAGGGAGTCATTGAGTAAGGTACTTTGTATTGTTGTATTGCTTTGTGTTCTTTTTTCTTTTTCACGTATTCTGGCTAACCTAAGCTAATAGAGAGTGTAAATACTATGTAAATTATATTGGCCTGAGAGATCACACACACACACACGTTCTTTGCCTGCCCCTCTCTTCCCCCTGCATTCCATCCACTCTTGGCGCTGAGCCAGTCAACAGCTATCTGTCAGGGATCTGCTAGGTTGCCAAGACTGACCTACGCGTTGAAGATCCCCTGGAAATAAAAGATACCCTTCCTGCTCTTGAGAAGCTCGGAGGGATCCAGTGGCTGGGGGAGTGTGAGAAGTTGTAACTACGCCAAAGCAAAAAAGCTATGTGGGTAGTGGGCCTGGATTTCTGGGATGACCTCAAAAGAAGCAGAAGCTATCTTGTAAGTAGTTGTGATTTGTTAGGATATTGATTTGGTTGCTTTAAGAGAGACAAGATGGAAATTGTCATTTACTTAAAAATTCAAACTGGAGATCTGATGTAGATCACTGTGACTCTAGTTAACAATACTATGGATATTTGAAATTTGCTAAGAGGGTAGATCTGTGTTCTCATCACAAGAAAGAGAGAGAGAGAGAGAGAGGGAGGGGAAGGGAGGGAGGGAGGGAAGGAAGGAAGAGAAAGAAAGGTAGATAGAAAGGACAGGAAATGGTAATTGTAGGAAGCCGTTGTTATGTTAATTAGCTTGATTGTGTTAGCTAACCCTTGGATGCCATCCTCCAGGCATCCCCCTCCAGGCAGGGGGACTCATCAAAGCAGGGCCGAAGGTCAGATGGTGTTTGAGGAGGGTGCTGAGGGAGGCTCCTTGCGGGGAGAAGTGAGGTGGACGCGCATTGGGAGGCCGCCAGTTCGGATGAGGGAGGTGGAGGGCTTGAAGCAGGGCTCAAGCAGAGGGGAGGGAAGGGGAAACTGGATTTCACAGGTAGGATAAGGACTTGTGCTAGACGGGGAGGAGAGAAAGCAGCTCTGGGTGCTCGGTGAATGGGGAAAAGCAGATGGTACTGGCCGGGGTACTGACTCAAGACCAGGAGAGGTTTGCGTGCGCGCGTGCGAGGAGGTACTGAAGACAGGAGTTGGGATTGGACGCGCGCAGTTCTACTTCTGGCACATCCAGGTGGGGTAGAAATCACTTCCTGCCCCTGGAGCCCTCGCTGGCTTACTCTGCAAACCCGGGGCGTGGACAGAGACGTCCGGAAGCGTCCGGCCTCGCGGGTTGGGCGGAGGGCCGTCCGGGGTGTGGCTTCCGTCGGCCCCTCCTCCGCGGGCTCCCTGCGGCGGTGGTCGCTCAGCTCTCGGCTCAGGCCCGCATCGCCGCCCGCGCCCGCCCGCTTACCGGTAAGACGGCGGCTCCGATCCCTTCCCCACCTCGGGCCCCCTCGGGCCCGCGGGCCGGGCGCTCCCCCGGGACCCCTGCCGGGTGTCCTCCGCGGGCATCCGGGGACGGCTGAGGGGCGGCGGCCCGGCGCTGGCAGGGCTGAGGCGTCCCGCAGGCCACGTGTCCCGCGGTAGCGGCGGGCGGGCGCGGGAGCCACGTGGCCTCCGGGCCGGGGTCCGGACCCCCTCGAGGCCTGTGTGAACGCGGCCGCGACGCCGTGACCGCACCTGCCGCCCGCAGGACCATGGCCCACGCGGAGCGCACCTTCATCGCCATCAAGCCCGACGGCGTGCAGCGCGGCCTGGTGGGCGAGATCATCAAGCGCTTCGAGCAGAAGGGATTCCGCCTTGTGGCCATGAAGTTCCTTCAGGTGACGCGCCCCGCTCCCCTCCCCCCGCGGCGGCGAGGTTGCGGGTGGTTTTCCTTCCCTGTAGCGTCGATCCGCGTGTCTTTTCCTAGTCGGAGTCCCCCTTGGCTGATTTCGGACCCCCTCTCCCCCACCCAGGGCGCCGCGGGCCCGCTAGACCCTTCCCCGAGGCCCGGGGGGACAGACGCCCTTGGAAGGTTAAGCGGAGGTGACGTGGCTCAGGCTCCGGGGCTGCTTCGTTCCCGCGGCTGCGACGGGCAGTGGGCCGCAGGGGGGCAGCAGGGAGTGGAGGAGGTCTGCGCCCCGGGCCCACGCAGGTCCACCCAGGCACGGGATGGAGGCTGGAATCCTTTTGTGCTTCAGCTTGCAACTCTGAGACGATTGGGGTCTTAGGTGGGGTGTGCCTTACTCTGCCCTTTCTCTGCAGGCTCCCTTTGGCACAGGGCAGTAACTTTATCTTCCACATTAAATTTGGGGTACAGATCTGGACCTTAGGGGATAAGTACCTAAGAACTGAAATTTAAACCAAGCTTTCTCAGTTAACGTCTGAAATGTTTAAAAGGGCATTGGGAATGGGCCAGGGGGTTTGATATGACCTCTGTCTGGCATATTTCCTTTGATTGCAGCCAACACTTAACTCCCTAGCCACCTCTAAGGATTATAACATCCGTCAGGTCATTGACATGAGGGTGTCTTCATGATCAGAACAATCTTTCCGCTAAGATAGCATCAGTTTCATGGTTTGGATAGTTTTTTTTTTTTTTTTTTTTTTTTAATACACACCTTATGAATGTGAGCTAAAATACACACCCAGACTTTTAGAGAACCTACCATGTTACTGGCGGGGGGGCGAGCGGGTTCTGAGGATGGGATGGAGCCATATTTGAGCCTTTCTAGTTTCCTTCCTAATTGGTACCTCCTCTTCAATGCCAGGCCTCTGAGGAACTCCTGAAGCAGCACTACATTGACCTGAAAGACCGCCCATTCTTCCCAGGGCTGGTGAAGTACATGAACTCAGGGCCGGTTGTGGCCATGGTAAGTGCTTGTGGTGGAGGAGAGGGAACCAAGGAAAGTAACGGCTGATAGGTAACTGGGTTTGCTCAGTGTCTTCACGTTCCTTTTTAGACATCTTCTGCAGATACTCCAAATTCCTTGTTTTACAAAGGCAGCCTGCTGGAGTGAGTTAGTTCACATACCAACTGGGAACTTGGGAGGAAAAAGGAAGTGAGAATCAGAACTTAAAAAGAGTCCTCTGTGATCCTGTGCTAGAAATGAACTGGTCTGTTTCTTCCTGTGGCATTAATGTCCAACTGGAAAGAAGTGAATAGACGTAGAGGGTATAATAGGGAGTTACTAAAATTGTTGGGAAAGAAGCCCTACTTCCTGTTCCCTGAGGGTGACCTTTTCTTCTTTCTGCTTTTCCCCTGGAATACATCGTCCCCTTTCATGTCCGTCTTTGCCGTGTCTTTGCTCCAACAGTCTTCTGCGATGCCCTTCCCACTCATCCTGTTCCAGGCTGCTCACTTTTCTTTACCCTTCCACCACTATTTTTTGAGAGTTTGTGGCTGCATAAAGATTCTTCAGTCTTGTTAATCTCTGTCTCAGCCAGAGTGGGAAGTCCTCAAGTTGGGCAGACTTTTTCTCTGTATCCTAGCAATACACTTGGGATGGAGTATGGAGTATTTTAGATCGGCCCCTACTACTGCTGGGGTTGGCTGATAATCATGTCACTGATTGGTCTTACTGATATGTGCTGTTAGAGGTAAATGTTTGTTTTTAATCGTCCTGAATGGCAGAACTGATGAAATTCCTTTTCCCTAATGTCAAGGTCTGGGAGGGCCTGAATGTAGTGAAGACAGGGAGAGTGATGCTTGGGGAGACCAACCCAGCGGATTCTAAGCCGGGCACCATTCGTGGCGACTTCTGCATTCAAGTTGGCAGGTAAGTTCCAAGGGACACTAATGACTTTTCCTCAAAGCCACTTAACTTGGGTTTAAAACAAACATTTTCGGCATATTCCAATTTTAGAAAAATTGGAACGTTTAAAGTAGGTGGTAATTATCATTGGATGAACGCTTTCTTAAATAGTTACTTCTCTAGGCTACTTAAAATTTTAGCCAAGGCATTGCACAAGGGAGCTGCCTGCGGTAGGTCCTTCGTGATAGCAGAAAGTGCGGCGAGTGGGGCAAGGAAGGGGTCTAGCCTTGGCTCTGCCCTTTGTGGTGCTGTGTCCAAGGGTGCATCACTTTTAGCCTTTTTGGTTCCCTCATACAGAATCTCTACAAAACTTTTTATAGTTATGAGACTCAAATGGAATAAAGGGACTGTCAGTAAGTGTGAATGTTTTGATCGGACTTTGCAAATTAGTGTTGTAAGAAAATACAGCAGCAATGGCTGTTGATAATGAATACGTCACATCTAGTTTGGGTTTTGGTCTGGGTATTCCTATGTTTTTCAAAATTTGAGAAGTAATGTTTTGTGGCAATCTTGGGTACAAGCACTGTTTTGAAAATTTAGAAGCATAATAAAGTTGAACCAAGTGATGCTTTTGGCTTAAGTACTTTTATAGTTGCTTTTAAGAGGAGATACTTGGGGATGGTCAGCTGCTTCAAGGAACAACTGGCTGAAAAGGTCTTCAGTGACTGTCCTTTGCTTTATCCATTAAACAGGCTTTTGTACTTTAAAATGTGGTAACTAGAAATTGTTCTCCTTCTTAGGAACATCATTCATGGCAGTGATTCAGTAAAAAGTGCTGAGAAAGAAATCAGCCTGTGGTTTAAGCCTGAAGAACTGGTTGAGTACAAGTCTTGTGCTTTTGACTGGATTTATGAATAAGAGGTGGACGGAGCATCAGTCCCCTCTGGCACCACCTGATGTGTCCCTGGGCACAGCTCTTCATTCCACTAACTTGGAAGCAGTAGGATGGATGTTTCTTTCCTGAAGTATATCTACCAATAATAAAGCCTTTGAAAATGGGGTGCAGCCTCTGGTGATTACTGGTTACTAAGCTGGAAGACGTGACTTGGTTCCCTGGCTATCGTAGTGTTATCTAGAACAAATGAATCCTGCTTGTTATGGAAAAATGATTTAATCCTTCTCAGCACCTGATATACTTCCAGACTCTAGGAGGGAAACCAGTGAGGCTGAAGAGGACAAGTGTGGCACTGGTTACGGATCTGAGGAAACTAATAAGGAAATAATGAAAATAATAAAGATCCCAACCACTTTAGCTGATGTAGAAATGCACATTTCTGTACAAAGAATTTTTTGAAACTTGGTAGAATGAAACATCGACTAGTCAAGTTGTCCAGATTTACATTCTTGTTGGTTGCAAATTGGGCACGTTACGTATGAGGAAATGGAAGCCTAAGGACACCTGTAAGGTGAGAATGATACCATGGCAATGCAGGATTAAATGAAACAATGCATGTAAAGCAGTTAACCTAGTGCCTGGCCCATAGCTGGTACACAAATATTCCCTGCAACCCTACCTCCCTTCTTATTCTCTACCCTGGGATGAGATATTTATCATGCCTACTTCCTGGGCTAGTAGTAAGTGGTTACAAAATCCATATTGCCTGTTAATTTTGCTGGATTGGTACAGTTGTAAAATGATGCCAAAGAGCACCTATCTATCAATATAAATTTTCACTATCATCTGGAGTCTGCCTTAAAAATGAGATTATAGAAACGTGGGTTTATGAATACCTGTTTTCTTAGGAAACTGGTGAAAACTTTTCATGCCACTTCCATATAAAAGACTCAACTTTTTTTTTTTTTGGCCACATGGCTTTGCAGGATCTCAGTTCCCCGCAGGGATTGAACCCGGGCCACAGCAGTGAAAGCCCAGAATCCTAACCACTAGGCCACCAGGGAACGCCCTCAACGTTACGTTTTTTTATGTACATTGCTATACTATAAGACAATGACAAACATCAACAGCTTGGTACAAAAAAGTGTCAGGATTCTAATTTCAAGTCAACGATTGACAAGAAATTTAACATTTTCTAAATTATTTTTTAGTTTCAAATGAATCTCATGTTTATATATGCTACATGCTTTCACTACATTAAATGGCAGTTTATTGAAATTAGATCCTGGGGCAGGCCTGGGGTCTGCATTTTAACGTGGAGGTGCCCACCCTGGATCCACATGCACAGTGGCTAAGGTACCTGTAATCAGCAGCAACAGTTATTATGCATAGGCTTACTCTGTGCCAGGGATGTTCTAAGAACTTCACGTACATGAATTCATTTAATGTTCACAACTCTTAGGAAGTTGGTGCTAGTATCCTATTTTATAATTGAGGAAACTGAGTCAAGTTAGAGAGCTTAACAAGTGAAGGAGTCAAGTTCCAACGCAAGCAGCTGGCTTCAGACTCTGCTCTTGGCCACTGTGCTTTACTACCTTTATATAGTTTTGCAAGTGACATGATAAAGTCATGAGTTTGGAGGGTGATGAAGTCCAATTTGGAGTGGTGAGAGCTGAGAGGGAGGATATGAATGTTAGGACTTAATTTGGTAGAACTGAATGAGGAAGGGTAGACTATGGTGAGGACAAAAGCACTGCCTCTGGAGTGAGGTTGGGTTTTGGACCTGATCCTATACACCAGCTGGGTGTGTGAAAGTGGACAACTAATTCAGAACCTTTTATGCTTTCATAAAACTGTATTTTAAACATATAATAAATGCATTTTTAAAAATGCATTACTTTTTTATATAATTATTTGTTGTTAATAGGCAAGCCCTGCTTTGGCCTGCTTGTGAGGCTTGGAATTCTTAACAGGCCAAAAAGGGATGTTAACCTAGCCTCAGTAAGAGTCTGCAGAAATGAAATAGTTGCTGGTCTCCCCGTCTCACAAGGCTGGATAAACAACACAGTGCTAAAGTTACTTGTTTTGGGGAAACATTTGTTCCTCTTAAAACATGGGCACAAAGCACTTTAGGAAACTAGTTTCCCAAGAGGCGCGTAAGGGTTTAAAGAAGAATGTATATGTCAAAGCTCGGGATAGTAATTGAGGCCAACCTGGGAATTCCAATTTACTAGGGCAACTGTTTTCAAGCCATTTAAGGTAGGAAGCAGGGCAGAAATTAGGTTCTGTTTTTCTTGGAATGTGTTGTATTTTTCTAAAGTGATGAAATTAACTACTAAAGATACCCAATCCATCTCAGTACTATCTAACATCCATAAAACTCTCTACAAACTGCTTCTGCAGTAAAAGTTGGGTAATTTCCCACAGAGTCAGCTGTTGATAAAGGAGGGTGTCTGCGTTCCCTCTTAATGTAAACAGCAATAGCAAGCTGGGATAATTCATTTACATCCTATGAACCGTGTTGCTGAGGTTAATGGAGCTGGGAAAAAAAAAGCCTTCTGGCCATCATGTCAACCCTGAAACACCATGTTCTAACTAAAGTGATTTAATTTCCCCACAAGGGGTCCACACTCCCCTCTCCCGTGGTTTCTGCCTATTCCCTCCAAGTGAGATCCTGGCTCAAATGCAACTATGGCCATATATCCACCCATATTCTCTTCCTCTCGTCAGCCAAGCAGTAAATTCTTCCTCACTTGTGCTGGCTTACCTTATGAGAGTACAGGTTCTGTGAGGGAGGAACTGGTCCGACTTTCCCAGGGGCCTTCGACTGCTTATAGAAGGCACTCAAGGGACTTCCCTGGCCGTCCAATGGTTAAGACTCCGTGCTTCCACTGCAGGGGGTGCAGGTTCGATCCCTGGTTGGGGAACTAGGATCCTGCATGCTGCGTGGCGCGGCCAAATAAATAAATAAATAAATAAATAAAGGCGGCACTCAATATTTTGAATAAAAAAGGAAATCCCTCAAATATCAAAGCATATTAAAGAATTGCTCATATACAACTTAACTTTAACGTTTTATTTTGTGTAAAAAAGGGCAAATTTAGTGAATTATTTTCATCTTGTACACAAAGTTATAATTTTAATGCTTTTCACATCCATGCTGAAAATTTGCAATTTGGTAAAAATGAAAGGAACATAAAT
Organism: Mesoplodon bidens; assembly: GCF_964165515.1. Taxonomy (NCBI): domain Eukaryota; kingdom Metazoa; phylum Chordata; class Mammalia; order Artiodactyla; family Ziphiidae; genus Mesoplodon; species Mesoplodon bidens. Next base: position 56,825,256 of record NC_138179.1, read on the forward strand.
TTCTCCAAAGGAATTTTTCACGCCATTATATACACTTTACGAGAAAGTTTCAAACACTTTCTCAATGATCACAAGTTACCAAGAAAATAAAAGATTAAATTTGTACAGATATTGATCTATTTATCAAATACATACAGAAATGATGTAAAAACCTTATGCAGTTTACTTTGACCTCTGTCCTCAAAAGATTTGCCCAGGGACAGATACTTTTTCTTTTGTATAAATGACTGTGGCTTTATTTAAAATATGAAAATCAAAGGAAGAAACCCAGTTTAATCACAGTATTTTTAAAATCCCTTCCCAATAGTAAAGGATCATTACCAAATATATAGCACCATAATACAAATATTGACGGGAGAGGGTATTCACATCACACAAAATTAATAATAATAAAAACAAACAAACACTGAAACCCGTGTTAGTATCCGTAGAATAAGAAGTTGATAACAGCTTTAGCTTTCCTCATACACAGCAAGGAAAAGGTTAAAGAGTTTAAACTACCAAAAATCCCCAAATAATCCTAACAGGAAAAAAACAAAACAAACCCAAGGTCAGCAGTACATTTGAACCGTAGAATAGAATGGGGCTACTGAGTTGTACACTTGGAGTCGTGGCTAAGACATAAATCTCCTCTGCATCAACTCATTTTCTGTTCATCGGCAGCAGGGAGTTAGAGTCTGAACAATGAAGAGGGCTTCAGATTGTGTTTATTCGGTAGGAAGTCCTTACCAACATTTAACGTTGGTCACGGGATTAAGACACGAAACACTTCATAAATAGGTGGGAAATCTGAAAACACTCAGAGCCTGGCTTTGCTGTAGAACTGGAAGCGTATAAAACCTGGCTACAAATGAGCATTTCACAGAACTAATTACCAGGCTCCAAATCAAATCCCTCCTGGTTTATTCAGTTCCCTATAGAGCCCCTAAGCCCAGGGTACTGTTAGAGCACACGATACAACTGGCTTCTTGTGCCCATATCATGCAATCGGAGTCCTGGGTTTAATTCACTAAGCCTGAGAATAAAGATTGTTGTAACCCTTGCTTTTTGGAAGTCTTCCAGGCTTTAAGTTTATAGGAAGATTCTTAAAAGTTAAAGATTTGGGAAGTGTGAGGATGTCACATTTACAGTAGGTCCCTCTCAGTAATGTTGTTTAAGATAAATATCCAGTAATTTAACAGCTGAATTCACATATACCTGACACATGAGAATCAACTTGGCATTGATATGATCTGCATGTATGCCCCTAAAGAGTCAGTATTAAGAAATGTTGACATGCGATTCCATACATTCTTACACTATAAAGTAACAAATTTTACTTCCAGTAGCAACTATAAAACCTTATGATATTAACCCCTCTTGCATAGAATGAGGTAAACCTGTGCATATTACCAATGCTATTATTCCCAAAGTAGAGCAATATTTTAGAAAATAAATTGCTGGTTTTTAATGTTCTATGCATTTTAAAATTCAAACAAAAAAATCTTACCTAAAATGGTCTCCTGGGGCTTTCCATTAACATTTTTTAAAGCATTCCATAGGCTGAAGGACTGTAGAGGTTAATCATTTTGATTAATTTCTAATTAGCCCTACCTATATTCCAGAGGAGATGGTCAATATTACCACTCTGAAGAGGCCAGGCGAAGACCCAGAAGCACTTCTAGAACAGATGCAAGTAATTCCTGAGAGTTTAGTTTATGAACCTCACTGGTAAATGCTAAAGCTCTCTCATTCAGTCACAACTCAGAAAGTCAAAAAATGCAGAGAGCAAACCTTTCACCAATTTACCCTTATATCCTTTTTTCAAAGGAAGCCATGTGAATTTTAAAATAGGGAATGTTCAAAATGGTCCAAATCCGTTATTATTGTTAAAATTAATTCCGAATAGAGTTAAAGACAATTCATACTAATTATATATATATATATATATATATATAATTAGTATGAATTGTCTTTAAATTTTAAGGAAATTAAATTCTCTTTCAAATTAGTTTTCTAACAAATCCAGGATAGTTAAAAGCAGAGCTGGAATGATTTTGAAATCTAAACTTATCTTGGCTTTAAACAACTGTTAATTTGATTCTTCTGGTAATATAGAACATGTGTTTTGGGGTGTGGTTATACCAAGTATTATCTCACAGATGGAGAGAAATGGCAGAGAACTGATGAGAATCCCTTTTGTGGGGTATTTTTTAGTAAGGGAAAATAAAATAAACTTAGGACAATACTGCATTTTCCCCAACCCCTCAACATGTAGACTGAGATCTTGTATATCTTGTCAACCATTCCAGTTTAACACTTTAGTGTTAGGATAATAATTTTACTCATTTTTTAACTAAAAGAGAACATATAAAAGTATCCAGAGTTCTTCCAGTTTTATACAGAACTCCAAAGAAATTTTCACAGAATGAAAAACATTTCTGTACAAATATTTAAAATGGGCTGCAATAAAATGCCAACAAACAGAATTACCCTTCCGTGATCTATGTGGTGATGAGCTCTCCATGGGGCGGGGATGGGGGGATGTTCAGTTGCATATTCTGCAGCAGAGGAAGCTGGAGATGTGACTGGCCTAACTTCCAAAATCCCAAAATCTCCCAACAGGTACCAAAAAGGTTCATTTGTAATGACAGTTCATTTGCATTTACAACTATATCCTTCTTAAATCATTTCTTCAATCCTGCTACCTAAACTTTAATCTTACCAAAAAAGTTAGAATTTCAGTTGTTAACAATGCACATAAATCCAAACTTGGAAAATATTACAAAATTCTTTCAAAAGCTTCAAATACAACACAAAAATTGTCCATCTTTATAAATTGAAAAATTTCCCCCCACAGCTAAAATAGTTTCCCTACCCACTTGAAAAATCTGGAACTGAAATTTTCTATGTTTAGCAAAATGTCCCAGTAGAATAGCCCCGCTGTACAGCTGGATTGATTATAAATCAGTCCTGTGTAAAATTCTTTCCCTCCCGCCCTCAGTTTCTGAGCAACCTCAGGGCTCTTGTTTGATGTAGAAGTTGGCAGAGCCGTTGCTTTCCTGATCAGATGCTCCTTGGAGGAAATTATAATCCTCTCCATCTATCAACTCCTCCTTCAGCTGCAATGTAGTCACTGTAAGAAATAAATGTACAAGATGTTATTAAGTCTTTCTAGAATATTCAGATTGCTTCATGTTCCACCAGCTTCACAGTTAATAAGACTTCTTCATGTCTTCAATAACTCTTAAAACTAACCCCCCCGAAGGAAGAGCATTTAATTAATTTTAATTTTCAAAGTATATTCGTAGTTAAGCAGAGTTCCAAAAAGGAACAATACTGCAAATTGGACACTGCACAAATGGACACTGTCAATGAAATGTTGAAGGTAATAGTGATCACTAATTTGACCAGAATGATTAGGATTTTTCTCATGATTAAGTATGCACTTTTTAAAAAAATTTATTTATTTATTTATTTATGGCTGTGTTGGGTCTTCATTTCTGTGCGAGGGCTTTCTCTAGTTGCGGCGAGCGGGGGCCACTCTTCATCACGGTGCGCAGGCCTCTCACTATCGCGGCCTCTCTTGTTGCGGAGCACAGGCTCCAGACGCGCAGGCTCAGTAATTGTGGCTCACGGGCCCAGCCGTTCCGCGGCATGTGGGATCCTCCCAGACCAGGGCTCGAACCCGTGTCCCCTGCATGGGCAGGCAGACTCTCAACCACTGCGCCACCAGGGAAGCCCCTAAGTATGCACTTTTATGTCAATGTCTACATAAACAGCATATTTCTTGGATAGTTCTGAATAATAAGTAACACAACAAATGACTTTAATGTTATTATCTCCAAGGAGTACCTAAAGACTCCCTTCATAAAAAAGATATAAATCTGATAATATTAAACCTGTATTAAAACTAAAATCAAGAAAAACTGAAGTAATCATTTAAGGTAAAATAAAAATTGACACCAGCAACGTGAAAATCCTTGGTATAAAAAACAGCTAACTTTGGGAATTCCCTGGTGGTCCAGTGGTTAGGACTCTGCACTTTCAATGCTAAGGGCACGGGTTCAATCCGAGATCGGGGAACTAAGACCCTGCAAGCTGTGCAGTGCAGCCAAAAAAGAAAACAAAACCAAAAACAGCTAACATTACCAATGGGATCACTTAACAGTAGTACTACCTGTCTGAGTTCTTATCTGAAGACTTCTTTTTTTTTTTTTTTTTTGCGGTACGCGGGCCTCTCACTGTTGTGGCTTCTCCCGTTGCGGAGCACAGGCTCCAGACGCGCAGGCTCAGTGGCCATGGCTCACGGGCCTAGCCGCTCCGCGGCATGTGGGATCTTCCCGGACCGGGGCATGAACCCATGTCCCCTGCATTGGCAGGTGGACTCTCAACCACTGTGCCACCAGGGAAGCCCTGAAGACTTCTTTTTTAATGAAAACAAACAACAGTATAGGCAATCCTCAATTTATGAACAGGTCATGTTCCAATAGGTCTTTATTTTTATGGACAACTGTTTTTCAGTTTCCAGTATTTTCAGTGGGGTTTAGGTTTCTTGGTAGTCACTGAAGTCAGGCTAGTCATAATTTTTAGTGACAGGAGGGCTCTTCTTACTGCATGGACAAGCAAGAAGAAAAAGAGGAATGTTTTCTTTGCTGGTCCCAGCACTGGTTTTAGGCAAAAGTTTAGGCTGTTTAATTCTGAGATTTTCCTATCTCTTTTTATAAACATCTCTTAAGTTACCTCAACGCAGTTAGCCAGTAATTTCAGACTGCCCTAAATTCTTTCCCTGAAGCCCACCCTCTACTTCCTATAGAACACCTCCCTTCAAAAAAATTACTTTCCTACCTTTTAAATGAAAATGACCTCAGCTAGGTGTTAAACAAACACTAGTCTTAGTAACTGCCAACATCTCAGAGATGTATTCGAGTTTCTTAAAAAGTTACTGTTTAACCAAAATTGAGTTGGTAAAGTTTCAAATAATTTAAAGAACAGGTGACCTTTTATGCTTATATTCTCACTGGAATCTAATCCCATGGTGAGTAATGCTAATTTTCTTCTTCAATTTCTTCAGCACAGAGACCTGTTAAGTCAGAGGTCACAAACTGGGCTTTTCCCTCCCTCACCTCTGCCCTGTGGTTCTTTTAAATTGACTGAATATTCTGAAACAGGAGATTTCATATAAAACCATGAAAAGTAGGGAGACTTGGTAACATAAGACTAGCATTCTTGAAGGGCTATTAACAGTGGGAACCAATGTAGCCTAAGGCCTCCCTCTGCACAACTTGTGACTCTCAGGCTGGCTGCTCAGCCACTGAGTAACCACCTATCTGCTTCCTGCAGGGACTGTCTCCAAAGGAAAGGTGAAATTTTTTTGTTTCTTTTTTTATGACTCTTTTCATAACAATTGGAGTGAGAAGATGAAGATATATATGGAATGTAAATTGGGAACTGCTTATACAGGGGGAAAAAGGTCAATTTATGAGAAGAATTAGGACTCAAAGAGTATTTAGATGAGTAGTAAGCCAACTAAGTTTCATGAAACAATAACACCACGTGGAACAATATTAAACTGGCTACTTTTAAAGTCAAATAGTGATAGAAAAATACTTTGTGTCTTGATTTTAGTTACAAAAGATTAGTTTCAAAAATAATGGTCTTTGACATCTTATCTAATAATTTAAAGAATAATCTTTTGGGGCTTCCCTGGTGGCGCAGTGGTTAAGAATCCGCCTGCCAATGCCTGGGACATGGGTTCGAGCCCAGGTCCAGGAAGATCCCACATGCCGCGGAGCAACTAAGCCCGTACGCCACAGCTACTGAGCCTGTGCTCTAGAGCCTGCAAGCCACAACTACTGAGCCCACGTGACTACAGCCCGTGCTCCACTACAAGAGAAGCCACCGCAATGAGAAGCCCGCGCGCAGCAACAGAGATCCAACACAGCTAAAAATAAATAAAATTTAAAAAAAAGAATAATCTTTTGAAATAATGCTAATTCATTTTATTTTACTTTGGCACTTGTTTTGGTAATGGTGTTAAAAAATTTAATAGCCCAAAGACTGAAAAGTGAATACACTATGCCTACAATAATAGCAAAACACATACCAATCAGACTGCTGAAAGGTAAAGAAACATGACTGTGCTTTACTTTCTTTAAAAAATCCTTTAAAAGATTAGTTAATATGATAAAAATGCTTTTATGGAGGATATCAAACATATAACAGTTACCCTTCAAATCAAACCAACATGCATTGTTAAGGACATTTGAACAATACCATGAAAATAAACACATGGAAAAGGAAAAATCCCAAATTTCATTAAAGGTGCAGTACCCACAATAAAAGGTTGATTAAAACAATATCTTGTTATATGATGATCAGATGGCTAAATGAATGAGAAAAGAATTACTGTGCTTCAAGACCAAACATGTTCCATTCAAACAGATGCTTTTTGTTTTTTTTTAAATGTAAGAAAAGTAAATTGAAATTCTAAAGCATATCCTGAAACTATTTGCACTTATTATTAACAACAAAGTTCTGGATTATGCTTCTACTCATGTTAAAATATGGAAACAATGTTCTTAAAAAAAAGTAACTCAAGATAAAGGTGAAACAGTCACTCAGGTGTGTAATGTTCTAATGCAAAGTTTCAGTGTTTTTGAGGAACCTAAAATAAAGCCTGTCTGGTATCTTCACACTAATCATTTCTCCTTTACAGGCCTTATTCTCAATGAATGATGGATGAAATAAAATAGATCCTGTGGCTGATGTCACTTTCTACACAAATGCATTTTCTTGGTTCTGTTTTTAAAAGGAAGTTATTTTGCTGACTTTAATCACTAACATTTCAGAAGACAATCTAACAGAAATCACATTTTCCTAGTTAGCAGTCCATAAATAATAAATTCTCTCAATAGCTAAACAAATCATAGCTTTCAGAGAGTTAAGACAGCAACGTAGTCCCTACATAGTTTCACCACAGTAAAATCACATTAAATCCCACAAGATGTGCCCCTAGCTCAGAAGACACACACAATAGACACTAGTGGAAAGGGAAGTCACTTAGGAGGCTTTGTGGGTTCCATCCTGTATGCCTACTCCAAGTTCCTGGGTTTTGCCAATCCTGAGAGTCAAGTTCTCTCACAAAACGTGACACACGCCTTCAAAATCAGTCTAATGCTTAAAGAAAATACATCTAAAATGCAATAAAAATTCAAACATATTCAGAGCTCACAATATTATCTATAGTTAATCACTTAGGTTACAGAAAACTTTCATAATAACAAGTACAAAAAGAAAAAAGTTACAAAGACAAGAAAAGAAGTTGAAAGGCTCTTTAGACATTTGAAGGTATTTCCATAAAAGAGCAGGTAAACTTGCATTTGCAGTCCTAATCCATTTCTTATACAAGAGAGGTATAGTAATTTTCTCTAGATATAAAGATATGAGTGATCTTCAGAGAAACAGACTAGGAAGGATCAAGATCACCTAATACACTGTTTAAGAAGGCAAAAACTAAAGAACACATTTTAAAATGGAAAAAAAAAGGCTGATGACAACTTCAGGTGCAAAAATATTAGCAAACAGAGGAATGAGAAGAAAATAGAGCTAGGTACTAAGTCCCATCATGGTTTTCAACATATAAAAGGCATTTTAAAGACTGCAAATTAGATAAAAAATTGTTTAAAAGCAATAGTTAGGATATGGCAGAATATAAGCCAAGGTAGATACAACTTTGGCTTTGGGGCTATTTGATCTGTACTCACGTCTAAGATTCATCATATGCAAGTGAAGCCTCTGACATTCTACGGTAACATGTTTGTTCTTAGCATTTACAAAGGGCAGTCTTCCTTATACTCTACCAGCTTAGCCTAACCAATTCAACTCACATTAAATGTCATTTACTTACTTAATCACTGTACATATATAAACATGAAATTATAGAAATAAATTTCACTCAAATTCAATACCAAAATTATACAGGTGTTACATTTCCAAATTCATGTTATTCAACTAAGATTATGGTAAATGTTACTACCAGAACTAAAATGACACAGGAATACAATACACATCCTGTCTACTGAATGAGACGCTATGGAATGCTATGAACAAAGCCTCATTTTTGGATCTGATTAATCAGATTGCTCCCTTATGGCATACTTCTCCCGCAGGTCAAGTCACGTAGAATTCTGCAATGCAAAATGTTCAACCATTTTAACGAAACCATGAAACAGTACAAGTTGTCTCACAATTCCATAAACTGAAATCACAGCTTTACCCGAATTTGAAGCTCAAAAGTGGCTTGTAACAAAACAAAAATCTGAAATCACATAAACTGAAATCACAGCTTTACCCGAATTTGAAGCTCAAAAGTGGCTTGTAACAAAACAAAAATCTGAAATCACATAAACTGAAATCACAGCTTTACCCGAATTTGAAGCTCAAAAGTGGCTTGTAACAAAACAAAAATCCTTCCCTGATTATTCATTTTAGTGAAGTGACTACCAAAGACTAATGAAAATGAATTTTTTAGTTGAAAGAAAAAGAAAAATTTAATGTCAGCATCTGTCGTGCCAGACCATGCTTCTGTCTCCCACCACCCTAACCCAGACTTTGACCCTCTGCAGTACCTGAGGTGCGGATGTGACCAATTACCTGTTTTGAGGCTGGGACTGAACTCTCGGCTAGTGCGGGGAGGTGGGAAGACCTCCGGGGCTGTCTGTGCTGGAAGGGCTCGATATAGAGGGGGAGTCAACTCTTCGCCACCAGAAAAGCTCCTCTGTACCCTCCCTGTCATGGGCAGGCTCGACAAACTGACAGGCTTCTTCCCAACTGGCATCTTCCTCTCTAAATATCAAGTTAAACTAAAGTAAGCTTTTACTTACATGTGTGGTAAGAAAACTGCATCATAACTAGGAAAGGTTGTGCTGCACAGGATACTTTGAAAAGAAAAACAACTATGCAAGGTTTGTATTTCTGAAAACAAGGTGTGTGTGTGTGTGTGTGTTGGGGAGTGGATGATGGGGGAGATTATTTCTAGTTTCTCAGAGTCTGGTAATCCTGGTTCTTGACTCTAATCAATTTAAAACAAAACAACGCAAAATGAACTACAGAGAGCATCGAGTGTGGAGAATAGCTGGCTAATTACCTTCAAAAAAAGTTTAGTTTGAGGGGGACTGACAATCCAATGGCAGAGAGGGTTCTAAAACCCTACTTGTAGGCATTTCACTGCCCATATAAGCCCAAACACACACTGTCCTTCAGGGAGAAATCAAACAGTTTAATTAATGAATTGTACGAGTGGCAGGATTTTACTGATATGAAATGTGCTCCCCTAACTTTCGGTTTATAATTCACTCTTTTAGAAAACAATTATAATTCTTATTCTGAAAAGCAGTTCTAAAATTTAAATGTTTGTTGCCTGCAAGTTCTTCGGCAATCTAGTTTCTTTTGAAACACCCTTTGGTTACGGTATCATAAGCACACATAAGCTTTCAAAGACTTACACAATGCTTTTACCAACAACAAAAAAATAAGCTTTGTAAATACTGAACAACCAAACATACTGCATTAATGTGATTGAAAGCTGAAGGATACTTACATATCTTTGTGACTATAAATTATATCTGTTTTCTTCCAGAGTTTACAAATGACTCAGGCAAGAGCAATCAGAAATTATCCTTTGCAAAATCAGAACTAAAAGACAAATCTAAGTTAGACAGTATTCTTATGTAAAATGATCTGGAAACCAAGCTCCTGTGCGTACACATTCAACTCTCAACTGCCAAACCAAAATCACTTGCAGCATTCATTTAGACGAAAAAGTCTAATGTACTACACACTTGGAAGTAAAAATGCAAGGAGAATCTCCAACTCTCTACTACTTACAATAGCCCCTGAAGATGGTACAGAAATTAGCGCTGGTTTTCCTGCTCTAGGATTACTAAGCCTTGAGGAAAAAAAGGCTTTTCAGATTGGACAGATCATGTGCACACAACAGTCTATATGATTCCCTCGACAGAACATCACCCTTATTTTTCAGAAGCACTAGTTAATAGTTACCCCTTTGCAGCATGAACACAGCTAATTAAAAAATAGGCTAGAACCCGCGCACCACAATGAAGAGTAGTCCCCTGCTTGCCGCAACTAGAGAAAGCCAATCTACTGTCTAGTTCTGTAAAAAATAAGCCTTACCAAAGAACACACTGATGGATGATTTTAGGTACAAAAAGATCAAAGAGCCATTAAGATGAAACAACAGAGCCAGAATATAATAATCTGTAGACAAACTTAAAAACAAATAAAAGGTTTTGTGGCCTATCTGACTGATATAAATCTGCATGCAATGGATGAGTTAGGTTCCTGGACCCCAACCTCTTTCTTATTTTGGCAAGTAAAGTTGTGTGGAAAAAATTTCTAAGAAATTATTTGCTGAGTAATGTGAAAAAATAAAAGGAACAGTGTCCTTACAATGAAGATTGCTTCTTCATTCACAAAGCACTACAATTCCTTATCCTCAATTCCAAAATACAAAGGTTTTTTTTGGCAAAACTTTGGCAACAAAATCAAACCTCACTTGGTGATACTATTTATAATCTTTATTTGGCCCATTAAATGTAACTGTTTATATATATTTTCCTTCAAAAAATGCTGCAGATGGGGCTCCCCTGGTGGCGCAGTGGTTGAGAGTCCACCTGCCGATGCAGGGGACACGGGTTCGTGCCCTGGTCCGGGAGGATCCCACATGCCGTGGAGCGGCTGGGCCCGAGCCATGGCCGCTGAGCCTGTGCGTCCAGAGCCTGTGCTCCGCAACGGGAGGGACCACAGGAGTGAGAGGCCCGCGTACCGCAAAAAAAAAAAAGAAAAAAAATGCTGCAGAGTCTGCAAGGGGTGTTACATAATATATGCTACACACACTGTACTTCTTTTCTAAAATCCAAAAATTTCGAAATTCCAAAACACATTTGGTCTCTAGGATTTCTAATAAGGGACTGTGAGTCCCTAGTTCTTTTCTTTCTTATGTCCAAAGGACAATTTAAAGGCATTAGAGGGACTTGACTGGTGGCACAGTGGTTAAGAATCCACCTGGCAATGCAGGGGCCATGGGTTCGATCCCTGGTCCAGGAAGATCCCACATGCCGTGTAGCAAGTAAGCCCGTGTGCCACAACTAGTGAGCCTGCGCTCTAGAGCCCGCGAGCCACAACTACTGAGCCCACGTGCCACAACTACTGAAGCCTGTGCGCCTAGAGCCTGTGATCCACAACAAGAGAAGCCACTGCAATGAGAAGCCCGCGCACTGCAACCAAGAGTAGTCCCCTGCTCGCCGCAACTAGAGAAAGCCCGCGCACGGCAATGAAGACCCGACACAGCCAAAAATAAATAAAATAAATAAATTTAAAAAAAAAGGCATTAGAGATGATGTCATAATACTAAGAGTTATTAAAATGTTAAAGAACAAATTATATTTTTAGCTAAATTCATTTCTTCAGCTAATCCAGAAATCTGATAACGTTAAATGTCACTAAAAACTGGGATAGTGATATCACCACTTCATTAATTTCACATTTCTTCCCATGTCCCCAGCCCATTAATTCAAAATAATTAAGTCCCATAAACCATAAACAAATCATGTAGGTGTCACACTGAGGAGGTATGTGAACTGTGTATACAATGCTCAGAAATTCGTCCTAAAAAATGTCATAAAGTCACTAATAAAAAGCATTCTTAAATTCGACACATTGCAAAGAAAATTCTGAAATCTCATAATAATAATAAATAAAAAGTGAAAAGACAAGCCAAAGCAGCCTGTCTTAGAGAAAGCTTAGTGATCACATCTGCTATGGTTAGTCCACTGACATGAAGTTACTACATGACTTCTTGCTAATCAGTTCCAGATAAGTGGGAAATCACTTTGATCTACCTGGTCTGGCAATGTTCTCTAGAGTTCTTTTAGGTGAATATCAAACACGGTAAGCAGCCAGTCAGCAAAATAATTTTTGGTCTGTGGGAGGCTTATGTCCATAATATAAAAGAGAGGGTAAGAGACAGGCCTGATGGTTATCACTATTGTGAGGCTGACTTGGGTTTCATGTGGGGAGGAAACTAAAGCACCACTGCAGTGGTTGCTAGAAGTCTCCACTGAAAAAACAGTTAACATCAACTATAATCAAACGTGTGAAGGTATATTTGATTCTTCACACTATTTCAGTCTCTTGGTTGTTAATGAGACAGATTAGCACTTACTTGAACATATGGCAAGTCAGCTGCAAAAATCTGTTTTAGTTTTAATCCTCTAATATACTTTTTACTTTAAAAAAAATCTTTAAGTAAAAATAATCTTATCTGAGAATGAAATATTCCATGACAGGTTTCATGAAGAGAAAAATCTGTAGTTTTCTATGGGGTGGAGGAGGGAGATTTTAAAAGAATCAGAGCTATCAATATATTTTATATTATTTTGCCTATTAGTATCAGTAATCATTCATTGTAAGGTAAAATATAATATAGACAGAATATTGAAAAAGATTTTCTTAAGCCTGATTGTGTTAGCTATCAACTTGAATTTCTTTTCTTTTTTTTTTTTAACTTCAATTTCTTACAAGTATCATTCTAGAAAGAGAGTTTTGGTTTATAAGAAGGATGGGTTTATTAGTCTCCAAGTCTACTGTAAGCATCAAGCATCTGCTTTTACAGTTTTTTTAATAAAAAATTTAAAAAAAGGATTAATTTTCAGAAGGTTTACATATTACTTCAAGAATCATTCACAGACTCTATTCTTTACCGTATATCAAATATTATGGTAATAATTTTTCCTGTCAATCAAAGGTAAGTGCTTCTCATTATTGAAAAGGTTTGCCTTTGATGGCATACTGCACCTTTAAGCATAATACAGAATGCACAGTTATCAGCTCTCACAAGGGATACCATTTCTGTGCAACAATACCAAGACCCCAGTTGGCTGACAAGTTAGGAAATGTATATAAACACCACGTGGTGACCCACTTTTCTTATGTCCTTTGTATTGCTGGGACTTAGCTTTTTTCTTCTGTTTTGATGAACCTGATTGGCTTTCTCTTGATGCTAAAAAATAAGAGAAAATTGGTATCAAATAATTGCTTACAACTCTAGATACAACTTAGATGAACTATCTTCACCAAAACCATGACGTTTATAAAAGTACACGATGCTTTGAAAATAAGGGTACTTGTTCCTGCAAAACCATGAAGCTCAATACCAGATTCCATTATTTATTCAATAAGCACTTATTATATTATATATCACTAAATTTTAGCCTATAACTTTAAACTCATCAAAGGAAGTCTAGCTTAATTTGGTGAGTGCTCTTAATGTTGTGTTTCTATAGTCATTAAACAACTGACTATTGAGTTCACAATGCCATGGTACACATGGTCTGATTCTGTGATATTGTTGTTGAGTCTTAAGATCTTACCTGGCAACCAATCAGACATAGGTATATTCTTGTCCTGTGAGCTCACAAGATGATTTATGTGAGACAGTCCTCGGAGAATTGCTGATTTTTACAAAAGGACACCTTTTCTGTATACCAACTTACACTGTGATGCTGGAGGCTGTAGTTGATATCCAGTTAATTGACACCACCCTACAGGATAGAGGTCAGGGGATTCACAGTCTACCCACTGATCATATTCTTCTTCCCATCCATCAAAATGTATCCTCAAGAGACGATGAATAATTCGAGTTACTGTGGCTACACATATTAATCGTGGCTCCATGAGATCTACTGCTTCTAATTTCATTCCTACACGAAATCCGTGATTTGGAACATCCTAACATCGAGAAGCAAAATATTAACACTGGTGAAAAGAAGAATGTATAACTCTACTAACACTAAGAAAGACAAAAGAGAAGTAACATAACCAATTAACAACTTAGACCCAAAAAATCCCAAATAATTAATTACTGAAACATAGGAAGGTGAAGCATGTAAGAACTAGTTAGGAAATGTATTCATTCCTATTTTACTCAGATTAAAAGTGAAACAAAGTTTGGAAACAAGCTTCAATACCTATGTAAAGGAAATACGTACATTGTTTTACTAATCTATATTTGTTTATATTAATCTCCACTGAGAAATTCTAACATAAGGCAAAGACATTTTGATCAACAATGATTTGCATTTGTGAAGCATCAAAAAAAATCCACATAAGTATTATGCGATCTTTTAAATTTACCTTATTAAATAGTTTTACTGGTGCTGCAATGGAGCCAGTTTCCCTGAGGTAGTCAAACCATTTAAAAGGAAGTTTTGTGTAACCTGAAAAACACAACTGGTTTAACTAGGAGTTCACCTAAAATTAGTGTAATATTAAAATGTAGATATAAAGTAATTCAGTGCACACTACAATCTCAAGTGCTAATGCTGTACAGGACAACAGTTCCTCCGTTATATGGATATTCTTCTTTTTCTAGGCAGAAACAGGTGCGCCCATTTATTCTAATGCCAAAGTAACTCTCCTCTCCTCAGTGTATAAGAACTATAGACTTTTGCTTTTTAATCCTAGGCTTAGAACAGTCTAATATTTAATATTTTTTCAGTAGTATTTTTCTTTCTTTGTAAGAAAGAACACTGGCTGGGCAAATACTATTTTTATAGTCTTCTGTTTTGGCTTTTCTCCTTCTTAAGAGAAAAATCCAAGGCTCAGATATTGAACCTAGGAAAGTCACTGGTTAAGCCATATGAGCTATTTAAGCGTATGTACTCTTTTAAAAAGTCACATGGTAATCATTTTTATTTTTTAATTTTTTTTGGCCACACCGCTTGGCTTGTGGGATCTTACTTCCCCGACCAGGGATCGAACCAGGGCCTCGGCAGTGAAAACCCCGAGTCCTAACCACTGGACCGCCAGGGAATTATTCCCTCATATGGTAATCTAAAGATGAAAACTTGCTTTCTCTCAAAGGCTAAAGTATCTATTTTTTAAAAAAGTTCATGTATGCAGTAGCTCTTTGAGCCTACATCAACATCTCAACAGGGCTTGAGAATACCAATTCTTACTATAAAATGTACAGATGCTGAGGGAAAATTCTACACCAATGTAATTTATTAAAGCTACCTAGGATACAGTTCTTTATGTTTTCAGAGCACCCCCAGCTCTTGTTATGTACGCATATGTTTATATATACATATACACACATACTATATTTTCATACAGCAAGAAATCTAGGGCTGTGGTATATGTTGTAAACTGGTACCATGTAAAAGGAAAGCTAGGATGAAAACCCAGTGTATATATTAGGAAGAAGTACCTCTGGGTGGAGTAAGTTCAATCATGTTAATTTCACAGAAACCAACAGGGAAAATAGAAGGGGAGGTTGCATGATAACAGAACCAGTCAGATCCATCTGCTGCTTCTGAGCCATCGATCCCAATCATCAGGAATCCATCAGCCAGCACCTTTTAAATTAACAGAATTCCAAGTATTTAAAATTAGGTACCCACAATGTTCACTGCAGCACTATTTACAACAGCCAGGACATGGAAGCAACCTAAATATCCACTGACAGATGAATGGATAAAGAAGTTGTGGCACATATATACAATGGAATATTACTCAGCCATAAAAAGGAACAAAACTGAGTTATTTGTAGTGAGGTGGATGGACCTAGAGTCTGTCATACACAATGAAGTAAGTCAGAGAGAGGAAAACAAATACCGGATGCTAATGCACATATATGGAAAAAAAAAATGGTACTGATGAACCTAGTGGCAGGGCAGGAATAAAGATGCAGACCTAGAGAATGGACTTCAGGACATGGAGGTGGGGGGAAGGGGAAGCTGGGACGAAGTGAGAGAGTAGCAGTGACATATATACACGACCAAATGTAAAATGGATGGCTAGTGGGAGGCTGCTGCATAGCACAGGGAGATCAGCTCGATGCTTTGTGACCACCTAGAGGCGTGGGATAGGGAGGGTGGGAGGCTCAAGAGGGAGGGGATATGGGGATATATGTATACATATAGCTGATTCACTTTGTTGTACAGCAGAAACACACACTGTAAAGCAATTATACTCCAATAAAGATGTAAAAAAAAAATTAGGTACCACTATTATAAAAATGATCCTTTTAGTGACATTCTAAAAGAAAGGAAAATCTATTACATAAAGATCTCTTAAAAGTGAAAAATGTTTATTTAATTACCTTAAATAACTGAAATTATAATGAAAAACATCTGTGTAAGTCCTAGTGTGTACCAGAAATAACAGCATGGTTACACAGAAGTGATTTCAGAGGTCTAGGGAAAACAGTCCCTCTGCCAATGGCCAAGGCTGAGTGCTCTTTTACAATTTAACTATCTAGTCTCAGCTAAGCTTTAAATCTTACTCAGTAATAACTTTATTTCCTTCTGATTTATCACATAGAGAAGTTTTTCTAAACCTTTTCTACCTTCCTCAAGCTCCAGCTTTACCTCTCTCATGCTCTGGATGATCGTGCTCCTCTATCACAGAAACTACGTGAGGGGCCTCACAGTCCATCCTTTGCACCTCAGATTGTTGTAAGTAGTAGTCCTTTCTTTGCCCCTCAAGACAAACTTCTCCATCTTGACCTATTGTCACTGGTACCTTGCTCCTAAAACACCATCTCTTATACTCTAATGTCTCCCAATTCCCATTATATTAAAAATATTTTATTTTCAAACAGTTCACACTTACAGAAAAGATACAAGAATAGTACAATAAATTCCTATATACTCTTCACCCAGAGACTCAATTCAGGTTATATACTATGTAACTCCTTGAAGTCTGACTTCTGTCCTGACCCTACTAAACTGCTAAATTCACCGATGACCTCCTAGCTTGTCAAATCCAGTGCCTTTTTTCCAACACTTCAGCCTCCCTTACAGTATCCCATACCAGTGGACTACTCAATTTTTTGAAACATTTAATCCCATACTCTCATTACATTACCGTCTACTGGTCCATCTTCTCACCTCTGTGTTCATTCCTTCACATTATTTTGGTGGCCACCCTTTCACCTCCAGCTCGTTTCTGATTTTAGCCCTTTTCTTTTGTTTTCATGATGGCATCCACTACACTCTTCAATGGTTGACTTTTATGCCAACAATTTCTCCAGTTTTATCATGAGTTTGTCACCCTCCCAGTGTCTCAGTCCTGCATTTTACCTGCATGCTGAACATATTCTCTGAGAGTTAGTACAGGGCATCAAACCAACAACTTCCTTCTCCTGCTCCTTTCAAAGGCAATCAGTCACTGGGTCCCCATAGCTCTCCCTAAACATTCAGTCCCTTTATCCTGGCCATTAACTAACTCTCTCTCCATTATGTTGTTTGATGTCATTGCTTTCAGCCTTCCTTCATGGACAACTCCTCTCTGGCACAGTTAAACTTTCCTTTGGTATGACCTCTGTTCATTCCAGAAAACTTTACCAACTTATCCTGTTCATAAAGAAAACTCAGACAGCCTGACCAAGCATTAAAGACTGCATAATCTAATTCCACATCATCTTTTTGTCTTTGCCTGCAGGTTCCTTTCTCCTAGTTATTTCTACTAGATTGGATATGTACACTAACTTTCTCTTCAACCTTAACAGCTCTAAGACCTCTGGAAAGGACTATCTCCACTCACATGGGTTCTTTTCTCCCTTTCTAAATACAGCTGACTGGAGGGGTTAGTATTCAACCTTCAGAGGCCCAGGCCAAAGGCTGGGCTCAGTTGTTTAGATTCTCTCTCAGTAATTAGAATGAACAGACACAGAGATAGTAGTCAAGCCATCAGCTGGAGCTGGCACTGAAAGGTTGTGATACAGACAGGGACAGGGACTACCACGTGCAGACTGAGTGAGCAGGACACCAACAGAGAAAGAGTGAAAGAAGAGTGGTGCAGACACAGAGCACGCGTGGAATAAAGAGGCCCCCGAGAGGTGGAGGATAACACTGAGTTTATGCCTTCCCAGGTCTCATCCCTGTGTCCTTGCATGTCTGTGAGCGTGCCCATTGCAACCTTAGAGTGACTTTCCTAGAGCTCACTTGTGCGGGTTTCTGTTCCTTATAAACAAAAAGCCTGGTCCAGAATATTCAAAGCAACTTGTTTGATGTGCACTGTGTGTGAACCACTCTCCATTTCCTAAATGTGACCTGTACTTTCTTTGCACTCTTGATGCGTTTGTGCATATTCACTTTCCATGACACAATTTCCTCCTGCATCTCTGCTTGGCAGAGTTTTTCCCATCCTTCAAGACAAAGTTTTCAAATGTCCTCTCTTCCATAAAGCTTGCCCTGATTCCTCTGAGAAGATGTGACCTCTTCTTTATTTGAATTCCAACAGTACTTGTACCTTTCTTAAATCATAGTTGATCTTGTATGTTAAACTTATTTTCATACATCTTATCTTGTTCTACAAGACTGTAAGCTTCTTAAAGTCCAAACCAAACCTAGCATGGTAAGAATTCATAAAGTATTTTCTGAGTGAAGCTGGGTATTCTACTCGCTGGACACTTTTTTTCCTTTCACATAGAGCATGGTGCTGGTTCCCAAACCTGGCTGATTTTCAGAATTACCGAGAGAACTTTTAATTTTCTTTATTTTTTAAACAAATACAGATATCTGGGCAATAATTCTTGTGATTCTGATTGAGTAGGTCTGGAGTAGGTCATGGAAATCTATGTTTTAAATAGTACCAGGTGGTTTGGATCACTAGTCGGGTGAAGAAGAACAACAAGGTTTGGAGCCTGTCTGGTCCAGCCGTGTGACCTGAACACAAGTGTTTGGGACATGGCAGCCATCACAACTGTTTTTAATTCTTCTGGCTTAAGGCTTAAAAACTGTGTTGAAATGCAAATCACAATTTAGTTACACCTTTACGTAAGCAGATTCTGGATCCATGGTTCTTAACCTTGGTTGTACCTGAGAATCACCTGGGGACTTAAAAAAAAAAAAGAAAAAAACCAATGCTAGGGCCCCAAACCAGACTGATTAAATCAGAATGGGGGTGCGGGGTCGGGGAAGAGGCCTAGTCAATGGTATTTTTTTTGTTCCCCAGGAGATTCTGATGCCTACTGAGAACTGAGAACCACTCTTCTACATCTTTTTATAAAAACAGTTTCAGAAGAGAGGAAAAAAGAGAAAAGAAGTAAAGTACTACTAAAAGGGGAAAAAAAAAGCACACAAAGGAAACGTAGGAAACTGAAGATAAACTTGGCCTTGTTACAAATTCTACGCTGGACAAGCTTTGACCAGGAAGTAAGTTAAATAAATATTCCTCCTCTAACTTAAGGATATACTGCCATAAAATAACAGTAGCAGACTCAAGATAACAATCTTGACAACAAGATATATACAAAGAAAAGCTCCTAAGAGAATTCAAATTCCTTTTGAAATTATTAGTACCATTCTCCCCAGGGAAGATGCAGCTGCACACATGTTATGTCACAATGAACACGTTAGGGGCCTCCTTCTCCTGTTACCTGAAACCTAGTTCCTGTAACTGCATTGTTCCTATACTTTAAAACCTATTCTCTTACCTTTCTAATGGTCGCAACACATATGGTGGAAAGATTTAATGGGTCTATAGCTTCCAATTTCATGCCTTCCTTGAACCATTCCCCACTCTGGTCGACTTCTTTTACCTGAAGAATTACACGAAAGTACATCTACTGTCACAAGTGTCGTCAGTGTAATAACTGTAACGATACCCAGTTGAGAAAGTGTACCAGATGAAAATACCAAGTGTCTTCTCCTACCTACCTAATATTGTAACACAAACTTCCATTAGGGAATAGAGAGAAGTCAGGCAAATAGAATTGAAGAATAATTATAATCAACAGTTGTGACACATATGGATTACAAGGTCTTAATCCTTTTAGGTGAACATATGTAATTACGATTTCCATAATATTAGGAAAAAACCCACAACCCTCTTTCAAACCTAATTTACAAATGAGGGTTCTTATAAAAACTTCTTACCTTAGCAAATAAATGTGGTGGTGTATCAAAATGTCCATCTTGTTTCTTTGTAATATCTACAAGGAAAAGTTACATACTAATCTGTCAGCATTTTTGAGAAGACCAAAAACCACATTTCTTTGAAGGTTTCAAACTCACAAGGTATGTATACTCTAAAACATGGCAAAAATACATGCCTTCTACATTTATGGTGAATAATATTCTTTAAAAATCTTTCTCTCTTTAGAGTACATGTGCTGTTATTCAGCCAATCAGAATGCTGGAAATTCCCTAGGTAGGGAATTACAACTTTAAAAAGTACGTTTTAATGTGTTCAGTATTAAGTCTAACCACATTTAATTTCACTATTTCATCTAAAATTGAATGGAAAGGGAAAGGCTATCTTTAGTTCTTTCAAACAGGCTGGATAAAAAGGTGTAAGAAAACAAATGTAGTTGTGACCAAAAGTGCATTATTATTATTATTATTTTTTGTGGTACGCGGGCCTCTCACTGTTGTGGCCTCTCCCGTTGCCGAGCACAGGCTCTGGACGCGCAGGCTCAGCGGCCATGGCTCACGGGCCCAGCTGCTCCGCGGCATGTGGGATCTTCCCGGACCGGGGCACGAACCCGTGGTCCCCTGCATCGGTGGGCGGACTTTCAACCACTGCGCCACCAGGGAAGCCCCAAAAGTGCATTATTTTTTTTTTTTTTTTTTTTTTTTGCAGTACGCGGGCCTCTCACTGTTGTGGCCTCTCCCGTTGCGGAGCACAGGCTCCTGACGTGCAGGCTCAGCGGCCATGGCTCACGGGCACAGCCGCTCTGTGGCATGTGGGATCTTCCTGGACCGGGGCACGAACCCGTGTCCCCTGCATCGGCAGGCGGACTCTCAACCACTGTGCCACCAGGGAAGCCCGCATTATTTTTTACTTGAGCACAAGTGGAAGGAATATAAAAGAATTGTTAGGACATTAATACCCTGGTGTGAAACTTTCCTATTTAAGGTAGAATAAGCAGCCCCAGCAACTAGTTCTGATCTATGCTATTCTGCAGAGAAAAATGACCAAGTAGTACAATTTAGCCTCAGTGATATTTTCAACAGGAGTTCTCGTGACAGGTGCTTACCAGATCTTTTGAATCGATGGCCTATGCTTCGAGACCAACCGATATGATGGATTAATGGGCTGTGCATATGGCACCAGAAGTCATCTGTTCTATCTTCACTCTCTTCATACACTAGTCTTAATCTTCCTCCAATTACACTTTCAACCACTGCCACTCGTGTTCGACACAAATGCCTCTTGTCAACCACTTCTACTCTCATGCAAGGTTTGAAAGGATACTGCATGCTCTCTGAAACCTTGAAACAAAAGCAGAACTGTTGGGAATTCATGACAAAGGTCTACAAATAATTTTAGTATTGTACTATAAAAATACCGAGCGCGCTTGATAGTTAACATAGGTCATCTGACTCACTAATTGAAACAATTCCTTAAAAAACTTCGAAGTTACTCCATTTTTTAGAGTTCTCATTTGCCACTTCAGTCATTTCTAAGATCCTGTCTTTACCTTTTGTGAGAAATCGGGAGGAAGTGTTTTGGCACCAGTAAGTCGTTTCACTAGAAAAGCTTTCCAGTTTGTATACTTATGCTGAATAGCTAAAACAAAAGAAATAACCAGTTACACTTTAGCAAAGAATAGAATTGCTTCATAAGCTGTTAAAAAAAAAAAAACAAACACATTTCCCTGCAATTAAAGTTCTCAAGAAGAGTAACAAAAATAGGGAAAATAAGCATGTCTTGCTAGCAAATAAGTTACTTGAAACCAAAAAATATTATTTTAATTTCTATGTCACTTTAATGTTACTAAGTGTAAAACTGCATTAAAGTGCAAATACTTACTCTACAGTAAGGGTAAAGAAGCTACTCACTTCTAGGAGGGACAAGAGGTTTTCCACTGGCTGCACACCAACCAACTGGATGGATATCAGAACCACATATATTGCACCAGAAGTCCAGACCAGAGTCATTTTCAAATCCTTCATATCTTAAAAGGGCATTGTAGCCTGAAACCAACAAAGCAATTGCCGCATAATAAGAAAACCAAATGAAATAAAACAGGATACAGCTGCTGGTAGTGGTTGTCAAGTGTCAGTGAGCACCTGAAACAGATTCATGTGCAGGGCTTGTGAACAGACAGATAGCTGGGCCTCACACCCCAGAGCTCCAGATTTAGTAGAGCTTGGGTGAGCCTGAGAATCTGCATTCGTAACAAGTTCCCAGAGCCTGCTGTCACTAATGGCACAGATGAAACTTCGAGGACTATCTGAACAATGTAATTAGTTCAACTGTTTTCAGAGCACGGCTTACTCCTCTCAATATATTTCAACTTGACCCATAGTTTCTTAAATTCTAGAAAAGAAATTCTCAGTGAAAAGAGGGGTGGGAAAGTTCTATTAGAATGTGTAGTTTTGGAAATAAAGAAGACTGTGGTAAGTTAGTATAACCTTGTTAAGTCACAGAAATCCAGTTAAAGTACATTTCAAAGAAACTGCTTTATCCAAGTGATCAGGTGACCAAATTATTTTTGGATAATTTGGATGTGGCTCCCTTAAGAGCCTAAACTTTTCTGTCTTGTTTATTTGGAAATAAGATTTGAAAATGCGAGGTAAAGAAGTTCAATAAACACAAATAAAAGTATGTGAAATCACTTAAAATCTATATGTACTAAACAAATCGGAAGAATTATTTCCTGAAAAGAACAAATAGTATATGATATATATTGTTTATAATTTAATAAACCTTGTATTGATAATAGATTAAGGTTTAATTTAAGGCCTTTAGTGGAATAAAAAAGGCCCAATAAACTTGTATTTCAGGCTGGGAGCTAAGTTCAGTCAGCATTTTCGTGTGTTAATATTTATGATGAAAATTTATAGCATTAAACTTTTAGTTTTAAAATTCAATAATTCACAGAACAACTCATGACTTTGCTAACTGTTGCTGATTCTGGGTTCACCATCAATATCAGGCTCACTTCTAAAATGTCATTAAAGGGGCTTAAAATAAGATATAAGTTGCAATTAGATAAAACAGAAATGTAAAACCAGGTGGAAGATAGAAATAATTCTTGGATATTAAATACACTGATCTTTAGAGCCATTTAAATGCAACTGATTTAAACATCAAGCAAAAAATATATATATACCGCTGTTTTCAATTAAGGTGTAGAGAATAATACAAGCATTTACAGAATGCTTATATAGCTGGGGAAATGTTTCAAGGAAAAGGTGGGAACAGGAACTGGGTTAAATACGGTTAAGTGAGAGAGTGAGAGTGAGTAAAGGCATGGAGGTGACAGAGAACATGCTGTATGAGAGAGGAGGAAAACTAATCTCACAAGAACAGATCATTTATGTTGGGGAACAATAAAAAATCTGGTCAGTGGTGTATGGTGAAACTCATCAATAGCTGTAAATGCTGACCATCCTGATCCTTTAAGGACAAAGAAGCCACTAAAGACAGAAAAATGGAATTGAGATCATTTTTAGGTAAATTAAGTCTATCAGCAGTACATAGGGAGCAATACACAGGGTGTCTGGGGGAGAATGGCTGGAGATAAGCCTAGAAAGAGTAGGAGGAGTAAGATACCTCTTCCAGTAATCTCAGGACAACTTTTATCATCTCAGCGGCTGCTCTCCCTCTGAAGCACTACAGTGTCCTACTGCACCACTCACTAAGCACCTTGTGTTAAAATGTATTCAATATTTAGCAGATGTGGGCTTGCTGAAAAAAACAAATCTTATACGTCCGCATGTCACCTGCCCACGGTGTCTAACACAGCAGACACCTAATGCGTTTACTTCATGAGCAACAACGTAATAAGGGCTGGGGTACTTGGAAGAGGTGGGAATGAAGAAAAAGGTAGTACCCAAAATAGATGAAATTTTCATCACTAGTTTACTTCTCATATTATGGACCATATCACTTTTTTTTAGTACTTCGACTTTTCTGTTACTTTCCAAAGCATCTCCCTCTATCAGGGGTTGGTAAACTATATATGGCCCACAGATCTGGCCTACTGCCTGATGTTTTTTAGTTTGCCATCTAAGAATGGTTTTTACATTTTTAAATAGCTGAAAAAAAATCAGAGGTAAAATAATATTTTATGACACATCACAATAAATAAAGTTTTACTGGAACACAATCATGCCTATTCATTTATGTACTGCTTCGGCCGCCTCTATGCTATGATGGTAGAGTTAAAAGGTTATGACAGAGACTGCATTGCTCACAAAGCTGAAAATATTTACTGTTTGGTCTTTTACAGAAAAAAAATTTGCTAACCTCTGCCCTACATCATACTTATTTGGCAATACTTGAAAATTTACAAATATGCTTTCTTATAAGTTACAAATATAATTGACATTTTTAAAGTAAATTATTACACATGCTTTTCACCTGCTAATTTTACAATCCCAGCAATCCAGAAGACTTTGGTAGGTAGGCTGCAGTCTGTATTGGGAACTTCTACTCTCACATTTTCTGAGATATCACCCCAGCAGGTCCCCATAGGTGCCTGTCATATAAAAATTATTAAATTATCATCTTATTAAATAAAGCCTAAAACACATTCAAATTTAAACACATTCAAAATTAAGCACTACTATCAATCATGGGAACATTAAACTATAAATACCATTTAATTCGTTCATTTTTCTCTAAAAATATAATTGTTATTCCCCGTGTCACAGAATTCTATTTGGAAAAAGCCGATGTCAGGGACAAGCTCAAGATGAAGAGAATTCACATACATTAGAATAGATCCAAGTCGAGTTCAAAATTCAATACTGCCCTAAAACAAGACTTGAGCAGCAATTTTTGTAAAATCCAAATTACAAACTTGATAGGTTTCAAAAGAAAAAGCTGATTTAAGAAATTCATTATTTTTTCATTATTTTTAATATGAACTGAATGAATGTACTTTACCTTAACCTCTAATTTTAAAAGATCTGGTCAAAGAGCAGAAAGAAAGATAATTCCAATCAGCAATGTGGTTTCAGAAACATAGAGAAATGAAACTTAGTTATCTATATTTTCAACTTCAGTTAAATTCATAGAATAGAAATATAGTTTGTTACAACTGACCTGTGGCAAAAGCACCAGATAAAGTTATTAGAAAGGTGGAGTTGAAGAGTTTTTGGAGAATCGTACCATGGTAAATTGTTACATAATTTATTATTTCAAAATTTCTCACACAGGAATTAACATAAACAAAGAGAAAACTTCCAGTGTTAGATCTGGTAATAAATAGCCTCCACACAAATGGTTAAGATGGGGACACAGAAAACCTATTAAATGAATACCATAAAGGGATTTTCCAAAATTTAATGTTTTCAAATTACAATTTCCATTATATTTTAATCCTTAAATTTGAGGCAGTTTACAATTATTTGGAACTTAGCAATGGTTAACTAAACCAAATAAATGAATATAGGAATTTAAATGCTGATAATACCAAACAGTTTCTGCGGTCCTTGATAATCAGCTCCTCGTTAAATACAATTTAGAACCTTGATCACAGAAAAAAGGATTAGGTAAGGTTATAAAAGACCTGATAATATGAACAAATCAGGAAAAGACAAAATAGCTTCAAAGCTAAAAGATGACTAAACAAAGATATCCAAGAGTCACACAAACTAGTCCATCTGAACACTGGGCAAATGTCTTCTATGCAAGGCAGCTCATACTTGGGTGGATGCTAACCCAAGAGGATTAGCTTAAAACAGTACTCAACCCTTATGCTCTCAATAGTTTAAGGAATTTCTGAAGGAGAGGAAGAAAATGTCAAACAACACTGAACGAGGATAAGTCTCGAAACCAAACACAGAATCAACTTATGGCTATTTTTTAAAGTAGCAAGCAATGAATATACTTCAATCATTTGGAGACAGTGGCCTATCTCAACTATTTGTAATTCTGGAAGGATACACATAACTATCTTCCTGAGCTGTGCAAAAAAATAATACATCCATTATGACTACCTCTTTCTGCTTTTTTTAAATTGAAAGAATGGACTCTTCAGGTTCTGCTATCTCCCCCTATATCATTCTAGACTGTAGGGCCATCCCTATTGCCAGCAGATATGATTAGAAAAGGAGAGGCTGGAAAGAAGATAGGTAACAGATTAAGCTACCATATATTAACACAAAGACCACGTGTTAATTTCTGTGAGGATGAACCAATTAGAGCAGACAGATGCAGTGAAATGTATGCATTAAATTAAGGTAGGGTATCCATTCCTCTTTGTTTGGCTGCCAAATCTTGTGGAATAGGCTTTATTTTTCACTGAGAAGGAAGAAGCATGGTTATGCTGACAAGTTGTGTGTTAGGTGGGCACACTGCTAAATGAATTTGGCATATAGGACTGACTCCCTTTTGAGCTAGATGTGACAATGCCATACTGACTTTTTTTTTTTTAAGTCTTAACAACTGTTTGGAGAAAATAACTTCTGGTCACATTTTACTAAAGAGAATGTGTCAATATGCTCACTTAGAAAATAAAGTTAATGCTCACTTTAGTGGGGGATGTTATGTTTTGTTCCCTACAGTCTGGATTGGTATAGGAGAAAGTAGCAGAAAGTGACATTTGTTCTTGCCTGTAAGGTTGTGGTTCTGCTAGGCCCTCTTAAACCAATCCATATGGTTCACTCTAAGAAAAAAAATGAAGAAACAAAAACAAAAACGAGCACCATAGTCATTGCATAGTATGTGCTCAATGTGTTGAAATAATAAAATCATTTCATAGATATATCTGCCCTTTTATTTAAAATGAATATTCTTAAGTGTGGAAGACTAAATGACCCAGGGCTTGAGAGCCATCTTCATCCAAGTCATCTGTCTTCTCTTGCTGGCAGGAGGGATACCTCTGAAAGTCTGGATTGGCATAGCATGAACTAGCAGAACCATAATTTACAGGTAACAACAAATTTACCTTCCAGACTCAGGACGAGAGGTCCACCTCAGGTTCCTCCCAAACCAGGAAGATCTGCTTCACCACTTCCTGCTCCAGGGCCACTCGTGAGGGCTATCTGGGAGCGACTCTCCTTCCCTGCAAGGTACGCTGTCATCAGGTCCTGCAGGACATGGCCAAATCCAAATGTTGAGGGCTCCCCAACACAAATGTATGATAACCTCCACCTGACTGTCTATCTGTAAGAAAGTAATTGGGTGGGATTCTTACTTTTCTGTGCTTTAAGAATATTCCCAGATAGTCCAACAGCTCAGATGGCTAGTATTTAGACTCTCGGAGGGCTGACACACTGTACATGTGATGTTTTATGGGAGAAATACAGATTTCCCTCCATAGAGCTGACAACCTACAACTTTTGATAATCACAATCTTCAGCAGTGACACAGAATTTAAGTGGGCAGAAGTTAGCCTTCAAGTTGCACATAGGTAACTCTTATTGATCCTAATAATGATATGGCAAATATACAAAAAGCCACCATTAAAATTCTTTGACTAATAGGCATTATGATGACCAAAATGAACCTAGTAGAGAAAGATAGACTATTATTTGGCCAAAAAGGGGAGAAAACCTTATAGGAAATTAACTAGAAAGAAATTAGAACTCCTAAGTATTATTTGCTAGAATTGATAGGAAGTAGAAACAGAAAAAATAATTGTTCCCCCTTTCCCCAGAAAGCCCACTCACCTTTCGATTTGATAACACAATCTACTGGGTTGGCCAAACAGTTCATTCAGTTTTCCCGTAAGGCGGCTCTAGTAGCCCTTAGTTGTCTTTAACTTCATTTGAAACAATTTTGTTAGACTGCATGTGACAGCTGTCCTATCAGTGGGCACTTAAAAAAAAAACTTATCAAAACTGGTGAATGTTTGTGTAGCCATTTTAATATTGAAGGTGGAAGAAAAAAAGCAAAATTTTCAGCGCTATCATGCTTTATTATTTCAAGAAAGGTAAAAAAGCAACTAAGATGCAAAAAAAGATTTGTGCAGTGTATGGAGAAGGTGCTGTGACTGATGGAATGTGTCAGTGGTTTGCGAAGTTTTGTGCTGGGGATTTCTTGCTGGATGATGCTCCACAGTCAGGCAGACCAGTTGAAGTTGACAGCAACCAAACTGAGACATTAATTGAGAACAATCAACGCTATACCACGTGGGAGATAGCCAACATACTCAAAATATCCAAATCAAGCACTGAAAATCATTTGCACCAGCTTGGTTATGTTAATCGCTTTGGTGTTTGGGTTCCACGTAAGTTAAGTGAAAAAAACCTTCTTAACTGTATTTCCGCATGGGATTCTCTACTGAAATGTAATGAAAACGTTCCATTTTTAAAACAAATTGTGATGGGTGATGAAAAGTGGATACTGTACAATAATGTGGAATGGAAGAGATCATGGGGCAAGCGAAATGAACCACCACCAACCACACCAAAGGCCGGTCTTCAACATGGTGGGAATGGAAGGGAGTCCTCTATTATGAGCTCCTTACGGAAAGCCAGAAGATTAATTCCAATAAGGACTGCTCCCAATTAGACCAACTGGAAGCAGCACTTTGCATCGGCAAAGCGTCCAGAATTAGTCAACAGAAAATTCATAATCTTCCATCAGGATAATACAACACCATGTGTTTCTTTGATGACCAGGCAAAAACTGTTACAGCTTGGCTGGGAAGTTCTGATTCATCCGCCGCATTCACCAGACACTGCACCTTTGGATTTCTACTTACTTCGGTCTTTACAAAATTCTCTTAATGGAAAAAATTTCAATCCCCTGGAAGACTAAAAGGTACCTGGAACAGTTCTTTGCTCAAAAAGATAAAGCTTTGGGAAGATGGAATTATGAAGCTGCCTGAAAAAATGGCAGAAGGTAGTGGAACAAAAGAGTGAATACGTTGTTCAATAAAGTTCTTGGTGAAAATGAAAAATGTGCATTCTTATTTTTACTTAAAAACTGAAGGAACTTTTTGGCCATCCCAATACTTTTTGGGGTGGTGGTAGCAGGGGGATAGGGAGTACAAGGAAAGTTCAAAAGTAAAATGGGATGTTTGGGGTGAAAGTAAGATTAAGAATGAGGGAATGCTAGTGTATGTAAAAAGAGACAGGAAGCAGTGGTTACTAATTTGGAAGGCATAAAACAGCTCATAATTTAAAAAAAACATATCAAATGAAAATAATCTAGATTATTTAGGCCTTCCTTAAAACAGGTGATTTTTATTATATCAGAGTCCACTGCTTTCCTGCAGAGAATCTATTTTGTGGCAACACTCATAATAGCTCAACTGGATGGAGTACTAACAAGTACCAGAAACTAATTTAAGTTTCATTTCCATTAGAAAGAAGTTTTGCAATCTAGGATGACATACTGAAGATTCTAACTTTAGTTAAAATGGATGTGAAATCACATTTATTTTCAATTTTCAATGGAGTTACGTATGCATGGTTAAGGCTAGGGAAAAAAACAAAGAATAATTTTATTTGAAAGAGATTATTTTAGTAATAAATACAGACCTGAGAAATAAATCATGAGTTTTACTATAAACTACTGTTACCACACATACACAAACAAGGCTTTTGTTTTTGTCCTTAAAATCCAAAAATATACTTGTAATATGTGTTACAAAGAAATATGGATAACCTTATCCCCTTCAAAGTAGCTGGCATACAGGTCTGGTACCAAAGAGAGAATTAGAAAACATCATGTAGGGCTTCCCTGGTGGCGCAGTGGTTGAGAGTCCGCCTGCTGATGCAGGGGACACGGGTTCGTACCCCGGTCCGGGAGGATCCCACATGCCGTGGAGCGGCTGGGCCCGTGAGCCATGGCCGCTGAGCCTGCGCGTCCGGAGCCTGCGCTCCGCAGCGGGAGAGGCCACAACAGTGAGAGGCCCGCGTACCGCAAAAACAAACAAACAAAAAAAACATCATGTAAGCAATACAAGGTGATATCTGTGGAGGAAGGATGAAATAGTATAGTAAACTCAGCTTTGAAGTTATGGCACGCACGTGTGCAAAGGACCTTTTTAAAAAATATCTAACTACAGCTATTTTCAAGGGAGAAGAAAATAGGATGACTACATTTCTGGTTTTGGCAATGACAGTATCAACAAGACACCAGAGTATATAGTCCAGGTGCCAAACAAAAGACATCTGAAGTCTGTAAATACATGACTAAGGGAATATGATTTTAGCTTTTTATGATTCACGTACATTTCATACTAGCACATTTTGGCCTGTGCTGTAACGCTTAGGAAAGACATATTCTACTTGAGTTTTTTTTTTGGCCACACCATGTGGCTTGTGGGATCTCAGTTCTCTGACCAGGGATTGAACCCGGGCCAAGGCAGTGAAAGCCCGGAATTCTAATCAGTAGGCCACCATGCAACTCTCTGTACTTGATTTTATAAGGCAAATAATGGGGAACAGGAGTGCTTCTATTTAAAAGACTATAATATTAAAAAAATTAAGAATGCTTTAAAGCTAAATGTTCTGCATACACAGAACAACTCTCTTGGGTTCAAACATAAATTGTCAATAGGAGAAAATAGTCTGTGAATTTCATTAACGTGGAGTACCTAACTGGCATGTGATACTGCAGTAGTATTTTGGAGACTATTCCACAGTTAGTAAAGATAAGGCTAAAAGCTGCTTTTAGAAGCTGTGAAATAAAAAAATGTTATGTACTAGTCTCTGGCCCTGCTCCTGGCACAGAGGTCTTAACAGCCTTCGTAATTATCTAAGTGATAAGAGTACTAGAGGTATCTTTTGTTTTAATATTTGATCTTTGACCCTAATGCCAAGACACAGACCTCCTAAATCCTTTGGAATTTCTCGGGTCATAAGAGTGTCTTTTGTTCTAATGAGGCAACTCTTTGTGGGCCCCTAGATAGCTTCAGGATGGTAGCTGGTCACCACACAGATCAAACTATGATTAGAAGCTTGGAACTTTCAGCCCCATCACCCATCCTCCAGGAAAGGGAGAGGGGTTAGAGACTGAGTTAATGACCCATTATGCCTATGTGATGAAGCCTCCATAAAAATCCCAATACACAGGATTTGGAGCGCTTCTGGGTTGGTGGATAAGTAAAGGTGCTAGGAGAGTGGTGCACCTCGGAGGGTATGGAAACTCTATGCCCCTTCTCATATACCTTGCCCTACACATCTCTTCATCTGACTGTTCATCTCTTTTATTATATCCTTAATAATGAAACAGTAAACCTAAGTGTTTCCCTGAATTCTGTGAGCCATTCTAGCAAATTATCAAACCCAAGGAAGGAGCATGGGAACTCTGATTTACAGCTATCTGTCAGAAGTAGAGGTGACAATGTGGGATTTGCAACTGGTGTCTGAAGTAGGGGCAGTCTTGTGGAACTGAGTCCGTAAGTGTGGGATCTGATGCTAACTCCAGACAGACAGTGTCAGAATTGAACTAAACTGTAGGGCACCCAAGCTGGTGTCAGAGAAATGCTTGATATGCGGAAACCCACACATCTGGTATCAGCAGCACTGTGTGGTCGAGTTGTGTAAGTAAAGGGGGAGCACAGGAGAGTTTTCCTATAGGGGCTTCATTCAAAACTAGGTTAAAACCCGAACAAATAAGAAGAAAAACTGCGTGAGAAAAAGCAGGTTAAAGCCCAAAGTTGAAAATTTCAATCCAGCTACTGAACAATGCAGCAAGAGTTTCTTCATTTATAATGAGATGGAGTAGGTGGGCTAGATGACTTTTAAGG
Organism: Mesoplodon bidens; assembly: GCF_964165515.1. Taxonomy (NCBI): domain Eukaryota; kingdom Metazoa; phylum Chordata; class Mammalia; order Artiodactyla; family Ziphiidae; genus Mesoplodon; species Mesoplodon bidens. The sequence continues at coordinate 56,856,928 of NC_138179.1, forward strand.
TAACTTACAGCTTTGTGACCATATAATCCAGGATTAACTTACAATGATATGACCCAACACCTGAAACCAACACAAGACTGTAAATACACTATACGCCAATAAAAATTTTTTTTTAAATGGTATTAACCTAATTCAGTGGTTTCCGACCTCAGAGACTGCCAAAGAAGGGAAAGCCAAGGGTCAGGGGCCAAGGCTCTAGCCATACCACCCTACTCTTGCCAGACCAATCAGTATAACTTCCCCTTATGCTAGCTATGTTTATTAGGGAAAGGGGGAATCGTAATGCTTTAAAAAAAAAAGTCTGAAAACTACCACCTAGATGAAATGAAAGTTGCATCAGATATATGGCAATCATAATATACAGGTTTCTAAGTAGATATATTTAATGACAACTGGGCTCCATTTACACCGATAATTATAAAAAATGTCAAACACTGTTTTAATGGAGTGATTAAGTATAAACCATTATACACAATTACAGCAATATTCAAAGAGAATATTGTCCTATGATATACTTTGCAGAAACTTCCCAGAAATTTAAAGACAGACCATGGAAAAGAGGAATTCTACTGAAATTCTATGGTTTTAAGAACTAATCACTATCATTTTTAAGCGCTGGAAAATATATTTACCTGGGGTCCCTACTGCAGAAGAGGTTGAGTTACCTTAAAGAAGCAAGAAGTTGAAGCTGTGACACCACCCCCACCCCCAAATCCTGGTTCAACCAGAACAGCTGTTTCCATGTACACATTGATTTTTTTTTTTTTCTTTCTTTTGGCGGTGCCAGTGCCTTGCAAGCTGCGTGATCTAAGTTCCCCAACCAGGGATGGAAGCTGGGTCCCAGCAGTGAAATCGCCGAGTGCTAACCACTGGACTGCTAGGGAATTCCCACAGATTGAATGTGTTAAAAAATTATGCTTGAAAAAGGAATCCCCTAGGCTTCCCTGGTGGCGCAGTGGTTGAGAGTCCGCCTGCCGATGCAGGGGACATGGGTTCGTGCCCCGGTCCGGGAAGATCCCACATGCCGTGGAGCAGCTAGGCCTGTGAGCCATGGCCGCTGTGTCTGCACGTCCGGAGCCTGTGCTCCGCAATGGGAGAGGACACAACAGTGAGAGGCCCGCATACCGAAAAAAAAAAAAAAAGAATCCCCTAGGAGCAGGGAAAGGCTCCCAACCTGTGCTCAAGTTGGACACAATGCAGGTATAGAGTGTGGGGGAAGAGGCCCCACAGATGAACCAGTGTTAGAGCAGAAATCAAGTGTTAGAAGATTAGAAGACTGATGATTCAAGGCAGGACCTTGTGCTTGCAGCTGCTCCTGGCAATAGGTTTTCTAAAGCTAAAGTCAGTTATTCTCCTTGGAGAGCCCAAAAACTATCTAAGGGGGAGAACCATGAAGAGTCAACTCTAAAGGACAAAAATCAAGTACAGCACAAAGTCTGACCTCCTAAACCAAATGACTTCAAATAAAAATGCTGGTTAAGGCAACAAAGCAAACTCATTTTGTACTAAAATATACTAAGACATTACCAATATAAAATGTTTCCTATTTGGTAAGGAGAAGGCAGTAAAGGAAGATGAGTGGAGCAGGAAGGCACTGGGTGACAGATACCTTGCTTCTGAACGAGAAACAGGAGGTCCCACAGTATCATTATTAATCATACAGCTAAGGCTAGCTGCTCTATTCTATATGATAGAACACTTTAATCTTAAAAAAGCCAAGTCGAAAAAAATCAGTTTCATTATAATAGAGATTTTCTTGCAAAGAACTTTAACATAGTATTACTATTCAAAGATACGGACATGAAATAAAATATTATATTTTTGGGACTTTGAAACGCTATTTTAAAAAATATCCTGACTACTTATATAAAATAGCTGAACATGGCTTATGATATTAAAACCTAAAAAAACAAAATATTAAAATAAAGATAGGAAAAGAGGGGCTTCCCTGGTGGCGCAGTGCTTGAGGGTCCGCCTGCCGATGCAGTGGACACGGGTTCGTGCCCCGGTCCGGGAAGATCCCACATGCCGTGGAGCGACTGGGCCCGTGAGCCATGGCCGCTGAGCCTGCGCGTCTGGAGCCTGTGCTCCGCAACGGGAGAGGCCACAACAGTGAGAGGCCCGAGTACCGCAAAAAAAAAAAAAAAGATAGGAAAAGAGACAAAGGATACTCAGAAGGAGACAACAGACAAATGTCCCAGGAATCTGGGATGAAAGACTTATTATAACTGAGAACTTAATCTAATTCTTATCTTCTTAGTACCAAAAAGAACTATCTCAAGAGAGGAGAGTTAAAGACTTGCTTTGTAATTCTCATGAAAGCTGCTGCTGCCATGTATTTAATGTATCTCATAAATGTGACACTACTATCAACACTACAGTAAAATATATCAGCTACTGTATACTAAGGTAAAGTATCTAAGATTCCACTTAGGCTGATTCAGATGGTCAGCATGCCACCGACTAAGGGCTTAACACCTGTACTTTTAAGAAAGAAAACTTAGCAAATGAATGAATTTGGCTTTAATTCATATTTCTACCACTGAATTAATATGTTTGGCTTTGATCAACATCCTTTATTGGACACGAATGAATTAAAATTCATTTGGATTTCCACAGCAAGAACTCAAGCTCAGTTTTGTTCACATGCTATTATTTAACAGTAAAGCCCTAAGTTAACAATATGTTAAGTGTACACAAAATTTCATTAACTTTCTAAATTCTCTTTCCTTCTTATACATGGTCAGTAGCAGATAGCACCTTTAAATATAAAATTAAGCTTACAGTAAGGTTAAAAAAAGTATTGAAGAGAACTAATCAGATAACTGAATCAAAAGGAATGAAATCAAAAGGAAAGAATTTATCATTAGATACATTTTAAACCTAACTCTCAATTACTTCAGATGTTCTGTGACACTACTTGTTAAAAAGAACATCTCCCAAACAGATCATTTCAGCCCATGATACTGTATTACTAATAGTTCCTTCTTTGTTTTTGTGATTTTACATTTGAGGCAAAACAAAACTAGAAGATCTTTCCTTTTCTCAATTATTAGGTCAAATCACAAAAATTTAGGTAACATATACAATGCATGGTTTCTATGAGGTTGAACCATATGACTTTGCCAATATACAACAATTTTTGATACACAAAACCAGCAATTTTATATGGTTCAACTTAATACGAAAATTGGATGAGACTAGTGCCTTTCCCCGTTTGAAACAATTTCAACTTGCAATGTCTTTATAGGAACCTTTTACTTATAAAACTTAGAGAAGTTATGTAACTATTCATAGTACAATAATTAATAAAAAAAGAAACATTTCCATTACAACATAAAATAAAGACCTTCTAAGGATAAGATGCTTAAATGCTATTGTGCCTTCAGATTTAAACAATGACTAAGCATTTCAACATAAACTGAGAAATTCCATACTCACATGTTTAAAGCAGGTAACTGGAGCTGCTATAAAGCTATTGCTATTGATGTAGTTACCCCAGCTGAAACCTTCCATGGAGACTGCTACTGAAATAAAATAAATTTAGATATATTACAGTTCTCAAATTTGTAAGAAGGCTATTATTTTAAAATGTGAAATGACGCAAATTTAATTTATCACCTCTAAAGAAAGTTTCTTCTGTAAAGACAGAACTTCTCTAAATAAACATGAACTTTAGCATATATCATATTTGCAAACAAATAGCAGCTTAACTCTTCTATACACAACATATGCTCCTTGGGAAGTGAGGCAAGAGCTCTCCAGTTATAAGAAACAAAGAACAGCGGAGAGCAGATACCTTCAGGATAACAAATGCTGTTCTGATTGCTCTTGTGTTTTATTCCCACGCAGCTGTTACCGTGCACTTCAATGAGATTTCTATCCAGTATCCATCACCTAATAGCACCATAACTTGTGAACACTATTCTATTCTAGAATAATTTACTGAAACCAAAACCACTACTAGGAAGCCCAGTGTCATAATGTGCAAATACAGTATACAAATAGCTTAGTTAACAGAATCCAAAATTCAAATGTTATTAATTAAAACTTGATGAATCAGTACCAAATATTTCACCTCCACTACATTCACCCATATTACCTGATTTAGTCTTTGCTTGATTTTGCAAGGTAGCTTGATACTGAGCATATGCAGCTAGTTTAGCAACTAAAGGTTGTTTCTGAAGAACTTTTGCTTTCTTTGTTGGAGGCTTACCCTAAAACAAGAAGAGTTAAGTAAATAGGATTCTTTCTCATCACCCCACCCCCAAATCTGAAAACTAACTTGATTGCATACTACTCATTCTGCTTAAGTAAACATCGAGGGTTTAGAAAATTATTAAAGCAGAGGAAACATACAAGGAATTTTAACATGAGAAATGTTTTCTGGAGTTCTGCTACAATGTAAATACGTAATATGGGTAGCAGAGCTGGCACAGACTAAAATAGCAATATGCAAATTAATATGTTAATAAAAAATTATATCCCATAAGATGTTAAAATATAGGCTGTGGTGGATAATTCATTCCTTCTTGTACTAGATACAACCAGTGGTTATTCACTCATGCAGGTTGCCAAGCATTGCTATTCATATAAGAAAAGATAATTTAATGTTTAAAGAGCAAGTGACTGAGGTTTATACCTTTAGCGCTAACGCAAAAGATCAATGACAAAATGATCATGGGCCAAATTCAGTGTGACAAACTGCCATCCATTTGGGTACAGACCATTGCTCAGGATCTTTAAGTACTGTCTATCTGAAATATAGAAATACATCTAAGTGATGTATTTCCTTAATCTGGGGAATTTAAATAATCCTTTCAGTGCTATGTAATGATCACAATAAGGTAAAGAAGAATATGAAAAATGTGATCATTCAAATAAAATATATTACAAAAATCAGTTATGTGATGCCTTTAAAAAGTTGTTTATATGCTACAATAGTAATAACTTAGTCAAATGGTCAAATCTCCAGTCATTTTGTAGGCACTGACGTACATTTACAGAAAGATGATTTTCTTTTTGTATTATGAATTTTTCCAAAAAGTTAGTTGGATAACCAAATACACTTGGTCAAGGTATCAAATGGGTTGCAATCAAAAATACAAACCAGGGCTTCCCTGGTGGCGCAGTGGTTGAGAGTCCGCCTGCCGATGTAGGGGACACGGGTTCGTGTCCCGGTCCGGGAAGATCCCACATGCGGCAGAGCGGCTAGGCCTGTGAGCCATGGCGGCTGAGCCTGCGCGTCCGGAGCCTGTGCTCCGCAACGGGAGAGGCCACAACAGTGAGAGGCCCGTGTACCGCAAAAACAAACAAACAAACAAACAAACAAACCAAAGATGATGGAAAAATAAAACCAAAGGGTAAATCATTCCCCCTCCCAACACTGAAAGTTTCTACTTTGATGTTAACTCCAAAGAAAACCAGGGAGAAAAATGGCTTCAATTCATATATATAAAAAGATGTTTATTACATTTATACTTATTTAGAAAAAAGACACAAACAATTCATAGTTTATTTTGGATAGTATGCCTTCTCTATTTATAACAGCTACTCAATTTTATAGAATGAACATATTTCTTAAAAATGTGGGGTATAAAATGATAACTGGCCAATTGGGCAAAGGTAGAGTGCAGTGAATCACAATCAAATGACAGATAAACAGTGAAAGCCATAGAAATAACAGATATAAAGAATAAGGTTTCTGTACCGTTACCTGAAGTCTGGCCAAAATGCTTGCCTTCTTGGAGTTTGACGAGTAACTTCTTGAACATGAAACACTGCAGAAACGCTTTGTTTTAGAGTAAAAAGCATCTCGCACACCAACCATCCCACACATTTCGCAGGTAGCTAATTAACAAAAACATTGGTGTTATGATCATATAATAAAACCAATTTTCATCTAACAGTTTAATAATTTCTCCAATTATCTAAAGGTTTTAATTTAAAAAATTTCTTTAAAGCAGATAGAAAATTTCTTCTATCCGTTACATAAACGATATAAAAACCTAATAAAAGGTAGGGGAAGGACTGGAATGATACCACAGCTACAGGCTCCAGAAAGTCTGACAATAGCTTAAGGTCTGAAAAGGCTTTAAAAAGGGTCAAAAGACACACAAATATAAGTTAGATTCAACTAACATTTCCTTAGTGCTCACCTTGTGCCAGACATTATAAGCTTTGATGTTTGAAAGTATTATAAACAAAAGATTTTAAAAAGTGCAACACAACTGCAGATTAATACAAAGTGCAGCACAGGTCTTTAAAATACTGTAAAGAATGAAACATAAAAATGGCCAACTCAGAAAAATGCTGAAGGCAATATGAGGATTCTCTCAAGTTATATTCAGGAGACGAGAGAAACAGGATAGGTTCAAAGATTGAAGTACGTGCACTATTATTAACTGATAATAGAGGGCAACAAAACTCTAACTGTTGGGTCTTTTTGGTAAATTAGCATAATGGACAATAATTTGAAAGGCAGAATTAGAAGAACAGGGTAATAAGAAGTGAAGCTCCAAAAAGATACATAGGTTGTGGGATTGCTGAATTACACAACAGTTCTATTTTTAAATTTTTGAGGAATCACCATACTGTTTTCAATAATGGCTATACCAATTTACATTACCACCAAGAGTTTATAAGACTTCCCTTTTTCCACATCCTCCTCAACATTTGTTATCTCGTCTTTTTGATACTAGCCATCCTAACAGGTATGAGGTGATATCTCATTGTGGTTTTGATCTTCATTTCCCTGATGATTAGTGATGTTGAGCACATTTTCATGTACTATTGGCCATATGCATGTCTTCTTCGGAAAAATGTCTATTCAGTTCCTTTGTCCATTTTTAAATTGGATTATTTGCCTTTTTGGCTATGGAGTTGTATGGGTCCTTTATATATTTTGGATATTAACCCCTTATCAAATATAAGGTTTACAGATATTTTCTCCCACTCTGTAGGTTGCCTTTTCAATTTACTGTTTCCTTTGCTGAGCAGAACCTCTTTAGTTTAATGTAACCTCACTGCTTATTTTAGCCTTTGTTGCCTGTGCTTTTGGTGTCTTATCCAAGATATCATTGCTAAGACCAATGTCAAGGAGCTTCTTTCTTATGTTTTCTTCCAGGAGTTTTACAGTTTCAGGTCTTACATTTAAGTCTTTAATCCATTTTCAAGTTAATTTTTGTGAGTGGTATAAGATAGGGGTCCAGTTTTTCTTTTGCATGTGGATATCAAATTCCCCAGCACCATTTACTGAAAAGACTATCCTTTCCTCATTGTGTGTTCTTGTTGCCCTTATCAAAAATTAGTTGACTGCAACTCAGTATCTCAAAGAGATATCTGCCCTCCCATGTTCATTGTAGCATTATTAATAATAGCCAAGTTATGGAAACACACTAAATGTCTTTTGATGGATGAGTGGATAAAAAAAAATGTGGTATATATCTATATCTATATCTATATCTAGATAGATATGGTATCCATATATATGGAATATTATTCATTAAATTGGAATATTATTCATTATAATTGAGTATTATTCAGCCATAAAAAGAAGGAAATACTGTCATTTCTGACAACATGGACAAAACTGGAGGGGATTATGCTAAGTGAAATAAGCCAGAAAGAGAAAGACAAATAGTGTACAGTATCACTTATATGTGGAATCTTAAAAAAAGAAAGCCCACTTCATAGAATGGTGGTTGCCAGGGGCGCAAATTTTCAGTTATAAAAAGAATAAGTTGTGAGGATCTAATGTGCAGCACGGTGACTATAGTTAATAACACTACTATACTGTATACTTGGAAGTTGCTGAGAGTGGATCTTGCGCTCACACCATGCGCGCGCGCGCGCGCACACACACACTCAGTTAACTTTGTGAGATGACAGATGTGTTAATTATCTTGATCTTGGAATCATTCCACCGTATCCATGTATATCAAATCACCACATTTGTAGACATTTATACATTTAAACATATACAATTATATTTGTCAATTATTCCTCAGTAAAGTTGGGGGAAAAAAGATAACAGAGCAAACAACTATGTTGTTGAGTGGGTTGAGTGGGTTCAAATCTCCATCTAAACAGTTATAACTGGAGGAACTTACAGGTTAACCAGTAAGTTCTCATAACAAAGGATGAGAAATCATGGAAAAAATGTAAGAAGCCGAGGGTAAGAGATAAACAAAGGGTGTCTAAGGGAAAAAAAGCCTGAATGATTTTCTGTTGTAAAAATTCTAGAACAGATTATTTAAAAGGTTTGTGGATCATCTAGGTAAAAAAAAAAAAAAGCGATCCCAGGGGACAGTATATCTTTGCCAAGAACTGAACATGTCAAACTAGAATTCCCATGACCAGGATGTAAGCTCCACCAGGGAGTTTATTCTATATTGTTCCTATTTGTATCTGTAAAACAGAGTCTGGCACATATAAAGCTCCCTTTTGTGATAAGATTACCAGACTGGTATATCATAACTAAACCACGACAAGATGTATATTAACAGGAGTTAACACATTTGATAAAATCTCTCATGTAGCTTTGTCAGTAAGGATTGAGAAATTCAAGCTAAGTAGAAAACACCTAGGTAGCAAAACTGGTTGGATGACCACACCTAGTGAGTCCTGATAAGTGAAGTTCTTTGATACGATCTGCAGGACTCTGTACCAGGCCCTTCGATGCTACGTTTTAATCAAAAGACTAGAATATAGGGCTTCCCTGGTGGTGCAGTGGTTAAGAGTCCACCTGCCAATTCAGGGGACACGGGTTTGAGCCCTGGTCCGGGAAGATCCCACTTGCCGCAGAGCAACTAAGTCCGTGTGCCACAACTACTAAGCCTGTGCTCTAGAGCCCGTGAACCACAACTACTGAGCCCGAGTGCCACAACTACTGAAGCTCCCGCGCCTAGAGCCCGTGCTCCACAACAAGAGAAGCCACCCAATGAGAAGCCCGCGCACCAAAACAAAGAGTAGCTCCCACTCGCCGCAACTAGAGAAAAGCCCACGCGCAGCAGCAAAGACCCAACACAGCCAAAAAAAAAAAGTACCAATGTCATTAAAGGCCAAAGGAAACGAATTAAAAAAAAAAAAAAGACTAGAATATGACTTACAGGGCATTATTATCAAATCTGCAAATGACGATCAGATGACACTGCATTCAACATTAGATGAAAGAATTAGGAATAAAATATTTCTAAGACCAAAATTTAGTAAGAAAAAGGTTACATGGAGAGTTTTAAAGTCTTAACACCTTGGGTTTAAAAAATCAACTGCAAAAGCGCAAGACTGATTTAAATTGGTCTAGTTCATGTGGTTTCAATTATTTGCAAATTCAGTATTAGTTTTAAAAAAGTTAAAGCAATTTTGGTGGCCTGAATGGAAACACAGTGTCGTAAAAAAAGGAGATAAAAGCTGAACTACCTTCTGTCCTAATCACACAGGGTGACCAACTATTTGCTGAGGTCCTTTTCCAGGATGTGGGACATTTAATCCTAAAACCAGGACAGTCTCAGGCCAGACAAGTTGTCACCCTACTACCACATAATCTGAAGTATTCCCAGAAGAAACTGAGCTGGATACTGATGAATTAAATCACTGATGCTATGAGAAATGACTGAAGCAATTAGGTTTACTTAGTGTGTCCTAGAGACACACTAGAAATAAGTGTTGTAGTGTGATGGGAAGAGATGTCTTTGTTACAGGGATTAGAATCATTCTGTGTACCTTTAAAAATCAAAATTAAGACCAAAAGACAAAAGTTAGAGTAAGGATAATTTTGGTTCAATATAAAGGATATTCTGGTAATTAGAGATACCCTATCGCCAAAGTGTTAAAACAGAAAACTTATAAGGAATCGTTAAAGAGAAGGGAGACTTAACCTTGAAAGTCTCTTTCAACTCTGTAAGTCTATTATCTTACACACTTCCAATTACATAGGGATTTATTATTTAATTATGGAATTTAAGTCCCATTAAGTTTCTCAGTTGCCTTTTGTTTTCATTTTTTTCTACTTGTTTTCTACCAGCAGGTGGTAGGTATGCAAAATAAAGAGATCTAACACAAACCCAGTGATCTTATCTAGAACTACAAGTTTCAGACTGTTTCTTCAAACTGTTCTTTAAAATTCTAAGGGAAATGACAGGAGAAATGGAATCAAAACATACCCTCAAGGTGTGTAACAGGTGAAGGCTGTTCACCTGAGCTGAAGTATATACTCCATACTCACCCATGCCAGATTTACCATCTGGGTATGTGTACACTTGGCCATTGTTTTTGATAATTGGCAGATTAGAAGGTAAAGGAGCAACTTCCTCTTCACTCTCCTCAGAGCTGGAGCTGCTACTCGTGTCCTCACTGCAGCTATCATAACCGTCAAACATCCCGAAAGAGTCTCTTCTTTTCCTTTCGGATCGTGAAGAATGTTCAGTCTTAAAAGTAGAAGAAATCAGTAACACATGACACAGCACTCATGTACACTACCTAAAAGACCTTAGTTCAAATTGTGATAAATGAGATTTAAAAATGAAAATCTAGCCCTGAGAATTATAATTTTATTTTATAATGAAAAGCTAAATGTTTGTGTCAAGTGGAGCCCTCCACTTCCATGAGGCACAAATCTATTAGCTACCATGTTAGCTAAAAGGAGTAACAATAATTATGGAAAAAACACTAAATGGGGATCGGAAGATCATCATGTAATTCAAGTTTTGCCATAAACTAGATATATCACTTCTCTATAAAATGCGATTAGATCAGATGATTTCTTTTTTTAAAACAACTGTGGTGAAATACACATAATACCTATTTCAAAAATTATAGAAGACAGCATTTCTACATGTAACACTATTTCATTTTTTTTTTTCTTTTTTTTTTTTTCTTTTTGCGGTATGCGGGCCTCTCACTGTTGTGGCCTCTCCCGTTGCGGAGCACAGGCTCCGGATGCGCAGGCCCAGCGGCCATGGCTCACGGGCCCAGCCGCTCCGCGGCATATGGGATCCTCCCAGATCGGGGCACGAACCCGTATCCCCTGCATCGGCAGGCGGACTCTCAACCACTGCGCCACCAGGGAGGCCCTATTTCATTTTTTTAACATACATAATTACAAAAAAACCCAATCATCTCCAGCTAAACACTATTTCCTTTTCAAAAGAAAAAGCACAAAGATACTATATATCGTGTTCAGCAAATGCTACTCATATGTTCCTCCAAAAATGTTCCCTCACTCAAGCCACCAAAAAACCCCCAAACTAACACCTACCACCACTCCAACTTTTCCTGAAATCAATTCCAAAACTTCAAGTTCAGTGAGAAGAAAGTTAAAGCAGGAAAAAACAAAGAGAAAAAAGAAACGGAATATTTGAAATGAAAAAAAATCAAACCATCACTAAACATACAGTGAGTTACAAGTAGAGTGAAAACTATCAACCAAAAAATCTTTAGAGTTTGGTACCTATCTTATTCTTTTGCTTCAGTTATAATTTTTTTTGTATCATCTTCCAGCTTATGCACAATTTCTTCTCTGGCTAGTTTAACGTCTTAACGTGACCAATAACAAAGCTGAAATCTGTTGTCCAAAGTTTGACAAGATAAAACCATCCGAATACGTATCTTAGTTTTATTGAATAAACTGTCATTTTCAGATACGCCTGTATTAAACATTTGCTTTGAGATGGGGAACTGATTTTCATTTGTATCAGGTGTAACTATGAAAGCAAGAAAACTAGTCTCTTAATCCACGCAATGGAAATATTATATACTCAAATGAATACTGTCTTTTAAGAAGTCCCCTTGGAAGGCTCTACAAATGTTCTACTAATATTGCCACAACTTCTTTTTTTTTTTTTTTTTTTTTTACTATTCTTCTTTCAGAACTCTCTTTTAGGCCCAATTTAAAAAAGAAAAGCCGACTGAGGTCACTTTAGAATATTCCCCCCACCCCCACTATTGGTTTCCCCAGCCTGATTATTTAGCAGATTTGGTTCTGAATAGCTTTTAGTTATTTCTATAAATTACATGTATCTTCAAAGAATCAAAATCTGCTACCACCAGGAGATTTCAAAAGAATAAAGACTCTGAAGGCAATTCAAAAGGAAAAGTCTAAATATTTGAACTGGTAAGGTGGCAGGGAATAGGATAATGCTTGTTTAGATAAAGTATGGTACTAGCAACACAGAATTCTGAGACCCAGGTTTGTCATTTATTAGCTGTGAACTTGGGCAAGTGATGAGTTTCTTTCTCTTATTCATTCAACATTCAACAACTATTTATCAAGCATCTGTGTGTCTCACAGTAAGAGGTTAAGAGAGATCAGCGGTTCTCATAAGGTTAGAGTCTACCGGTGGGAGAAATCCAAGCAAGACCATGTGACAATAGAGTAATAAGGCAAGTGTAGTCAATTGAGATTCAGTGGTGAGGAAAGACTCTGAGGACCAAAAAGGCAGCCACTTGAATATCTGGTGTTGGAAGGAAAGGGCAAGACAAAGGCTTTTGGGCTGGAACAGACTTGGTGCATTGAAAGGCCAATGTGGCTGGTGTCCAGTGTGAGAGGTGTGGGAGATGAGGCTGGAGGAGGATGCAGTGGCCAGATCACCAGGGCCCTTGAAGGCTACGTTAAAGTTTGATATATTTTCTTCCTGAGGGCAACATAAAGACACTATGGAATATTTATCACAATGCCTGGAATATACATTTAGTAAACACTGGCTAGAACTCTAAATTTTAATAAATTCATACACCTTAACTCAATACAGAGATGATCTTTTACCTCCAGAGTTTTCATATGTTTGTCGTCCACTTTATAGTCAGCTTGGTTAGCAGCTAACATATTTACTGATCCTGAAATGTCAACACAGAATATCTTATTCTGACTCAACTTGTTAGAGAATATAAACTTAAAATTTCAGGGACCCAATGATTACAAACATTTTGGTTTCAGTAAGTATAGGCTGTTAACATTTTTAAAAAAGTATTATGGTCAAATACATTTGGGAAATTTTCCTTACTTCAAAGCCCTCTTCGAACCCTTAAGATGCTGGTGAACATTACAATAATTTAAGAGGTATATATAGTATGCAGTGTTTTCCGAAGCATCTTTTTTTTTTTTTTTTTTTTTTTGGTACATGGGCCTCTCACTGTTGTGGCCTCTCCCATTGTGGAGCACAGGCTCCAGACGCGCAGGCTCAGCGGCCATGGCTCACGGGCCCAGTCACTCCACGGCATGTGGGATCTTCCCGGACCGGGGCACGAACCCGTGTCCCCTGCATCGGCAGGCGGACTCTTAACCACTGCGCCACCAGGGAAGCCCCCAAAGCATCTTTAAGGACTAATGTTCTAGAGAAATGCTCTCTGTATCAGACCAAAACCCCTGAGGGGGCTGCAACTTCAATATAAGTTGTAAAATGGGTGGGAAAAAAACTGACTACATGTAGGGAGTTCCCTGGTGGCCTAAGTGTTAGGATTCCAGGCTTTCACTGCGGTGGCCCGGGTTCAATCCCTGGTCAGGCAATTGAGATCCCACAAGCTGCACAGCTCAGGTACCTACAAAGAAGCCTTTTTGTCCATGCTCTGGGTGGAGAGGCTTCTCTGGGATTTTGTAACCAAAGACCTGAGGTTATAACTTATCCTACCCTATATGGTAGGATTAAAGTGGTTCTAGGATACCAGTGCCCCTTGACACCCAGCAAAAGCAATCCTAAATCATTTCAGGAATAATCACCTACAATTCCGGCCTTTCAGCATTTCCACAGATTTTTATCAAATATCAGTACACAATCAAATATCAAACACACGATAAGCGGTCTACCGCAAGCGTCAGCAGAAACAGATTAGATATCCCAAATAGTTAGGCACTGGAATTGCCAGAGACAGAATATAAAGTAACCATATAAGAACTAAGAAGAAATAAAAAATGTTATTGAAAAATGAACAGAGAATACAAAGCAATCAGAAAGAACCAAATGTAATTTCTGTAAATGAAAAATACAAGTGCTGTAATTAAAAAAAAAACACAAAAAAACCCTAAATGGATTAGACATGCCTAAAAAATAATTGGGGAAATGGAAGAGAAACATTAAGAAAGAACCCAAAACAGCAAAGAACAACAGAAACATAGAAACTAAGAGGTTAAAAGAGAATGTAAAGATCTAATAATAAATGTCAGTAAGAATTCTCAAAGGAGATGGACTTCCCTGGTGGCGCAGTGGTTAAGAATCCACCTGCCAATGCAGGGGACACGGGTTCGAGCCCTGATCTGGGAAGATTCCACACGCCGCAGAGCAACTAAGCCTGTATGCCACAACTACTGACCCTGCGCTCTAGAGCCCGTGAGCCACAACTACTGAGCCTGCATGCCACAACTACTGAAGCCCTCGTGCCTACAGCCCGTGCTCCGCAACAAGAGAAGCCACTGCAAGGAAAAGCCCGCACATGGCAACGAAGAGTAGCCCTTGCTCGCTGCAACTGGAGAAAGCCCACATGCAGCAACGAAGCCCCAACACAGCCAAAAATAAATAATAAATAAATAAATTTATATATATATAAAAAAATTCTCAAAGGAGAGACTATGGAGAATGGAAAAAGGTAAAGCTGAATGAGATACTGGCTGAAAACTTTGAAGAAATAACAAAAACATGAATTCACAGATAGAACTACAATATATGTTAAGCACAACAAAAAGATATCCACATCTAAACAGATCACAGTAAAAGTGCAGGAGACCAGAGAGATTTTAAAAGTAACCAATCACAACAGTGAATCTCACTAGTCAACAAGCCCAATTTAGACACATTTAGTCCCATCAGCTGCTTAGTAACTAACCATTAAATATGAAAAAACAGGCAAGGATTACCAGTCATTTGTGAAAGGCCTCTTAAAAATGTGAAAGACCAGGAACTTCCCTGGTGGTCCAGTGGTTAAGACTCCTCGCTCCCAAGGCAGGGTGCCTGGGTTCGAGCCCTGGTCGATCCCTAGTCGGGGAACTAAGATCCCACATACTGCAACTAAGCACTTGCGCTGCAACTACTGAGCCTGCACACCTCAATGAAGAGTCCATGTGCCGCAATGAAGACCCAGTGCAGCCAAATTAATTAATTAATTTTAAAATTAAAAAAATTAATTAAAAAAATGTGAAAGACCAAAACAAATCTTCAGAAAAAAGAATCTACAGGAAATAGAAGTAATGCAGGGAGCAAAAGAAAACTTCAAAAAAAAATAATTCTTCAGAGAAATATAATAATAGGATGCTATCAGTGAACAAGACACATCTTGGAATTTAAAAAACAGAAGAGGCAAAACAATAAATTAATACATGGATAGTAAAATCAAGGAAATCCTTCAAAAAGCATCTGTGTATGTGTATACATGAGACAAATAGGTAGATAATAAAAGAGAAAAGATAAAAGTTAAATACAGAAGATACAAAATCCAAAGAATAGAGATACGGAAGAAAGAAAACAGATAGGAACAAAGAAAAAAAATACAACAACAACAAGAATTCCAGCATCAAAAGACAGAGTTCCTATACTGAAGGGACCATGCAAGCCCAGCTTAATGACTTACAAAAACGCCAAACTATACTAAGGTACATCCTTACAAAAATTACAGAACTTTGCCATACTAAAAGCTTCAAGAAAAACACTATATCACACAAAAAGAGAAGGGAATTAGGATATCAGTGGGTTTCTCAATGACAAGATTAACAAAAGTAATGCCTTCAAACTTCTAAAGGAAAAAAATTCTTATCAGAAAAGCTATACTCAAAGCTGCAAGTGAAAATCAACTAACTAAAAAACAAACAAACAAAAAGAAGAAAAAAAAGAAAGCAGGGCTTCCCTGGTGGCGCAGTGGTTGAGAATCTGCCTGCCAATACAGGGGACACGGGTTCGAGCCCTGGTCTGGGAAGATCCCACGTGCCGCGGAGCAACTAAGCCCGTGAGCCACAACTACTGAGCCTGCGCGTCTGGAGCTTGTGCTCCGCAACGGGAGAGGCCGCGACAGTGAGAGGCCTGCGCACCGCAATGAAGAGTGCCCCCGCTCGCCGCAACTGGAGAAAGCCGTTGCACAGAAATGAAGACCCAACACAGCCAAAAATAAAATATAAAATAAATAAATTAAAAAAAAGAAAGCAATAGCCGATTAATGAAAAAAATTCTTATCATAAAATCTATACTCAAAGCTCCAAGTGAAAATCAACTAACTGAAAAACAAACCGAAAAAAAAAAATGAAAGCAATAGCCAGTTCTTTGAGAAGATCAATAAAACTGATTAGAGATAAGCAAAAAAGAGAAAAGACAAAATTCCCAGTATCATGGATGAGAGGCAGCATGACTACAGATTCTGGAGATATTAAGAGGAGAGAGCAAGACTATCACCAATAACTTCATGCTAATAAATTTGAGAACTTAGAGGAAATGGACAAATTCTTTGAAAGACATAAAACCAAATCTCACACATAAACATATTACCTGAATAGGTAAATAACTATAATAACCTGAACAGGTAAAGAAACTAAATGTGTAGTTAGAAACCTTCACACAAAGAAAACTCCAGCCCAAAGGGCTTCACTGGAGAATTCTACTGAAGAAATACTACTGATTCTACAACAACTCTTCCAGGAAACTGAAGAGGATGAAAGAGTTTCCAACTCCTTCTATCAGGCCAGCATTACTCTGATCCCCAAACCAGACAAAGCTATTACAAGGAAATTACAGAGCAATATTACTCATGAATATAGGATGCAAACATTTTAAACTAAATTTTAGCAGACTGCATCAAACACTACATAAAAAGAATAATATAGGATGGCCAAGTGGGTTTATCCCAGGAAGGCAAAGCTAATTCAACATTTGAAAATCAATAAATTCATCATATTAATAGACTAAAAAACAGAAGTCATATGATTATCTCAAGAGATACAGAAAAAGCAATTTACAGAATCCGAGACCTATTCCTGATTTTAAAAAACCCCCCAGCCAACTAGGAATAGAAGAGAACTTCCTCACCCAATAAAGAATATTCAGGAAAATCCTAAACTTAGCATGAAATTTAATGGGGACTTCCCTGGCGGTCCAGTGGTTAAGACTCCATGCTTCCACTGCAGGGGGCACGGGTTCGATCCCTGGTCGGGGAAGTAGGATCCTGTATGCTGTGTGGCGCAGCCAAAAAAAAAAAAAAAAAAGAAATTTAATTATGAAAATCTGGATGTTTTCCGATTAAGACTGGGAGTTTATATATTTGCTTTTGCCATTTTAATTCAATATTGTATAGAAATTCTAGCCAGTGCAATTCAAAAAAAGAGTACAGAAATAAAGAAATAAAAGAATCCAGATTGTAAAGAAGTAAATTTAACTAAATCTTTATTCCCAGACATCATGATTGTAGAAAATCTGATGGAATATACAGTAAGTGTTGGGCTAAAAAGTGTTTAGCAAGGATGCAGGACAAAATATCATTACAGAAAAATCAGCTGTATTTCTATATACTAGCAACAAAGCTCCAGAAATTGAAATTTCTGGAGTTCAATTTCTGGAAATAAAAAAATACCACTTACAATAGCATCAAAAAATATGAAATAATTGGGGATAAATCTGGCAAAAGATGTGCAAGACCAATACCATGAAAACTACTAAATGTTCCTGAAAGAGTTAAAAGAAAGATCTAAATAAATGGAAAGATGTATTGTGTTCACGGATTAGAAGAATAAATATTGTTAAAATGCCATTGGAGGATGGAGATAAAAAGGGCGAATGTCAACCTATATTTATTGCCTGAGTTATAAATTTTTTCCATAAAGCGTTATTAAACTTAAATGACTAAATGACTACTCTTTATTATAAGATTATGTCCTCCCTTCTTTAAGAATGGTAATACATGGTTATTTTTGCAAAATATTTCATCTTTACTTACAAATGATTTATAATGTAGTTCCAATAGATTTACAGAAAACTTGAAAATACAGATTTCCCATATTATACCCCAGTTTCCCCTATTAATATCTTAAATTAGTATTGTACATTTGTTAATGAACTAAAATTAACTGTCATTTAACTAAGTCTATATATACTTTATTCAAATTTCCTTCATTTTTACCCTATGTTCTTCTTCTGTTCCAAGATCCCACATTACATTTAGTTGTTAGGTTTACTTAAGTTCCTCTGGGCTGTGAAAATTTCTCAGATATTCCTGGTTTCTGGTGACCTTGACAATTGAGGAGTACTGGTCAGGTATTTTGTTGAACGTCGCTTCTATTGAATTTGTCTCATATCCTCATGATTAGACTGGGGCTACATCCTGTCAACATAACTTATCCCTGTTGATGTTGACCTTGATTACCTGCCAGAATAATTCTTCTTTAATAAATTTATTTATTTATTTATTTATTTATTTATTTATGGCTGTGTTGGGTCTTCATCGCTGCGCGTGGGCCTTCTCTAGTTGTGGTGAGTGGGGTCTACTCTTCGTTGCAGTGTGCGGGCTTCTCATTGCAGTGGCTTCTCTTGTTGTGGAGCATGGGCTCTAGGTGCGCGGGCTTTAGCAGTTGCAGCACTCGGGCTCAGCAGTTGTAGCGCATGGGCTTAGTTGCTCCATGGCACGTTGGATCTTCCCGGACCAGGGATTGAACCTGCGCCCCCTGCATCAGCAGACAGATTCTTAACCACTGCACCATCAGGGAAGTCCCACTTGCCTGAAGATTATTTGGCAGTTTTTCCTACTATAAAATTACTCTTCACCTCTCTCCATACTGTACTCTTTGGAAGGAAGGAACTATTCAAAGCCCACGCTCAAGGAGTGGAGAATTAAGCAACCCCTCTTATTTATTGATTTATTTATTTTATTAATTTTTTTTTTTTTTTGCTGTACGCAGGCCTCTCACTGTTGTGGCCTCTCCCGCTGCGGAGCACAGGCTCCGGACGCGCAGGCTCAGCGGCCATGGCTCACGGGCCCAGCCGCTCCGTGGCATGCGGGATCTTCCCGGACCAGGGCACGAACCCGTGTCCCCTGCATTGACAGGTGGACTCTCAACCCCTGCGCCACCAGGGAAGCCCACCCCCTTTTTTTAAAAAAAATAAATTTATTAAAAAAAATAAAGTAGCACTCTTAAACAAATAAATTAAATAAAGTAGCACTCTTCACCCCATTATTTCTCATTTCAGTATCCTGTTTGTTTCTTTCAGAGAATTTATTATGAATTTGATTTTAAGATTTTTGTGTGTACTTAATTTTTTGCCTATTTTCTCTGAACTGTAAGTATTTCTGTCTTGTTCACAATATTCTCAGAGATCAGCATTGCAGGACTCAAATATTTGTTGTCTCTCAACTCGGGGCAGTGGATATTAGCCCCCTGGTAGATATTTGGCAATATCCCTTAAGAGGACTGGAGGAAAAGAGTCACATTCCTTTGCATTAACATGACAGGAGAGTCCAAAACGTTGTTTAGTGCCACTGGTGAGAAACCCTGATTTAAACTGAGGCTTTATGTTTTTGGTTGTAAGTGACAGAAACCTAATTAAACTGTGGTTCCTAATTTGATGAAGAAACTGAATTTGGTAGGGGGTAAGCAGAAACCAATTTTATTCTCTCATTATTGTCCCTGAATATTTGAGGATCCCTCTCTATTCCTCAGACAAAATCTTAGTCAAAGCCTTTAGCTTTTTTCCCTGGTATTATGATCTCTTTATCATTCATTTCTTAAATTAGCCATCTTACAGTTCTAAGAGCAGAGTTCCTAGTTTAAAAAATCCCAAATAATGGGTATGTTGTCTTCACCTGGGTTAAGTGCATGCCTAGGGGTATTCAACCAGAGGGTCAGGCGCATAAAAGAACAGAGCAGCTCCAAAGACAATTATGTGGATGAATGTAATGAAAATTTCCAAGAGAGAAAAATAGGGGGTCAGGTCAACTCAGCATATCTCTCTCTCTCTCTCTCTCTCTCTCTCTCTCTCTCACACACACACACACACACACACACACACACACACTATTGGTTTAAAGGCTGAGAAAGAAGATTTCTGATGGGCAAGAGGAGGATTTTTTTAGGCATAGAGAACAGCATAGGTGAAAGCACATCAGCAAGAGGCCATTAAGCACCCCCTCTTTGAGCGCGGACTATCTACACAAATTATTTGGAATTCTTTCACATAGATTTCCTCTCCTTTAAAAATTTCCCCTTTTTGGGTTTGCAGTTTTCTCATCATTAGATTCAGACTGTATATTCCCAGTTGAAATACTACATAACTCATGCTACTCAGGGTAGTAAACCCAGATTATATGATGTTCATCTGCCCCTTACTGGTGATGATAAGACTTGGTCTAGCTGTGGGATCTGGTTCTCCACTGGAGTTTTACTGTTTTCCCTCTTTTAATAAGCAACCTATGGAAGACGCTTCAAGACCAATATACTGCTCATCAAAATTTCACTCCAGATTTAGCATCCAATGATTCTTGCCCAATCTTTTACTATGATTTTCCAACCCCAGAATTCCTTCCATATTCATCAGTTGGCATTCTTCTGTCAGGAAGATCCGTCTTTTTTCTCTTATGGGTATTAACTCCTGGATTCCAACTTTTCAATGGTTTGTAATTCCTTATTGTCCTTTGTTATTTGGGGGCTCAAATCATGACAGATTCAGCCAGTGGGAACCCATTCAAGCTGACTCCGGTGTCATTCTGACATGCCCCTATCATGTTTGAACAATTTTTTGCCTTCTGGCATAACAAGACATTCTAGGCTTATCTCACTTTCCTGTCTCAGCTCTGGAATCAACCATTTCTCCAAAGAGCCTTGGTTTCTTTTACTAGGAATGTCAGAAATAAAGATCTAGGTGGTCCATGTGTTCATTGCTACTGGGGTATCTCTTTGCTTCTGGAGCCCTTCAGTGCATGTGAATTGGAATATATATGCACACATGTATGTGACATGTCTTATGTATATACAATGTATTTTCAAAATCATGAGTTCACACTTACACCTCCAATTAGAATCCATCCCCAAAGGGCTTTTCCTTACCTTCCCACATCCGTATTTGTCTCTCTCTTCTTCTATTGAAAACCCTGGCTTTCAACAAAATTAACATTTATTCATTTGCTCCATCCTTTTATATATTTAAATAGTTTCAGAGCATAACACCCATACTGCTACAAAAATGAACTTTGGAGTTCAGAATTTCTTTGTAGTCCCTTCTCCTCAAACTGAGGAACAGAGTACTGAGTTTTAGAGTTACTTGGATTAGCTATGTCTCGCTCCTTCAATTGTCAGTTTGAAATAAGTCGGGTTTGGTTTGCTTTTGGTTTTAGTCTCCCTTGACATCCTTATTGAGTTAATTTCATTTATTGGGACTATCAAAAAAATCACCCTGCTTTCAAATATAAAGAGCTATACAAAAAGCTATAACTTGGAGAAATATTTCCTCCCCTTACCTCGCCACTGTCTCCTGTAGGTGGGTAACCAACTTTATTGCTTTCTGGTTCATCTTTCTTATGTGTGTATGTTTTAAAAAGGTAAACAGGTATATTTATGCTTCCTTATTTCCTCTTCTTTCTTACACAAAAGGCCACATACTAAATTCCTCTGTCCTTTAATTTAGAAATACATCCTGGAAACCACTTCGTTTCAGGGCACAGACATCTTCCTCAATCCTTTTTAAGCTGCACAGTTCTCCACTGTGCACATGTTTATTCAATCAATTTCATTTGGACACTAGTTTTCAATGTTTTGCAATAACAAATATTGCTGCAATGAACATATATACATGTATATATACATATACACATATATGTATATAAATTGTTTGAGGTATAACTTCAGGGTATATTCTCAGAAGTGTGACTGCTGGGTAGAATGGTGAATATATATGTAATTTTGTTAGATATTGCCAAATTCCCCTCCATGGAAATTTTACCATTTTGTATTTGCTCCAGCAATACTGGGAGTTTTTTGTTTGTTTGTTTGTTTTTTGCCATATAATATGCTGGATGAAAATGGTATGTCAGTGTAGTCTTTTTTCCCTTTTTTTTTTTTAAAAAAAAAACCTTTTACTTGGAAATAACTCCAAATTTACAGAAAAGCTGGAAAAATAGTACAAAGAAATCCTGTGCATTCTACTCAGATTCACCAATTACTAAAAAATCGCTCCATTTGTTTTATTCTTCTCTCGAAATATATAGATGTTTTTCTGAACCATTTGAGAGTGAGTTGCATACAATTTTTTTTTTTTTTTTTTGGCAGCAGCATGCAGGATTCTAGTTCCCTGACCAGGGATCAAACCCATGTCCCCTGCAGTGGAAGTGTGGAGTCTTAACCACTGGACCACCAGGGAAGTCCCAGACATGTCTTTTTATTCCAAACTACTTCAGTGTGCATTTCCTGAGAGTATAAACATTCTCTCATCACTATAGCACAGTTATTAGTTTCAGGGAATTTAACATTAATACTTCGCCCTAATTTACCATCCATATTTCAATGGGCCCAATGTCCTTTATAGAATTTCTTCCCTCCAGTCCAGCATCACATGTTGTATTTGTTTCCTTTAATCTAGAAGATTGTTTTCGGAGAATGTAGGCCTACTCTCGTCTTTTTTTTTTAAATAAGCAAGAAATAAGGAAATTTATATTAGTAGTAAGTTACAATATAAGGACAAGCAATATATATATAGAGAGAGAAAGAGAGAGAGAGATAGAGACAGAGACAGAGATAAATGTACATACATCACCAATTTGGGAGACTTTACATCACCAAGTTGGGAGAACAAGCATACAGACAGAAATAAAAGCGCATACATCACCCATTGGGGAAACACCTACATCCAGACCCAAGCAATGCCGGGAAGACCTCTCCTCTTTTTAATGGGATGCTTTTCATTTGGCGTTCATCTGAAGTTTCCTCATTTTCAGGTTATATATCCCCATAATACTACGTAAGTGATATATCCTTCTCAAGGGTATTACATCCAGAGGCACAAGATCCATAACTGCCCCTCAGTGGTGATGTTCATTTTGATCATCCTGCCAAGGTGTTGTCCAGTTTTTCCAGTATACTTACCATATTTCTCCTTGCAACTAATAAGCAATCTTGGGGACACATTTAAAACAAACTAATACAGTTGCTCATTGAAATTCTACCCGCCTCATCCCTAAATTAGGCATCCAATAACTCCTGAAGAACCAAACATTATTATGATGTCTGCAAAATGATTTTCTAGTGCTAGTACTCTCTTACCAGTCAGCAGGAAACTCTCATCATCCCCTTTATATATCTACCTACCTACTCATTATCAGTATGAGTTCACTAACTCCTATTTCCCCGTCCCGCCCCCGTAGTTCATAATTCATTATTGTCTTTAATTATTTGGGGGTTCAAATGATCCCAGATTTGGCTACTAGGATCCCCTTGAACTGACTCCCATGTCATTTTGACATGCCCACATCAATTTCTGAATGATACCTTACTTTCTGGAATATCAAGATATTCTAGGATCATTTTAAACCCTACACTGCTCCAGCTCCTAAATCAACCTTTTCTCCAAGGAGCTCTCATCCTTTTTAGTGGGGATTGGTATTAAAAACCAGTATAGTTCTACAATAAGCCATTTTTGTACCTTTCTGTATGTGTGTGTGGACTTGTCCTTATCTCTTGCCCCTTTTTTAGTGTCTTTAATCTTTTAAATGTTTTTTCAAAACTGTTTGTATTTAGGAATTTACTCTAAATTTACCTGTTATATATGGCAAATTTTGATTTTATGGAGTTTTTTGCCATACAATTAAAAATTTTTTTTAATGTAGTAAAATTTATCAGTGTTTTCTTTCATTGTACCTTGAGTCACAGAAAAATTTCCCTTATACCATGGTATAGAAAAATTCACCCATATTTTGTTATTTGTATAGTTTTTTGATATTTACATCTCTGATCCATTTAGAGTTTATTCTTTTTTTTTTTTTTGTGGTACGTGGGCCTTTCACTGTTGTGGCCTCTCCCGTTGTGGAGCACAGGCTCCGGACGTGCAGGCTCAGCGGCCATGGCTCACGGGCGCAGCCGCTCCGCGGCATGTGGGATCTTCCCGGACCGGGGCACGAACCCGTGTCCCCTGCATCGGCAGGTGGACTCTCAACCACTGCGCCACCAGGGAAGCCCCACTACTTGCATTTTTTATAGCTTCTGATTTACACAGATTGTTGCTGTTATTTGGTTCATATATATAACTCTTGTATCTTTGTTGTGAATTGTGGTTGTAGCATTATAAACTGTCTTCTTTTGTCTAGTTCAATACTTTTTGGTTTGACTTCTACTTTGTTATCAGCATTGCCAACCCTGTTTTCTAATTATTTGTTTGCCAGGTATATCTTTGCTCATTCTTTTACTTTTACTGTTTTAAGGGCCTTTTGTACGTTATAAAGTGGGTTTTGCTTTTCTAAGCCTATTTGAAAATATTTTTAATTGGCGATGCGCCACTATTTCTTGCTGTGTGTGTTGCTTTTGAGAAACCCAATACCATTCTAATTCTCTGGCCCTTGTAAGTCACTTCATCTTTTTACCCTGCAGGCCCTGAGAATTTTTCTGAATCTTTAAAGTTGTATAGCTTTACTAGAATATATCTTGGAGTTTATCTTCTGGTATGAACTTTTCATATATTCAAAATTCGAGATTCAGATCTTTTATTTCCAGGAAGTTTTCTTGATTATGCGTTTAAATGTTATGCTTTTATTCCTCTGCCTTCTTGAGGCACCAATTACATGTGAGACTTTTTGTACCCACCTTTCACTAAAACTGTCATTTTCATTCTCTTGGTTTTCTTGTTTATCTTCTATGTCTTTTATCACATTTGCATTTGACTCTATTGTTTGTTGGGAAACTTGTAACTTAGTCTTCATTTCTGATATGATTTTTTTCCTTCTACTTTCTCAGTTTAATCTAATCTGACTTTACTTCATCCTGTTTTTTGTCCCTCTCTGTTCTGTGTTATATTTCTGAGTGAAGGTATTTTTTTACCCTTATCTCCAAATATGGTTTGAAGACGTTTTATTTCATTTTGAGTATTATTGTGTCAATTTTCTTCTGCCTCATGTTTTTCTTTTTTTGGGGAGAAGGAGAGATATTCATCAGCTGATATGCTTTGATTCACACTGTTTCTTCTCAGAGAGGTTCTGTATGGATGTGATCCATTCTTTTCTATTTCTATTCATTTCATGGTCAGAGTTCCTAGTTAAGGAACATCCTCTTTCTTTTTCTGAAAGATTATTAATTTTTTCCTCTTCCTTCTTTCTCTTTATCCATGATTCCAAGTCTCCATGTCTTCACTCCTTCCCTATGAAGCACTGGTAATTTCAGCTTACCAATTCTGGTATTGCTTGCTTTCAAGCTCTTCTCTGTGGCTGGAACTGTGAACTATCAGATTTCAAACCCGTGTTCAGTATTTTGGAACTTAAGTGATTAATTTCTCTCTTTTGCAAGTGGTATTTTTGTGCTTCATCTAAGCCTTCCACGTCCCTAAACTCTTTCAACAAACCTGTTAAGACTTCCCTTTCCCACTCTTCATATGGGCAGGAGGAGCTCTTGGAATCTGATTTCTCTGCTTATAGGTAATTTGAAGGTTGTGGTAATCTGTTTCTTAATGCTGAAGGCAGGGGTGGTGTGTGATTTATACATGCTTTTTTACTGGTTTATAGGTAGGTGGGTGGGAAAATTGCATCAGGCTTCTGACACTATTCTCCAGACTTCGAAGTTTATACATACATGTTTAAGTAGTATATTAGAATATATTATCTTAGAAATATTGCTTTTGCCATTTTCTGAAACACTTCACCTGTCACACATTAGATTCACTTTTTGTATCACTTGACAGTTTTCCAGAGTAAGTCTTGTTCATTTTCATCTAATTTGGTTTAGAAACACATTTTCTCTACAGAAGTTTATTTGTAAATTCCACAGTAACCTTATGAAATACTTTTGCTACTTATTTGTAAAAAGTCTGTTAAGATTAGTAATACAACTAATATAAGTCATACAACTTAAAGGATGCTTAATATGTGCTAGGGACATTCTAAGCACTTAATATGTAGCAATTCATTTAATCCTTACAAACACTATTACTCTCTTTTTACAGATGAGTAAGCAGAGGTTCAAGTAATTTGCCTAAGGTCATACAGCTAAAATGAACACTAGCAATATGAATCAAGGGAATAATCTTAAATCTATGTTCAATTTTAACCTCCTTTCTCTTTCTTTCTGAATTATGGTTCTATCAGCTAACTTCTGTAAGCACAGAAAACAAATATCAAATAAAACTGTTTCAGGTAATGTGCCATTCTGAACACATTGCTCTTCAAAATAAAACTGAAAAATCATGTTAGGTGACTACTCAAGGCTTTGAATATAAGGTGATGGGATGACTGCAGGTGGTGAAACCTTGCCTAATATTAGGGCATATATGCTAACTCCTCAACTAGCATAGAGGAAGTCAAAATATAATACCTAAAATTCATACATCAGGTAATGGAAGTCTAATATTCAGAATTATAGAGATGGATAGTAGATCAAAAAGATAAAAGAATTAAAAGTAGTTGTCTCAGGACTTCCCTAGCAGTCCAGTGGTTAAGACTCCGTGCTTCCACTGCAGGGGGCATGGATTTGATCCCCGGTCAGGGAACTAAGATCCCACATGCCATGAGGCATGGCCAAAAAAAAAAAAAAAAAGTACTTGTCTCATGAAAGCTGAACTGGGAAGAGAAAAAGAGATTGCTGCAAGGGATCCTTTTTGGGGGTACACTTCTATTATTGTTTACATGGTACTATCAAGTGCATGCATTAGTTCTACAAAAATAAAAGTTAATTTTTATAAAGTATAAACTACCTCTAAAAAATTCAGTAATTGGTAAAAAATTGAGAGACTGATGATATCTGGCACTGGCAAATTTATGTATAGGAGAAAAAGCACTCATATACACTTGGTAGGAAGGCAAATATGTGCCATCTTTTTGGAAGGCAATTTGTATTACTTATGAAAACTTAAAAAAAAATGAGCATGCCTTTGTCCAGGGAATTCCACTTTTAGGAATCTGTCCTTCAGAAATACTCATAGGACACAAGAATTCATGTGGAAGGATATTTCTCACAGCAATAATGTAATAGTGAAAAACTGAAGGCAATCTAACCATCAGTGGGGGGGCGATTTACTACAGGTAAAACACTGAGTGAAAAAAAGTAAATTGCCAAATACGAATAATATGACTCATTTTTTATTAAAAGAAAGAATATATGCGGCTATATGCACAGATTGATATATCTGTGTTTGCTTATGTATGCATTTAGAAAGATCCTGGAAGGAATAGCTAAACTGTTAACAGTGTGAGAATGGAATGGGAGGATAATTTTAAATTTTTCGTATTTTTCATTTTCTTTTTTTTTTAAACAGCAAATATGTAACACTTCTATAATGAAAAATGAAACAAAAAAGGTTTTTAGAGTGACAAAATGTAGGAAGAAGTCATAAATTGCAGTAGAATTTCATTTTCCTACCGTACTGTAACCCTGATAAACATTCCTCCTTATAAAATCTCCAAAGGAATTAAAAAGTATAACCATTAACTTATTTGTATAATCACCCACAGGCTGCAATAAAAGTGCAAACCTCTCCAGGAGAAATTTTACAGAAAATATTTGAGATTCTAAATGCAAGCACATATAAATATGCAACCAAGTACTAATAGCATAATTTCAACATGAATAAACTAATCAAAAGTTAACCAATTCTCCATTATCCACACTAACAGGGTACAGTGACCCATATAATTATCAAAGTTTTATATTTAGTCATGGAATATAAGTTTTCTAGAACCTTAAGTCTGAAAGTTGTACGTGTGAACTGAAAAAGTTCAAAATAAGAATTAACAGATACTCTATGATGACTGGACTCAGTAAGAGCTACTTAGCTCTTGCTGGTTTCTTCCTCATACCACTATCAAGATACAATTCACTGGGCTAAAGAGAAGGGCCTTCGTGCTTTCTAAGCTTACTATTAGGAGAAAAATAAATGGTAAGGATTTGGGATTGTTGGGTCTTTGTTTCCCACAAGTTCAACGTGAAAGAGTAAGTCCATGTCAATGATACAGTCATTGAAACTGAGGGCAATAATATCCTGAATATCCCACCTAGAGAAAGTGAAAAGTACCCAGAGAAGGACAGGAGAGGACAATGTTCTACATAACAATACTCTTAAGATTTAAAGCAACAGTGAGCAAAGGGAAGCTATCTTTGATATATAAAAAATACAAATTTCTCTCTCTTTGGGTTCAAGTCCTGGTTCTATTACTTAGGACTCTGGATGTAACAATTATTTGGGTCTCAGTTTCCCTTTCTTCTAAATAAGGAGAACACCACTTACCACACAGGAAGGATGTTTGAAAAATAAAGTAATTCACATGAATGCGCTTTCAGTTCTTCAGAAGAAAGTTATGAATCCTTAAGTATGAACCTGAAAAGCTAATTAAAAATAAGATGACCTCATCAAAATTAAGTCTGAAATGCAGTAAACGAGAGGGTCTTTGAGATCATTCATTATCAGCTATCAATTCTACTCCAAATAACTGAATTCATATTAAGGCTGGGCTGAAGTGTAAATGTAATTTAAATAATCAAACAAGAGCATTTATAACATTAATGTAGCAAAAGTAAGTTAAATAGGTTATTCAGCATCATCTTGATTTGATATACCTAAAAATACTGATGCAAAATGATGACATTCTCTTGGTGTTTATCTTTTAAAAATATATTTGGAGCTGGTTGCTCAAAAGATACACAATCACTAACAATAAACACTATAGGGTATTAATAATGGAACAATTGAAATAGAGTTAAACACACATGCGCACACGAGGGGGTTATTTCTCTGGTGTATAAAATAATCTGAAACTAGCTAATTAAAGTTTTGAAGTCTAATAGTAAAGTAATAGATGGTATTATCCAACATTTATTGCGCAATATATACAAATCATTACGCTAAGCACCAGAAATACAAAAAAGTGTTAAACTTAATATGCACGTCCTAAAACTAGACTATAAACTACGGCCAAATAGTTGAGACAACAAGAAAGTACTAAATTAATTAATGCGTATTGTACACAACTAGTTCTACAATATAAGTAGGAATTAGATAATACAGTGAAAAGGGAAATAAGAGAAAGGGATTCTGGATAGATATCTTAACATTTTATCATTTATAGCAGCTCACATTTTCTTATACAGTGGTCATCACATCTGACTGGAGGTTTACGGAAACCTTGGGAGGAAGGCATGGCTGATCCCTGGACCTTATTTTAGATGAGGAAAATGAAGCCTGAAGAGATTAGGCAACTTGCGTTAAGATCACAGGTCAGGAGGTGGCAGAGGCAGAGCCTGGCCAGTTTGCCAACTCTGTCCGTAGCTCATTTCTACTACATTACATTTTAAGTTATCAATACTAAAGTGAGAACTAGAAGGGAGCTCAGAAATCTTCTCGTGCAGTATTGCTCTAACCCATCTGATAAAAACCTTTCTGAAGAAGGCTCCACCACAGACGTACTGAATGATAACCCACAAGAGAGAGGTTTTGTATTTTTATAAGATCCCCAAGAGGTGATTGTGGTGATGAGCTAAGCTTGGAAAACACTGTTCTATTATCTGTATGTCCAGTGTGGCAGACATGTGGCTATTTAAATTTACACCTGATTAAATCAGATTGAAAATTGGGTTCCTCGGCCACACTCGTTACCTTTTTTAAGTGCTCAACAGCCACATGTGGCTAGTGGCCACCATACAGATGGCACAGATATAGGACAGTTCCATCACTGCAGAAAGTTCTATTGGATAATGTTAATTCTAGACCAACCTTTCCACTCTAAGGATGAGAAAACTGAGGCACAGAATCTTGTCCAACAAGGCATATGAAGTTATTTAGTGGCAGAATTGAAATGCTAACCTAATCTGCCAGTGTCCCTCATACTGTATCACTTCATCCCCATAAATTTAGGGTTTATTCAAATGAAAATTGTTTTCTTTCCACCCTTCCTTGTGGGTTGCAGTAAAGTAAGAGGAGAAATTTTAAATTTGTGGGAAAAAAATCCTAAAAAAACAAAGGTTTATTTAAAATTCATGACTAAATCAAACAATCTACAATTTTTGTATAAAATTAAAAGTAGCCTTGGACAGTTAAGAATACCCTAGTGTTAGGAGGCATATCTTAGTTTAACTATTATTAACTCCTTCCTCTTTTACCATCCTGATGTTTTTATCTCTCTTTTGGATCTGAAACTCTGAAACTAATGATAATTGGCTTACCTTAACATTATAAATGTGAAAAAGTTAAATCTTACTTAGCAAACATTTTAAAGATGAAAAATTGAGAAACAAAGAGCAACCAAAAGAATAGTGACTTGTCTAATTTTAGGATGTGGTCACTAAAATCACTGAGAACTCATGGCTTTCAGTAATCTAGTGGTTTAGTATTTATAACATTAATAGGTTGTTTTCACTTCTAAGCTATAGTTTAACCTTCCTTTGACTACTATGTTACATTTAAAACAATTTAAATAGTTTTAATTTCTGATGAAACTGAGAGTTTGAAGCCTCTGAGCATCTAAGAAAAGGTTTAGACACTAATTAAATCAACATATAACCAGCCATGAAAACATACAGTAGTGTCTTCTTTAAAAATAAAACCAGTCATTCCTGTCTAGTATGTTTAGAATGCAAACATCTCCAGAGTCAGTCAGCTTAAGTCATGACAGTTCATGTTTAAAGTGAACAGGAACTTGGGAATTTCACGTTAATGAAAACTTTCAAGACAGAATTATGCAGCTCCATTCACTTTTATCAGTATCTAGTATTCATTCCCATGTTAACTTTCAGTGACTAGATTTAGAGAAAATATCACATGTCCAAGTGTGTACAAAATTAAAAACTGGACAGTTAAAAAACATGGTTCAACATAAGATACTTATGAACAGATACTTATTCAAGACAGTTTTTGCCATAATTTGCAAGGCACCCAGAAGTGTGGAGTATGGGGTTCTACATAAGTAGAAGCTACTTGTTATTCAGAGAAGGAGGTGGTGCACAAAAAGACAGCTATTTTCTTTCTAAACACTCATCGGTGTAGAGGTAAACAAACGAAAACAAATACAGTGTAAGCACGTTAGGGCAGAGCAACAGTCTCCAGGTCATAAAAGGGGGAGAGAAAACAATTTCTGTGCTCTAACATGTTAAACGGGGGGCTGGGAGTTTAAAGTAAAATTTACTCTCTGGCTTTTATACTAGATTCATTCCCTCTACATTTTATCTGTTACGGCTTGACTCCCACTTCACCATATTAGGAAGAGGAAAACATGTGCCCCCAAGATTCCTATGCCAATAAAACTTCTCTTGGAAGCAGCATAGCTCACCAAATGAAGGAGAATATTAGAAAAATGCTAAGTGACAATAGTAGAACTGAACTATCTAAACCACCGAGTGATAGCTACTGATGTATACTAATATAAGAAGCATGAAAAATATTGCGAACTCTAGGCAAATATTAAAGTGTTGCAAAAATTTCATATCTCATTAAAAATTGGAAAAGAAAAAGAGAAAGTATTGTGAAGGAGGGGCCCCAAGCAGGAAGCCCAGCTTGAAAGAAAAACGCAGGGCAAAAGGAGGAGGTGGCGGGGAGTGCAGGTCTTCTGATCATTCCTCTATCAGGAGATGCTTCTAACAGCTTCGGTACTATCTCCAAGAGGCAATTTAGGCATCCCTTAGGGAAAGTGATTTAGGCAACAAGAAATGTGCTTTGAGATAGGATGTTGAAATTTCTAACTTTAAAAAGATGCACTAGTGAGAGAAAACAGCCATGAAATTCCCAGATCCTATTTCCCAAACTTCCTGTAGAAAAATATCAACCATTCTCAGACACAGAAGCCAGCACATTTGAACTGACCCAGCGAAGTTTTCAGACGGCCCTCACTATCTCTCAAGCCCTCCTTCCCCCACTTCCCTGGTGTTCTTTCCTGGCACACAAAATATAGGCCAATGAGCAGTGGGTGGGTGAGGAAAATGTGAGAGAAAATTTGAGAAGTAAAAAGGGAATCCACTTAATAAGGACATGAATGAGTCTAAAGAGTCTAATAAGGGTAGGCAAACAACAATCAGAACTGAACGGCAAGGGCTTTCCATGGCAGCAGCGAGCGCTCAGTGTTTGCAGGGGTTTAGGCAGAGGCCAGGCTACCTACCACTTGTCAGAGAGGCTGCACAGGGGACGGCTGCTTTGGGTGACCTCTAATGTCTCTTCCGACTCTGAAATGTTAGGATTCTTATTTCACAAAACAGAACGCAACGGTCATAAAAACCCACCGATTTAGAACCCTTTTAAATAGGCGACGGCTTCCCAATCACCACTCCCACCTCTCTCATCCCACACGTGCCCACCCCGCCCCCTTTCAATTTTTCCACCTCCACGTGCGAAACGCCTCGTGGCACCTGCCCCACAGCGGAGAGGCTTCCCCCGCAAAGCACCAAAACTCTGCCCCCTTGGGAGAAGTGAGGACTCCACTCCCCGCTTCTTGGGCGGCCAAAAAAGGAAGTCTCAAATCCAGCCTTTCTCCCCCAGCCAGAGCTGAAAGGGGACGGGGGACCGGAACGAAGAGAACTTTCTTCTAAAATTTGTCTTCCAAAAAGTAAAGAGGATAGAGAGAACCCTGACGAGTCCGCGGGTGGGGGGAGGGGAACCCCCGAATCGTTTAACGGCCGGTAGGGGGAGGGGGGCTCCGGAGGTGGAGGGGGCGTGGGATGGAGAAGCAGGCCTGGGAGCGGGGTCAGGGGGCTGCAGGGGTTCCTGGCGTCGGGGGGCTGCCGGCGTCCCCCCCACCTGGCACACAAAGCAGCTGCCGCGCTCGGCTCTCACCAGATCCTTTGTGTTTTCCATCAGGGCCTCATGGGTAGGGGTTGTCTGTGCTCCCCGGGCCCGCGGCGCCCCCTCCCGAGCTGGGGGCAGGCGCCTCTCCCCGGGACTACGGCGACTACAGGGGGGCCCCGACTGGGCCCAGACCGGTGTCGGCGGCGTCAGCCCCCGGATTTCCCCCCTTTAACTCGGGTGGCCCCAGGATATCAACAACATTAGCATAGCCCTCCCTCCCCAGCGCGCCTGCGCCGTGACCCGCGCCCCG
The DNA here is from genome assembly GCF_964165515.1 of Mesoplodon bidens. Taxonomy (NCBI): domain Eukaryota; kingdom Metazoa; phylum Chordata; class Mammalia; order Artiodactyla; family Ziphiidae; genus Mesoplodon; species Mesoplodon bidens. Next base: position 56,890,084 of record NC_138179.1, read on the forward strand.
ATTGGCCCACTTCCCTACATACCCTCCGCTCTGTCTTCCAGCGTGGGACCCTCTGCAGGCTCCGTACTCCAAGGGCCGTACCAAGACGAAGGGGTGGAAAAAGCGATTGGGCTCGTGTAAGTCGAGTGGTTAAAAAGTTAGGAAGAAGAGTAGCAGTTTTAGCCTGTCATCTCAGTTTATACCCTGGCTTTCTTGTGCTCCTTTCAATCAGTGGCAGCTGCGAAGTTGTGTTGGAAAAAATTTTCCACTCCAGTCACGCCGCTTCCCCCTCCACTCGGAAGATTGGTTCTCTCGGAGGAACTCCCACACGGGGAGGGGCTCGTGAGAGGATGGGCGTTACACAAGGTGGGGGGGCAGAGAGAGAGAGAGGAGAGAGACAGTGCTGGTCACGTGCTGACAGGGCGGTGCAGCCTCTTTCCGGCCCCCTGCGGCCTCAGCCGCTGCGGAAAGCGAGGGCCTCGGCGCACGCGCAGTGAGGATCCACGTGAGCGCCTGCGTTCCTTCTCAAACCGAAGCATGCCGCCGGAACGGAGGAGCCGAACGAGACCGGACCGGAGAGCCGGAGCGAGACCAGACCGGAAGACCCGAATGAGGCCGGACGACAGAGCCGGAGCGGGGCCGGGCGGGCCGCTCCAAAAGGCTGCTCCTTCATCTCAGCGGAAATCGCCGGCCCGGCCGCGCGCGGCGGCCGCCGTAGTCGCGGCCGAGGAGGAGAGACGGCTCCGGCAGCGGAACCGCCAGACGCTGGAGGAGGACAAGCCGGCCGTGGAGCGGTGCTTGGAGGAGCTGGTCTTCGGCGACGTAGAGGACGACGAGGACGCGCTGCTGCGGCGTCTGCGGGGCCCGCGGGTGAGGGAGGCCGCGCGGCGTGCGGGCTGGGCGCTCGGTGGGCGGTGTGCCTCCGAGGGCGGAGCCTGGGCGACCTGTGGTGCAGGGGAGCGTTCAGGTGGGAGGGAACCGGGAATGCGGGCGCCGAGGGGTGCCAGACTGAAAGTCCCGGGAGGGCGGAGACCGCGCCTTTCTCCGCCCCCCGAGGGAGCCGCTGCGCCTGGTATGCAGCAGGCGCTCAACACATATTCTTTTAGCCAACTAATCGTGAGCATCTTTCGATTAGTGGCAGTGGCTCAGTTCCACTGTCTTCTCCCCAGACTCAGTGTTTCTTCTCTCTTGGTCATTCAATTGCCTGCCTCAATACTTTGCTGTGATTCAGGGGTTCCACTTCGTTTGTGAAATCAGAATTCGTGGGCACAGGCCTGGGAGTCTGTTTTAACAACCACATCGAGTGGTTGATAAGCCAGCTTTTGAGAGTGACCGTGTATTCGTCTATTAAAGTAATATTTGTGAGCCAGTTTGGCACCAGATACTTTTCCTGGCAGTGCAAACCCTGCATGATTGATTGATTATACTTTTTTTGCATGCTTTTTGCTTTCTTTTTTTTTTTTTAATCCTATACCTGTCTTTTCTTTCAATATAGGGAGTCCCAGGCAGTTTCTAGGCACTGGAGGAGAAACAGCAGTGGACGAAAACTAACAAAAATCCCTGCCTTCTTGGAGCTTGGATACTTAGTGGCAGAGGCAGAAGATAAAATTCAAGTTATGTCAGTGAAGTGCTGAAGGAAAAAAAAAATAAAGGCGATCAAGAAAGGGAGATAAGCGTGTGTCGAGGGGGCCTCTGAAATTTTACATAGGGTAGTTAAGCAAAGCCTTACTGAAAATGACTCAGTTTGATAAACTAATGCAGACCTAGCAAGTATCAGTTGATTGCCAGAACCTCATTTGGGGGCTTATGGGAGAGGTTGCGGAATCTAGTTGGGAGATAGAGAAATACTACTGGAAAAATGCTGAACTGTGTGACAGGTTCCCATTCGGGAAAAGAAGCAGTTTAAGTGAGGTGGGGTTTGTTGGGCTTTGAAGGATCATAGGCCAATAATAGAGCAAGTAGAAATCATTTGGGCATTTCTGTCATGTGGTTTTGGGAAAGCTCAAGCTTACTTCAGGTGAAATTCTGTGGTCTAGGTTTAGATTTGTTTGGATAGTATAAAGTTTCTTGAGGAGGTAAGAGGTCAAGAACAGTTAAGAAAAGTGGAGAAGTATGTTTATGAATATGAAATATGACTTAATTATGGCACTCAATCATGTTATTTTATCTTTGGTGTCTGCCTTTGGTCCTGTGATTTCTGTAGTTCTGTGATTTTTCCCTGCTCCTTTATTCATCTGTCAACTTACCTTTTTTACTTGTCTTACTTGGTTTTTTCCTTTCAGCAAGTTGACTCTGACTATTCCATCTTACCTCACGTGTCCAGCGGGTGGTGCCATTCTCTAATCTCCTCATTTTCAATTCGATCTCCAGTGTTTGCTGTGGTAGCATTCTGTCCCATAATTTGATAAGAGGGCCATAAAAGCAAAGCACTTCTACAAGCCACCATTCTGCAAAGTCTGCCACCATGGGGTATGAAAGACTCAGTGCTTGTGGGCCTTTTTTCTTTTCTAGGTTCAAGTACAAGAAGACTCGGGTGACTCTGAACTGGAGAATGAAGCAAAAGATAATTTTCCACCTCAAAAGAAGCCAGTTTGGTTGGACGAAGAAGATGAAGATGAGGAGATGTAGGTTGCCTAATTTTTCTTCTGGAGTCCCTCTGGATTCTTCAAAAGTTACTTTGCAGGTTTTAAGAAAGTTCTCTTTCTGAATATGTGAGTACGTGAAGACTTGAAAAATACTGGAAAGTATAGCAAAGATCATTCACAATCCCGTCACCGAGGGAGAAGCACTGTTAACATGTTGGCGTACATCTCTCCCTCTTTCTTCTGTGCTGTATAGAAAAGCTAAAAGAGAACAGTGTTTGGGGTCAGACCTGAGTTTGTCTTCTAGTTTGGCCAGTTCCTAACTGACCATTGGCAAGTTTGGAACCTACCCTTTCTCATGTGTAAAGTGGAGATAATAGTAACTGTATCAGAAGGCTCTTGAGATTAAATAGTGTATGTAGAGCTCTTAACACAATGCCTGAAATTGAGAAAAGACCAAAAAAAGTTAGCCATCATGTACAATATGTACCTTAAGATGAGAGTGTATTGTATTGCAAGTATTTCTCCCCAATTAAAAAAAAAAACTTTAAAAACATTTTAAAATGGATGTATTATAGTCCAGTATATGATTTAACCATAATTTACATAGCTATCGTTGGATAAATATTTTTCCTTTTAATAGATTGATGTTGATATGAGCATCTTTATGCATAAATCTTTTTCTACTTAAAATTACTTAAGAAAGATTCTTTGAGGTAGATTAACTTAATCAAAGAGCAGACATTTTTAAGGTTCTTGATAAATACTGCCAGGCTGACCCTGAGGTTCTGCCAATTTACCTTTCCATTGAAAGGTGTCCGTTTCACTCCATTTTAAAAGCAGTGATTTCTCTGGACTTCCCTGGTGGTCCAAGTGGTTAAGACTTTGCCTTCCAGTGCAGGGGGTGCGGGTTCGATCCCTGGTTGGGGAGCTAAGATCCCACATGCCTTGCGGCCAAAAACCCATAACATAAAACAGAAGCAATATAGTAACAAATTCAATAAAGACTTTAAAACTGGTCCACATCATTCAGGGCATGCTTCTCAAATGTTGGTGTGCATCAGAATCATATGGGGCATTTTTTTAAAATGCAGATTTCTGGACCTCCCTAGACTTATATTTTGTATTGTGGTTTTGCCTCAGGGCAATTTAAAAAAGATCTAAGCATTTAAAATATATCATCGTTTTTGTAACTCCATTTTTGTTTTCATTCATTTAAAAATTAGAAAGGAATCTTCAAGATATTGAAGTGGTCCAGACCTCCCACAACCTCTTGGAGGCCCTGCAGGGGAGAAAGTGCCCTCCGTGAGAATTACCATCCCCCGCCATGCTCTCGCCTCCAACTTAGTGCGCATGTGCAGTGGTCTAGCGCGGAGCCAGTTCCCCCGTTGCCTCTCTCCCCCAAGGTTGCTAGGTGGTTAGAATTTCCTGTTTTAATCATTCTGGGGCCTCCTGGGAATGACTTTGATATTGGTTAATCTAGTTTAGAGCCCTGTGGTAACTTCAATCCAAGCACACAAACTCAGCTGCAAAACATAAAGATCAAAAAGAGAGCCCTCCCTCCAGCTAAAAAAACAAAACAAAACAAAAACAAAACTGGTCCACATCAAAAAAATCTTAAAAAAAATAAAAGCAATGATTTCTCTTTTTTCAGACATTGTCAGTTTAGGGTGACAGTTTAGGGTAGGAAATATCTAACTTGTGTTGAGAAAACATTTTTTTATTAGTCGTTGGTTTTTCTTAAAAGTGTCTATTATGTCTGCGTATTTGTCTACTGGAGACTTTTGTTTTTTTATTTTTAAAATAAAAATTGTACATAAGGTGTACAACATGATAATTTGCTATATATTTACATGGTGCAGTTATTACTACAGTCACGTGAACTAATTAGCATTTCCATTTCTTCAGATGGTTGCCATTTTTATTTGTGGTGAGAGCCCCTGAAGTCTATTCCCTTAGCTAATTTCCAGTGTACAATACTGTCATTAACTGCAGTCATGCTATGTAACTGCAGCTTTGTACCCTTTGACCAACATCTCCCTGTTTCCTCTACCTTCTCACCCCTGGTAACCATCATTCTGCTCTTCAGATTCCACATATAAGTGAGATTATGCAGTATTTCTCTTTGGTGTCTGTTTTATTTCACTTAGCTTGACATCCTCCAGGGTCATCCATGTTGTTACAAATGGCAGATGAGACTGTTTATTAATGATTTTAGTATATCAGCTCCTTACATATTGAGAATTTCAAACCTTTATATGTCAAGTTTATTGCACATTATCTAGTTTATTGTTTGCCTTTAAGTTTGTTTTAATGTTGTCTGATGCACAGAATATTTTAATATTTATGTAGTGAAGTCTATGACTCTTTTCCTTTTTTTTTTTTTTTTTTGCTGTTGTTTTTAGTAAAAAGTTCTTCAGAGAGAGAGAAATATTTGCCTGTATTTTTCCTTCACAGTATTTTAAGGTTTGGGTTTTGGTTTTTTTGTTTGTTTGTTTTGTTTTTAACTCTGATTTACCTGGAATTTATTTTGATGAATGGCATAAGCTGTGTCTAGATAAGTAATTATGAATTTGAAATAGCTCTTCAAAAGGTAAACTAGATGATCCGATATATTGGAGATTCCTTTTTGTTTCGGGAAGAATGTGCATTGGAGATGTTCCACATCTTATAAATCTTGACCTATGTTGTTTGCTCAAAATACTAAAGGCAGCAACTATTATGTTGATTCTTTAAGTTATTGAAAGCATGCTGTTTTCTGTTTTTTTTATAGGGTTGACATGATGAACAACCGTTTTCGGAAAGATATGATGAAAAATGCCAGTGAAAATAAACTTTCAAAAGATGAGCTTCAAAAGAGACTTAAGGAAGAGTAAGTGTCCTTTTTTATAGGTTTGCCAAGATGTATTTATAACCAGTATTTTATTTTGATTTGCTCAGTCTTTGGCTTCTTGGGTAGTCGGATTTCCATTTTGAATTGGAAGAGCATTGTTCTTGGAAGACATGATTAAGTTTTAGTATGGGGGCCTGAGAAGGAATACAAGTACAAAAAACTTTGGAAAAAACCTGTAATCCCACCATTTGAATATAATCAATGATATATTTTTTTAACATCTTTATTGCAGTATAAATGCTTTACAATGGTGTGTTAGTTTCTGCTGTATAACAAAGTGAATCAGCTATACATACATCCCCACATCTGCTCCCTCTTGCATCTCCCTCCCACCCTCCCTATCCTACCCCTCTAGGTGGACACAAAACACCGAGCTGATCTCCTGTGCTATATGGCTGCTTCCCACTAGCTATCTGTTTTACATTTGGTAGTGTATATATGTCCATGCCAGTCTCTCACTTGGTCCCAGCTTACCCTTCCCCCTCCCCGTGTCCTCAAGTCCATTCTCTGTCTGTGTCTTTATTCCTGTCTTGCCCCTATGTTCTTCAGAACCTTTTTTCTTTTTTTAGATTCCATATATATGTGTTAGCATAGGGTATTTGTTTTTCTCTCTGTGACTTACTTCACTCTGTATGACTGTCTCTAGGTCCATCCACGTCTCTGCAAATGGCACAATTTTGTTCCTTTTTATGTGTATTAGCTATTTTAAAGTCCTTGTGTGCTAATTCTGTCAGGTCTGTCATTTCTGTTTCTGTGGGCTGCTTTTTCTTCTGGTTATGGTTCATGTTTTTCTGCTTCTCTGTATATCTAGTAATTTTGATTGGATTCTGGGCAGTGTGAATGTTGTTCAGTGTCTGGATTTTGTGTTTTGCTTTTAATGTGTGTTGAACTTTGTCTTGGCAGGCAGTTAATTGACTTGGAAATCACTTTGATCCTTTCAGGATTTGTTTTTAGCTTTCTTCTACAGTAGCATTTATTCTAGGCTGGTTTAGCCCCATTATTAAGGTATGACCTTCCTGGGATCTCTCCTGAATGCCCTGAGTGTTCAGTAAGGACCTTTCCTCTGACTGGTTGAACTCAAATGTCTGAGTTTTGGTTCTGTGCAACTTACTAGTAGTTCTTTGCTTGACCTCATGGAGTTTCATTCTATGAGTGTGCAGTTTAGTATTCAGAAGAAGTGTCTGTGGACCTCTGTGCAGATTTCTGGAGCTCTTTCTCTTCCTCTTCTACAGTTGACTGCCCCTCAAATTCCTGCTGTTTCAGCCTCTTTCAAGTCTGATCTTTCTCTCCTTGTCTCTGTGTCAGGGTCTTATAAAAATGCCTTGAGGGGAAAATCCCAGTAATGGCATTGCTCACCTTGTTACTTTTCTTCTCTTAGAGATCATAGTCATATGTTGCCTGTTGTCCAGTTTCTGAAAATAGTTTCACATATTTTGTCCAGTTTTCTAGTTACTTATGGCTAGTGGGCTTAGTTTGGTGGACATGTCTATGATTCTGCATTAAACAGAAAGATTCTTTTTAGGCTTCCAAATACCAGCCCTTCAGAATATAACTGTCATGCTTTTCCTGAAGCTTACCTTTTCCAGGATGAAATGCTGCCATTTTATTCAAAGAATATATGATGAAGTTTTGTTTATTTTACCAATCTGGTGGTTTTCTTTCAGACATGTTGTAGTAGTCTTTTGTGTACTCTGTGTACTATAGCATTGCTTTATAACCACAAAGAGATTTCTATTTCTTTACTTAGTCACCAAATCTGGTGTGTTGATATGTGCAAATAAGACAACTATGTAACTAGATGTAAATAACAACAAATATGTATCCAGGTGGTTTATTACCAATTTAGGACTATCCTGTGTGAGTAGCCCTTCTGTTCTGAAAGATGATAACTTTGGAAGAGATTCTGTTTATGCTCTGACCTATATTCTTGAAATGTATTAAGCTCTATATAAATACAGTGGTCACTACAAAATTTTATTTTTACATTTTTGCTTAGATTCCAGCATGCCATGGGGGGAGTACCTGCCTGGGCAGAAACCAATAAGCGGAAAACATCCTCAGATGGTGAGTGTTGACACCTCTGTTTAAGTTGGTAAATAGATTCCTATTCCTGTTCTGTTACTGTTTGAGGTTTCTCATGAGGCTTGTTAAAACCTGGTGTTTGAAATATGTCTTTTTTTTTTTTTTAATGTCTGGTTTTGAAGTCTACCATTTCTCTGAAGGAAGCTCTTTTATAATAGTGTAAGACGTACTTAGTAGCATATTCTTTACTTGTGGAGACAATAATGGATGGATTTTATGACGTTTTTCCTCAACAGAACTATGACAACATTATGGCATAGATTGAGTAAAAAATAAATAGTAGTGTTATTTCTTGATTCAGAGCCCCTTCCAAAGACATGAGCAGCTGATCTAGCTATCCACTAGGAAATGGAATGTCTTTCTAAGGAGTACATGTCAGGTTAGGCCCAGGTGATTATTCACTTTCTAAAAACCTATTTTTCAACTGCAGATTTTAAGTTTGACTTGTACAAAAACTGTTTTTTGCTGTTTAGATCTTTGAGTTTAGATATTATTTATATGGATGGCTTGGCCGAGATCTGATTTGAGTTCTTGGAGTTACAAATTTTAGACTTGGAATTGACTTCTGAAATCCTTGAGGAACCCTAGAGTATATCCTCCCATTGTAATACAGGAGCTCCTTTCTTAGCATCTTTGGTATCTGATGAATCTCTGTTTGATTATCATCATCACCTCTCCCTCCCTTCTCCCCACCCATGTCAGTCTTCATGGTATTCACGTATAGGGAGCCCTTACAAGGAGACAGTTTTATATAATTCTGTTAGCAAACTCAATCTGTTATTAAGTAGAAACTTATGTTCTGGTTTCCAACCAGATACTTTTAGAGGTTAAAGGACTCTTAGTGATGTAGCCCGACTTTATCTGCTGCAAGAAACTTCTCTACAACATCTGTTAGATGATAATTTAGCCTCTGCTTAAATATTTCAAATAATGTTGTGCTCTTTATTAGACCATTTCTTCCTCTTTTCTTTAAGAACTAATGGTAATTTTTTTACTATTGAAATTTAGCCTCCCTACACTCTGTTGTCCTACCTTTCGAAGAGATATAATCTTATCTCTCTTTCATATAAAACTCTTCTGTTATTTGAGAAATATCTTCCCAGGTTTTTTTTAATATGTTAATCATCTTGTCCTGTCACTGTTTTTTTGTTTTGTTTTGTTTTGTTTTTGGCCGCCCCATGCAGCATGTGGGATCCTAGTTCCCAGACCAGGGATCGAACCCATGCCCACTGCATCGGGAGCATGGAGTCTTAACCACTGGACCACCAGGGAAGTCCCATCCTGTCACTTTTTTTTACATGGCATAATTATAAACCTTGGTCATCAGTGTACCTTCCTGGATGAAATATAATTTTATTATCCATTTTAGAATATTGCATTCATAGAACTACAGCAGTTTAGATATGGATTAGGTATATGTTGACATTGAAGCAGAAAATCTCCCAGATCCCAGTGGCTTAATCCAGTAGAATTTTTTTTTTTCCTGTGAGTACAATTGAGGTGGTGAGAAGGTGATGCTCTACTTAAGGGATCCAAGTTTATAGAGGTTCTGCCATCTTCAGGCTGGCTCTTCCAATGTTGCCCAGGATATTGACCACCAGTTGACTTATAGGAGAAGAGAGAGAACTCACCAAGGGAAATTTTTATTGGCCTGTCCTGGAAGTGGTACGTGATACTTTCATCTACGTTTTATTGGCCAGAACTCAGTCATGAGGCCACACTAACTGCATGCAATATCAGGAAATATAGTTTGTCTTTGTGCCCAGGAGAAAAAGGAAATGAATTAGGTCAACAGTTAGCCAGTCTGTTACTATCTGGGATATCTAAGTGTAATACCTTAATTGTACATATGACAGGAGTAAAGTTCAAAAAGATAGAAGTGACTTGTCCAAGGTACACTTATTGGCGGAGTGGTGACTACAACCCAGCTTCACAGTTATCTCTAACATATTATTTGTTTTTATCCGTAAATACTAGATTATTATTATTTTTTTCTGAATTACCTTCCCCCACCCCCGGCCCACTGGCATGCAAGTTCCCTGACCAGGGATTGAACCTGTGGCCCCTACAGTGGAAGCACGGAGTCTTAACCACTGGACCACCAGGGAAGTCCCTAGGTTGAGTATCTTTAAAAGAGAAGTACTCCCCCCTTTAAACATAGCTATAATGCTATTATCATACACCTTCAGAAATCAATAGTAATTCCTTAATATTATGGAGTTTTATTGTTGCTGTTTTGTCAATTTATTCGCCACCACCGCCACCCCTGCGCCCCCTGCCGCAGTTTTCCAGTTTTTTTAGCTTGCTTTGTATTCTGCTTGGTCTTCATAGGTGCTGTTGAATCTGGCTACATGTCTTTTCTAAGTTTTGGAAATTCTTGCCTGTTATCTCTTCACACATTGTTTTTGTTCCATTCTTTCTTTCCTTCTGGGATACCAATTACACGTATGTTAAAATTTTTTTTAAAAACATTCTGTGTTTTCTGATGAGATTAAGTGCATTCAGGGTGGTATGGCTGTAGACTGTTCTTTTCTGTATTTTCTGTCTTTCTGCTTTCTGTACTTTAGTCTGGATATTTTTTTCTGATCCTTTTTCCAGACCACTAATTCTCTCTTCAGGTAATTTTGATATCCTGTTAACACCATCCACTGGGGTGTTAGTTTTAATTACTCTGTTTTTCAGTTCTAGAATTTCCATTTGGTTCTTTTTTTTAATAGTCTAGTTCTCTGGCTTAATTCTGAGTCTTGCCTTTCATTATCTCTAATATCTTAAACATAAATTTTTCATTTTATTTATTTTTTATTATTATTTTTCTTTCCAATTTTTTTTTTTTTGTGTGGTACGCAGGCCTCTCACTGTTGTGGCCTCTCTCGTTGCAGAGCACAGGCTCTGGACGCACAGGCTCAGTGGCCATGGCTCATGGGCCTAGCCGCTCCATGGCATGTGGGATCCTCCCGGACTGGGGCACAAACCCGCGTCCCCTGCATCGGCAGGTGGACTCTCAACCACTGCGCCACCAGGGAAGCCCTCCTTCCAGTTTTACTGATATATAATTGACATACAGCACTGTATAAGTTTAAGGTGCACAGTATAATGATTTGACTTACATACATCATGAAATGATTACCTCAATAAGTTCAGTGAACATCCATCATCTCATATAGATAAAAATTAAAGAAGTAGAAAAGAAGTATTTTTTCTTGTGGTGAGAAGTCTTAGGATTTACTGTCAACACCTTTCATATATAACATACAGCAGAGTTGTATTTATCACGTTGTACATTATATCCCTAGTACTTATTTATCTTATAACTGGAAGTTTGTACCTTTTGACTGTCTTCATCCAATTCCCGTCACGTTACGCTCCATCTCTGGTAACCACAGACCTGAACTCTTTTTCTTTGAGTTTTATATGTAATATTTAAAAATTTTATGTCTGATAACTTCATTATCTAGATCTCCTGTGAGGATTGTTTGTTTTTCTTTAGGTTTTCAGTTAAGTTACCTTACCTTGTCATTATTTACCTGGTTATATATGTCATTGAGTGGTGGGCATTGTATATGAGAAATAGTATTGATTAACTAGAGATCTAGGACAATGGTATCTTTCTGCAGAGAATTTGTATATTTGTTTTTGGGTAGGTGGTTGGGCAGTGGGCACTAGCAATCCTAGAACATCTTACTCTAGTGAGAGAGTGTGAGGATTCAGTGCCGGGTTTCAGCTCCTGGGAGATTTTCTCGTAATTCTTTGATTTCACCTTTAATTTTATGTATAGCCTTTTGTGGCAACAATCCAGAGCCTCGTGGTTTACCAGACTCCTTAGGAACCTTAGAGGGCTTTTGGTGCTAGTTTTTGCTCTCTTAACCCTACAAGTGTTTTAAACACCCTGCTTAGCTTCTCAGCTTTCTTTACTAGAATCGTCAGTCATCTCCGGGGAAAAGCAGCCCTGTTACCTCTCCTGGAAGTTCTGATACACAGTTTACTGGCGTTGTTCTTCCAGTCAGCTCAAAGTTCTAGTTCTTTTTCCTGTGAGTTGTTAAGCTAGATCTGCTGTTCATCCTGTTGCCCATCTTGCCACTGTTACGAGTTCCTCTTTTTAAATGAAATGCTGACTCCGTTTCACCTTCATTTCATTTCATGTTGTTTTAGTCACTGTAGTGAACGTGTGTCTTTTGTTCCAGAGTCAGGTGTTGATTTTAACCATATACATTGAGGTCTTGTCATCCTTTTCCTCTCCTTCAAATTTATTTTGCTGTTTTACTTTTACCAGTTGCAGCTTAAATAAAACGATTGAGGTTGGGAGACTGGGAGGGGAGTTGAAGTTTGAAATGCAGATGTTTGGGATAGGTAATGGCCATCTCATTGATTCTGAAGATCAGCCTGTGGGTTTGTTTGACTTAGATGAAAGTGAAGAGGATGAAGATGATTTGTTGCAGAGGACTGGGAATTTCATATCAACATCAACCTCTCTTCCTAAAGGAATCTTAAAGGTGAGAATCCGTAAAATTGGGTCAATCCAACTAATTACCTCTGAAATCCAATATACTTCCCAGTTACAAATACATGGATTCTTGTTATCTGTGGGATTAAATGTGCTTGCTGTCATTTTGCCTTGGTAAATATTCATGCTAGGTTTTTTACCTTTTGCAAAAACGAGATGAAATTATGTTCCCAGGAATTTTTTAGGAACGTCACTTGATCCCTCCTTTTGCATCTCCTGTCCCTCTGTTGGCCCAGCCTTGTTCACGCTGCTCTCATCTCTCGCCCGATGCATAGCGACAGCTTCGCGGCTGGACTCTCCACTTCCACTTTCCTTCTTTCTAAGCCGTTCTTCCTATAGTAGCCTGAGGGATCTTCTAAAAAGAAAATAGCACGCCCTGTCACTTTTCATTGCTCTTTGAAAACTTCTGAATTCCTCACCATAGTCTACACTGCCCTTCACAGGATCTGGCCTTTGCCTACGTCTTCAACTTCATCTGATGCCTTTTCCTCTTATTCCTTACTCGTGCCACACAGGCCTTCTTTCTGTTTCTTGCACATGCCAAGTTCTTTCTTGCCCCTGAACCTTTGCTCTTGCTCATCCCTCCATGTGTTCTTTAAGCACTGCCAGTGGCCAACTCATTCTTACGTTTTTTTTTTTTTTTGCGGTACGCGGGCCTCTCACTGTTGTGGCCTCTCCCGCTGCGGAGCACAGGCTCCAGATGCACAGGCTCAGCGGCCATGGCTCACGGGCCCAGCCGCTTCACGGCATGTGGGATCCTCCCGGACCGGGGCACGAACCCTTGTCCCCTGCATCAGCAGGCGGACTCCCAACCACTGCGCCACCAGGGAAGCCCTCATTCTTACTTTTCTGCTTACATGATGCCCTAGAAATGTCTTTCTTCGCCATCTTACCTAAAGTGGCACCTTTCTGCTCACATGATGCCCTAGAAATGTCTTTCCTTGCCATCCTATCTGAAGTGGCTTACTCTAGTTACTGTCTAACTCATCACTGTGTCTCAGTTGTCTATTGTGGTAACCAAGTGCCTACCCAGCACTTGCTTCAGTTAAATATATGTCAAATGAACAGTTCTCTCTTTGATATAATTTTCCCCATTTTAAAATGGTAGCATGCGAATTTAGATGGGGAGGGGGGACCTTATTATGGTAAATTATTAGAGTGATTCTGTCTCTCCCTACCCTGTGCAGATAATTCATTTAGCTCCTCATAGGGTGAATTCACCTCCATTGAAAATGTAGTCACCACAAAAATTTATCTTGAGGGGCTACAAAGAAAACATCATATGATACTGTGTTTTTTATGTAATTGCATTTTTAATGTAGAGGAAGCCCCCGAAAAATGGATTCTTGTATGGTAAAGCACTGTACTAGAGTACTAGTTGGTAGCAGAGCTGTGGTCTTCTGGTTACTCTTCCAATGCACTTTCTTCTGCATTGTAAACTACTTTATAATGTCTTCATGCTTTAAAGAAAATAATGTTAACCCATTCGAATTGATAAAATTTCAGCTTTATTTTTCTGTAGATGAAGCACTGCCAGCATGCTAATGCTGAACGTCCTACTACTGCTCGGATCTCGTCTGTGCAGTTTCATCCTCGTGCACAGGTTGTGATGGTCGCTGGACTAGATAATGCTGTATCGCTATTTCAGGTATGCATTTTTTTTTTTTTTTGCGGTACGCGGGCCTCTCACTGTTGTGGCCTCTCCCATTGCGGAGCACAGGCTCCGGATGCGCAGGCTCAGCGGCCATGGCTCACAGGCCCAGCCGCTCTGCGGCATGTGGGATCTTCCCGGACCAGGGCACGAACCCATATCCCCTGCATCAGCAGGCGGACTCTCAACCACTGCACCACCAGGGAAGCCCTCATTCTTACTTTTCTGCTCACATAACGCCCTAGAAATGTCTTTCCTCGCCATCTTACCTAAAGTGGCACCTTTCTGCTCACATGATGCCCTAGAAATGTCTTTCCAGGGAAAGACACTGCACCACCAGGGAAGCCCCAGGTATGCATTTTTAAATGAAGACTTGTAGGGACTTCCCTGGTGGCGCAGCGGTTAAGAATCTGCCCGCCAGTGCAGGGGACACGGGTTTGATCCCTGGTGCTGGAAGATCCTACATGCCGCAGAGCAGCTAAGCCCATGCACCACAACTACTGAGCCTGTGCTCTAGAGCCCGTGAGCCACAACTACTGAGTCCACGTGCCACAACTACTGAAACCCATGTGCCTAGAGCCCTTGCTCCGCAACAAGAGAAGCCACCACAATGAGAAGCCCGTGCACTGCAATGAAGAGTAGCCCCCACTCGCTGCAACTAGAGAAAGTCCATGCGCAGCAACGAACACCCACCGCAGCCAAAAATAAATAAAATAAATAAATTAAAAAAAAAAGACTTGTAGTGAAAAGTGTTTACAATCAGCATACATGGTCTGTGGAAATAATCAAAAGGAATATTTTGTACTTCCTTATAGGTTGATGGAAAAACAAATCCTAAAATTCAGAGCATCTATTTGGAAAAGTTTCCAATCTTTAAAGCTTGTTTTAGTGCTAATGGAGAAAAGGTTTTAGCCACGAGTACTCACAGCAAGGTTCTTTATGTCTATGATATGCTGGCTGGAAAGCTAATTCCTGTGCATCAAGTAAGAGGTAAGGTTTCTAATGAACATATAGCTGACACACACCTCCCTCCCCCCCAGCCCATAGTTGAGTTTGTTTAACAGTATTTGCAACCATTTTTTTCCTCCCCATAGAATTATTAAAAATAAGGGTTTCTTTGGTTTTACTATTTGGAAAATGTGTTGTTGCGATAACATGTTTGAATGAAAAAAGTGAACTGACTTTTTACTGAGTACCTATGGGAAGAAAATCATAATTTGCAAATATATATTCCCCTAGACCAGAAAAGCAGTTGCAAATACTTGGCTGTAAAATTAGCAGTTGCTGCAGCAGAAAGAACATGAGCCTGGGAGCTAGAAGACCTGGGTTCTACTTCCTTGGACAAATTATTTCACTCCTCTGAGCTGAAATTTGGGTGCTCTCCAGTTCTTCTGCTGTTTGTTATAATACAATTTTGGTTTACATTTAAAGGAAATAAAGCACTGCTTTTGGAATTTGTAATGTATTTTGAAGAATGGACTACTTAAAAAATACATCTTTTTTTATCAGATGAAAATTTCTTTCCTCTGCCTTATCTCTTCTTCTGCATTCTCCTCAAAAATATAATGCCACCTTCATGAATCCTTTGGGAACTAAAGTCCTTGTAATGAAATTGGTTGGGTTAACATTATGAATCTTGGGAGGTGGTGTTGTCATATGCTACAGCTTGCTGGCAGTCTCCCTGTTAAATTGCACATATGTGGGGCTGTAAGGGTTACAGGTTGCTCTGTACAGCCTTTTTTCTGCTAGTGGTTAAAAGTGAGTAAGGCCAACTTTAGAAACATTTATGAAGTTTATTTTCAGTGTTTCCGGTCTTGTCTTTCCTGTGTTCCTGACACTTTCAGTGATCCTTTCCAAGGGGGGTTTTAATTTATCTATTTATGCTTTAAATCAATGCTTCTCAAACATTAATGTGCATATGAATCGCCTGGGGATCTTGTTAAAATGCAGACTCTGATTCTGTTGTTTTGAGGCGGCCTGATTCTGCATTTCTAACAAGTTCTCAGATGCTGCTGATGCTACTGGTCCATGGACTTCCCTTTGAGTTGGAAAACCTTAAACTGTCTCCCCATATTGAAATAGAAAACAACATGTAGTAGTTATTATCCTTAAATGTCATTCCACTAATCAAAAGGAATGTGCTCTGGTCTTTCCTTGCCTTGCATCCTCTTGGGGAAAGCAAACCAGGGGTGGCTGAGATCCAGTAGTTAGTGATATGTACTGTGGATCTGCTGGTATGCCGGGGTGTGTATCTGATCACCGGATTCTTCTAAGACATGGCATTTATCTTTGCCTTTTAATATTTTTCCTTCTCTTTCCTCAATAAGCATAACTTGGTAATAATGATAATTATAATAGTAATGGTAAACCAAATGTATTTCTTCTCGTGGTGTTATGCTATTGAATATAATTCTCAGTCTCGTGATTATAAAACTATCAATAACTCAATTAATTAAGGACAGTAGAACAAGGGGGAAAATTGCTGACAAGTTAGGATGTGCAAGCCTTACGTGTATGTGAGCTCTTGGTTCTTGCAAATGCAAGTCTGAAAAATGAAGAATTCAGAATTGATGCATTCTGAAGAATTCCGCTTTGATGGTTCCTTCCACTAACCTGTCAGGGCTTGTAAAGTGGGGTCCATGGACTCTCAAAATTCAGGGGTCTGTGAAGCTGGATAGGAAAAACATTCCATCTTTATTTTCACTAATCTCTAAATGAAATTTAGCATTTCCTTCGGTTACGAAAGTTTTAAACAACCATTATTTTTTTTTTTTTTTTTTTTTTTTTTTTTTTTTTTGCGGTACGTGGGCCTCTCACTGTTGTGGCCTCTCCCGTTGCGGAGCACAGGCTCCGGATGCACAGGCTCAGCGGCCATGGCTCACGGGCCCAGCTGCTCCGCGGCATATGGGATCCTCCCGGACCGGGGCACGAACCCGTATCCCCTGCATCGGCAGGCGGACTCTCAACCACTGCGCCACCAGGGAGGCCCACAACCATTATTTTGAGAAGGGTATCATACACTTCACCAGACTGGCACACAGAAAGGTTAAGAACCACAGATTACTATTTCAAAGTCCAGAAGCAGTTTCTGTTGCATCATTTAGAAGGACAGTTCTTTTATCTATATCCATCTGTGCCGGGTCTTAGTTGTGGCATGTGGGATCTTTGTTGCAGCATGAGAGATCTTCATTGCGGCGTGCGGGAATCTTTTAGTCGTGGCATGCGGACTCTTAGTCCTGGCACGCGGACTCTTATTTGTGGCACGCGGAATCTAGTTCACTGACCAGGGATCGAACCTGGGCTGCCTGCATTGGGAGCACCGAGTCTTAACCACTGCACCAGCAGGGAAGTCCCTAGAAGGACAGTTCTTTTTTTTTTTTTTTTTTTTTTTAAGATTTATTTATTTAATTTTATTTTTGGCTGCATTGGGTCTTAGTTGTGGCACACGGGATCTTCGTTGAGGCATGTGGGATCTTCTCTTGCGGCGTGCAGTCTTCTCTCTAGTCGTGGCGTGCGGGATTTCTCTCTCTAGTTGTGGTGCGTGGGACATGGGCTCCAGAGCGCGTGGGCTCTGTAGTTTGCAGCATGCAGGCTCTCTAGTTGAGGTGCCCGAGCTCAGTAGTTGCGGTGCGTGGGCTTAGTTGCCCCGAGGCATGTGGGATCTTAGTTCCCTGATCAGGGATCTAACCCCTGTCCCCTGCATTGCAAGGTGGATTCTTTACCACTGGACCGCCAGGGAAGTCCCAGAAGGGCAGTTCTTAAGGCAGCTGTCTTGTTCTAGGAAAACACAAAGAATTTAACCATTTGGGAATCCAGTTAGTTTGTCAGGCAGCCATTTTGATTTATAGGCATATGGTCATTGCTGAGCCTTAGTTTTCTCTTTCTGTAAACTCAAGTGTTCTAAAATATTAAAATAATTTTTTAGAAGATTGTAACTAAGCACCACCTGCCACTTGGTAAATGCTCAGTCATTGGTAACTGCTGTCATTGTTAAGAACAGCATATAATCTATCTGATCACAATCAGTTCACTTCCCATCCTGAGGAATTTGGCTCTATTCTAGTTAAATTGGCCATTCTTTTTCTTATCTATTAGTTGCTCAGCAGTTGACCTAAAAATCTCATTCCTGGGACTTCCTGGCGGTCCAGTGGTTAAGACTCCGTGCTTCCAATGCAGGGGGCGTGGGTTCGATCCCTGGTCTGGGAACGAAGATCCCACATGCTGTGTGGGGTGGCCAAAAAAAAAAAAAAAACAACTCATTCCCTAATCCATAGAAACATTTATACTTGACATCTTTAAAGCTCTGTATCTTCTTTCTCAAGGCCACGTTATAAATTTTGTCTGGCTTCTATTTTGAAAGGTCTAGCTTTTATAAAAAGCAATTGTAATATTGAAATTAGCATTTATTATCACTGTTCCTTTGTGAAGTCAGAAGTAAAATGCTATGTACATATAACTGGTGTACAGTACACTGTAAGCTTTGGGTAAAAATATGGTTATCTTATTTTTCCAATTAATTGATAAAGTAAACTGTTTGTCCTTATTTGTTGGAATTCTAGTACTTCCTTCTTGAAGACAACCCCCTTTCCTGAATTACCCCCAAACAACAGGCTTACTCAGGCCAAAAACATAAGGTCTTTCACTGCAGGCAGAGAGCAGTGGACTGTGTAAAGAGTCCTCTGGCATTTTGCCTCTGTTGCTGCCATCCTGGGTCTGTGTTCACACTGGTCCCACACAGTATGAGGGAAGTTTGTTTACTGTTGCCCTTGTGACACCTGTGCAGTCTGCAGTCTTCCAGGACTGTGGTGGTGCCCAGCTGTAGGCTCCAAGGTGAACACTTTGAGCTCTGTCTTGCATTCCCACTGTGCTCTTAGGATTGGGTCTGGAGGGGTTTCCAGAACTAACCTCCCTTCTCTGCTTCATCATGTAATGATATTTTCCCTATGTTTGGAGCTGTTTCTTTCTGTATGCTGTAGTCAGTATATAATGCTTGCCTAAAATTTGGGATGAATATTACCCGTAGTAGGACTAGAGTCATTGTGAAGAAGATGGTCATCCCTAGCAGAAGTAACCCTAGTGATTGGAAATATGTGTCTGGATTGATTCCAGTCAAGGAAGCTAGGATGTAGTCTCTTGGTGGGTGGGGCTGGAGTGGGAGGCCCAGTTTTGTAGTATTGTGAACCCTCTAGACAAAGACTGTTAGTAGCACAGAGATGGTCTGTGGGACCTTTAACTATCATTTTCCTGTGGGGAAACAAGAACTCTTCACTGGATTTTTCTAAATTCTTTTTTCTGATTAATATTCTAACTTAGCGATATGCTCACATGGTGCAAAAGTCCAGTGCGTACCAGTGAGTGGATGGTGACAATTCTCTTCCGCTCTGTCACCCTGGAAGCGTAGCTAGTTACACTTTTGTATCCTTTCTATTAGGCAACTTGTTAATGGGTAAGTTGGCTCTATAAGCAAGTTAATATCAGAAGGGTCTCCTGCCTAGTCAGTTTGAGCCTTTTAGGGAAAGGAACATGTCCCATTATAAATAAGTAAACTGACATCTGGTCTATATACTTAGCTCATGTGATTTGGTTACATGAGTCTTGAGAAGCTAATCAACTTTTTTTTAACATCTTTATTGGAGTATAATTGCTTTACAATGGCGTGTTAGTTTCTGCTTTATAACAAAGTATTTCAGTTATACATATACATATGTTCCCATATCTCTTCCCTCTTGTGTCTCCCTCCCTCCCACCCTCCCTATCCCACCCCTCTAGGTGGTCACAAACCACCGAGCTGATCTCCCTGTGCTATGCGGCTGATTCCCACTAGCTATTTTATGTTTGGTAGTGTATATATGTCCATGCCACTCTCTCACTTTGTCACAGCTTACCCTTCCCCCTCCCCATATCCTCAAGTCCATTCTCTAGTAGGTCTGTGTCTTTATTCCTGTCTTGCCCCTGGATTCTTCATGTCCTTTTTTGTTTTTTTCCCTTAGATTCCATATATATGTGTTAGCATACGGTATTTGTCTTTCTCTTTCTTACTTACTTCACTCTGTATGACAGACTCTAGGTCCATCCACCTCACTACAAATAACTCAATTTCATTTCTTTTCATGGCTGAGTAATATTCCATTGTATATATGTGCCACATCTTCTTTCTCCATTCATCTCTTGATGGACACTTAGGTTGCTTCCACGTCCTGGCTATTGTAAATAGAGCTGCAGTGAACATTTTGGTACATGACTCTTTTTTTTTTTAATTAATTAATTTTATTTTATTTTATTAATTAATTAATTTATTTTTTGCGGTACGCGGGCCTCTCACTGTTGTGGCCTCTCCCGCTGCGGAGCACAGGCTCTGGATGTGTAGGCTCAGCGGCCATGGTTCATGGGCCCAGCCGCTCCGCGGCATGTGGTATCTTCCCGGACTGGGGCACAAACCCGTGTCCCCTGCATCGGCAGGCAGACTTTCAACCACTGTGCCACCAGGGAAGCCCTAATTTATTTTTTAATATATTTTTTTCATGACTCTTATTGAATTCTGGTTTTCTCAGGGTATATGCCCAGTAGTGGGATTGCTGGATCGTATGGTAGTTCTATTTTTAGTTTCTTAAGGAACCTCCATACTGTTCTCCATAGTGGCTGTATCAATTTACATTCCCACCAACAATGCAAGAGTGTTCCCTTTTCTCCACACCCTCTCCAGCATTTATTGTTTCTAGATTTTTTGATGATGGCCATTCTGACTGGTGTGAGATGATGTCTCATTGTAGTGTTGATTTGCATTTCTCTAATGGTTAATGATGTTGAGCATTCTTTCATGTGTTTGTTGGCAGTCTGTATATCTTCTTCGGAGAAATGTCTATTTAGGTCTTCTGCCCATTGTTGGGTTTGGGTGGTTTCATTGATGTTGAGCTGCATGTAAATTTTGGAGATTAATCCTTTGTCAGTTGCTTCATTTGCAAATATTTTTTACCATTTTGAGGGTTGTCTTTTGGTCTTGTTTATGGTTTCCTTTGCTGTGCAAAAACTTTGAAGTTTCATTAGGTCCCATTTGTTTAGTTTTGTTTTTATTTCCATTGCTCTAGGAGGTGGGTCAAAAAGGATCTTGCTGTGATTTATGTCACAGAGTGTTCTGCCTATGTTTTCCTCTAAGAGTTTGATAGTTTCTGGCCTTACGTTTAGGTCTTTAATCCATTTTGAGTTTATTTTTGTGTACGGTGTTAGGGAGTGTTCTAATTTCATACATTTACACGTACCTGTCCAGTTTTGCCAGTACCACTTATTGAAGAGGTTGTCTTTTCTCCACTGTATATTCTTGCCTCCTTTATCAAAGATAAGGTGACCAGGGCTTCCCTGGTGGCGCAGTGGTTGAGAGCCTGCCTGCCGATGCAGGGGACATGGGTTCGTGCCCCAGTCCAGGAAGATCCCACATGCCGCGGAGCGGCTAGGCCCGTGAGCCATGGCTGCTGAGCCTGCGCATCTGGAGCCTGTGCTTCGCAATGGGAGAGGCCACAGCAGTGAGAGGCCCGTGTACCGCAAAAAAAAAAAAAAAAAAAAGAAAAAAAAAAGATAAGGTGACCATATGTGTGTGGGTTTATCTCTGGGCTTTCTATCCTGTTCCATTGATCTATATTTCTGTTTTTGTGCCAGTACCATTACTGTCTTGATTACTGTAGCTTTGTAGTATAGTCTGAAGTCAGGGAACCTGATTCCTCCAGCTCTGTTTTTTGTTCTCAAGATTGCTTTGGCTATTCGGGGTCTTTTGTGTTTCCATACAAATTGTGATATTTTTTGTTCTAGTTCTGTGAAAAATGCCAGTGGTAGTTTGATAGGGATTGCTTTAAATCTGTAGATTGCTTTGGGTAGAAGAGTCATTTTCACAATGTTGATTCTTCCAGTCCAAGAACATGGTATATCTCTCCATCTATTTGTATCATCTTTAATTTCTTTCATCAGTGCATACAGGTCTTTTGTCTCCTTAGGTAGGTTTATTTCTAGATATTTTATTCTTTTTGTTGCAATGGTAAATGGGAGGGTTTTCTTAATTTCACTTTCAGATTTTTCATCATTAGTGTATAGGAATGCCAGAGATTTCTGTGCATTAATTTTGTATCCTGCTGCTTTACCAAATTCATTGTTTAGCTCTAGTAGTTTTCTGGTAGCATCTTTAGGATTCTCTGTGTATAGTATCGTGCCATCTGCAAACAGTGACAGCTTTACTTCTTCTTTATCAACTCTTGAATACACTACTGACACATGGTTTTGGTTTGTTTTTTCTTTTTGATCCACAGAGTTAAGAATTAGACTCCCATTCATCATGGGATGTTTAGTAGGTGGCTAGCAACTAGTGTCTGCATGTTACTGTGTTTTAGCTGTCTCTGTGTCGGTGTATTTTCCTTCTGGTCATGAACGTTTTGACAGAGAAGTATAATTTACCCTTTCAGTTACTGACAGGTATTACTGTTTACATTTGGAAAATTAGTTGATAAGTTTACTGGTTGGAGAGCTGGCTCTCAGGCCTGTAATTAGAATGGTAAATGTTAACCAAGGCAAAGAACAGAAGTTTGCTAAGCATTTTGTAGTGACCTTGTATTTCGGTAATACTCAATGATGCATGGGGTCAGAGTTATTCAGAGTCTGAGCCCATGTTTTATTTAAGGCACTTAAAAAGTAAGAAACTCTCAATTGTCAGTGGAAGCTTTACTGCAGACCATTAATCTTTATTGATTCATCTCCTTAGGTTTGAAGGAGAAGATAGTGAGGAGCTTCGAAGTCTCCCCAGATGGATCCTTTTTGCTTATAAATGGTGTTGCTGGATATTTTCACTTGCTGTCAATGAAGGTGAACCATTATTAGCTGTTGCTTGTTCTGCTAGGATAAGACATTAGTGTAGGGATGGTCTTGAACCATAACTCATGGTGTCCTTAAATCTGCATCTCAATTAGAGGAACATATTGAGACTTGGGGAGAAGTTGTGGGCAGTTTGGGAAGAATTTTTTTTTTTGAGGGTAGGGAAAAACAAAGTTGAGTAGGTGCTACAAAATAGAGAACTAGATTGCTTTTATTCTGCACATTGTGATTCTTCTTTGCAGCACCTAGCAATTTGATAAGTAATATTTATTGTTCTTCCAGACTAAAGAGCTAATTGGTAGTATGAAAATTAATGGAAGGATTGCAGCATCCACATTCTCTTCGGATAGTAAGAAAGTATATGCATCTTCAGGTAAGTTAAGTTAATGACAAGATGATCCGAAGCTTCTTTGAAGCTTTGGGTGTGTTTAAATACCAACTTTAACCAAAACTGGGTTTGATTTTAGACTTTTTTGTGTTAGTGAGAAAATCATTTTTATTTTTACAATTCATTTTTCATTGCTGTTTGCCTTCTCATTTACTAACTAGTAGTGGTGAAGGATTAACCGCTTAACATGCACTGTTTGGGGAAAAGATGGGAAGAAAAGGCATTTTATTTAATTAATTAATTTTTGACTATGTTGGGTCTTTGTTGCTACACGTGGGCTTTCTCTAGTTGCGGCAGGCGGGGGCTGCTCTTCGTTGTGGTGCGTGGGCTTCTCACTGCAGTGGCTTCTCTTGCAGAGCACGGGCTCTAGGTGCATGGGCTTCAGTAGTTGCGGCATGCGAGCTCAGTAGTTGTGGCTTGCGGGCTCTAGAGCACAGACTCAGTAGTTTTTGGTGCACGGGCTTAGTTGCTCCGCGGCATGTGGGATCCTCCCAGACCAGGGATCAAACCCGTGTCTTCTGCGTTGGCAGGCGGATTCTTAACCACTGTGCCGTCAGGGAAGTCCCCAGAAAATGCATTTTAAAAGATGTCTTATTCTGAGACTTTCTTTCTTTTTGGAAGTTACTTAAAATCATCACTTCTTTTCTTTTAGCCTCTTTTGACTTGGATAATGTTTGGAATTTTCTTCATTATTGACAGAAAACAATTCTGATCTCATCCTGACATTTCTTTAGTACTACCAACCAATCCTTTATCATTCCTGACAGTCTCTAATCTTGTCCTTTTCTGCTGGCTTTGCTGACTGTCCTGTGACTCTTACGCCTTTTCCTAGAGGATCTTGGGGACCATCACAAGCTCAGCGTAGCTCATGCTGTTTGGTAGTGGGAGGCATTAGAGTGGTTCTGCCAGTGAGTAGTAGTCTTCAATCTATTCAAAAACTTTTTTTAAAAAAAGGATTAAGTTTAGCATTGACTTTAATTTTTGTTTTGGTTTTGGCCCAGAATCAAACTTTCACAAGGTTGAGTTACTTACATTTGTATGTTTTTAATCCAATAATAGAAGAATGTCATCAGCATATATAGTCTCTATTAATTAATATGCTAGGTTTTATGAGGGGTAAGGAATAAATATAGGTTCAGAGAAATAATGTTCCTAATGAAATGGCCCTTGGATCTTGGGAGAGTCAGAGCTGGGGAGAAGAGTTGAAAGGGTCAGCACAGGTACTGAGATTTGGTTATATGAATTGGATATAGATGTTAAATATTTACCAATTAGGTTAGGACCATGGAGGTCTAATTTACCATAAGAAGAAAGGTCCTAAAATCAGAGAAGGAGTAATCAGAAGTTGAGCCTTGGTAAGTTAGGTGTTACCTGTCTTTTGATTGGTGTTCTCCCCCCTCCCCTTCCTCCTTTCCTCCTTCTGTAAGGAGTGATTTATGTGATTGGCATCATATTGTTCATATTTATTGTTTTATATATATAAAGAATATTTTGATAGGAGTGTTGAAGAAAGAATTTACCTTTTATCTTTTCAGCTGAACCAGTTTTTTCTTTTTGTTTTCTCTTGGATTAATTATTGCTTCTTAAGTCAACATCAACTTGTGGCCATCTAATACACTCGCTTTCTAGATGGTCTTCCTGCCCTTGATCCCTTCCGTTGCCATTTTAGTCTGTTGCTAGCTAGGCTGATCTTTAAACCCCTTCCTTTATTGTACCATTGCCCTACAGACAGACATAAAGCTTCTAAAATTTGAGCCTATTAAATTTTTTCTAAATACATTTTTTACTTCTACCTAACCTAAACCCTTATGCCAGCCTGGGAAATTTTGTTTCTTAATGAAATAGCTAAAGCAGTGAGATTCATTGAATTCTCATTGGAAGGATAATAGTATAGAAGGGTGAATGTTAGAGCAATATCCACAGAAAAAGAAAGAGATGAAATACATGAGTGAGGAGCCACCTTTGAGATGGGTATAGGGTCATTCTACACATCTATAATGGGTGTGAGGAAGGGGGTGATCATCAAGATTGAGTGTATAGGAGAGAGAGAAGGAGACTGATCTTGGCACTTAGGTGGCCATTTCTATCATGAAAATATTTGTGTTCTCATCAGATTTAATATCCTTTATCTTTCACACATTCTCCCTTCTCTAAACTATTTGTGCTTATTACAATAAATTATCCATACCTCCTTAATTAAACTATAAATTCCTTTTGGTCTGGATCAGTTCATTCTTCATTTCCTCCTCTGTCGTCAGCTTCATCATCAGTATGGTATCTAAATCACCTAGCCTTACATGTTAGGTACTCTGATACCTCTTGATAGATGTTGGAAAACCTTTGCTGGTGGGTTTTTTGTTTTTTTTTCAAATATTGCGCCAATAATTTATCTGAGTGAAATGTAGAAACTTTTTCTGAAAGTTCAACTCAAGCCAAGAGTTTGTGATTTTCACTCTAAACCTAAAGATACTGTTTATTAATGACTAATGAGGATGTAGTTTTCTATATATGAAAATGTATACAAGAAACATTTTTAGGCCAGTTTTCTAGACCTAGGACAATTATAGTATATAGTAGGTCTTTATTTGTAGTATCTTGTACTATTAAAGAGGGACTAAGAATGGTCAGTTCACTTGCCTTTCAAGTTTAAAACAAAATTAACCAAACACATTTTTTGGCTGTTTCATTCAGGGGATGGAGACGTTTATGTTTGGGATGTGAACTCTAGGAAGTGCCTTAACAGATTTGTTGATGAAGGCAGTTTATATGGATTAAGCATTGCCACATCTAGGAATGGACAGTATGTGGCTTGTGGGTAAGTAAACGGAGGTTCTGGTAACCTTTAATCACCTTTTGCTAATGAGAAAATATTAAAGAATTGAGGGGCTTCCCTGGTGGCGCAGTGGTTAAGAATCCGCCTGCCAGTGCAGGGGCATGGGTTCAAGCCCTGGTCCGGGAAGATCCACATGCCGTGGAGCAACTAAGCCCGTGTGCCGCAACTACTGAGCCTGAACTCTAGAGTCCATGAGCCACAACTACTGAAGCGCGTGCGCCTAGAGCCCCTGCTCCTCAAGAAGAGAAGCCACCGCGAGGAGAAGCCCGCACACCACTACAAAGAGTAGCCCCCGCTTGCTGCAACCAGAGAAAGCTCGTGCACAGCAACGAAGACCCAACGTAGCCAAAAATAAAATTTATAAATTTATAAATAAATTTATAAAAAGAAAGAAAAAAAAAAGAATTCAATATACTGAATGATGCCTAGTAGTTCTGTTTATAAACTAGTAATATGAAATTAATAAACCCAGGTCTTACATTTTATTGTCTTAATAATATTTGTTAATATTTGTGTTTAATAATATTAACGGCAGTTTTTCAGCTCTTTAGCAAAGAAAATACTGGACTACCTTATGTTATGGTGTGTTTTCTTATGTTTGAAATATTTGTTTGATTTAAGTCTTAAAGATACTTAAAGCATTTTTGCCTTTAGCTAGCTAGGTGGTATAAACCAAAAACATGTTTTTTGGGAACACTGTTGTTAGTATTATAGAGACTTTGAAAATATTACCTACAACATGTTATTGTGTCATTGCTGAAAAAAATGGTTATTACACTGGGGCAAAGATGGCCTTATTGTCCTACTTGATTTTAAAGATGCAGGGTGGGAGGAGGGGGTATTGGATAGTTGCCTGTAATTCTAAACGATTTTACCTACCAAATCACTAATGAGCACCTGTAATTTTAGAACTTGGCCCGAGAAGTCGATCTTCATGACTTTCTTGGACTAAACACAGTTGATCCATAAAGAGATTTCAAATCCTCCCTTGGTGGGAGGTCGGTCCAGCGGGCCTTGCTGTCATAGCATACTCGCCACTGGTTCTTCACTTCACTCCCTCCTTCAAAGGTTAAAATTGGGGAAACTGCTTGTAAATATCCCTGTCACCATTTGGAAATTGGTCAGCAGCTACCTTGGGGCCTGGGAAGAAAGGAAAGTGGAACCAGGCTGTGGAGCTTGGAGGCCAGGCTAACGTCTCGTGGGTCTGCCATAGGCAGTAGGACAGCCTGAGCCCCGCGTTGCTAGAGCACTGTGCACTATGGTAGTAGTTCGTGAGTAGCAGGTCTTCGGAGACCAAAGCTCCTTTAGAATGAAGACTGGTATTTAGATTAAGTATAAATAATTTTAAGCAGACCTGCTTTTGCCTTTATGTGGGAAAGAGTAAGTGCACAAACATAACCTTCACTCAAATCTGTGAAGTTCATCTTTTTCTAGTCCTTGCCTCTCTTTTTTGTATCACTTTTTATGAATCCCCTTTGAAGAGCCCAAAGAGGAAAGAATCTAGTATTAGTCGTTTAAACTCATTTGATTTGAATTCCCTTTCAGTGTAATTGAATTCTGATGTGCTTGGTCAAAGACCATTATTAGGTTTTTATTGTTAAACCTGGAAAGAAAGGCCTTAACCCTTGTTAGAGGAATTTCCCATGTTATCAGACAGGCGGGGAAGAGCTAGTGGTGGAATCAGGGCAGAGGTAGGAGAAACTGAACTCGCTTGACTGGTTGGCTGGCTGCTCCTTCCCTTCCTCCCACCTCCCTCTCTTTCCCCTCTCCATGTACTGGTGTGAAATTTCTCTATCCTGGACTTTGCTGCTGGGAATTAACTCCTCCCTTGATCTCAGAATTCATCTGATAGTGTCTATTAACTCTTCTCAGGGTCCTGGCATAAAGTGGATGCTTTTGATTTACCGCTTTGCTCTGATAGGGAAATAGGGAAACTAAGAATGTTGTAAATAGAGAGGTCTTTTAGTTTACAGTATCTTTTTTTTATGGCTTTGGTTAATATAAGGATTGCTGCGTATTTTTAGAAAGTTTTCACATTAATTTGTACATCAGTGTTAGGACATATTTGGGAAATCATTAGGGACTAACCCTTCCTTATAGGTGGGGGGAGCTGATGCTCTGAAGCGTTCTGTAAGACAACTGAAATCATTGATAAGGAGGGATCTTGAAACCTGCAGTCTTACTTTTCCAGGTGCAGTGCCCTTCTCGCTCTACTGGGTAGAATCTTAGTTAAGTTGTACCTTTGCTGCATCTTCTGTATATGCAGTACTGTGTTTTGTGACTTCCTATCTAGTCTAGAAGTCAGTCAGTAAAAAAAAAAAAAATATTTGAATGCTGGCTATGTATTACAAAGCACTGTATATTGAAGAATGGGAAGTTGAGACCTGGCGTATTCTCTCCTTTGCATGTGACAGCTCTTTGAATACATAGACTTCAGAAGATAGCTCACTAAATTCAGGTGGCCCCATAAGGTGACTTGGAGAATCCCCTTTATCTTGTTGCTGTTGCTTTATTTTCGCTGCTTTACAGTGAAGAAGTTAGGAGCGTCTTGTGCTGCAGTCATGGAATATCACTGTCTTGGGCTTCTGCCTTGACTGGGGGTGTGCAACCTATAAACAAACCACTTCGGGCTCTTTGTATTTTGAGAACTGTTGGTCAAAGCCATAAAAATACCTGTTTTTATATTTTCTCATCAAAGTTCTTTCAGGTGGTTAGGTACTTGTTGACTTTAGTCTTCATTACCTTCTTAAAAATACACAAATTAAGATTGTCTTTTTACTAGTTTCCATCTAAATAGTCTTAAACTGTGCTCTGAATAATAATTACAATAAAAAGATTTATAATATTAATAGCAAATTTTTTCAGCACTTAGTATCTGCCAAGCACTGTTTTTCATATATAGTTGTATATGTGTATTGTGTGTGTGTGTGTGTGTGTGTGTGTGTATAAAAGCTACGTATGGATGTGTGTATGTAAATATATATATAGATTTTTTTTCATATATAATCTAACTTAATTCTCATTTCCTACTCCATGATATTGGTACTATGATCCCTGCTTTACAGGTGGGGAAGCTGAGGCACTGTGAGTTAAGTAACTTGGTTAGGGTCAGACAGTAAGTGGCATACCCAAGCTTACAAATAGTCTGGCTCCAGAGCCTGAGCTTTTAACCTTTAAAATTGTTGTTTGTTTGTTTTCTTTTTAAAAATTTTATTGAAGTACAGTTGATCTACAATGGTGTGTTAATTTCTGCTGTACAGTAAAGTGACTCAGTTATACATATATATTCTTTTTCATATTCTTTTCCATTATGGTTTATCCCAGGATATTGACTATAGCTCCCTTTGCTATGCAGTAGGACCTTGTTGTTTATCCATCCTATATCTAATAGTTTGCCTCTGCTAATCCCACACTCCCACCCCTCCCCACCACCCCCAACCACAGGTCTGTTCTCTATGTCTGTGAGTCTGTTTCTGTTTTGTAGATATGTTCATTTGTGTCGTATTTTAGATTCCACATATATAAGTGATATAATACGGTATTTGTCTTTCTCTTTGTGACTTACTTTACTTAATATGATAATCTCTGGGTCCATCCATGTTGCTGCAAATGGCATTATTTTATTCTTTTTTATGGCTGAGTAATACTTCATTGAATATAAATATATACCACATCCATCTCCATTCATCTGTTGACGGACATTTAGGTTGCTTCTGTGTCTTGGTTATTGTACATAGAGCTGCTCAAAGCATAGGGGTGCATGTATCTTTTTGAATTATAGTTTTGTCTGGATTATTTTATTTTATTGAAGTATAGTTGATATGCAATATTATGTAAGTTACAGATGTACAGTATAGTGATTCACAGTTTTAAAGTTTATACTCCATTTATAGTTATTAGAATATCGGCTATATTTCCTGTGTTGTACAATATATCCTGGTAGCTTATTTTATACATAATAGTTTGTGCCTCTTAAACCCCTACCCCTATATTGCCCCTACCCTCTTCCCTCACCCCACTGGTAACCACTAGTTTGTTCTCTATATCTGTGTCTGTTTCTTTTTTGTTACATTTATGAGTTTGTTGTATTTTTTAGATTCCACATATAAGTGTCATACAGTATTTGTCTCTCTGACTTATTTCACTCAGCTTAATGTCCTGCAAGTCCATCCATGTTGTTGCAGATGGCCACATTTCATTGTTTGTTATGGTTGAGTGCTACTGCCTTTTTAAAGGTACATCTCTGTGTGTTGATGTGTTTAAATATAAAATGGTACAATCACTAGGAGTTTTGCAAATTAAGGAGTCTTACAAGAAATAAAGAACATTTAGTCCAGTTTGTCTTGAGAATGAACCCTTTTGTGCCATGTATATAGTCCCTTTGGAAAATCAGCTTCAAACATTCTGTGCTTCAGCTTTTATATAGCTTTATCTTTTATCTTTTAAAATGTCTAAATATACCTTAGATTGCTATTTTTCCTACTTAAATCTGTTTTAAACCCTTAGCTTAAAACTTTGCTTCAGGATTTTTGTGATTTCAGTAATCTACCTGGATTGGGAGAATGTGGAAACTAGTCTTTTGTAACTTAAAGCTAACAAAAAGTTTCTCTTTCTAAGATATTTTCAGTATTAGTTTATTTCTGATGATGATTGTCCCTTTTCTGTTATCTTTCCATTTGTTTGTATATCTGTTTTTAATTTCTTGCTGGTGTCTTAGTCTAATTCTGCACATCCATCACGGTAACTTCTAGCCATATGTGCTATTTAATTTTAAATTAATTAAAATAAAAAAAAATCTAGTTCCTTGATGACACTGGCCACATTTTATGTATTCAGTAGCCACATGTGTCTGGTGGCTATCATATTGAGCAGCACAGCTATAGAGTATTTCCATAATCACACAAAGTTATACTGAGTAGTGCCAGTCTAATCCAGTCATTTTATTGATAAGGAAACTGAGGTCTATGAGTTAGGTAATTTAAGTGTTGTTACTCATCAGACTAGTTATTGGCAGAGCTGGATCTGGCACTCACGTCATCTAGTTTCCAGTTCTGTGTTCCTTCCACACTGCCACCCCCAAGTATTTTTGATTTTATTTTAAAAGAATACTGAATAATTCAGGGCTATAGAAAAGTATGAAATTTGTTATGATTTAGGGCCTGGAATTAATAGTTCTTTAATTTTAGTGCTCTCATTGAACATATAAAATGGGTTTCATTTTGCTTCATCTAGATATTGTTCAGGACATGTATGCTTTATAATGCAAGGAAAACCTGCTTTATTCAGGGATACGTTTTTGCTTCAGTTTCCTCATTCACAAAAACATTTATTGAGCATTGAGCTGGGGATTGTGGGATAGAACTGCATCATCACCTTCTCATAGTTTATGATCTTATGTGAGGACATGCATACATGTATCTCTGTTTACAAGGCAAGACGTCTTAAGGGCTGCAGTTGAGATGGAGTGTTTTAATTTTAAGAATGTCAGGAATGGTGAAGGCTGTTATTGTTGAACGTCTGTCTGGAAAAGGTTTTGGGGGATATTGGCACTTGAGCTGGCCATTTTGAGGGCCAGGTGGGGTTCAGAAAAAGACATTGCAGATAGTGGAAAGGATGAGAAAATTCAGGTGTGTGTTCTGAGAGGAGTCTGGGTGGGATGACTCTTAAGGGGGGGCTAGGCTACAAAGGTAAGCAGTCGGGATAACTTGTAGAAAGGTCTTTCATGCTGTGTCGAAGAAGATGGACATTATATTAAGTGGAAAGAGAAACAGTTAAGGGTTTTTAAGCAGAGGAGAATCATGATGATATTTGAATTTTAGAGTTTGAAGCAGATAATTTGCATGACAGCCTTTAGAAGGGGAATAGAGGTGCAGGTAGATGAGCCTTGAGGTCATTGCAATAATCCAGGCATTAAGTAGTAAGGGTGGGAATGAGAATAGGGAGATAGGTAAACAATGCTTGTAACGTATGTCATAACTGCTTAGAAACTTGGGATGGGAGAGAAGCAGTGACATCAGGCTCCAGGCCAAGACAGCCAGAAGAGTGGAGTTTGTCCAAAGAATGAGGGTGGAGGAGGGAGGCGTGCCAGAGTTAGGCGTGTCACGGGGCTGTTCCACAAGCAGTTAGAAGTGAGTGGAATTAAAGACACTGATGGTCCATGGGGGTAAATGAGGTGAGAGAGACACTAGAGGTAGGTTGATGTGGTTAATTGCCCTCATTCCTGTTGGGGAAGGTTTTTGTGTACCAGGATACGTCGCGGTTGCTGATCTGTTAATGGATTGGCTTCTTGATTCAAGAACCTGCTTCTAGTCCAATCAACTGTGGTTGAGGGTGGAAAGCTAACAGTCATGTCTGCTTCTTTAGTTTGGAGTTCGGGGGTGAGCTCCTTTCTCCCTTTGGTCCTGTTCTTCCACTTACGATACCCGGTTTTAGTTGTTGTTGCTCTTTATTTGTTTCTTTAAGCTTATATCTCCCTTCTCCATCTCACATCTTACCTACCTCTTCCACAAAGCTTCACTGGAGCAACTTCACCTCATATTGATTTTTCCCTTCTTTGAGGTTCTAGATCACGTAAAGAGCTTAGCTTATGTTCTCCTGTATTTCTGGGTATTTCTTGCAGGCGTATTTTTTCTGGGGTTAAATTCCTTCTGATATTCTGTGTTCCTGTGACAGTTTGCATATTGCTGGTTATATAGATATCATTCAATAAATAACCACTCTCAGTAGCATATTAGAATCAGTTATCAATATATTTTAGCACAAATACCACTGTGTTTCCATATATCAGAATGATTAACTTGTACCATTTTTGTTCCACACATCTAAGCAACATAGGCTATATTTAAGGGTACTCTGATGTTCATGAGGATAAGATTTGATCTAAAATTGATATTTAGAAGAGAGTATATGGATTATAACTTCCCGTCTTTAATTAAGATGGATTTAGGCATAAATTAGTTTTCAGCAAGAAAAGATATTTAGTATAAAACAAGTGCAGTGAATAGATATTTTGATCCAAGTCAAGAATATAAATAAGGAAAACATAAATTTTATCTTAGGTTGTTGTAACAAAGTACCGTAGACTGGTGGCTTATAATCAACAGAAACTTATGTCTCATATTTCTGGAGACTGGAAGTCTGAAATCAGGTTGCCAGCATGCTTGGGTCCTTGGTGAGGGCCTTCTTCCCAGGTTGCAATAGGCTGGCTTCTTGCTGTGACCCCACAGTGTGAAAAGAGAGAGAGAGAGAGAGCCGCTGGGGTCACTTTTATAAAGTCCCTAATCCCATTCATGACCTAATTACCTCCCAAAGGCTCACCTCCTAATACCATTACATTTCGGATTAAGATTTCAACATAAGAATTTTAGTGGGACACAGACGTTCAGTCCATAACAAAATTATATAAACCCAGGATATATATTGTTTCTCCTGAGTGGTTAATATGGACTATATAGAGTTAGCTGTCCTTAAATTAAGGCGTTCTTAATGTATATGAAATATATATCAGAAACCGTATATGTAAGCAGTTTGAAGACTTTAAAGCACTAAATCTAACATACTATTTGTGTGTTGGCTATAATTTCAAGCTGTGGAATCTTGTATGTGAACTGAATTTGTCTTGTGTATGCGCTGTGCCTGGTTCGCTGTAGGCAGTAAGTTTAAGTGAGAATGAGTACAGGAATGAGAGAACACTTAGTGGAACACATGTGTGTCGCCCTTGTTAGTTTGAGGCT
Organism: Mesoplodon bidens; assembly: GCF_964165515.1. NCBI lineage: Eukaryota > Metazoa > Chordata > Mammalia > Artiodactyla > Ziphiidae > Mesoplodon > Mesoplodon bidens. Next base: position 56,923,576 of record NC_138179.1, read on the forward strand.
TAATTCCTTGCATCTTTCAGGTTGATGTTGCATTTGCTAATTAAGTTTGAATTAAGTATCTATGAATTATAAGTACCTTATTCTTATTCCTTATAAATGATGCCCATAACATTAGGCTGTCTGAACACTGAGGGCAAAAAAGTTTACTGAAAGTTCTTTTCTGTGGATGATTCTGTTAAAGCCATTAAGATCTACTTTTTATGAATATTGGGTATAATTCATTGCTGGTAAATGTTTCAGTAAACTTGGAATGGATGATCATTTCCATAACTCTTGACTGTAGATATTCCTGGCAGAGCAAAAAATTAATATGCTTGCTGTTACAGCTGTTGTTCAGCACTGTTTTGGAAGTTCTCATAAATAGAATAGAATAAAAAAGGAAAGGAGGAGACCTATTTAGATAGGGGAAGGACAGCTCTCATTCGCATGTTAGGGATGTTAGGTTGGCCATAAATACCATGAGAGTGCCAGTCTTACTCTCTTTTGTTCACCTTTGCATCCCAGGCACTTAAATAGTACCTGGCATAGAGTTGAAATTCAGTAAATATTTATTGAAGGAATGAATAATGAAGATTTTATGCTTTGTAGGATTTTCTAGCTAGGCTAGTAATTAAAAAGCTGCCAGAGTTAACGAGAGTGCAGTAAGACTACAGTAGAACTGATAGACTGTGTCTAGCTTTTGCCTTGGGATGAACTCTCCAGCCCATGGTCCCTGTGTAACACAATACGATTCCTGTAAATATCAGTTTGGGGGGTTAAATCTTTATTCACTGAGGTTGTGAAAACTCTTTTGCTTGTTTTTAAATCTGTTGTATTCCTTTTTCTCTTTGCAGTTCTAATTGTGGAGTGGTAAACATATACAATCAAGATTCTTGTCTCCAAGAAGCAAACCCAAAGCCAATAAAAGCTGTAATGAACTTGGTTACAGGTGTTACTTCTCTGACCTTCAATCCTACCACAGAAATCTTGGCAATTGCTTCAGAAAAAATGAAAGAAGCAGTCAGATTGGTAATATTTCTTTACCCTTTCCTTTTAGCATTGATAATTTTAAAATTTAAAGTTGCAAACATGGAAAGATAATAGGAAAGTGTTGGATCATTTTGAAAAGAGTAGCCTCCTTTGATGTAGACATCCCTTGTATTGTAGCGTTTGGGTGTGACTGTAGAAATGACTGACGGCTGCCACCGAATCTGTGTTACGTCAGTTCTGCTGGGAAAGCTATGCTGTCCCTTCCTAGCGTGTCTTGAGTGGTAGCTTCATTTTCAGAGGTTTCTTCCAGCATATACGTGAAGGAGTATGTTTAAAGCAAACCCTTCATTCCTCTATAGTGTACTTTTTAAAAAATTAATTAATTTATTCATTCATTTATTTTTGGCTGCATTGGGTCTTCGTTGCCGTGCACAGTCTTTCTCTAGTCGCGGTGCACAGGCTTCTCATTGAGGTGGCGTCTCGTTGTGGAGCATGGACTCTAGGTGCACGGGCTTCAGTAGTTACGGCACACAGGCTCAGTAGTTGTGGCTCGTGAGCTCTAGAGCGCAGCCTCAGACGTTGTGGCGCACGGGCTTAGTTGCTCCACGGCATGTGGGACCTTCCCGGACCAGGGATCGAACCTGTGCCCCCTGCATTGGCAGGCGGATTCTTTTTTTTTTTTTTTTCAGTATGCGGGCCTCTCACTGTTGTGGCCTCTCCCGTTGCGGAGCACAGGCTCCGGACGCGCAGGCTCAGCGGCCATGGCTCACGGGCCCAGCCGCTCCGCGGCATGTGGGATCCTCCCAGACCGGGGCACGAACCCGTATCCCCTGCATCGGCAGGCGGACTCTCAACCACTGCGCCACCAGGGAGGCCCTAGCAGGCGGATTCTTAACCACTGCGCCACTGGGGAAATCCCTAGTTTTCTTTCTTCATCTACTTTCTTAGGCCTGGTGTCATAATGGAGTGGAGGCAATTCTTAATTTTTGAAAATAAATTGAGCTTGAAAATAAATTGTGTAAAAAGATTGCAATTTAAATAGCTGGATAGTTATTTGTGAAGATAGCTCTGTGCCAGGGGTTCCCAGGACTTCCCCCAGGTTTGGTGAATAGAATAGTAAATAAAAGGACTCACAGGACTCAGAATATAGTCATACTCATGGCTAAGAATAATTACAGGGAAAGGATACAAAGCAAAATCAGTAAAAGGAAAAGGTGCATGGGGTGAAGCCTGGAAGAAACAGGCACAGGCTTCCAAGAGTCCTCTCCTAGTGCAGGTCACATAGGACACATTTAATACAAGTCCTCTCCCAGTGCAAGTCACATAGGACACATTTAATTCCTCCAACAGCAAGTTGTGACAACATGTGTTAAGTGTTTTCTGCCAGAGAAGCTCATTAGAGACTCAGTGCCCAAGGTTTTTATTGGGGGTTGATCATGTAGGTACCCTTTGCCTAGGAGGTACCCAAAGTAAAGGCTCCCAGAAGAAAGGCAAGTGTTCAGCATAAACCACATTAGACAAATCATTTAGGCACAGTGAGCTGTCCTTATCATTTAGGGAAAGTTTCCCATGTGTGTAGGAACCTGTATGCCAGTCAAGTTCCCAGACTCCATCTAAGAGCCACTTGCAAGCGGGCCTTTCTAAGGATAGCAGCCTCAGGCCAGTGTTGACTCTCTTCTGCCCAACCTCAGAGTTCAGCTTAAATGTCACTCCATCTGTGTGAAGTTTCCTACCCTTCAGGCAGAACCAATTTCTTCATTCATTCAACAGTTACTGGCTGTGGGCCAGGTATACAGATGGCATAGAACTTTGAATGGCAGCATTACACTGTGCTATTGTTATGTGTATACCATAAGCACTTTACAGAGATTCTTATTTTTATCTTGCTTACTCAGCAAGTAAACCTTGCACACTTCATCAGCTTTGTTTAATGTATAGTTTACAAAGATTTGTAAAAGAATTGTACAAAAATATTTTGAGCCAAATAACAGTCCTCAGAGGATTGGCTCACCCCAAGTCAACAGCTAGTAAAGGGCAGTGAACTGTGATGCTAGATTCCATATTCTTTCTAACATTTTAATGGTTTTCTGACTAAATTCCTCAGAGCCCTAGAATGTGTATAGGACTTCAGATGGTAAGTAGGGCAAGTAGGAGACTAAGCTCCTCCCTGTATTATATAGAGCAGCCTCAGTATTACTTGTGGTATGTATTGGCATTTTGCATAAGATTTTCTTTGAGGGAAGAAAGAGTTCTGCTGGAAAAAGTGGTTGGAAAATATAGCATTGTGTTTTATTGCCTCTTGAATGAATCATTTGATAAATGAGAGGATCCTAATTCAAGTCAGCTTTAAAATCTCCGCTCCTGTAATGGTAGTGGTGGACTAGTACATATTAACCTTTTATCATTTTAATGGTAGTAAGCTGTTTTAGAAAACCATGGGATCTATCTCTGTTGACATAATGTATTCTGCAAGATGCCTAGTAGTTAGTTCTGCCTAGTTTGCTTCAGTGATCATGGCAGCATTTGTGGTTTTTTATTGTGGCAAAATCACACAAGGAATTCATTAGTAACAGCCAACTCCCATTTTTTTTTTTCAACTACCATTTTTTAAATGGTAGTCAACCATAATATCTAATGGAAAGAAGCCGGGCATAGCTTCAGAATGCCTCAGTGAAACATTGGTAGTGTCATTAAATGCAATCTCTTATAGTGATCCAAAGAGTTCTGTTATTCCAGCACAAAGCAGTGAATATAAATCTAAGCCATTGCACCAGTCAGAGACTCAGAAGTTAAATTGTTGTTACATCTACAATCTTGGATGTTGTAGAAGTTGTGAAACTCCTTATCCATTAAATTAAGGATGAGCGACCTTTTATTTGTTGAATTTTGGTATCTGGACCCTTAAATGTAATACAGAAATTACATTGGAGATAAAGGGAACTTTCTGAATTAAAGAAGTTTTGTTGTTTTTTTTGTGTGTGTGTGTGGTACGCGGGCCTCTCACTGTTGTGGCCTCTCCCGTTGTGGAGCACAGGCTCCGGACGTGCAGGCTCAGTGGCCATGGCTCACGAGTGCAGCTGCCCTGCGGGAGGTAGGATCTTCCCAGACCGGGGCACGAACCCGTGTCCCCTGCATCGGCAGGCAGACTCTCAACCACTGTGCCACCAGGGAAGCCCAGAAGTTGGGTTTTTATGGGACTTTTTCTTACTAGTTCAATTACAGCTTTTAATACAGGGGTCATAAAGAGAGGTTAGAGCACAGCTGAGTTCTAACCAGGTGGGGGTCATTGGTCTGAGGGAAGATGTACTAAAAACACTGGGGAATAGTTACAGTTGAGTCTTTTAGGAGGGCATAAACATGTTTTTTGCCCCTGATATCCAAGTCAGTAGGGGAGATAAAATTTAAAATTAAATTGTCTATAAGTTGGTATTTATCCTCCATCAGGAAGAACACATCAGCTTGTCGTGTGAAGCCATGGCCGCTGTGTACGGTTGTGTAGGTTATTTGTTGCACAAGGCACCACATCTAAAGAGACTCCATTTACATCATAAACTTTGTGTTTGTATTTACTGTAGTATTTCTGATAATTTTGGTAACAGAATTGTTCTGTTTATTTAGCTAGAAAAATACACAGCTACCTTCTGGTAAAAATGAACTTTAAAAAATTGCTTTTTGGGCTTCCCTGGTGGCACAGTGGTTGAGAGTCCGCCTGCCGATGCAGGGGACACGGGTTTGTGCCCCGGTCTGGGAAGATCCCACATGCCGCGGAGCGGCTGGGCCCGTGAGCCATGGCCGCTGAGGCTGCGCGTCCGGAGCCTGTGCTCCACAACGGGAGAGGCCACGGCAGTGAGAGGCCCGCGTACCGCAAAAAAAAAAAAAAAAAAAAATTGCTTTGTGTCTTGTGCCCCAACTTTTGTGAACTTCTTAGCTTTAATGGATCAAGACCACTTCTAATGCCTTTGCATTGATGCCAGGCTGTGCAGGCGGAGCCTGCTTCCCAGAGAAGTAGAAAATAATTCAAAATGGCTTGGAGATTCACTGTAAACTTTACTTTCTTGACAAAAAATGGTCAGTAGGCATTTATTGGGGGAGTAGGGCCTAGTGACTGACTGAAACCAGTGTAATAGACAGGTGTATCTAACAGTGGGTTTTACCTGGTACTTGTCTATGAAAATCACCTTGATTGGGTGGTTTAAAGTCTCATCTAAAAGTGTGAAGGATGATAGACTACCATGATTAATAGCTGAATGATAATTCTGTGTGTGAGTATGAAGGTGGTGTATTTCTTGGAAGAGCTAGAGAATGTGTGAAAATGAGTTTGTTAAAATCCTAATCTGCTTAAGGTAACAGCTTCCGTGCTTGGGTTTTATTTATCCACAAATTGGACGAAGACTTGTCTTGCCTAGGACTTGTCTTGCCTACTTGGGGGAAAACAGGCTCTACCTGGGCCTGTTTTCTCCCAAGTAGACTTTCCTGGAGAAAGAGACCTGGCCTTGAGGTGAGCTTTTGGTTCTTTCTCAATCAGAACACAGTTTCACTTGATGAACTAGGTTTTCATGGTTTAGCCCTCCTCAAGGAGAGATTGCAAGAGGCAAAGAATATACCACAAAACTGAGAAATAAAAGTGAAAAAAAGGGAGTTATATGATATCGGAAGATTTGTTATGACTTTGTCTTAGATTCAAACTCTTCATAATGTTTGAAGTACCTGTTCCTTGTGATCAAATTTTAGTATCCTTTACTGTGGTTATTAAGTTAGAGCATTAATGGGCTCTACTGTTGACTTTTCACTTTATTCATTCACTTATTCGTTTGACCTTCCCAGGCACCATGCTAGATGCTACATTTTAATGCAGCATCAAGAAAGCACTTCTCTTCCTTCCCTTCCTTCTCAGTTAATAGCACATTGAGAATCAAATTTTAATTTTGGAACACTTTGCTGTATTAAGAGAACTGTACTTGATGTGTGCTACAATCAAAAGGAATTTTTTTTTTTTTTTTGAGGTACACGGGCCTCTCACTGTTGTGGCGTCTCTGGTTGCAGAGGACAGGCTCCGGATGCGCAGGCTCAGCGGCCATGGCTCACAGGCCCAGCCGCTCCGCAGCATGTGGAATCCTCCTGGATCGGGGCACAAACCCCTGTCCCCTGCATCGGCAGGCGGACTCTCAACCACTGCGCCACCAGGGAAGCCCCAAAATGAACTTTTTGTTTCAGCAAAATGACAGAATGAAGACTAAAATTTGAGAAAGATGAGCTCCCAGTTGTTGTAGTTTAAAGCTTTTTATTATTTCCTGCAGGTCCACCTTCCTTCCTGTACAGTATTTTCAAACTTCCCAGTTGTTAAAAAGAAGAATATTTCTCTTGTTCATACTATGGATTTTTCTCCCAGAAGTGGTTATTTTGCCTTGGGGAATGAAAAGGGCAAGGCCCTGATGTATAGGTAGGTATTATTTATGTTTAGAAGTCAGAAAGAAGTCTCAGCTTCTTTTGAAAATGTGAAGATAAAGTTGTTACATTCTCAAGCCTGTAATTATGTATAATTTATTAGATCTGTAGTTTACTAATTAAGATTTATTAACTGATAAATTATAGAGTGTTTATAGTCGACTCCCATCGTCATATCTAAAAAAAAATGTGCATTTTTCTACCAGAAGATTTTTCTAGCAGAAAATTTACTTGCGGAATTTTTGGAGGAGAGGGGGAAGCTATATTTTGAAAATGTCAAATTGAGGGAAAGTGGCCACTTGAATAATACTGCCCCTTTCTTGGTGCCTTATGTGTAGATTGGCCTTTGTTGACTTGACGGTGCTCTATTTATTCCACTAGATTTAAGTGATTTTTTTTAAGAGGTATTTCTTTTCCTGCAGCTGTAAGCTGTAAATAAGGATGTTAACTACAAAGGTACCAAAAGCCTGTGCTCTGTGCAGGTTCTTTTCTGTGCTCAGCCTGCTTGGCTATAAAGCAAGAACAAATAAATCTAATTACACTGTTGCTAGAAGATACAGGTGACAAGGTAGCTCTGGGGGAGAACCTGTGACTTAAAAATAATAGCCACCTTTCCTTGCTCCCATGTGTTGGCAGTGAACGTTGCATAGAACCCTGTGTTTATGTTTGTATGCTTCAGGGAAGGCCTGCTTTCAAAGAAACTGAAATCTGGGGTGAAGAAGAGGAGGAATACAAATTGGTTTTGAAAAGAGCACATAGCAAACGATAGTACGGCTTACAGTTTCACTTACTTTGAAAGGAGAGTGGTTGGGTGGTCCCGGGAAGATGGATAATGCCGTCATTGTCATTTCACGTCATTTTTGGAGTGATTCTTTCCGTTTGGATTTTATAAAAGGAAGCAGATTCTTACTGAACTTAGGAATTCTCTTCCAAAGCTTTGGTTTATTATAACTGATTTCTTTCTTTTCTTAAGCCCCAGAGCTTATTAGCGTTTTCACCAGGGCATTGGTCTCTATCTAGTGAGACTGTTTCTAGCATGTGGGTTGGACTGACAGCATTTCTGTTGGATGTGGCTGGTCAGGTATTTCATAGACCCTGATGTAATGCTTTGGAGCAAGCTGATGGCTTTTATCTAAAATCTGAGGTATTAGCATTAGGATACTTCAGAATGTCAGCTTGAGGAGTAACCTAGCTGCCTAGTGAGAGTGATTGTGATTACATTTCCGCACCTGAAGTCTTCCTTAATGTCATTCTGTGATCTGATTGACAGTATCCTGGGTAATCACAAAATTGTTTTGATGATTTGTCTTTTACTTTTTCAGGTTGCATCATTACTCAGACTTTTAAAGAGATTATTTGAAGTAAGAAAATCTTTCACTTTTTTTTCATCCTACAAAGTTTTAAGGTTACACCCACTGCTGTCAATTGGCAGAGGGACCATATTAACTGATTTTTGTTTCTTTGCCTCTGGGTTGCTCTGCCTTCAGTTAAGGGAGTGGGATGGATATAGATCAGGAAGAGCCTAGCTGGACTTGAACCTTCCTTGGGAATTTTTTATCCCAAATCACAACAGTCTGGCTCTGTTCTTCTGAGGGCAGATCTTTAATATTGTGTCCATAATGGTCATCAAAATTATAATGACTGAATATTTAATCCACAAAGGAGAAGAGACTTAACTGAGAGAGATAAGTATCTCCAGATATAATTAGAGCTTCCGTAAGCTGAAACCCTTTTATTTTGTGTGTTTCTTGAGAGATTATAAGTGGCTTGCCTTGTAGCTAGTTAATGGTTGGTCATTAGTTTTGCTGCCATATATAGTATATATATTTGGCATATGCGTATATGTACACATATACGCCATATATGTATTTCTTTTTCTTCCAGTTTCATTGAGATATAATTGGCATACAGCACCGTATAAGTTTCAGGTGTACAGCATAATGGTTTGACTCACATACGTCATGAAATGATTACCACAATAAGTTTAGTGAACATCCTTCATCTCGTATAGATAAAAATTAAAGAAATAGAGAAAAACTTCTTTCTGTGTGGTGAGAAGTCCTAGGTTTTACTCTCTTAACCACTTTCCTGTATAACACACTACAGTGTTCGTTATATTTATCATGTTGTACATCCCATCCTTAGTACTTATTTATCTTATAACTGGACGTTTGTACCTTTTGATTTCCAGGTACAAGATTTGTGCCTTCCTCCAATTGCTGCTTTTGGTATTTAAAACAGTCGGACTTGCTTCTTATCCCATGGCTTTATTTATTTATTTTTTTTAATTTATTTTTTTTTTTTGATATTTTTTTATTTTTTGCTGTATGTGGGCCTCTCACTGTTGTGGCCTCTCCCGCTGCGGAGCACAGGCTCCGGACGCGCAGGCTAAGCGGCCATGGCTCACGGGCCCAGCCACTCCGCGGCATGCGGGATCCTCCCAGACCGGGGCACGAACCCGTGTCCCCTGCATCGGCAGGCGGACTCCCAACCACTGCGCCACCAGGGAAGCCCCCATGGCTTTATTTTTCACCTGAGATATGGTGGTGGTTCTGAGGTGGAGCTGCAACCGGCTGTTCATCACAGTTGACTAATTTGGTCTTCTCTGAGATTCATAAATGTTGAGGAGAGACTCTGGGAGTGCATGTAGACTTAATTAGGGGAAAGAATTTTTGAAGGTGGCGGAATTTTGAGCAAAACATTAGCCAGGCGGGGAAAGCAGTCCAGCTGCCTTGCCTTCCAAGACAGCACTGCCAGTGCATGTTGTTTGTTGGTCACCAGTGACTGTAAATCAAGTATATATTTTCTTCTGTTCTTTCCTCAGATCCAGTTGAGCCACAAGAGAAACCCATCCTGATAAATCTTCTCAGGAACTTTCCAGAATGAGTGATAATATAAGGATAATGATATATTGAGCCAGCTGTGCTTATTTAAGTTACCAGAAATGTTTTAATAAAAACCCATAGTAACTTTTGTTTGAAACTAAGTGTATGTGGTTCTTCCCTCTCCACCTACACACACGCTAATTTGGGTGCCTTTCTTTTAAGACCCAACATGAGAGATTGGAAACACCTGTCCGTAGCCAAAAATAATACAGGTAGTCAGTCTCCTGTTTCACAGTTAACCCTGATTAGTATTTCCCCCTTTCCCAGCATAGATCTCTCTGTGTTTCTGGGTATCAGCTAACAGAGGTTCTGATGAGCCATGGAGGTCAGTCCACATTTATGAGAACCTTGGAATCTAATGGTATAAATTTTGAACCTTCAGGTTTTCCTAGAAAAGGTAGTTGTGGAAGTGAAAAGACTTTTCTGGACTTAGTACTTCAGATGATTGTCACTGTTACTTTGTGGGGAAGGGGGCATATGGAAACCTGGTATGCTTGTCCTACTAATTACTAGCCACTCCCCTTCCTGGAAATGTTCATGACGCCAACTTAAAAGTTTAGTTGAGGTTCCAAGTTTGTCAGTTGATTGTGTAATTCTTTAATCATAATATAACCTTGCTTAAGTCCCTATGTTTCTTAGGAAAAATTGACATTATATTATGTATTTCACCCCACCTCCTTTCTAAAATGTGGAAAAGAAATGGCAGGTTAGAAAAGGAAGTTACCCCAATGACAAAAAATGGTTCTGGCTCTGCCCAGAGAAGTAATAGATCCCACTTAACTGTACAAACAAACAGACCAGTGCTGGGTATCTTCAGTGTCTTCAGGGTCCTTCCAGGTCTACGGGTGATGACCTCGAGCAGCCCACTGGATTGTGTTAACGTATCCCAGCATCTTTCTAAAAGAACATTTTCTATTAAGATGAGCTATTGCTGTACAATTGTGGAGACCCTTCCTACGTGGCCTCCTTTTTCAGCATCATCTGTCGTAAATAATACTAAGGCTAAAAATTTCAGAGTCCTAGATCCAGTAGGCTTATTAATATTTCTCTTTTGAGTTACTAGAGGGCAGCATTAGATTATGTGAATAATTGAAGATTTTGTAGCTTTTTGTCATCACCTTATCTTAAGCTTCAGCTCAATCAGTTTCAGAAATGGACGCTAAGCGTTCTACGTGCTTATTTGCATGTGGTTTTCAGAGTGTGAAAGACTTATAGGAATTTATCGTTCTAGAAAAAAATAATGGAAGTAGAGTTTAAATTTATTTATTTTTGGCTGCATTGGGTCTTCGTTGCTGTGCGCAGGCTTTCTCTAGTTGTGGTGAGTAGGGGCTACTCTTCCTTGCAGTGGTTTGCCTTGTTGCGGAGCACGGGCTTCAGTAGTTGTGGCACGTGGGCTCAGTAGTTGTGGTTTGTGGGCTCTAGAGCGCAGACTCAGTAGTTGTGGCGCACAGGCTTAGTTGCTCCGCAGCATGTGGGATCTTCCCGGACCAGGGCTTGAACCCGTGTCTCCTGCTTTGGCAGGCGGATTCTCAACCACTGCGCCACCAGGGAAGCCCCCAGAGTTTAAATTTTAATTCTACTTTGTTAACATCTCTAGGTCATATTTATACTCTACTAGGGGCAGAATGAAGAATTCCCAGTTCTAATTTTTTTTACTCCCTTGATGGGGATTAGAGGATTTGAGTCAAGTTCAAATCCTTCTTCTTGTAACCAGTGCCAAGCGAACTCTTCAAGGAGATAAGAGCCACAGTCATGAACTTATTTACCCACTTCTCTATTGGCAGTTGCTAAAATAGCATGAATGTGGCTCGTACGTGTTTTAGGGGGGACTCTCAAGCTGTGAGGTGATATTTTGTCATCTAGACCCACATGGGATTTATTTGGAGTAAAATGACCTTTAGTGTATTCGACTCATCTCTCACCCAATCCCTGCTACAATATTCAATGAACTGAAGAATTATTAGCCTCTTGAAAAATTTCTTCATTTGTGAGAAGTCTCTTGCTTTACTAGATGTTAAGTGTGGTGTGTTTCTGGTGAGGGTATATAACCCTTTCTAAGCCTGTGCAGAATGAAGTGACCAGCTGCAGGGTTTGTGACCAGCATTTCTGCACTTCACCCTGGGGATGGGATGTAAGCAAGCAAATGCCTATGAAATGAAGTGGCTTGCTCACACCTGTAATCAGCTCCCAGGCTACTCGGGAGTCCACTTAAATGCATCTCCAGATTGCTCGCACAAGAAGCAAAAAGCATTGGCTATTCTGTTATTCTAATCTGGAGGAAATGGAGACTGGGGCAAGAGGTGTGGGGAGAAGGAAGAATGGAGTGTAAACAGCATTTTGCAGCCCCTGGCACCATAGTTGTGCTCACATCAGTATATATGTATATCTCATGGCATTTTCATTGTTCCTCTGTAAGGAAAGTAGTACTTTCTATAAACATGGAAGTAAATTGGGGTTCAGAGAGGTTGAACATTCCAGTCCTAAAACCGTCACCCTTACGACGATCAGCGGTCCTCAGAGGGTAGTGTGTCCACACTCTTAACAGTACGAAATACAGCCCATTAGGTTATGGGTAGGAAATGCTAGAACTTCTATGCCATGCAAAAAGTATCTTTGTTACATAACATATTACTATAGATCATTTAGGTAATTTATAAACAAATAGGTTTGATTGAATTGAAGGTATATACTCAAGGATTTTCTCTGAAAGGGCCACTGATTTAGATGCCCCACACACTGCCATACCAAACTTGACATATCCAAAACTGAACACATTTCCACACCCTCCCTTTCACTGTTTCCCAGACCTGTTTTTGTATGCCCTATAATGTTAACAGGTGCTGCATTAACTGCGTCACTTAAGCTAGGTACCTAAGAGTGACCTTAAACCTGAGGTTTTTCTCTACTCCATCCCCCCACCACAAAGACTAGTTTCTCTCAAAATGTCTTATTTTTTTTATCCTACTGCCACTTCACCGACTCTCATCAGCTCTCACCTGTTAACACCCTAACTTCACACTTTCAGTTGGATCTCAGGTTGCAGCCAGAGATTTTTTTAAAACGTTTATTATGGAAAACTTCAAATGTATACAAAAGAAGAGTGATAAGTATAATACACCCTCTTCTATGCATCGCCCAGCTTCAACAATGATCAGCTCCTGGGAATTTATATCCCCACCCACAAACTGGGTATTTTGAAGCAAAGCCAAGATGTATCATTTCATCTCTAAATATTTAAGTATGTATAGAGATGTGTTTTAAAAATATAAATCTCAACATGCTACTCTTGCTTAAAATCCTTCCAACAGCTCATCTCTCCCAAACTGTTTAGTTTCCCCATCTATGGAAAGGGCATAAAAGTTGACTTGCTTTGTAGGACTAGTTATTAGATTCAGAACAGCACCTGGTCCAGAACATGTTCTCAGTGAATGTTAGCTGCCACCATTAGAATCATCATGACCACAGTCAGGTTCAGGCTGACATTCAAGCTCCTAGGCTCGTAGAAAGACCCTTTATTTCAGCCTCTTTCCATCTCTCTAGCTCTCACCACTCCAGAAATCTTGAGCTACTTGAGATTTCCCTGAATATACTTGGCTCTTTTTCTCCCACATGCCTTTGTTCTTGCTGATGCTTCCTCCTTGCCTTTACTTTTTCTGCCTTTCAAACTCTGCACATCTAACAAGACTGAGATGGACTTCTATTATAGTACCTATACCCTTTGTTGCATTTTTTTTAAATACAGTCTTTCAACAGAAGATTTGAAGTGGCTTTCCAAAACACACAGTAAAGAGGGAAAATATAAGTGAATCAGAGCCTGGGAAAATGAATAAGATGGGAAATTAGAAGCCAAATATGTAGGCCATATGTGGTTACTAAAGTTGAACTGTATTTTTTTTTTTCAATTTTTGACCTAAGCAATACTCATATATATTGTTTGGGAAAAATACATTTCAAGAAAAAGTGAAAGTCCTCTTTCCCTTCCTATCAAACAGAACCTCTATTAACAGTTGGATATATAGTTTGCTAGTAGGTTTTTTGGGGGGGGGTATTGAGTCAGTTATATGTTCAGATGCAAGAAAACCTGAAAAATAGTGGCTTAAATCATAAGATAAGGACATTTAATGTTTATGAAGTCTAGAGGTGGCAGGCTGGCTTCAGAATCCATTCGGTGGCTCAGCAATGCCCTATCTTTGGTCAGTGTGTCTGTGGTTCTCTTTGCCTGTTTCTCATGGCTGCAAAATGGCTGCTGTACCTGAAGTCTCACATCCTCACACAACCCAAGAGCATTCCAAGCTGGAAGGAAGGGAACAGGGAGAAAATAGTCTCTTCCCTGGCAGGGCTTTTCTTTTTCTTTTTTCCAGTTTTATTGAGAAGTAATTGACATACGTCACTCTATATGTTTAAGGCATACAGCCATGATGGTTTAACTTACATATATTGTGAAATGATCACCACGATAGGTTCAGCTAACATTCATCTCATGTAGTACAATAAAAAGAAAAGAAAGAAGAAAAGAGGCTTCCCTGGTGGTGCAGTGGTTGAGAGTCCGCCTGCCGATGCAGGGGACACGGGTTCGTACCCCGGTCCGGGAAGATCCCACATGCCGTGGAGCGGCTGGGCCCGTGAGCCATGGCCGCTGAGTCTGCGCGTCCGGAGCCTGTGCTCTGCAACGGGAGAGGCCATGACAGTGAGAGGTCCGCGTACTGCAAAAAAAAAAAAAAAAAAAAAAAAAGAAAAGAATAAAGGAAAAAAATTCTGTGATGAGAACTCTTGGGATTTACTCTTTTTTTATAAAACACAACATGATTATATTTTAATATACAACCAAAATACAAATCACCATAGTAAATTGATGGCAATAAAATATGGTATTTCATTTGCATTGCATGACAAATGGTTACCATCCTCAGTCATAAATGAGTTCCTAGAAACCAGTAACAAAGACATTGATATACCAAGGGAAATGAAAAAACAAAAAACAGAAGAAAAGGAAATAACACAAGTAGCTAGTAAGGATTAAACATATATGGAGATGACTGAGCTGAACAATAAGAAGAAAAGCAATTTCTTTGTAATATCATATTACCAAAGATTAAAAATCTAACATTTGTACAACTTTAGGAAACAGACCCGCATAAACACGGGACAAGATTAATGAGGTCCCATCTATATATAGTAGGGGGGAATCTAGTTTGGACTCAAACTATAAATTTTGGATATCCTTAGTCCTAGCAGTTCCAATTCATTGGAATTATTTCAACAAATTAGTTGGATAAATTTACAATTTATATAAAAACCATGTTTACTGCATAGAAAATTTGTAGCTAGTATATAGATCCCCCCAAATGACTTGTATATTAATTTGTTTATCAATACACCCAAAGGGATTTGCACTAAATTCCATTAATAGTAGGTAACATAGATGGAGGTGGCAGAGGGATTTACTCCCTTAACATCTTTCCTATATGCCACACACAGCAGTGTTTGCTATAGTCATCATGTTGTACATTATGTACAGTACACCCTAGTACTTATGTATCTTACAACTGGAAGTTTGTATCTTTTGCCCACCTTTCTCCAATTCCCTCTCTCCCCCCACCCCCACTTCTGGTAACCACAGTCGGATTTCTTTTACTGTGAGTTTGGTTATTATTATTTTTAGATTCCCTATATAAGTGAGATCATATAATATTTGTCTTCGTCTGACTTATTTGACAGCATAATGCCTTCAAGGTCCATTTTATTGCAAGTGTTAGGATTTCCTCATTTTTTTATGGTGGAATAACATTCTCTTGTATGTGTATATATGTGTGTGTGTGTGTATTTGTGTGTGTATATATATATATATATATATATATATATATATGTGTGTGTGTGTGTGTGTGTGTATAGCACAACTTCTTTATCCATTCACCCATTAGTGGACACGTAGGTTGTTTCCATGTCTTGGCTATTGTAAATAATGCTGCCATAAACACACAGATATCTTTTTGAGTCAGTGTTTTTGTTACCTTTGGATATGTTCCCAGAAGTGATATTGCTAGATTATACATGATAGTTCTATTTTTCATTTTTTGAGGCTCCCCCATACTGTTTTCCATAGAGGCAACACCAATTTACATTCCCAGCAACAGTGTACAAGGGTGGCCTTTTCTCCACGTCCTCGCCAAGTGCTTTTCTTTTTGATCAAAGGAGAAAGTCTTTGATAGAAATCTCCCTGCAGACTTCCCCTCATGTTTCCTTGGCAGAATAGGGTCACAAGCCCCCCTCTAGACCAATCACTGTCTAAGAGGACTGATTTTTCCATAAAACCAATCATGCTTCATCCCAGGGGCTGGCAGTGGGACCTGTTGCCCCAGATAGCACATTGCTATCTGCCTGTTGCTTGAAAAATTCTGGGCATTCTGTTTGCAAGGAGGGAGGGAGAGGAGGGAATGACTGTTGGGAGAAAACCAACAGTGCTTGCCGCAGATACATGCATGCATGTTTAAAAATTTTTTTTTTTTTTAACAGCAATGGGCCCAAGTTGCAGTATTCTCCAACTCACTATTTGCACTTATTTTCACTTACCCAGCCGATATGGCAGTGCATACGGATTTACCTCCTTTGTAACTACTGCATAGTATCTCTGACTGAGGAAGGGAACAAGGGGTCGAGCCCTGGTCCGGGAAGATCCCACATGCTGCAGAGCAACTAAGCCTGTGCGGCACAACTACTGGAGCCTGCGCGCCTAGAGCCCGTGCTCCCCAACAAGAGAAGCCACCGCAATGAGAAGCCCGTGCACCGCAACGAAGAGTAGCCCCGCTCGACGCACCTAGAGAAAGCCCCCATGAAGCAACAAAGACCCAACGTAGCCAAAAATAAATTATAAAATAAAATAAAATTTGCCTCTGAATAACTTTGAGTGAATTTGGTATAAGTTGTAAAGTTTGCATCTACATTCATTTCATTCCAAATGGTTTCCAATTAATTGTTCCTAAACTAATTTTAGAAAACTTTTGGGAGAGAGACTCCATTTCAGTTTGAATTTCCAGTTTAATGGATTCAGCAGTTCTGTCAGTAGGGGGCGCTGTCTCCATTGACCTGTGAGGGAGGGCGGCCTGCACTTCCTGCACTGACCACAAGGTGGCGCCGAGCTCGCCTCTGACCCACAGCGCATGCTCGTTCCCTGCGAACTGGATTCTGAGCGCAGCTGAGAGGAGTTGTGCCTCCTCAGGCGTGGGGGCGGGGGCTTCGGGTGGGACGCCCGGCTCAGCGTTTCTGCTGACAGGAGCTCGGTCTCCGTCTCCTTAGGACTCGCTGGGGTTTCGGCTTCAGGACGAAGTGGGGCTGCGTCCACGCTGAGTAGGGAACTAGGTTTCCTGAGGACCCAGGTGATGCCTGAGGGAAAGGTGAAGAGACTGTGAGGAAAAGTGGGGAGAAGCTTCCTGTGGGCGACTGACGGCGGAGGGGGTCCGTCTTCATGTGACCGAGGAAGGGCTTGTTGTGCAAAGCTGGGTTTTTGGTCAGGTTTGTGTGCAGGGTAGCCAGCATGAGTTACGGGGTGTCCAGTTTTCCCAGCACCATTTGTTGCAGGGACTGTCGTGCTCCGTGGTGTGTCCTTGGTCCCTTTGTCATAAATTAACTGACCCCGTCGTGTGGGCTGAATTCTGGGCTCTCTGTCCTGTTCCTCTGGTCCCTGTGCCTGTTTTGAGCCAGTTCCACACTGTTTTGGTGACTGTAGCTTCGTAATGTAGTGTGAAGTCAGGGAGGGAGATGCCTCCAGCCTGTTCTCTTTTCTCAGGGTTGCTTTGGCTATTTGGAGTCCTTTGTGGTTCCACACAGATATTAGGAGGATTTGCTCTATTTGGGGGAAAATACCGTGGAATTTTGGGAGGGACTGCACTCACTGTGTCCACTGCTTTGGGTAGAATGGGTATTTTAACAGTATTAATTGTTCCGTTCCCTGAGAACAGGATGTCTTTCCATTTATGGGTGTGTTTTTCAATGTCCTCATCAATGTCTTAAAGTTTTCGGTGTGCAGGTCTTTCACACCCTTGGTTAACTTTATTCCCAGGTATTTTGTTCTTTTCGATGCAATTGTAAATAGGGTTGCTTTCTTTTTCTTTCTGATGGTTCATTATTAGTGTTTAGAAATGCAATTGATTTCTGTGTATTGATTTGCAACTTTACTGAATTCATTTATTAGTTTTAATAGTTTTTTTTGTGGAATGAAGTGGAAAATTGGAATTCCAAAATCCCACTGTTTCTATCATATCCAGGTCGTCCACAACACGGAGGACAGTGGCTCCTAATCTAACCTTCCCACAGTGCCTCTAAATGACATGTGGACTTTGGGTGAACTGGATCTGGGTAAAGCTTGGCTTCTATATGGTAGTTTGGTGTTTTCTCTGCTTTTCTGGTGTGCTATTGACATACATGATATTTTGAAAAATAATTTACTTTCCAGTAATTTCAAACATACAACTTTACACACATAAAACAAGTCTTGTACCTTGATTAAATATACTCCTAAATATTGACGTTGACATTATTAAAGATGGAATTGTTTTCATAAATTCTTTTTCATATTATTTTTTGCTAGCATATACATATAAGATAGATTTTCATGAATTGATATTTTGTTCTATAACTGCTTAATTAGTTGATTAGCTCAAATAATTTCTTTGCTGATTATAGGTAGTTTTTTTTTTTTTGCGGTACGCGGACCTCTCACTGCTGTGGCCTCTCCCGTTGCGGAGCACAGGCTCCGGACGCGCAGGCTCAGCGGCCATGGCTCACGGCCCCAGCCGCTCCGCGGCATGTGTCCAGCCTTACATCCCATCATACTGTGGGTATAGATGTGGTCAGTCCAGTTGCATCACAGCTCCTGATCGAATTTTGTAAGAATCCCTCTCTCTCTCACTGTCTTTTTTTTTTTTTTTTGTAATTTATTTTTATAATGGAGTGTAGCTGATTTTCAATGCTGTGTTTCTTGGTGCTGTACATCCACTTGATTCACTTACAGAGAGACATCAATAAATTCTTTTCTAGTTTCTAGTAGTCAGATATATATTTTTTCTGTGAATAGAGTGTGCTGAGTTCAGTTCCTTGAGCAATGAGTAGGTCTTGTCGATTACATTATTGATTTATGGACCGGTATCTGTGCCAATTTCAACCTCCTGGTTTATGCATCACCACACCACACCTTTCCCCTTAAGCAGCCATAAGTGTGTTTTGTAAATGTGTGACCGTGTTCTGTTTGTAATTCAGTTCATGTGTGGCGATTTTTAGATTCCCCCTATAAGTGATATCTTATGATAAGTTTCTTTTGCTGTCTAACTTATTTCACTCTCAATGACCGTACATAAGTCCACCCGAGTTGCTGCAACTGTCCTTATTTCATTGATTTCAGGGCTGAGTAATATTCCGTTGTGCATAAGTACCAAATCTTCTTTATCCATTTTTTCTTTCCAAGAACTTTTAAGTTATACCCAAGTCGAGGCTTTTGTAAACATAATAGCAGTAAACGTTTGGGTGCCTGCGTCCTGTGGAGTTTTGGTTTTTCCAAGATATACGCCCATGAGTGGAAGTGCCGTATGCTCTGTAGCTCTGTTTTTTAGATGTTTTAGGAAACACACTACACTTCTCCAGAATGCCGTTGGCAATTTACATTCCCCCCATCAGCGTAACAGGGCTCCCTTTTCTCCATGTCCTGTCCTGCACTGGTGGGTTTTACCCTTTGTGAGGATGGCCCTTCTCACGGCTGCTGCGAAGTGATACCTCTTTGTAGTGTTGATTTGCCTTGTCTGCTTTTTTGTTTGGCCAAAAAGGGCGTATGTGTTTTTCCTGAATATATTCAGGAAAAATGCATACGCCCTTTTTGTCCAACTGCATCCTTGGTGAAGTTTTTCATGTGCTTTAAGGGTGAGTCCAATCTACCTGTTGAAATCCCTTTCTTGCAATTCTGCCTTTCTTTCAAATCCTTTTCGTTGACTTACCTCAAGATATTTTTCGACGATAGGTATCATTTACAACCCTTCAGGTTTGTGAATTGCAGTGCCCCTGAGCTCCATTTTTCAACTTGTTTCTTTGGGATCTATCCACAAAACAGCAGGATTGCTTCAAGCCCTATTCTGGTTCTGGGGGCAAGGTGAGCATTTGGTCAATTCCTCTTCCTAATTGGAAATTAGAGTGGCATGTGCCTGTCCAGACACCTCGGGCTTGTCTCTCCTTGTTTCCCCCCCTTCCACTTCATCCTCCAGACAAATTCCAAACTGTGAGAAGAAGACCTAAATAGACATTTCTCCAAAGAAGATATACAGACTGCCAACAAACACACGAAAGAATGCTCAACATCATTAATGATTAGAGAAATGCAAATCAAAACTACAATGAGATATCATCTCACACCGGTCAGAATGGCCATCATCAAAAAAATCTAGAAATAATAAATGCTGGAGAGGGTGTAGAGAAAAGGGAACACTCTTGCACTGTTGGTGGGAATGTTAATTGATACAGCCACTATGGAGAACAGTATGGAGCTTCCTTAAAAAACTACAAATAGGGCTTCCCTGGTGGCGCAGAGGTTGAGAGTCCGCCTGCCGATGCAGGGGACACCGGTTCATGCCCCGGTCCGGGAAGATCCCACATGCCACGGAGCGGCTGGGCCCGTGAGCCATGGCCGCTGAGCCTGCGCGTCCGGAGCCTGTGCTCCGCAACGGGAGAGGCCACAACAGTGAGAGGCCCGCGTACCGCAAAAAAAAAAAAAAAAAAAAAAAAAAAAAACTACAAATAGAATTAACATATGACGCAGCAATCCCACTACTGGGCATATACCCTGAGAAAACCATAATTCAAAAAGAGTCATGTACCAAAATGTTCATTGCATCTCTATTTACAATAGCCAGGACATGGAAGCAACCTACGTATCCATCAACAGATGAATGGATAAAGAAGATGTGACACATATATACAATGGACTATTACTCAGCCATAAAAAGAAACGAAATTGAGTTATTTGTAGTGAGGTGGATGGACCTAGAGTCTGTCACACAGAGCGAACGAAGTAAGTCAGAAAGAGAAAAACAAATACCGTATGCTAACACATATATATGGAATCTAAGGAGAAAAAAAAGGTCATGAAGAACCTAGGGGTAAGACGGGAATAAAGACACAGACTTACTAGAACATGGACTTGAGGATATGGGGAGGGGGAGAGGGAGGCTGTGACGAGGTGAGAGAGTGGCTTGGACATATATACACTACCAAGCATAAAGTGGAGAGCTAGTGGGAAGCAGCCGCGTAGCACAGGGAGATCAGCTCGGTGGTTTGTTACCGCCTAGAAGGGTGGGATAGGGAGGGTGGGAGGGAGGGAGACGCAGGAGGGAAGAGATATGGGAACATGTGTATATGTATAACTGATTTACTTTGTTATAAAGCAGAAACTAACACACCATTGTAAAGCAATTAGGCTCCAATAACGATGTTAAAAACAAAAAACAAAAAACAAAAAACCCAGGATGCTGAAGGTGCTGACTTCCCCAAGTGGGGAGATTGTTAGGAAAGAGGCTGCAGGGGGGAACCCGAGCCCCAGGAGATGAGCTGCCTTTCCCAAACTCTTCCCGATCACACAGTGTACCATCCTCTGCGTGTCCCATGCATGTTTTAGCTGTAGGAAGATTCCCCTGCACCTGGAGATTTGTGACCCATGGACTGGGGACCAGGCAGTATTACTCTAAAGGGGCTGCATTTGCTGTCCCATCCTCACCAAAACTCTCAGCCTCACGAGTGTCCAGCCTTATGTCCCGTCTAGCTGTGGGTCTAGATGGGGTCAATGCAGGTTTCATCACAGCCTCTGAACGAATTTGTAAGAATTTCTCTCTCTCTCTCTCTCTGTTTTTGTGTTTGTTTTTGGAATGCATTGTTATAATGGGGTATAGGTGATTTTCAATGCTATTTTTCTTGCTGGTGTACATCCAGTTAATTCACTTACAGAAAGACATCTATAAATTCTTTTTCAGATTCTTACCAGTCGTATATATTCTTTTCCGGTGACTAGAGTGTGCTGAGTTCAGTTCTTTGAGCTATAGAGTAGGTCTTGTCGATTACCTCTTTGGTGTATGGAACGGTATCTGTGCTCATTTCAGCCTCCTGGTTTATGCCTCACCCTACCCGACCTTTCCACTTTCGCAGTCTAAGTGTGTTTTCTAGATGTGTGACTCTGTTTCTGTTTTGTCATTTAGTTCATGTGTAGCCATTTTTAGGTTCCAACTATAAGTGATATCTTATAATAAGTCACTTTTTCTGCCCGACTTAGGTCACTTAGAATGATCGTACCTAAGTCCACCCAAGTTGCTGCAACTGGCCTTATTTCATTGATTTCATGGTTGAATAATATTCCATTGTACATAAATACCACATCTTCTTTATCCATCTTTTCCTTCCAGGGACACTTAAGTTGTATCCAAGTCGAGGCTCTTGTAAACAGAGCAGCACTAAACATTGGGTTGTCTATGTCAAGTTGAATTTTGGTTTTTCCCAAGATATATGCCCATGAGTGGAAGTGCCTTATGCTCTATAGCTCTGTTTCTTCGATTTTTAGGAAACACAGTACACTTCTCCAGAGTGCCCTTGGCAATTTGTATTCCCACAGTCAGCGTAACAGGGCTCCCTTCTCTCCACGGACTATCCTGCATTTCTTGTTTTCACACTTTGTGAGGATGGCCCTTCTGAGTGCTGCGAAGTGATACCTCTTTGTAGTGTTGATTTGCACTGTGTGACTGGTTGGTTGGCCAAAAAGGGTGTTTGTGTTTTTCCTGAATATATTCAGGAAAAACGCATACGCTCTTTTTGGCCAAGGGCATCGTTGGAGAAGTTCTGACCCCTTCCATGTGCTTTAGTGGCGAGTCCCATCTACCTCTTGAAATCCCGTTCCTGCACTTCTGCCTTGCTTTCTAATCCTTTTTCATGACTTAGGTCAAGGCATTTTTCGACATTAGGAATCCTTTACAATCCTGCAGGTTTGTGAATTGCAGTGCCCCTGAGCTCCATTTTTCAACTTGTTTTTTTGGGAACTGGCCACAAAACAGCAGGATTGCTTCAAGCCCTATTCTGGTTCCAGGGACAAGGTAGCCTTTGGTCAATTCCTCTTCCTAATTGGAATTTAGAGTGGCATTTACCTGTCCAAACACCTAGAGCTTGTCTCTCATTGTTTCCCCCACTTCTGCTTCATCCTTCAGACAAATTCAAAACTGTGAGAAACAGGATGTTGAAGGTGCTGACTTCCCCTAGTGGGGAGATTGTTAGGAAAGAGGCTGGAGGGGGGAACCCGAGCCCCAGGAGATGAGATGAGGTGCCTTTCCCAAACTCTTCCCGATCCGACGGTGTACCATCCTCTGGGTGTCCCATGCATGTTTTAGCTGTACGAAGGGTCCCCTGCACCTGGAGATTTGCGATCCATGGAATGGGGACCAGGAAGTATTACTCTAAAGGGGCTACATTTGCTGACTCATCCTCACCAAGCCTCTCAGCCCCACGAGTGTCCCGCCTTAGGGCCCATCCAGCTGTGGGTCTAGATGTGGTCAATCCAGGGTGCATCACAGCCCCTGAACTAATTTTGTAACAGTTTCTCTCTGTGGTTTTTTTAAAATTTATTTTTATAATGGGGTATATCTGTTTTTCAATGCTGTCTTTCTTGCTGCTGCACATCCACTTGATTCACTTACAGAGAGACATCCATAAATTCTTTTTCAGATTCTTACCAGTCGTATATATTCTTTTCTGGTGACTGGAGTGTGCTGAGTCCAGTTCTTTGAGCTATAGAGTAGGTCTTGTAGATTACCTATTTGGTCTTTGGAAGGCATCTGTGCTAATTTCAACCCTCTGGTTTATGCCTCACCCTGCCCCACCTTTCCCCTTTAGCAGCCATAAGTTTGTTTTCTAAATGTGTGACTCTGTTTCTGTTTTGTAATTTAGTTCATGTGTAGCCATTTTTCGATTCCACCTATAAGTGATATGCTAAGTGTCTTTTTGTGTCTAACTTATGTCACTTAGAATGATCATACCTACGTCCATCTGAGTTGCTGCAACTGGCCTTATTTCATTGATTTCATGGCTGAGTAATATTCCATTGTACAGAAGTACCATACCTTCTTTATCCATTTTTTCCTTCCAAGGACATTTATATTGTTTCCAAGTCAAGGCTCCTGTAAAATGGCTGCACTAATAGTTGAAGTGCCTGTGTCCTATGGATTTATGGTTATCCCGAGATATATACCCAGGAGTGGAAGTGCCGTATGCCCTATAGCTCTGCTTTTTAAAAATTAATTAATTAATTTTTTTTGCCTGTGTTGTGTCTTTGTTATTGCGCATGGGGTTTCCCTAGTTGCAGCAAGTTGAGGCTACTCTTCGTTGAAGTGTGTGGGCTTCTCATTGCAGTGGCTTCTCTTCTTGCGGAGCACAGGCTCTAGGCGTTGGGCTTCAGTAGTTGTGGCACACGTGCTCAGTAGTTGTTGCTCACGGGCTCTAGAGCACAGGCTCAGTAGTTGTGACGCACGGGCTTAGTTGCTCCGCGTCATGTGTTATCTTTCCGCACCAGGGCTTGAACCCGTGTCCTCTGCATTGGCAGTTGGATTCTTAACCATTGCACCACCAGAGAAGTCCCTATAGCTGTATTTTTTAGAAATTTTAGGAAATATCATACCCTTCTCCAGCGTGGCTGTTAGCAATTGACATTCCCGCCATCAGCGTAGCAGGTTCCCTTTTCTCCACGTCCTCTCCTCCATTTCTTGTTTTTACACTTTGTGAGGGTGGCCATTCTGACTGGGGCAAAATGATACATCTTTGTAGTGTTGATTTGTATTTCCCGCATGTTTGGTTGGCACAAGGGCGTATGGATTTACACCTGTAAGCCCTTTTTGGCCAACTGAACCGTAGGCAATATTGAGCAGCTTTCATGTGCCTTAACGGCGAGTCCAATCTACCTCTTGCAATCCGGTTCCTGCAATTCTGCTTTGTTTTCAAGTCCTTTTCAGTTACTTACCCCAAGACATTTTTCCACCATAGTTGTCATTTACAACCCTGCAGGCGTGGTGGATTGCAGTGCCCCTGAGCAACTGTCTTCAACTTGTTTCTGAAACCGGCTACAAGGTGGCAGGATTGCTTCAAGCCCCATTCTGGTTACAGGGGCGGCCTGAGCCTTTGGGAAATTCCTCTTCCTGATGGGAAATTAGAGTGGCATGTGCTGTCCAAGCACGTAGAGCTTGTTTTTCATTCCTTTCCCCCCTTCCCCTTCATCCTCCGGACAAATTCCAAGCCGTGCACGACCGGCTGTTGAGTGTGCTGACTCCCCAGGTGGGGAGACTCTAAGGAAAGAGGCTGGAGCGGGAACCCCTCCCCCAGGACATGTGGAGATAAGGTGACTTTTCCAAACTCTTCCCGCCCATCCGGGCCCCATCCTCTGGGGTTCTGTCCGGACACCGCGGGGTTTCCAGCGGTGCGGGGCTCTGGCGCTGCGCTGCAGGGAGCAGCCCTGCTACCCGCGCCTGCAGCGCCACCTGCTGGTCTCTCCGTCCTCCCGTCGGGCACAGTCTTCACCTTCCCCGCTGCCTCGGATGGTCCATCTCCGCACTGTCCTGTGATCAGCCCCTCGTCCCCACCACCATCACCCCCAGCTCCACACCCCTCGTCCAGCCTCAGGGATGACCCAGGACTGGGCTCCCTGCCTTCCCACCCTTGGTCGATGTCCTCAGTCCACCTGTGCAGACAGGTGAGGATCCCCTCCAGAGGCTCCCAAACGCTTCACCCCTACCTCCTCCCCGGGGTCGGCCCACGTCCTGTGGGATGTTCCACCCTCACCAAGCCCCCAAGTACATGACAAGGGCAGGCATCAGGCCTGCTGCGTGCACTGCTGTGCATCCTGCTGTATCCACAGGCATGACCCTGCCCCAGGGTGCAGGAAAGGCAGCCTTACCTCGGGATGTGGGGAGAGGGGCTGCCCACAGGGCGGATGTCCGCTCTCGGCTCACCAGGCAAGGGCAGCCGGGTTCTCGCTCCTTGGACCCTTTCTCACCCAGCCTGACCATGACCCGGCTATGTTCCCACCCCCGTCGTCCCTCCATTGGCCTCGCTCTTGTGAGCAGAGCAGGACAGTGTGGTCGGTGGTCATAGCCTGAGACACACAGACACTGGCTGACCCGCGTGCACCCACGCTGACCACGCGGAACGGGCACTGCACCAGGGCCCGTGCGGTGTGGGTTCACCTGCCCACAGAGAGGCCGGGCCTCTGTCCTGGCTCCCGAGGTCACCTTGAGTCTGACGGGAGTGTCCGTGCTCCGTGGGCCTCGCTCCAGGCTGGTCTGTGCTGACGGCGTGATACACCGTGGGGCTTCCTGAGTCCTCCGGGGGCTGGAGGCCAAGGTCAGGCACACGGCGGTCCCCACGTTGACGTGACAGACCCCAGTAAACCCTGCACTTCGGGACTCAGGTGGGCTTCCCTGGGCTGCCACAGCCGAGGAGGCTGGACCCTGCTCATCCCCCCGTCCTCGCTGGTTTTAACTTGCATCCTTCACCATAATAAACCCTGGGTATAACAGCTTCAGGGAATTCTGGGAGCCTCCAAGAAAAAAGAAGCCCGAGAGGGGTCTCTGGGTCCCTGACTTTACAGTTGGGGGCAGAAGTCGGTGGGGAGGATCTTGGGGCTCTGGAATCTGAAGGGCCACTCTACCAGGGGAGGGGTAGGAGACCCTGGGTGGTAGTTAAGCTGAGTCCAAGGCCCTCCTGCGTAGGAGGCATCCTAGCCCCGGGGATCCTGAAGAGGCCGGCTCCCTCCTCCCCTCTGCCCCCAGGCCTGGTCCCTGCTCTCTAGAGATTCCCTAGGGTGGGGTCCTGGTGCTGGAGGTGCCCCGATGCTGTGGCCTCCTGAGCCTCCAGTGAGGATAACGGGAGTGGGGGAAGACCTGTTCACAGAAAGGGAGCTTCTGCTGGAACAAAGCCTGGGTCTGCTGCTCCCGCCCCCAGGTGCACTGGGACAGGGCCGTGAGAGCGAGGCCCCCTCCCCTCCCAAGACACCCAGGACACGTGGGCGCTGGTCGCTGGACTCCCACACAATATGAAAATCTCCCACGCAGGCCTGATGGGTGAGAGACACTATTTAAAGACTATTAATGGGGCTGGGGGGGCCCAGGGGGTGAGGCTGATGTGGGGAGAGTTGGGAAATCACCCAAGGATGCGCTCTCCCTGCAGCGACCCCCCCAGGTGAGCCCAGGTGGAGGTGGACCCATCAAGTCGGAGCCCACATTTGGGGTCTTTGGGGGACAAATAGCCAAGCACCCTCAGTCCTTGCCTTCACCTGCTGCAGTTAGGGCCTGCCCTGTCTTCTTCATGGCCAAGTTCTCACCCCTCCCAGAAGGCCTCTTGGGGGTTCACGGGATGGGGGTTCAGTCCATGGCAGGACTGGAGGGCCTGTGGTAGGCTGCAGGCCACGTGGCAGGCAGGAGGGCTCCCACCGAGCCTGCCGGTCCACACCTCCTGGTCACAGGCCCGCACAGAGTCCACCAGGCTGTGGATGTGGTAGAAGGTGCAGAGGTGTGGGGACCGGTCCAGCCATGCAGGTGTCTGACCACCGAGCGGTCAGTGTGGAGTATTCCCAGGGAGCCCTGGCCGTGCTCGCACCCTCCCGGGAAGGCCACGTCAGCATGGCCCCTGGAATGACCGGGAGGTCAGCCGGCAGCGCCCCCGACCCAACCTCACTGTTACCACAGGAAACAAGAGACAACTCCGTGAGGAAACACAGAACATCACCAGCCTGATGCTGTCCTGAGGAAGGTCGGCTGGCATCTGGGAACTGGCTGCTATAGTGGGTTGAATGGGGGGGGTCCCCCAAGGAGTTATGTCCACGTCATGCCCCCCAGAATCTGAGAATGGAACCATATTTGGAAGTATGGTCTCTGCAGGTATAATTAGTTATGGATATGGAGGTGAGGTCATCCTGGATCCGGGTGGCCCCGAATCAGTGACAATGTCCTTCTAAGAGACAAGCAGAGAGACACAGACACACAGGAGACACCACGTGAAGATGGAGGCAGAGACGGGAGGGATGCAGCCACAAGCCCAGGGACGCCTGGAGCCCCCAGAAGCTGGAAGAGGCAGGCAGGACCCTCCCCTGGAGCCTCCAGAGGGAGCGCAGCCCTGGGACACCTTGACCTCAGACGTCTGATCTCCAGGACTGAGAGAGGACAGGTTTCTGTTGCTCTGGGCCTCCGTTTGTGGTCGTTCGTCACAGCTGCCCCGGGAAGCTAATGCAGCTGGTGAGCAGCTCCTGGGCCTGATCTAAACCCTCCCACCTCCCGTTAGGGGCAGCCCCCTGCGCCTGTGCTGTTGCACAAACCATGTGGCTCATGCTGGACCCCGGCTCCCCTTCTGGGCACCAGCATTTTGGAGGGTGAGGGCAGAGCACACCACGTGACCAGCCCCCAGCCGGTGCCAAGCCTCTAATGAGCTTCCCTGGGGGCACAGGGGTGCGGGTAACTGTCGTGGTTCTGCCCTGCGTCGCTGGGGGAAGAGACACCCTAGAGACCCTCGAGGGAAGGAGGGGGCATGACGTGTCATGAGGTGACCAGAGCAGGGGCCCTCCCTCCCGGGCATCCCTACTGCGTGCTCTGACCCATCTCAGCTGTGAGGACACAAGCCACAAGCATGTGCCGAGTCCTGTGAGCCTCCAGCCAGTCCCTGAAGGTGAGGGCGGCCCTGCAGACCCCAGCCCTCTCCTCCACGTCTAGTAGGTGGAAGACCCACTTCTGCTTGCCATTCCAGAAGCGGTTCTGGGGCTGTCCTGGGAGGGCTTCTGGGGTTATGCAGGCTGAGCCCCTGTTGCTAAGTCCCCACTTCCCCACAAGAGCCTCCAGAGCAAGCAGTTTGCCCTGTTGCCTGAATGACCACCCACCAGTTTTCTCAGGAAAGAATCAGGGGTTTCTGTAGCAGCATCTGCAGGCAGCTCTGCATCTGGACCCATGTTCACATCTTCTGTGTAAACACTGAGAACCTTCCCTGACACCTGCCCCAGCTGACCACCTCCACATGCCGACCACAGGCCCCAGTGCGGGCGTCAGACTGACTGCCCGTCTCAGCCTCCTCTTGTTGTCAGAGCTGCTCCAGGCCCTGCTCAAAACCCGTGGACCCACCTTTCACGGGGCTGTCCTCCACCCCCCAACTTCAGCAGGAGTTCACCTAAGTATTTAAGTGGAGGGGTCCAGAGATAAGAAAGGACGCTACAAACAAACAAACAGATGGAACCAGCTGGAAGGAAGATGGCAACAAATGTGACCTCCAACAGACCCTGTGTCTCATCACATGCTGAATTTACTATATCGGCATATTAAGTGATACACCCACCGGCGGCCATGACTGGACACGAAGGACCAGAAACGGGTCAAAGGAGGTGGTGCCCCGCCCCCTTGGGAAAAGCCCCGCCCCTTCCCCGGAAGGCCTCTTCATCCCATCACTAGCCTCGCTCCTCCTCCCTTTGTCTTCACTCTTTACAATTAAGCCACTCTCTCCAGGAGGGCGAGAAGTTGATCTGTGAACTTAGTTCCCGCTTCTCCATTCTCTGGCCACTGGATAGAGCCTGTGCTGTGGTGGTCTGGGCTTTGGTTTTGTTATTTACCTACTTGACTCCACGTGGACAAAGGAAACCTCCCCCGCTGAGGCAGAGCGCCTCGCCAGGCTGGGACCCCGAGCAGGGTCCACGTGACGTCACTTGGTAACAGTCTGTAAGGGGGCGTGGTCTCTGCCCGCGGGGTGGGGGCAGGGAACACCTACAGCCACAGCGCCGGCTCCGTGGACGGCACGGCCCCTCGTGGGGCTGGACCGTCTGCTCTCGTCCCCCCACGCCTGACACCCCCGGACAGTCGTGACGCGGTGACACTGGCTGCTGGGCGTCCCGTCAGGGGGGACCAGAGGCAGCACCTGGTGCCAGGTGAGACGTGCCTTTTCACGGGCAGGGGACGTAGGAGATATTAGGACTTTGTGTCTAGAAAACAAACCAAGCGGCTAGAAGGTGATCTGAGCTGTGCACCTGAAACCCATGTGCGAGGTGAGAGCTCCCACTGGACACTGGCTCGGAAGCTTCCGCACAGGCGACACCACACCAATGCTTCCTGCCCGACCCCTCCAGGCCTCCCTGTGGGCACAGCTGGGCCTGCGTTCCTCAGGCTCCCCGACCCAGAGCCTGAAGGGCTGAGGCTGCCAGGGCCTGGGGACGCGAGGGGTCCCTCCACCAGCGCTGCTCAGCCCCTCCTCCCCAGTGACCAGGGGAGGGAAGCCCCGTGGAGTCTCAGACCCGGCACAGGCAAAGCTCGTACACACACACCCCCAGGACCCCCGGCCCAGCCCTGCTTCCTCAGGCCCACCGTCTGCCCCTCCCGGTGCCTGCGTCCCACCGACTCACATTCCCGGTGTGGACGTCCACGTGCACAAGCTGCTCCGTGTCCTCTTCCCACATGGGACACCCCCATCCGTGCTTCTCCCTAATGACGGCCTGGACCCCGAATGTTCTGGGCAGGAAGAGGGCCGAGGAGGAGGCCAGCCTGTCCCATCTGCCTCCTGGGGGCCCAGACACAGGGCTCGGGGTTGCTGGGCCTTGAGGTCTGGATGCTTCCAGGTGTGGGATGAAGATGCCACTGCCCACTGGAGCTGCTCCTTCCGAGACTCAGGAAGCAGGGGGACCCACCACACAGAGCCTGTCCCCAGGCTCTGCTGCAAGTCTGCTCAGATTTTCTCTCCTGATCCTGAAGGCAGACCTGTGGGGAACAGGACCTGCGATTCCTATACTGACGGTGTTCCGTGGAATGTCCACTAGACCCCTTCCTACCCTGTTCTGAGCAAATCACTAGTCAGTCCATGCTACCATCACCCCACGAGCAGACCAGGAAGCTGAGGCTCCGAGAAGCCAAGTAATCCAGCCGGAAGCACAGCTGTGGGACACGGAGTGGGCTCTGCACCCGCCGCCCACCCAGGGGGACTGCCCACTCCCCGCAGGTTCCACGCCTGTTCCCTTCACCCCCCTCCCGGGACCAGCTCACAGAGCCTCCTCTTGGGGGGATTCACTTACCTTCTTTTAACAGGATCCGTCTCACTATCCTGTTTTGGGATCATCCGGAAGGCTTGTCACTCTGAAGCAGGTTCAGCCTCACGTCACCAGGGCAGATTTCCTGGATCACACTCACCACCTGTCCACTCCCAGATCAGACCCAGAAAGGCCCCCTTGGCCCCGAGCCCCATGGCTCTGCCTGGGCTCCCACCCCCTCCTGCCTGGTCCATCCCTCTCATGTCCCCTGCAGGGTCACCAGAGGCTCCCACCTGCCCCAGGCAGGCTGTCTGCTAAGTCCTGGGGAGGCCTCCATGGTGTCAGGTGGAAGACACAAGAGGTACCCATGGGGCCTCCCTTATGCAGCACAGTGGCCAGCACCCACCTACTGACCTCATCACTCTAGATGGACAGGGTTTCAGGGGGTCTGTGGCATCTCCTGGTTTTCATTTCATCCCAGCACTGCCCACAGGGAAGTTGCTAAGCAACTCTGTGCTGGCTGCACAGAGAGGACGCTCATACATGCCCCCCCCACCCTCCCAGCACACGGGGCCCTCGTGGTCAGGCCCCTCCCAGGATATGGAGCTCACCTGAGCAGGTACCCAGCAGCCCCCGGGGCTCTCATGGTCAGGCCCCTCCCAGGATATGGAGCTCACCTGAGCAGGTACCCAGCAGCCCCCGGGGCCCTCGTGGTCAGGCCCCCTCCCAGGATATGGAGCTCACCTGAGCAGGTACCCAGCAGCCCCCGGGGCCCTCGTGGTCAGGCCCCCTCCCAGGATATGGAGCTCACCTGGACAGGTACCCAGCAGCCCATGGGGCTCTCGTGGTCAGGCACCTCCCAGGATATGGAGCTCACCTGAGCAGGTACCCAGCAGCCCATGGGGCTCTCATGGTCAGGCCCCTCCCCGGGTATGGAGCTCACCTGGGCAGGCACCCAGCGAGTCTGGGCACTCAGGAACCGTGCACGTAGCCCTCACTGCAGAGCACCCCAGCCCACCTGTCCGTCAGAGCTGACCCTGAGCACCTCAGAGCAGGACCTGAACTAACAAACAGCAGCTCCGACAGGTCTGTGACCCTGGGCATCACTCTGGGTGGCCTCCTTCCACTGGGTCTTCCAGAGGCTTCCACTGCAGCCGGGGCACCAGGCCTCTGTCTCCACCCACCACCCCTCCTCTCCCTGACTCCTGGGTTCCTCTCATTAGGATACGGTCTTCTTGAAGTTGTCTCCCACTCATGGGCCAGATAAAATGATTAGAAAACAAGCAGAGCTGCAGCCCCTTGTCTATCCTGACCCTCAGGACCCTACACCTGTTCCTTGGACCTGGCCGGTGCAGCAAGGCCCATTTTCTGCAACTCTGAGCCCCTGATGGGCAAGGATTGGCTGACCTGGGCAGCCTGACCCTGCCTGCCAGCCCTCCCCAGGTGTGCCTGGGTTGAGGTCAATATAAACACCGCTCCAGGCAGCAAGAGCCCCTGCAGCTGTGCCTGACACCATAGTCTCTGCCCCGTCAGCAGTGTCGGGGCTGCGCTGCTGGGAGGGAGTGAGGGGCCATGGCTTTGTGGGTGGCCCGGTGTGAGTGGGGCTCTGCTGGACTTTCTGCAGGAGTTGCCAGGCTGCCACCTGTAAAGAAGAGGATGTGTCACCCATAACTTCCACTGGAATTTCTCTCTGGGCTGAGGTGAGGAAGGAAAAAAAGGAGTGGGGGCCAGGACAGGAGGGGTATCTCAGGCAGGGAAATGGAAAGCTTCCAGAAGAGCGCCCGGGGCCAGGACCATCCTGGCTGGCCTGCAGGCACCAAGTCGGCCTGCGTGCTGTCGCTGGTGTGGCTCCACGGCCCTTCCTCTAGGCTTTCAAGTCCTTGTACATATTCAGGTGTTTTACCTGGGAAGGGTGGGAACAGTTCAGCTTTAGCTGGCCTGGGGCTCAGCTCACGTTTACTCACAGACGCCTCGGCACGGTCTCCCAGCTTTGCAATGAGGACGCTCCTTGCGGGGGGGCTGCTGGCTTCATGGGAGACGATTCCCCAACTCTGACCAACTTCAGAATTGTTTACCACTGGAGCAAGTGCCCTGATAGGGTTTTCCTCTGTGTAACTAGTGGGTTCTTAATTAGTAACGTGAACGGTGACATCAGAGGTCCTGAATCAGGATGGAAATACTTATCCCCAACATGTACAGACGTAAAAACCTGGGGAGGTCGTGTGCAGCCGGCACCCTTAGGGATGGGCTTCCGACTGACCCCTCAACATTCTGGTGTCCAACCACAGCTTTAGGATTTCTGGGGCCCAGTGCTGACTCTAAGGGTTCTGCAATCCAGTCTCTGTCGGCCTTTAATGAGACCCGCACTTCCAGGATCCTACAGAGCAGGGTCTGTGTGACCGTTCTGTGGCTTCTGTAACAAATGACCACAAGCTGGGTGGTTTAAGACAACAGGAATTCATCCTCCCCCAGTCCTGGAGACCAGACATCTGAGATCAAGGTGTTGAAGGACGGAAGTGTCTCCAAAGGCTCTAGGATAGGGTTCTTCCTGCCTTTTCCAGATTTGGGGGGCTCCAGGCGTCCCTAGGCTTACCGCTGCGTCCCTCCCGTCTCTGCCTCTGTCTTCATGTGGCTTCTCCTCTATGTCTGTGTCTCTCCTCTGTTGTCTCTCATAGGGACTCTCTCAATTGGATTGAGGGCCACCGTAACCCAAGATGACCTCACCTCAAGATCCTTCACTACATATACTAAGACGCTTTTCCCAGATATGGTCCTGTTCACGTGTTCTGGGGGGCACATCTTTTGGGGCCAGCATTCAACCCATTACCTGTGTATAAAATAACCCTCATTTTAGGAGGTAACCAAGGTCCCGTATAGACTGGCATAGGCAGCAGCCATGTGGGTGGGGTCTGGGCAGAGTGAGGACCCTGGAATCACCTGGAAAGGATGAAGTCCCGGCTTCATTAGGTGAGCTCTTCCACCACGGGGCCCGTGGAAACAGCCACTCCACTCTGTCCATGGAAAGGGACCCAGTGCCGAGTCCAGAAGTGGTTATACTGCCAAGCTGGCTCTTCTGGGGTTTCATCATCAGTAGCATCACGTAACCAATAACCACGGGCTTGGGGGAGTCGCTCTCTGGCACATGATGACAGCACTGGCACTTTAGGCTCATCCAGCCTCGAATAGGAACGTCTGAAGGAGAAGAGTTTGGGAGATTGTAAAGCTTGGTTGTCAAGGAAACTGAGCAGGTTTGTCAAGGAAACTTCTCCCTTAAACTGAAGGCAGGGCCGGGAGAGCTGAACTCCAGGGATCTTTTAAAGGGGCTGCTTTTAAGCACCATCACCTGAGAGGTGGTCTCAGTGTGAGCCGGGGTTTGAGAAAAGTGTGATGAGATTAAGCCTGACTTTCTGTGACACCTGGGGAGGAGTTTGTAAAGCACCTTGGCTTTTTTTTTTTTTTTTTTTTTTCGGTACACGGGCCTCTCACTGTTGTGGCCTCTCCCGTTGAGGAGCACAGGCTCCGGACGCGCAGGCTCAGCGGCCATGGCTCACGGGCCCAGCAGCTCCGCGGCATGAGGGATCTTCCCAGACCGGGGCACGAACCCGTGTCCCCTGCATCGGCAGGCGGACTCTCAACCACTGCGCCACCAGGGAAGCCCCTACCTTGGCTTTTAAGGCAAAAGTTTTTTGCTGGAACAAAGTGTCTCCCAAAACTGGGCTGGAGCTCAAGATGTCTCTGTCCCCTTCTTGTGAGAGTCCAGGGCAGGTGGGTGTCAGGTCCCAGGCTCTGTCCCCCTTGTTTCTCCTCCCTGCTTCCAGGTGAGGGCTCCAACCAGCAGGGTGGGATGACCAGGTGGGCATCATGCCCTCCGTCCTAGGATGCAGGCTGGTCAAGGCCCTCACCACCTCCACCCCTTCCCCTTGGTAACACGAGACACTGTGCCCCAGCTGTAAGGGGTGGGAAGGCTGGGAGGTGCAGGGTAGCTGTGAACAGGAAAAAGGGAAATGGCTTCTCACGGGCAGCTGCACGACTCTCCTGTGAGGGTTACCTGGACGCTAGCGCACAGACTCTGGGGCCTGTGAAGCTTCGATGCTTTGTGGTTCTGGAAATCCTATAGGAGACAGTCCACAGCAGGTGAAGCTAATGCTCTCAGTGGAGCTGGTGAAGCCAAAGATCTGCAGTTCAGACTGAAGGTGCTGATGTGGGCATACATACAGGACAAAACCATCTCGTGTGAATGGACTTCAGGCACGTTTAACATGAATGCAGTCATGTTAATGCCTAGCATCTTCTATCTTGTGCCTCCCCTCAGGGACCCCCTCCTCAGGTCCTGAGGATCCTGTAACTCACATACAGGGGGATGGAGAGTGGGATCTGTCCAGTCTGAGCCCTGAGTTACCCTGTGTGTGAGTCTGCTTAGGACCACCATAACAAATACCACAGACTGGGCTGCTTGAATAACAGACCTATCTCCCAGTCCTGGATGCTGAGATCAAGGTGTCTGCAGGCTGATTTCTTCTGAGGCCTCTCTACTTGGTGCTTAGACAGCCATCTTCTCCCCAGGTCCTCACATGGTCTCCCCCTGTGCCTATCTGTGTCCTAATCTCTTCTCGTAGGACATCAATCCTATTGGATTAGGATCCAGCCTAGTGACCTCATTTTTACCTTGATCACCTCTTTAAAAATCCCATCTCCAAATACAGCCACATCCTGGGGTCCTGGGGGTTAGGGATTCAGCATGTGGATTTGGGGGGACGTGACTGAGCCTATACCATCCTCCTTAGGAACCAAGGGTGCCTCGGTCCTTCCTTCCCTCAAGTCACACGAGGTGATGTAATGGCTCAAGGAGAGGCCACTCGTGCAGAGTTTGTGTCCCAGCTGGGGAACCCTTCCCTGCTCTCTTTGATCAGGCAGTGGCATTGCCAGTCTCCTCCAGAGGTGAGCAGTTCTGGGGTTTCCTGCCGTGTCTCCTGGCCTGCTGAGGTGCTCATTGTCAGGGAACTCAGGAGCCAGCAGCCTAGTGGGGATGCTGGGAACCCTCAGGGCCTTGGCAGATGTCTCCCCCAGCAGATACCCTAGCGAAAGTGGGGAAACATTTGGGGGATTACAGGTGGGAGAGGGTCACAGTCTCGTTTATGCTTCAGAAAGACCACGTTGGGGTGGGATGTGAGACACACCGTGGGGGCAGGGAGCTTTGTCAGGCCTGATGGAGGAACCAGGCACAAGATTGGGCTTGGGCCAGGGCTGTGGGCGTAGAGGGGAATTAGTGTGGGAACTGGCCACAGACTGTTGTCAAAATATCGGCTTCGCTGTGCACTGAGGCCGAGCAGAAATACAGAGACAGAGATTTCTGAGGAAGAGAGAGATGGCTTTATTTTTCTGCCAGGCAGAAGGGAAGACACAGCTGGCTAGCGCCTCAAGAACTGGGTACCCCTCCTTGAGAATCAGGGAAGATTTTATATGTGGGGCTCTCGCAGTCCGGGGTATAGGATGAGGATCAAAGTAGTGAAGGTCTTGCACTCCTCCTTTCCTTTGCATTGTTTCAAAACAGTCATAGTTTGTGTCAGGCTGCCCGGTAATTGAGGTCCAGCAGTCTGGTAATTGCATCCGTTTGCCTCTGGTTTATCGGCCGGTGACCTTGTTTCTGAAATGAAAAACTATAGGGGGTGACTTGTTATGAGGGGCGTATAGAATGTAAGTGCTGGACATAATAAGGTTAGGGAGTGAGAGGCAGGGGATGTAACTCACACAGAGTCAGGGGTGATGGGTGCCGAATGTAAATTACATAGTGTCAGGGAGTGAGGTTAGCTTTGTTAAGTACAAATCTAGTTACTACAAATGAGTGACAAAGTAAAACAAGCAGTGCTGAACTCTTTCAGGCCAGGTTATGTTTCTTCTCTAGCCTGTTCGCTGTTCCCTTTGTTTTCCTTGTTCTCAGGGGAAGGAAAACTTCATTTCTATTTTTGCTGCAACAAGACTCTGGAGGAGCAGATGACAGTCAGTGGCGCACAAGGAAGGTGGGAGCCTGGGAGACCCCAGTGTTACCGAGCAAAACGTGGGTCCGCTTGCCCGAGTGCAGTAAAGCCAGTCTACTGACACCGGGTGTGGTGAAGGAAAGTGCAGCTTTAATTGTACAAGTGCCAATACAAGGAGGCCAGGCGGCTTGTGCTCTGAAACCCCGAACTCCCTGAAGGATTTCAGCAAAGCAGTTTTAAAGGCCAAGTGAAGGAGGGGGGTCACAGGGTATGTGATCAGCTGGTGCACAGTTCTCTGGCTGATGGTGAGGTAACAGGCGGTTAACATTATAAATTCTTAGGCCCCAGAAGCTCCGGGGCTACCTGTTCATGATCATCAAGTAGTTAATTTCTTCCACTTGGTGGTGGAGGAAGCGTGCATCAGACACTGTTATCCGGGTACTTCAGAGAGGACCTACAGCAGAGGACGTGGGGGAGGGCTCTGTCCTGGGAAGGCCCCGTAGGGTCCGGCTCGGTTACACCCGGTGCCTGGGCTCAGCAACCTGGGAAGATGGGGCTGCTCCTGGGTGTGGGAAGCTGCGGGATCCCAGTCCTCTGAGGGCCCTGTTAGCCCCCAAGGTGAGATGGGGGTGCAGTGGCTGGACAGAGGCGTCTGGCCTGGAGGAGGGGTCCAGGCTGGAAATGTCATGGGAATCATCCCAGGGAGGGAGAGGAAAGGCCAGTGGGGGCAGGTAGGTCACAGCAGACTACGTGCAGGTGACTGCGGTCCTGGTGGAAGCAACTCAGAGCCAGGAAGGAGTGGCCGTCAGGGGCTCAGCTCCATTCTCTTGTTCCTTTGTAAAACCGCTGTGTCAGAGTTTGAGACACCACCAGGAGACGTCTGGGCCCAGTGCTGCCATGGCTTCATCAAAGGGGTCCAGGGGGAACACAGGACCACTGCAGGCCCTGCCCATGTCCTCACTGGGAATGAACCCCACTGGGGCTCCTGGGCTCACAGACTTGAGGGAACCTCTGTCCTCAGGACCGGTCTTCCTCCCTCCTCTCACCTTCTGGTCAGAGGCCCAGGAACCCCCAACCTGGCTCCACCCCCAGGGCCTGGATTCAGAGGCCCAGGAACCCCCATCCTGGCTCCACCCCCAGGGCCTGGATTCTGGGACAGCTTAGTGGTAAGCAAGACCCTCATGCTCCTTTATCTGCCTGGGGGTGAGAATGTTTTAAACGCTGCAATTGACTGATTATGGAGGGCTGAGTGTTTCCAGCAGGTATGGGTGGAAAGATGGGGCGTGAAGTTCCTATGTCTGCAGGGTCTTCCCAGCGTGAAGATCTGTCAACATCGCAGCCAGTCAGCATCCTCCCAGGAAGCCCAGATCCAGGATTACGAGGGCAGAGGCTCTCCCCTTGCTTATCTGTAACTTCCTGCTCCCACAGCAAGGAGCCTGGCTCCCACCATCTGCCATTTATCTGTGCATTGCTCCTTTCCAGGTTACATGCGCAGAGGTTTCAGAATTGTTAGCTACTACACCCTGGAAAGAACTTCGTAGAATAAAGCCCACTGTTTATATACGGTCCATTTTGCCTTTAGTCTACAGATTCCATTCATTTCCAAAGGTAACTTAGGTCAGCAGCTTTTACCCCATCCCCTACAGTGAGTTGTTTCCATATATTTCTAACACAGTTAGATTCTGTGACATTATGTATTCCATCCTGCAACACTCCTACATCCTAAATAACTAAATTTGAATAGATTATGATTGGCCCCTTGGGCTGTGCACATCTGTGGGCTTAGACAACTGCATAGTGACAGGTATCCACCCTAGAGTATCACGTGGAACACTTCAAACCCCCCACCCCATGATCTGCTTATCATCTATGTAGCTTTGCCTTTCCCAGAATGTCATCAATGGGGTCATACTGTGTGCAGCCTCCTCAGACTGGATTCTTTCACTTAGCGGTATATACTGAAGATTTATCCATGTCTTTCCATAGGTTGGTGGTGCATTCCTTTCTGCTGAGTAGTATTCCACTGCAGGTGTATGGGAGGAAAAACAATTTTCCCTCTACTTTTCTAGGTTCTTGGTTGACGTCCCCCCTGCCCCTGTAATAAAAGACAGATTACCAGGAGAAAAGCAGAAGTTTAATAACATGCATACCTTCTGAATACAGGGGTGATACCACGGAAACTGAGTCACTCCCTGAAATGACCATAACCATCCCTTTAAATACCGTCTTCAGCTAAAAACAGAAGAAAGATGCTGGGGAACGGGGGAAGACCACTTATGGCAGGTTATCATGCAAAGCTCAGTAAACAAGGGTATGACTGTTTGCACATTTAAGTCAGGACTTCTCCATTGAAAAGAGTTACTTAAGATTTAATTATCCTATTTTTGGTGCAAAGAGGGACATACCCTTATAAATGGAGATTTCTCTATTGTAAATGTCCTTCATAATACGGCAATCTCAGTTTTCTGAGATTTAAAAAAAATAAATTTATTATTTTTGGCTGCATTGGGTCTTCGTTGCTGCGTGCAGGCTTTTCTCTGGTTGTGGCAAGCAGCGGCTACTCTTCATTGCGGTGCATGGGCTTCTCATTGTGGTGGCTTTTCTTGTCACGGAGCACAGGCTCTAGGCGTGCAGGCTTCAGTAGCTGTGGCACATGGGCTCAGTAGTTGTGGCACATGGGCTCAGTAGTTGTGGCTCACGGGCTCTAGAGCGCAGGCTCAGTAGTTGTGGCTCACAGGCTTAGTTGCTCTGTGGCATGTGGGATCTTCCTGGACCAGGGCTCGAATCTGTGTCCCCTGAATTGGCAGGCAGACTATTAACCACTGAGCCACCAGGGAAGCCTTTTTTTTTTTTTTTTAAAGCAGGCCAATAATCCTTATGCCAGAGAGACATATTTTGGGGTGGCATATTCTACTCGCCTTGACATGGATGTACCCCAATTTGCTTATGCATTCATCTTTTGAAGGATATCCTGATTTCTTC
Organism: Mesoplodon bidens; assembly: GCF_964165515.1. Lineage (NCBI taxonomy): Eukaryota > Metazoa > Chordata > Mammalia > Artiodactyla > Ziphiidae > Mesoplodon > Mesoplodon bidens. The sequence continues at coordinate 56,962,875 of NC_138179.1, forward strand.
AAGTTTTTAGCCATTATGAAAGTGTTGCTGTGAATAATTGCACCCTTGTTTGCATTTGGACATAGATTTTCAAAGCAGTTGCCTAAATACTGGAAACACGATTGTTGGATCCCAACGTGAGACTTGTTTAGCTTTGGAAAAAACTGCTAAATTGTCTTACAAAGTGGCTGCACATGCATCCCCCCAGCGATGAGGGAGAGTTCCTTTTGTTCCTCACCCTCCAGCAATTGGTATTGTCCTATTTTTGGAACTTAGCAGTCCTAAGAGGTGTGCTGTGATGTCTCATGATTTTCATTTGTAATTCCCTAATGGTGTATGATGTTGAGCTTGTTTCTGTATGACTTTCACTCTCTGTGTATCTTTTTCGGCGGGACGTCTGTTCAGATCACGCTGTTCATGTTCATGCTGAGAGGAGCCCCGTCTCCTCAGGACCCGCTGGGGCTTTGGCTTCTGGGACATGCGGGGCCGAGTCCACGCTGACAGCTGGGCTTCGGGACCACCCGGGGTCGAGTCCACACTAACGGAAGCCGGGTCTCCTCAGGACCCGCTGGGGCTTCAGCTTTGGGACACTGTGGGGTCCAGTTCATGCTGACAGGAGCCTGGTCTCCTCAGGACCTGCCGGGAGGTGATGCCACTGAGGGAGAAGGTGAGGAAAAGTGAGCAGAAGGTTCCTGTGCGTGGCTGACCGCTGAGGGTGTCTGTCTTCAGAGGACCCAGGAGAGGAAGGGCTTGATGTGGAAAACTGGGTTTTTGGCCCCTTTTGTGTGTGGTGTAGACAGAGTGCAGTGTTGTTCTTTGGCGTGTGGTGTCTGGTTTTCCCAGCACCGTTTATTGAGGGGACTGTCCTTTCCCTGGTGTATGTTCTTGGCTCCTTTCTTGTGAAGGAACTGACCACATACCTGTAGGTTGATTCCTGGGCTCTCTGCTCCGTGTGCCTGTTTTTGTGCCAATTCCACACTTTTTTGGGACTGTAGCTTTGTAATGAAGTGTGAAGTCAGGGAGGGAGATGTCTCCAGCCCGTTCTCCTGCCTCAGGGTCCCTTTGGCTCTTCTGGGTCCTTTGTGGTTCCACACACAACTTAAGATTGTTTGTTCTGTTTCTCTGGAAAATGTCATTGGACTTTTGGTAGGGATTGCATTGAATGTGTACATTAATTTGGCTAGGATGCATATTTTTTTAAATTAAAAAAAATTTGGGGCCACACCATGTGGCATGCAGGATGCGGGATCTTAGTTCCCCAATGAGGGATCGAACCCATGCCCCCTGCAGTGGGCGTGCAGAATCCCAACCCCTGGACAGCCAGGGAAGTCCCACCTTAGAATGCATATTTCCACAATATTCTTTTTACCCATGAGCACGGGGTATCTTTCCATTTATTTTTGTCTGTTCAGTTTCCTTTATCAGTGTCTTCCAGTTTTCAGTGTGCAGGTCCTTCACATCCTTGGTTAAATTTACTCCTAGTTATCTTTTTGGATGCAACTGTAAGTGGAATTTTTTTAAAATTCTTCTTCTGATGGTTCATTATCAGTGTATAGGATCACAAATGATTTTTTTGCATTGATTTTTCTTTTTTTTATCCTGTAGCTTTACTGAATTCATTTTTTAGTTGTAACAGTTTTTGGTGGTTGAATGTGGAAAGCTAGAATTCAGAAATCTCACTGTTTCAACTACATCCAGGTCATCCACAGCACCCAAGACATAGTGGTTCCCAATATAATCTTCCCATGGTGCCTCTTGTAGTATGTGGACTCCTACAAGGGTGATTAGCATCACCACTGTGGGTGAACTGGATCTGGGTAGGGCTTGGCCTCTATAACAGAGTTTGATGTCTGTACTTCTGGCTTGGTATGACATGGTTGTTTTGATAAGTACTTTATTTTCTAGTAAATTTCAAGTGTATAAAAAATTTAAATAGTAGTATAAAGTTCTCCACATTCACAAAATACTCCAGTTTGTTTACCCTGTGAGAGTGGGGGGGCACTCTCCCAGGGAACCAGCACATAACCCCATAATGAGGAATAATTATGGTTTCCACATTATAATCCTATCCACAGACTTACTTCAACTTTCACCAGCTGCCCCAGCTTTGTGGAAATGTATTTTTCCATTCGAATCCAGTTTTCTTTCTTGGAACCATCACTGGGGCTTTTCCTCACTTAAAAAACCTTGCTGGATTCAAAGTGTACAAGATGAGCATGATCTGGGTGGTTTTTCTGTATGGCTTCTTTCACTTAGGATGTTTTCAGTGTTTATCCACATTGTAACATTGATCATTATTTCATTCATTTTTTCCCATTGTGATTAAAAACACATAACATTTACCATTTAAACCATTTTTTTAAAGCTTTTAAAAATTATTTTTTATTTTTTGGCTGTGTTGGGTCTTTGTTGCTGCATGCAGGCTTTCTTTAGTTGTGGCGAGTGGGGCTACTCTTCATTGCCGTGTGCAGGCTTCTCATTGCGGTGACTTCTCTTGTTGCGGAGCATGGGCTCTAGGCTCACGGGTTTCAGTGGTTGTGGCACGAGGGCTCAGTAGCTGTGGCTCGCAGGCTTAGTTGCTCTGCGGCATGCAGGATCTTCCAGGACCAGCGCTTGAACCCGTGTTCCCTGCATTGGCAGGCGGATTCTTAACCACTGTGCCACGAAGGAAGCCCCATTTAAACCATTTGTAAGTATACAGTTCTATGGCATTAACTACATTCACAATGTTGTAAAAATATCTTCACCATCCATCTCCAGAACTTCATTTTCCCCATGTGGAACCGTAGCCATTAAACACGAACTCATCTCAACCCCTGGCAACCTTATTCTACTTTGTCTTTGAGTTTGATTTATCTGGATACCCCATACTAGTGGAATCATAGAACGTTTGTCCTTTTTTGTGTCTGGCTGGTTTCACTTAGCATAATGACTTCAAGGTTCATCCACATTGTAGCATGTGTGAGAATTACCTTAGTTTTAAAGGTTGAATCATATTCCATTGTGTACATACTACACTATACTTGTCCATTCATCTGTTGAAGGATGTGTTGTGTTGCTTCCACCTTTTGGCTATTGTGAATAACGTTGCTATGAATATGGGGTACAAATGTCTGTTCCAGTCCTTGCTTTCTAATATTCTGGGTGTACACCCTGGAGTGGAATCAAGGGATCACACATTTTCCATGTTTTTCAGGAGCCACCATACAGTTTTCCACAGCGGCTGTATAATTTTACTTTATTCCTTTATATGACAGAATAATGTAGCTGTGGATCTACCTTATTTTGCTTATCCGTTTACCTGCTGATGGACATTTAAATCTTTTCTACCCTGGGCTGTTGTTAACAGTGCTGCTATGAATAATTGGTGTACAAGTTTTTGTTTGAACGCCTGTTTTCCATTTTTTTGGTATATATCTAGGAGTGGAGTTGTTGAACCACATGGTAATTATATTTTATATTTTTGAGTAAATGCTAAAGTTTTGTACACATAGACTGCACCGTTGTACATCTCCACAAGTAACGTTTAAGGATTCCAATTTCTCTACATTGTTGCCAACCTTTGTTATTTTTATTTATATATTTTAAAATTGATTTTAAAGTTTATTTTTGTTCTAGTGTGTGTGAAGGGGCATCACACTGTGGCTTTCATTTGCATTTTCATCATGACTACTGACGTTTGACATCTTTCCATGTCCTTGTTGACCGTTTGTATGTCTTGCCTGGAGAGCAGTCCATGCAGCCATTTGTCTGTTTCAAAAATTTTATTGTTTGTCTTTTTGTTGATGAGTTGGAAAAGTCCTGGGTATATTCTAGGTAAAGAGCCTTATCAGATATATAATGTGCCAGTATTGCCTTCCATTCTGTGGGCTGTCTTCTTCCGTTCTGGATAGCCTCTTTTGATGCACAAAGGTTTGTAATTTTGAGGAAATCCAATTTATCTATTTTTTTTTCTTTCATTTCTTATGCTTTACTGTCAAATCTAAGAAACCATTGCTAAATTCATGGTCAGGAAGATTTAATTCCTTGGTTTATTTGAGAGTTCATACAGTCATCCCTCGGTACCCACTAGGCCAGGCTTTAGGCCTGGGGTTGAGTCAGTGTGAGGGTTCAGGGGTCACGGTTTAGGGTTATGGGTCATTGTTGGAGAGTCCTGGTAGAGGGTTGTGGTTAAAGGGTCGGGGATTAGAGTTCAGGGGTCTGGGGCGAGGGCCGTTAGGGGGTTACGGTTAGAGGTCAGGGTTCCTAGGGTGAAGGTTAGAGTTAGGTTTAAGCACAATTGGCCCTCATTGCCCTCCCCTCTCCTTCTCTCTGAAGCCTCCAGAATGGATAGGACTTGCCTAGGGTCAAACAGGAGTCAGGGAGCTGAGGTCAATAACTGTTTTTCTGGCCTCCCTTCCCCCAGTCCTGGGCTCTGAGAGAAGAATGAAATGTCTGTTCTTGTCTCGGACTGTTTCTTATCCAACTCAACCTCTGTTAAGGATTGGGGAGGGTGTCAGAAGTCATGCATGGTTTCCTTCTGCCCTCCTACCTGGGAAGGGTGATGCTGGCCCTACTCTGCCTGGGCAGCCCCAGGTTCCAGCACAGCCCAGACTGGAGGGCACTCAGTGGACACATGTGGATTTATACAGGACTGGGTGCAGTGACCTGCCAGACCCCAGATGCTGCCTTCTTAAGGGCTGGTGGGCCCTCCTGGCACTGGAGGCCTCCTTTGTTCCATCTGAGTGGGCATGAATAGATGATCAAGTCTCAGGCAGGACAGCCTTTGACCTCTGACTATCCAGGCAGGCATCTGTGGTCCTCTAGCTCAGTCCAGCCTGGGCATTGTCAGGCCCTCATGTACAGTTACGGAGCTGACCATGATGCTGGGCAATTCAAGAGCTACCTGGGCAGTGTAGACATTCCTTTGAGAAGTTTCAACTACCAACATGCATGTGGCTGAGAAAAAGGCCTCCCACTCACAGCCTCATAGGCTGCCAAGAGAAGTAATAATCCTCTAAACATTGGAGTGTGTCCCTGACACAACACCCATACAGCAGACCATGACCCTGCAATCCTTTGTCCTTTCAGTCGTTAGAAACTTTTGACATGCATATTCATTAAGAATCAAAGGTATGGGAGCAACTGGACCTCCCAGTTGGAGGTTTACACTGACACTGCCATTGTCTTGGAGAGCCATATGCATTCATGTGGCCTCTGGAAGCCTGCCAATTATGGGTTCCATGGCATGGAATAATTCTTGAGCCTCCTGTTACTTCATCGCACAAGAGTTTCCTTACCACCCTAGCATTTGGTTTCTTCCCTTAGAAAAGGAGAGAGAAGAAACTGGAAAAGGAACAGTATTGTTTTTCAGGGATGGGTAGTTAATATGGCCAGGGAGATGGCATAACTCACGGGCTCCCACCTCTCAGGGGCAGGAATGAGGTCTGTGGGTCTTCTGAGGGCACATGGGCTGTTCTGGGCCAGCCTCTGAGATGTGAGGACCTGATGCCCAAGGAAAGAGACTTGAGTTTACCACCACCAATGATCCTGACTTTTCAGCAAGTGAAAGAACTTCTTGCAGTCTTGGGAGGGACAGTAAGAGCACTGGATACATAGCTGCAGCCCCTGACCCTAAGTGAACCCCTTTCTTCCATTTGTGTCAGACTCTGTGCTGTGCAGTGAGCTGTCATTGACTTAGAATCTGTTGCTTTCTCCCAGCCAACATCTGTTCTCAGGTCCAAGTGCCTCAGTTTTCCTTTGGGAATTACATATCACCTGCTTCCAGTCCAAACAGTTGCAGAAGGATGACCCCATGTTCCACCCAGCTCGAAGAAGGGTTTACAACCCACATCTAGCCAGTCCCATTTTCCATTTTCTGGTGTTGGGTCAAGGATGAGAATGTAACCCAAGCCAGATCAGAGGCATTTAAACCCATGACTTTTTGGAATCCAAGAAAAGGAGAAACTCTTTCTCGGAAAATGGATGGTGAGTGGTTGTCAGCCTAGAACTGCTGTTGGCCCAAGGGCAGTGAGAGAGACTGTGCCTGTGAATGGTGTCCCCCAAAGGCACTGAGCGGGACAAAGGTTTGGAGAGAAGCAAGATCACACTGAGACAGTGTGAGCCGCTGGACCTGCCAGGTCCAAACCCATTCTTCAACTTGTCACTTGCAAGTATTAATGTATTTCTACCCTTACAATAAATACTAATTTATTTTACTTCTGTAAGTGTGTCCAGTCGCTGGGAAAAGAAAAAGTCCTGGTTGATACATCTGAATCAATAATCCCTGACCCTTCCTCAGGTGTCCTCACTGGGTAGGCGTGGCTGGGGGAGGTGAAGACACTGGGTGGGGTCATGTACTAGAGGAGCTGCCAGACATCTCTGTCCCTGCTCCTTCCCTGTCCCAGGAGAGGGAAACCCTGGAACAGTGATAGGATAACCAGTAGGGGAAGAGGTTCCTCAGTGATTAATTGGCCTTTTTGTGTTATCCTTCATTTAGGGTCCATTTTGGTAATGTGTTTTTACAAAGAAATCCCCCTTTTCCTCTAGGTTTCCAGTTTGTTACAGTAGGTTTCTCTTATTTGATGTTTACTTTTTCCTGTCTAATTTTCTACAGAATCATGACAAATAATGAACAAATACTGATACTTTACTATTAACTGAAGTCCTTATTCACGTTCCTTTGTTATACCTTTCCTTGTTCCAGGGTCTCAAAGGACATGGGGTCATCATGTCTGTTTAGTCTCTTCTGGGCTTTGACAGTTGCTCAGACTCTCCTTGTTTCCATGACCTTGACAGTGTGGAGGAGGACTGGTCAGGTATTTTATAGACTGCCGGGCACTGGGATTTGCTTGGTGTTTTTGTCGTGGTTAGACTTGGCTTTGAAAAAGCAGATCACAGAGGTGAAGTGCTTCCTCTTCACTATATATCAAGAGGACAGGCTCTTAAGGAAACTTCTCACTTATATTCTTAACTTTGGTCACCTAGCTGAAGTAGTGTTTGTCAAGTTTTCCCACAGGGTTAATTTTTTTCCCATGTCCATCCTGTGTGTCTTATTTAGGAGGAAGTCATAATGCAGAAGCCACACTTGAGGAGAGAGGGGTTAGCTTCACATCCTTGATGGACAGCTGAGTGTCTATATGAATTGTTTAGAAGCTTTGTGCATAGGAGATTTCTATTTAACACCATTCATCGAAAACTATGTAATTTATTTTTACTAGTTTGGACACGTGAATGATTATTGTAAACTTCTGGTTATAATCCAGCACTACATTATTAGACTGCTTACTTCATTCTTGCTTTGGCTGTTGAGAGCTTTTTCCATTTGCTCCTGTTTTCATTTTACATAATTTTTCTTTTGTGGGTTTTTAAAATTTTGGGTACTTCTTTACTTTCTGATATTTTAAGATTATGCTGCTTCATATATTTACTGTCTCAGTCCTAGCATCAGCCCTTTCTTCAAAGAGCCCTTGTTCCTTTTATTAAAGAATGGTATTAAAAACTTACATGTGGGAGCTAAATATGCTTAGCTGACAGTACATAGAAATACATGCATGTATCCCAGCCTATGCATATACACATAATTATAAAGATTTCCATGTGGAACTATGTGTAGGCTAAAGATAGTTTATACCGATGTCTCCAACCGGATCTGTTATGACATGGATATCGTAACCTTCTCCCTTTGTTTGACTGTAACATCCCACTCCATTGGTAAGAAACCTGACTTCCACCATTTGTCATTTATTAAATTCAGTGCTTGTTCCATTTGATTACTGATATAGTAGTTTCAGTACTGTTAGCTACTACCCCTCATGGGAAAGAACTTAGAGTCCACTGTGTATGTATGGCACATTTTGTCTTTGGCCTACAGATTCTGTACATTTCCAAAGTTAACTTAGGTCAGCCCATTTGTCCCACTACCAACAGTGAGTTTTTCCATACATTTCTGAATCAGTTAGATTCTTTGTTACATTCCGTATTCCAGTCTTTGACACTCCCATATCCTAAGTAGCTAAGTTTTAATAGATTGTAAATTACTTGTTGGGTTGTAAAAATCTGTGGGTGTAGACAAATGCATAGTGACAGGTATTCACCACTAAAGTATCATATGGACTATTTCTACCACATATTCCTTAAACTGTTTACCAGTGTCAGTTTTACCTTTTCTAGAATGTCATATAAATGAGGTCATACAGTGTGTAGCACTTCAGACTGGATTCTTTCACTTAGCAATGTAAGTGTTAGTTGCATCTATATCTATATATATATATTTGCACGGGTTGATAATCCATTCCTTTATATCTCTGAATACTATTGCACTGCATGTATATGAGAGGAAAAATAATTTTCCCTCTACACTTCTATGTTCTTTATTGAGATCTCCCTTGTAATGAAAAAGAGACGAACTGGAGAAAACAATCAGAAGTTTAATATATACCATGCGTACCTCCTGTATACTTGAAAGATACCCAGGAAAACTGAGTCACTCCCTGAAATGGCCCAAGCCATTACCTTAAATGCTATCTTCTGCTGAGAACAAAAGAAAGATGTTAGGGAATGGAGGAAGCCATTTAAGGGATGTTATTAGTCAAAGCCCAGTAAACAAGGGTATGGTTGTTACACAGATTTACATCCAGGCCTATTTCATTGACAAGCTTTTTTTTTTTTTTTTAAACATTTATTTATTTGGCTGCACTGGGTCTTAGTTGCGGCCTGTGTAATCTTTAGTGGTGGCATGCGGTCCCTTAAATGCAGCATGTGGGATCTAGTTCCCTGACCAGGGATTGAACCCTGCATTGGGAGTGTGGAGTCTTAACCACTGGACCAGCAGGGAAGTCCCAACAAGCTTTTCTTGATATTTAGTCATCATTCAATTCCTGGTCCAAAGAGGGACATACCCTTACAAATGGAGATATCCTTAATAAATGTAAATTTACCTCCTAAAAGGGCATTTTCTACTCTATTTATTTTTTAGCGGTATGGGGGCCTCTCACTGTTGTGGCTTCTCCCGTTGCGGAGCACAGGCTCCACATGTGCAGGCTCAGCGGCCATGGCTCATGGGCCCAGCCGCTCCGCGGCATGTGGGATCTTCCCGGACTAGGGCACGAACCCGTGTCCCCTACATCGACAGGCAGACTCTCAACCACTGTGCCACCAGGGAAGCCATCTACCTGGTTTTGAAAGATTCTCCTGGGTCTGCTGTTTCTTAAATTAATCAGTCCAAAATAATTCTTTTGTCAAATGGGCATATTTTGGGGTGGTGTATTCTGCTCCCCTTGACATGTATGTGCCCTAATTACTTATGAATTCATCTATAGAAGGACATCCTGATATCTTAAGTTTTTAGCCGTTATGAATAGAGGTGCTGTGCATTACTTGATGCTAGTTTTGGTTTGAACACAGTTTTTCAAAGCAATTGTCTAAATAAAAGAGGTACACTTCTTGGATCCTAAGGTGAGACTTTTTAGATTTGGAAAAAACTGCCAAACTGTCTTCCAAAGTTGGTTGTACATGCATTCCACCAGCATCTTGAGTATATTCTTTTTTTTTTTTTTTTTTTTTGCGGTACATGGGCCTCTCACTGTTGTGGCCTCTCCCGTTGTGGAGCACAGGCTCCGGACGCTCAGGCTCACCGGCCATGGCTCACGGGCCTAGCCGCTCCACGGCATGTGGGATCTTCCCAGACCGGGGCATGAACCCGTGTCCCCTGCATTGGCAGGCGGACTCTCAACCACTGCGCCACCGGGGAAGCCCTTGAGTATATTCTTGTATGCTTATTTACTGCCTGTTTATCTTCTTGGGCCAGCTGTGTGTTTCAATCTTTACTAAATTTTAATGGCGTTGTTGGCATAATTTGAGTACAAATCCTTTATCAGATATGTGTTTTGGAAATAGTTTCTTGCAGCTTGTGGTTTGTCTTCCAGTTTTCTGAATAAGGTCACCAGACCTAAAGTCATGTAGATTATCTTTTTTTGTCTAGGATTTTTATAGTTTGGTAATTTAAATTTGTCTATGGGCAATTTTGAGTGAATTTTGGTTTAAGTTGTAAAGTTTGTGTCTACATTCATTTCATTATATATGGTTTGTAATTAATTGCTCCTTAACCAATTTTTGAGAACATACACTGAGACACTTGGCTCCATTTCAGTTTGGATTTCCAAACTTAGTATATATAGCAGAACCGCCTTCCGGATGAGGCCTCTGGGTTTGTGAGTGCGGCACTCCCGGCACTTTTCTCACGTCCCACAGGGGGCGCCAAACCCACCTGTCTGACCCTGGGGGCACAGGTGCACCCTGCCCACAGACTTAGCTCTGTGACAAGCAGACGGGAGCTTTGTCTCCTGTCAGGGCTTAAGTTTCTGGACCATGAGGCATTGTCCACACTGACAGGAGCTGGGTTTTCTCAGGAGCCACTGGTGAGGAGACTCTGCAAGAGGAAAAAATGAGCAAGTGTGGAGAATTTTCCTGTGCAACTGACTGCTGGCTGGGTGGGGTGCAACTTCAGGGGACTCAGGAGAGAAAGAGTTTAATGTGGAATACTGTGTGCTTTTAGTTAGCTTTATATGCGGTGTAGATGGTGACCACTGTCGTTCTTTGGACTCCGGTGTCTAGTTTTCCAGGCACTGGTTGTTGATGGCTTTAGGTAGAATAAACATTTTTTTGCAACTTTATTGGAGTATAATTGCTTTACAATGGTGTGTTAGTTTATGCTTTATAACAAAGTGAATCGGTAAAACATATACATATATTCCCATATCTCTTCCCTCTTGCGTCTCCCTCCCTCCCACCCTCCCTATCCCACCCCTCTAGGTGGTCACAAAGCACCAAGCTGATCTCCCTGTGCTATGTGGCTGCTTCCCACTAGCTATCTATTTTACGTTTGGTAGTGTATATATGTCCAAGCCACTCTCTCATTTTGTCACAGCTTACCCTTCCCCCTCCCCATATCCTCAAGTCCATTCTCTAGTAGGTCTGTGTCTTTATTCCTGTCTTAACCCTAGGTTCTTCATGACATTTTTTTCTTAAATTCCATATATATGTGTCAGCATACGGTATTTGTCTTTCTCTTTCTGACTTACTTCACTCTGTATGACAGACTCTAGGTCCATCCACCTCATTACAAATAGCTCAATTTCGTTTCTTTTTGTGGCTGAGTAATATTCCATTGTATATATGTGCCACGTCTTCTTTATCCATTCATCTGATGTTGTACACTTAGGTTGCTTCCTAATGTCCTGGCTATTGTAAATAGAGCTGCATTGAACATTTTGGTACATGACTCTTTTTGAATTATGGTTTTCTCAGGGTATATGCCCAGTAGTTGGATTGCTGGGTCATATGGTAGTTCTATTTGTAGTTTTTTAAGGAACCTCCATACTGCTCGCCATAGTGGCTGTGCCAATTCACATTCCCACCAGCAGTGCAAGAGTGTTCCCTTTTCTCCACATCCTCTGCAGCATTTACTGTTTCTAGATTTTTTGATGATGGCCATTCTGACTTGTGTGAGATGATATCTCATTCTAGTTTTGATTTGCATTTCTCTAATGATTAATGATGTTGACCATTCTTTCATGTGTTTGTTGGCAGTCTGTATATCTTCTTTGGAGAAATGTCTAGGTCTTCTGCCCATTTTTGGATTGGGTTGTTTGTTTTTTTGTTATTGAGCTGCACGAGCAACATGTAAATTTTGGAGATTAATCCTTTGTCAGTGGCTTCATTTGCAAATATTTTCTCCCATTCTGAGGGTTGTCTTTTCATCTTGTTTATGGTTTCCTTTGCTGTGCAAAAGCTTTGAAGTTTCATTAGGTCCCATTTGTTTGTTTTTGTTTTTATTTCCATTTCTCTAGGCGGTGGGTCAGAAAGGATCTTGATGTGATTTATGTCATAGAGTGTTCTGCCTATGTTTTTCCCCTAAGAGTTTGATAGTGTCTGGCCTTACATTTAGGTCTTTAGTCCATTTTGAGCTTATTTTTGTGTATGGTGTTAGGGAGTGATCTAATCTCCTACTTTTACACGTACCTGTCCAGTTTTCCCAGCACCACTTATTGAAGAGGCTGTCCTTTCTCCACTGTACATTCCTGCCACTTTATCAAAGATAAGGTGACCATATGTGCGTGGGTTGGTTATTATAGGTCTTTTTCTTCTCTTGTGTTTCTTGCCTAGAGAAGATCCTTTAGCATTTGTTGTAAGGCTGGTTTGGTGGTGCTGAACTCTCTCAGTTTTTGCTTGTCTGTGAAGGTTTTAATTTCTCCATCCAATCTGAATGAGATCCTTGCTGGGTAGAGTAATCTTGGCTGTAGGTTGTTCTCCTTCATCACTTTAAGTATGTTCTGCCAGTCCCTTCTGGCTTGCAGAGTTTCTGCTGAAAGATCAGCTGTTAACCTTATGGGGATTCCCTTGTGTGTTATTTGTTGCTTTTCCCTTGCTGCTTTTAATATGTTTTCTTTGCATTTAATTTTTGACAGTTTGATTAATATGTGTCTTGGCATGTTTCTCCTTGGATTTATCCTGTATGGTACTCTCTGTGCTTCCTGGACTTGATTAACTATTTCCTTCCCCATATTAGGGAAGTTTTCAACTATAATCTCTTCAAATATTTTCTCAGTCCCTTTCCTTTTCTCTTCTTCTTCTGGAACACCTATAATTCGAATGTTGGTGCGTTTAATGTTGTCCCAGAGGTCTCTGAGACTGTCCTCAGTTCTTTTCATTCTTTTTTCTTTATTCTGCTCTGCAGTAGTTATTTCCACTATTTTATCTCTCAGGTCACTTATCCATTCTGCTGTCTCAGTTATTCTGCTATTGATCCCTTCTAGAGTATTTTAAATTTCATTTATTGTGTTGTTCATCGTTGCTTGTTTCATCTTTCGTTCTTCTAGGTCCTTGTTAAATGTTTCTTGCATTTTCTCTATTCTATTTCCAAGATGTTGGATCATCTTTACTATCATTATTCTGAACTCTTTTTCAGGGAGACTGCCTATTTCCTCTTCATTTGTTAGGTCTGGTGGGTTTGCATCTTGCTCCTTCATCTGCTGTGTGTTTTTCTGTCTTCTCATTTTGCTTCTCTTACTGTGTTTGGGGGTCTCCTTTTTGCAGGCTGCAGGTTCATAGTTCCTGTCATTTTTGGTGTCTGTCCCCAGTGGCTAAAGTTGGTTCAGTAGGTTGTGTAGGCTTCCTGGTGGAGGGTGCCTGTGTTCCGGTGGATGAGGCTGGATCTTGTCTTTCTGGTGGGCAGGTCCACGTCTGGTGGTGTGTTTTGGGGTGTCTTGGACTTATTATGATTTTAGGCAGCCTCTCTGCTAATGGGTGGGGTTGTGTTCCTGTCTTGCTAGTTGTTAGGCATAGGGAGTCCAGCACTGTAGCTTGCTGGTCATTGAGATAAGCTGGGTGTTGGTGTTGAGATGGAGATCTCTGGGAGATTTTCGCCGTTGGATATTGCGTGGAGCTCGGAGGTCTCTTTTGGACCCGTGTCCTGAAGTTGGCTCTCCCACCTCAGAGGCACAGCACTGACTCCTGGCTGCAGCACCAAGAGCCTTTCATCCACACGGCTGAGAATAAAAGGGAGAAAAAGGAGAAAGAAAGAAATAAAGAAAGAGGATAAAAGAAAATAAAGTAAGGTCAAATAATATAAAGTTATTAAAATAAAGAATTACTAAGAAAAAAATTTTTTAAAGTAAAAACAAACAAACAAAAAAAACGGACGGATAGAACCCTAGGACAAATGGTGAAAGCAAAGGTATACAGACAAAATCTCACACAGAAGCATACACGTACACACAAAAAGAGGAAAAGGGGAAAAAACTCATAAATCTTGCTCTCAAAGTCCACCTCCTCAATTTGGGATGATTTGTTGTCTATTCAGGTATTCCACAGACGCAGGGTACATCAAGTTGATTGCGGAGCTTTAATCCGCTGCTTCTGAGGCTGCTGGGAGAGATTCCCCTTTCTCTTCTTCGTTCGCACAGCTCCCGGGGCTCAGCTTTGGATTCGGCCCCGCCTCTGCGTGTAGGTCGCCGGAGGACGTCTGTTCTTCGCTCAGACAGGACGGGGTTAAAGGAGCCGGCTGATTCGGGCGCTCTGGCTCCCTCAGGCCGCGGGGGAGGGAGGGGCACGGGGGCGGGGCGAGCGTGCGTCGGCGGAGGCCGGCGTGACGTTGCGTAAGCACGAGGCGCGCCCGTGCGTTCTCCCGGGGACGTTGTCTGTGGAGCCGGGGACCGTGGAAGTGGCGGGCAGCACAGGCTCCCGGGAGGGGAGGTGTGGAGAGTGACCTGCGGTCGCACACGGGCTTCTTGGTGGCGGCAGCAGCAGCCCCAGCGTCCCACGCCCGTCTCTGGGGTCTGCGCTTTGAGGCGCGCCTCGCGCCTGTCTCTGGAGCTCCTTTCAGCGGCGCTCTGAATCCCCCTTCCTCACGCACCAGGAAACAAAGAGGGAAGGAAAAGTCTCTTGCCTCTTCGGCAGCTCCAGACTTTTCCCCGGACTCCCTCCCGGCCGGCCTTGGCGCACTAATTCCCTTCAGGCTGTGTTCACGCCTCCAGCGCGCTCTGACTGAAGCCCGAGCCTCAGCTCCCAGCCCCGCCCGCCCCGGCGGGTGAGGAGAACAAGCCTCTCGGGCTGGTGAGTGGCGGTCGGCACCGGTCCTCTGTGCGGGAATCTCTCTGCTTGGCCCTCCGCACCCCTGTGGCTGCGCTCTCCTCCGCGGCTCCGAAGCTTTCCCCCTCCGCCACCCGCAGTCTCCGCCCGCGAAGGGGCTCCTAGTGTGTGGAAACCGTTTCTCCTTCACGGCTCCCTCCCACTGGTGCAGGTCCCGGCCCTATCCTTTTGTCTCCGTTTATTCTGTTTTCTTTTGCCCTACCGAGGTACGTGGGGAGTTTCTTTCTTTCTTTTTTTTTTTTTTTTCGGTACGCGGGCCTCTCACTGTTGTGGCCTCTCCCGTTGTGGAGCACAGGCTCCGGACGCGCAGGCTCAGCGGCCATGGCTCACGGGCCTAGCCGCTCCGCGGCATGTGGGATGATCTTCCCGGCCCGGGGCACGAACCCGTGTCCCCTGCATCGGCAGGCGGACTCTGAACCACTGCGCCACCAGGGAAGCCCCGTGGGGAGTTTCTTGCCTTTTGGGAGGTCTGAGGTCTTCTGCCAGCGTTCAGTAGGTGTTCTGTAGGGGTGGTTCCCCGTGTAGCTGTATTTCGGATGTATCTGTGGAGAGGAAGGTGATCTGCCTGTCGTACTCTTCCGCCATCTTCCCCCTCTCCCAAACATTTTAATAATAGTAATTTTTCTGACGCATGAGCGTGGAATATTGTTTCCTATTGTGCCTTCAGTTTCTTTACCAGTGCTTTATAGTTGTCTGAGTATAGGTCTTTCGTGTCCTTGGTTAAATTTATTGTTAAATAGTTCGTTCTTTTGGATGGAATAGTAAATGGGATTGTTTTCTTAATGTTTCTTGCTGGTGGTTCATTATTAGTGTATAGAAACGAAACTGATGTGTGTATATTGAGTGCATATTTTGCAACTTTACTGCATTTATTTTTTAACATATTTTTTGAAGTAATGTGAAAAATTGCAATACTAAAATCTCACCGTTTCTACTGCCCCCCAGGTGATCCACAGGACCCACGACATGGTAGCTACTAATACACTCTTCCCACGGTGCCTCTTAATCCCATGCGGACTCCTACAAGGGAAATAAGTATCACAACTTTGGTTGAACGTGGTCTGGGTAAGTCTTGGCCTCTGTAAGAAAAATTTGATGTCTGTCTTCTCTGATTTTCTGGCATGATCCTGACATGGTTGTCTAGAAAAGTAATTTACTTTCCAGTAATTTAAAATGTACAGAAAAGTCGCAATAATGTCAAAAAGTACTCACATTTGCCACTTGACACAAAATGCTCAGTGTGTTTTGCCCAAGGCACCAGCACATAACCCCTAAATGAAGAAATCCTGATGTCCACGTTATAATTTAATACTCAGCCCCACTTCAACCTTCACCTACTGTCCGAACGGTATGAAAATGTCTTTTTCCATCCTGATCCAGTTTTCTTTTTCTGGAACCATGACTGAGTTTCTCCCTCATTTGGACAACCTTGATGGATTTGAAGCAGACAAGATGAGTATGGGATCTAGGGGGCCTTTTCTGTATGGCTTTTTTCACTAAGAATGTTTTTAACGTTCATTTTTGTAACAAATATCAGCGCTACAGTTTTGTTTTTCATTGTCATTAAAAATACAAAACACGACTTTAGCATTTAATTCACTTTATGTATACAGTTTTGTGGTATTAACTACCTTCATTTAGTTGCACAAACAAGTTAACTAACATGTGTACCTCCTGTGTGCATGGCAGATACTCAGGAAATTGAGTAACACCCTGAAACGGCCCAAGACATCACCTTAAATACCGTCTTCATCTGAAAGGGAAAAAAAGGAAGGCTATAGTTGTTTCTGTCTACATTCATTTGATTGTATATGGTTTCCAATTGATGTTGTATAACTAGTTGTGGAGAAGTCATGGGATAGGTGGCTTCATTTCAGTTTGAATTTCCAAATTTAGTGGATTCTGCAGGCTTGTTACAAGGTTTACAAGCTTCATATTGGATCAGGATATCCCCTGGTGTAACTGGTATTCACGGTTTGTTCAACAGTTAAAGGTCTGTGTGATATGAGTTCATCCGGGAGTAATCCAGGTTAGTTTCTGTTATACATTTGTCCCAGGATGAAAGGACAAGAGAACGAAGACCTAATTTATAAAAGTGCCTTCAAACTAATTGATACTGAAGTATAGTTAACCTACAATGTTGTGTTAATTTCTGCTGCACAGCAGAGTGATTCATATATACGTACATACATATGTACATATTTTTCATATTCTTTTCCATTATGGTTCATTACAGGGTATTGAATACAGTTCCCTGTGCTGTACAGGAAGACCTTATGTATCCATCCTATATCTAATAATTTGCATCTACTAATACCAAACTCCCAATCCATCCCTCTCCCCTGTCTTCCCCTTGACAACCACAAGTCTGTTTTCTATATTTGTGAGTCTGTTTTTGTTCTGTAGATAGGTTCATTTGGGTCTCATTTTATAATCCACATATAAGTGATATCATATGGTATTTGTTGTTCTCTGTCTGACTGACTTCACTTTGTATGATAATCTCTAGGTCCATCCATGTAGCTGCAAATGGCATTATTTCATTCTGTTTTATGGCTGAGTAATATTCCGTTGTATATATGTACCACATCTTCTATATCCATTCATCTGCTGAGGGACATTCAGGTTGCTTCCACGTCTTGGCTATTGTGAATAGTGCTGCTGTGAATGCTGGGGTGCGTGTATCTTTTCGAATTATAGTTTTGTCTGGATATGTGCCCAGGAGTGGGATTGCTGGGTCATATGGTAATTCTAGTTTTAGTTTTTGAGGAACCTCCATACTGTTTTCCATAGTGGCTGCATCAATTTACATTCCCACCAGTAGTGTGTGTAGTAGGGTTCCCTTTTCTCCACACCCCTTCCAGCATTTCTTTCTAGACATTTTAATGATGGCCATTCTGACCACTATGAGGTGATAACTCGCTGTAGTTTTGATTTGCGTTCTCTAATAATTAGCGATGTGGAGCATCTTTTCATGTGCCTGTTGGCTATCTGTATGTCTTTGGAGAAATGTCTGTTTAGACCTTCTGCTTATTTTTTGATTTTTTTTTCTTTTTTGAGCTGTATGAGCCGTTTGTATATTTTAGAATTAAGACCTTGTTGGTCGCATCATTTGCAGGTATTTTCTCCCAAACAGTTAGCACAGGTAGTGGAACAACTGGATACCCACATGCAGAAGAGTAAAGTTGGACCCTTACCTCCCCCCACCCCACATACAAAATCAACACAAAATGGACCAAAGGCCTAGGTGCAAGAGCCAAAATTATAAAACTCGTAGAAGAAAACATGAGAGTAAATCTTCACGACCTTGGATTTGGTCATGATATCTTAGATCTACCGAGAGCACAAGCAACAAGGGACAAAATAGATGAATTAGACTTCCTCAAAATGAAAAGGAGTTGTGTGTAAAAGGAGCAAGGAATAAGATAATCCACCATCCAAAATGGCGCAGGATGTTTGCAAACCATGTATCTGATAAAGGACTGTATGTAGCCCACCGGCCAAGCCCCCGGTGGTCCAGTGGAGTGTCTGTGCGGCCCCTCCCATCCTCGGTGATCAGGGAATTTCAGGCCCCACGGCACCCGAGGGGTGGTCACTGGTCATCCTCGGCACCCTCAAGGAGTGAGTGAGTGCTGGATGGTGTTGAGCCCCGATGCACTCCCATTACTGCCCTCAAAGGCTGAAGCCTTCAGCATGCCTCCAGAAGGACACAGAGTATTTGCAAGTCTTTGAGAGCCAAGAGAACAGTCTTCACTTTTCTGAAAAGGGCATCTTACTATCTCACAGCATGACCATTTTCAATCTGGCTCTCGGGGTGCCCTCCCACCTTCTTTATTTCTCTGAGAGTGGCCATGGTGGTTTGGCTGTCCCCAGTCCCCACACCAGGTGACAAGGCCAGTGGGGCCAGATCCTGGTGGTCCTTAGCTTCGTTGGAGATTAACCCAGACCCTCGGCCTGCGATTGAACGGGGATGCCCCTGCTTCTCCCCATCACCGATTCTCATCTCCTCCTCTATCTCTTTTCCTCTTGCTTTTCAGTCTCAGATTTACCGGATGGTCACCACTCACAGCTCCCGCAGAGCCCAGAGATTTCTCCTTGAAGGAAAGGTTCTGGAAAATCAGAGGGATAAATAAAGGATGCAGCTGATTCCCGCCTTGTGCTGACACCCAAGAGGGTGAGGAGAGTGAGTGTTTTCTCATTAGAATTTTAAATCCTGCAAGTAATAGATCATTGGGGGTGGGGGGCATCCGGTGTTTTCCTGCTCATTCTCATAATGTCATTCCTGAATTTTTATGTGGTAAGTAATTTATATTATTTATCAGTAATTTGATTATTGATACAATCAAATTATTATCAAATTATCCTGAGGGGGATATCCATTTAAAAAATGTTAGAGGTAACTCCAAGGGATTTACAACAAACAAGGACACAGAACCCGTTCTCCAGACACTGGCTGAGAGATTCCTACCCTGAGCCGCAGTCCCCTGGAGGGCGGAGTGGCCATGACTCTCCTCCCACAGGTGAGCCTACACAGGCACATCCCACGTGGGACCACTGCATCGCAGAATCTTAAGAGTGGCCAATGGCAGGCAGCTGGCCAGAGATGCGGACAAGAGAAAACTGCCCAGCAGCCTGGGACAACCCCGGGGTGAGGCCTTAGGAAGGGCCAGTGTCACAGCCTCAGAGATAACCTGAAGAGAGTTCAGGCTGTTAAGGACATCGTCAGAGATGCACTTAGGGACATATTCAGGGCCTTAGTTGTGGACAGGATCAGGGCATTATTTAGTGACAGCTGAGACTATAGGGGACAGCATCAGGGCCTAAGTTAGGGACAGTGTCAGTGCTTCAGTTAGAGAGAACGTGAGAGCCTTAGCTAGACACAGTTCGGGCTGTTACTTAGGGGTATCTTCAGGGCCTTAGAGCCAGCATCGTGGCCGTAATTAGAACCAGTGTGAGGGCGTTAGATAGGGCCCAAACTGTGGTGTTAGTTAGGGAAGGAGGTCATTAGTTACAGTGTCAGGGTTTTAGGTGGGGACAGCGGCAAGTCCTTAGTTAAGAAGAGTGTCAGGGCCTCACTTAGGGGCAGCGTCAGGATGTTAGGGAGAGTCGGGACATGAGAATTTCAGATTCTGAGGTAGAGACGGCATCCGGGCCTTAGTTAGGAAGAGGGTCAGGGCCTTGGTGAGGGACAGGGTCAGGACAACGGTGAGGGACATCTAAGACTATTAGGGACATCGTCAAGGCCTTAGACTGGGCCAGCATCAGGGCTGTGGTGTCGACCAGTGTCAGGGCATTAATGAGGGACAAAATGAGGGTGTTAGTTAGGAAAAGAGTCAGGTCATTAGTTACAGCCAGTTTTAGGGCCTCAGGTAGAATGGGCATCAGGGCCTCAGTTAGGTTCAGCATCAGGACGTTAGTTAGGGCCAGCAACGGGGCCTTAGTTAGGGACAGTGTTGTCAGGCCCTCAGAGATCACTTGAGGGCCTTCGTAAGAGACAGTTCAGGCCGTTAGTTAGGGACACTTCAGAGACTTTCTTGGGGCTATATTCAGGGCCTTAGTAATAGAATCAGGGTGTTATTTTGTCACCGCTTAGGCACTAAAGGACAGCATCAAAGCCTCAGGGAGGGTGTCAGCGTGCTGGGGATAGTGTTAGGGACTTTGTAAGTTATAGCTTAGGCCATTAGCTAGGGACAGTGTCAGGGGCTTATTAAGGGCAGTGTCAGAGACTTCATGAGGGACATCTTCAGGGCCTTAGTTATGGACAGGACCAGGTCCATACTTGGGACCAGTGTCAGGCCGTTACTTAGGGGCAGTGTCAGGGCCTTCTGTAGAAACAGCGTCATCCAGGTGTGAATGTCCATGTTGCCTTGCAAAGATACTTTCTAGGAATTGAAAGCAATGAGGAATGAACAAGTAGCAACAAGGTGCAGGATTTTGCCAAAGAATCATTTTTTTTTAACATCTTTATTGGAGTCTAATTGCTTTACAATGGTGTGTTAGTTTCTGCTTTATAACAAAGTGAATCAGTTATATGTATACATATGTCCCCATATCTCTTCCCTCTTGCGTCTCCCTCGCTCCCACCCTCCCTATCCCACCCCTCTAGGTGGTCACAAAGCACCAAGCTGATCTCCCTGTGCTACGTGGCTGCTTCCCACTAGCTATCTATTTTACGTTTGGTAGTGTATATATGTCCAAGCCACTCTCTCACTTTGTCACAGCTTACCCTTCCCCCTCCCCATATCCTCAAGTCCATTCTCTAGTAGGTCTGTGTCTTTATTCCTGTCTTAACCCTAGGTTCTTCATGACATTTTTTCCGTTAAATTCCATATATATGTGTCAGCATACGGTATTTGTCTTTCTCTTTCTGACTGACTTCACTCTGTATGACAGACTCTAGCTCCATCCACCTCATTACAAATAGCTCAATTTCGTTTCTTTTTGTGGCTGAGTAATATTCCATTGTATATATGTGCCACGTCTTCTTTATCCATTCATCCGATGATGGACACTTAGGTTGTTTCCATCTCCGGGCTATTGTAAATAGAGCTGCAGTGAACATTTTGGTACATGACTCTTTTTGAATTATGGTTTTCTCAGGGTATATGCCCAGTAGTTGGATTGCTGGGTCATATGGTAGTTCTATTTGTAGTTATTTAAGGAACCTCCATACTGCTCGCCATAGTGGCTGTACCAATTCACATTCCCACCAGCAGTGCGAGAGTGTTCATTTTTCTCCACATCCTCTCCAACATTTATTGTTTCTAGATTTTTTGATGATGGCCATTCTGACTGGCGTGAGGTGATATCTCATTCTAGTTTTGATTTGCATTTCTCTAATGATTAATGATGTTGAGCATTCTTTCATGTGTTTGTTGGCAGTCTGTATATCTTCTTTGGTGAAATGTCTAGGTCTTCTGCCCATTATTGGATTGGGTTGTTTGTTTTTTTGTTATTGAGCTGCATGAGCTGCTTGTAAATTTTGGAGATTAATCCTTTGACAGTTGCTTCATTTGCAAATATTTTCTCCCATTCTGAGGGTTGTCTTTTCATCTTGTTTATGGTTTCCTTTGCTGTGCAAAAGCTTTGAAGTTTCATTAGGTCCCATTTGTTTGTTTTTGTTTTTATTTCCATTTCTCTAGGCGGTGGGTCAGAAAGGATCTTGATGTGATTTATGTCATAGAGTGTTCTGCCTATGTTTTTCCCCTAAGAGTTTGATAGTGTCTGGCCTTACATTTAGGTCTTTAGTCCATTTTGAGCTTATTTTTGTGTATGGTGTTAGGGAGTGATCTAATCTCCTACTTTTACACGTACCTGTCCAGTTTTCCCAGCACCACTTATTGAAGAGGCTGTCCTTTCTCCACTGTACATTCCTGCCACTTTATCAAAGATAAGGTGACCATATGTGCGTGGGTTGGTTATTATAGGTCTTTTTCTTCTCTTGTGTTTCTTGCCTAGAGAAGATCCTTTAGCATTTGTTGTAAGGCTGGTTTGGTGGTGCTGAACTCTCTCAGCTTTTGCTTGTCTGTGAAGGTTTTAATTTCTCCATCCAATCTGAATGAGATCCTTGCTGGGTAGAGTAATCTTGGCTGTAGGTTGTTCTCCTTCATCACTTTAAATATGTCCTGCCAGTCCCTTCTGGCTTGCAGAGTTTCTGCTGAAAGATCAGCTGTTAACCTTATGGGGATTCCCTTGTGTGTTATTTGTTGCTTTTCCCTTGCTGCTTTTAATATGTTTTCTTTGCATTTAATTTTTGACAGTTTGATTAATATGTGTCTTGGCATGTTTCTCCTTGGATTTATCCTGTATGGTACTCTCTGTGCTTCCTGGACTTGATTAACTATTTCCTTCCCCATATTAGGGAAGTTTTCAACTATAATCTCTTCAAATATTTTCTCAGTCCCTTTCCTTTTCTCTTCTTCTTCTGGAACACCTATAATTCGAATGTTGGTGCGTTTAATGTTGTCCCAGAGGTCTCTGAGACTGTCCTCAGTTCTTTTCATTCTTTTTTCTTTATTCTGCTCTGCAGTAGTTATTTCCACTATTTTATCTCTCAGGTCACTTATCCATTCTGCTGTCTCAGTTATTCTGCTATTGATCCCTTCTAGAGTATTTTAAATTTCATTTATTGTGTTGTTCATCGTTGCTTGTTTCATCTTTCGTTCTTCTAGGTCCTTGTTAAATGTTTCTTGCATTTTCTCTATTCTATTTCCAAGATGTTGGATCATCTTTACTATCATTATTCTGAACTCTTTTTCAGGGAGACTGCCTATTTCCTCTTCATTTGTTAGGTCTGGTGGGTTTGCATCTTGCTCCTTCATCTGCTGTGTGTTTTTCTGTCTTCTCATTTTGCTTCTCTTACTGTGTTTGGGGGTCTCCTTTTTGCAGGCTGCAGGTTCATAGTTCCTGTCATTTTTGGTGTCTGTCCCCAGTGGCTAAAGTTGGTTCAGTAGGTTGTGTAGGCTTCCTGGTGGAGGGTGCCTGTGTTCCGGTGGATGAGGCTGGATCTTGTCTTTCTGGTGGGCAGGTCCACGTCTGGTGGTGTGTTTTGGGGTGTCTTGGACTTATTATGATTTTAGGCAGCCTCTCTGCTAATGGGTGGGGTTGTGTTCCTGTCTTGCTAGTTGTTAGGCATAGGGAGTCCAGCACTGTAGCTTGCTGGTCATTGAGATAAGCTGGGTGTTGGTGTTGAGATGGAGATCTCTGGGAGATTTTCGCCGTTGGATATTGCGTGGAGCTCGGAGGTCTCTTTTGGACCCGTGTCCTGAAGTTGGCTCTCCCACCTCAGAGGCACAGCACTGACTCCTGGCTGCAGCACCAAGAGCCTTTCATCCACACGGCTGAGAATAAAAGGGAGAAAAAGGAGAAAGAAAGAAATAAAGAAAGAGGATAAAAGAAAATAAAGTAAGGTCAAATAATATAAAGTTATTAAAATAAAGAATTACTAAGAAAAAAATTTTTTAAAGTAAAAACAAACAAACAAAAAAAACGGACGGATAGAACCCTAGGACAAATGGTGAAAGCAAAGGTATACAGACAAAATCTCACACAGAAGCATACACGCACACACTCACAAAAAGAGGAAAAGGGGAAAAAACTCATAAATCTTGCTCTCAAAGTCCACCTCCTCAATTTGGGATGATTTGTTGTCTATTCAGGTATTCCACAGACGCAGGGTACATCAAGTTGATTGCGGAGCTTTAATCCGCTGCTTCTGAGGCTGCTGGGAGAGATTCCCCTTTCTCTTCTTCGTTCGCACAGCTCCCGGGGCTCAGCTTTGGATTCGGCCCCGCCTCTGCGTGTAGGTCGCCGGAGGACGTCTGTTCTTCGCTCAGACAGGACGGGGTTAAAGGAGCCGGCTGATTCGGGCGCTCTGGCTCCCTCAGGCCGCGGGGGAGGGAGGGGCACGGGGGCGGGGCGAGCGTGCGTCGGCGGAGGCCGGCGTGACGTTGCGTAAGCACGAGGCGCGCCCGTGCGTTCTCCCGGGGATGTTGTCTGTGGAGCCCGGGACCGTGGCAGTGGCGGGCAGCACAGGCTCCCGGGAGGGGAGGTGTGGAGAGTGACCTGCGCTCGCACACGGGCTTCTTGGTGGCGGCAGCAGCAGCCCCAGCGTCCCACGCCCGTCTCTGGGGTCCGCGCTTTCAGGCGCGCCTCGCGCCCGTCTCTGGAGCCTCCTTTCAGCAGCGCTCTGAATCCCCTCTCCTCACGCACCAGGAAACAAAGAGGGAAGGAAAAGTCTCTTGCCTCTTCGGCAGCTCCAGACTTTTCCCCGGACTCCCTCCCGGCCGGCCGTGGCGCACTAACTCCCTTCAGGCTGTGTTCACGCCGCCAGCGCGCCCTGACTGAAGCCCGAGCCTCAGCTCCCAGCCCCGCCCGCCCCGGCGGGTGAGGAGACAAGCCTCTCGGGCTGGTGAGTGGCGGTCGGCACCGGTCCTCTGTGCGGGAATCTCTCTGCTTGGCCCTCCGTACCCCTGTGGCTGCGGTCTCCTCCGCGGCTCCGAAGCTTTCCCCCTCCGCCACCCGCAGTCTCCGCCCGCGAAGGGGCTCCTAGTGTGTGGAAACCGTTTCTCCTTCACGGCTCGCTCCCACTGGTGCAGGTCCCGGCCCTATCCTTTTGTCTCCGTTTATTCTGTTTTCTTTTGCCCTACCCAGGTACGTGGGGACTTTCTTTTCTTTTTCTTTTTTTTTTTTCGGTACGCGGGCCTCTCACTGTTACGGCTTCTCCCGTTGCGGAGCACAGGCTCCGGACGCGCAGGCTCAGCGGCCATGGCTCACGGGCCTAGCCGCTCCGCGGCATGTGGGATCTTCCCGGCCCGGGGCACGAACCCGTGTCCCCTGCATCGGCAGGCGGACTCTGAACCACTGCGCCACCAGGGAAGCCCCGTGGGGAGTTTCTTGCCTTTTGGGAGGTCTGAGGTCTTCTGCCAGCGTTCAGTAGGTGTTCTGTAGGGGTGGTTCCCCGTGTAGCTGTATTTCGGATGTATCTGTGGAGAGGAAGGTGATCTGCCTGTCGTACTCTTCCGCCATCTTCCCCCTCTCCCAAACATTTTAATAATAGTAATTTTTCTGACGCATGAGCGTGGAATATTGTTTCCTATTGTGCCTTCAGTTTCTTTACCAGTGCTTTATAGTTGTCTGAGTATAGGTCTTTCGTGTCCTTGGTTAAGTTCATTGCTAAATAGTTCGTTCTTTTGGATGGAATAGTAAATGGGATTGTTTTCTTAATGTTTCTTGCTGGTGGTTCATTATTAGTGTATAGAAACGAAACTGATGTGTGTATATTGAGTGCATATTTTGCAACTTTACTGCATTTATTTTTTAACATATTTTTTGAAGTAATGTGAAAAATTGCAATACTAAAATCTCACCGTTTCTACTGCCCCCCAGGTGATCCACAGGACCCACGACATGGTAGCTACTAATATACTCTTCCCACGGTGCCTCTTAATCCCATGCGGACTCCTACAAGGGAAATAAGTATCACAACTTTGGTTGAACGTGGTCTGGGTAAGTCTTGGCCTCTGTAAGAAAAATTTGATGTCTGTCTTCTCTGATTTTCTGGCATGATCCTGACATGGTTGTCTAGAAAAGTAATTTACTTTCCAGTAATTTAAAATGTACAGAAAAGTCGCAATAATGTCAAAAAGTACTCACATTTGCCACTTGACACAAAATGCTCAGTGTGTTTTGCCCAAGGCACCAGCACATAACCCCTAAATGAAGAAATCCTGATGTCCACGTTATAATTTAATACTCAGCCCCACTTCAACCTTCACCTACTGTCCGAACGGTATGAAAATGTCTTTTTCCATCCTGATCCAGTTTTCTTTTTCTGGAACCATGACTGAGTTTCTCCCTCATTTGGACAACCTTGATGGATTTGAAGCAGACAAGATGAGTATGGGATCTAGGGGGCCTTTTCTGTATGGCTTTTTTCACTAAGAATGTTTTTAACGTTCATTTTTGTAACAAATATCAGCGCTACAGTTTTGTTTTTCATTGTCATTAAAAATACAAAACACGACTTTAGCATTTAATTCACTTTATGTATACAGTTTTGTGGTATTAACTACCTTCATTTAGTTGCACAAACAAGTTAACTAACATGTGTACCTCCTGTGTGCATGGCAGATACCCAGGAAATGGAGTAACACCCTGAAACGGCCCAAGACATCACCTTAAATACCGTCTTCATCTAAAAGGGAAAAAAAGGAAGGCTATAGTTGTTTCTGTCTACATTCATTTGATTGTATATGGTTTCCAATTGATGTTGTATAACTAGTTGTGGAGAAGTCATGGGATAGGTAGCTTCATTTCAGTTTGAATTTCCAAATTTAGTGGATTCTGCAGGCTTGTTACAAGGTTTACAAACTTCATATTGGATCAGGACATCCCCTGGTGTAACTGGTATTCACGGTTTGTTCAACAGTTAAAGTTCCGTGTGATATGAGTTCATCCGGGAGTAATCCAGGTTAGTTTCTGTGATACATTTGTCCCAGGATGAAAGGACAAGAGAACGAAGACCTAATTTATAAAAGTGCCTTCAAACTAATTGATACTGAAGTATAGTTAACCTACAATGTTGTGTTAATTTCTGCTGCACAGCAAAGTGATTCATATATACGTACATACATATATACATATTTTTCATATTCTTTTCCATTATGGTTCATTACAGGGTATTGAATACAGTTCCCTGTGCTGTACAGGAAGACCTTACGTATCCATCCTATATCTAATAATTTGCATCTACTAATACCAAACTCCCAATCCATCCCTCTCCCCTGTCTTCCCCTTGACAACCACAAGTCTGTTTTCTATATTTGTGAGTCTGTGTTTGTTCTGTAGATAGGTTCATTTGGGTCTCATTTTATAATCCACATATAAGTGATATCATATGGTATTTGTTGTTCTCTGTCTGACTGACTTCACTTTGTATGATAATCTCTAGATCCATCCATGTAGCTGCAAATGGCATTATTTCATTCTGTTTTATGGCTGAGTAATGTTCCGTTGTATATATGTACCACATCTTCTATATCCATTCATCTGCTGAGGGACATTCAGGTTGCTTCCACGTCTTGGCTGTTGTGAATAGTGCTGCTGTGAATGCTGGGGTGCGTGTATCTTTTCGAATTATAGTTTTGTCTGGATATGTGCCCAGGAGTGGGATTGCTGGGTCATATGGTAATTCTAGTTTTAGTTTTTGAGGAACCTCCATACTGTTTTCCATAGTGGCTGCATCAATTTACATTCCCACCAGTAGTGTGTGTAGTAGGGTTCCCTTTTCTCCACACCCCTTCCAGCATTTCTTTCTAGACATTTTAATGATGGCCATTCTGACCACTATGAGGTGATAACTCGCTGTAGTTTTGATTTGCGTTCTCTAATAATTAGCGATGTGGAGCATCTTTTCATGTGCCTGTTGGCTATCTGTATGTCTTTGGAGAAATGTCTGTTTAGACCTTCTGCTTATTTTTTGATTTTTTTTTCTTTTTTGAGCTGTATGAGCCGTTTGTATATTTCAGAATTAAGACCTTGTTGGTCGCATCATTTGCAGGTATTTTCTCCCGAACAGTTAGCACAGGTAGTGGAACAACTGGATACCCACATGCAGAAGAGTGAAGTTGGACCCTTACCTCCCCCCACCCCACATACAAAATCAACACAAAATGGGCCAAAGGCCTAGGTGCAAGAGCCAAAATTATAAAACTCGTAGAAGAAAACATGAGAGTAAATCTTCACGACCTTGGATTTGGTCATGATATCTTAGATCTACCGAGAGCACAAGCAACAAGGGACAAAATAGATGAATTAGACTTCCTCAAAATGAAAAGGAGTTGTGTGTAAAAGGAGCAAGGAATAAGATAATCCACCATCCAAAATGGCGCAGGATGTTTGCAAACCATGTATCTGATAAAGGACTGTATGTAGCCCACCGGCCAAGCCCCCGGTGGTCCAGTGGAGTGTCTGTGCGGCCCCTCCCGTCCTCGGTGATCAGGGAATTTCAGGCCCCACGGCACCCGAGGGGTGGTCACTGGTCATCCTCGGCACCCTCAAGGAGTGAGTGAGTGCTGGATGGTGTTGAGCCCCGATGCACTCCCATTACTGCCCTCAAAGGCTGAAGCCTTCAGCATGCCTCCAGAAGGACACAGAGTATTTGCAAGTCTTTGAGAGCCAAGAGAACAGTCTTCACTTTTCTGAAAAGGGCATCTTACTATCTCACAGCATGACCATTTTCAATCTGGCTCTCGGGGTGCCCTCCCACCTTCTTTATTTCTCTGAGAGTGGCCATGGTGGTTTGGCTGTCCCCAGTCCCCACACCAGGTGACAAGGCCAGTGGGGCCAGATCCTGGTGGTCCTTAGCTTCGTTGGAGATTAACCCAGACCCTCGGCCTGCGATTGAACGGGGATGCCCCTGCTTCTCCCCATCACCGATTCTCATCTCCTCCTCTATCTCTTTTCCTCTTGCTTTTCAGTCTCAGATTTACCGGATGGTCACCACTCACAGCTCCCGCAGAGCCCAGAGATTTCTCCTTGAAGGAAAGGTTCTGGAAAATCAGAGGGATAAATAAAGGATGCAGCTGATTTCCGCCTTGTGCTGACACTCAAGGGGGTGAGGAGAGTGAGTGTTTTCTCATTAGAATTTTAACTCCTCCAAGTAATAGATCATTGGGGGTGGGGGGCATCCAGTGTTTTCCTGCTCATTCTCATAATGTCATTCCTGAATTTTTATGTGGTAAGTAATTTATATTATTTATCAGTAATTTGATTATTGATATAATCAAATTATTATCAAATTATCCTGAGGGGGATATCCATTTAAAAAATGTTAGAGGTAACTCCAAGGGATTTACAACAAACAAGGACACAGAACCCGTTCTCCAGACACTGGCTGAGAGATTCCTACCCTGAGCCGCAGTCCCCTGGAGGGCGGAGTGGCCATGACTCTCCTCCCACAGGTGAGCCTACACAGGCACATCCCACGTGGGACCACTGCATCGCAGAATCTTAGAGTGGCCAATGGCAGGCCGCTGGCCGGAGATGCGGACAAGAGAAAACTGCCCAGCAGCCTGGGACAACCCCGGGGTGAGGCCTTAGGAAGGGCCAGTGTCAGAGCCTCAGAGATAACTTGAAGAGAGTTCAGGCTGTTAAGGACATCGTCAGAGATGCACTTAGGGACATATTCAGGGCCTTAGTTGTGGACAGGATCAGGGCATTATTTAGTGACAGCTGAGACTATAGGGGAGAGCATCAGGGCCTGATACTGTCCCTAACAAAGTCCGTAACCCTATGCCTGACTGAGGCCCTGACAGTGTACCTAACAGAAGGCCCGGACGCCAGTCCTAACCAAGACCCTGACACTGTCCCTAACAAAGGCTCTGATGGTAGTGCTAACCAAGGCCCTGACACAGTCCCAAAGTAGGGCCTGAGACTATGGCTAACTCAGGCCATGACACGATACCTAACCAAGGCTCTGATGCTAATCCTAACTCAGGCCCTGACACTGTCCCTAACTAAGGCCCTGACACTACTCCAAGCTCAGGCCCTGACACGATACCTAATGAAGGCTCTGATGCTAATCCTAACCAAGGCTCTGATGCTAGTCCTAAGTAAGGCCCTGACACTGTCCTAATTTATGCCCTGACACTACACTGAACACAGACCCTGACACTGTTCCTAAGAGAGGCAATGATTCTATTCCTAACTCAGTCCCTGACACTACTACAAGCTCAGGCCCTCACACGATACCTAATGAAGGCTCTGATGCTAATCCTAACTAAGTCTCTGACACTAACCCTAAATAAGGCCTTGACTGTACTCCTAAGTAAGCCCCTGACACTGACCCTAACTAAGGCCTTGACACTACTCCTAAATCAGGCCCCGACACGATAATGAAGAAAGGCTCTGATGCTCGTTGAAAATAAGGTCCTGACACTGTCCGTAACTCAGGCCTTGACACTACTACTAACTCAGGCTGTGATACTGTCCCTAACTAAGGCCCTGACAGTGTCCCTAACTAAGGGCCTGACTCTCGTCCCAACTCTGGCCCTGCCATTATACATAAGAAAGGCTCTGACTCTCGTACTAACTGAGGCCTTGACACTGACCCTCACTAAGGTGATGACACTACTTCTAACTCAGGCCGTGAAATTAATCCTAATGAAGTCTCTGATGCTAACCCTAACTAAGGCCTTGACACTGTTCCTTACTAATGCCTTGAAACTATTCCTAACTAAGGCCCTAGCCGTAGCCCTAGCCCCAGCCCCAGCCCAAACCCCAGCCCCAGCCCCTGATCCTACAGAGGCCTTTATGCTCCTCCTAGGCCTTGCCCTGACACTGGTTAACTAAGGCGTTGAAACTACTAACTCAGGCTGTGATACTGTCTGTAACTAAGGGTCTGACTCACCTCATAACTCTGTCCCTGCCATTATACATAACAAAGGCTCTGACGCTCATCCTAACCAAGGCCCTGACACTACCTCTAGCTCAGGCCCTGATATTTTATGTAATGTAGGCTCTGATGCTAACCGTAACTAAGGCCCTGACAGTGACCCTAACTAAGGCCTTGACACTATTCCTAACTAAGGCCATAGCCCTAGCCCTAACCCCAGCCCGAGCCACAGCCCTATCCCCAGCTCCAGCCCCAGCCAAAGCCCCAGCCCCGGCCCCTAATGCTGATCCTACACAGGCCCATGTGCTCCTCATAGGCCTTTCCTTGACACTGTCCTTAACTAAGGCCTTGACACTATTTGTAACTAAGGACCTATCCCTAATCCTAGCCCCAGCCCCAGCCCCAGGCCTAGCTCCAGTTCCAGCCCAAGCCCCAGCCCCTGCCATAGCCCCAGCCCCAACCCCAACCCGAGCCCCAGCCCTAGCCCTAGCCCCAGGCCCAGGCCTAGTCCCAGCCCCAGCCCCAGCCCCAGCCCAAGCGCCAGCCCCAGCCCTAGCCGCAGCCCCAGTCCCAGCCCTAGCCCCAACCCCCGCCCCAGGCCCAGCCCCAGGCCTAGACCCTTATGCTGATCCTATAGAGGCCCTTGCGATCCTCCTAGGCCTTCCCCTGACAATGTGGTAACTAAGGCCTTGACACTATTTCTAACTAAGGCCCCAAGTCCAGCCCCAGCCGCAGCCCCATCCCCTGATGCTGATCGTATAGAGGCCTTTGTGCTCCCCCTAGGCCTTGCCCTGACACTGTCCTTATGTAAGGCCTTGACCCTATTCCTAACTAAGGGCCTAGCCCTAAACCTAGCCCCAGCCCCAGCCCTAACCCCAGTCCCAGCCCCAGCCCCAGCAGTAGCCCCAGCCCCAGCCCCAGCCCTAGGCCCAGCCCCTGCCCTAGCCCCAGCCCCAGCCCGAGCCGAAGCCCCAGCCCCAGCCCTAGCCCTAGCTGCAGCCGCAGTCCCAGCCCTAGCCCCAGCCCCAGCCCCAGCCCTATCCCTAGCCCCAGTCCCAGCCCCAACCCCAGCCCCAGACCCAGCCCTAGCCTTAGCCTCAGCCCCAGCCCCAGCCCTAGCCCTAGCCCCAGCCCTAGCCGTAGTCCCAGACCCAGCCCCAGCCCCCGCACCAGCACTAGCCTTAACCTTAGCCCCAGCTCCAGCCCCAGCCCCAGCCCCAACCCTAGCCCCAGTCCCAGCCCCAGCCCCAGCCCCAGCAGTAGCCCCAGCCCCAGCCCCAGCCCTAGCCTTAGCCTCAGCCCCAGCTCCAGCCCCAGCCAAAGCACCAGCCCCAACCCCAGCCACAGGTCCAGCCCCAGCCCCAGCCCCAGCCCCAGCCCTAGCCCCAGTCCCAGCCCCAGCCCCAGCCCCAGCCCCCGGCCCAGCACTAGCCCCAGACCCAGCCCTAGCCTTAGCCTCAGCCCCAGCTCCAGCCCCAGCCAAAGCACCAGCCCCAGCCCCAGCCACAGGTCCAGCCCCAGCCCCAGCCCCAGCCCTAGCCCCAGCCCCAGCCCTAGCCCCAGTCTCAGCCCCAGCCCCAGCCCCCGCCCCAGCACTAGCCCCAGACCCAGCCCTAGCCTTAGCCTCAGCTCCAGCCCCAGCCCTAGCCCTAGCCCCAGCCCTAGCCTCAGTCTCAGCCCCAACCCCAGCCCCCGCCCCAGCACTAGCCCCAGACCCAGCCCTAGCCTTAGCCTCAGCCCCAGCTCCAGCCCCAGCCCCAGCCCCAGCCCTAGCCCCAGTCCCAGCCCTAGCCCCAGCCCCAGCCCCAGCCCCAGCCCCAGCCCCCGGCCCAGCACTAGCCCCAGACCCAGCCCTAGCCTTAGCCTCAGCCCCAGCTCCAGCCCCAGCCAAAGCACCAGCCCCAGCCCCAGCCACAGGTCCAGCCCCAGCCCCAGCCCCAGCCCTAGCCCCAGCCCCAGCCCTAGCCCCAGTCTCAGCCCCAGCCCCAGCCCCCGCCCCAGCACTAGCCCCAGACCCAGCCCTAGCCTTAGCCTCAGCCCCAGCCCCAGCCCTAGCCCTAGCCCCAGCCCTAGCCTCAGTCTCAGCCCCAACCCCAGCCCCCGCCCCAGCACTAGCCCCAGACCCAGCCCTAGCCTTAGCCTCAGCCCCAGCTCCAGCCCCAGCCCCAGCCCCAGCCCTAGCCCCAGTCCCAGCCCTAGCCCCAGTCCCAGCCCCAGCCCCAGCCCCAGCCCCAGCCCCAGCCCCAGCACTAGCCCCAGACCCAGCCCTAGCCTTAGACTCAGCCCCAGCTGCAGCCCCAGCCAAAGCCCCAGCCCCAGCCACAGGTCCAGCCCCAGCCCCAGCCCCAGCCCTAGCCCCAGCCCCAGCCCTAGCCCTAGCCCCAGCCCTAGCCCTAGTCCCAGCCCCATCCCCAGCCCCAGCTCCAACACGAGCCCCAGCCCCAGCCGTAGCCCCAGTCCCAGCCCCAGCCCCAGCAGTAGCCCCAGACCCAGACCCAGCCCCAGCACTAGCCCCATCCCCTGCCCCAGCCCCAGCCCCAGCCCGAGCCCAAGCCCCAGCCCCAGCCCTAGCCGCAGCGGCAGTCCCAGCCCTAGCCCCAGCCCCAGTCCCAGCCCCAGCCCCAGCCCCAGCCCCAGCCCCAGCCCTAGCCCCAGTCCCAGCCCCAGCTCCAGCCCCCGCCCCAGCCCTAGCCCCAGACCCAGCCCTAGCCTTAGCCTCAGCCCCAGCTCCAGCCCCAGCCCCAGCCCCAGCCCTAGCCCCAGTCCCAGCCCCAGCCCCAGCAGTAGCCCCAGTCGCAGCCCCAGCCCCAGCCTCAGCACTAGCCCCAGACCCAGCCCTAGCCTTAGCCTCAGCCCCAGCTGCAGCCCCAGCAAAAGCCCCAGACCCAACCCCAGCCACAGGTCCAGCCCCAGCCCCAGCCCCAGCCCCAGCCCCAGCCCCAGCCCTAGCCCCAGCCCCAGCCCTAGCCCCAGCCCCAGCCCTAGCCCTAGCCCCAGCCCTAGCCCTAGTCCCAGCCCCAGCCCCAGCCCCATCACTAGCCCCAGACCCAGCCCTAGCCTTAGCCTCAGCCCCAGCTCCAGCCCCAGCCCCAGCCCCAGCCGCAGCCCCAGCAGTAGCCCCAGCCCCAGCCCCATCCCCAGCACTAGCCCCAGATCGAGCCCTAGCCTTAGCCTCAGCCCCAGCTGCAGCCCCAGCCAAAGCCCCAGCCCCAACCCCAGCCACAGGTCCAGCCCCAGCCCCAGGCCCAGCCCTAGCCCCAGCCCCAGCCCTAGCCCTGGCCCTAGCCCTAGCCCTAGTCCCAGCCCCAGCCCCAGCCCCAGCTCCAACACCAGCCCCAGCCCCAGCACTAGCCCCAGATCGAGCCCTAGCCTTAGCCTCAGCCCCAGCTGCAGCCCCAGCCAAAGCCCCAGCCCCAACCCCAGCCACAGGTCTAGCCCCAGCCCCAGCCCCAGCCCCAGCCGTAGCCCCAGCCCTAGCCGTAGTCCCAGCCCCAGCCCCAGCCCCCGCCCCAGCACTAGCCCCAGACCCAGCCCTACCCTTAACCTCAGCCCCAGCTCCAGCCCCAGCCCCAGCCCCAGCCCTAGCCCCAGTCCCAGCCCCAGCCCCAGCCCCAGCTCCAACACCAGCCCCAGCCCCAGCCCTAGCCCCAGTCCCAGCCCCAGCCCCAGCAGTAGCCCCAGCCCCAGCCCCAGCCCCAGCCCTAGACCCAGCCCCTGCCCCAGCCCCAGCCCCAGCCCCAGCCCCAGCCCCAGCCCGAGCCCAAGCCCCAGCCCCAGCCCCAGCAGTAGCCCCAGCCGCAGCCCCAGCACCAGCACTAGCCCCAGACCCAGCTCTAGCCTTAGCCTCAGCCCCAGCCAAAGCCCCAGCCCCAACCCCAGCCACAGGTCCAGCACCAGCCCCAGCCCCAGCCCTAGCCCCAGCCCCAGCCCTAGCCCTAGCCCCAGCCCTAGCCCTAGTGCCAGCCCCAGCCCCAGCCCGATCTCCAACACCAGCCCCAGCCCCAGCCCCAGCCCTAGCCCCAGTCCCAGCCCCAGCCCCAGCAGTAGCCCCAGCCCCAGCCCCAGCCCCAGCCCCAGCCCCAGCCCCTGCCCCAGCCCCAGCCCCAGCCCCTGCCCCAGCCCCAGCCCCAGCCCCTGCCCCAGCCCCAGCCCCAGCCCGAGCCCCAGCCCCAGCCCCAGCCCTAGCCGCAGCCGCAGTCCCAGCCCTAGCCCCAGCCCCAGCCCTAGCCCCAGCAGTAGCCCCAGCCCCAGCCCCAGCCCCAGCCCCAGCCCCAGCACTAGCCCCAGATCGAGCCCTAGCCTTAGCCTCAGCCCCAGCTGCAGCCCCAGCCGAAGCCCCAGCCCCAACCCCAGCCACAGGTCCAGCCCCAGCCCCAGGCCCAGCCCTAGCCCCAGCCCCAGCCCTAGCCCTGGCCCTAGCCCTAGCCCTAGTCCCAGCCCCAGCCCCAGCCCCAGCTCCAACACCAGCCCCAGCCCCAGCCCTAGCCCCAGTCCCAGCCCCAGCCCCAGCAGTAGCCCCAGCCCCAGCCCTAGACCCAGCCGCAGCCCCAGCCCCAGCCCTAGCACTAGCCCCAGACCCAGCTCTAGCCTTAGCCTCAGCCCCAGCTGCAGCCCCAGCCAAAGCCCCAGCCCCAACCCAAGCCACAGGTCCAGCACCAGCCCCAGCCCCAGCCCTAGCCCCAGCCCCAGCCCTAGCCCTAGCCGCAGCTGCAGTCCCAGCCCTAGCCCCAGCCCCAGTCCCAGCCCCAGCCCCAGCCGTAGCCCTAGCCCCAGCCCCAGCACTAGCCCCAGACCCAGCCCTAGCCTTAGCTTCAGCCCCAGCCCCAGCCCCAGTCCCAGCACCAGCCCCAGCCCCCACCCCTACACTAGCCCTAGACCCAGCCCTAGCCATATCCTCAGCCCCAGCTCCTGCCCCAGCCCCAGCCCTAGCCCCTGATGCTGATCCTATAGAGGCCCTTGCGATCCTCCTAGGCCTTCCCCTGACAATGTGGTAACTAAGGCCTTGACACTCTTTCTAACTAAGGCCCCAGGTCCAGCCTCAGCCGCAGCCCCATCCCCTGATGCTGATCGTATAGAGGACTTTGTGCTCCTCCTAGGCCTTGCCCTGACACTGTCCTTATGTAAGGCCTTGACCGTATTCCTAACTAAGGGCCTAGCCCTAAACCTAGCCCCAGCCCCAGCCCTAACCCCAGTCCCAGCCCCAGCCCCAGCCCCAGCCCCAGCAGTAGCCCCAGCCCCAGCCCTAGGCCCAGCCCCTTCCCTAGCCCCAGCCCCAGCCCGAGCCGAAGCCCCAGCCCCAGCCCTAGCCCTAGCTGCAGCCGCAGTCCCAGCCCTAGCCCCAGCCCCAGCCCCAGCCCTATCCCTAGCCCCAGTCCCAGCCCCAACCCCAGCCCCAGACCCAGCCCTAGCCTTAGCCTCAGCCCCAGCCCCAGCCCCAGCCCTAGCCCTAGCCCCAGCCCTAGCCGTAGTCCCAGCCCCAGCCCCAGCCCCCGCACCAGCACTAGCCCCAGACCCAGCCCTAGCCTTAACCTTAGCCCCAGCTCCAGCCCCAGCCCCAGCCCCAACCCTAGCCCCAGTCCCAGCCCCAGCCCCAGCCCCAGCAGTAGCCCCAGCCTCAGCCCCAGCCCCAGCCCTAGCCTTAGCCTCAGCCCCAGCTCCAGCCCCAGCCAAAGCACCAGCCCCAGCCCCAGCCACAGGTCCAGCCCCAGCCCCAGCCCCAGCCCCAGCCCTAGCCCCAGCCCCAGCCCCAGCCCCAGCCCCCGGCCCAGCACTAGCCCCAGACCCAGCCCTAGCCTTAGCCTCAGCCCCAGCTCCAGCCCCAGCCAAAGCACCAGCCCCAGCCCCAGCCACAGGTCCAGCCCCAGCCCCAGCCCCAGCCCTAGCCCTAGCCCCAGCCCTAGCCCCAGTCTCAGCCCCAGCCCCAGCCCCCGCCCCAGCACTAGCCCCAGACCCAGCCCTAGCCTTAGCCTCAGCCCCAGCCCCAGCCCTAGCCCTAGCCCCAGCCCTAGCCTCAGTCTCAGCCCCAACCCCAGCCCCCGCCCCAGCACTAGCCCCAGACCCAGCCCTAGCCTTAGCCTCAGCCCCAGCTCCAGCCCCAGCCCCAGCCCCAGCCCTAGCCTCAGTCCCAGCCCCAGCCCCAGCCCCAGCCCCAGCCCCAGCACTAGCCCCAGACCCAGCCTTAGCCTCAGCCCCAGCTCCAGCCCCAGCCCCAGCCCCAGCCCTAGCCTCAGTCCCAGCCCCAGCCCCAGCCCCAGCCCCAGCCCCAGCCCCAGCACTAGCCCCAGACCCAGCCCTAGCCTTAGCCTCAGCCCCAGCTGCAGCCCCAGCCGAAGCCCCAGCCCCAACCCCAGCCCCAGGCCCAGCCCTAGCCCCAGCCCCAGCCCTAGCCCTGGCCCTAGCCCTAGCCCTAGTCCCAGCCCCAGCCCCAGCCCCAGCTCCAACACCAGCCCCAGCCCCAGCCCTAGCCCCAGTCCCAGCCCCAGCCCCAGCAGTAGCCCCAGCCCCAGCCCTAGACCCAGCCGCAGCCCCAGCCCCAGCCCCAGCACTAGCCCCAGACCCAGCTCTAGCCTTAGCCTCAGCCCCAGCTGCAGCTCCAGCCAAAGCCCCAGCCCCAACCCAAGCCACAGGTCCAGCACCAGCCCCAGCCCCAGCCCTAGCCCCAGCCCCAGCCCCAGCCGTAGCCGCAGCTGCAGTCCCAGCCCTAGCCCCAGCCCCAGTCCCAGCCCCAGCCCCAGCCCTAGCCCTAGCCCCAGCCCCAGCACTAGCCCCAGACCCAGCCCTAGCCTTAGCTTCAGCCCCAGCCCCAGCCCCAGCCCCAGTCCCAGCACCAGCCCCAGCCCCCACCCCTACACTAGCCCTAGACCCAGCCCTAGCCATATCCTCAGCCCCAGCTCCTGCCCCAGCCCCAGCCCTAGCCCCTGATGCTGATCCTATAGAGGCCCTTGCGATCCTCCTAGGCCTTCCCCTGACAATGTGGTAACTAAGGCCTTGACACTCTTTCTAACTAAGGCCCCAGGTCCAGCCCCAGCCGCAGCCCCATCCCCTGATGCTGATCGTATAGAGGCCTTTGTGCTCCTCCTAGGCCTTGCCCTGACACTGTCCTTATGTAAGGCCTTGACCGTATTCCTAACTAAGGGCCTAGCCCTAAACCTAGCCCCAGCCCCAGCCCTAACCCCAGTCCCAGCCCCAGCCCCAGCCCCAGCAGTAGCCCCAGCCCCAGCCCCAGCCCTAGGCCCAGCCCCTGCCCTAGCCCCAGCCCCAGCCCGAGCCGAAGCCCCAGCCCCAGCCCTAGCCCTAGCTGCAGCCGCAGTCCCAGCCCTAGCCCCAGCCCCAGCCCCAGCCCTATCCCTAGCCCCAGTCCCAGCCCCAACCCCAGCTCCAGACCCAGCCCTAGCCTTAGCCTCAGCCCCAGCCCCAGCCCTAGCCCTAGCCCCAGCCCTAGCCGTAGTCCCAGACCCAGCCCCAGCCCCCGCACCAGCACTAGCCTTAACCTTAGCCCCAGCTCCAGCCCCAGCCCCAGCCCCAACCCTAGCCCCAGTCCCAGCCCCAGCCCCAGCCCCAGCAGTAGCCCC
This sequence comes from Mesoplodon bidens, assembly GCF_964165515.1. Classification (NCBI taxonomy): domain Eukaryota; kingdom Metazoa; phylum Chordata; class Mammalia; order Artiodactyla; family Ziphiidae; genus Mesoplodon; species Mesoplodon bidens. The sequence continues at coordinate 57,000,948 of NC_138179.1, forward strand.
AGCCCCAGCCCCAGCCCTAGCCTTAGCCTCAGCCCCAGCTCCAGCCCCAGCCAAAGCACCAGCCCCAACCCCAGCCACAGGTCCAGCCCCAGCCCCAGCCCCAGCCCCAGCCCTAGCCCCAGTCCCAGCCCCAGCCCCAGCCCCCGGCCCAGCACTAGCCCCAGACCCAGCCCTAGCCTTAGCCTCAGCCCCAGCTCCAGCCCCAGCCAAAGCACCAGCCCCAGCCCCAGCCACAGGTCCAGCCCCAGCCCCAGCCCCAGCCCTAGCCCCAGCCCCAGCCCTAGCCCCAGTCTCAGCCCCAGCCCAAGCCCCCGCCCCAGCACTAGCCCCAGACCCAGCCCTAGCCTTAGCCTCAGCCCCAGCCCCAGCCCTAGCCCTAGCCCCAGCCCTAGCCTCAGTCTCAGCCCCAACCCCAGCCCCCGCCCCAGCACTAGCCCCAGACCCAGCCCTAGCCTTAGCCTCAGCCCCAGCTCCAGCCCCAGCCCAAGCCCCAGTCCCAGGCCTAGCCCCAGTCCCAGCCCCAGCCCCAGCCCCAGCCCCAGCCCCAGCCCCAGCACTAGCCCCAGACCCAGCCCTAGCCTTAGACTCAGCCCCAGCTGCAGCCCCAGCCAAAGCCCCAGCCCCAACCCCAGCCACAGGTCCAGCCCCAGCCCCAGCCCCAGCCCTAGCCCCAGCCCCAGCCCTAGCCCTAGCCCCAGCCCTAGCCCTAGTCCCAGCCCCATCCCCAGCCCCAGCTCCAACACGAGCCCCAGCCCCAGCCGTAGCCCCAGTCCCAGCCCCAGCCCCAGCAGTAGCCCCAGCCCCAGACCCAGCCCCAGCACTAGCCCCATCCCCTGCCCCAGCCCCAGCCCCAGCCCGAGCCCAAGCCCCAGCCCCAGCCCTAGCCGCAGCGGCAGTCCCAGCCATAGCCCCAGCCCCAGTCCCAGCCCCAGCCCCAGCCCCAGCCCCAGCCCCAGCCCTAGCCCCAGTCCCAGCCCCAGCTCCAGCCCCCGCCCCAGCCCTAGCCCCAGACCCAGCCCTAGCCTTAGCCTCAGCCCCAGCTCCAGCCCCAGCCCCAGCCCCAGCCCTAGCCCCAGTCCCAGCCCCAGCCCCAGCAGTAGCCCCAGTCGCAGCCCCAGCCCCAGCCTCAGCACTAGCCCCAGACCCAGCCCTAGCCTTAGCCTCAGCCCCAGCTGCAGCCCCAGCAAAAGCCCCAGACCCAACCCCAGCCACAGGTCCAGCCCCAGCCCCAGCCCCAGCCCCAGCCCGAGCCCGAGCCCCAGCCCTAGCCCCAGCCCCAGCCCTAGCCCTAGCCCCAGCCCTAGCCCTAGTCCCAGCCTCAGCCCCAGCCCCATCACTAGCCCCAGACCCAGCCCTAGCCTTAGCCTCAGCCCCAGCTCCAGCCCCAGCCCCAGCCCCAGCCGCAGCCCCAGCAGTAGCCCCAGCCCCAGCCCCAGCCCCAGCACTAGCCCCAGATCGAGCCCTAGCCTTAGCCTCAGCCCCAGCTGCAGCCCCAGCCAAAGCCCCAGCCCCAACCCCAGCCACAGGTCCAGCCCCAGCCCCAGGCCCAGCCCTAGCCCCAGCCCCAGCCCTAGCCCTGGCCCTAGCCCTAGCCCTAGTCCCAGCCCCAGCCCCAGCCCCAGCTCCAACACCAGCCCCAGCCCCAGCCCTAGCCCCAGTCCCAGCCCCAGCCCCAGCAGTAGCCCCAGCCCCAGCCCCAGCCCCAGCCCTAGACCCAGCCCCTGCCCCAGCCCCAGACCCAGCCCGAGCCCAAGCCCCAGCCCCAGCCCCAGCAGTAGCCCCAGCCGCAGCGCCAGCCCCAGCCCCAGCACTAGCCCCAGACCCAGCTCTAGCCTTAGCCTCAGCCCCAGCTGCAGCCCCAGCCAAAGCCCCAGCCCCAACCCCAGCCACAGGTCCAGCACCAGCCCCAGCCCCAGCCCTAGCCCCAGCCCCAGCCCTAGCCCTAGTGCCAGCCCCAGCCCCAGCCCGATCTCCAACACCAGCCCCAGCCCCAGCCCTAGCCCCAGTCCCAGCCCCAGCCCCAGCAGTAGCCCCAGCCCCAGCCCCAGCCCCAGCCCTAGCCCCAGCCCCTGCCCCAGCCCCAGCCCCAGCCCCAGCCCCAGCCCTAGCCGCATCCGCAGTCCCAGCCCTAGCCCCAGCCCCAGGCCCAGCCCCAGCCCCAGCCCCAGCCCTAGCCCCAGCCCTAGCCCCAGTCCCAGCCCCAGCCCCAGCAGTAGCCCCAGCCCCAGCCCCAGCCCCAGCCCCAGCACTAGCCCCAGATCGAGCCCTAGCCTTAGCCTCAGCCCCAGCTGCAGCCCCAGCCAAAGCCCCAGCCCCAACCCCAGCCACAGGTCTAGCCCCAGCCCCAGCCCCAGCCCCAGCTGTAGCCCCAGCCCTAGCCGTAGTCCCAGCCCCAGCCCCAGCCCCCGCCCCAGCACTAGCCCCAGACCCAGCCCTACCCTTAACCTCAGCCCCAGCTCCAGCCCCAGCCCCAGCCCCAGCCCTAGCCCCAGTCCCAGCCCCAGCCCCAGCAGTAGCCCCAGCCCCAGCCCCAGCCCCAGCCCCAGCCCCAGCACTAGCCCCAGATCGAGCCCTAGCCTTAGCCTCAGCCCCAGCTGCAGCCCCAGCCAAAGCCCCAGCCCCAACCCCAGCCACAGGTCCAGCCCCAGCCCCAGCCCCAGCCCTAGCCCCAGGCCCAGCCCTAGCCCTGGCCCTAGCCCTAGCCCTAGTCCCAGCCCCAGCCCCAGCCCCAGCTCCAACACCAGCCCCAGCCCCAGCCCTAGCCCCAGTCCCAGCCCCAGCCCCAGCAGTAGCCCCAGCCCCAGCCCCAGCCCCAGCCCTAGACCCAGCCCCTGCCCCAGGCCCAGCCCGAGCCCAAGCCCCAGCCCCAGCCCCAGCAGTAGCCCCAGCCGCAGCCCCAGCCCCAGCACTAGCCCCAGACCCAGCTCTAGCCTTAGCCTCAGCCCCAGCTGCAACCCCAGCCAAAGCCCCAGCCCCAACCCCAGCCACAGGTCCAGCACCAGCCCCAGCCCCAGCCCTAGCCCCAGCCCCAGCCCTAGCCCTAGCCCCAGCCCTAGCCCTAGTGCCAGCCCCAGCCCCAGCCCGATCTCCAACACCAGCCCCAGCCCCAGCCCTAGCCCCAGTCCCAGCCCCAGCCCCAGCAGTAGCCCCAGCCCCAGCCCCAGCCCCAGCCCCAGCCCTAGCCCCAGCCCCTGCCCCAGCCCCAGCCCCAGCCCCTGCCCCAGCCCCAGCCCCAGCCCGAGCCCCAGCCCCAGCCCCAGCCCTAGCCGCAGCCGCAGTCCCAGCCCTAGCCCCAGCCCCAGCCCTAGCCCCAGCCCTAGCCCCAGTCCCAGCCCCAGCCCCAGCAGTAGCCCCAGCCCCAGCCCCAGCACTAGCCCCAGATCGAGCCCTAGCCTTAGCCTCAGCCCCAGCTGCAGCCCCAGCCGAAGCCCCAGCCCCAACCCCAGCCACAGGTCCAGCCCCAGCCCCAGGCCCAGCCCTAGCCCCAGCCCCAGCCCTAGCCCTGGCCCTAGCCCTAGCCCTAGTCCCAGCCCCAGCCCCAGCCCCAGCTCCAACACCAGCCCCAGCCCCAGCCCTAGCCCCAGTCCCAGCCCCAGCCCCAGCAGTAGCCCCAGCCCCAGCCCTAGACCCAGCCGCAGCCCCAGCCCCAGCCCCAGCACTAGCCCCAGACCCAGCTCTAGCCTTAGCCTCAGCCCCAGCTGCAGCCCCAGCCAAAGCCCCAGCCCCAACCCAAGCCACAGGTCCAGCACCAGCCCCAGCCCCAGCCCTAGCCCCAGCCCCAGCCCTAGCCCTAGCCGCAGCTGCAGTCCCAGCCCTAGCCCCAGCCCCAGTCCCAGCCCCAGCCCCAGCCCTAGCCCTAGCCCCAGCCCCAGCACTAGCCCCAGACCCAGCCCTAGCCTTAGCTTCAGCCCCAGCCCCAGCCCCAGTCCCAGCACCAGCCCCAGCCCCCACCCCTACACTAGCCCTAGACCCAGCCCTAGCCATATCCTCAGCCCCAGCTCCTGCCCCAGCCCCAGCCCTAGCCCCTGATGCTGATCCTATAGAGGCCCTTGCGATCCTCCTAGGCCTTCCCCTGACAATGTGGTAACTAAGGCCTTGACACTCTTTCTAACTAAGGCCCCAGGTCCAGCCTCAGCCGCAGCCCCATCCCCTGATGCTGATCGTATAGAGGCCTTTGTGCTCCTCCTAGGCCTTGCCCTGACACTGTCCTTATGTAAGGCCTTGACCGTATTCCTAACAAAGGGCCTAGCCCTAAACCTAGCCCCAGCCCCAGCCCTAACCCCAGTCCCAGCCCCAGCCCCAGCCCCAGCCCCAGCAGTAGCCCCAGCCCCAGCCCTAGGCCCAGCCCCTTCCCTAGCCCCAGCCCCAGCCCGAGCCGAAGCCCCAGCCCCAGCCCTAGCCCCAGTCCCAGCCCCAGCTCCAGCCCCCGCCCCAGCCCTAGCCCCAGACCCAGCCCTAGCCTTAGCCTCAGCCCCAGCTCCAGCCCCAGCCCCAGCCCCAGCCCTAGCCCCAGTCCCAGCCCCAGCCCCAGCAGTAGCCCCAGTCGCAGCCCCAGCCCCAGCCTCAGCACTAGCCCCAGACCCAGCCCTAGCCTTAGCCTCAGCCCCAGCTGCAGCCCCAGCAAAAGCCCCAGACCCAACCCCAGCCACAGGTCCAGCCCCAGCCCCAGCCCCAGCCCCAGCCCGAGCCCGAGCCCCAGCCCTAGCCCCAGCCCCAGCCCTAGCCCTAGCCCCAGCCCTAGCCCTAGTCCCAGCCTCAGCCCCAGCAGTAGCCCCATCCCCATCCCCAGCCCCAGCCCTAGCCCCAGTCCCAGCCCCAGCCCCAGCCCCAGCACTAGCCCCAGACCCAGCCCTAGCCTTAGCCTCAGCCCCAGCTCCAGCCCCAGCCAAAGCACCAGCCCCAGCCCCAGCCACAGGTCCAGCCCCAGCCCCAGCCCCAGCCCTAGCCCTAGCCCCAGCCCTAGCCCCAGTCTCAGCCCCAGCCCCAGCCCCCACCCCAGCACTAGCCCCATACCCAGCCCTAGCCTTAGCCTCAGCCCCAGCTCCAGCCCCAGCCCCAGCCCCAGCCGCAGCCCCAGCACTAGCCCCAGATCGAGCCCTAGCCTTAGCCTCAGCCCCAGCTGCAGCCCCAGCCAAAGCCCCAGCCCCAACCCCAGCCACAGGTCCAGCCCCAGCCCCAGGCCCAGCCCTAGCCCCAGCCCCAGCCCTAGCCCTGGCCCTAGCCCTAGCCCTAGTCCCAGCCCCAGCCCCAGCCCCAGCTCCAACACCAGCCCCAGCCCCAGCCCCAGCCCTAGCCCCAGTCCCAGCCCCAGCCCCAGCAGTAGCCCCAGCCCCAGCCCCAGCCCCAGCCCTAGACCCAGCCCCTGCCCCAGCCCCAGCCCCAGCCCGAGCCCAAGCCCCAGCCCCAGCCCCAGCACTAGCCCCAGACCCAGCTCTAGCCTTAACCTCAGCCCCAGCTGCAGCCCCAGCCAAAGCCCCAGCCCCAACCCCAGCCACATGTCCAGCACCAGCCCCAGCCCCAGCCCTAGCCCCAGCCCCAGCCCTAGCCCCAGCGCCAGCCCCAGCCACAGCCCGATCTCCAACACCAGCCCCAGCCCCAGCCCTAGCCCCAGTCCCAGCCCCAGCCCCAGCAGTAGCCCCAGCCCCAGCCCCAGCCCTAGCCCCAGCCCCTGCCCCAGCCCCAGCCCCAGCCCGAGCCCCAGCCCCAGCCCCAGCCCTAGCCGCAGCCGCAGTCCCAGCCCTAGCCCCAGCCCCAGCCCCAGGCCCAGCCCCAGCCCCAGCCCTAGCCCCAGCCCTAGCCCCAGTCCCAGCCCCAGCCCCAGCAGTAGCCCCAGCCCCAGCCCCAGCCCCAGCCCCAGCACTAGCCCCAGATCGAGCCCTAGCCTTAGCCTCAGCCCCAGCTGCAGCCCCAGCCAAAGCCCCAGCCCCAACCCCAGCCACAGGTCTAGCCCCAGCCCCAGCCCTAGCCGCAGCCGCAGTCCCAGCCCTAGCCCCAGGCCCAGGCCCAGCCCCAGCCCCAGCCCCAGCCCTAGCCCCAGCCCTAGCCCCAGTCCCAGCCCCAGCCCCAGCAGTAGCCCCAGCCCCATCCCCATCCCCAGCCCTAGCCCCAGCCCCTGCCCCAGCCCCAGGCCCAGCCCGAGCCCAAGCCCCAGCCCCAGCCCTAGCCGCAGCCGTAGTCCCAGCCCTAGCCTCAACCCCAGTCCCAGCCCCAGCCCCTGCCCCAGCCCTAGCCCCAGTCCCAGCCCCAGCTCCAGCCCCCGCCCCAGCCCTAGCCCCAGACCCAGCCCTAGCCTTAGCCTCAGCCCCAGCTCCAGCCCCAGCCCCAGCCCCAGCCCTAGCCCCAGTCCCAGCCCCAGCCCCAGCAGTAGCCCCAGTCCCAGCCCCAGCCCCAGCCTCAGCACTAGCCCCAGACCCAGCCCTAGCCTTAGCCTCAGCCCCAGCTGCAGCCCCAGCAAAAGCCCCAGACCCAACCCCAGCCACAGGTCCAGCCCCAGCCCCAGTCCCAGCCCCAGCCCCAGCCCTAGCCCCAGCCCCAGCCCTAGCCCCAGCCCTAGCCCTAGTCCCAGCCCCATCACTAGCCCCAGACCCAGCCCTAGCATTAGCCTCAGCCCCAGCTCCAGCCCCAGCCAAAGCACCAGCCCCAGCCGCAGCCACAGGTCCAGCCCCAACCCCAGCCCCAGCCCTAGCCCCAGCCCTAGCCCCAGTCACAGCCCCAGCCCCCGCCCCAGCACTAGCCCCAGATCCAGCCCTAGCCTTAGCCTCAGCCCCAGCTGCAGCCCCAGCCAAAGCCCCAGCCCCAACCCCAGCCACAGGTCTAGCCCCAGCCCCAGCCCCAGCCCCAGCCGTAGCCCCAGCCCTAGCCGTAGTCCCAGCCCCAGCCCCAGCCCCAACCCCCGCTCCAACACTAGCCCCAGACCCAGCCCTACCCTTAACCTCAGCCCCAGCTCCAGCCCCAGCCCCAGCCCCAGCCCTAGCCCCAGTCCCAGCCCCAGCCCCAGCCCCAGCCCTAGCCCCAGTCCCAGCCCCAGCACTAGCCCCAGACCCAGCCCTAGCCTTAGCCTCAGCCCCAGCTCCAGCCCCAGCCAAAGCACCAGACCCAGCCCCAGCCACAGGTCCAGCTCCAGCGCCAGCCCCAGCCCTAGCCCTAGCCCCAGCCCTAGCCCCAGTCTCAGCCCCAGCCCCAGCCCCCACCCCAGCACTAGCCCCAGACCCAGCCCTAGCCTTAGCCTCAGCCCCAGCTCCAGCCCCAGCCCCAGCCCCAGCCCTAGCCCCAGTCCCAGCCCCAGCCGCAGCCCCAGCAGTAGCCCCAGCCCCAGCCCCAGCACTAGCCCCAGATCGAGCCCTAGCCTTAGCCTCAGCCCCAGCTGCAGCCCCAGCCAAAGCCCCAGCCCCAACCCCAGCCACAGGTCCAGCCCCAGCCTCAGGCCCAGCCCTAGCCCCAGCCCCAGCCCTAGCCCTGGCCCTAGCCCTAGCCCTAGTCCCAGCCCCAGCCCCAGCCCCAGCTCCAACACAAGCCCCAGCCCCAGCCCTAGCCCCAGTCCCAGCCCCAGCCCCAGCAGTAGCCCCAGCCCCAGCCCCAGCCCCAGCCCTAGACCCAGCCCCTGCCCCAGCCCCAGCCCCAGCCCGAGCCCAAGCCCCAGCCCCAGCCCCAGCATTAGCCCCAGCCGCAGCCCCAGCCCCAGCCCCAGCACTAGCCCCAGACCCAGCTCTAGCCTTAGCCTCAGCCCCAGCTGCAGCCCCAGCCAAAGCCCCAGCCCCAACCCCAGCCACAGGTCCAGCACCAGCCCCAGCCCCAGGCCTAGCCCCAGCCCCAGCCCTAGCCCTAGCCCCAGCCCTAGCCCTAGTGCCAGCCCCAGCCCCAGCCCGATCTCCAACACCAGCCCCAGCCCCAGCCCTAGCCCCAGTCCCAGCCCCAGCCCCAGCAGTAGCCCCAGCCCCAGCCCCAGCCCCAGCCCTAGACCCAGCCCCTGCCCCAGCCCCAGCCCCTGCCCCAGCCCCAGCCCCAGCCCGAGACCAAGCACCAGCCCCAGCCCCAGCCCTAGCCGCAGCCGCAGTCCCAGCCCTAGCCCCAGCCCCAGGCCCAGCCCCAGCCCCAGCCCCAGCCCTAGCCCCAGCCCTAGCCCCAGTCCCAGCCCCAGCCCCAGCAGTAGCCCCAGCCCCAGCCCCAGCCCCAGCACTAGCCCCAGATCGAGCCCTAGCCTTAGCCTCAGCCCCAGCTGCAGCCCCAGCCGAAGCCCCAGCCCCAACCCCAGCCACAGGTCCAGCCCCAGCCCCAGGCCCAGCCCCAGCCCCAGCCCCAGCAGTAGCCCCAGCCCCAGCCCCAGCCCCAGCACTAGCCCCAGATCGAGCCCTAGCCTTAGCCTCAGCCCCAGCTGCAGCCCCAGCCAAAGCCCCAGCCCCAACCCCAGCCACAGGTCCAGCCCCAGCCCCAGGCCCAGCCCTAGCCCCAGCCCCAGCCCTAGCCCTGGCCCTAGCCCTAGCCCTAGTCCCAGCCCCAGCCCCAGCCCCAGCTCCAACACCAGCCCCAGCCCCAGCCCTAGCCCCAGTCCCAGCCCCAGCCCCAGCAGTAGCCCCAGCCCCAGCCCCAGCCCCAGCCCTAGACCCAGCCGCAGCCCCAGCCCCAGCCCCAGCACTAGCCCCAGACCCAGCTCTAGCCTTAGCCTCAGCCCCAGCCAAAGCCCCAGCCCCAACCCCAGCCACAGGTCCAGCACCAGCCCCAGCCCCAGCCCTAGCCCCAACCCCAGCCCTAGCCCTAGCCCTAGCCCTAGTGCCAGCGCCAGCCCCAGCCCGATCTCCAACACCAGCCCCAGCCCCAGCCCTAGCCCCAGTCCCAGCCCCAGCAGTAGCCCCAGCCCCAGCCCCAGCCCCAGCCCCAGCCCCAGCCCTAGCCCTAGCCCCAGCCCCAGCCCCAGCCCTATCCCCAGCCCCTGCCCCAGCCCCAGCCCCAGCCCGAGCCAAAGCCCCAGCCCCAGCCCTAGCCGCAGCTGCAGTCCCAGCCCTAGCCCCAGCCCCAGGCCCAGCCCCAGCCCCAGCCCCAGCCCTAGCCCTAGTGCCAGCCCCAGCCCCAGCCCGAACTCCAACACCAGCCCCAGCCCCAGCCCTAGCCCCAGCCCCTGCCCCAGCCCCAGCCCCAGCCCCAGCCCCAGCCCGAGCCCAAGCCCCAGCCCTAGCCCTACCCGCAGCCGCAGTCCCAGCCCCAGGCCCAGCCCCAGCCCCAGCCCCAGCCCTAGCCCCAGCCCTAGCCCCAGTCCCAGCCCCAGCCCCAGCAGTAGCCCCAGGCCCAGCCCCAGGCCCAGCCCCAGCACTAGCCCCAGATCGAGCCTTAGCCTTAGCCTCAGCCCCAGCTGCAGCCCCAGCCGAAGCCCCAGCCCCAACCCCAGCCACAGGTCCAGCCCCAGCCCCAGTCCCAGCCCTAGCCCCAGCCCCAGCCCTAGCCCTGGCCCTAGCCCTAGCCCTAGTCCCAGCCCCAGCCCCAGCCCCAGGTCCAAAACCAGCCCCAGCCCCAGCTCCAACACCAGCCCCAGCCCCAGCCCTAGTCCCAGTCCCAGCCCCAGCCCCAGCAGTAGCCCCAGCCCCAGCCCCAGCCCCAGCCCTAGACCCAGCCCCAGCCCCAGTCCCAGCCCCAGCACTAGCCCCAGACCCAGCTCTAGCCTTAGCCTCAGCCCCAGCTGCAGCCCCAGCCAAAGCCCCAGCCCCAACCCCAGCCACAGGTCCAGCACCAGCCCCAGCCCCAGCCCTAGCCCCAGCCCCAGCCCTAGCCCTAGCCCTAGCCCTAGTGCCAGCCCCAGCCCCAGCCCGATCTCCAACACCAGCGCCAGCCCCAGCCCTAGCCCCAGTCCCAGCCCCAGCAGTAGCCCCAGCCCCAGCCCCAGCCCCAGCCCTAGCCCCAGCCCCTGCCCCAGCCCCAGCCCCAGCCCGAGCCCAAGCCCCAGCCCCAGCCCTAGCCGCAGCCGCAGTCCCAGCCCTAGCCCCAGCCCCAGGCCCAGCCCCAGCCCCAGCCCCAGCCCTAGCCCCAGCCCTAGCCCCAGTCCCAGCCCCAGCCCCAGCAGTAGCCCAGCCCCATCCCCTGCCCCAGCCCTAGCCCCAGCCCCTGCCCCAGCCCCAGCCCCAGCCCCAGCCCGAGCCCAAGCCCCAGCCCCAGCCCTAGCCACAGCCGTAGTCCCCAGCCCTAGCCGCAGCCCCAGTCCCAGGCCCAGCCCCAGCCCCAGCCCCAGCCCTAGCCCCAGTCCTAGCCCCAGTCCCAGCCCCAGCCCCAGCCCCAGCAGTAGCCCCAGCCCCAGCACTAACCCCAGCCCCTGCCCTAGCCCCAGCCCCAGCCCGAGCCCAAGCCCCAACAACAGCCCTAGCCCTAGCCGCAGCTGCAGTCCCAGCCCTAGCCCCAGCCCTAGACCCAGTCCCAGCCCCAGCCCCAGCAGTAGCCCCAGCCCCATCCCCAGCCCCAGCCCTAGCCCCAGCCCCTGCCCCAGCCCCAGCCCCAGCCCGAGCCCAAGCCCCAGCCCCATCCCTAGCCGCAGCCGTAGTCCCCAGCCCTAGCCCCAGCCCCAGTCCCAGCCCCAGCCCCAGCCCCAGCCCCAGCCCTAGCCCCAGTCCTAGCCCCAGTCCCAGCCCCAGCCCCAGCCCCAGCAGTAGCCCCAGCCCCAGCCCTAACCCCAGCCCCTGCCCTAGCCCCAGCCCCAGCCCGATCCCAAGCCCCAACAACAGCCCTAGCCCTAGCCGCAGCTGCAGTCCCAGCCCGAGCCCCAGCCCCAGTCCCAGCCCCAGCCCCAGCCCTAGCCCCAGCCCCAGCACTAGCCCCAGACCCAGCCCTAGCCTTAGCCTCAGCCCCAGCTCCAGCCCCAGCCAAAGCCCCAGCCACAGCCCCAGCCCCAGCCACAGGTCCATCCCCAGCCCCAGCCCCAGCCCTAGCCCTAGCCCCAGCCCTAGCCCCAGTCTCAGCCCCAGCCCCAGCCCCCGCCACAGCACTAGCCCCAGACCCAGGCCTAGCCTTAGCCTCAGCCCCAGCTCCAGCCCCAGCCCCAGCCCCAGCCCTAGCCCCAGTCCCAGCCCCAGCCCCAGCCCCAGCAGTAGCCCCAGCCCCAGCCGCAGCCCGAGCCCAAGCCCCAGCCCCAGCCCTAGCCCAAGTCCCAGCCCCAGCCCCAGCCCCAGCAGTAGCCCCAGCCCCAGCCCCAGCCCGAGCCCAAGCCCCAGCCCCAGCCCCAGCCCCAGCCCCAGCCCTAGCCCCAGCCCCAGCCCTAGCCCTATCCCCAGCCCTAGCCCTAGTCCCAGCCCCAGCCCCAGCTCCAACACCAGCCCCAACCCCATCACTAGCCCCAGACCCAGCCCTAGCATTAGCCTCAGCCCCAGCTCCAGCCCCAGCCAAAGCACCAGCCCCAGCCGCAGCCACAGGTCCAGCCCCAACCCCAGCCCCAGCCCTAGCCCTAGCCCCAGCCCTAACCCCAGCCCTAGCCCTAGTCCCAGCCCCAGCCCCAGCTCCAACACCAGCCCAAGCCCCAGCCCCAGCCCCAACACTAGCCCCAGACCCAGCCCTAGCCATATCCTCAGCCCCAGCTCCTGCCCCAGCCCCAGCCCCAGACCCTGATGCTGATCCTATAGAGGCCCTTGCGATCCTCCTAGGCTTTCCCCTGACAATGTGGTAACTAAGGCCTTGACAGTATTTCTAACTAAAGCCCTAAGTCCAGCCCCAGCCGCAGCCCCATCCTCTGATGCTCATCGTATAGAGGCCTTTGTGCTCCTCCTAGGCCTTGCCCTGACACTGTCATTAAGTAAGGCCTTGACCCTATTCCTAACTAAGGGCCTAACCCTAAACCTAGCCTCAGCCCCAGCCCCAGCCCTAGCCCCAGCCCTAGCCCTAGACCCAGTCCCAGCCCCAGCTCCAGCCCCAGCCCCAGCCCCAGCACTAGCCCCAGCACTAGCCCCAGACTCAGCCCTAGGCTTAGCCTCAGCCCCAGCTCAAGGCCCAGCCCCAGCCCCAGCCAGAGACCTAGCCCTAGCCCTAGCCCCAGCCACAGCCCCAGGCCCCAACCCAGCCCCTGATGCTGTTCCTTCAGAGGCCCTTATGCTCCTCCTAGGCCTTGCCCTGACACTGTCCTTAACTCAGGCCTTGACACTACTAATAACTCAGGCTGTGATACCGTCCCTAACTAAGGCCCTGACAGTGTCCCTGTCTAAGGGACTGGATGTCCTCCTAACTCTGGCCCTGCCATTATACATAAAAAAAGCTTTGACGCTCGTCCTAACCGAGGCCCAGATACTGTCCCTCACTAAGGCCCTGACACTACTTCTAAGTCATGCCCTAACATTATACCTAACGTAGGCTCTGACGCTAACCCTAAGTAAGGCCCTGACTGTGACCCTAACTAAGGCCTTCACACTATTCCTAACTAAGGGCGTACCCCTAGCCCTAGCCGCAGCCCCAGCCCAAGCCCCAGCGCCAGCCCCAGCCCCAGCCCCAGCCGTAGCCCTAGCCCCAGCCACAGCCCCAGTCCTAGCCCCAGCCCCAGGCGGAACCCCATCCCCAAATGCTGATCCTACAGAGGCCCTTATGCTCCTCCTAGGCCTTGCCCTGACACTGTCCTTAACTCAGGCCTTGACACTACTACTAACTCAGGCCCTGTCATTATACCTAACGAAAGCTCTGATGCTAAACCTAACTAAGGCCCTGACAGTGACACTAACTAAGGCCCCAGCCCTAGCCCGACCCTTAGCCCCAGCTCCAGCCCTAGCCCAAGCCCCAGCCCCAGCCCTAGCCCCAGCTGCAGCCGCAGTCCCAGCCCTAGCTACAGCCCTAGCCCCTGATGCTGATCCTATGGAGGCCCTTTCGATCCTCGTAGGCCTTCCCCTGACAATGTGGTAACTAAGGCCTTGACACTATTTATAACTAAGGCCCCAGGTCCAGCCCCAGCCGCAGCTCCAGCCCCTGATGCTGATCCTATAGAGGCCTTTATGCTCCTCCTAGGCCTTGCCCTGACACTGTCCTTAAGTAAGGCCTTGACCCTATTCCTAACTAAGGGCCTAGCCAAAAACCTAGCCCCAGCCCTACCCCCAGCCGTAGCCCTAGCCCTAGCCCCAGTCCCATCCCCAGCCCCAGCCCCAGCACTAGCCCTAGACCTAGCCATAGCCTTAGACTCAGCCCCAGCTCCAGCCCTAGCTCCAGCCCCAGCCCCAGCCGCAGCCGCAGCCACAGAGCTATCCCTAGCCCCAGCCCCAGCCACAGCCCCAGGCCCAAACCCAGCCCCTGATGCTGATCCTACAGAGTCCCTTATGCTCCTCCTAGGCCTTGCACTGACACTGTCCTTAACTCAGGCCTTGACACTACTAATAACTCAGGCTGTGATACTGTCCCTAACTAAGGCCCTGACAGTGTCCCTGTCTAAGGGACTGGATGTCCTCCTAACTCTGGCCCTGCCATTATACATAAAAAAAGCTCTGACGCTCATCCAAACCGAGGCCCCGATACTGTCCCTCACTAAGGCCCTGACACTACTTCTAACTCATGCCCTGACATTATACCTAACGTAGGCTCTGAAGCTAACCCTAAATAAGGCCCTGACTGTGACCCTAAATAAGGTCTTCACACTATTCCTAACTAAGGGTATAGCCCTAACCCTAGCCGCAGCCCCAGCCCAAGCCCCAGCCCCAGCCCAAGGCCCAGCCCTAGCCCTAGCCCCAGCCACAGCCCCAGTCCTAGCCCCAGCCCCAGGCCGAAACCATCCCCTGATGCTGATCCTACAGAGGCCCTTATGCTCTTCCTAGGCCGTGTCCTGACACTGTCCTTAACTCAGGCCTTGACACTACTACTAATTCAGGCCCTGTCATTATACCTAACGAAAGCTCTGATGCTAAACCTAACTAAGGCCCTGACAGTGACACTAACTAAGGCCCCAGCCCTAGCCCGACCCCTAGCCCCAGCTCCAGCCCTAACCCCAACCCCAGCACTAGCACCAGCCCCAGCCCTAGCCCCTGATGCTGATCCTATAGAGGCCTTTATGATCCGCCTAGGCCTTCCCCTGACAATGTGGTAAGTAATGCCTTGACACTATTTCCCACTAAGGCCCCAGGTCCAGCCCCAGCCGCAGCCCCAGCCCCTGATGCTGATCGTATAGAGGACTTTATGCTCCTCTTAGGCCTTGCCCTGACACAGTCCTTAAGTAAGGCCTTGACCCTATTCCTAACTAAGACACTAGCCCAAGCCCCAGCCCCAGCCCCAGCCCCATCCCCAGCCCTACCGCAGCCCTAGCCTTAGCCCCAGCCCCAGCCCCAGCCCCAGCCCCAGTCCTAGCCCCAGGCCCAAGCCGAACCGCATCCCCTGATACTGATCCTACAGAGGCCCTTATGCTCCTCCTAGGCCTTGCCCTGACACTGTCCTTAACTCAGGCCCTGTCATTATACCTAAGGAAAGTTCTGATGGTAAACCTAACTAAGGCCGTGACAGTGACATTAATTAAGGCCCCAGCCCTAGCCCGACCCCTAGCCCTAAGGCCAAACTAACGTTTGGGTTCAGGGCTAGGGTTAGGGTTAGGGAAGGGCAAGGCTTAGGGCACAGGTGAGGGTACGGAAACGTGGGAGGGTCAGGCTACGTGCTGACGCACGGGTCAGTGCCAGCGTAAGGGCCAGGAATAGGGTACGGCGTAAGGTAAGGTGTAGGGCTGGTGGTGGGTTTCCGTTCCGGGCTAGGGTTAGGGTTAGGGAACGGCAAGGCTTAGGGCACAGGTGAGGGTACGGAAACGTGGGAGGGTCAGGCTACGTGCTGACGCACTGGTCAGTGCCAGCGTATGGGCCAGGAGTAGGGTACGGCATAAGGTAAGGTGTAGGGCTTGTGGTTGATTTCCGTTCCAGGCTAGGGTTAGGGTTAGGGAACGGCAAGGCTTAGGGCAAAGGTGAGGGTACGGAAACGTGGGAGGGTCGGGCTACGTGCTGACGCACGGGTCAGTGCCAGCGTACGGGTCAGGAGTAGGGTACGGCGTAAGGTAAGGTGTAGGGCTGGTGGTGGGTTTCTATTCCGGGCTAGGGTTAGGGTTAGGGAATGGCAAGGCTTAGGGCACAGGTGAGGATACGGAAACGTGGGAGGGTCAGGCTACGTGCTGACGCACGGTTCAGTGCCAAGGTACGGGCCAGGAATAGGGTACGGCGTAAGGTAAGGTGTAGGGCTGGTGGTGGGTTTCCGTTCCGGGCTAGGGTTAGGGTTAGGGAACAGCAAGGCTTAGGTCACAGGTGAGGGTACGGAAACGTGGGAGGGTCAGGCTACGTGCTGACGCGCGGGTCAGTGCCAGCGTACGGGCCAGGAGTAGGGTACGGCGTAAGGTAAGTTGTAGGGCTTGTGGTTGATTTCCGTTCCAGGCTAAGATTAGGGTTAGGGAACGGCAAGGCTTAGGGCACATGTGAGGGTACGGAAACGTGGTAGGGTCGGGCTACGTGCTGACGCACGGGTCAGTGCCAGCGTACGGGCCAGGAGTAGGCAACGGCGTAGGATAAAGTGTAGGGCTGGTGGTGGATTTGAGTTCCGGGCTAGGGTTAGGGTTAGGGAACGGCAAGGCTTAGGGCACAGGTGAGGGTACGGAAACGTGGGAGGGTCAGGCTACGTGCTGACGCACGGGTCAGTGCCAGCGTACGGGTCAGGAGTAGGGTACGGCGTAAGGTAAGGTGTAGGGCTGGTGGTGGGTTTCTATTCCGGGCTAGGGTTTGTGTTAGGGAACGGCAAGGCTTAGGGCACAGGTGAGGGTACGGAAACGTGGGAGGGTCAGGCTACGTGCTGACGCATGGTTCAGTGCCAGCGTATGGGCCAGGAATAGGGTACGGCGTAAGGTAAGGTTTAGGGCTGGTGGTGGGTTTCCGTTCCAGGCTAGGGTTAGGGTTAGGGAACGGCAAGGCTTAGGGCACAGGTGAGGGTACGGAAACGTGGGAGGGTCGGGCTACGTGCTGACGCACGGGTCAGTGCCAGCGTACGGGCCAGGAGTAGGCAACGGCGTAGGATAAAGTGTAGGGGTGGTGGTGGAATTGCGTTTTGGGCTAGGGTTAGGGTTAGGGAACGGCAAGGCTTAGGGCACAGGTCAGGGTACGGAAACTCGGGAGGGTAAGGCTACGTGCTGATGCAAGGGTCAGTGCCAGAGTACGGGCCAGGAGTAGGCAACGGCGTAGGGTAAGGTGTAGGGCTGGTGGTGGGTTTCTATTCCAGGCTAGGGTTAGGGTTAGGGAACGGCAAGGCTTAGGGCACAGGTGAGGGTACGGAAACGTGGGAGGGTCAGGCTACGTGCGGACGCACAGTTCAGTGCCAGCGTACGGGCCAGGAATAGGCTACGGCGTAAGGTAAGGTGTAGGGCTGGTGGTGGGTTTCCGTTCCGGGCTAGGGTTAGGGTTAGGGAACGGCAAGGCTTAGGGCACAGGTGAGGGTACGGAAACGTGGGAGGGTCAGGCTACGTGCTGACGCACGGGTCAGTGCCAGCGTACGGGCCAGGAGTAGGGTACGGCGTAAGGTAAGGTGTAGGGCTTGTGGTTGATTTCCGTTGCAGGCTAGGGTTAGGGTTAGGGAACGGCAAGGCTTAGGGCACCGGTGAGGGTAAGGAAACGTGGGAGGGTTGGGCTACGTGCTGACGCACGGGTCAGTGCCAGCGTACGGGCCAGGAGTAGGCAATGGCGTAGAATAAAGTGTAGGGCTGGTGGTGGATTTGCGTTCTTGGCTAGGGTTAGGGTTAGGGAACGGCAAGGCTTAGGGCACAGGTCAGGGTACGGAAAAGCGGGAGGGTAAGGCTACGTGCTGATGCATGGATCAGTGCTAGCGTACAGGCCAGTAGTAGGCAACGGCATAGGGTAAGGTGTAGGGCTGGTGGTGGGTTTCCGTTCCGGGCTAGTGTTAGGGTTAGGGAACGGCAAGGCTTAGGGCACAGGTGAGGGTACGGAAACGTGGGAGGGTCGGGCTACGTGCTGACGCACGGGTCAGTGCCAGCGTACGGGCCAGGAGTAGGCAACGGCGTAAGGTAAGGTGTAGGGCTGGTGGTTGGTTTCCGTTCCAGGCTAGGGTTAGGGTTAGGGAACTGCAAGGCTTAGGGCACAGGTGAGGGTACGGAAACGTGGGAGGGTCGGGCTACATGCTGACGCACGGGTCAGTGCCAGCGTACGGGCCAGGAGTAGGCAACGGTGTAGGATAAAGTGTAGGGCTAGTGGTGGATTAGCGTTCTGGGCTAGGGTTAGGGTTAGGGAACAGCAAGGCTTAGGGCACAGGTCAGGGAACGGGAACGCGGGAGGGTAAGGGTACGTGCTGATGCACGGGTCAGTGCCAGAGTACAGGCCAGGAGTAGGCAACGGCGTAGGGTAAGGTATAGGGCTGGTGGTGGTTTTCCTTTCTGGGCTAGTGTTAGGGTTAGGGAACAGCAAGGCTTAGGGCACAGGTGAGGGTACGGAAACGTGGGAGGGTCGGGCTACGTGCTGACGCACGGGTCAGTGCCAGCGTACGGGCCAGGAGTAGGCAACGGCGTAAGGTAAGGTGTAGGGCTGGTGGTTGGTTTGCGTTCCAGGCTAGGGTTAGGGTTAGGGAACGGCAAGGCTTAGGGCACAGGTGAGGGTACGGAAACGTGGGACGGTCGGGCTACATGCTGACGCACGGGTCAGTGCCAGCGTACGGGCCAGGTGTCGGCAACGGCGTAGGATAAAGTGTAGGGCTGGTGGAGGATTTGCGTTCCGGGCTAGGGTTAGGGTTAGGGAACGGCAAGGCTTAGGGCACAGGAGAGGGTACGGAAACGTGGGAGGGTCAGGCTACGTGCTGACGCACGGATCAGTGCCAGCGTACGGGTCAGGAGTAGGGTACGGCGTAAGGTAAGGTGTAGGGCTGGTGGTGGGTTTCCGTTCCGGGCTAGGGTTAGGGTTAGGGAACGGCAAGGCTTAGGGCACAGGTGAGGGTACGGAAACGTGGGAGGGTCGGGCTACGTGCTGACGCACGGGTCAGTGCCAGCGTACGGGTCAGGGGTAGGGTACGGCGTAAGGTAAGGTGTAGGGCTGGTGGTGGGTTTCTATTCCGGGCTAGGGTTAGGGTTAGGGAATGGCAAGGCTTAGGGCACAGGTGAGGATACGGAATCGTGGGAGGGTCAGGCTACGTGCTGACGCACGGTTCAGTGCCAAGGTACGGGCCAGGAATAGGGTACGGCGTAAGGTAAGGTGTAGGGCTGGTGGTGGGTTTCCGTTCCGGGCTAGGGTTAGGGTTAGGGAACGGCAAGGCTTAGGTCACAGGTGAGGGTACGGAAACGTGGGAGGGTCAGGCTACGTGCTGACGCGCGGGTCAGTGCCAGCGTACGGGCCAGGAGTAGGGTACGGCGTAAGGTAAGGTGTAGGGCTTGTGGTTGATTTCCGTTCCAGGCTAAGATTAGGGTTAGGGAACGGCAAGGCTTAGGGCACATGTGAGGGTACGGAAACGTGGTAGGGTCGGGCTACGTGCTGACGCACGGGTCAGTGCCAGCGTACGGGCCAGGAGTAGGCAACGGCGTAGGATAAAGTGTAGGGCTGGTGGTGGATTTGAGTTCCGGGCTAGGGTTAGGGTTAGGGAACGGCAAGGCTTAGGGCACAGGTGAGGGTACGGAAACGAGGGAGGGTCAGGCTACGTGCTGACGCACGGGTCAGTGCCAGCGTACGGGTCAGGAGTAGGGTACGGCGTAAAGTAAGGTGTAGGGCTGGTGGTGGGTTTCTATTCCGGGCTAGGGTTTGTGTTAGGGAACGGCAAGGCTTAGGGCACAGGTGAGGGTACGGAAACGTGGGAGGGTCAGGCTACGTGCTGACGCATGGTTCAGTGCCAGCGTACTGGCCAGGAATAGGGTACGGCGTAAGGTAAGGTTTAGGGCTGGTGGTGGGTTTCCGTTCCGGGCTAGGGTTAGGGTTAGGGAACGGCAAGGCTTAGGGCACAGGTGAGGGTACGGAAACGTGGGAGGGTCAGGCTACGTGCTGACGCACGGTTCGGTGCCAGCGTACGGGCCAGGAATAGGGTACGGCGTAAGGTAGGGTGTAGGGCTGGTGGTGGGTTTCCATTCCGGGCTAGGGTTAGGGTTAGGGAACGGCAAGGCTTAGGGCACAGGTGAGGGTACGGAAACGTGGGACGGTCGGGCTAAGTGCTGACGCTCGGGTCAGTGCCAGCGTACGGGCCAGGAATAGGGTACGGCGTAAGGTAAGGTGTAGGGCTTGTGGTTGATTTCCGTTCCAGGCTAGGGTTAGGGTTAGGGAACGGCAAGGCTTAGGGCACAGGTGAGGGTACGGAAACGTGGGAGGGTCGGGCTACGTGCTGACGCACGGGTCAGTGCCAGCGTACGGGCCAGGAGTAGGCAACGGCGTAGGATAAAGTGTAGGGGTGGTGGTGGAATTGCGTTTTGGGCTAGGGTTAGGGTTAGGGAACGGCAAGGCTTAGGGCACAGGTCAGGGTACGGAAACTCGGGAGGGTAAGGCTACGTGCTGATGCAAGGGTCAGTGCCAGAGTACGGGCCAGGAGTAGGCAACGGCGTAGGGTAAGGTGTAGGGCTGGTGGTGGGTTTCTATTCCAGGCTAGGGTTAGGGTTAGGGAACGGCAAGGCGTAGGGCACAGGTGAGGGTACGGAAACGTGGGAGGGTCAGGCTACGTGCGGACGCACGGTTCAGTGCCAGCGTACGGGCCAGGAATAGGGTACGGCGTAAGGTAAGGTGTAGGGCTGGTGGTGGGTTTCCGTTCCGGGCTAGGGTTAGGGTTAGGGAACGGCAAGGCTTAGGGCACAGGTGAGGGTACGGAAACGTGGGAGGGTCAGGCTACGTGCTGACGCACGGGTCAGTGCCAGCGTACGGGCCAGGAGTAGGGTACGGCGTAAGGTAAGGTGTAGGGCTTGTGGTTGATTTCCGTTGCAGGCTAGGGTTAGGGTTAGGGAACGGCAAGGCTTAGGGCACCGGTGAGGGTAAGGAAACGTGGGAGGGTCGGGCTACGTGCTGACGCACGGGTCAGTGCCAGCGTACGGGCCAGGAGTAGGCAATGGCGTAGAATAAAGTGTAGGGCTGGTGGTGGATTTGCGTTCTTGGCTAGGGTTAGGGTTAGGGAACGGCAAGGCTTAGGGCACAGGTCAGGGTACGGAAAAGCGGGAGGGTAAGTCTACGTGCTGATGCACGGGTCAGTGCTAGCGTACAGGCCAGTAGTAGGCAACTGCATAGGGTAAGGTGTAGGGCTGGTGGTGGGTTTCCGTTCCGGGCTAGTGTTAGGGTTAGGGAACGGCAAGACTTAGTGCACAGGTGAGGGTACGGAAACGTGGGAGGGTCGGGCTACATGCTGACGCACGGGTCAGTGCCAGCGTACGGGCCAGGAGTAGGCAACGGTGTAGGATAAAGTGTAGGGCTAGTGGTGGATTAGCGTTCTGGGCTAGGGTTAGGGTTAGGGAACGGCAAGGCTTAGGGCACAGGTCAGGGAACGGGAACGCGGGAGGGTAAGGGTACGTGCTGATGCACGGGTCAGTGCCAGAGTACAGGCCAGGAGTAGGCAACGGTGTAGGGTAAGGTATAGGGCTGGTGGTGGTTTTCCTTTCTGGGCTAGTGTTAGGGTTAGGGAACAGCAAGGCTTAGGGCACAGGTGAGGGTACGGAAACGTGGGAGGGTCGGGCTACGTGCTGACGCACGGGTCAGTGCCAGCGTACGGGCCAGGAGTAGGCAACGGCGTAAGGTAAGGTGTAGGGTTGGTGGTTGGTTTGCGTTCCAGGCTAGGGTTAGGGTTAGGGAACGGCAAGGCTTAGGGCACAGGTGAGGGTACGGAAACGTGGGACGGTCGGGCTACATGCTGACGCACGGGTCAGTGCCAGCGTACGGGCCAGGTGTCGGCAACGGCGTAGGATAAAGTGTAGGGCTGGTGGTGGATTTGCGTTCCGGGCTAGGGTTAGGGTTAGGGAACGGCAAGGCTTAGGGCACAGGTGAGTGTACGGAAACGTGGGAGGGTAAGGCTACGTGCTGACGCACGGTTCAGTGCCAGCGTACGGGCCAGGAATAGGGTACGGCGTAAGGTAAGGTGTAGGGCTGGTGGTGGGTTTCCGTTCCGGGCTAGGGTTAGGGTTAGGGAACGGCAAGGCTTAGGGCACAGGTGAGGGTACAGAAACGTGGGAGGGTCAGGCTACGTGCTGACGCACGGGTCAGTGCCAGCGTACGGGTCAGGAGTAGGGTACGGCGTAAGGTAAGGTGTAGGGCTTGTGGTTGATTTCCGTTCCAGGCTAGGTTTAGGGTTAGGGAACGGCAAGGCTTAGGGCACAGGTGAGGGTACAGAAACGTGGGAGGGTCGGGCTACGTGCTGACGCACTGGTCAGTGCCAGCGTACGGGCCAGGAGTAGGCAATGGCGTAGTATAAAGTGTAGGGATGGTGGTGGATTTGCGTTCTGGGCTAGGGTTAGTGTTAGGGAACGGCAAGGCTTAGGGCACAGGTCAGGGTACGGAAACTCGGGAGGGTAAGGGTACGTGCTGATGCCTGGGTCAGTGCTAGAGTACGGGCCAGGAGTAGGCAACGGCATAGGGTAAGGTGTAGGGCTGGTGGTGGGTTTCCGTTCCGGGCTAGGGTTAGGGTTAGGGAACGGCAAGGCTTAGGGCACAGGTGAGGGTACGGAAACGTGGGAGGGTCAGGCTACGTGCTGACGCACGGGTCAGTGCCAGCGTACGGGTCAGGAGTAGGGTACGGCGTAAGGTAAGGTGTAGGGCTGGTGGTGTGTTTCTATTCCGGTCTAGGGTTAGGGTTACGGAACGGCAAGGCGTAGGGCACAGGTGAGGGAATGGAAACGTGGGAGGGTCACGCTATGTGCTGACGCACGGGTCAGTGCCAGCGTACGGGTCAGGAGTAGGGTACGGCGTAAGGTAAGGTGTAGGGCTGGTGGTGGGTTTCTATTCCGGGCTAGGGTTTGTGTTAGGGAACTGCAAGGCTTAGGGCACAGGTGAGGGTACGGAAACGTGGGAGGGTCAGGCTACGTGCTGACGCATGGTTCAGTGCCAGCGTATGGGCCAGGAATAGGGTACGGCGTAAGGTAAGGTTTAGGGCTGGTGGTGGGTTTCCGTTCCGGGCTAGGGTTAGGGTTAGGGAACGGCAAGGCTTAGGGCACAGGTGAGGGTACGGAAACGTGGGAGGGTCAGGCTACGTGCTGACGCACGGTTCAGTGCCAGCGTACGGGCCAGGAATAGGGTACGGCGTAAGGTAGGGTGTAGGGCTGGTGGTGGGTTTCCGTTCCGGGCTAGGGTTAGGGTTAGGGAACGGCAAGGCTTAGGTCACAGGTGAGGTTACGGAAACGTGGGAGGGTAGGGCTAAGTGCTGACGCTCGGGTCAGTGCCAGCGTACGGGCCAGGAATAGGGTACGGCGTAAGGTAAGGTGTAGGGCTTGTGGTTGATTTCCGTTCCAGGCTAGGGTTAGGGTTAGGGAACGGCAAGGCTTAGGGCACAGGTGAGGGTACGGAAACGTGGGAGGGTCAGGCTACGTGCTGACGCACGGGTCAGTGCCAGCGTACGGGCCAGGAGTAGGCAACGGCGTAAGATAAAGTGTAGGGGTGGTGGTGGAATTGCGTTTTGGGCTAGGGTTAGGGTTAGGGAACGGCAAGGCTTAGGGCACAGGTCAGGGTACGGAAACTCGGGAGGGTAAGGCTACGTGCTGATGCAAGGGTCAGTGCCAGAGTACGGGCCAGGAGTAGGCAACGGCGTAGGGTAAGGTGTAGGGCTGGTGGTGGATTTGCGTTCCGGGCTAGGGTTAGGGTTAGGGAACGGCAAGGCTTAGGGCACAGGTGGGGATACGGAAACGTGGGAGGGTCAGGCTACGTGCTGACGCACGTGTCAGTGCCAGCGTACGGGTCAGGAGTAGGGTACGGCGTAAGGTAAGGTGTAGGGCTGGTGGTGGGTTTCTATTCCAGGCTAGGGTTAGGGTTAGGGAACGGCAAGGCTTAGGGCACAGGTGAGGGTACGGAAACGTGGGAGGGTCAGGCTACGTGCGGACGCACGGTTCAGTGCCAGCGTACGGGCCAGGAATAGGGTACGGCGTAAGGTAAGGTGTAGGGCTGGTGGTGGGTTTCCGTTCCGGGCTAGGGTTAGGGTTAGGGAACGGCAAGGCTTAGGGCACAGGTGAGGGTACTGAAACGTAGGAGGGTCAGGCTACGTGCTGACGCACGAGTCAGTGCCAGCGTACGGGCCAGGAGTAGGCAACGGCGTAAGATAAGGTGTAGGGCTGGTGGTGGGTTTGTATTCCGGGCTAGGGTTAGGGTTAGGGAACGGCAAGGCTTAGGGCAGAGGTGAGGGTACGGAAACGTGGGAGGGTCAGGCTACGTGCTGACGCACGGTTCAGTGCCAGCGTACGGGCCAGGAATAGGGTACGGCGTAAGGTAAGGTGTAGGGCTGGTGGTGGGTTTCCGTTCCGGGCTAGGGTTAGGGTTAGGGAACAGCAAGGCTTAGGGCACAGGTGAGGGTACAGAAACGTGGGAGGGTTAGGCTACGTGCTGACGAACGGGTCAGTGCCAGCGTACGGGCCAGGAGTAGGCAATGGCGTAGTATAAACTGTAGGGATGGTGGTGGATTTGCGTTCTGGGCTAGGGTTAGGGTTAGGGAACGGCAAGGCTTAGGGCACAGGTCAGGGTACGGAAACTCGGGAGGGTAAGGGTACGTGCTGATGCCTGGGTCAGTGCTAGAGTACGGGCCAGGAGTAGGCAACGGCGTAGGGTAAGGTGTAGGGCTGGTGGTGGATTTCCGTTCCGGGCTAGGGTTAGGGTTAGGGAACGGCAAGTCTTAGGGCACAGGTGAGGGTACGGAAACGTTGGAGGGTCAGGCTACGTGCTGACGCGCGGGTCTGTGCCAGCGTACTGTCCAGGAGAAGGCAACGGCGTAATGTAAGGTGTAGGGCTGGTGGTTGCTTTCCGTTCCAGGCTAGGGTTAGGGTTAGGGAACGGCAAGGCTTAGGGCACAGGTGAGGGTACGGAAACGTGGAAGGGTCGGGCTACGTGCTGACGCACGTCTCAGTGCCAGCGTACGGGCCAGGAGTAGGGCTCGGCGTAAGGTAAGGTGTAGGGCTGGTGGTGGGTTTCTATTCCGGGCTAGGGTTAGGGTTAGGGAACGGCAAGGCTTAGGGCACAGGTGAGGGTACGGAAACGTGGGAGGGTCAGGCTACGTGCTGACGCACGGGTCAGTGCCAGCGTACGGGCCAGTAGTAGGCAACGGCGTAAGATAGGGTGCAGGGCTGGTGGTTGGTTTCCGTTCCAGGCTAGGGTTAGGGTTAGGGAAAGGCAAGGCTTAGGGCACAGGTGAGGGTACGGAAACGTGGGAGGGTCAGGCTACGTGCTGATGCACGGGTCAGTGCCAGCGTATGGGGCAGGAGTAGGCAACGGCGTAGGATAAAGTGTAGGGCTGGTGGTGGATTTGTGTTCTGGGCTAGGGTTAGTGTTAGGGAACGTCAAGGCTTAGGGCAGAGGTCAGGGTACGGAAACGCGTGAGGGTAAGGCTACGTGCTGATGCACGTGTCAGTGACAGAGTACCGGCCAGGAGTAGGCAACGGCGTAGGGTAAGGTGTAGGGCTGGTGGTGGGTTTCCGTTCCGAGCTAGGGTTAGGGTTAGGTAACGGGAAGTCTTAGGGCACAGGTGAGGGTACGGAAACGTTGGAGGGTCAGGCTACGTGCTGACGCGCGGGTCAGTGCCAGCGTACTGTCCAGGAGAAGGCAACGGCGTAAGGTAAGGTGTAGGGCTGGTGGTTGCTTTCCGTTCCAGGCTAGGGTTAGGGTTAGGGAACGGCAAGGCTTAGGGCACAGGTGAGGGTACGGAAACGTGGAAGGGTCGGGCTACGTGCTGACGCACGTGTCAGTGCCAGCGTACGGGCCAGGAGTAGGGCTCGGCGTAAGGTAAGGTGTAGGGCTGGTGGTGGGTTTCTATTCCGGGCTAGGGTTAGGGTTAGGGAAAGGCAAGGCTTAGGGCACAGGTGAGGGTACGGAAACGTGGGAGGGTCAGGCTACGTGCTGATGCACGGGTCAGTGCCAGCGTATGGGGCAGGAGTAGGCAACGGCGTAGGATAAAGTGTAGGGCTGGTGGTGGATTTGCGTTCTGGGATAGGGTTAGTGTTAGGGAACGTCAAGGCTTAGGGCAGAGGTCAGGGTACGGAAACGCGTGAGGGTAAGGCTACGTGCTGATGCACGTGTCAGTGACAGAGTACCGGCCAGGAGTAGGCAACGGCGTAGGGTAAGGTGTAGGGCTGGTGGTGGGTTTCCGTTCCGAGCTAGGGTTAGGGTTAGGGAACGGCAAGTCTTAGGGCACAGGTGAGGGTACGGAAACGTTGGAGGGTCAGGCTACGTGCTGACGCGCGGGTCAGTGCCAGCGTACTGTCCAGGAGAAGGCAACGGCGTAAGGTAAGGTGTAGGGCTGGTGGTTGCTTTCCGTTCCAGGCTAGGGTTAGGGTTAGGGAACGGCAAGGCTTAGGGCACAGGTGAGGGTACGGAAACGTGGAAGGGTCGGGCTACGTGCTGACGTACGTGTCAGTGCCAGCGTACGGGCCAGGAGTAGGCAACGGCGTAGGATAAAGTGTAGGGCTGGTGGTGGATTTGCGTTCTGTGCTAGGGTTTGGGTTAGGGAACGGCAAGGCTTAGGGCACAGGTCAGGGTACGGAAACTCGGGAGGGTAAGGCTACCTGCTGATGCACGGGTCAGTGCCAGAGTACGGGCCAGGAGTAGGCAACGGCGTAGGGTAAGGTGTAGGGCTGGTGGTGGGTTTCCGTTCCGGGCTAGGGTTAGGGTTAGGAAACGGCAAGGCTTAGGGCACAGGTGAGGGTACGGAAACGTAGGAGGGTCGGGCTACGTGGTGACGCACGGGTCAGTGCCAGCGTACGGGCCAGGAGTAGGCAACGGCGAAAGGTAAGGTGTAGGGCTGGTGGTTGGTTTCCGTTCCAGGCTAGGGTTAGGGTTAGGGAACGGCAAGGCTTAGGGCAAGGTGAAGGTACGGAAACGTGGGAGGGTCAGGCTACGTGCTGACGCACGGTTCAGTGCCAGCGTACGGGCCAGGAATAGGGTATGGCGTAAGGTAAGGTGTAGGGCTGGTGGTGGGTTTCCGTTCCACGCTAGGGTTAGGGTTAGGGAACGGCAAGGCTTAGGGCTCAGGTGAGGGTACAGAAACGTGGGAGGGTCAGCCTACGTGCTGACGCACGGGTCAGTGCCAGCGTACGGGTCAGTCGTACGGTACGGCGTAAGGTAAGGTGTAGGGCTTGTGGTTGATTTCCGTTCCAGGCTAGGGTTAGGGTTAGGGAACGGCAAGGCTTAGGGCACAGGTGAGGGTACGGAAACGTGGGAGGGTCAGGCTACGTGCTGACGCACGGGTCAGTGCCAGCGTATGGGCCAGGTGTAGGCAACGGCGTAGTATAAAGTGTAGGGATGGTGGTGGATTTGCGTTCTGGGCTAGGGTTAGGGTTAGGGAACGGCAAGGCTTAGGGCACAGGTCAGGGTACGGAAACTCGGGAGGGTAAGGGTACGTGCTGACGCACGGGTCAGTGCCAGCGTATGGGTCAGGAGCAGGGTACGGCGTAAGGTAAGGTATAGGGTTGGTGGTGGGTTTCTATTCCGGGCTACGGTTAGGGTTAGGGAACGGCAAGGCTTAGGGCACAGGTCAGGGTACGGAAATTCGGGAGGGTAAGGCTACCTGCTGATGAACGGGTCAGTGCCAGAGTACGGGCCAGGAGTAGGCAACGGCGTAGGGTAATGTGTAGGGCTGGTCGTGGGTTTCCGTTCCGGGCTAGGGTTAGGGTTAGGGAACGGCAAGGCTTAGGGCACAGGTGAGGCTACGGAAACGTGGGAGGGTCAGGCTACGTGCTGACGCACATGTCCGTGCCAGCGTACGGGCCAGGAGTAGGGCTCGGCGTAAGGTAAGGTGTAGGGCTGGTGGTGGGTTTCTATTCCGGGCTAGGGTTAGGGTTAGGGAACGGCAAGGCTTAGGGCAAAGGTGAGGGTACGGAAACGTGGGAGGGTCAGGCTACGTGCTGACGCACAGTTCAGTGCCAGCGTACGGGCCAGTAATAGGGTACGGCGTAAGGTAAGGTGTAGGGCTGGTGGTGGGTTTCCGTTCCGGGCTAGGGTTAGGGTTAGGGAACGGCAAGGCTTAGGGCACAGGTGAGGGTACGGAAACGTGGGAGGGTCAGGATACGTGCTGACGCACGGGTCAGTGCCAGCGTACGGGCCAGGAGTAGGGTACGGCGTAAGGTAAGGTGTAGGGCTTGTGGTTGATTTCCGTTCCAGGCTAGGGTTAGGGTTAGGGAACGGCAAGGCTTAGGGCACAGGTGAGGGTACGGAAACGTGGGAGGGTCAGGCTACATGCTGACGCACGGGTCAGTGCCAGCGTACGGGCCAGTAGTAGGCAACGGCGTAAGATAGGGTGCAGGGCTGGTGGTTGGTTTCCGTTCCAGGCTAGGGTTAGGGTTAGGGAACGGCAAGGCATAGCGCACAGGTGAGGGTACGGAAACGTGGGAGGGTCGGGCTACGTGCTGACGCACGGGTCAGTGCCAGCGTACGGGTCAGGAGTAGGGTACGGCGAAGGTAAGGTGTAGGGCTGGTGGTGGGTTTCTATTCCGGGCTAGGGTTAGGGTTAGGGAAAGGCAAGGCTTAGGGCACAGGTGAGGGTACGGAAACGTGGGAGGGTCAGGCTACGTGCTGATGCACGGGTCAGTGCCAGCGTATGGGGCAGGAGTAGGCAACGGCGTAGGATAAAGTGTAGGGCTGGTGGTGGATTTGCGTTCTGGGCTAGGGTTAGTGTTAGGGAACGTCAAGGCTTAGGGCAGAGGTCAGGGTACGGAAACGCGTGAGGGTAAGGCTACGTGCTGATGCACGTGTCAGTGACAGAGTACCGGCCAGGAGTAGGCAACGGCGTAGGGTAAGGTGTAGGGCTGGTGGTGGGTTTCCGTTCCGAGCTAGGGTTAGGGTTAGGGAACGGCAAGTCTTAGGGCACAGGTGAGGGTACGGAAACGTTGGAGGGTCAGGCTACGTGCTGACGCGCGGGTCTGTGCCAGCGTACTGTCCAGGAGAAGGCAACGGCGTAATGTAAGGTGTAGGGCTGGTGGTTGCTTTCCGTTCCAGGCTAGGGTTAGGGTTAGGGAACGGCAAGGCTTAGGGCACAGGTGAGGGTACGGAAACGTGGAAGGGTCGGGCTACGTGCTGACGCACGTCTCAGTGCCAGCGTACGGGCCAGGAGTAGGGCTCGGCGTAAGGTAAGGTGTAGGGCTGGTGGTGGGTTTCTATTCCGGGCTAGGGTTAGGGTTAGGGAACGGCAAGGCTTAGGGCACAGGTGAGGGTACGGAAACGTGGGAGGGTCAGGCTACGTGCTGACGCACGGGTCAGTGCCAGCGTACGGGCCAGTAGTAGGCAACGGCGTAAGATAGGGTGCAGGGCTGGTGGTTGGTTTCCGTTCCAGGCTAGGGTTAGGGTTAGGGAAAGGCAAGGCTTAGGGCACAGGTGAGGGTACGGAAACGTGGGAGGGTCAGGCTACGTGCTGATGCACGGGTCAGTGCCAGCGTATGGGGCAGGAGTAGGCAACGGCGTAGGATAAAGTGTAGGGCTGGTGGTGGATTTGTGTTCTGGGCTAGGGTTAGTGTTAGGGAACGTCAAGGCTTAGGGCAGAGGTCAGGGTACGGAAACGCGTGAGGGTAAGGCTACGTGCTGATGCACGTGTCAGTGACAGAGTACCGGCCAGGAGTAGGCAACGGCGTAGGGTAAGGTGTAGGGCTGGTGGTGGGTTTCCGTTCCGAGCTAGGGTTAGGGTTAGGTAACGGGAAGTCTTAGGGCACAGGTGAGGGTACGGAAACGTTGGAGGGTCAGGCTACGTGCTGACGCGCGGGTCAGTGCCAGCGTACTGTCCAGGAGAAGGCAACGGCGTAAGGTAAGGTGTAGGGCTGGTGGTTGCTTTCCGTTCCAGGCTAGGGTTAGGGTTAGGGAACGGCAAGGCTTAGGGCACAGGTGAGGGTACGGAAACGTGGAAGGGTCGGGCTACGTGCTGACGCACGTGTCAGTGCCAGCGTACGGGCCAGGAGTAGGGCTCGGCGTAAGGTAAGGTGTAGGGCTGGTGGTGGGTTTCTATTCCGGGCTAGGGTTAGGGTTAGGGAAAGGCAAGGCTTAGGGCACAGGTGAGGGTACGGAAACGTGGGAGGGTCAGGCTACGTGCTGATGCACGGGTCAGTGCCAGCGTATGGGGCAGGAGTAGGCAACGGCGTAGGATAAAGTGTAGGGCTGGTGGTGGATTTGCGTTCTGGGCTAGGGTTAGTGTTAGGGAACGTCAAGGCTTAGGGCAGAGGTCAGGGTACGGAAACGCGTGAGGGTAAGGCTACGTGCTGATGCACGTGTCAGTGACAGAGTACCGGCCAGGAGTAGGCAACGGCGTAGGGTAAGGTGTAGGGCTGGTGGTGGGTTTCCGTTCCGAGCTAGGGTTAGGGTTAGGGAACGGCAAGTCTTAGGGCACAGGTGAGGGTACGGAAACGTTGGAGGGTCAGGCTACGTGCTGACGCGCGGGTCAGTGCCAGCGTACTGTCCAGGAGAAGGCAACGGCGTAAGGTAAGGTGTAGGGCTGGTGGTTGCTTTCCGTTCCAGGCTAGGGTTAGGGTTAGGGAACGGCAAGGCTTAGGGCACAGGTGAGGGTACGGAAACGTGGAAGGGTCGGGCTACGTGCTGACGTACGTGTCAGTGCCAGCGTACGGGCCAGGAGTAGGCAACGGCGTAGGATAAAGTGTAGGGCTGGTGGTGGATTTGCGTTCTGTGCTAGGGTTAGGGTTAGGGAACGGCAAGGCTTAGGGCACAGGTCAGGGTACGGAAACTCGGGAGGGTAAGGCTACCTGCTGATGCACGGGTCAGTGCCAGAGTACGGGCCAGGAGTAGGCAACGGCGTAGGGTAAGGTGTAGGGCTGGTGGTGGGTTTCCGTTCCGGGCTAGGGTTAGGGTTAGGAAACGGCAAGGCTTAGGGCACAGGTGAGGGTACGGAAACGTAGGAGGGTCGGGCTACGTGGTGACGCACGGGTCAGTGCCAGCGTACGGGCCAGGAGTAGGCAACGGCGAAAGGTAAGGTGTAGGGCTGGTGGTTGGTTTCCGTTCCAGGCTAGGGTTAGGGTTAGGGAACGGCAAGGCTTAGGGCAAGGTGAAGGTACGGAAACGTGGGAGGGTCAGGCTACGTGCTGACGCACGGTTCAGTGCCAGCGTACGGGCCAGGAATAGGGTACGGCGTAAGGTAAGGTGTAGGGCTGGTGGTGGGTTTCCGTTCCACGCTAGGGTTAGGGTTAGGGAACGGCAAGGCTTAGGGCTCAGGTGAGGGTACAGAAACGTGGGAGGGTCAGCCTACGTGCTGACACACGGGTCAGTGCCAGCGTACGGGTCAGTCGTACGGTACGGCGTAAGGTAAGGTGTAGGGCTTGTGGTTGATTTCCGTTCCAGGCTAGGGTTAGGGTTAGGGAACGGCAAGGCTTAGGGCACAGGTGAGGGTACGGAAACGTGGGAGGGTCAGGCTACGTGCTGACGCACGGGTCAGTGCCAGCGTATGGGCCAGGTGTAGGCAACGGCGTAGTATAAAGTGTAGGGATGGTGGTGGATTTGCGTTCTGGGCTAGGGTTAGGGTTAGGGAACGGCAAGGCTTAGGGCACAGGTCAGGGTACGGAAACTCGGGAGGGTAAGGGTACGTGCTGACGCACGGGTCAGTGCCAGCGTACGGGTCAGGAGCAGGGTACGGCGTAAGGTAAGGTATAGGGTTGGTGGTGGGTTTCTATTCCGGGCTACGGTTAGGGTTAGGGAACGGCAAGGCTTAGGGCACAGGTCAGGGTACGGAAATTCGGGAGGGTAAGGCTACCTGCTGATGAACGGGTCAGTGCCAGAGTACGGGCCAGGAGTAGGCAACGGCGTAGGGTAATGTGTAGGGCTGGTCGTGGGTTTCCGTTCCGGGCTAGGGTTAGGGTTAGGGAACGGCAAGGCTTAGGGCACAGGTGAGGCTACGGAAACGTGGGAGGGTCAGGCTACGTGCTGACGCACGTGTCAGTGCCAGCGTACGGGCCAGGAGTAGGGCTCGGCGTAAGGTAAGGTGTAGGGCTGGTGGTGGGTTTCTATTCCGGGCTAGGGTTAGGGTTAGAGAACGGCAAGGCTTAGGGCACAGGTGAGGGTACGGAAACGTGGGAGGGTCGGGCTACGTGCTGACGCACGGTTCAGTGCCAGCGTACGGGTCAGGAGTAGGGTACGGCGAAGGTAAGGTGTAGGGCTGGTGGTGGGTTTCTATTCCGTGCTAGGGTTAGGGTTAGGGAAAGGCAAGGCTTAGGGCACAGGTGAGGGTACGGAAACGTGGGAGGGTCAGGCTACGTGCTGATGCACGGGTCAGTGCCAGCGTATGGGGCAGGAGTAGGCAACGGCGTAGGATAAAGTGTAGGGCTGGTGGTGGATTTGCGTTCTGGGCTAGGGTTAGTGTTAGGGAACGTCAAGGCTTAGGGCAGAGGTCAGGGTACGGAAACGCGTGAGGGTAAGGCTACGTGCTGATGCACGTGTCAGTGACAGAGTACCGGCCAGGAGTAGGCAACGGCGTAGGGTAAGGTGTAGGGCTGGTGGTGGGTTTCCGTTCCGAGCTAGGGTTAGGGTTAGGGAACGGCAAGTCTTAGGGCACAGGTGAGGGTACGGAAACGTTGGAGGGTCAGGCTACGTGCTGACGCGCGGGTCAGTGCCAGCGTACTGTCCAGGAGAAGGCAACGGCGTAAGGTAAGGTGTAGGGCTGGTGGTTGCTTTCCGTTCCAGGCTAGGGTTAGGGTTAGGGAACGGCAAGGCTTAGGGCACAGGTGAGGGTACGGAAACGTGGAAGGGTCGGGCTACGTGCTGACGTACGTGTCAGTGCCAGCGTACGGGCCAGGAGTAGGCAACGGCGTAGGATAAAGTGTAGGGCTGGTGGTGGATTTGCGTTCTGTGCTAGGGTTAGGGTTAGGGAACGGCAAGGCTTAGGGCACAGGTCAGGGTACGGAAACTCGGGAGGGTAAGGCTACGTGCTGATGCACGGGTCAGTGCTAGAGTACTGGCCAGGAGTAGGCAACGGCGTAGGGTAAGGTTTAGGGCTGGTGGTGGGTTTCCGTTCCGGGCTAGGGTTGGGTTTAGGGAACGGCAAGGCTTAGGGCACAGGTGAGGGTACGGAAACGTGGGAGGGTCAGGCTACGTGCTGACGCATTGCTTAGTGCCAGCGTATGGGCCAGGAGTAGGCAACGGCGTAAGGTAAGGTGTAGGGTTGGTGTTTGGTTTCCGTTCAAGGCTAGGGTTAGGGTTAGGGAACGGCAAGGCTTAGGGCACAGGTGAGGGTACGGAAACGTGGGAGGGTAGGGCTACGTGCTGACGCAAGGGTCAGTGCCAGCGTACGGGCCAGGAGTAGGCAACGGCGTAGGGTAAAGTGTAGGGCTGGTGGTGGATTTGCGTTCTGTGCTAGGGTTAGGGTTAGGGAACGGCAAGGCTTAGGGCACAGGTCAGGGTACAGAAAATCGGGAGGGTAAGGTTACCTGCTGATGCACGGGTCAGTGCCAGCGTACGGGTCAGGAGTAGGGTACGGCGTAAGGTAAGGTGTAGGGCTTGTGGTTGATTTCCGTTCAAGGCTAGGGTTAGGGTTAGGGAACGGCAAGGCTTAGGGCACAGGTGAGGGTACGGAAACGTGGGAGGGTCCGGCTACGTGCTGACGCACGGGTCAGTGCGAGCGTACGGGCCAGGAGTAGGCAACGGCGTAGTATAAAGTGTAGGGATGGTGGTGGATTTGCGTTCTGGGCTAGGGTTAGGGTTAGGGAACGGCAAGGCTTAGGGCACAGGTCAGGGTACGGAAACTCGGGAGGGTAAGGGTACGTGCTGATGCCTGGGTCAGTGCTAGAGTACGGGCCAGGAGTAGGCAACGGCGTAGGGTAAGGTGTAGGGCTGGTGGTGGGTTTCCGTTCCGGGTTAGGGTTAGGGTTTGGGAACGGCAAGGCTTAGGGCACAAGTGAGGGTACGGAAACGTGGGAGGGTCAGGCTACGTGCTGACGCACGGGTCAGTGCCAGCGTACGGGTCAGGAGTAGGGTACGGCTTAAGGTAAGGTGTAGGGTTGGTGGTGTGTTCCCATTCCGGGCTAGGGTTAGGGTTAGGGAACGGCAAGGCTTAGGGCACAGGTGAGGCTACGGAAACGTGGGAGGGTCAGGCTACGTGCTGACGCACGTGTCAGTGCCAGCGTACGGGCCAGGAGTAGGGCTCGGCGTAAGGTAAGGTGTAGGGCTGGTGGTGGGTTTCTATTCCGGGCTAGGGTTAGGGTTAGAGAACGGCAAGGCTTAGGGCACAGGTGAGGGTACGGAAACGTGGGAGGGTCGGGCTACGTGCTGACGCACGGGTCAGTGCCAGCGTACGGGTCAGGAGTAGGGTACGGCGAAGGTAAGGTGTAGGGCTGGTGGTGGGTTTCTATTCCGTGCTAGGGTTAGGGTTAGGGAAAGGCAAGGCTTAGGGCACAGGTGAGGGTACGGAAACGTGGGAGGGTCAGGCTACGTGCTGATGCACGGGTCAGTGCCAGCGTATGGGGCAGGAGTAGGCAACGGCGTAGGATAAAGTGTAGGGCTGGTGGTGGATTTGCGTTCTGGGCTAGGGTTAGTGTTAGGGAACGTCAAGGCTTAGGGCAGAGGTCAGGGTACGGAAACGCGTGAGGGTAAGGCTACGTGCTGATGCACGTGTCAGTGACAGAGTACCGGCCAGGAGTAGGCAACGGCGTAGGGTAAGGTGTAGGGCTGGTGGTGGGTTTCCGTTCCGAGCTAGGGTTAGGGTTAGGGAACGGCAAGTCTTAGGGCACAGGTGAGGGTACGGAAACGTTGGAGGGTCAGGCTACGTGCTGACGCGCGGGTCAGTGCCAGCGTACTGTCCAGGAGAAGGCAACGGCGTAAGGTAAGGTGTAGGGCTGGTGGTTGCTTTCCGTTCCAGGCTAGGGTTAGGGTTAGGGAACGGCAAGGCTTAGGGCACAGGTGAGGGTACGGAAACGTGGAAGGGTCGGGCTACGTGCTGACGTACGTGTCAGTGCCAGCGTACGGGCCAGGAGTAGGCAACGGCGTAGGATAAAGTGTAGGGCTGGTGGTGGATTTGCGTTCTGTGCTAGGGTTAGGGTTAGGGAACGGCAAGGCTTAGGGCACAGGTCAGGGTACGGAAACTCGGGAGGGTAAGGCTACGTGCTGATGCACGGGTCAGTGCTAGAGTACTGGCCAGGAGTAGGCAACGGCGTAGGGTAAGGTTTAGGGCTGGTGGTGGGTTTCCGTTCCGGGCTAGGGTTGGGTTTAGGGAACGGCAAGGCTTAGGGCACAGGTGAGGGTACGGAAACGTGGGAGGGTCAGGCTACGTGCTGACGCATTGCTTAGTGCCAGCGTATGGGCCAGGAGTAGGCAACGGCGTAAGGTAAGGTGTAGGGTTGGTGTTTGGTTTCCGTTCAAGGCTAGGGTTAGGGTTAGGGAACGGCAAGGCTTAGGGCACAGGTGAGGGTACGGAAACGTGGGAGGGTAGGGCTACGTGCTGACGCAAGGGTCAGTGCCAGCGTACGGGCCAGGAGTAGGCAACGGCGTAGGGTAAAGTGTAGGGCTGGTGGTGGATTTGCGTTCTGTGCTAGGGTTAGGGTTAGGGAACGGCAAGGCTTAGGGCACAGGTCAGGGTACAGAAAATCGGGAGGGTAAGGTTACCTGCTGATGCACGGGTCAGTGCCAGCGTACGGGTCAGGAGTAGGGTACGGCGTAAGGTAAGGTGTAGGGCTTGTGGTTGATTTCCGTTCAAGGCTAGGGTTAGGGTTAGGGAACGGCAAGGCTTAGGGCACAGGTGAGGGTACGGAAACGTGGGAGGGTCCGGCTACGTGCTGACGCACGGGTCAGTGCGAGCGTACGGGCCAGGAGTAGGCAACGGCGTAGTATAAAGTGTAGGGATGGTGGTGGATTTGCGTTCTGGGCTAGGGTTAGGGTTAGGGAACGGCAAGGCTTAGGGCACAGGTCAGGGTACGGAAACTCGGGAGGGTAAGGGTACGTGCTGATGCCTGGGTCAGTGCTAGAGTACGGGCCAGGAGTAGGCAACGGCGTAGGGTAAGGTGTAGGGCTGGTGGTGGGTTTCCGTTCCGGGTTAGGGTTAGGGTTTGGGAACGGCAAGGCTTAGGGCACAAGTGAGGGTACGGAAACGTGGGAGGGTCAGGCTACGTGCTGACGCACGGGTCAGTGCCAGCGTACGGGTCAGGAGTAGGGTACGGCTTAAGGTAAGGTGTAGGGTTGGTGGTGTGTTCCCATTCCGGGCTAGGGTTAGGGTTAGGGAACGGCAAGGCTTAGGGCACAGGTGAGGCTACGGAAACGTGGGAGGGTCACGCTACGTGCTGACGCACGGGTCAGTGCCAGCGTACGGGTCAGGAGTAGGGTACGGCGTAAGGTAAGGTGTAGGGCTTGTGGTTGATTTCCGTTCCAGGCTAGGGTTAGGGTTAGGGAACGGCAAGGCATAGGGCTCAGGTGAGGGTACGGAAACGTGGGAGGGTCGGGCTACGTGCTGACGCACGGGTCAGTGCCAGCGTACGGGCCAGTAGTAGGCAACGGCGTAAGATAAGGTGCAGGGCTGGTGGTTGGTTTCCGTTCCAGGCTAGGGTTAGGGTTAGGGAACGGCAAGGCATAGGGCACAGGTGAGGGTACGGAAACGTGGGAGGGTCGGGCTACATGCTGACGCACGGGTCAGTGCCAGCGTACGGGTCAGGAGTAGGGTACGGCGAAGGTAAGGTGTAGGGCTGGTGGTGGGTTTCTATTCCGGGCTAGGGTTAGGGTTAGGGAAAGGCAAGGCTTAGGGCACAGGTGAGGGTACGGAAACGTGGGAGGGTCAGGCTACGTGCTGATGCACGGGTCAGTGCCAGCGTATGGGGCAGGAGTAGGCAACGGCGTAGGATAAAGTGTAGGGCTGGTGGTGGATTTGCGTTCTGGGCTAGGGTTAGTGTTAGGGAACGTCAAGGCTTAGGGCAGAGGTCAGGGTACGGAAACGCGTGAGGGTAAGGCTACGTGCTGATGCACGTGTCAGTGACAGAGTACCGGCCAGGAGTAGGCAACGGCGTAGGGTAAGGTGTAGGGCTGGTGGTGGGTTTCCGTTCCGAGCTAGGGTTAGGGTTAGGGAACGGCAAGTCTTAGGGCACAGGTGAGGGTACGGAAACGTTGGAGGGTCAGGCTACGTGCTGATGCGCGGGTCAGTGCCAGCGTACTGTCCAGGAGAAGGCAACGGCGTAAGGTAAGGTGTAGGGCTGGTGGTTGCTTTCCGTTCCAGGCTAGGGTTAGGGTTAGGGAACGGCAAGGCTTAGGGCACAGGTGAGGGTACGGAAACGTGGAAGGGTCGGGCTACGTGCTGACGTATGTGTCAGTGCCAGCGTACGGGCCAGGAGTAGGCAACGGCGTAGGATAAAGTGTAGGGCTGGTGGTGGATTTGCGTTCTGTGCTAGGGTTAGGGTTAGGGAACGGCAAGGCTTAGGGCACAGGTCAGGGTACGGAAACTCGGGAGGGTAAGGCTACCTGCTGATGCACGGGTCAGTGCCAGAGTACGGGCCAGGAGTAGGCAACGGCGTAGGGTAAGGTGTAGGGCTGGTGGTGGGTTTCCGTTCCGGGCTAGGGTTAGGGTTAGGAAACGGCAAGGCTTAGGGCACAGGTGAGGGTACTGAAACGTAGGAGGGTCGGGCTACGTGGTGACGCACGGGTCAGTGCCAGCGTACGGGCCAGGAGTAGGCAACGGCGAAAGGTAAGGTGTAGGGCTGGTGGTTGGTTTCCGTTCCAGGCTAGGGTTAGGGTTAGGGAACGGCAAGGCTTAGGGCAAGGTGAAGGTACGGAAACGTGGGAGGGTCAGGCTACGTGCTGACGCACGGTTCAGTGCCAGCGTACGGGCCAGGAATAGGGTACGGAGTAAGGTAAGGTGTAGGGCTGGTGGTGGGTTTCCGTTCCACGCTAGGGTTAGGGTTAGGGAACGGCAAGGCTTAGGGCTCAGGTGAGGGTACAGAAACGTGGGAGGGTCAGCCTACGTGCTGACGCACGGGTCAGTGCCAGCGTACGGGTCAGTCGTACGGTACGGCGTAAGGTAAGGTGTAGGGCTTGTGGTTGATTTCCGTTCCAGGCTAGGGTTAGGGTTAGGGAACGGCAAGGCTTAGGGCACAGGTGAGGGTACGGAAACGTGGGAGGGTCAGGCTACGTGCTGACGCACGGGTCAGTGCCAGCGTATGGGCCAGGTGTAGGCAACGGCGTAGTATAAAGTGTAGGGATGGTGGTGGATTTGCGTTCTGGGCTAGGGTTAGGGTTAGGGAACGGCAAGGCTTAGGGCACAGGTCAGGGTACGGAAACTCGGGAGGGTAAGGGTACGTGCTGACGCACGGGTCAGTGCCAGCGTACGGGTCAGGAGCAGGGTACGGCATAAGGTAAGGTATAGGGTTGGTGGTGGGTTTCTATTCCGGGCTACGGTTAGGGTTAGGGAACGGCAAGGCTTAGGGCACAGGTCAGGGTACGGAAATTCGGGAGGGTAAGGCTACCTGCTGATGAACGGGTCAGTGCCAGAGTACGGGCCAGGAGTAGGCAACGGCGTAGGGTAATGTGTAGGGCTGGTCGTGGGTTTCCGTTCCGGGCTAGGGTTAGGGTTAGGGAACGGCAAGGCTTAGGGCACAGGTGAGGGTACTGAAACGTGGGAGGGTCAGGCTACGTGCTGACGCACGTGTCAGTGCCAGCGTACGGGCCAG
The DNA here is from genome assembly GCF_964165515.1 of Mesoplodon bidens. Lineage (NCBI taxonomy): Eukaryota > Metazoa > Chordata > Mammalia > Artiodactyla > Ziphiidae > Mesoplodon > Mesoplodon bidens. The sequence continues at coordinate 57,038,599 of NC_138179.1, forward strand.
GAGTAGGGCTCGGCGTAAGGTAAGGTGTAGGGCTGGTGGTGGGTTTCTATTCCGGGCTAGGGTTAGGGTTAGGGAACGGCAAGGCTTAGGGCACAGGTGAGGGTATGGAAACGTGGGAGGGTCAGGCTACGTGCTGACGCACAGTTCAGTGCCAGCGTACGGGCCAGTAATAGGGTACGGCGTAAGGTAAGGTGTAGGGCTGGTGGTGGGTTTCCGTTCCGGGCTAGGGTGAGGGTTAGGGAACGGCAAGGCTTAGGGCACAGGTGAGGGTACGGAAACGTGGGAGGGTCAGGATACGTGCTGACGCACGGGTCAGTGCCAGCGTACGTGTCAGGAGTAGGGTACGGCGTAAGGTAAGGTGTCGGGCTGGTGGTCGGGTTCTATTCCGGGCTAGGGTTAGGGTTAGGGAACGGCAAGGCTTAGGGCACAGGTGAGGGTACGGAAACGTGGGAAGGTCAGTCTACGTTCTGACGCACGGTTCAGTGCCAGCGTACGGGCCAGGAATAGGGTACGGCGTAAGGTAAGGTGTAGGGCTTGTGGTTGATTTCCGTTCCAGGCTAGGGTTAGGGTTAGGGAACGGCAAGGCTTAGGGCACAGGTGAGGGTACGGAAACGTGGGAGGGTCAGGCTACGTGCTGACGCACGGGTCAGTGCCAGCGTACGGGCCAGTAGTAGGCAACGGCGTAAGATAAGTTGCAGGGCTGGTGGTTGGTTTCCGTTCCAGGCTAGGGTTAGGGTTAGGGAACGGCAAGGCATAGGGCACAGGTGAGGGTACGGAAACGTGGGAGGGTCGGGCTACGTGCTGATGCACGGGTCAGTGCCAGCGTACGGGTCAGTAGTAGGGTACGGCGAAGGTAAGGTGTAGGGCTGGTGGTGGGTTTCTATTCCGGGCTAGGGTTAGTGTTAGGGAACGGCAAGGCTTAGGGCACAGGTGAGGGTACGGAAACGTTGGAGGGTCAGGCTACGTGCTGACGCGCGGGTCAGTGCCAGCGTACTGTCCAGGAGAAGGCAACGGCGTAAGGTAAGGTGTAGGGCTGGTGGTTGCTTTCCGTTCCAGGCTAGGGTTAGGGTTAGGGAACGGCAAGGCTTAGGGCACAGGTGACGGTACGGAAACGTGGAAGGGTCGGGCTACGTGCTGACGTACGTGTCAGTGCCAGCGTACGGGCCAGGAGTAGGCAACGGCGTAGGATAAAGTGTAGGGCTGGTGGTGGATTTGCGTTCTGTGCTAGGGTTAGGGTTAGGGAATGGCAAGGCTTAGGGCACAGGTCAGGGTACGGAAACTCGGGAGGGTAAGGCTACCTGCTGATGCACGGGTCAGTGCCAGAGTACGGGCCAGGAGTAGGCAACGGCGTAGGGTAAGGTGTAGGGCTGGTGGTGGGTTTCCGTTCCGGGCTAGGGTTAGGGTTAGGAAACGGCAAGGCTTAGGGCACAGGTGAGGGTACTGAAACGTAGGAGGGTCGGGCTACGTGGTGACGCACGGGTCAGTGCCAGCGTACGGGCCAGGAGTAGGCAACGGCGTAAGGTAAGGTGTAGGGCTGGTGGTTGGTTTCCTTTCCAGGCTAGGGTTAGGGTTAGGGAACGGCAAGGCTTAGGGCAAGGTGAAGGTACGGAAACGTGGGAGGGTCAGGCTACGTGCTGACGCACGGTTCAGTGCCAGCGTACGGGCCAGGAATAGGGTACGGCGTAAGGTAAGGTGTAGGGCTGGTGGTGGGTTTCCGTTCCACGCTAGGGTTAGGGTTAGGGAACGGCAAGGCTTAGGGCTCAGGTGAGGGTACAGAAACGTGCGAGGGTCAGCCTACGTGCTGACGCACGGGTCAGTGCCAGCGTACGGGTCAGTCGTACGGTACGGCGTAAGGTAAGGTGTAGGGCTTGTGGTTGATTTCCGTTCCAGGCTAGGGTTAGGGTTAGGGAATGGCAAGGCTTAGGGCACAGGTGAGGGTACGGAAACGTGGGAGGGTCAGGTTACGTGCTGACGCACGGGTCAGTGACAGCGTATGGGCCAGGTGTAGGCAACGGCGTAGTATAAAGTGTAGGGATGGTGGTGGATTTGCATTCTGGGCTAGGGTTAGGGTTAGGGAACGGCAAGGCTTAGGGCACAGGTCAGGGTACGGAAACTCGGGAGGGTAAGGGTACGTGCTGATGCACGGGTCAGTTCTAGAGTATGGGCCAGGAGTAGGCAACGGCGTAGGGTAAGGTGTAGGGCTGGTGGTGGGTTTCCGTTCCGGGTTAGGGTTAGGGTTAGGGAACGGCAAGGCTTAGGGCACAGGTGAGGGTACGGAAAAGTGGGAGGGTCAGGCTACGTGCTGACGCACGGGTCAGTGCCAGCGTACGGGTCAGGAGTAGGGTACGGCGTAAGGTAAGGTGTAGGGTTGGTGGTGTGTTTCTATTCCGGGCTAGGGTTAGGGTTAGGGAACTGCAAGGCGTAGGGAACAGGTGAGTGTACAGAAACGTGGGAGGTTCAGGCTACGTGCTGACGCACGGGTCAGTGCCAGCGTACGGGCCAGGAGTAGGCAACGGCGTAGGATAAAGTGTAGGGTTGGTAGTGGGTTTCTATTCTGGGCGAGGGTTAGGGTTAGGGAACGGCAAGGCATAGGGCACAGGTGAGGGTACGGAAACGTGGGAGGGTCAGGCTACGTGCTGACGCATGGTTCATTGCCAGCGTACGGGCCAGGAATTGGGTACGGCGTAAGGTAAGGTGTAGGGCTGGTGGTGGGTTTCCGTTCCGGGCTAGGGTTAGGGTTAGGGAACAGCAAGGCTTAGGGCACAGGTGAGGGTACAAAAACGTGGGAGGGTCAGGCTATGTGCTGACGCACGGGTCAGTGCCAGCGTACGGGTCAGGAGTAGGGTACGGCGTAAGGTAAGGTGTAGGGCTTGTGGTTGATTTCCGTTCCAGGCTAGGGTTAGGGTTAGGGAACGGCAAGCCTTAGGGCACAGGTGAGGGTACAGAAACGTGGGAGGTTCGGGCTACGTGCTGACGCACGGGTCAGTGCCAGCGTACGGGTCAGGGGTAGGCAATGGCGTAGTATAAAGTGTAGGGATGGTGGTGGATTTGCGTTCTGGGCTAGGGTTAGGGTTAGGGAATGGCAAGGCTTAGGGCACAGGTCAGGGTACGGAAACTCGGGAGGGTAAGGGTACGTGCTGATGCCTGGGTCAGTGCTAGAGTACGGGCCAGGAGTAGGCAACGGCGTAGGGTAAGGTGTAGGGCTGGTGGTGGATTTCCGTTCCGGGCTAGGGTTAGGGTTAGGGAACGGCAAGGCTTAGGGCACAGGTGAGGGTACGGAAACGTGGGAGGGTCAGGCTACGTGCTGACGCACGGGTCAGTGCCAGCGTACGGGTCAGGAGTAGGGTACGGCGTAAGGTAAGGTGTACGGCTGGTGGTGTGTTTCTATTCCGGGCTAGGGTTAGGGTTACGGAACGGCAAGGCGTAGGGCACAGGTGAGGGTACGGAAACGTGGGAGGGTCACGCTACGTGCTGACGCACGGGTCAGTGCCAGAGTACGGGTCAGGAGTAGGGTACGGCGTAAGGTAAGGTGTAGGGCTTGTGGTTGATTTCCGTTCAAGTCTAGGGTTAGGGTGAGGGAACGGCAAGGCTTAGGGCACAGGTGAGGGTACGGAAACGTGGGAGGGTCGGGCTACGTGCTGACGCACGGGTTAGTGCCAGCGCAAGGGCCAGGAGTACGCAACGGCGTAGTATAAAGTTGAGGGCTGGTGGTGGATTTGCGTTCTGGGTTAGTGTTAGGGTTAGGGAACGGCAAGGCTTAGGGCACAGGTCAGGGTACGGAAACTCGGGAGGGTAAGGCTACGTGCTGATGCACGGGTCAGTGCTAGAGTACTGGCCAGGAGTAGGCAACGGCGTAGGGTAAGGTTTAGGGCTGGTGGTGGGTTTCCGTTCCGGGCTAGTGTTGGGTTTATGGAACGGCAAGGCTTAGGGCACAGGTGAGGGTACGGAAACGTGGGAGGGTCAGGCTACGTGCTGACGCATTGCTTAGTGCCAGCGTATGGGCCAGGAGTAGGCAACGGCGTAAGGTAAGGTGTAGGGTTGGTGTTTGGTTTCCGTTCCAGGCTAGGGTTAGGGTTAGGGAACGGCAAGGCTTAGGGCACAGGTGAGGGTACGGAAACGTGGGAGGGTAGGGCTAGGTGCTGACGCATGGGTCAGTGCCAGCGTACGGGCCAGGAGTAGGCAACGGCGTAGGATAAAGTGTAGGGCTGGTGGTGGATTTCCGTTCTGTGCTAGGGTTAGGGTTAGGGAATGGCAAGGCTTAGGGCACAGGTCAGGGTACGGAAAATCGGGAGGGTAAGGTTACCTGCTGATGCACGGGTCAGTGCCAGCGTACGGGTCAGGAGTAGGGTACGGCGTAAGGTAAGGTGTAGGGCTTGTGGTTGATTTCCGTTCAAGGCTAGGGTTAGGGTTAGGGAACGGCAAGGCTTAGGGCACAGGTGAGGGTACGGAAACGTGGGAGGGTCAGGCTACGTGCTGATGCACGGGTCAGTGCGAGCGTACGGGCCAGGAGTAGGCAACGGCGTAGTATAAAGTGTAGGGATGGTGGTGGATTTGCGCTCTGGGCTAGGGTTAGGGTTAGGGAACGGCAAGGCTTAGGGCACAGGTCAGGGTACGGAAACGTGGGAGGGTCAGGCTACGTGCTGACGCACGGGTCAGTGCGAGCGTACGGGCCAGGAATAGGGTACGGCGTAGGGTAAGGTGTAGGGCTGGTGGTGGGTTTCCGTTCCGGGTTAGGGTTAGGGTTAGGGAACGGCAAGGCTTAGGGCACAAGTGAGGTTACGGAAACGTGGGAGGGTCAGGCTACGTGCTGACGCACGGGTCAGTGCCAGCGTACGGGTCAGGAGTAGGGTACGGCTTAAGGTAAGGTGTAGGGTTGGTGGTGTGTTTCCATTCCGGGCTAGGGTTAGGGTTAGGGAACGGCAAGGCTTAGGGCACAGGTGAGGCTACGGAAACGTGGGAGGGTCACGCTACGTGCTGACGCACGGGTCAGTGCCAGCGTACGGGTCAGGAGTAGGGTACGGCGTAAGGTAAGGTGTAGGGCTGGTGGTGGGTTTCTATTCCGGGCTAGGGTTAGGGTTAGGGAACGGCAAGGCATAGGGCACACGTGAGGGTACGGAAACGTGGGAGGGTCAGGCTACGTGCTGACGCATGGTTCAGTGCCAGCGTACGGGCCAGGAATAGGGTACGGCGTAAGGTAAGGTGTAGGGCTGGTGGTGGGTTTCCGTTCCGGGCTAGGGTTAGGGTTAGGGAACGGCAAGGCTTAGGGCACAGCTGAGGGTACGGAAACGTGGGAGGGTCGGGCTACGTGCTGACGTACGTGTCAGTGCCAGCGTACGGGCCAGGAGTAGGCAACGGCGTAGGATAAAGTGTAGGGCTGCTGGTTGATTTGCGTTCCGGGCTAGGGTTAAGGTTAGGGAACGGAAAGGCTTAGGGCACAGGTGAGGGTACGGAAACGTGGGAGGGTCAGGCTACGTGCTGACGCACGGGTCAGTGCCAGCATACGGGTCAGGAGCAGGGTACGGCGTAAGGTAAGGTATAGGGTTGGTGGTGGGTTTCTATTCCGGGCTACGGTTAGGGTTAGGGAACGGCAAGGCTTAGGGCACAGGTCAGGGTACGGAAATTCGGGAGGGTAAGGCTACCTGCTGATGAACGGGTCAGTGCCAGAGTACGGGCCAGGAGTAGGCAACGGCGTAGGGTAATGTGTAGGGCTGGTCGTGGGTTTCTGTTCCGGGCTAGGGTTAGGGTTAGGGAACGGCAAGGCTTAGGGCACAGGTGAGGGTACTGAAACGTGGGAGGGTCAGGCTACGTGCTGACGCACGTGTCAGTGCCAGCGTACGGGCCAGGAGTAGGGCTCGGCGTAAGGTAAGGTGTAGGGCTGGTGGTGGGTTTCTATTCCGGGCTAGGGTTAGGGTTAGGGAACGGCAAGGCTTAGGGCACAGGTGAGGGTACGGAAACGTGGGAGGGTCAGGCTACGTGCTGACGCACAGTTCAGTGCCAGCGTACGGGCCAGTAATAGGGTACGGCGTAAGGTAAGGTGTAGGGCTGGTGGTGGGTTTCCGTTCCGGGCTAGGGTTAGGGTTAGGGAACGGCAAGGCTTAGGGCACAGGTGAGGGTACGGAAACGTGGGAGGGTCAGGATACGTGCTGACGCACGGGTCAGTGCCAGCGTACGTGTCAGGAGTAGGGTACGGCGTAAGGTAAGGTGTCAGGCTGGTGGTCGGTTTCTATTCCGGGCTAGGGTTAGGGTTAGGGAACGGCACGGCTTAGGGCACAGGTGAGGGTACGGAAACGTGGGAGGGTCTGTCTACGTTCTGACGCACGGTTCAGTGCCAGCGTACGGGCCAGGAATAGGGTACGGCGTAAGGTAAGGTGTAGGGCTTGTGGTTGATTTCCGTTCCAGGCTAGGGTTAGGGTTAGGGAACGGCAAGGCTTAGGGCACAGGTGAGGGTACGGAAACGTGGGAGGGTCAGGCTACGTGCTGACGCACGGGTCAGTGCCAGCGTACGGGCCAGTAGTAGGCAACGGCGTAAGATAGGGTGCAGGGCTGGTGGTTGGTTTCCGTTCCAGGCTAGGGTTAGGGTTAGGGAAAGGCAAGGCTTAGGGCACAGGTGAGGGTACGGAAACGTGGGAGGGTCAGGCTACGTGCTGATGCACGGGTCAGTGCCAGCGTATGGGGCAGGAGTAGGCAACGGCGTAGGATAAAGTGTAGGGCTGGTGGTGGATTTGCGTTCTGGGCTAGGGTTAGTGTTAGGGAACGTCAAGGCTTAGGGCAGAGGTCAGGGTACGGAAACGCGTGAGGGTAAGGCTACGTGCTGATGCACGTGTCAGTGACAGAGTACCGGCCAGGAGTAGGCAACGGCGTAGGGTAAGGTGTAGGGCTGGTGGTGGGTTTCCGTTCCGAGCTAGGGTTAGGGTTAGGGAACGGCAAGTCTTAGGGCACAGGTGAGGGTACGGAAACGTTGGAGGGTCAGGCTACGTGCTGACGCGCGGGTCAGTGCCAGCGTACTGTCCAGGAGAAGGCAACGGCGTAAGGTAAGGTGTAGGGCTGGTGGTTGCTTTCCGTTCCAGGCTAGGGTTAGGGTTAGGGAACGGCAAGGCTTAGGGCACAGGTGAGGGTACGGAAACGTGGAAGGGTCGGGCTACGTGCTGACGTACGTGTCAGTGCCAGCGTACGGGCCAGGAGTAGGCAACGGCGTAGGATAAAGTGTAGGGCTGGTGGTGGATTTGCGTTCTGTGCTAGGGTTAGGGTTAGGGAACGGCAAGGCTTAGGGCACAGGTCAGGGTACGGAAACTCGGGAGGGTAAGGCTACCTGCTGATGCACGGGTCAGTGCCAGAGTACGGGCCAGGAGTAGGCAACGGCGTAGGGTAAGGTGTAGGGCTGGTGGTGGGTTTCCGTTCCGGGCTAGGGTTAGGGTTAGGAAACGGCAAGGCTTAGGGCACAGGTGAGGGTACTGAAACGTAGGAGGGTCGGGCTACGTGGTGACGCACGGGTCAGTGCCAGCGTACGGGCCAGGAGTAGGCAACGGCGTAAGGTAAGGTGTAGGGCTGGTGGTTGGTTTCCGTTCCAGGCTAGGGTTAGGGTTAGGGAACGGCAAGGCTTAGGGCAAGGTGAAGGTACGGAAACGTGGGAGGGTCAGGCTACGTGCTGACGCACGGTTCAGTGCCAGCGTACGGGCCAGGAATAGGGTACGGCGTAAGGTAAGGTGTAGGGCTGGTGGTGGGTTTCCGTTCCACGCTAGGGTTAGGGTTAGGGAACGGCAAGGCTTAGGGCTCAGGTGAGGGTACAGAAACGTGGGAGGGTCAGCCTACGTGCTGACGCACGGGTCAGTGCCAGCGTACGGGTCAGTCGTACGGTACGGCGTAAGGTAAGGTGTAGGGCTTGTGGTTGATTTCCGTTCCAGGCTAGGGTTAGGGTTAGGGAACGGCAAGGCTTAGGGCACAGGTGAGGGTACGGAAACGTGGGAGGGTCAGGCTACGTGCTGACGCACGGGTCAGTGCCAGCGTATGGGCCAGGTGTAGGCAACGGCGTAGTATAAAGTGTAGGGATGGTGGTGGATTTGCGTTCTGGGCTAGGGTTAGGGTTAGGGAACGGCAAGGCTTAGGGCACAGGTCAGGGTACGGAAACTCGGGAGGGTAAGGGTACGTGCTGATGCACGGGTCAGTTCTAGAGTACGGGCCAGGAGTAGGCAACGGCGTAGGGTAAGGTTTAGGGCTGGTGGTGGGTTTCCGTTCCGGGTTAGGGTTAGGGTTAGGGAACGGCAAGGCTTAGGGCACAGGTGAGGGTACGGAAAAGTGGGAGGGTCAGGCTACGTGCTGACGCACGGGTCAGTGCCAGCGTACGGGTCAGGAGTAGGGTACGGCGTAAGGTAAGGTGTAGGGTTGGTGGTGTGTTTCTATTCCGGGCTAGGGTTAGGGTTAGGGAACTGCAAGGCGTAGGGAACAGGTGAGGGTACAGAAACGTGGGAGGTTCAGGCTACGTGCTGAGGCACGGGTCAGTGCCAGCGTACGGGCCAGGAGTAGGCAACGGCGTAGGATAAAGTGTAGGGTTGGTAGTGGGTTTCTATTCTGGGCTAGGGTTAGGGTTAGGGAACGGCAAGGCATAGGGCACAGGTGAGGGTACGGAAACGTGGGAGGGTCAGGCTACGTGCTGACGCATGGTTCATTGCCAGCGTACGGGCCAGGAATAGGGTACGGCGTAAGGTAAGGTGTAGGGCTGGTGGTGGGTTTCCGTTCCGGGCTAGGGTTAGGGTTAGGGAACAGCAAGGCTTAGGGCACAGGTGAGGGTACAGAAACGTGGGAGGGTCAGGCTACGTGCTGACGCACGGGTCAGTGCCAGCGTACGGGTCAGGAGTAGGGTACGGCGTAAGGTAAGGTGTAGGGCTTGTGGTTGATTTCCGTTCCAGGCTAGGGTTAGGGTTAGGGAACGGCAAGCCTTAGGGCACAGGTGAGGGTACAGAAACGTGGGAGGGTCGGGCTACGTGCTGACGCACGGGTCAGTGCCAGCGTACGGGCCAGGAGTAGGCAACGGCGTAGTATAAAGTGTAGGAATGGTGGTGGATTTGCGTTCTGGGATAGGGTTAGGGTTAGGGAACGGCAAGGCTTAGGGCACAGGTCAGGGTACGGAAACTCGGGAGGGTAAGGGTACGTGCTGATGCCTGGGTCAGTGCTAGAGTACGGGCCAGGAGTAGGCAACGGCGTAGGGTAAGGTGTAGGGCTGGTGGTGGATTTCCGTTCCGGGCTAGGGTTAGGGTTAGGGAATGGCAAGGCTTAGGGCACAGGTGAGGTTACGGAAACGTGGGAGGGTCAGGCTACGTGCTGACGCACGGGTCAGTGCCAGCGTACGGGTCTGGAGTAGGGTACGGCGTAAGGTAAGGTGTAGGGCTGGTGGTGTGTTTCTATTCCGGGCTAGGGTTAGGGTTACAGAACGGCAAGGCGTAGGGCACAGGTGAGGGTACGGAAACGTGGGAGGGTCACGCTACGTGCTGACGCACGGGTCAGTGCCAGCGTACGGGTCAGGAGTAGGGTACGGCGTAAGGTAAGGTGTAGGGCTGGTGGTGGGTTTCTATTCCGGGCTAGGGTTAGGGTTAGGGAACGGCAAGGCTTAGGGCACAGGTGAGGGTACGGAAACGTGGGAGTGTCAGGCTATGTGCTGACGCACGGGTCAGTGCCAGCGTACGGTTCAGGAGTAGGGTACGGCGTAAGGTAAGGTGTAGGGCTTGTGGTTGATTTCCGTTCAAGGCTAGGGTTAGGGTGAGGGAACGGCAAGGCTTAGGGCACAGGTGAGGGTACGGAAACGTGGGAGGGTCGGTCTACGCGCTGACGCACGGGTTAGTGCGAGCGTAAGGGCCAGGAGTACGCAAAGGCGTAGTATAAAGTGGAGGGCTGGTGGTGGATTTGCGTTCTGGGTTAGTGTTAGGGTTAGGGAACGGCAAGGCTTAGGGCACAGGTCAGGGTACGGAAACTCGGGAGGGTAAGGCTACGTGCTGATGCACGGGTCAGTGCTAGAGTACTGGCCAGGAGTAGGCAACGGCGTAGGGTAAGGTTTAGGGCTGGTGGTGGGTTTCCGTTCCGGGCTAGGGTTGGGTTTAGGGAACGGCAAGGCTTAGGGCACAGGTGAGGGTACGGAAACGTGGGAGGGTCAGGCTACGTGCTGACGCATTGCTTAGTGCCAGCGTATGGGCCAGGAGTAGGCAACGGCGTAAGGTAAGGTGTAGGGTTGGTGTTTGGTTTCCGTTCAAGGCTAGGGTTAGGGTAAGGGAACGGCAAGGCTTAGGGCACAGGTGAGGGTACGGAAACGTGGGAGGGTAGGGCTACGTGCTGACGCAAGGGTCAGTGCCAGCGTACGGGCCAGGAGTAGGCAACGGCGTAGGGTAAAGTGTAGGGCTGGTGGTGGATTTCCGTTCTGTGCTAGGGTTAGGGTTAGGGAACGGCAAGGCTTAGGGCACAGGTCAGGGTACGGAAAATCGGGAGGGTAAGGTTACCTGCTGATGCACGGGTCAGTGCCAGCGTACGGGTCAGGAGTAGGGTACGGCGTAAGGTAAGGTGTAGGGCTTGTGGTTGATTTCCGTTCAAGGCTAGGGTTAGGGTTAGGGAACGGCAAGGCTTAGGGCACAGGTGAGGGTACGGAAACGTGGGAGGTTCAGGCTACGTGCTGACGCACGGGTCAGTGCGAGCGTACGGGCCAGGAGTAGGCAACGGCGTAGTATAAAGTGTAGGGATGGTGGTGGATTTGCGTTCTGGGCTAGGGTTAGGGTTAGGGAACGGCAAGGCTTAGGGCACAGGTCAGGGTACGGAAACCCGGGAGGGTAAGGGTACGTGCTGATGCCTGGGTCAGTGCTAGAGTACGGGCCAGGAGTAGGCAACGGCGTAGGGTAAGGTGTAGGGCTGGTGGTGGGTTTCCGTTCCGGGTTAGGGTTAGGGTTAGGGAACGTCAAGGCTTAGGGCACAAGTGAGGTTACGGAAACGTGGGAGGGTCAGGCTACGTGCTGACGCACGGGTCAGTGCCAGCGTACGGGTCAGGAGTAGGGTACGGCTTAAGGTAAGGTGTAGGGTTGGTGGTGTGTTCCCATTCCGGGCTAGGGTTAGGGTTAGGGAACGGCAAGGCTTAGGGCACAGGTGAGGCTACGGAAACGTGGGAGGGTCACGCTACGTGCTGACGCACGGGTCAGTGACAGCGTACGGGTCAGGAGTAGGGTACGGCGTAAGGTAAGGTGTAGGGCTTGTGGTTGATTTCCGTTCCAGGCTAGGGTTAGGGTTAGGGAACGGCAAGGCATAGGGCACAGGTGAGGGTACGGAAACGTGGGAGGGTCGGGCTACGTGCTGACGCACGGGTCAGTGCCAGCGTACGGGCCAGTAGTAGGCAACGGCGTAAGATAAGGTGCAGGGCTGGTGGTTGGTTTCCGTTCCAGGCTAGGGTTAGGGTTAGGGAACGGCAAAGCATAGGGCACAGGTGAGGGTACGGAAACGTGGGAGGGTCGGGCTACGTGCTGACGCACGGGTCACTGCCAGCGTACGGGTCTGGAGTAGGGTACGGCGAAGGTAAGGTGTAGGGCTGGTGGTGGGTTTCTATTCCGGGCTAGGGTTAGGGTTAGGGAAAGGCAAGGCTTAGGGCACAGGTGAGGGTACGGAAACGTGGGAGGGTCAGGCTACGTGCTGATGCACGGGTCAGTGCCAGCGTATGGGGCAGGAGTAGGCAACGGCGTAGGATAAAGTGTAGGGCTGGTGGTGGATTTGCGTTCTGGGCTAGGGTTAGTGTTAGGGAACGTCAAGGCTTAGGGCAGAGGTCAGGGTACGGAAACGCGTGAGGGTAAGGCTACGTGCTGATGCACGTGTCAGTGACAGAGTACCGGCCAGGAGTAGGCAACGGCGTTGGGTAAGGTGTAGGGCTGGTGGTGGGTTTCCGTTCCGAGCTAGGGTTAGGGTTAGGGAACGGCAAGTCTTAGGGCACAGGTGAGGGTACGGAAACGTTGGAGGGTCAGGCTACGTGCTGACGCGCGGGTCAGTGCCAGCGTACTGTCCAGGAGAAGGCAACGGCGTAAGGTAAGGTGTAGGGCTGGTGGTTGCTTTCCGTTCCAGGCTAGGGTTAGGGTTAGGGAACGGCAAGGCTTAGGGCACAGGTGAGGGTACGGAAACGTGGAAGGGTCGGGCTACGTGCTGACGTACGTGTCAGTGCCAGCGTACGGGCCAGGAGTAGGCAACGGCGTAGGATAAAGTGTAGGGCTGGTGGTGGATTTGCGTTCTGTGCTAGGGTTAGGGTTAGGGAATGGCAAGGCTTAGGGCACAGGTCAGGGTACGGAAACTCGGGAGGGTAAGGCTACCTGCTGATGCACGGGTCAGTGCCAGAGTACGGGCCAGGAGTAGGCAACGGCGTAGGGTAAGGTGTAGGGCTGGTGGTGGGTTTCCGTTCCGGGCTAGGGTTAGGGTTAGGAAACGGCAAGGCTTAGGGCACAGGTGAGGTTACTGAAACGTAGGAGGGTCGGGCTACGTGGTGACGCACGGGTCAGTGCCAGCGTACGGGCCAGGAGTAGGCAACGGCGAAAGGTAAGGTGTAGGGCTGGTGGTTGGTTTCCGTTCCAGGCTAGGGTTAGGGTTAGGGAACGGCAAGGCTTAGGGCAAGGTGAAGGTACGGAAACGTGGGAGGGTCAGGCTACGTGCTGACGCACGGTTCAGTGCCAGCGTACGGGCCAGGAATAGGGTACGGAGTAAGGTAAGGTGTAGGGCTGGTGGTGGGTTTCCGTTCCACGCTAGGGTTAGGGTTAGGGAACGGCAAGGCTTAGGGCTCAGGTGAGGGTACAGAAACGTGGGAGGGTCAGCCTACGTGCTGACGCACGGGTCAGTGCCAGCGTACGGGTCAGTCGTACGGTACGGCGTAAGGTAAGGTGTAGGGCTTGTGGTTGATTTCCGTTCCAGGCTAGGGTTAGGGTTAGGGAACGGCAAGGCTTAGGGAACAGGTGAGGGTACGGAAACGTGGGAGGGTCAGGCTACGTGCTGACGCACGGGTCAGTGCCAGCGTATGGGCCAGGTGTAGGCAACGGCGTAGTATAAAGTGTAGGGATGGTGGTGGATTTGCGTTCTGGGCTAGGGTTAGGGTTAGGGAACGGCAAGGCTTAGGGCACAGGTCAGGGTACGGAAACTCGGGAGGGTAAGGGTACGTGCTGACGCACGGGTCAGTGCCAGCGTACGGGTCAGGAGCAGGGTACGGCGTAAGGTAAGGTATAGGGTTGGTGGTGGGTTTCTATTCCGGGCTACGGTTAGGGTTAGGGAACGGCAAGGCTTAGGGCACAGGTCAGGGTACGGAAATTCGGGAGGGTAAGGCTACCTGCTGATGAACGGGTCAGTGCCAGACTACGGGCCAGGAGTAGGCAACGGCGTAGGGTAATGTGTAGGGCTGGTCGTGGGTTTCCGTTCCGGGCTAGGGATAGGGTTAGGGAACGGCAAGTCTTAGGGCACAGGTGAGGGTACTGAAACGTGGGAGGGTCAGGCTACGTGCTGACGCACGTGTCAGTGCCAGCGTACGGGCCAGGAGTAGGGCTCGGCGTAAGGTAAGGTGTAGGGCTGGTGGTGGGTTTCTATTCCGGGCTAGGGTTAGGGTTAGGGAACGGCAAGGCTTAGGGCACAGGTGAGGGTATGGAAACGTGGGAGGGTCAGGCTACGTGCTGACGCACAGTTCAGTGCCAGCGTACGGGCCAGTAATAGGGTACGGCGTAAGGTAAGGTGTAGGGCTGGTGGTGGGTTTCCGTTCCGGGCTAGGGTGAGGGTTAGGGAACGGCAAGGCTTAGGGCACAGGTGAGGGTACGGAAACGTGGGAGGGTCAGGATACGTGCTGACGCACGGCTCAGTGCCAGCGTACGTGTCAGGAGTAGGGTACGGCGTAAGGTAAGGTGTCGGGCTGGTGGTCGGTTTCTATTCCGGGCTAGGGTTAGGGTTAGGGAACGGCAAGGCTTAGGGCACAGGTGAGGGTACGGAAACGTGGGAGGGTCAGTCTACGTTCTGACGCACGGATCAGTGCCAGCGTACGGGCCAGGAATAGGGTACGGCGTAAGGTAAGGTGTAGGGCTTGTGGTTGATTTCCGTTCCAGGCTAGGGTTAGGGTTAGGGAACGGCAAGGCTTAGGGCACAGGTGAGGGTACGGAAACGTGGGAGTGTCAGGCTACGTGCTGACGCACGGGTCAGTGCCAGCGTACCGGCCAGTAGTAGGCAACGGCGTAAGATAAGTTGCAGGGCTGGTGGTTGGTTTCCGTTCCAGGCTAGGGTTAGGGTTAGGGAACGGCAAGGCATAGGGCACAGGTGAGGGTATGGAAACGTGGGAGGGTCGGGCTACGTGCTGACGCACGGGTCAGTGCCAGCGTACGGGTCAGGAGTAGGGTATGGCGAAGGTAAGGTGTAGGGCTGGTGGTGGGTTTCTATTCCGGGCTAGGGTTAGGGTTAGGGAAAGGCAAGGCTTAGGGCACAGGTGAGGGTACGGAAACGTGGGAGGGTCAGGCTACGTGCTGATGCACGGGTCAGTGCCAGCGTATGGGGCAGGAGTAGGCAACGGCGTAGGATAAAGTGTAGGGCTGGTGGTGGATTTGCGTTCTGTGCTTCGGTTAGTGTTAGGGAACGTCAAGGCTTAGGGCAGAGTTCAGGGTACGGAAACGCGTGAGGGTAAGGCTACGTGCTGATGCACGTGTCAGTGACAGAGTACCGGCCAGGAGTAGGCAACGGCGTAGGGTAAGGTGTAGGGCTGGTGGTGGTGGTTTCCGTTCCGAGCTAGGGTTAGGGTTAGGGAACGGCAAGTCTTAGGGCACAGGTGAGGGTACGGAAACGTTGGAGGGTCAGGCTACGTGCTGACGCGCGGGTCAGTGCCAGCGTACTGTCCAGGAGAAGGCAACGGCGTAAGGTAAGGTGTAGGGCTGGTGGTTGCTTTCCGTTCCAGGCTAGGGTTAGGGTTAGGGAACGGCAAGGCTTAGGGCACAGGTGAGGGTACGGAAACGTGGAAGGGTCGGGCTACGTGCTGACGTACGTGTCAGTGCCAGCGTACGGGCCAGGAGTAGGCAACGGCGTAGGATAAAGTGTAGGGCTGGTGGTGGATTTGCGTTCTGTGCTAGGGTTAGGGTTAGGGAATGGCAAGGCTTAGGGCACAGGTCAGGGTACGGAAACTCGGGAGGGTAAGGCTACCTGCTGATGCACGGGTCAGTGCCAGAGTACGGGCCAGGAGTAGGCAACGGCGTAGGGTAAGGTGTAGGGCTGGTGGTGGGTTTCCGTTCCGGGCTAGGGTTAGGGTTAGGAAACGGCAAGGCTTAGGGCACAGGTGAGGTTACTGAAACGTAGGAGGGTCGGGCTACGTGGTGACGCACGGGTCAGTGCCAGCGTACGGGCCAGGAGTAGGCAACGGCATAAGGTAAGGTGTAGGGCTGGTGGTTGGTTTCCGTTCCAGGCTAGGGTAAGGGTTAGGGAACGGCAAGGCTTAGGGCAAGGTGAAGGTACGGAAACGTGGGAGGGTCAGGCTACGTGCTGACGCACGGTTCAGTGCCAGCGTACGGGCCAGGAATAGGGTACGGCGTAAGGTAAGGTGTAGGGCTGGTGGTGGGTTTCCGTTCCACGCTAGGGTTAGGGTTAGGGAACGGAAAGGCTTAGGGCTCAGGTGAGGGTACAGAAACGTGGGAGGGTCAGCCTACGTGCTGACGCACGGGTCAGTGCCAGCGTACGGGTCAGTCGTACGGTACGGCGTAAGGTAAGGTGTAGGGCTTGTGGTTGATTTCCGTTCCAGGCTAGGGTTAGGGTTAGGGAACGGCAAGGCTTAGGGCACAGGTGAGGGTACGGAAATGTGGGAGGGTCAGGCTACGTGCTGACGCACGGGTCAGTGCCAGCGTATGGGCCAGGTGTAGGCAACGGCGTAAGATAAGGTGCAGGGCTGGTGGTTGGTTTCCGTTCCAGGCTAGGGTTAGGGTTAGGGAACGGCAAGGCATAGGGCACAGGTGAGGGTACGGAAACGTGGGAGGGTCAGGCTACGTGCTGACGCACGGGTCAGTGCCAGCGTACGGGTCAGGAGTAGGGTACGGCTTAAGGTAAGGTGTAGGGTTGGTGGTGTGTTTCCATTCCGGGCTAGGTTTAGGGTTAGGGAACGGCAAGGCTTAGGGCACAGGTGAGGCTACGGAAACGTGGGAGGGTCACGCTACGTGCTGACGCACGGGTCAGTGCCAGCGTACGGGTCAGGAGTAGGGTACGGCGTAAGGTAAGGTGTAGTGCTGGTGGTGGGTTTCTATTCCGGGCTAGGGTTAGGGTTAGGGAACGGCAAGGCATAGGGCACAGGTGAGGGTACGGAAACGTGGGAGGGTCAGGCTACGTGCTGACGCATGGTTCAGTGCCAGCGTACGGGCCAGGAATAGGGTACGGCGTAAGGTAAGGTGTAGGGCTGGTGGTGGGTTTCCGTTCCGGGCTAGGGTTAGGGTTAGGGAACGGCAAGGCTTAGGGCACAGCTGAGGGTACGGAAACGTGGGAGGGTCGGGCTACGTGCTGACGTACGTGTCAGTGCCAGCGTACGGGCCAGGAGTAGGCAACGGCGTAGGATAAAGTGTAGGGCTGCTGGTGGATTTGCGTTCCGGGCTAGGGTTAAGGTTAGGGAACGGAAAGGCTTAGGGCACAGGTGAGGGTACGGAAACGTGGGAGGGTCAGGCTACGTGCTGACGCACGGGTCAGTGCCAGCGTACGGGTCAGGAGCAGGGTACGGCATAAGGTAAGGTATAGGGTTGGTGGTGGGTTTCTATTCCGGGCTACGGTTAGGGTTAGGGAACGGCAAGGCTTAGGGCACAGGTCAGGGTACGGAAATTCGGGAGGGTAAGGCTACCTGCTGATGAACGGGTCAGTGCCAGAGTACGGGCCAGGAGTAGGCAACGGCGTAGGGTAATGTGTAGGGCTGGTCGTGGGTTTCCGTTCCGGGCTAGGGTTAGGGTTAGGGAACGGCAAGGCTTAGGGCACAGGTGAGGGTACTGAAACGTGGGAGGGTCAGGCTACGTGCTGACGCACGTGTCAGTGCCAGCGTACGGGCCAGGAGTAGGGCTCGGCGTAAGGTAAGGTGTAGGGCTTGTGGTGGGTTTCTATTCCGGGCTAGGGTTAGGGTTAGGGAACGGCAAGGCTTAGGGCACAGGTGAGGGTACGGAAACGTGGGAGGGTCAGGCTACGTGCTGACGCACAGTTCAGTGCCAGCGTACGGGCCAGTAATAGGGTACGGCGTAAGGTAAGGTGTAGGGCTGGTGGTGGGTTTCCGTTCCGGGCTAGGGTTAGGGTTAGGGAACGGCAAGGCTTAGGGCACAGGTGAGGGTACGGAAACGTGGGAGGGTCAGGATACGTGCTGACGCACGGGTCAGTGCCAGCGTACGTGTCAGGAGTAGGGTACGGCGTAAGGTAAGGTGTCAGGCTGGTGGTCGGTTTCTATTCCGGGCTAGGGTTAGGGTTAGGGAACGGCAAGGCTTAGGGCACAGGTGAGGGTACGGAAACGTGGGAGGGTCTGTCTACGTTCTGACGCACGGTTCAGTGCCAGCGTACGGGCCAGGAATAGGGTACGGCGTAAGGTAAGGTGTAGGGCTTGTGGTTGATTTCCGTTCCAGGCTAGGGTTAGGGTTAGGGAACGGCAAGGCTTAGGGCACAGGTGAGGGTACGGAAACGTGGGAGGGTCAGGCTACGTGCTGACGCACGGGTCAGTGCCAGCGTACGGGCCAGTAGTAGGCAACGGCGTAAGATAGGGTGCAGGGCTGGTGGTTGGTTTCCGTTCCAGGCTAGGGTTAGGGTTAGGGAAAGGCAAGGCTTAGGGCACAGGTGAGGGTACGGAAACGTGGGAGGGTCAGGCTACGTGCTGATGCACTGGTCAGTGCCAGCGTATGGGGCAGGAGTAGGCAACGGCGTAGGATAAAGTGTAGGGCTGGTGGTGGATTTGCGTTCTGGGCTAGGGTTAGTGTTAGGGAACGTCAAGGCTTAGGGCAGAGGTCAGGGTACGGAAACGCGTGAGGGTAAGGCTACGTGCTGATGCACGTGTCAGTGACAGAGTACCGGCCAGGAGTAGGCAACGGCGTAGGGTAAGGTGTAGGGCTGGTGGTGGGTTTCCGTTCCGAGCTAGGGTTAGGGTTAGGGAACGGCAAGTCTTAGGGCACAGGTGAGGGTACGGAAATGTTGGAGGGTCAGGCTACGTGCTGACGCGCGGGTCAGTGCCAGCGTACTGTCCAGGAGAAGGCAACGGCGTAAGGTAAGGTGTAGGGCTGGTGGTTGCTTTCCGTTCCAGGCTAGGGTTAGGGTTAGGGAACGGCAAGGCTTAGGGCACAGGTGAGGGTACGGAAACGTGGAAGGGTCGGGCTACGTGCTGACGCACGTGTCAGTGCCAGCGTACGGGCCAGGAGTAGGGCTCGGCGTAAGGTAAGGTGTAGGGCTGGTGGTGGGTTTCTATTCCGGGCTAGGGTTAGGGTTAGGGAAAGGCAAGGCTTAGGGCACAGGTGAGGGTACGGAAACGTGGGAGGGTCAGGCTACGTGCTGATGCACGGGTCAGTGCCAGCGTATGGGGCAGGAGTAGGCAACGGCGTAGGATAAAGTGTAGGGCTGGTGGTGGATTTGCGTTCTGGCCTAGGGTTAGTGTTAGGGAACGTCAAGGCTTAGGGCAGAGGTCAGGGTACGGAAACGCGTGAGGGTAAGGCTACGTGCTGATGCACGTGTCAGTGACAGAGTACCGGCCAGGAGTAGGCAACGGCGTAGGGTAAGGTTTAGGGCTGGTGGTGGGTTTCCGTTCCGAGCTAGGTTTAGGGTTAGGGAACGGCAAGTCTTAGGGCACAGGTGAGGGTACGGAAACGTTGGAGGGTCAGGCTACGTGCTGACGCGCGGGTCAGTGCCAGCGTACTGTCCAGGAGAAGGCAACGGCGTAAGGTAAGGTGTAGGGCTGGTGGTTGCTTTCCGTTCCAGGCTAGGGTTAGGGTTAGGGAACGGCAAGGCTTAGGGCACAGGTGAGGGTACGGAAACGTGGAAGGGTCGGGCTACGTGCTGACGCACGTCTCAGTGCCAGCGTACGGGCCAGGAGTAGGGCTCGGCGTAAGGTAAGGTGTAGGGCTGGTGGTGGGTTTCTATTCCGGGCTAGGGTTAGGGTTAGGGAACGGCAAGGCTTAGGGCACAGGTGAGGGTACGGAAACGTGGGAGGGTCAGGCTACGTGCTGACGCACAGTTCAGTGCCAGCGTACGGGCCAGTAATAGGGTACGGCGTAAGGTAAGGTGTAGGGCTGGTGGTGGGTTTCCGTTCCGGGCTAGGGTGAGGGTTAGGGAACGGCAAGGCTTAGGGCACAGGTGAGGGTACGGAAACGTGGGAGGGTCAGTCTACGTTCTGACGCACGGTTCAGTGCCAGCGTACGGGCCAGGAATAGGGTACGGCGTAAGGTAAGGTGTAGGGCTTGTGGTTGATTTCCGTTCCAGGCTAGGGTTAGGGTTAGGGAACGGCAAGGCTTAGGGCACAGGTGAGGGTACGGAAACGTGGGAGGGTCAGGCTACGTGCTGACGCACGGGTCAGTGCCAGCGTACGGGCCAGTAGTAGGCAACGGCGTAAGATAAGGTGCAGGGCTGGTGGTTGGTTTCCGTTCCAGGCTAGGGTTAGGGTTAGGGAACGGCAAGGCATAGGGCACAGGTGAGGGTACGGAAAAGTGGGAGGGTCGGGCTACGTGCTGACGCACGGGTCAGTGCCAGCGTACGGGTCAGGAGTAGGGTACGGCGAAGGTAAGGTGTAGGGCTGGTGGTGGGTTTCTATTCTGGGCTAGGGTTAGGGTTAGGGAAAGGCAAGGCTTAGGGCACAGGTGAGGGTACGGAAACGTGGGAGGGTCAGGCTACGTGCTGATGCACGGGTCAGTGCCAGCGTATGGGGCAGGAGTAGGCAACGGCGTAGGATAAAGTGTAGGGCTGGTGGTGGATTTGCGTTCTGGGCTAGGGTTAGTGTTAGGGAACGTCAAGGCTTAGGGCAGAGGTCAGGGTACGGAAACGCGTGAGGGTAAGGCTACGTGCTGATGCACGTGTCAGTGACAGAGTACCGGCCAGGAGTAGGCAACGGCGTAGGGTAAGGTGTAGGGCTGGTGGTGGGTTTCCGTTCCGAGCTAGGGTTAGGGTAAGGGAACGGCAAGTCTTAGGGCACAGGTGAGGGTACGGAAACGTTGGAGGGTCAGGCTACGTGCTGACGCGCGGGTCAGTGCCAGCGTACTGTCCAGGAGAAGGCAACGGCGTAAGGTAAGGTGTAGGGCTGGTGGTTGCTTTCCGTTCCTGGCTAGGGTTAGGGTTAGGGAACGGCAAGGCTTAGGGCACAGGTGAGGGTACGGAAACGTGGAAGGGTCGGGCTACGTGCTGACGTACGTGTCAGTGCCAGCGTACGGGCCAGGAGTAGGCAACGGCGTAGGATAAAGTGTAGGGCTGGTGGTGGATTTGCGTTCTGTGCTAGGGTTAGGGTTAGGGGACGGCAAGGCTTAGGGCACAGGTCAGGGTACGGAAACTCGGGAGGGTAAGGCTACCTGCTGATGCACGGGTCAGTGCCAGAGTACGGGCCAGGAGTAGGCAACGGCGTAGGGTAAGGTGTAGGGCTGGTGGTGGGTTTCCGTTCCGGGCTAGGGTTAGGGTTAGGAAACGGCAAGGCTTAGGGCACAGGTGAGGGTACTGAAACGTAGGAGGGTCGGGCTACGTGGTGACGCACGGGTCAGTGCCAGCGTACGGGCCAGGAGTAGGCAACGGCGAAAGGTAAGGTGTAGGGCTGGTGGTTGGTTTCCGTTCCAGGCTAGGGTTAGGGTTAGGGAACGGCAAGGCTTAGGGCAAGGTGAAGGTACGGAAACGTGGGAGGGTCAGGCTACGTGCTGACGCACAGTTCAGTGCCAGCGTACGGGCCAGGAATAGGGTACGGCGTAAGGTAAGGTGTAGGGCTGGTGGTGGGTTTCCGTTCCACGCTAGGGTTAGGGTTAGGGAACGGCAAGGCTTAGGGCTCAGGTGAGGGGACAGAAACGTGGGAGGGTCAGCCTACATGCTGACGCACGGGTCAGTGCCAGCGTACGGGTCAGTCGTACGGTACGGCGTAAGGTAAGGTGTAGGGCTTGTGGTTGATTTCCGTTCCAGGCTAGGGTTAGGGTTAGGGAACGGCAAGGCTTAGGGCACAGGTGAGGGTACGGAAACGTGGGAGGGTCAGGCTACGTGCTGACGCACGGGTCAGTGCCAGCGTATGGGCCAGGGGTAGGCAACGGCGTAGTATAAAGTGTAGGGATGGTGGTGGATTTGCGTTCTCGGCTAGGGTTAGGGTTAGGGAACGGCAAGGCTTAGGGCACAGGTGAGGGTACGGAAACGTGGGAGGGTCAGGCTACGTGCTGACGCACAGTTCAGTGCCAGCGTACGGGCCAGTAATAGGGTACGGCGTAAGGTAAGGTGTAGGGCTGGTGGTGGGTTTCCGTTCCGGGCTAGGGTGAGGGTTAGGGAACGGCAAGGCTTAGGGCACAGGTGAGGGTACGGAAACGTGGGAGGGTCAGGATACGTGCTGACGCACGGGTCAGTGCCAGCGTACGTGTCAGGAGTAGGGTACGGCGTAAGGTAAGGTGTCGGGCTGGTGGTCGGTTTCTATTCCGGGCTAGGGTTAGGGTTAGGGAACGGCAAGGCTTAGGGCACAGGTGAGGGTACGGAAACGTGGGAGGGTCAGGCTACGTGCTGACGCACGGTTCAGTGCCAGCGTACGGGCCAGGAATAGGGTACGGAGTAAGGTAAGGTGTAGGGCTGGTGGTGGGTTTCCGTTCCACGCTAGGGTTAGGGTTAGGGAACGGCAAGGCGTAGGGCTCAGGTGAGGGTACAGAAACGTGGGAGGGTCAGCCTACGTGCTGACGCACGGGTCAGTGCCAGCGTACGGGTCAGTCGTACGGTACGGCGTAAGGTAAGGTGTAGGGCTGGTGGTTGCTTTCCGTTCCAGGCTAGGGTTAGGGTTAGGGAACGGCAAGGCTTAGGGCACAGGTGAGGGTACGGAAACGTGGAAGGGTCGGGCTACGTGCTGACGTACGTGTCAGTGCCAGCGTACGGGCCAGGAGTAGGCAACGGCGTAGGATAAAGTGTAGGGCTGGTGGTGGATTTGCGTTCTGTGCTAGGGTTAGGGTTAGGGAATGGCAAGGCTTAGGGCACAGGTCAGGGTACGGAAACTCGGGAGGGTAAGGCTACCTGCTGATGCACGGGTCAGTGCCAGAGTACGGGCCAGGAGTAGGCAACGGCGTAGGGTAAGGTGTAGGGCTGGTGGTGGGTTTCCGTTCCGGGCTAGGGTTAGGGTTAGGAAACGGCAAGGCTTAGGGCACAGGTGAGGGTACTGAAACGTAGGAGGGTCGGGCTACGTGGTGACGCATGGGTCAGTGCCAGCGTACGGGCCAGGAGTAGGCAACGGCGTAAGGTAAGGTGTAGGGCTGGTGGTTGGTTTCCGTTCCAGGCTAGGGTTAGGGTTAGGGAACGGCAAGGCTTAGGGCAAGGTGAAGGTACGGAAACGTGGGAGGGTCAGGCTACGTGCTGACGCACGGTTCAGTGCCAGCGTACGGGCCAGGAATAGGGTACGGCGTAAGGTAAGGTGTAGGGCTGGTGGTGGGTTTCCGTTCCACGCTAGGGTTAGGGTTAGGGAACGGCAAGGCTTAGGGCTCAGGTGAGGGTACAGAAACGTGGGAGGGTCAGCCTACGTGCTGACGCACGGGTCAGTGCCAGCGTACGGGTCAGTCGTACGGTACGGCGTAAGGTAAGGTGTAGGGCTTGTGGTTGATTTCCGTTCCAGGCTAGGGTTAGGGTTAGGGAATGGCAAGGCTTAGGGCACAGGTGAGGGTACGGAAACGTGGGAGGGTCAGGCTACGTGCTGACGCACGGGTCAGTGCCAGCGTATGGGCCAGGTGTAGGCAACGGCGTAGTATAAAGTGTAGGGATGGTGGTGGATTTGCGTTCTGGGCTAGGGTTAGGGTTAGGGAACGGCAAGGCTTAGGGCACAGGTCAGGGTACGGAAACTCGGGAGGGTAAGGGTACGTGCTGATGCACTGGTCAGTTCTAGAGTATGGGCCAGGAGTAGGCAACGGCGTAGGGTAAGGTGTAGGGCTGGTGGTGGGTTTCCGTTCCGGGTTAGGGTTAGGGTTAGGGAACGGCAAGGCTTAGGGCACAGGTGAGGGTACGGAAAAGTGGGAGGGTCAGGATACGTGCTGACGCACGGGTCAGTGCCAGCGTACGGGTCAGGAGTAGGGTACGGCGTAAGGTAAGGTGTAGGGTTGGTGGTGTGTTTCTATTCCGGGCTAGGGTTAGGGTTAGGGAACTGCAAGGCGTAGGGAACAGGTGAGGGTACAGAAACGTGGGAGGTTCAGGCTACGTGCTGACGCACGGGTCAGTGCCAGCGTACGGGCCAGGAGTAGGCAACGGCGTAGGATAAAGTGTAGGGTTGGTAGTGGGTTTCTATTCTGGGCTAGGGTTAGGGTTAGGGAACGGCAAGGCATAGGGCACAGGTGAGGGTACGGAAACGTGGGAGGGTCAGGCTACGTGCTGACGCATGGTTCATTGCCAGCGTACGGGCCAGGAATAGGGTACGGCGTAAGGTAAGGTGTAGGGCTGGTGGTGGGTTTCCGTTCCGGGCTAGGGTTAGGGTTAGGGAACAGCAAGGCTTAGGGCACAGGTGAGGGTACAGAAACGTGGGAGGGTCAGGCTACGTGCTGACGCACGGGTCAGTGCCAGCGTACGGGTCAGGAGTAGGGTACGGCATAAGGTAAGGTGTAGGGCTTGTGGTTGATTTCCGTTCCAGGCTAGGGTTAGGGTTAGGGAACGGCAAGGCTTAGGGCACAGGTGAGGGTACGGAAACGTGGGAGGGTCAGGCTACGTGCTGACGCACGGGTCAGTGCCAGCGTACGGGCCAGTAGTAGGCAACGGCGTAAGATAGGGTGCAGGGCTGGTGGTTGGTTTCCGTTCCAGGCTAGGGTTAGGGTTAGGGAAAGGCAAGTCTTAGGGCACAGGTGAGGGTACGGAAACGTTGGAGGGTCAGGCTACGTGCTGATGCACGGGTCAGTGCCAGCGTATGGGGCAGGAGTAGGCAACGGCGTAGGATAAAGTGTAGGGCTGGTGGTGGATTTGCGTTCTGGGCTAGGGTTAGTGTTAGGGAACGTCAAGGCTTAGGGCAGAGGTCAGGGTACGGAAACGCGTGAGGGTAAGGCTACGTGCTGATGCACGTGTCAGTGACAGAGTACCGGCCAGGAGTAGGCAACGGCGTAGGTTAAGGTGTAGGGCTGGTGGTGGGTTTCCGTTCCGAGCTAGGGTTAGGGTTAGGGAACGGCAAGTCTTAGGGCACAGGTGAGGGTACGGAAACGTTGGAGGGTCAGGCTACGTGCTGACGCGCGGGTCAGTGCCAGCGTACTGTCCAGGAGAAGGCAACGGCGTAAGGTAAGGTGTAGGGCTGGTGGTTGCTTTCCGTTCCAGGCTAGGGTTAGGGTTAGGGAACGGCAAGGCTTAGGGCACAGGTGAGGGTACGGAAACGTGGAAGGGTCGGGCTACGTGCTGACGCACGTGTCAGTGCCAGCGTACGGGCCAGGAGTAGGGCTCGGCGTAAGGTAAGGTGTAGGGCTGGTGGTGGTTTTCTATTCCGGGCTAGGGTTAGGGTTAGGGAAAGGCAAGGCTTAGGGCACAGGTGAGGGTACGGAAACGTGGGAGGGTCAGGCTACGTGCTGAGGCACGGGTCAGTGCCAGCGTATGGGGCAGGAGTAGGCAACGGCGTAGGATAAAGTGTAGGGCTGGTGGTGGATTTGCGTTCTGGGCTAGGGTTAGTGTTAGGGAACGTCAAGGCTTAGGGCAGAGGTCAGGGTACGGAAACGCGTGAGGGTAAGGCTACGTGCTGATGCACGTGTCAGTGACAGAGTACCGGCCAGGAGTAGGCAACGGCGTAGGGTAAGGTGTAGGGCTGGTGGTGGGTTTCCGTTCCGAGCTAGGGTTAGGGTTAGGGAACGGCAAGTCTTAGGGCACAGGTGAGGGTACGGAAACGTTGGAGGGTCAGGCTACGTGCTGACGCGCGGGTCAGTGCCAGCGTACTGTCCAGGAGAAGGCAACGGCGTAAGGTAAGGTGTAGGGCTGGTGGTTGCTTTCCGTTCCAGGCTAGGGTTAGGGTTAGGGAACGGCAAGGCTTAGGGCACAGGTGAGGGTACGGAAACGTGGAAGGGTCGGGCTACGTGCTGACGTACGTGTCAGTGCCAGCGTACGGGCCAGGAGTAGGCAACGGCGTAGGATAAAGTGTAGGGCTGGTGGTGGATTTGCGTTCTGTGCTAGGGTTAGGGTTAGGGAACGGCAAGGCTTAGGGCACAGGTCAGGGTACGGAAACTCGGGAGGGTAAGGCTACCTGCTGATGCATGGGTCAGTGCCAGAGTACGGGCCAGGAGTAGGCAACGGCGTAGGGTAAGGTGTAGGGCTGGTGGTGGGTTTCCGTTCCGGGCTAGGGTTAGGGTTAGGAAACGGCAAGGCTTAGGGCACAGGTGAGGGTACTGAAACGTAGGAGGGTCGGGCTACGTGGTGACGCACGGGTCAGTGCCAGCGTACGGGCCAGGAGTAGGCAACGGCGAAAGGTAAGGTGTAGGGCTGGTGGTTGGTTTCCGTTCCAGGCTAGGGTTAGGGTTAGGGAACGGCAAGGCTTAGGGCAAGGTGAAGGTACGGAAACGTGGGAGGGTCAGGCTACGTGCTGACGCACGGTTCAGTGCCAGCGTACGGGCCAGGAATAGGGTACGGCGTAAGGTAAGGTGTAGGGCTGGTGGTGGGTTTCCGTTCCACGCTAGGGTTAGGGTTAGGGAACGGCAAGGCTTAGGGCTCAGGTGAGGGTACAGAAACGTGGGAGGGTCAGCCTACGTGCTGACGCACGGGTCAGTGCCAGCGTACGGGTCAGTCGTACGGTACGGCGTAAGGTAAGGTGTAGGGCTTGTGGTTGATTTCCGTTCCAGGCTAGGGTTAGGGTTAGGGAACGGCAAGGCTTAGGGCACAGGTGAGGGTACGGAAACGTGGGAGGGTCAGGCTACGTGCTGACGCACGGGTCAGTGCCAGCGTATGGGCCAGGTGTAGGCAACGGCGTAGTATAAAGTGTAGGGATGGTGGTGGATTTGCGTTCTGGGCTAGGGTTAGGGTTAGGGAACGGCAAGGCTTAGGGCACAGGTCAGGGTACGGAAACTCGGGAGGGTAAGGGTACGTGCTGACGCACGGGTCAGTGCCAGCGTACGGGTCAGGAGCAGGGTACGGCGTAAGGTAAGGTATAGGGTTGGTGGTGGGTTTCTATTCCGGGCTACGGTTAGGGTTAGGGAACGGCAAGGCTTAGGGCACAGGTCAGGGTACGGAAATTCGGGAGGGTAAGGCTACCTGCTGATGAACGGGTCAGTGCCAGAGTACGGGCCAGGAGTAGGCAACGGCGTAGGGTAATGTGTAGGGCTGGTCGTGGGTTTCCGTTCCGGGCTAGGGTTAGGGTTAGGGAACGGCAAGGCTTAGGGCACAGGTGAGGGTACTGAAACGTGGGAGGGTCAGGCTACGTGCTGACGCACGTGTCAGTGCCAGCGTACGGGCCAGGAGTAGGGCTCGGCGTAAGGTAAGGTGTAGGGCTGGTGGTGGGTTTCTATTCCGGGCTAGGGTTAGGGTTAGGGAACGGCAAGGCTTAGGGCACAGGTGAGGGTACGGAAACGAGGGAGGGTCAGGCTACATGCTGACGCACAGTTCAGTGCCAGCGTACGGGCCAGTAATAGGGTACGGCGTAAGGTAAGGTGTAGGGCTGGTGGTGGGTTTCCGTTCCGGGCTAGGGTGAGGGTTAGGGAACGGCAAGGCTTAGGGCACAGGTGAGGGTACGGAAACGTGGGAGGGTCAGGATACGTGCTGACGCACGGGTCAGTGCCAGCGTACGTGTCAGGAGTAGGGTACGGCATAAGGTAAGGTGTCGGGCTGGTGGTCGGTTTCTATTCCGGGCTAGGGTTAGGGTAAGGGAACGGCAAGGCTTAGGGCACAGGTGAGGGTACGGAAACGTGGGAGGGTCAGTCTACGTTCTGACGCACGGTTCAGTGCCAGCGTACGGGCCAGGAATAGGGTACGGCGTAAGGTAAGGTGTAGGGCTTGTGGTTGATTTCCGTTCCAGGCTAGGGTTAGGGTTAGGGAACGGCAAGGCTTAGGGCACAGGTGAGGGTACGGAAACGTGGGAGGGTCAGGCTACGTGCTGACGCACGGGTCAGTGCCAGCGTACGGGCCAGTAGTAGGCAACGGCGTAAGATAAGTTGCAGGGCTGGTGGTTGGTTTCCGTTCCAGGCTAGGGTTAGGGTTAGGGAACGGCAAGGCATAGGGCACAGGTGAGGGTACGGAAACGTGGGAGGGTCGGGCTACGTGCTGACGCACGGGTCACTGCCAGCGTACGGGTCAGGAGTAGGGTACGGCGAAGGTAAGGTGTAGGGCTGGTGGTGGGTTTCTATTCCGGGCTAGGGTTAGGGTTAGGGAAAGGCAAGGCTTAGGGCACAGGTGAGGGTACGGAAACGTGGGAGGGTCAGGCTACGTGCTGATGCACGGGTCAGTGCCAGCGTACGGGCCAGGAGTAGGGCTCGGCGTAAGGTAAGGTGTAGGGCTGGTGGTGGGTTTCTATTCCGGGCTAGGGTTAGGGTTAGGGAACGGCAAGGCTTAGGGCACAGGTGAGGGTACGGAAACGTGGGAGGGTCAGGCTACATGCTGACGCACAGTTCAGTGCCAGCGTACGGGCCAGTAATAGGGTACGGCGTAAGGTAAGGTGTAGGGCTGGTGGTGGGTTTCCGTTCCGGGCTAGGGTGAGGGTTAGGGAACGGCAAGGCTTAGGGCACAGGTGAGGGTACGGAAACGTGGGAGGGTCAGGATACGTGCTGACGCACGGGTCAGTGCCAGCGTACGTGTCAGGAGTAGGGTACGGCATAAGGTAAGGTGTCGGGCTGGTGGTCGGTTTCTATTCCGGGCTAGGGTTAGGGTTAGGGAACGGCAAGGCTTAGGGCACAGGTGAGGGTACGGAAACGTGGGAGGGTCAGGATACGTTCTGACGCACGGTTCAGTGCCAGCGTACGGGCCAGGAATAGGGTACGGCGTAAGGTAAGGTGTAGGGCTTGTGGTTGATTTCCGTTCCAGGCTAGGGTTAGGGTTAGGGAACGGCAAGGCTTAGGGCACAGGTGAGGGTACGGAAACGTGGGAGGGTCAGGCTACGTGCTGACGCACGGGTCAGTGCCAGCGTACGGGCCAGTAGTAGGCAACGGCGTAAGATAAGTTGCAGGGCTGGTGGTTGGTTTCCGTTCCAGGCTAGGGTTAGGGTTAGGGAACGGCAAGGCATAGGGCACAGGTGAGGGTACGGAAACGTGGGAGGGTCGGGCTACGTGCTGACGCACGGGTCACTGCCAGCGTACGGGTCAGGAGTAGGGTACGGCGAAGGTAAGGTGTAGGGCTGGTGGTGGGTTTCTATTCCGGGCTAGGGTTAGGGTTAGGGAAAGGCAAGGCTTAGGGCACAGGTGAGGGTACGGAAACGTGGGAGGGTCAGGCTACGTGCTGATGCACGGGTCAGTGCCAGCGTATGGGGCAGGAGTAGGCAACGGCGTAGGATAAAGTGTAGGGCTGGTGGTGGATTTGCGTTCAGGGCTTGGGTTAGTGTTAGGGAACGTCAAGGCTTAGGGCAGAGTTCAGGGTACGGAAACGCGTGAGGGTAAGGCTACGTGCTGATGCACGTGTCAGTGACAGAGTACCGGCCAGGAGTAGGCAACGGCGTAGGGTAAGGTGTAGGGCTGGTGGTGGGTTTCCGTTCCGAGCTAGGGTTAGGGTTAGGGAACGGCAAGTCTTAGGGCACAGGTGAGGGTACGGAAACGTTGGAGGGTCAGGCTACGTGCTGACGCGCGGGTCAGTGCCAGCGTACTGTCCAGGAGAAGGCAACGGCGTAAGGTAAGGTGTAGGGCTGGTGGTTGCTTTCCGTTCCAGGCTAGGGTTAGGGTTAGGGAACGGCAAGGCTTAGGGCACAGGTGAGGGTACGGAAACGTGGAAGGGTCGGGCTACGTGCTGACGCACGTGTCAGTGCCAGCGTACGGGCCAGGAGTAGGGCTCGGCGTAAGGTAAGGTGTAGGGCTGGTGGTGGGTTTCTATTCCGGGCTAGGGTTAGGGTTAGGGAAAGGCAAGGCTTAGGGCACATGTGAGGGTACGGAAACGTGGGAGGGTTAGGCTACGTGCTGAGGCACGGGTCAGTGCCAGCGTATGGGGCAGGAGTAGGCAACGGCGTAGGATAAAGTGTAGGGCTGGTGGTGGATTTGCGTTCTGGGCTAGGGTTAGTGTTAGGGAACGTCAAGGCTTAGGGCAGAGGTCAGGGTACGGAAACGCGTGAGGGTAAGCCTACGTGCTGATGCACGTGTCAGTGACAGAGTACCGGCCAGGAGTAGGCAACGGCGTAGGGTAAGGTGTAGGGCTGGTGGTGGGTTTCCGTTCCGAGCTAGGGTTAGGGTTAGGGAACGGCAAGTCTTAGGGCACAGGTGAGGGTACGGAAACGTTGGAGGGTCAGGCTACGTACTGACGCGCGGGTCAGTGCCAGCGTACTGTCCAGGAGAAGGCAACGGCGTAAGGTAAGGTGTAGGGCTGGTGGTTGCTTTCCGTTCCAGGCTAGGGTTAGGGTTAGGGAACGGCAAGGCTTAGGGCACAGGTGAGGGTACGGAAACGTGGAAGGGTCGGGCTACGTGCTGACGTACGTGTCAGTGCCAGCGTACAGGCCAGGAGTAGGCAACGGCGTAGGATAAAGTGTAGGGCTGGTGGTGGATTTGCGTTCTGTGCTAGGGTTAGGGTTAGGGAACGGCAAGGCTTAGGGCACAGGTCAGGGTACGGAAACTCGGGAGGGTAAGGCTACCTGCTGATGCACGGGTCAGTGCCAGAGGACGGGCCAGGAGTAGGCAACGGCGTAGGGTAAGGTGTAGGGCTGGTGGTGGGTTTCCGTTCCGGGCTAGGGTTAGGGTTAGGAAACGGCAAGGCTTAGGGCACAGGTGAGGGTACTGAAACGTAGGAGGGTCGGGCTACGTGGTGACGCACGGGTCAGTGCCAGCGTACGGGCCAGGAGTAGGCAACGGCGAAAGGTAAGGTGTAGGGCTGGTGGTTGGTTTCCGTTCCAGGCTAGGGTTAGGGTTAGGGAACGGCAAGGCTTAGGGCAAGGTGAAGGTACGGAAACGTGGGAGGGTCAGGCTACGTGCTGACGCACGGTTCAGTGCCAGCGTACGGGCCAGGAATAGGGTACGGCGTAAGGTAAGGTGTAGGGCTGGTGGTGGGTTTCCGTTCCACGCTAGGGTTAGGGTTAGGGAACGGCAAGGCTTAGGGCTCAGGTGAGGGTACAGAAACGTGGGAGGGTCAGCGTACGTGCTGACGCACGGGTCAGTGCCAGCGTACGGGTCAGTCGTACGGTACGGCGTAAGGTAAGGTGTAGGGCTTGTGGTTGATTTCCGTTCCAGGCTAGGGTTAGGGTTAGGGAACGGCAAGGCTTAGGGCACAGGTGAGGGTACGGAAACGTGGGAGGGTCAGGCTACGTGC
Source organism: Mesoplodon bidens (assembly GCF_964165515.1). Lineage (NCBI taxonomy): Eukaryota > Metazoa > Chordata > Mammalia > Artiodactyla > Ziphiidae > Mesoplodon > Mesoplodon bidens. The sequence continues at coordinate 57,069,115 of NC_138179.1, forward strand.
TGACGCACGGGTCAGTGCCAGCGTATGGGCCAGGTGTAGGCAACGGCGTAGTATAAAGTGTAGGGATGGTGGTGGATTTGCGTTCTGGGCTAGGGTTAGGGTTAGGGAACGGCAAGGCTTAGGGCACAGGTCAGGGTACGGAAACTCGGGAGGGTAAGGGTACGTGCTGACGCACGGGTCAGTGCCAGCGTACGGGTCAGGAGCAGGGTACGGCGTAAGGTAAGGTATAGGGTTGGTGGTGGGTTTCTATTCCGGGCTACGGTTAGGGTTAGGGAACGGCAAGGCTTAGGGCACAGGTCAGGGTACGGAAATTCGGGAGGGTAAGGCTACCTGCTGATGAACGGGTCAGTGCCAGAGTACGGGCCAGGAGTAGGCAACGGCGTAGGGTAATGTGTAGGGCTGGTCGTGGGTTTCCGTTCCGGGCTAGGGTTAGGGTTAGGGAACGGCAAGGCTTAGGGCACAGGTGAGGGTACTGAAACGTGGGAGGGTCAGGCTACGTGCTGACGCACGTGTCAGTGCCAGCGTACGGGCCAGGAGTAGGGCTCGGCGTAAGGTAAGGTGTAGGGCTGGTGGTGGGTTTCTATTCCGGGCTAGGGTTAGGGTTAGGGAACGGCAAGGCTTAGGGCACAGGTGAGGGTACGGAAACGTGGGAGGGTCAGGCTACGTGCTGACGCACAGTTCAGTGCCAGCGTACGGGCCAGTAATAGGGTACGGTGTAAGGTAAGGTGTAGGGCTGGTGGTGGGTTTCCGTTCCGGGCTAGGGTGAGGGTTAGGGAACGGCAAGGCTTAGGGCACAGGTGAGGGTACGGAAACGTGGGAGGGTCAGGATACGTGCTGACGCACGGGTCAGTGCCAGCGTACGTGTCAGGAGTAGGGTACGGCGTAAGGTAAGGTGTCGGGCTGGTGGTCGGTTTCTATTCCGGGCTAGGGTTAGGGTTAGGGAACGGCAAGGCTTAGGGCACAGGTGAGGGTACGGAAACGTGGGAGGGTCAGTCTACGTTCTGACGCACGGTTCAGTGCCAGCGTACGGGCCTGGAATAGGGTACGGCGTAAGGTAAGGTGTAGGGCTTGTGGTTGATTTCCGTTCCAGGCTAGGGTTAGGGTTAGGGAACGGCAAGGCTTAGGGCACAGGTGAGGGTACGGAAACGTGGGAGGGTCAGGCTAAGTGCTGACGCACGGGTCAGTGCCAGCGTACGGGCCAGTAGTAGGCAACGGCGTAAGATAAGTTGCAGGGCTGGTGGTTGGTTTCCGTTCCAGGCTAGGGTTAGGGTTAGGGAACGGCAAGGCATAGGGCACAGGTGAGGGTACGGAAACGTGGGAGGGTCGGGCTACGTGCTGACGCACGGGTCACTGCCAGCGTACGGGTCAGGAGTAGGGTACGGCGAAGGTAAGGTGTAGGGCTGGTGGTGGGTTTCTATTCCGGGCTAGGGTTAGGGTTAGGGAAAGGCAAGGCTTAGGGCACAGGTGAGGGTACGGAAACGTGGGAGGGTCAGGCTACGTGCTGATGCACGGGTCAGTGCCAGCGTATGGGGCAGGAGTAGGCAACGGCGTAGGATAAAGTGTAGGGCTGGTGGTGGATTTGCGTTCTGGGCTTGGGTTAGTGTTAGGGAACGTCAAGGCTTAGGGCAGAGTTCAGGGTACGGAAACGCGTGAGGGTAAGGCTACGTGCTGATGCACGTGTCAGTGACAGAGTACCGGCCAGGAGTAGGCAACGGCGTAGGGTAAGGTGTAGGGCTGGTGGTGGGTTTCCGTTCCGAGCTAGGGTTAGGGTTAGGGAACGGAAAGTCTTAGGGCACAGGTGAGGGTACGGAAACGTTGGAGGGTCAGGCTACGTGCTGACGCGCGGGTCAGTGCCAGCGTACTGTCCAGGAGAAGGCAACGGCGTAAGGTAAGGTGTAGGGCTGGTGGTTGCTTTCCGTTCCAGGCTAGGGTTAGGGTTAGGGAACGGCAAGGCTTAGGGCACAGGTGAGGCTACGGAAACGTGGAAGGGTCGGGCTACGTGCTGACGTACGTGTCAGTGCCAGCGTACGGGCCAGGAGTAGGCAACGACGTAGAATAAAGTGTAGGGCTGGTGGTGGATTTGCGTTCTGTGCTAGGGTTAGGGTTAGGGAACGGCAAGGCTTAGGGCACAGGTGAGGGTACTGAAACCTAGGAGGGTCGGGCTACGTGGTGACGCACGGGTCAGTGCCAGCGTACGGGCCAGGAGTAGGCAACGGCGAAAGGTAAGGTGTAGGGCTGGTGGTTGGTTTCCGTTCCAGGCTAGGGTTAGGGTTAGGGAACGGCAAGGCTTAGGGCAAGGTGAAGGTACGGAAACGTGGGAGGGTCAGGCTACGTGCTGACGCACGGTTCAGTGCCAGCGTACGGGCCAGGAATAGGGTACGGCGTAAGGTAAGGTGTAGGGCTGGTGGTGGGTTTCCGTTCCACGCTAGGGTTAGGGTTAGGGAACGGCAAGGCTTAGGGCTCAGGTGAGGGTACAGAAACGTGGGAGGGTCAGCCTACGTGCTGACGCACGGGTCAGTGCCAGCGTACGGGTCAGTCGTACGGTACGGCGTAAGGTAAGGTGTAGGGCTTGTGGTTGATTTCCGTTCCAGGCTAGGGTTAGGGTTAGGGAACGGCAAGGCTTAGGGCACAGGTGAGGGTACGGAAACGTGGGAGGGTCAGGCTACGTGCTGACGCACGGGTCAGTGCCAGCGTATGGGCCAGGTGTAGGCAACGGCGTAGTATAAAGTGTAGGGATGGTGGTGGATTTGCGTTCTGGGCTAGGGTTAGGGTTAGGGAACGGCAAGGCTTAGGGCACAGGTCAGGGTACGGAAACTCGGGAGGGTAAGGGTACGTGCTGACGCACGGGTCAGTGCCAGCGTACGGGTCAGGAGCAGGGTACGGCGTAAGGTAAGGTATAGGGTTGGTGGTGGGTTTCTATTCCGGGCTACGGTTAGGGTTAGGGAACGGCAAGGCTTAGGGCACAGGTCAGGGTACGGAAATTCGGGAGGGTAAGGCTACCTGCTGATGAACGGGTCAGTGCCAGAGTACGGGCCAGGAGTAGGCAACGGCGTAGGGTAATGTGTAGGGCTGGTCGTGGGTTTCCGTTCCGGGCTAGGGTTAGGGTTAGGGAACGGCAAGGCTTAGGGCACAGGTGAGGGTACTGAAACGTGGGAGGGTCAGGCTACGTGCTGACGCACGTGTCAGTGCCAGCGTACGGGCCAGGAGTAGGGCTCGGCGTAAGGTAAGGTGTAGGGCTGGTGGTGGGTTTCTATTCCGGGCTAGGGTTAGGGTTAGGGAACGGCAAGTCTTAGGGCACAGGTGAGGGTACGGAAACGTGGGAGGGTCAGGCTACGTTCTGACGCACAGTTCAGTGCCAGCGTACGGGCCAGTAATAGGGTACGGCGTAAGGTAAGGTGTAGGGCTGGTGGTGGGTTTCCGTTCCGGGCTAGGGTGAGGGTTAGGGAACGGCAAGGCTTAGGGCACAGGTGAGGGTACGGAAACGTGGGAGGGTCAGGATACGTGCTGACGCACGGGTCAGTGCCAGCGTACGTGTCAGGAGTAGGGTACGGCGTAAGGTAAGGTGTCGGGCTGGTGGTCGGTTTCTATTCCAGGCTAGGGTTAGGGTTAGGGAACGGCAAGGCTTAGGGCACAGGTGAGGGTACGGAAACGTGGGAGGGTCAGTCTACGTTCTGACGCACGGTTCAGTGCCAGCGTACGGGCCAGGAATAGGGTACGGCGTAAGGTAAGGTGTAGGGCTTGTGGTTGATTTCCGTTCCAGGCTAGGGTTAGGGTTAGGGAACGGCAAGGCTTAGGGCACAGGTGAGGGTACGGAAACGTGGGAGGGTCAGGCTACGTGCTGACGCACGGGTCAGTGCCAGCGTACGGGCCAGTAGTAGGCAACGGCGTAAGATAAGTTGCAGGGCTGGTGGTTGGTTTCCGTTCCAGGCTAGGGTTAGGGTTAGGGAACGGCAAGGCATAGGGCACAGGTGAGGGTACGGAAACGTGGGAGGGTCGGGCTACGTGCTGACGCACGGGTCAGTGCCAGCGTACGGGTCAGGAGTAGGGTACGGCGAAGGTAAGGTGTAGGGCTGGTGGTGGGTTTCTATTCCGGGCTAGGGTTAGGGTTAGGGAAAGGCAAGGCTTAGGGCACAGGTGAGGGTACGGAAACGTGGGAGGGTCAGGCTACGTGCGGATGCACGGGTCAGTGCCAGCGTATGGGGCAGGAGTAGGCAACGGCGTAGGATAAAGTGTAGGGCTGGTGGTGGATTTGCGTTCTGGGCTTGGGTTAGTGTTAGGGAACGTCAAGGCTTAGGGCAGAGTTCAGGGTACGGAAACGCGTGAGGGTAAGGCTACGTGCTGATGCACGTGTCAGTGACAGAGTACCGGCCAGGAGTAGGCAACGGCGTAGGGTAAGGTGTAGGGCTGGTGGTGGGTTTCCGTTCCGAGCTAGGGATAGTGTTAGGGAACGGCAAGTCTTAGGGCACAGGTGAGGGTACGGAAACGTTGGAGGGTCAGGCTACGTGCTGACGCGCGGGTCAGTGCCAGCGTACTGTCCAGGAGAAGGCAACGGCGTAAGGTAAGGTGTAGGGCTGGTGGTTGCTTTCCGTTCCAGGCTAGGGTTAGGGTTAGGGAACGGCAAGGCTTAGGGCACAGGTGAGGGTACGGAAACGTGGAAGGGTCGGGCTACGTGCTGACGTACGTGTCAGTGCCAGCGTACGGGCCAGGAGTAGGCAACGGCGTAGGATAAAGTGTAGGGCTGGTGGTGGATTTGCGTTCTGTGCTAGGGTTAGGGTTAGGGAATGGCAAGGCTTAGGGCACAGGTCAGGGTACGGAAACTCGGGAGGGTAAGGCTACCTGCTGATGAACGGGTCAGTGCCAGAGTACGGGCCAGGAGTAGGCAACGGCGTAGAGTAAGGTGTAGGGCTGGTGGTGGGTTTCCGTTCCGGGCTAGGGTTAGGGTTAGGAAACGGCAAGGCTTAGGGCACAGGTGAGGGTACTGAAACGTAGGAGGGTCGGGCTACGTGGTGACGCACGGGTCAGTGCCAGCGTACGGGCCAGGAGTAGGCAACGGCGAAAGGTAAGGTGTAGGGCTGGTGGTTGGTTTCCGTTCCAGGCTAGGGTTAGGGTTAGGGAACGGCAAGGCTTAGGGCAAGGTGAAGGTACGGAAACGTGGGAGGGTCAGGCTACGTGCTGACGCACGGTTCAGTGCCAGCGTACGGGCCAGGAATAGGGTACGGAGTAAGGTAAGGTGTAGGGCTGGTGGTGTGTTTCCGTTCCACGCTAGGGTTAGGGTTAGGGAACGGCAAGGCTTAGGGCTCAGGTGAGGGTACAGAAACGTGGGAGGGTCAGCCTACGTGCTGACGCACGGGTCAGTGCCAGCGTACGGGTCAGTCGTACGGTACGGCGTAAGGTAAGGTGTAGGGCTTGTGGTTGATTTCCGTTCCAGGCTAGGGTTAGGGTTAGGGAACGGCAAGGCTTAGGGCACAGGTGAGGGTACGGAAACGTGGGAGGGTCAGGCTACGTGCTGACGCACGGGTCAGTGCCAGCGTATGGGCCAGGTGTAGGCAACGGCGTAGTATAAAGTGTAGGGATGGTGGTGGATTTGCGTTCTGGGCTAGGGTTAGGGTTAGGGAACGGCAAGGCTTAGGGCACAGGTCAGGGTACGGAAACTCGGGAGGGTAAGGGTACGTGCTGACGCACGGGTCAGTGCCAGCGTACGGGTCAGGAGCAGGGTACGGCGTAAGGTAAGGTATAGGGTTGGTGGTGGGTTTCTATTCCGGGCTACGGTTAGGGTTAGGGAACGGCAAGGCTTAGGGCACAGGTCAGGGTACGGAAATTCGGGAGGGTAAGGCTACCTGCTGATGAACGGGTCAGTGCCAGAGTACGGGCCAGGAGTAGGCAACGGCGTAGGGTAATGTGTAGGGCTGGTCGTGGGTTTCCGTTCCGGGCTAGGGTTAGGGTTAGGGAACGGCAAGGCTTAGGGCACAGGTGAGGGTACTGAAACGTGGGAGGGTCAGGCTACGTGCTGACGCACGTGTCAGTGCCAGCGTACGGGCCAGGAGTAGGGCTCGGCGTAAGGTAAGGTGTAGGGCTGGTGGTGGGTTTCTATTCCGGGCTAGGGTTAGGGTTAGGGAACGGCAAGGCTTAGGGCACAGGTGAGGGTACGGAAACGTGGGAGGGTCAGGCTACGTGCTGACGCACAGTTCAGTGCCAGCGTACGGGCCAGTAATAGGGTACGGCGTAAGGTAAGGTGTAGGGCTGGTGGTGGGTTTCCGTTCCGGGCTAGGGTGAGGGTTAGGGAACGGCAAGGCTTAGGGCACAGGTGAGGGTACGGAAACGTGGGAGGGTCAGGATACGTGCTGACGCACGGGTCAGTGCCAGCGTACGTGTCAGGAGTAGGGTACGGCGTAAGGTAAGGTGTCGGGCTGGTGGTCGGTTTCTATTCTGGGCTAGGGTTAGGGTTAGGGAACGGCAAGGCTTAGGGCACAGGTGAGGGTACGGAAACGTGGGAGGGTCAGTCTACGTTCTGACGCACGGTTCAGTGCCAGCGTACGGGCCAGGAATAGGGTACGGCGTAAGGTAAGGTGTAGGGCTTGTGGTTGATTTCCGTTCCAGGCTAGGGTTAGGGTTAGGGAACGGCAAGGCTTAGGGCACAGGTGAGGGTACGGAAACGTGGGAGGGTCAGGCTACGTGCTGACGCACGGGTCAGTGCCAGCGTACGGGCCAGTAGTAGGCAACGGCGTAAGATAAGTTGCAGGGCTGGTGGTTGGTTTCCGTTCCAGGCTAGGGTTAGGGTTAGGGAACGGCAAGGCATAGGGCACAGGTGAGGGTACGGAAACGTGGGAGGGTCGGGCTACGTGCTGACGCACGGGTCAGTGCCAGCGTACGGGTCAGGAGTAGGGTACGGCGAAGGTAAGGTGTAGGGCTGGTGGTGGGTTTCTATTCCGGGCTAGGGTTAGGGTTAGGGAAAGGCAAGGCTTAGGGCACAGGTGAGGGTACGGAAACGTGGGAGGGTCAGGCTACGTGCTGATGCACGGGTCAGTGCCAGCATATGGGGCAGGAGTAGGCAACGGCGTAGGATAAAGTGTAGGGCTGGTGGTGGATTTGCGTTCTGGGCTAGGGTTAGTGTTAGGGAACGTCAAGGCTTAGGGCAGAGGTCAGGGTACGGAAACGCGTGAGGGTAAGGCTACGTGCTGATGCACGTGTCAGTGACAGAGTACCGGCCAGGAGTAGGCAACGGCGTAGGGTAAGGTGTAGGGCTGGTGGTGGGTTTCCTTTCCGAGCTAGGGTTAGGGTTAGGGAACGGCAAGTCTTAGGGCACAGGTGAGGGTACGGAAACGTTGGAGGGTCAGGCTACGTGCTGACGCGCTGGTCAGTGCCAGCGTACTGTCCAGGAGAAGGCAACGGCGTAAGGTAAGGTGTAGGGCTGGTGGTTGCTTTCCGTTCCAGGCTAGGGTTAGGGTTAGGGAACGGCAAGGCTTAGGGCACAGGTGAGGGTACGGAAACGTGGAAGGGTCGGGCTACGTGCTGACGTACGTGTCAGTGCCAGCGTACGGGCCAGGAGTAGGCAACGGCGTAGGATAAAGTGTAGGGCTGGTGGTGGATTTGCGTTCTGTGCTAGGGTTAGGGTTAGGGAAAGGCAAGGCTTAGGGCACAGGTCAGGGTACGGAAACTCGGGAGGGTAAGGCTACCTGCTGATGCACGTGTCAGTGCCAGAGTACGGGCCAGGAATAGGCAACGGCGTAGGGTAAGGTGTAGGGCTGGTGGTGGGTTTCCGTTCTGGGCTAGGGTTAGGGTTAGGAAACGGCAAGGCTTAGGGCACAGGTGAGGGTACGGAAACGTAGGAGGGTCGGGCTACGTGGTGACGCACGGGTCAGTGCCAGCGTACGGGCCAGGAGTAGGCAACGGCGAAAGGTAAGGTGTAGGGCTGGTGGTTGGTTTCCGTTCCAGGCTAGGGTTAGGGTTAGGGAACGGCAAGGCTTAGGGCAAGGTGAAGGTACGGAAACGTGGGAGGGTCAGGCTACGTGCTGACGCACGGTTCAGTGCCAGCGTACGGGCCAGGAATAGGGTACGGAGTAAGGTAAGGTGTAGGGCTGGTGGTGGGTTTCCGTTCCACGCTAGGGTTAGGGTTAGGGAACGGCAAGGCTTAGGGCTCAGGTGAGGGTACAGAAACGTGGGAGGGTCAGCCTACGTGCTGACGCACGGGTCAGTGCCAGCGTACGGGTCAGTCGTACGGTACGGCGTAAGGTAAGGTGTAGGGCTTGTGGTTGATTTCCGTTCCAGGCTAGGGTTAGGGTTAGGGAACGGCAAGGCTTAGGGCACAGGTGAGGGTACGGAAACGTGGGAGGGTCAGGCTACGTGCTGACGCACGGGTCAGTGCCAGCGTATGGGCCAGGTGTAGGCAACGGCGTAGTATAAAGTGTAGGGATGGTGGTGGATTTGCGTTCTGGGCTAGGGTTAGGGTTAGGGAACGGCAAGGCTTAGGGCACAGGTCAGGGTACGGAAACTCGGGAGGGTAAGGGTACGTGCTGACGCACGGGTCAGTGCCAGCGTACGGGTCAGGAGCAGGGTACGGCGTAAGGTAAGGTATAGGGTTGGTGGTGGGTTTCTATTCTGGGCTACGGTTAGGGTTAGGGAACGGCAAGGCTTAGGGCACAGGTCAGGGTACGGAAATTCGGGAGGGTAAGGCTACCTGCTGATGAACGGGTCAGTGCCAGAGTACGGGCCAGGAGTAGGCAACGGCGTAGGGTAATGTGTAGGGCTGGTCGTGGGTTTCCGTTCCGGGCTAGGGTTAGGGTTAGGGAACGGCAAGGCTTAGGGCACAGGTGAGGGTACTGAAACGTGGGAGGGTCAGGCTACGTGCTGACGCACGTGTCAGTGCCAGCGTACGGGCCAGGAGTAGGGCTCGGCGTAAGGTAAGGTGTAGGGCTGGTGGTGGGTTTCTATACCGGGCTAGGGTTAGGGTTAGGGAACGGCAAGGCTTAGGGCACAGGTGAGGGTACGGAAACGTGGGAGGGTCAGGCTACGTGCTGACGCACAGTTCAGTGCCAGCGTACGGGCCAGTAATAGGGTACGGCGTAAGGTAAGGTGTAGGGCTGGTGGTGGGTTTCCGTTCCGGGCTAGGGTGAGGGTTTGGGAACGGCAAGGCTTAGGGCACAGGTGAGGGTACGGAAACGTGGGAGGGTCAGGATACGTGCTGACGCACGGGTCAGTGCCAGCGTACGTGTCAGGAGTAGGGTACGGCGTAAGGTAAGGTGTCGGGCTGGTGGTCGGTTTCTATTCTGGGCTAGGGTTAGGGTTAGGGAACGGCAAGGCTTAGGGCACAGGTGAGGGTACGGAAACGTGGGAGGGTCAGTCTACGTTCTGACGCACGGTTCAGTGCCAGCGTACGGGCCAGGAATAGGGTACGGCGTAAGGTAAGGTGTAGGGCTTGTGGTTGATTTCCGTTCCAGGCTAGGGTTAGGGTTAGGGAACGGCAAGGCTTAGGGCACAGGTGAGGGTACGGAAACGTGGGAGGGTCAGGCTACGTGCTGACGCACGGGTCAGTGCCAGCGTACGGGCCAGTAGTAGGCAACGGCGTAAGATAAGGTGCAGGGCTGGTGGTTGGTTTCCGTTCCAGGCTAGGGTTAGGGTTAGGGAACGGCAAGGCATAGGGCACAGGTGAGGGTACGGAAACGTGGGAGGGTCGGGCTACGTGCTGACGCACGGGTCAGTGCCAGCGTACGGGTCAGGAGTAGGGTACGGCGAAGGTAAGGTGTAGGGCTGGTGGTGGGTTTCTATTCCGGGCTAGGGTTAGGGTTAGGGAAAGGCAAGGCTTAGGGCACAGGTGAGGGTACGGAAACGTGGGAGGGTCAGGCTACGTGCTGATGCACGGGTCAGTGCCAGCATATGGGGCAGGAGTAGGCAACGGCGTAGGATAAAGTGTAGGGCTGGTGGTGGATTTGCGTTCTGGGCTAGGGTTAGTGTTAGGGAACGTCAAGGCTTAGGGCAGAGGTCAGGGTACGGAAACGCGTGAGGGTAAGGCTACGTGCTGATGCACGTGTCAGTGACAGAGTACCGGCCAGGAGTAGGCAACGGCGTAGGGTAAGGTGTAGGGCTGGTGGTGGGTTTCCTTTCCGAGCTAGGGTTAGGGTTAGGGAACGGCAAGTCTTAGGGCACAGGTGAGGGTACGGAAACGTTGGAGGGTCAGGCTACGTGCTGACGCGCGGGTCAGTGCCAGCGTACTGTCCAGGAGAAGGCAACGGCGTAAGGTAAGGTGTAGGGCTGGTGGTTGCTTTCCGTTCCAGGCTAGGGTTAGGGTTAGGGAACGGCAAGGCTTAGGGCACAGGTGAGGGTACGGAAACGTGGTAGGGTCGGGCTACGTGCTGACGTACGTGTCAGTGCCAGCGTACGGGCCAGGAGTAGGCAACGGCGTAGGATAAAGTGTAGGGCTGGTGGTGGATTTGCGTTCTGTGCTAGGGTTAGGGTTAGGGAATGGCAAGGCTTAGGGCACAGGTCAGGGTACGGAAATTCGGGAGGGTAAGGCTACCTGCTGATGAACGGGTCAGTGCCAGAGTACGGGCCAGGAGTAGGCAACGGCGTAGGGTAATGTGTAGGGCTGGTCGTGGGTTTCCGTTCCGGGCTAGGTTTAGGGTTAGGGAACGGCAAGGCTTAGGGCACAGGTGAGGGTACTGAAACGTGGGAGGGTCAGGCTACGTGCTGACGCACGTGTCAGTGCCAGCGTACGGGCCAGGAGTAGGGCTCGGCGTAAGGTAAGCTGTAGGGCTGGTGGTGGGTTTCTATTCCGCGCTAGGGTTAGGGTTAGGGAACGGCAAGGCTTAGGGCACAGGTGAGGGTACGGAAACGTGGGAGGGTCAGGCTACGTGCTGACGCACAGTTCAGTGCCAGCGTACGGGCCAGTAATAGGGTACGGCGTAATGTAAGGTGTAGGGCTGGTGGTGGGTTTCCGTTCCGGGCTAGGGTGAGGGTTAGGGAACGGCAAGGCTTAGGGCACAGGTGAGGGTACGGAAACGTGGGAGGGTCAGGATACGTGCTGACGCACGGGTCAGTGCCAGCGTACGTGTCAGGAGTAGGGTACGGCGTAAGGTAAGGTGTCGGGCTGGTGGTCGGTTTCTATTCCGGGCTAGGGTTAGGGTTAGGGAACGGCAAGGCTTAGGGCACAGGTGAGGGTACGGAAACGTGGGAGGGTCAGTCTACGTTCTGACGCACGGTTCAGTGCCAGCGTACGGGCCAGGAATAGGGTACGGCGTAAGGTAAGGTGTAGGGCTTGTGGTTGATTTCCGTTCCAGGCTAGGGTTAGGTTTAGGGAACGGCAAGGCTTAGGGCACAGGTGAGGGTACGGAAACGTGGGAGGGTCAGGCTACGTGCTGACGCACGGGTCAGTGCCAGCGTACGGGCAAGTAGTAGGCAACGGCGTAAGATAAGTTGCAGGGCTGGTGGTTGGTTTCCGTTCCAGGCTAGGGTTAGGGTTAGGGAACGGCAAGGCATAGGGCACAGGTGAGGGTACGGAAACGTGGGAGGGTCGGGCTACGTGCTGACGCACGGGTCAGTGCCAGCGTACGGGTCAGGAGTAGGGTACGGCGAAGGTAAGGTGTAGGGCTGGTGGTGGGTTTCTATTCCGGGCTAGGGTTAGGGTTAGGGAAAGGCAAGGCTTAGGGCACAGGTGATGGTACGGAAACGTGGGAGGGTCAGGCTACGTGCTGATGCACGGGTCAGTGCCAGCGTATGGGGCAGGAGTAGGCAACGGCGTAGGATAAAGTGTAGGGCTGGTGGTGGATTTGCGTTCTGGGCTTGGGTTAGTGTTAGGGAACGTCAAGGCTTAGGGCAGAGTTCAGGGTACGGAAACGCGTGAGGGTAAGGCTACGTGCTGATGCACGTGTCAGTGACAGAGTACCGGCCAGGAGTAGGCAACGGCGTAGGGTAAGGTGTAGGGCTGGTGGTGGGTTTCCGTTCCGAGCTAGGGTTAGGGTTAGGGAACGGCAAGTCTTAGGGCACAGGTGAGGGTACGGAAACGTTGGAGGGTCAGGCTACGTGCTGACGCGCGGGTCAGTGCCAGCGTACTGTCCAGGAGAAGGCAACGGCGTAAGGTAAGGTGTAGGGCTGGTGGTTGCTTTCCGTTCCAGGCTAGGGTTAGGGTTAGGGAACGGCAAGGCTTAGGGCACAGGTGAGGGTACGGAAACGTGGAAGGGTCGGGCTACGTGCTGACGTACGTGTCAGTGCCAGCGTACGGGCCAGGAGTAGGCAACGGCGTAGGATAAAGTGTAGGGCTGGTGGTGGATTTGCGTTCTGTGCTAGGGTTAGGGTTAGGGAACGGCAAGGCTTAGGGCACAGGTCAGGGTACGGAAACTCGGGAGGGTAAGGCTACCTGCTGATGCACTGGTCAGTGCCAGAGTACGGGCCAGGAGTAGGCAACGGCGTAGGGTAAGGTGTAGGGCTGGTGGTGGGTTTCCGTTCCGGGCTAGGGTTAGGGTTAGGAAACGGCAAGGCTTAGGGCACAGGTGAGGGTACTGAAACGTAGGAGGGTCGGGCTACGTGGTGACGCACGGGTCAGTGCCAGCGTACGGGCCAGGAGTAGGCAACGGCGAAAGGTAAGGTGTAGGGCTGGTGGTTGGTTTCCGTTCCAGGCTAGGGTTAGGGTTAGGGAACGGCAAGGCTTAGGGCAAGGTGAAGGTACGGAAACGTGGGAGGGTCAGGCTACGTGCTGACGCACGGTTCAGTGCCAGCGTACGGCCCAGGAATAGGGTACGGAGTAAGGTAAGGTGTAGGGCTGGTGGTGGGTTTCCGTTCCACGCTAGGGTTAGGGTTAGGGAACGGCAAGGCTTAGGGCTCAGGTGATGGTACAGAAACGTGGGAGGGTCAGCCTACGTGCTGACGCACGGGTCAGTGCCAGCGTACGGGTCAGTCGTACGGTACGGCGTAAGGTAAGGTGTAGGGCTTGTGGTTGATTTCCGTTCCAGGCTAGGGTTAGGGTTAGGGAACGGCAAGGCTTAGGGCACAGGTGAGGGTACGGAAACGTGGGAGGGTCAGGCTACGTGCTGACGCACGGGTCAGTGCCAGCGTATGGGCCAGGTGTAGGCAACGGCGTAGTATAAAGTGTAGGGATGGTAGTGGATTTGCGTTCTGGGCTAGGGTTAGGGTTAGGGAACGGCAAGGCTTAGGGCACAGGTCAGGGTACGGAAACTCGGGAGGGTAAGGGTACGTGCTGACGCACGGGTCAGTGCCAGCGTACGGGTCAGGAGCAGGGTACGGCGTAAGGTAAGGTATAGGGTTGGTGGTGGGTTTCTATTCCGGGCTACGGTTAGGGTTAGGGAACGGCAAGGCTTAGGGCACAGGTCAGGGTACGGAAATTCGGGAGGGTAAGGCTACCTGCTGATGAACGGGTCAGTGCCAGAGTACGGGCCAGGAGTAGGTAACGGCGTAGGGTAATGTGTAGGGCTGGTCGTGGGTTTCCGTTCCGGGCTAGGGTTAGGGTTAGGGAACGGCAAGGCTTAGGGCACAGGTGAGGGTACTGAAACGTGGGAGGGTCAGGCTACGTGCTGACGCACGTGTCAGTGCCAGCGTACGGGCCAGGAGTAGGGCTCGGCGTAAGGTAAGGTGTAGGGCTGGTGGTGGGTTTCTATTCCGGGCTAGGGTTAGGGTTAGGGAACGGCAAGGCTTAGGGCACAGGTGAGGGTACGGAAACGTGGGAGGGACAGGCTACGTGCTGACGCACAGTTCAGTGCCAGCGTACGGGCCAGTAATAGGGTACGGCGTAAGGTAAGGTGTAGGGCTGGTGGTGTGTTTCCGTTCCGGGCTAGGGTGAGGGTTAGGGAACGGCAAGGCTTAGGGCACAGGTGAGGGTACGGAAACGTGGGAGGGTCAGGATACGTGCTGACGCACGTGTCAGTGCCAGCGTACGGGCCAGGAGTAGGGTACGGCGTAAGGTAAGGTGTCGGGCTGGTGGTCGGTTTCTATTCCGGGCTAGGGTTAGGGTTAGGGAACGGCAAGGCTTAGGGCACAGGTGAGGGTACGGAAACGTGGGAGGGTCAGTCTACGTTCTGACGCACGGTTCAGTGCCAGCGTACGGGCCAGGAATAGGGTACGGCGTAAGGTAAGGTGTAGGGCTTGTGGTTGATTTCCGTTCCAGGCTAGGGTTAGGGTTAGGGAACGGCAAGGCTTAGGGCACAGGTGAGGGTACGGAAACGTGGGAGGGTCAGGCTACGTGCTGACGCACGGGTCAGTGCCAGCGTACGGGCCAGTAATAGGCAACGGCGTAAGATAAGTTGCAGGGCTGGTGGTTGGTTTCCGTTCCAGGCTAGGGTTAGGGTTAGGGATCGGCAAGGCATAGGGCACAGGTGAGGGTACGGAAACGTGGGAGGGTCGGGCTACGTGCTGACGCACGGGTCAGTGCCAGCGTACGGGTCAGGAGTAGGATACGGCGAAGGTAAGGTGTAGGGCTGGTGGTGGGTTTCTATTCCGGGCTAGGGTTAGGGTTAGGGAAAGGCAAGGCTTAGGGCACAGGTGAGGGTACGGAAACGTGGGAGCGTCAGGCTACGTGCTGATGCACGGGTCAGTGCCAGCATATGGGGCAGGAGTAGGCAACGGCGTAGGATAAAGTGTAGGGCTGGTGGTGGATTTGCGTTCTGGGCTAGGGTTAGTGTTAGGGAACGTCAAGGCTTAGGGCAGAGGTAAGGGTACGGAAACGCGTGAGGGTAAGGCTACGTGCTGATGCACGTGTCAGTGACAGAGTACCGGCCAGGAGTAGGCAACGGCGTAGGGTAAGGTGTAGGGCTGGTGGTGGGTTTCCGTTCCGAGCTAGGGTTAGGGTTAGGGAACGGCAAGTCTTAGGGCACAGGTGAGGGTACGGAAACGTTGGAGGGTCAGGCTACGTGCTGACGCGCGGGTCAGTGCCAGCGTACTGTCCAGGAGAAGGCAACGGCGTAAGGTAAGGTGTAGGGCTGGTGGTTGCTTTCAGTTCCAGGCTAGGGTTAGGGTTAGGGAACGGCAAGGCTTAGGGCACAGGTGAGGGTACGGAAACGTGGAAGGGTCGGGCTACGTGCTGACGCACGTGTCAGTGCCAGCGTACGGGCCAGTAGTAGGGCTCGGCGTAAGGTAAGGTGTAGGGCTGGTGGTGGGTTTCTATTCCGGGCTAGGGTTAGGGTTAGGGAAAGGCAAGGCTTAGGGCACAGGTGAGGGTACGGAAACGTGGGAGGGTCAGGCTACGTGCTGATGCACGGGTCAGTGCCAGCGTATGGGGCAGGAGTAGGCAACGGCGTAGGATAAAGTGTAGGGCTGGTGGTGGATTTGCGTTCTGGGCTAGGGTTAGTGTTAGGGAACGTCAAGTCTTAGGGCAGAGGTCAGGGTACGGAAACGCGTGAGGGTAAGGCTACGTGCTGATGCACGTGTCAGTGACAGAGTACCGGCCAGGAGTAGGCAACGGCGTAGGGTAAGGTGTAGGGCTGGTGGTGGGTTTCCGTTCCGAGCTAGGGTTAGGGTTAGGGAACGGCAAGTCTTAGGGCACAGGTGAGGGTACGGAAACGTTGGAGGGTCAGGCTACGTGCTGACGCGCCGGTCAGTGCCAGCGTACTGTCCAGGAGAAGGCAACGGCGTAAGGTAAGGTGTAGGGCTGGTGGTTGCTTTCCGTTCCAGGCTAGGGTTAGGGTTAGGGAACGGCAAGGCTTAGGGCACAGGTGAGGCTACGGAAACGTGGAAGGGTCGGGCTACGTGCTGACGCACGTGTCAGTGCCAGCGTACGGGCCAGGAGTAGGGCTCGGCGTAAGGTAAGGTGTAGGGCTGGTGGTGGGTTTCTATTCCGGGCTAGGGTTAGGGTTAGGGAACGGCAAGGCTTAGGGCACAGGTGAGGGTACGGAAACGTGGGAGGGTCAGGCTACGTGCTGACGCACAGTTCAGTGCCAGCGTACGGGCCAGTAATAGGGTACGGCGTAAGGTAAGGTGTAGGGCTGGTGGTGGGTTTACGTTCCGGGCTAGGGTGAGGGTTAGGGAACGGCAAGGCTTAGGGCACAGGTGAGGGTACGGAAACGTGGGAGGGTCAGGATACGTGCTGACTCACGGGTCAGTGCCAGCGTACGTGTCAGGAGTAGGGTACGGCGTAAGGTAAGGTGTCGGGCTGGTGGTCGGTTTCTATTCCGGGCTAGGGTTAGGGTTAGGGAACGGCAAGGCTTAGGGCACAGGTGAGGGTACGGAAACGTGGGAGGGTCAGTCTACGTTCTGACGCACGGTTCAGTGCCAGCGTACGGGCCAGGAATAGGGTACGGCGTCAGGTAAGGTGTAGGGCTTGTGGTTGATTTCCGTTCCAGGCTAGGGTTAGGGTTAGGGAACGGCAAGGCTTAGGGCACAGGTGAGGGTACGGAAACGTGGGAGGGTCAGGCTACGTGCTGACGCACGGGTCAGTGCCAGCGTACGGGCCAGTAGTAGGCAACGGCATAAGATAAGGTGCAGGGCTGGTGGTTGGTTTCCGTTCCAGGCTAGGGTTAGGGTTAGGGAACGGCAAGGCATAGGGCACAGGTGAGGGTACGGAAACGTGGGAGGGTCGGGCTACGTGCTGACGCACGGGTCAGTGCCAGCGTACGGGTCAGGAGTAGGGTACGGCGAAGGTAAGGTGTAGGGCTGGTGGTGGGTTTCTATTCCGGGCTAGGGTTAGGGTTAGGGAAAGGCAAGGCTTAGGGCACAGGTGAGGGTACGGAAACGTGGGAGGGTCAGGCTACGTGCTGATGCACGGGTCAGTGCCAGCGTATGGGGCAGGAGTAGGCAACGGCGTAGGATAAAGTGTAGGGCTGGTGGTGGATTTGCGTTCTGGGCTAGGGTTAGTGTTAGGGAACGTCAAGGCTTAGGGCAGAGGTCAGGGTACGGAAACGCGTGAGGGTAAGGCTACGTGCTGATGCACGTGTCAGTGACAGTGTACCAGCCAGGAGTAGGCAACGGCGTAGGGTAAGGTGTAGGGCTGGTGGTGGGTTTCCGTTCCGAGCTAGGGTTAGGGTTAGGGAACGGCAAGTCTTAGGGCACAGGTGAGGGTACGGAAACGTTGGAGGGTCAGGCTACGTGCTGACGCGCGGGTCAGTGCCAGCGTACTGTCCAGGAGAAGGCAACGGCGTAAGGTAAGGTGTAGGGCTGGTGGTTGCTTTCCGTTCCAGGCTAGGGTTAGGGTTAGGGAACGGCAAGGCTTAGGGCACAGGTGAGGGTACGGAAACGTGGAAGGGTCGGGCTACGTGCTGACGTATGTGTCAGTGCCAGCGTACGGGCCAGGAGTAGGCAACGGCGTAGGATAAAGTGTAGGGCTGGTGGTGGATTTGCGTTCTGTGCTAGGGTTAGGGTTAGGGAACGGCAAGGCTTAGGGCACAGGTCAGGGTACGGAAACTCGGGAGGGTAAGGCTACCTGCTGATGCACGGGTCAGTGCCAGAGTACGGGCCATGAGTAGGCAACGGCGTAGGGTAAGGTGTAGGGCTGGTGGTGGGTTTCCGTTCCGGGCTAGGGTTAGGGTTAGGAAACGGCAAGGCTTAGGGCACAGGTGAGGGTACTGAAACGTAGGAGGGTCGGGCTACGTGGTGACGCACGGGTCAGTGCCAGCGTACGGGCCAGGAGTAGGCAACGGCGAAAGGTAAGGTGTAGGGCTGGTGGTTGGTTTCCGTTCCAGGCTAGGGTTAGGGTTAGGGAACGGCAAGGCTTAGGGCAAGGTGAAGGTACGGAAACGTGGGAGGGTCAGGCTACGTGCTAACGCACGGTTCAGTGCCAGAGTACGGGCCAGGAATAGGGTACGGCGTAAGGTAAGGTGTAGGGCTGGTGGTGGGTTTCCGTTCCACGCTAGGGTTAGGGTTAGGGAACGGCAAGGCTTAGGGCTCAGGTGAGGGTACAGAAACGTGGGAGGGTCAGCCTACGTGCTGACGCATGGGTCAGTGCCAGCGTACGGGTCAGTCGTACGGTACGGCGTAAGGTAAGGTGTAGGGCTTGTGGTTGATTTCCGTTCCAGGCTAGGGTTAGGGTTAGGGAACGGCAAGGCTTAGGGCACAGGTGAGGGTACGGAAACGTGGGAGGGTCAGGCTACGTGCTGATGCACGGGTCAGTGCCAGCGTATGGGCCAGGTGTAGGCAACGGCGTAGTATAAAGTGTAGGGATGGTGGTGGATTTGCGTTCTGGGCTAGGGTTAGGGTTAGGGAACGGCAAGGCTTAGGGCACAGGTCAGGGTACGGAAACTCGGGAGGGTAAGGGTACGTGCTGATGCACGGGTCAGTTCTAGAGTACGGGCGAGGAGTAGGCAACGGCGTAGGGTAAGGTGTAGGGCTGGTGGTGGGTTTCCGTTCCGGGTTAGGGTTAGGGTTAGGGAACGGCAAGGCTTAGGGCACAGGTGAGGGTACGGAAAAGTGGGAGGGTCAGGCTACGTGCTGACGCACGGGTCAGTGCCAGCGTACGGGTCAGGAGTAGGGTACGGCGTAAGGTAAGGTGTAGTGTTGGTGGTGTGTTTCTATTCCGGGCTAGGGATAGGGTTAGGGAACTGCAAGGCGTAGGGAACAGGTGAGGGTACAGAAACGTGGGAGGTTCAGGCTACGTGCTGACGCACGGGTCAGTGCCAGCGTACGGGCCAGGAGTAGGCAACGGCGTAGGATAAAGTGTAGGGTTGGTAGTGGGTTTCTATTCTGGGCTAGGGTTAGGGTTAGGGAACGGCAAGGCATAGGGCACAGGTGAGGGTACGGAAACGTGGGAGAGTCAGGCTACGTGCTGACGCATGGTTCATTGCCAGCGTACGGGCCAGGAATAGGGTACGGCGTAAGGTAAGGTGTAGGGCTGGTGGTGGGTTTCCGTTCCGGGCTAGGGTTAGGGTTAGGGAACAGCAAGGCTTAGGGCACAGGTGAGGGTACAGAAACGTGGGAGGGTCAGGCTACGTGCTGACGCACGGGTCAGTGCCAGCGTACGGGTCAGGAGTAGGGTACGGCGTAAGGTAAGGTGTAGGGCTTGTGGTTGATTTCCGTTCCAGGCTAGGGTTAGGGTTAGGGAACGGCAAGCCTTAGGGCACAGGTGAGGGTACAGAAACGTGGGAGGGTCGGGCTACGTGCTGACGCACGGGTCAGTGCCAGCGTACGGGCCAGGAGTAGGCAACGGCGTAGTATAAAGTGTAGGGATGGTGGTGGATTTGCGTTCTGGGCTAGGGTTAGGGTTAGGGAACGGCAAGGCTTAGGGCACAGGTCAGGGTACGGAAACTCGGGAGGGTAAGGGTACGTGCTGATGCCTGGGTCAGTGCTAGAGTACGGGCCAGGAGTAGGCAACGGCGTAGGGTAAGGTGTAGGGCTGGTGGTGGATTTCCGTTCCGGGCTAGGGTTAGGGTTAGGGAACGGCAAGGCTTAGGGCACAGGTGAGGGTACGGAAACGTGGGAGGGTCAGGCTACGTGCTGACGCACGGGTCAGTGCCAGCGTACGGGTCAGGAGTAGGGTACGGCGTAAGGTAAGGTGTAGGGCTGGTGGTGTGTTTCTATTCCGGGCTAGGGTTAGGGTTACGGAACGGCAAGGCGTAGGGCTCAGGTGAGGGTACGGAAACGTGGGAGGGTTACGCTACGTGCTGACGCACGGGTCAGTGCCAGCGTACGGGTCAGGAGTAGGGTACGGCGTAAGGTAAGGTGTAGGGCTGGTGGTGGGTTTCCGTTCCGGGTTAGGGTTAGGGTTAGGGAACGGCAAGGCTTAGGGCACAAGTGAGGTTACGGAAACGTGGGAGGGTCAGGCTACGTGCTGACGCACGGGTCAGTGCCAGCGTACGGGTCAGGAGTAGGGTACGGCGTAAGGTAAGGTGTAGGGCTGGTGGTGGGTTTCTATTCCGGGCTAGGGTTAGTGTTAGGGAACGGCAAGGCATAGGGCACAGGTGAGGGTACGGAAACGTGGGAGGGTCAGGCTACGTGCTGACGCATGGTTCAGTGCCAGCGTACGGGCCAGGAATAGGGTACGGCGGAAGGTAAGGTGTAGGGCTGGTGGTGGGTTTCCGTTCCGGGCTAGGGTTAGGGTTAGGGAACGGCAAGGCTTAGGGCACACCTGAGGGTACGGAAACGTGGGAGGGTCGGGCCACGTGCTGACGTACGTGTCAGTGCCAGCGTACGGGCCAGGAGTAGGCAACGGCGTAGGATAAAGTGTAGGGCTGCTGGTGGATTTGCGTTCCGGGCTAGGGTTAAGGTTAGGGAACGGAAAGGCTTAGGGCACAGGTGAGGGTACGGAAACGTGGGAGGGTCAGGCTACGTGCTGACGCACGGTTCAGTGCCATCGTACGGGTCAGGAGCAGGGTACGGCGTAAGGTAAGGTATAGGGTTGGTGGTGGGTTTCTATTCTGGGCTACGGTTAGGGTTAGGGAACGGCAAGGCTTAGGGCACAGGTCAGGGTACGGAAATTCGGGAGGGTAAGGCTACCTGCTGATAAACGGGTCAGTGCCAGAGTACAGGCCAGGAGTAGGCAACGGCGTAGGGTAATGTGTAGGGCTGGTCGTGGGTTTCCGTTCCGGGCTAGTGTTAGGGTTAGGGAACGGCAAGGCTTAGGGCACAGGTGAGGGTACTGAAACGTGGGAGGGTCAGGCTACGTGCTGACGCACGTGTCAGTGCCAGCGTACGGGCTAGGAGTAGGGCTCGGCGTAAGGTAATGTGTAGGGCTGGTGGTGGGTTTCTATTCCGGGCTAGGGTTAGGGTTAGGGAACGGCAAGGCTTAGGGCACAGGTGAGGGTACGGAAAAGTGGGAGGGTCAGGCTACGTGCTGACGCACAGTTCAGTGCCAGCGTACGGGCCAGTAATAGGGTACGGCGTAAGGTAAGGTGTAGGGCTGGTGGTGGGTTTCCGTTCCCGGCTAGGGTGAGGGTTAGGGAACGGCAAGGCTTAGGGCACAGGTGAGGGTACGGAAACGTGGGAGGGTCAGGATACGTGCTGACGCACGTGTCAGTGCCAGCGTACGGGCCAGGAGTAGGGTACGGCGTAAGGTAAGGTGTCGGGCTGGTGGTCGGTTTCTATTCCGGGCTAGGGTTAGGGTTAGGGAACGGCAAGGCTTAGGGCACAGGTGAGGGTACGGAAACGTTGGAGGGTCAGGCTACGAGCTGACGCGCGGGTCAGTGCCAGCGTACTGTCCAGGAGAAGGCAACCGCGTAAGGTAAGGTGTAGGGCTGGTGGTTGCTTTCCGTTCCAGGCTAGGGTTAGGGTTAGGGAACGGCAAGGCTTAGGGCACAGGTGAGGGTACGGAAACGTGGAAGGGTCGGGCTACGTGCTGACGCACGTGTCAGTGCCAGCGTACGGGCCAGGAGTAGGGCTCGGCGTAAGGTAAGGTGTAGGGCTGGTGGTGGGTTTCTATTCCGGGCTAGGGTTAGGGTTAGGGAACGGCAAGGCTTAGGGCACAGGTGAGGGTACGGAAACGTGGGAGGGTCAGGCTACGTGCTGACGCACAGTTCAGTGCCAGCGTACGGGCCAGTAATAGGGTACGGCGTAAGGTAAGGTGTAGGGCTGGTGGTGGGTTTCCGTTCCGGGCTAGGGTGAGGGTTAGGGAACGGCAAGGCTTAGGGCACAGGTGAGGGTACCGAAACGTGGGAGGGTCAGGATACGTGCTGACGCATGGGTCAGTGCCAGCGTACGTGTCAGGAGTAGGGTACGGCGTAAGGTAAGGTGTCGGGCTGGTGGTCGGTTTCTATTCCGGGCTAGGGTTAGGGTTAGGGAACGGCAAGGCTTAGGGCACAGGTGAGGGTACGGAAACGTGGGATGGTCAGTCTACGTTCTGACGCACGGTTCAGTGCCAGCGTACGGGCCAGGAATAGGGTACGGCGTAAGGTAAGGTGTAGGGCTTGTGGTTGATTTCCGTTCCAGGCTAGGGTTAGGGTTAGGGAACGGCAAGGCTTAGGGCACAGGTGAGGGTACGGAAACGTGGGAGGGTCAGGCTACGTGCTGACGCACGGGTCAGTGCCAGCGTACGGGCCAGTAGTAGGCAACGGCGTAAGTTAAGGTGCAGGGCTGGTGGTTGGTTTCCGTTCCAGGCTAGGGTTAGGGTTAGGGAACGGCAAGGCATAGGGCACAGGTGAGGGTACGGAAACGTGGGAGGGTCGGGCTACGTGCTGACGCACGGGTCAGTGCCAGCGTACGGGTCAGGAGTAGGGTACGGCGAAGGTAAGGTGTAGGGCTGGTGGTGGGTTTCTATTCCGGGCTAGGGTTAGGGTTAGGGAAAGGCAAGGCTTAGGGCACAGGTGAGGGTACGGAAACGTGGGAGGGTCAGGCTACGTGCTGATGCACGGGTCAGTGCCAGCGTATGGGGCAGGATTAGGCAACGGCGTAGGATAAAGTGTAGGGCTGGTGGTGGATTTGCGTTCTGGGCTAGGGTTAGTGTTAGGGAACGTCAAGGCTTAGGGCAGAGGTCAGGGTACGGAAACGCGTGAGGGTAAGGCTACGTGCTGATGCACGTGTCAGTGACAGAGTACCGGCCAGGAGTAGGCAACGGCGTAGGGTAAGGTGTAGGGCTGGTGGTGGGTTTCCGTTCCGAGCTAGGGTTAGGGTTAGGGAACGGCAAGTCTTAGGGCACAGGTGAGGGTACGGAAACGTTGGAGGGTCAGGCTACGTGCTGACGCGCGGGTCAGTGCCAGCGTACTGTCCAGGAGAAGGCAACGGCGTAAGGTAAGGTGTAGGGCTGGTGGTTGCTTTCCGTTCCAGGCTAGGGTTAGGGTTAGGGAACGGCAAGGCTTAGGGCACAGGTGAGGGTACGGAAACGTGGAAGGGTCGGGCTACGTGCTGACGTACGTGTCAGTGCCAGCGTACGGGCCAGGAGTAGGCAACGGCGTAGGATATAGTGTAGGGCTGGTGGTGGATTTGCGTTCTGTGCTAGGGTTAGGGTTAGGGAACGGCAAGGCCTAGGGCACAGGTCAGGGTACGGAAACTCGGGAGGGTAAGGCTACCTGCTGATGCACGGGTCAGTGCCAGAGTACGGGCCAGGAGTAGGCAACGGCGTAGGGTAAGGTGTAGGGCTGGTGGTGGGTTTCCGTTCCGGGCTAGGGTTAGGGTTAGGAAACGGCAAGGCTTAGGGCACAGGTGAGGGTACTGAAACGTAGGAGGGTCGGGCTACGTGGTGACGCACGGGTCAGTGCCAGCGTACGGGCCAGGAGTAGGCAACGGCGAAAGGTAAGGTGTAGGGCTGGTGGTTGGTTTCCGTTCCAGGCTAGGGTTAGGTTTAGGGAACGGCAAGGCTTAGGGCAAGGTGAAGGTACGGAAACGTGGGAGGGTCAGGCTACGTGCTGACGCACGGTTCAGTGCCAGCGTACGGGCCAGGAATAGGGTACAGCGTAAGGTAAGGTGTAGGGCTGGTGGTGGGTTTCCGTTCCACGCTAGGGTTAGGGTTAGGGAACGGCAAGGCTTAGGGCTCAGGTGAGGGTACAGAAACGTGGGAGGGTCAGCCTACGTGCTGACGCACGGGTCAGTGCCAGCGTACGGGTCAGTCGTACGGTACGGCGTAAGGTAAGGTGTAGGGCTTGTGGTTGATTTCCGTTCCAGGCTAGGGTTAGGGTTAGGGAACGGCAAGGCTTAGGGCACAGGCGAGGGTACGGAAACGTGGGAGGGTCTGGCTACGTGCTGACGCACGGGTCAGTGCCAGCGTATGGGCCAGGTGTAGGCAACGGCGTAGTATAAAGTGTAGGGATGGTGGTGGATTTGCGTTCTGGGCTAGGGTTAGGGTTAGGGAACGGCAAGGCTTAGGGCACAGGTCAGGGTACGGAAAATCGGGAGGGTAAGGTTACCTGCTGATGCACGGGTCAGTGCCAGCGTACGGGTCAGGAGTAGGGTACGGCGTAAGGTAAGGTGTAGGGCTTGTGGTTGATTTCCGTTCAAGGCTAGGGTTAGGGTTAGGGAACGGCAAGGCTTAGGGCACAGGTGAGGCTACGGAAACGTGGGAGGGTCACGCTACGTGCTGACGCACGGGTCAGTGCCAGCGTACGGGTCAGGAGTAGGGTACGGCGTAAGGTAAGGTGTAGGGCTGGTGGTGGGTTTCTATTCCGGGCTAGGGATAGGGTTAGGGAACGGCAAGGCATAGGGCACAGGTGAGGGTACGGAAACGTGGGAGGGTCAGGCTACGTGCTGACGCATGGTTCAGTGCCAGCGTACGGGCCAGGAATAGGGTACGGCGTAAGGTAAGGTGTAGGGCTGGTGGTGGGTTTCCGTTCCGGGCTAGGGTTAGGGTTAGGGAACGGCAAGGCTTAGGGCACAGCTGAGGGTACGGAAACGTGGGAGGGTCGGGCTACGTGCTGACGTACGTGTCAGTGCCAGCGTACGGGCCAGGAGTAGGCAACGGCGTAGGATAAAGTGTAGGGCTGCTGGTGGATTTGCGTTCCGGGCTAGGGTTAAGGTTAGGGAACGGAAAGGCTTAGGGCACAGGTGAGGGTACGGAAACGTGGGAGGGTCAGGCTACGTGCTGACGCACGGGTCAGTGCCAGCGTACGGGTCAGGAGCAGGGTACGGCGTAAGGTAATGTATAGGGTTGGTGGTGGGTTTCTATTCCGGGCTACGGTTAGGGTTAGGGAACGGCAAGGCTTAGGGCACAGGTCAGGGTACGGAAATTCGGGAGGGTAAGGCTACCTGATGATGAACGGGTCAGTGCCAGAGTACGGGCCAGGAGTAGGCAACGGCGTAGGGTAATGTGTAGGGCTGGTCGTGGGTTTCCGTTCCGGGCTAGGGTTAGGGTTAGGGAACGGCAAGGCTTAGGGCACAGGTGAGGGTACTGAAACGTGGGAGGGTCAGGCTACGTGCTGACGCACGTGTCAGTGCCAGCGTACGGGCCAGGAGTAGGGCTCGGCGTAAGGTAAGGTGTAGGGCTGGTAGTGGGTTTCTAATCCGGGCTAGGGTTAGGGTTAGGGAACGGCAAGGCTTAGGGCACAGGTGAGGGTACGGAAACGTGGGAGGGTCAGGCTACGTGCTGACGCACAGTTCAGTGCCAGCGTACGGGCCAGTAATAGGGTACGGCGTAAGGTAAGGTGTAGGGCTGGTGGTGGGTTTCCGTTCCGGGCTAGGGTTAGGGTTAGGGAACGGCAAGGATTAGGGCACAGGTGAGGGTACGGAAACGTGGGAGGGTCAGGATACGTGCTGACGCACGGGTCAGTGCCAGCGTACGTGTCAGGAGTAGGGTACGGCGTAAGGTAAGGTGTCGGGCTGGTGGTCGGTTTCTATTCTGGGCTAGGGTTAGGGTTAGGGAACGGCAAGGCTTAGGGCACAGGTGAGGGTATGGAAACGTGGGAGGGTCTGTCTACGTTCTGACGCACGGTTCAGTGCCAGCGTACGGGCCAGGAATAGGGTACGGCGTAAGGTAAGGTGTAGGGCTTGTGGTTGATTTCCGTTCCAGGCTAGGGTTAGGGTTAGGGAACGGCAAGGCTTAGGGCACAGGTGAGGGTACGGAAACGTGGGAGGGTCAGGCTACGTGCTGACGCACGGGTCAGTGCCAGCGTACGGGCCAGTAGTAGGCAACGGCGTAAGATAGGGTGCAGGGCTGGTGGTTGGTTTCCGTTCCAGACTAGGGTTAGGGTTAGGGAACGGCAAGGCATAGCGCACAGGTGAGGGTACGGAAACGTGGGAGGGTCGGGCTACGTGCTGACGCACGGGTCAGTGCCAGCGTACGGGTCAGGAGTAGGGTACGGCGAAGGTAAGGTGTAGGGCTGGTGGTGGGTTTCTATTCCGGGCTAGGGTTAGGGTTAGGGAAAGGCAAGGCTTAGGGCACAGGTGAGGGTACGGAAACGTGGGAGGGTCAGGCTACGTGCTGATGCACGGGTCAGTGCCAGCGTATGGGGCAGGAGTAGGCAACGGCGTAGGATAAAGTGTAGGGCTGGTGGTGGATTTGCGTTCTGGGCTAGGTTTAGTGTTAGGGAACGTCAAGGCTTAGGGCAGAGGTCAGGGTACGGAAACGCGTGACGGTAAGGCTACGTGCTGATGCACGTGTCAGTGACAGAGTACCGGCCAGGAGTAGGCAACGGCGTAGGGTAAGGTGTAGGGCTGGTGGTGGGTTTCCGTTCCGAGCTAGGGTTAGGGTTAGGGAACGGCAAGTCTTAGGGCACAGGTGAGGGTACGGAAACGTTGGAGGGTCAGGCTACGTGCTGACGCGCGGGTCAGTGCCAGCGTACTGTCCAGGAGAAGGCAACGGCGTAAGGTAAGGTGTAGGGCTGGTGGTTGCTTTCCGTTCCAGGCTAGGGTTAGGGTTAGGGAACGGCAAGGCTTAGGGCACAGGTGAGGGTACGGAAACGTGGAAGGGTCGGGCTACGTGCTGACGCACGTGTCAGTGCCAGCGTACGGGCCAGGAGTAGGGCTCGGCGTAAGGTAAGGTGTAGGGCTGGTGGTGGGTTTCTATTCCGGGCTAGGGTTAGGGTTAGGGAACGGCAAGGCTTAGGGCACAGGTGAGGGTACGGAAACGTGGGAGGGTCAGGCTACGTGCTGACGCACAGTTCAGTGCCAGCGTACGGGCCAGTAATAGGGTACGGCGTAAGGTAAGGTGTAGGGCTGGTGGTGGGTTTCCGTTCCGGGCTAGGGTGAGGGTTAGGGAACGGCAAGGCTTAGGGCACAGGTGAGGGTACGGAAACGTGGGAGGGTCAGGATACGTGCTGACGCACGGGTCAGTGCCAGCGTACGTGTCAGGAGTAGGGTACGGCGTAAGGTAAGGTGTCGGGCTGGTGGTCTGTTTCTATTCCGGGCTAGGGTTAGGGTTAGGGAACGGCAAGGCTTAGGGCACAGGTGAGGGTACGGAAACGTGGGAGGGTCAGTCTACGTTCTGACGCACGGTTCAGTGCCAGCGTACGGGCAAGGAATAGGGTACGGCGTAAGGTAAGGTGTAGGGCTTGTGGTTGATTTCCGTTCCAGGCTAGGGTTAGGGTTAGGGAATGGCAAGGCTTAGGGCACAGGTGAGGGTACGGAAACGTGGGAGGGTCAGGCTACGTGCTGACGCACGGGTCAGTGCCAGCGTACGGGCCAGTAGGAGGCAACGGCGTAAGATAAGTTGCAGGGCTGGTGGTTGGTTTCCGTTCCAGGCTAGGGTTAGGGTTAGGGAACGGCAAGGCATAGGGCACAGGTGAGGGTACGGAAACGTGGGAGGGTCGGGCTACGTGCTGACGCACGGGTCAGTGCCAGCGTACGGGTCAGGAGTAGGGTACGGCGAAGGTAAGGTGTAGGGCTGGTGGTGGGTTTCTATTCCGGGCTAGGGTTAGGGTTAGGGAAAGGCAAGGCTTAGGGCACAGGTGAGGGTACGGAAACGTGGGAGGGTCAGGCTACGTGCTGATGCACGGGTCAGTGCCAGCGTATGGGGCAGGAGTAGGCAACGGCGTAGGATAAAGTGTAGGGTTGGTGGTGGATTTGCGTTCTGGGCTAGGGTTAGTGTTAGGGAACGTCAAGGCTTAGGGCAGAGGTCAGGGTACGGAAACGCGTGAGGGTAAGGCTACGTGCTGATGCACGTGTCAGTGACAGAGTACCGGCCAGGAGTAGGCAACGGCGTAGGGTAAGGTGTAGGGCTGGTGGTGGGTTTCCATTCCGAGCTAGGGTTAGGGTTAGGGAACGGCAAGTCTTAGGGCACAGGTGAGGGTACGGAAACGTTGGAGGGTCAGGCTACGTGCTGACGCGCGGGTCAGTGCCAGCGTACTGTCCAGGAGAAGGCAACGGCGTAAGGTAAGGTGTAGGGCTGGTGGTTGCTTTCCGTTCCAGGCTAGGGTTAGGGTTAGGGAACGGCAAGGCTTAGGGCACAGGTGAGGGTACGGAAACGTGGAAGGGTCGGGCTACGTGCTGACGTACGTGTCAGTGCCAGCGTACGGGCCAGGAGTAGGCAACGGCGTAGGATAAAGTGTAGGGCTGGTGGTGGATTTGCGTTCTGTGCTAGGGTTAGGGTTAGGGAACGGCAAGGCTTAGGGCACAGGTCAGGGTACGGAAACTCGGGAGGGTAAGGCTACCTGCTGATGCACGGGTCAGTGCCAGAGTACGGGCCAGGAGTAGGCAACGGCGTAGGGTAAGGTGTAGGGCTGGTGGTGGGTTTCCGTTCCGGGCTAGGGTTAGGGTTAGGGAACGGCAAGGCTTAGGGCACAGGTGAGGGTACTGAAACGTAGGAGGGTCGGGCTACGTGGTGACGCACGGGTCAGTGCCAGCGTACGGGCCAGGAGTAGGCAACGGCGAAAGGTAAGGTGTAGGGCTGGTGGTTGGTTTCCGTTCCAGGCTAGGGTTAGGGTTAGGGAACGGCAAGGCTTAGGGCAAGGTGAAGGTACGGAAACGTGGGAGGGTCAGGCTACGTGCTGACGCACGGTTCAGTGCCAGCGTACGGGCCAGGAATAGGGTACGGTGTAAGGTAAGGTGTAGGGCTGGTGGTGGGTTTCCGTTCCACGCTAGGGTTAGGGTTAGGGAACGGCAAGGCTTAGGGCTCAGGTGAGGGTACAGAAACGTGGGAGGGTCAGCCTACATGCTGACGCACGGGTCAGTGCCAGCGTACGGGTCAGTCGTACGGTACGGCGTAAGGTAAGGTGTAGGGCTTGTGGTTGATTTCCGTTCCAGGCTAGGGTTAGGTTTAGGGAATGGCAAGGCTTAGGGCACAGGTGAGGGTACGGAAACGTGGGAGGGTCAGGCTACGTGCTGACGCACGGGTCAGTGCCAGCGTATGGGCCAGGTGTAGGCAACGGCGTAGTATAAAGTGTAGGGATGGTGGTGGATTTGCGTTCTGGGCTAGGGTTAGGGTTAGGGAACGGCAAGGCTTAGGGCACAGGTCAGGGTACGGAAACTCGGGAGGGTAAGGGTACGTGCTGACGCACGGGTCAGTGCCAGCGTACGGGCCAGGAGTAGGGCTCGGCGTAAGGTAAGGTATAGGGCTGGTGGTGGGTTTCTATTCCGGGCTAGGGTTAGGGTTAGGGAACGGCAAGGCTTAGGGCACAGGTGAGGGTACGGAAACGTGGGAGGGTCAGGCTACGTGCTGACGCACAGTTCAGTGCCAGCGTACGGGCCAGTAATAGGGTACGGCGTAAGGTAAGGTGTAGGGCTGGTGGTGGGTTTCCGTTCGGGGCTAGGGTGAGGGTTAGGGAACGGCAAGGCTTAGGGCACAGGTGAGGGTACGGAAACGTGGGAGGGTCAGGATACGTGCTGACGCACGGGTCAGTGCCAGCGTACGTGTCAGGAGTAGGTTACGGCGTAAGGTAAGGTGTCGGGCTGGTGGTCGGTTTCTATTCCGGGCTAGGGTTAGGGTTAGGGAACGGCAAGGCTTAGGGCACAGGTGAGGGTACGGAAACGTGGGAGGGTCAGTCTACGTTCTGACGCACGGTTCAGAGCCAGCGTACGGGCCAGGAATAGGGTACGGCGTAAGGTAAGGTGTAGGGCTTGTGGTTGATTTCCGTTCCAGGCTAGGGTTAGAGTTAGGGAACGGCAAGGCTTAGGGCACAGGTGAGGGTACGGAAACGTGGGAGGGTCAGGCTACGTGCTGACGCACGGGTCAGTGCCAGCGTACGGGCCAGTAGTAGGCAACGGTGTAAGATAAGGTGCAGGGCTGGTGGTTGGTTTCCGTTCCAGGCTAGGGTTAGGGTTAGGGAACGGCAAGGCATAGGGCACAGGTGAGGGTACGGAAACGTGGGAGGGTCGGGCTACGTGCTGACGCACGGGTCAGTGCCAGCGTACGGGTCAGGAGTAGGGTACGGCGAAGGTAAGGTGTAGGGCTGGTGGTGGGTTTCTATTCCGGGCTAGGGTTAGGGTTAGGGAAAGGCAAGGCTTAGGGCACAGGTGAGGGTACGGAAACGTGGGAGGGTCAGGCTACGTGCTGATGCACGGGTCAGTGCCAGCGTATGGGGCAGGAGTAGGCAACGGCGTAGGATAAAGTGTAGGGCTGGTGGTGGATTTGCGTTCTGGGCTAGGGTTAGTGTTAGGGAACGTCAAGGCTTAGGGCAGAGGTCAGGGTACGGAAACGCGTGAGGGTAAGGCTACGTGCTGATGCACGTGTCAGTGACAGAGTACCGGCCAGGAGTAGGCAACGGCGTAGGGTAAGGTGTAGGGCTGGTGGTGGGTTTCCGTTCCGAGCTAGGGTTAGGGTTAGGGAACGGCAAGTCTTAGGGCACAGGTGAGGGTACGGAAACGTTGGAGGGTCAGGCTACGTGCTGACGCGCGGGTCAGTGCCAGCGTACTGTCCAGGAGAAGGCAACGGCGTAAGGTAAGGTGTAGGGCTGGTGGTTGCTTTCCGTTCCAGGCTAGGGTTAGGGTTAGGGAACGGCAAGGCTTAGGGCACAGGTGAGGATACGGAAACGTGGAAGGGTCGGGCTACGTGCTGACGTACGTGTCAGTGCCAGCATACGGGCCAGGAGTAGGCAACGGCGTAGGATAAAGTGTAGGGCTGGTGGTGGATTTGCGTTCTGTGCTAGGGTTAGGGTTAGGGAACGGCAAGGCTTAGGGCACAGGTCAGGGTACGGAAACTCGGGAGGGTAAGGCTACCTGCTGATGCACGGGTCAGTGCCAGAGTACGGGCCAGGAGTAGGCAACGGCGTAGGGTAAGGTGTAGGGCTGGTGGTGGGTTTCCGTTCCGGGCTAGGGTTAGGGTTAGGAAACGGCAAGGCTTAGGGCACAGTTGAGGGTACTGAAACGTAGGAGGGTCTGGCTACGTGGTGACGCACGGGTCAGTGCCAGCGTACGGGCCAGGAGTAGGCAACGGCGAAAGGTAAGGTGTAGGGCTGGTGGTTGGTTTCCGTTCCAGGCTAGGGTTAGGGTTAGGGAACGGCAAGGCTTAGGGCAAGGTGAAGGTACGGAAACGTGGGAGGGTCAGGCTACGTGCTGACGCACGGTTCAGTGCCAGCGTACGGGCCAGGAATAGGGTACGGCGTAAGGTAAGGTGTAGGGATGGTGGTGGGTTTCCGTTCCACGCTAGGGTTAGGGTTAGGGAACGGCAAGGCTTAGGGCTCAGGTGAGGGTACAGAAACGTGGGAGGGTCAGCCTACGTGCTGACGCACGGGTCAGTGCCAGCGTACGGGTCAGTCGTACGGTACGGCGTAAGGTAAGGTGTAGGGCTTGTGGTTGATTTCCGTTCCAGGCTAGGGTTAGGGTTAGGGAACGGCAAGGCTTAGGGCACAGGTGAGGGTACGGAAACGTGGGAGGGTCAGGCTACGTGCTGACGCACGGGTCAGTGCCAGCGTATGGGCCAGGTGTAGGCAACGGCGTAGTATAAAGTGTAGGGATGGTTGTGGATTTGCGTTCTGGGCTAGGGTTAGGGTTAGGGAACGGCAAGGCTTAGGGCACAGGTCAGGGTACAGAAACTCGGGAGGGTAAGGGTACGTGCTGATGCACGGGTCAGTTCTAGAGTACGGGCCAGGAGTAGGCAACGGCGTAGGGTAAGGTGTAGGGCTGGTGGTGGGTTTCCGTTCCGGGTTAGGGTTAGGGTTAGGGAACGGCAAGGCTTAGGGCACAGGTGAGGGTACGGAAAAGTGGGAGGGTCAGGCTACGTGGTGACGCACGGGTCAGTGCCAGCGTACGGGTCAGGAGTAGGGTACGGCGTAAGGTAAGGTGTAGGGTTGGTGGTGTGTTTCTATTCCGGGCTAGGGTTAGGGTTAGGGAACTGCAAGGCGTAGGGAACAGGTGAGGGTACAGAAACGTGGGAGGTTCAGGCTACGTGCTGACGCACGGGTCAGTGCCAGCGTACGGGCCAGGAGTAGGCAACGGCGTAGGATAAAGTGTAGGGTTGGTAGTGGGTTTCTATTCTGGGCTAGGGTTAGGGTTAGGGAACGGCAAGGCATAGGGCACAGGTGAGGGTACGGAAACGTGGGAGGGTCAGGCTACGTGCTGACGCATGGTTCATTGCCAGCGTACGGGCCAGGAATAGGGTACGGCGTAAGGTAAGTTGTAGGGCTCGTGGTGGGTTTCCGTTCCGGGCTAGGGTTAGGGTTAGGGAACAGCAAGGCTTAGGGCACAGGTGAGGGTACAGAAACGTGGGAGGGTCAGGCTACGTGCTGACGCACGGGTCAGTGCCAGCGTACGGGTCAGGAGTAGGGTACGGCGTAAGGTAAGGTGTAGGGCTTGTGGTTGATTTCCGTTCCAGGCTAGGGTTAGGGTTAGGGAACGGCAAGCCTTAGGGCACAGGTGAGGGTACAGAAACGTGGGAGGGGCGGGCTACGTGTTGACGCACGGGTCAGTGCCAGCGTACGGGCCAGGAGTAGGCAACGGCGTAGTATAAAGTGTAGGGATGGTGGTGGATTTGCGTTCTGGGCTAGGGTTAGGGTTAGGGAACGGCAAGGCTTAGGGCACAGGTCAGGGTACGGAAACACTGGAGGGTAAGGGTACGTGCTGATGCCTGGGTTAGTGCTAGAGTACGGGCCAGGAGTAGGCAACGGCGTAGGGTAAGGTGTAGGGCTGGTGGTGGATTTCCATTCCGGGCTAGGGTTAGGGTTAGGGAACGGCAAGGCTTAGGGCACAGGTGAGGGTACGGAAACGTGGGAGGGTCAGGCTACGTGCTGACGCACGGTTCAGTGCCAGCGTACGGGCCAGGAATAGGGTACGGCGTAAGGTAAAGTGTAGGGCTGGTGGTGGGTTTCCGTTCCAGGCTAGGGTTAGGGTTAGGGAAGGGCAAGGCTTAGGGCACAGGTGAGGGTACGGAAACGTGGGAGTGTCATGCTACGTGCTGACGCACGGGTCAGTGCCAGCGTACGGTTCAGGAGTAGGGTACAGCGTAAGGTAAGGTGTAGGGCTTGTGGTTGATTTCCGTTCAAGGCTAGGGTTAGGGTGAGGGAACGGCAAGGCTTAGGGCACAGGTGAGGGTACGGAAACGTGGGAGGGTCGGGCTACGTGCTGACGCACGGGTTAGTGCCAGCGTAAGGGCCAGGAGTACGCAACGGCGTAGTATAAAGTGGAGGGCTGGTGGTGGATTTGCGTTCTGGGTTAGTGTTAGGGTTAGGGAACGGCAAGGCTTAGGGCACAGGTCAGGGTACGGAAACTCGGGAGGGTAAGGCTACGTGCTGGTGCACGGGTCAGTGCTAGAGTACTGGCCAGGAGTAGGCAACGGCGTAGGGTAAGGTTTAGGGCTGGTGGTGGGTTTCCGTTCCGGGCTGGGGTTGGGTTTAGGGAACGGCAAGGCTTAGGGCACAGGTGAGGGTACGGAAACGTGGGAGGGTAAGGCTACGTGCTGACGCATTGTTTAGTGCCAGCGTATGGGCCAGGAGTAGGCAACGGCGTAAGGTAAGGTGTAGGGTTGGTGTTTGGTTTCCGTTCAAGGCTAGGGTTAGGGTTAGGGAACGGCAAGGCTTAGGGCACAGGTGAGGGTACGGAAACGTGGGAGGGTAGGGCTACGTGCTGACGCACGGGTCAGTGCCAGCGTACGGGCCAGGAGTAGGCAACGGCGTAGGATAAAGTGTAGGGCTGGTGGTGGATTTCCGTTCTGTGCTAGGGTTAGGGTTAGGGAACGGCAAGGCTTAGGGCACAGGTCAGGGTACGGAAAATCGGGAGGGTAAGGTTACCTGCTGATGCACGGGTCAGTGCCAGCGTACGGGTCAGGAGTAGGGTACGGCGTAAGGTAAGGTGTAGGGCTTGTGGTTGATTTCCGTTCAAGGCTAGGGTTAGGTTTAGGGAACGGCAAGGCTTAGGGCACAGGTGAGGGTACGGAAACGTGGGAGGGTCAGGCTACGTGCTGACGCACGGGTCAGTGCGAGCGTACGGGCCAGGAGTAGGCAACGGCGTAGTATAAAGTGTAGGGATGGTGGTGGATTTGCGTTCTGGGCTAGGGTTAGGGTTAGGGAACGGCAAGGCTTAGGGCACAGGTCAGGGTACGGAAACTCGGGAGGGTAAGGGTACGTGCTGATGCACGGGTCAGTGCTAGAGTACGGGCCAGGAGTAGGGAACGGCGTAGGGTAAGGTGTAGGGCTGGTGGTGGGTTTCCGTTCCGGGTTAGGGTTAGGGTTAGGGAACGGCAAGGATTAGGGCACAAGTGACGTTACGGAAACGTGGGAGGGTCAGGCTACGTGCTGACGCACGGGTCAGTGCCAGCGTACGGGTCAGGAGTAGGGTACGGCTTAAGGTAAGGTGTAGGGTTGGTGGTGTGTTTCCATTCCGGGCTAGGGTTAGGGTTAGGGAACGGCAAGGCTTAGGGCACAGGTGAGGCTACGGAAACGTGGGAGGGTCACGCTACGTGCTGACGCACGGGTCAGTGCCAGCGTACGGGTCAGGAGTAGGGTACGGCGTAAGGTAAGGTGTAGGGCTGGTGGTGGGTTTCTATTCCGGGCTAGGGTTAGGGTTAGGGAACGGCAAGGCATAGGGCACAGGTGAGGGTACGGAAACGTGGGAGGGTCAGGCTACGTGCTGACCCATGGTTCAGAGCCAGCGTACGGGCCAGGAATAGGGTACGGCGTAAGGTAAGGTGTAGGGCTGGTGGTGGGTTTCCGTTCCGGGCTAGGGTTAGGGTTAGGGAACGGCAAGGCTTAGGGCACAGCTGAGGGTACGGAAACGTGGGAGGGTCGGGCTACGTGCTGACGTACGTGTCAGTGCCAGCGTACGGGCCAGGAGTAGGCAACGGCGTAGGATATAGTGTAGGGCTGCTGGTGGATTTGCGTTCCGGGCTAGGGTTAAGGTTAGGGAACGGAAAGGCTTAGGGCACAGGTGAGGGTACGGAAACGTGGGAGGGTCAGGCTACGTGCTGACGCACGGGTCAGTGCCAGCGTACGGGTCAGGAGCAGGGTACGGCGTAAGGTAAGGTATAGGGTTGGTGGTGGGTTTCTATTCCGGGCTACGGTTAGGGTTAGGGAATGGCAAGGCTTAGGGCACAGGTCAGGGTACGGAAATTCGGGAGGGTAAGGCTACCTGCTGATGAACGGGTCAGTGCCAGAGTACGGGCCAGGAGTAGGCAACGGCGTAGGGTAATGTGTAGGGCTGGTCGTGGGTTTCCGTTCCGGGCTAGGGTTAGGGTTAGGGAACGGCAAGGCTTAGGGCACAGGTGAGGGTACTGAAACGTGGGAGGGTCAGGCTACGTGCTGACGCACGTGTCAGTGCCAGCGTACGGGCCAGGAGTAGGGCTCGGCGTAAGGTAAAGTGTAGGGCTGGTGGTGGGTTTCTATTCCGGGCTAGGGTTAGGGTTAGGGAACGGCAAGGCTTAGGGAACACGTGAGGGTACGGAAACGTGGGAGGGTCAGGCTACGTGCTGACGCACAGTTCAGTGCCAGCGTACGGGCCAGTAATAGGGTACGGCGTAAGGTAAGGTGTAGGGCTGGTGGTGGGTTTCCGTTCCGGGCTAGGGTTAGGGTTAGGGAACGGCAAGCCTTAGGGCACAGGTGAGGGTACGGAAACGTGGGAGGGTCAGGATACGTGCTGACGCACGGGTCAGTGCCAGCGTACGGGCCAGGAGTAGGGTACGGCGTAAGGTAAGGTGTCGGGCTGGTGGTCGGTTTCTATTCCGGGCTAGGGTTAGGGTTAGGGAACGGCAAGGCTTAGGGCACAGGTGAGGGTACGGAAACGTGGGAGGGTCAGTCTACGTTCTGACGCACGGTTCAGTGCCAGCGTACGGGCCAGGAATAGGGTATGGCGTAAGGTAAGGTGTAGGGCTTGTGGTTGATTTCCGTTCCAGGCTAGGGTTAGGGTTAGGGAACGGCAAGGCTTAGGGCACAGGTGAGGGTACGGAAACGTGGGAGGGTCAGGCTACGTGCTGACGCACGGGTCAGTGCCAGCGTACGGGCCAGTAGTAGGCAACGGCGTAAGATAGGGTGCAGGGCTGGTGGTTGGTTTCCGTTCCAGGCTAGGGTTAGGGTTAGGGAACGGCAAGGCATAGCGCACAGGTGAGGGTACGGAAACATGGGAGGGTCGGGCTACGTGCTGACGCACGGGTCAGTGCCAGCGTACGGGTCAGGAGTAGGGTACGGCGAAGGTAAGGTGTAGGGCTGGTGGTGGGTTTCTATTCCGGGCTAGGGTTAGGGTTAGGGAAAGGCAAGGCTTAGGGCACAGGTGAGGGTACGGAAACGTGGGAGGGTCAGGCTACGTGCTGATGCACGGGTCAGTGCCAGCGTATGGGGCAGGAGTAGGCAACGGCGTAGGATAAAGTGTAGGGCTGGTGGTGGATTTGCGTTCTGGGCTAGGGTTAGTGTTAGGGAACGTCAAGGCTTAGGGCAGAGGTCAGGGTACGGAAACGCGTGAGGGTAAGGCTACGTGCTGATCCACGTGTCAGTGACAGAGTACCGGCCAGGATTAGGCAACGGCGTAGGGAAAGGTGTAGGGCTCGTGGTGGGTTTCCGTTCCGAGCTAGGGTTAGGGTTAGGGAACGGCAAGTCTTAGGGCACAGGTGAGGGTACGGAAACGTTGGAGGGTCAGGCTACGTGCTGACGCGCGGGTCAGTGCCAGCGTACTGTCCAGGAGAAGGCAACGGCGTAAGGTAAGGTGTAGGGCTGGTGGTTGCTTTCCGTTCCAGGCTAGGGTTAGGGTTAGGGAACGGCAAGGCTTAGGGCACAGGTGAGGGTACGGAAACGTGGAAGGGTCGGGCTACGTGCTGACGCACGTGTCAGTGCCAGCGTACGGGCCAGGAGTAGGGCTCGGCGTAAGGTAAGGTGTAGGGCTGGTGGTGTGTTTCTATTCCGGGCTAGGGTTAGGGTTACGGAACGGCAAGGCGTAGGGCACAGGTGAGGGTACGGAAACGTGGGAGGGTCACGCTACGTGCTGACGCACGGGTCAGTGCCAGCGTACGGGTCAGGAGTAGGGTACGGCGTAAGGTAAGGTGTAGGGCTGGTGGTGGGTTTCTATTCCGGGCTAGGGTTAGGGTTAGGGAACGGCAAGGCTTAGGGCACAGGTGAGGGTATGGAAACGTGGGAGGGTCAGGCTACGTGCTGACGCACGGTTCAGTGCCAGCGTACGGGCCAGGAATAGGGTACGGCGTAAGGTAAAGTGTAGGGCTGGTGGTGGGTTTCCGTTCCAGGCTAGGGTTAGGGTTAGGGAACGGCAAGGCTTAGGGCACAGGTGAGGGTACGGAAACGTGGGAGTGTCACGCTACGTGCTGACGCACGGGTCAGTGCCAGCGTACGGTTCAGGAGTAGGGTACGGCGTAAGGTAAGGTGTAGGGCTTGTGGTTGATTTCCGTTCAAGGCTAGGGTTAGGGTGAGGGAACGGCAAGGATTAGGGCACAGGTGAGGGTACGGAAACGTGGGAGGGTCGGGCTACGTGCTGACGCACAGGTTAGTGCCAGCGTAAGGGCCAGGAGTACGCAACGGCGTAGTATAAAGTGGAGGGCTGGTGGTGGATTTGCATTCTGGGTTAGTGTTAGGGTTAGGGAACGGCAAGGCTTAGGGCACAGGTCAGGGTACGGAAACTCGGGAGGGTAAGGCTACGTGCTGATGCACGGGTCAGTGCTAGAGTACTGGCCAGGAGTAGGCAACGGCGTAGGGTAAGGTTTAGGGCTGGTGGTGGGTTTCCGTTCCGGGCTAGGGTTGGGTTTAGGGAACGGCAAGGCTTAGGGCACAGGTGAGGGTACGGAAACGTGGGAGGGTCAGGCTACGTGCTGACGCATTGCTTAGTGCCAGCGTATGGGCCAGGAGTAGGCAACGGCGTAAGGTAAGGTGTAGGGTTGGTGTTTGGTTTCCGTTCAAGGCTAGGGTTAGGGTTAGGGAACGGCAAGGCTTAGGGCACAGGTGAGGGTACGGAAACGTGGGAGGGTAGGGCTACGTGCTGACGCACGGGTCAGTGCCAGCGTACGGGCCAGGAGTAGGCAACGGCGTAGGATAAAGTGTAGGGCTGGTGGTGGATTTCCGTTCTGTGCTAGGGTTAGGGTTAGGGAACGGCAAGGCTTAGGGCACAGGTCAGGGTACGGAAAATCGGGAGGGTAAGGTTACCTGCTGATGCACGGGTCAGTGCCAGCGTACGGGTCAGGAGTAGGGTACGGCATAAGGTAAGGTGTAGGGCTTGTGGTTGATTTCCGTTCAAGGCTAGGGTTAGGTTTAGGGAACGGCAAGGCTTAGGGCACAGGTGAGGGTACGGAAACGCGGGAGGGTCAGGCTACGTGCTGACGCACGGGTCAGTGCGAGCGTACGGGCCAGGAGTAGGCAACGGCGTAGTATAAAGTGTAGGGATGTTGGTGGATTTGCGTTCTGGGCTAGGGTTAGGGTTAGGGAACGGCAAGGCTTAGGGCACAGGTCAGGGTACGGAAACTCGGGAGGGTAAGGGTACGTGCTGATGCACGGGTCAGTGCTAGAGTACGGGCCAGGAGTAGGGAACGGCGTAGGGTAAGGTGTAGGGCTGGTGGTGGGTTTCCGTTCCGGGTTAGGGTTAGGGTTAGGGAACGGCAAGGCTTAGGGCACAAGTGAGGTTACGGAAACGTGGGAGGGTCAGGCTACGTGCTGACGCACGGGTCAGTGCCAGCGTACGGGTCAGGAGTAGGGTACGGCTTAAGGTAAGGTGTAGGGTTGGTGGTGTGTTTCCATTCCGGGCTAGGGTTAGGGTTAGGGAACGGCAAGGCTTAGGGCACAGGTGAGGCTACGGAAACGTGGGAGGGTCACGCTACGTGCTGACGCACGGGTCAGTGCCAGCGTACGGGTCAGGAGTAGGGTACGGCGTAAGGTAAGGTGTAGGGCTGGTGGTGGGTTTCTATTCCGGGCTAGGGTTAGGGTTAGGGAACGGCAAGGCATAGGGCACAGGTGAGGGTACGGAAACGTGGGAGGGTCAGGCTACGTGCTGACGCATGGTTCAGTGCCAGCGTACGGGCCAGGAATAGGGTACGGCGTAAGGTAAGGTGTAGGGCTGGTGGTGGGTTTCCGTTCAGGGCTAGGGTTAGGGTTAGGGAACGGCAAGGCTTAGGGCACAGCTGAGGGTACGGAAACGTGGGAGGGTCGGGCTACATGCTGACGTACGTGTCAGTGCCAGCGTACGGGCCAGGAGTAGGCAACGGCGTAGGATAAAGTGTAGGGCTGCTGGTGGATTTGCGTTCCGGGCTAGGGTTAAGGTTAGGGAACGGAAAGGCTTAGGGCACAGGTGAGGGTACGGAAACGTGGGAGGGTCAGGCTACGTGCTGACGCACGGGTCAGTGCCAGCGTACGGGTCAGGAGCAGGGTACGGCGTAAGGTAAGGTATAGGGTTGGTGGTGGGTTTCTATTCCGGGCTACGGTTAGGGTTAGGGAACGGCAAGGCTTAGGGCACAGGTCAGGGTACGGAAATTCGGGAGGGTAAGGCTACCTGCTGATGAACGGGTCAGTGCCAGAGTACGGGCCAGGAGTAGGCAACGGCGTAGGGTAATGTGTAGGGCTGGTCGTGGGTTTCCGTTACGGGCTAGGGTTAGGGTTAGGGAACGGCAAGGCTTAGGGCACAGGTGAGGGTACTGAAACGTGGGAGGGTCAGGCTACGTGCTGACGCACGTGTCAGTGCCAGCGTACGGGCCAGGAGTAGGGCTCGGCGTAAGGTAATGTGTAGGGCTGGTGGTGGGATTCTATTCCGGGCTAGGGTTAGGGTTAGGGAACGGCAAGGCTTAGGGAACACGTGAGGGTACGGAAACGTGGGAGGGTCAGGCTACGTGCTGACGCACAGTTCAGTGCCAGCGTACGGGCCAGTAATAGGGAACGGCGTAAGGTAAGGTGTAGGGCTGGTGGTGGGTTTCCGTTCCGGGCTAGGGTTAGGGTTAGGGAACGGCAAGCCTTAGGGCACAGGTGAGGGTACGGAAACGTGGGAGGGTCAGGATACGTGCTGACGCACGGGTCAGTGCCAGCGTACGGGCCAGGAGTAGGGTACGGCGTAAGGTAAGGTGTCGGGCTGGTGGTCGGTTTCTATTCCGGGCTAGGGTTAGGGTTAGGGAACGGCAAGGCTTAGGGCACAGGTGAGGGTACGGAAACGTGGGAGGGTCAGTCTACGTTCTGACTCACGGTTCAGTGCCAGCGTACGGGCCAGGAATAGGGTACGGCGTAAGGTAAGGTTTAGGGCTTGTGGTTGATTTCCGTTCCAGGCTAGGGTTAGGGTTAGGGAACGGCAAGGCTTAGGGCACAGGTGAGGGTACGGAAACGTGGGAGGGTCAGGCTACGTGCTGACGCACGGGTCAGTGCCAGCGTACGGGCCAGTAGTAGGCAACGGCGTAAGATAGGGTGCAGGGCTGGTGGTTGGTTTCCGTTCCAGGCTAGGGTTAGGGTTAGGGAACGGCAAGGCATAGCGCACAGGTGAGGGTACGGAAACGTGGGAGGGTCGGGCTACGTGCTGACGCACGGGTCAGTGCCAGCGTACGGGTCAGGAGTATGGTACGGCGAAGGTAAGGTGTAGGGCTGGTGGTGGGTTTCTATTCCGGGCTAGGGTTAGGGTTAGGGAAAGGCAAGGCTTAGGGCACAGGTGAGGGTACGGAAACGTGGGAGGGTCAGGCTACGTGCTGATGCACGTGTCAGTGCCAGCGTATGGGGCAGGAGTAGGCAACGGCGTAGGATAAAGTGTAGGGCTGGTGGTGGATTTGCGTTCTGGGCTACGGTTAGTGTTAGGGAACGTCAAGGCTTAGGGCAGAGGTCAGGGTACGGAAACGCGTGAGGGTAAGGCTACGTGCTGATGCACGTGTCAGTGACAGAGTACCGGCCAGGAGTAGGCAACGGCGTAGGGAAAGGTGTAGGGCTGGTGGTGGGTTTCCGTTCCGAGCTAGGGTTAGGGTTAGGGAACGGCAAGTCTTAGGGCACAGGTGAGGGTACGGAAACGTTGGAGGGTCAGGCTACGTGCTGACGCGCGGGTCAGTGCCAGCGTACTGTCCAGGAGAAGGCAACGGCGTAAGGTAAGGTGTAGGGCTGGTGGTTGCTTTCCGTTCCAGGCTAGGGTTAGGGTTAGGGAACGGCAAGGCTTAGGGCACAGGTGGGGGTACGGAAACGTGGAAGGGTCGGGCTACGTGCTGACGCACGTGTCAGTGCCAGCGTACGGGCCAGGAGTAGGGCTCAGCGTAAGGTAAGGTTTAGGGCTGGTGGTGGGTTTCTATTCCGGGCTAGGGTTAGGGTTAGGGAACGGCAAGGCTTAGGGCACAGGTGAGGGTACGGAAACGTGGGAGGGTCAGGCTACGTGCTGACGCACAGTTCAGTGCCAGCGTACGGGCCAGTAATAGGGTACGGCGTAAGGTAAGGTGTAGGGCTGGTGGTGGGTTTCCGTTCCGGGCTAGGGTTAGGGTTAGGGAACGGCAAGGCTTAGGGCACAGGTGAGGGTACCGAAACGTGGGAGGGTCAGGATACGTGCTGACGCACGGGTCAGTGCCAGCGTACGTGTCAGGAGTAGGGTACGGCGTAAGGTAAGGTGTCGGGCTGGTGGTCGGTTTCTATTCCGGGCTAGGGTTAGGGTTAGGGCACGGCAAGGCTCAGGGCACAGGTGAGGGTACGGAAACGTGGGATGGTCAGTCTACGTTCTGACGCACGGTTCAGTGCCAGCGTACGGGCCAGGAATAGGGTACGGCGTAAGGTAAGGTGTAGGGCTTGTGGTTGATTTCCGTTCCAGGCTAGGGTTAGGGTTAGGGAACGGCAAGGCTTAGGGCACAGGTGAGGGTACGGAAACGTGGGAGGGTCAGGCTACGTGCTGACGCACGGGTCAGTGCCAGCGTACGGGCCAGTAGTAGGCAACGGCGTAATATAAGGTGCAGGGCTGGTGGTTGGTTTCCGTTCCAGGCTAGGGTTAGGGTTAGGGAACGGCAAGGCATAGGGCACAGGTGAGGGTACGGAAACGTGGGAGGGTCGGGCTACGTGCTGACGCACGGGTCAGTGCCAGCGTACGGGTCAGGAGTCGGGTACGGCGAAGGTAAGGTGTAGGGCTGGTGGTGGGTTTCTATTCCGGGCTAGGGTTAGGGTTAGGGAAAGGCAAGGCTTAGGGCACAGGTGAGGGTACAGAAACGTGGGAGGGTCAGGCTACGTGCTGATGCACGGGTCAGTGCCAGCGTATGGGGCAGGAGTAGGCAACGGCGTAGGATAAAGTGTAGGGCTGGTGGTGGATTTGCGTTCTGGGCTAGGGTTAGTGTTAGGGAACGTCAAGGCTTAGGGCAGAGGTCAGGGTACGGAAACGCGTGAGGGTAAGGCTACGTGCTGATGCACGTGTCAGTGACAGAGTACCGGCCAGGAGTAGGCAACGGCGTAGGGTAAGGTGTAGGGCTGGTGGTGGGTTTCCGTTCCGAGCTAGGGTTAGGGTTAGGGAACGGCAAGTCTTAGGGCACAGGTGAGGGTACGGAAACGTTGGAGGGTCAGGCTACGTGCTGACGCGCGGGTCAGTGCCAGCGTACTGTCCAGGAGAAGGCAACGGCGTAAGGTAAGGTGTAGGGCTGGTGGTTGCTTTCCGTTCCAGGCTAGGGTTAGGGTTAGGGAACGGCAAGGCTTAGGGCACAGGTGAGGGTACGGAAACGTGGAAGGGTCGGGCTACGTGCTGACGCACGTGTCAGTGCCAGCGTACGGGCCAGGAGTAGGGCTCGGCGTAAGGTAAGGTGTAGGGCTGGTGGTGTGTTTCTATTCCGGGCTAGGGTTAGGGTTACGGAACGGCAAGGCGTAGGGCACAGGTGAGGGTACGGAAACGTGGGAGGGTCACGCTACGTGCTGACGCACGGGTCAGTGCCAGCGTACGGGTCAGGAGTAGGGTACGGCGTAAGGTAAGGTGTAGGGCTGGTGGTGGGTTTCTATTCCGGGCTAGGGTTAGGGTTAGGGAACGGCAAGGCTTAGGGCACAGGTGAGGGTATGGAAACGTGGGAGGGTCAGGCTACGTGCTGACGCACGGTTCAGTGCCAGCGTACGGGCCAGGAATAGGGTACGGCGTAAGGTAAAGTGTAGGGCTGGTGGTGGGTTTCCGTTCCAGGCTAGGGTTAGGGTTAGGGAACGGCAAGGCTTAGGGCACAGGTGAGGGTACGGAAACGTGGGAGTGTCACGCTACGTGCTGACGCACGGGTCAGTGCCAGCGTACGGTTCAGGAGTAGGGTACGGCGTAAGGTAAGGTGTAGGGCTTGTGGTTGATTTCCGTTCAAGGCTAGGGTTAGGGTGAGGGAACGGCAAGGATTAGGGCACAGGTGAGGGTACGGAAACGTGGGAGGGTCGGGCTACGTGCTGACGCACAGGTTAGTGCCAGCGTAAGGGCCAGGAGTACGCAACGGCGTAGTATAAAGTGGAGGGCTGGTGGTGGATTTGCATTCTGGGTTAGTGTTAGGGTTAGGGAACGGCAAGGCTTAGGGCACAGGTCAGGGTACGGAAACTCGGGAGGGTAAGGCTACGTGCTGATGCACGGGTCAGTGCTAGAGTACTGGCCAGGAGTAGGCAACGGCGTAGGGTAAGGTTTAGGGCTG
This sequence comes from Mesoplodon bidens, assembly GCF_964165515.1. Lineage (NCBI taxonomy): Eukaryota > Metazoa > Chordata > Mammalia > Artiodactyla > Ziphiidae > Mesoplodon > Mesoplodon bidens. Next base: position 57,112,247 of record NC_138179.1, read on the forward strand.
GTGGTGGGTTTCCGTTCCGGGCTAGGGTTGGGTTTAGGGAACGGCAAGGCTTAGGGCACAGGTGAGGGTACGGAAACGTGGGAGGGTCAGGCTACGTGCTGACGCATTGCTTAGTGCCAGCGTATGGGCCAGGAGTAGGCAACGGCGTAAGGTAAGGTGTAGGGTTGGTGTTTGGTTTCCGTTCAAGGCTAGGGTTAGGGTTAGGGAACGGCAAGGCTTAGGGCACAGGTGAGGGTACGGAAACGTGGGAGGGTAGGGCTACGTGCTGACGCACGGGTCAGTGCCAGCGTACGGGCCAGGAGTAGGCAACGGCGTAGGATAAAGTGTAGGGCTGGTGGTGGATTTCCGTTCTGTGCTAGGGTTAGGGTTAGGGAACGGCAAGGCTTAGGGCACAGGTCAGGGTACGGAAAATCGGGAGGGTAAGGTTACCTGCTGATGCACGGGTCAGTGCCAGCGTACGGGTCAGGAGTAGGGTACGGCATAAGGTAAGGTGTAGGGCTTGTGGTTGATTTCCGTTCAAGGCTAGGGTTAGGTTTAGGGAACGGCAAGGCTTAGGGCACAGGTGAGGGTACGGAAACGCGGGAGGGTCAGGCTACGTGCTGACGCACGGGTCAGTGCGAGCGTACGGGCCAGGAGTAGGCAACGGCGTAGTATAAAGTGTAGGGATGTTGGTGGATTTGCGTTCTGGGCTAGGGTTAGGGTTAGGGAACGGCAAGGCTTAGGGCACAGGTCAGGGTACGGAAACTCGGGAGGGTAAGGGTACGTGCTGATGCACGGGTCAGTGCTAGAGTACGGGCCAGGAGTAGGGAACGGCGTAGGGTAAGGTGTAGGGCTGGTGGTGGGTTTCCGTTCCGGGTTAGGGTTAGGGTTAGGGAACGGCAAGGCTTAGGGCACAAGTGAGGTTACGGAAACGTGGGAGGGTCAGGCTACGTGCTGACGCACGGGTCAGTGCCAGCGTACGGGTCAGGAGTAGGGTACGGCTTAAGGTAAGGTGTAGGGTTGGTGGTGTGTTTCCATTCCGGGCTAGGGTTAGGGTTAGGGAACGGCAAGGCTTAGGGCACAGGTGAGGCTACGGAAACGTGGGAGGGTCACGCTACGTGCTGACGCACGGGTCAGTGCCAGCGTACGGGTCAGGAGTAGGGTACGGCGTAAGGTAAGGTGTAGGGCTGGTGGTGGGTTTCTATTCCGGGCTAGGGTTAGGGTTAGGGAACGGCAAGGCATAGGGCACAGGTGAGGGTACGGAAACGTGGGAGGGTCAGGCTACGTGCTGACGCATGGTTCAGTGCCAGCGTACGGGCCAGGAATAGGGTACGGCGTAAGGTAAGGTGTAGGGCTGGTGGTGGGTTTCCGTTCAGGGCTAGGGTTAGGGTTAGGGAACGGCAAGGCTTAGGGCACAGCTGAGGGTACGGAAACGTGGGAGGGTCGGGCTACGTGCTGACGTACGTGTCAGTGCCAGCGTACGGGCCAGGAGTAGGCAACGGCGTAGGATAAAGTGTAGGGCTGCTGGTGGATTTGCGTTCCGGGCTAGGGTTAAGGTTAGGGAACGGAAAGGCTTAGGGCACAGGTGAGGGTACGGAAACGTGGGAGGGTCAGGCTACGTGCTGACGCACGGGTCAGTGCCAGCGTACGGGTCAGGAGCAGGGTACGGCGTAAGGTAAGGTATAGGGTTGGTGGTGGGTTTCTATTCCGGGCTACGGTTAGGGTTAGGGAACGGCAAGGCTTAGGGCACAGGTCAGGGTACGGAAATTCGGGAGGGTAAGGCTACCTGCTGATGAACGGGTCAGTGCCAGAGTACGGGCCAGGAGTAGGCAACGGCGTAGGGTAATGTGTAGGGCTGGTCGTGGGTTTCCGTTACGGGCTAGGGTTAGGGTTAGGGAACGGCAAGGCTTAGGGCACAGGTGAGGGTACTGAAACGTGGGAGGGTCAGGCTACGTGCTGACGCACGTGTCAGTGCCAGCGTACGGGCCAGGAGTAGGGCTCGGCGTAAGGTAATGTGTAGGGCTGGTGGTGGGATTCTATTCCGGGCTAGGGTTAGGGTTAGGGAACGGCAAGGCTTAGGGAACACGTGAGGGTACGGAAACGTGGGAGGGTCAGGCTACGTGCTGACGCACAGTTCAGTGCCAGCGTACGGGCCAGTAATAGGGAACGGCGTAAGGTAAGGTGTAGGGCTGGTGGTGGGTTTCCGTTCCGGGCTAGGGTTAGGGTTAGGGAACGGCAAGCCTTAGGGCACAGGTGAGGGTACGGAAACGTGGGAGGGTCAGGATACGTGCTGACGCACGGGTCAGTGCCAGCGTACGGGCCAGGAGTAGGGTACGGCGTAAGGTAAGGTGTCGGGCTGGTGGTCGGTTTCTATTCCGGGCTAGGGTTAGGGTTAGGGAACGGCAAGGCTTAGGGCACAGGTGAGGGTACGGAAACGTGGGAGGGTCAGTCTACGTTCTGACTCACGGTTCAGTGCCAGCGTACGGGCCAGGAATAGGGTACGGCGTAAGGTAAGGTTTAGGGCTTGTGGTTGATTTCCGTTCCAGGCTAGGGTTAGGGTTAGGGAACGGCAAGGCTTAGGGCACAGGTGAGGGTACGGAAACGTGGGAGGGTCAGGCTACGTGCTGACGCACGGGTCAGTGCCAGCGTACGGGCCAGTAGTAGGCAACGGCGTAAGATAGGGTGCAGGGCTGGTGGTTGGTTTCCGTTCCAGGCTAGGGTTAGGGTTAGGGAACGGCAAGGCATAGCGCACAGGTGAGGGTACGGAAACGTGGGAGGGTCGGGCTACGTGCTGACGCACGGGTCAGTGCCAGCGTACGGGTCAGGAGTATGGTACGGCGAAGGTAAGGTGTAGGGCTGGTGGTGGGTTTCTATTCCGGGCTAGGGTTAGGGTTAGGGAAAGGCAAGGCTTAGGGCACAGGTGAGGGTACGGAAACGTGGGAGGGTCAGGCTACGTGCTGATGCACGTGTCAGTGCCAGCGTATGGGGCAGGAGTAGGCAACGGCGTAGGATAAAGTGTAGGGCTGGTGGTGGATTTGCGTTCTGGGCTACGGTTAGTGTTAGGGAACGTCAAGGCTTAGGGCAGAGGTCAGGGTACGGAAACGCGTGAGGGTAAGGCTACGTGCTGATGCACGTGTCAGTGACAGAGTACCGGCCAGGAGTAGGCAACGGCGTAGGGAAAGGTGTAGGGCTGGTGGTGGGTTTCCGTTCCGAGCTAGGGTTAGGGTTAGGGAACGGCAAGTCTTAGGGCACAGGTGAGGGTACGGAAACGTTGGAGGGTGAGGCTACGTGCTGACGCGCGGGTCAGTGCCAGCGTACTGTCCAGGAGAAGGCAACGGCGTAAGGTAAGGTGTAGGGCTGGTGGTTGCTTTCCGTTCCAGGCTAGGGTTAGGGTTAGGGAACGGCAAGGCTTAGGGCACAGGTGGGGGTACGGAAACGTGGAAGGGTCGGGCTACGTGCTGACGCACGTGTCAGTGCCAGCGTACGGGCCAGGAGTAGGGCTCAGCGTAAGGTAAGGTTTAGGGCTGGTGGTGGGTTTCTATTCCGGGCTAGGGTTAGGGTTAGGGAACGGCAAGGCTTAGGGCACAGGTGAGGGTACGGAAACGTGGGAGGGTCAGGCTACGTGCTGACGCACAGTTCAGTGCCAGCGTACGGGCCAGTAATAGGGTACGGCGTAAGGTAAGGTGTAGGGCTGGTGGTGGGTTTCCGTTCCGGGCTAGGGTGAGGGTTAGGGAACGGCAAGGCTTAGGGCACAGGTGAGGGTACCGAAACGTGGGAGGGTCAGGATACGTGCTGACGCACGGGTCAGTGCCAGCGTACGTGTCAGGAGTAGGGTACGGCGTAAGGTAAGGTGTCGGGCTGGTGGTCGGTTTCTATTCCGGGCTAGGGTTAGGGTTAGGGCACGGCAAGGCTCAGGGCACAGGTGAGGGTACGGAAACGTGGGATGGTCAGTCTACGTTCTGACGCACGGTTCAGTGCCAGCGTACGGGCCAGGAATAGGGTACGGCGTAAGGTAAGGTGTAGGGCTTGTGGTTGATTTCCGTTCCAGGCTAGGGTTAGGGTTAGGGAACGGCAAGGCTTAGGGCACAGGTGAGGGTACGGAAACGTGGGAGGGTCAGGCTACGTGCTGACGCACGGGTCAGTGCCAGCGTACGGGCCAGTAGTAGGCAACGGCGTAATATAAGGTGCAGGGCTGGTGGTTGGTTTCCGTTCCAGGCTAGGGTTAGGGTTAGGGAACGGCAAGGCATAGGGCACAGGTGAGGGTACGGAAACGTGGGAGGGTCGGGCTACGTGCTGACGCACGGGTCAGTGCCAGCGTACGGGTCAGGAGTCGGGTACGGCGAAGGTAAGGTGTAGGGCTGGTGGTGGGTTTCTATTCCGGGCTAGGGTTAGGGTTAGGGAAAGGCAAGGCTTAGGGCACAGGTGAGGGTACAGAAACGTGGGAGGGTCAGGCTACGTGCTGATGCACGGGTCAGTGCCAGCGTATGGGGCAGGAGTAGGCAACGGCGTAGGATAAAGTGTAGGGCTGGTGGTGGATTTGCGTTCTGGGCTAGGGTTAGTGTTAGGGAACGTCAAGGCTTAGGGCAGAGGTCAGGGTACGGAAACGCGTGAGGGTAAGGCTACGTGCTGATGCACGTGTCAGTGACAGAGTACCGGCCAGGAGTAGGCAACGGCGTAGGGTAAGGTGTAGGGCTGGTGGTGGGTTTCCGTTCCGAGCTAGGGTTAGGGTTAGGGAACGGCAAGTCTTAGGGCACAGGTGAGGGTACGGAAACGTTGGAGGGTCAGGCTACGTGCTGACGCGCGGGTCAGTGCCAGCGTACTGTCCAGGAGAAGGCAACGGCGTAAGGTAAGGTGTAGGGCTGGTGGTTGCTTTCCGTTCCAGGCTAGGGTTAGGGTTAGGGAACGGCAAGGCTTAGGGCACAGGTCAGGGTACGGAAACGTGGAAGGGTCGGTCTACGTGCTGACGTACGTGTCAGTGCCAGCGTACGGGCCAGGAGTAGGCAACGGCGTAGGATAAAGTGTAGGGCTGGTGGTGGATTTGCGTTCTGTGCTAGGGTTAGCGTTAGGGAACGGCAAGGCTTAGGGCACAGGTCAGGGTACGGAAACTCGGGAGGGTAAGGCTACCTGCTGATGCACGGGTCAGTGCCAGAGTACGGGCCAGGAGTAGGCAACGGCGTAGGGTAAGGTGTAGGGCTGGTGGTGGGTTTCCGTTCCGGGCTAGGGTTAGGGTTAGGAAACGGCAAGGCTTAGGGCACAGGTGAGGGTACTGAAACGTAGGAGGGTCGGGCTACGTGGTGACGCACGGGTCAGTGCCAGCGTACGGGCCAGGAGTAGGCAACGGCGAAAGGTAAGGTGTAGGGCTGGTGGTTGGTTTCCGTTCCAGGCTAGGGTTAGGTTTAGGGAACGGCAAGGCTTAGGGCAAGGTGAAGGTACGGAAACGTGGGAGGGTCAGGCTACGTGCTGACGCACGGTTCAGTGCCAGCGTACCGGCCAGGAATAGGGTACAGCGTAAGGTAAGGTGTAGGGCTGGTGGTGGGTTTCCGTTCCACGCTAGGGTTAGGGTTAGGGAACGGCAAGGCTTAGGGCTCAGGTGAGGGTACAGAAACGTGGGAGGGTCAGCCTACGTGCTGACGCACGGGTCAGTGCCAGCGTACGGGTCAGTCGTACGGTACGGCGTAAGGTAAGGTGTAGGGCTTGTGGTTGATTTCCGTTCCAGGCTAGGGTTAGGGTTAGGGAACGGCAAGGCTTAGGGCACAGGTGAGGGTACGGAAACGTGGGAGGGTCAGGCTACGTGCTGACGCACGGGTCAGTGCCAGCGTATGGGCCAGGTGTAGGCAACGGCGTAGTATAAAGTGTAGGGATGGTGGTGGATTTGCGTTCTGGGCTAGGGTTAGGGTTAGGGAACGGCAAGGCTTAGGGCACAGGTCAGGGTACGGAAACTCGGGAGGGTAAGGGTACGTGCTGATGCACGGGTCAGTGCCAGCGTACGGGTCAGGAGCAGGGTACGGCGTAAGGTAAGGTATAGGGTTGGTGGTGGGTTTCTATTCCGGGCTACGGTTAGGGTTAGGGAACGGCAAGGCTTAGGGCACAGGTCAGGGTACGGAAATTCGGGAGGGTAAGGCTACCTGCTGATGAACGGGTCAGTGCCAGAGTACGGGCCAGGAGTAGGCAACGGCGTAGGGTAATGTGTAGGACTGGTCGTGGGTTTCCGTTCCGGGCTAGGGTTAGGGTTAGGGAACGGCAAGGCTTAGGGCACAGGTGAGGGTACTGAAACGTGGGAGGGTCAGGCTACGTGCTGACGCACGTGTCAGTGCCAGCGTACGGGCCAGGAGTAGGGCTCGGCGTAAGGTAAGGTGTAGGGCTGGTGGTGGGTTTCTATTCCGGGCTAGGGTTAGGGTTAGGGAACGGCAAGGCTTAGGGCACAGGTGAGGGTACGGAAACGTGGGAGGGTCAGGCTACGTGCTGACGCACAGTTCAGTGCCAGCGTACGGGCCAGTAATAGGGTACGGCGTAAGGTAAGGTGTAGGGCTGGTGGTGGGTTTCCGTTCCGGGCTAGGGTGAGGGTTAGGGAACGGCAAGGCTTAGGGCCCAGGTGAGGGTACGGAAACGTGGGAGGGCCAGGATACGTGCTGACGCACGGGTCAGTGCCAGCGTACGTGTCAGGAGTAGGGTACGGCGTAAGGTAAGGTGTCGGGCTGGTGGTCAGTTTCTATTCAGGGCTAGGGTTAGGGTTAGGGAACGGCAAGGCTTAGGGCACAGGTGAGGGTACGGAAACGTGGGAGGGTCAGTCTACGTTCTGACTCACGGTTCAGTGCCAGCGTACGGGCCAGGAATAGGGTACGGCGTAAGGTAAGGTGTAGGGCTTGTGGTTGATTTCCGTTCCAGGATAGGGTTAGGGTTAGGGAACGGCAAGGCTTAGGGCACAGGTGAGGGTACGGAAACGTGGGAGGGTCAGGCTACGTGCTGACGCACGGGTCAGTGCCAGCGTACGGGCCAGTAGTAGGCAACGGCGTAAGAGAAGTTGCAGGGCTGGTGGTTGGTTTCCGTTCCAGGCTAGGGTTAGGGTTAGGGAACGGCAAGGCATAGGGCACAGGTGAGGGTACGGAAACGTGGGAGGGTCGGGCTACGTGCTGACGCACGGGTCAGTGCCAGCGTACGGGTCAGGAGTAGGGTACGGCGAAGGTAAGGTGTAGGGCTGGTGGTGGGTTTCTATTCCGGGCTAGGGTTAGGGTTAGGGAAAGGCAAGGCTTAGGGCACAGGTGAGGGTACGGAAACGTGGGAGGGTCAGGCTACGTGCTGATGCACGGGTCAGTGCCAGCGTATGGGGCAGGAGTAGGCAACGGCGTAGGATAAAGTGTAGGGCTGGTGGTGGATTTGCGTTCTGGGCTAGGGTTAGTGTTAGGGAACGTCAAGGCTTAGGGCAGAGGTCAGGGTACGGAAACGCGTGAGGGTAAGGCTACGTGCTGATGCACGTGTCAGTGACAGAGTACCGGCCAGGAGTAGGCAACGGCGTAGGGTAAGGTGTAGGGCTGGTGGTGGGTTTCCGTTCCGAGCTAGGGTTAGGGTTAGGGAACGGCAAGTCTTAGGGCACAGGTGAGGGTACGGAAACGTTGGAGGGTCAGGCTACGTGCTGACGCGCGGGTCAGTGCCAGCGTACTGTCCAGGAGAAGGCAACGGCGTAAGGTAAGGTGTAGGGCTGGTGGTTGCTTTCCGTTCCAGGCTAGGGTTAGGGTTAGGGAACGGCAAGGCTTAGGGCACAGGTGAGGGTACGGAAACGTGGAAGGGTCGGGCTACGTGCTGACGTACGTGTCAGTGCCAGCGTACGGGCCAGGAGTAGGCAACGGCGTAGGATAAAGTGTAGGGCTGGTGGTGGATTTGCGTTCTGTGCTAGGGTTAGGGTTAGGGAACGGCAAGGCTTAGGGCACAGGTCAGGGTACGGAAACTCGGGAGGGTAAGGCTACCTGCTGATGCACGGGTCAGTGCCAGAGTACGGGCCAGGAGTAGGCAACGGCGTAGGGTAAGGTGTAGGGCTGGTGGTGGGTTTCCGTTCCGGGCTAGGGTTAGGGTTAGGAAACGGCAAGGCTTAGGGCACAGGTGAGGGTACTGAAACGTAGGAGGGTCGGGCTACGTGGTGACGCACGGGTCAGTGCCAGCGTACGGGCCAGGAGTAGGCAACGGCGTAAGGTAAGGTGTAGGGCTGGTGGTTGGTTTCCGTTCCAGGCTAGGGTTAGGGTTAGGGAACGGCAAGGCTTAGGGCAAGGTGAAGGTACGGAAACGTGGGAGGGTCAGGCTACGTGCTGACGCACGGTTCAGTGCCAGCGTACGGGCCAGGAATAGGGTACGGCGTAAGGTAAGGTGTAGGGCTGGTGGTGGGTTTCCGTTCCACGCTAGGGTTAGGGTTAGGGAACGGCAAGGCTTAGGGCTCAGGTGAGGGTACAGAAACGTGGGAGGGTCAGCCTACGTGCTGACGCACGGGTCAGTGCCAGCGTACGGGTCAGTCGTACGGTACGGCGTAAGGTAAGGTGTAGGGCTTGTGGTTGATTTCCGTTCCAGGCTAGGGTTAGGGTTAGGGAACGGCAAGGCTTAGGGCACAGGTGAGGGTACGGAAACGTGGGAGGGTCAGGCTATGTGCTGACGCACGGGTCAGTGAAAGCGTATGGGCCAGGTGTAGGCAACGGCGTAGTATAAAGTGTAGGGATGGTGGTGGATTTGCGTTCTGGGCTAGGGTTAGGGTTAGGGAACGGCAAGGCTTAGGGCACAGGTCAGGGTACGGAAACTCGGGAGGCTAAGGGTACGTGCTGATGCACGGGTCAGTTCTAGAGTACGGGCCAGGAGTAGGCAACGGCGTAGGGTAAGGTGTAGGGCTGGTGGTGGGTTTCCGTTCCGGGTTAGGGTTAGGGTTAGGGAACGGCAAGGCTTAGGGCACAGGTGAGGGTACGGAAAAGTGGGAGGGTCAGGCTACGTGCTGACGCACAGGTCAGTGCCAGCGTACGGGTCAGGAGTAGGGTACGGCGTAAGGTAAGGTGTAGGGTTGGTGGTGTGTTTCTATTCCGGGCTAGGGTTAGGGTTAGGGAACTGCAAGGCGTAGGGAACAGGTGAGGGTACAGAAACGTGGGAGGTTCAGGCTACGTGCTGACGCACGGGTCAGTGCCAGCGTACGGGCCAGGAGTAGTCAACGGCGTAGGATAAAGTGTAGGGTTGGTAGTGGGTTTCTATTCTGGGCTAGGGTTAGGGTTAGGGAACGGCAAGGCATAGGGCACGGGTGAGGGTACGGAAACGTGGGAGGGTCAGGCTACGTGCTGACGCATGGTTCATTGCCAGCGTACGGGCCAGTAATAGGGTACGGCGTAAGGTAAGGTGTAGGGCTGGTGGTGGGTTTCCGTTCCGGGCTAGGGTTAGGGTTAGGGAACAGCAAGGCTTAGGGCACAGGTGAGGGTACAGAAACGTGGGAGGGTCAGGCTACGTGCTGACGCACGGGTCAGTGCCAGCGTACGGGTCAGGAGTAGGGTACGGCGTAAGGTAAGGTGTAGGGCTTGTGGTTGATTTCCGTTCCAGGCTAGGGTTAGGGTTAGGGAACGGCAAGCCTTAGGGCACAGGTGAGGGTACAGAAACGTGGGAGGGTCGGGCTACGTGCTGACGCACGGGTCAGTGCCAGCGTACGGGTCAGGGGTAGGCAATGGCGTAGTATAAAGTGTAGGGATGGTGGTGGATTTGCGTTCTGGGCTAGGGTTAGGGTTAGGGAACGGCAAGGCTTAGGGCACAGGTTAGGGTACGGAAACTCGGGAGGGTAAGGGTACGTGCTGATGCCTGGGTCAGTGCTAGAGTACGGGCCAGGAGTAGGCAACGGCGTAGGGTAAGGTGTAGGGCTGGTGGTGGATTTCAGTTCCGGGCTAGGGTTAGGGTTAGGGAACGGCAAGGCTTAGGGCATAGGTGAGGGTACGGAAACGTGGGAGGGTCAGGCTACGTGCTGACGCACGGGTCAGTGCCAGCGTACGGGTCAGGAGTAGGGTACGGCGTAAGGTAAGGTGTAGGGCTGGTGGTGTGTTTCTATTCCGGGCTAGGGTTAGGGTTACGGAACGGCAAGGCGTAGGGCACAGGTGAGGGTACGGAAACGTGGGAGGGTCACGCTACGTGCTGACGCACGGGTCAGTGCCAGCGTACGGGTCAGGAGTAGGGTACGGCGTAAGGTAAGGTGTAGGGCTGGTGGTGGGTTTCTATTACGGGCTAGGGTTAGGGTTAGGGAACGGCAAGGCTTAGGGCACAGGTGAGGGTATGGAAACGTGGGAGGGTCAGGCTACGTGCTGACGCACGGTTCAGTGCCAGCGTACGGGCCAGGAATAGGGTACGGCGTAAGGTAAAGTGTAGGGCTGGTGGTGGGTTTCCGTTCCAGGCTAGGGTTAGGGTTAGGGAACGGCAAGGCTTAGGGCACAGGTGAGGGTACGGAAACGTGGGAGTGTCAGGCTACGTGCTGACGCATGGGTCAGTGCCAGCGTACGGTTCAGGAGTAGGGTACGGCGTAAGGTAAGGTGTAGGGCTTGTGGTTGATTTCCGTTCAAGGCTAGGGTTAGGGTGAGGGAACGGCAAGGCTTAGGGCACAGGTGAGGGTACGGAAACGTGGGAGGGTCGGGCTACGTGCTGACGCACGGGTTAGTGCCAGCGTAAGGGCCAGGAGTACGCAACGGCGTAGTATAAAGTGGAGGGTTGGTGGTGGATTTGCGTTCTGGGTTAGTGTTAGGGTTAGGGAACGGCAAGGCTTAGGGCACAGGTCAGGGTACGGAAACTCGGGAGGGTAAGGCTACGTGCTGATGCACGGGTCAGTGCTAGAGTACTGGCCAGGAGTAGGCAACGGCGTAGGGTAAGGTTTAGGGCTGGTGGTGGTTTCCGTTCCGGGCTAGGGTTGGGTTTAGGGAACGGCAAGGCTTAGGGCACAGGTGAGGGTACGGAAACGTGGGAGGGTCAGGCTACGTGCTGACGCATTGCTTAGTGCCAGCGTATGGGCCAGGAGTAGGCAACGGCGTAAGGTAAGGTGTAGGGTTGGTGTTTGGTTTCCGTTCAAGGCTAGGGTTAGGGTTAGGGAACGGCAAGGCTTAGGGCACAGGTGAGGGTACGGAAACGTGGGAGGGTAGGGCTACGTGCTGACGCACGGGTCAGTGCCAGCGTACGGGCCAGGAGTAGGCAACGGCGTAGGATAAAGTGTAGGGCTGGTGGTGGATTTCCGTTCTGTGCTAGGGTTAGGGTTAGGGAACGGCAAGGCTTAGGGCACAGGTCAGGGTACGGAAAATCGGGAGGGTAAGGTTACCTGCTGATGCACGGGTCAGTGCCAGCGTACGGGTCAGGAGTAGGGTACGGCGTAAGGTAAGGTGTAGGGCTTGTGGTTGATTTCCGTTCAAGGCTAGGGTTAGGGTTAGGGAACGGCAAGGCTTAGGGCACAGGTGAGGGTACGGAAACGTGGGAGGGTCAGGCTACGTGCTGACGCACGGGTCAGTGCCAGCGTACGGGCCAGGAGTAGGCAAAGGCGTAGGATAAAGTGTAGGGCTGGTGGTGGATTTCCGTTCTGTGCTAGGGTTAGGGTTAGGGAACGGCAAGGCTTAGGGCACAGGTCAGGGTACGGAAAATCGGGAGGGTAAGGTTACCTGCTGATGCACGGGTCAGTGCCAGCGTACGGGTCAGGAGTAGGGTACGGCGTAAGGTAAGGTGTAGGGCTTGTGGTTGATTTCCGTTCAAGGCTAGGGTTAGGGTTAGGGAACGGCAAGGCTTAGGGCACAGGTGAGGGTACGGAAACGTGGGAGGGTCAGGCTACGTGCTGACGCACGGGTCAGTGCGAGCGTACGGGCCAGGAGTAGGCAACGGCGTAGTATAAAGTGTAGGGATGGTGGTGGATTTGCGTTCTGGGCTAGGGTTAGGGTTAGGGAACGGCAAGGCTTAGGGCACAGGTCAGGGTACGGAAACTTGGGAGGGTAAGGGTACGTGCTGATGCACGGGTCAGTGCTAGAGTACGGGCCAGGAGTAGGCAACGGCGTAGGGTAAGGTGTAGGGCTGGTGGTGGGTTTCCGTTCCGGGTTAGGGTTAGGGTTAAGGAACGGCAAGGCTTAGGGCACAAGTGAGGTTACGGAAACGTGGGATGGTCAGGCTACGTGCTGACGCACGGGTCAGTGCCAGCGTACGGGTCAGGAGTAGGGTACGGCTTAAGGTAAGGTGTAGGGTTGGTGGTGTGTTTCCATTCCGGGCTAGGGTTAGGGTTAGGGAACGGCAAGGCTTAGGGCACAGGTGAGGCTACGGAAACGTGGGAGGGTCACGCTACGTGCTGACGCACGGGTCAGTGCCAGCGTACGGGTCAGGAGTAGGGTACGGCGTAAGGTAAGGTGTAGGGCTGGTGGTGGGTTTCTATTCCGGGCTAGGGTTAGGGTTAGGGAACGGCAAGGCATAGGGCACAGGTGAGGGTACGGAAACGTGGGAGGGTCAGGCTACGTGCTGACGCATGGTTCAGTGCCAGCGTACGGGCCAGGAATAGGGTACGGCGGAAGGTAAGGTGTAGGGCTGGTGGTGGGTTTCCGTTCCGGGCTAGGGTTAGGGTTAGGGAACGGCAAGGCTTAGGGCACAGCTGAGGGTACGGAAACGTGGGAGGGTCGGGCTACGTGCTGACGTACGTGTCAGTGCCAGCGTACGGGCCAGGAGTAGGCAACGGCGTAGGATAAAGTGTAGGGCTGCTGGTGGATTTGCGTTCCGGGCTAGGGTTAAGGTTAGGGAACGGAAAGGCTTAGGGCACAGGTGAGGGTACGGAAACGTGGGAGGGTCAGGCTACGTGCTGACGCACGGGTCAGTGCCAGCGTACGGGTCAGGAGCAGGGTACGGCGTATGGTAAGGTATAGGGTTGGTGGTGGGTTTCTATTCCGGGCTACGGTTAGGGTTAGGGAACGGCAAGGCTTAGGGCACAGGTCAGGGTACGGAAATTCGGGAGGGTAAGGCTACCTGCTGATGAACGGGTCAGTGCCAGAGTACGGGCCAGGAGTAGGCAACGGCGTAGGGTAATGTGTAGGGCTGGTCGTGGGTTTCCGCTCCGGGCTAGGGTTAGGGTTAGGGAACGGCAAGGCTTAGGGTACAGGTGAGGGTACTGAAACGTGGGAGGGTCAGGCTACGTGCTGACGCACGTGTCAGTGCCAGCATACGGGCCAGTAGTAGGGCTCGGCGTAAGGTAAGGTGTAGGGCTGGTGGTGGGTTTCTATTCCGGGCTAGGGTTAGGGTTAGGGAACGGCAAGGCTTAGGGCACAGGTGAGGGTACGGAAACGTGGGAGGGTCAGGCTACGTGCTGACGCACAGTTCAGTGCCAGCGTACGGGCCAGTAATAGGGTACGGCGTAAGGTAAGGTGTAGGGCTGGTGGTGGGTTTCCGTTCCGGGCTAGGGTTAGGGTTAGGGAACGGCAAGGATTAGGGCACAGGTGAGGGTACGGAAACGTGGGAGGGTCAGGATACGTGCTGACGCACGGCTCAGTGCCAGCGTACGTGTCAGGAGTAGGGTACGGCGTAAGGTAAGGTGTCGGGCTGGTGGTCGGTTTCTATTCTGGGCTAGGGTTAGTGTTAGGGAACGGCAAGGCTTAGGGCACAGGTGAGGGTACGGAAACGTGGGAGGGTCAGTCTACGTTCTGACGCACGGTTCAGTGCCAGCGTACGGGCCAGGAATAGGGTACGGCGTAAGGTAAGGTGTAGGGCTTGTGGTTGATTTCCGTTCCAGGCTAGGGTTAGGGTTAGGGAACGGCAAGGCTTAGGGCACAGGTGAGGGTACGGAAACGTGGGAGGGTCAGGCTACGTGCTGACGCACGGGTCAGTGCCAGCGTACGGGCCAGTAGTAGGCAACGGCGTAAGATAGGGTGCAGGGCTGGTGGTTGGTTTCCGTTCCAGGCTAGGGTTAGGGTTAGGGAACGGCAAGGCATAGCGCACAGGTGAGGGTACGGAAACGTGGGAGGGTCGGGCTACGTGCTGACGCACGGGTCAGTGCCAGCGTACGGGTCAGGAGTAGGGTACGGCGAAGGTAAGGTGTAGGGCTGGTGGTGGGTTTCTATTCCGGGCTAGGGTTAGGGTTAGGGAAAGGCAAGGCTTAGGGCACAGGTGAGGGTACGGAAACATGGGAGGGTCAGGCTACGTGCTGATGCACGGGTCAGTGCCAGCGTATGGGGCAGGAGTAGGCAACGGCGTAGGATAAAGTGTAGGGCTGGTGGTGGATTTGTGTTCTGGGCTAGGGTTAGTGTTAGGGAACGTCAAGGCTTAGGGCAGAGGTCAGGGTACGGAAACGCGTGAGGGTAAGGCTACGTGCTGATGCACGTGTCAGTGACAGAGTACCGGCCAGGAGTAGGCAACGGCGTAGGGTAAGGTGTAGGGCTGGTGGTGGATTTGCGTTCTGGGCTAGGGTTAGTGTTAGGGAACGTCAAGGCTTAGGGCAGAGGTCACAGTACGGAAACGCGTGAGGGTAAGGCTACGTGCTGATGCACGTGTCAGTGACAGAGTACCGGCCAGGAGTAGGCAACGGCGTAGGGTAAGGTGTAGGGCTGGTGGTGGGTTTCCGTTCCGAGCTAGGGTTAGGGTTAGGGAACGGCAAGTCTTAGGTCACAGGTGAGGGTACGGAAACGTTGGAGGGTCAGGCTACGTGCTGACGCGCGGGTCAGTGCCAGCGTACTGTCCAGGAGAAGGCAACGGCGTAAAGTAAGGTGTAGGGCTGGTGGTTGCTTTCCGTTCCAGGCTAGGGTTAGGGTTAGGGTACGGCAAGGCTTAGGGCACAGGTGAGGGTACGGAAACGTGGAAGGGTCGGGCTACGTGCTGACGCACGTGTCAGTGCCAGCGTACGGGCCAGGAGTAGGGCTCGGCGTAAGGTAAGGTGTAGGGCTGGTGGTGGGTTTCTATTCCGGGCTAGGGTTAGGGTTAGGGAAAGGCAAGGCTTAGGGCACAGGTGAGGGTACGGAAACTTGGGAGGGTCAGGCTACGTGCTGATGCACGGGTCAGTGCCAGCGTATGGGGCAGGAGTAGGCAACGGCGTAGGATAAAGTGTAGGGCTGGTGGTGGATTTGCGTTCTGGGCTAGGGTTAGTGTTAGGGAACGTCAAGGCTTAGGGCAGAGGTCAGGGTACAGAAACGCGTGAGGGTAAGGCTACGTGCTGATGCACGTGTCAGTGACAGAGTACCGGCCAGGAGTAGGCAACGGCGTAGGGTAAGGTGTAGGGCTGGTGGTGGGTTTCCGTTCCGAGCTAGGGTTAGTGTTAGGGAACGGCAAGTCTTAGGGCACAGGTGAGGGTACGGAAACGTTGGAGGGTCAGGCTACGTGCTGACGCGCGGGTCAGTGCCAGCGTACTGTCCAGGAGAAGGCAACGGCGTAAGGTAAGGTGTAGGGCTGGTGGTTGCTTTCCGTTCCAGGCTAGGGTTAGGGTTAGGGAACGGCAAGGCTTAGGGCACAGGTGAGGGAACGGAAACGTGGAAGGGTCGGGCTACGTGCTGACGCAAGCGTCAGTGCCAGCGTACGGGCCAGGAGTAGGGCTCGGCGTAAGGTAAGGTGTAGGGCTGGTGGTGGGTTTCTATTCCGGGCTAGGGTTAGGGTTAGGGAACGGCAAGGCTTAGGGCACAGGTGAGGGTACGGAAACGTGGGAGGGTCAGGCTACGTGCTGACGCACAGTTCAGTGCCAGCGTACGGGCCAGTAATAGGGTACGGCGTAAGGTAAGGTGTAGGGCTGGTGGTGGGTTTCCGTTCCGGGCTAGGGTGAGGGTTAGGGAACGGCAAGGCTTAGGGCACAGGTGAGGGTACGGAAACGTGGGAGGGTCAGGATACGTGCTGACGCACGGGTCAGTGCCAGCGTACGTGTCAGGAGTAGGGTACGGCGTAAGGTAAGGTGTCGGGCTGGTGGTCTGTTTCTATTCCGGGCTAGGGTTAGGTTTAGGGAACGGCAAGGCTTAGGGCACAGGTGAGGGTACGGAAACGTGGGAGGGTCAGTCTACGTTCTGACACACGGTTCAGTGCCAGCGTACGGGCCAGGAATAGGGTACGGCGTAAGGTAAGGTGTAGGGCTTGTGGTTGATTTCCGTTCCAGGCTAGGGTTAGGGTTAGGGAACGGCAAGGCTTAGGGCACAGGTGAGTGTACGGAAACGTGGGAGGGTCAGGCTACGTGCTGACGCACGTGTCAGTGCCAGCGTACGGGCCAGTAGTAGGCAACGGCGTAAGATAAGTTGCAGGGCTGGTGGTTGGTTTCCGTTCCAGGCTAGGGTTAGGGTTAGGGAACGGCAAGGCATAGGGCACAGGTGAGGGTACGGAAACGTGGGAGGGTCGGGCTACGTGCTGACGCACGGGTCAGTGCCAGCGTACGGGTCAGGAGTAGGGTACGGCGA
The DNA here is from genome assembly GCF_964165515.1 of Mesoplodon bidens. Classification (NCBI taxonomy): domain Eukaryota; kingdom Metazoa; phylum Chordata; class Mammalia; order Artiodactyla; family Ziphiidae; genus Mesoplodon; species Mesoplodon bidens. The sequence goes on from NC_138179.1 coordinate 57,128,587, forward strand.
AGGTAAGGTGTAGGGCTGGTGGCGGGTTTCTATTCCGGGCTAGGGTTAGGGTTAGGGAAAGGCAAGGCTTAGGGCACAGGTGAGGGTACGGAAACGTGGGAGGGTCAGGCTACGTGCTGATGCACGGGTCAGTGCCAGCGTATGGGGCAGGAGTAGGCAACGGCGTAGGATAAAGTGTAGGGCTGGTGGTGGATTTGCGTTCTGGGCTAGGGTTAGTGTTAGGGAACGTCAAGGCTTAGGGCAGAGGTCAGGGTACGGAAACGCGTGAGGGTAAGGCTACGTGCTGATGCACGTGTCAGTGACAGAGTACCGGCCAGGAGTAGGCAACGGCGTAGGGTAAGGTGTAGGGCTGGTGGTGGGTTTCCGTTCTGAGCTAGGGTTAGGGTAAGGGAACGGCAAGTCTTAGGCACAGGTGAGGGTACGGAAACGTTGGAGGGTCAGGCTACGTGCTGACGCGCGGGTCAGTGCCAGCGTACTGTCCAGGAGAAGGCAACGGCGTAAGGTAAGGTGTAGGGCTGGTGGTTGCTTTCCGTTCCAGGCTAGGGTTAGGGTTAGGGAACGGCAAGGCTTAGGGCACAGGTGAGGGTACGGAAACGTGGAAGGGTCGGGCTACGTGCTGACGTACTTGTCAGTGCCAGCGTACGGGCCAGGAGTAGGCAACGGCGTAGGATAAAGTGTAGGGCTGGTGGTGGATTTGCGTTCTGTGCTAGGGTTAGGGTTAGGGAACGGCAAGGCTTAGGGCACAGGTCAGGGTACGGAAACTCGGGAGGGTAAGGCTACCTGCTGATGCACGGGTCAGTGCCAGAGTACGGGCCAGGAGTAGGCAACGGCGTAGGGTAAGGTGTAGGGCTGGTGGTGGGTTTCCGTTCCGGGCTAGGGTTAGGGTTAGGAAACGGCAAGGCTTAGGGCACAGGTGAGGGTACTGAAACGTAGGAGGGTCGGGCTACGTGCTGACGCACGGGTCAGTGCCAGCGTACGGGCCAGGAGTAGGCAACGGCGAAAGGTAAGGTGTAGGGCTGGTGGTTGGTTTCCATTCCAGGCTAGGGTTAGGGTTAGGGAACGGCAAGGCTTAGGGCAAGGTGAAGGTACGGAAACGTGGGAGGGTCAGGCTACGTGCTGACGCACGGTTCAGTGCCAGCGTACGGGCCAGGAATAGGGTACGGCGTAAGGTAAGGTGTAGGGCTGGTGGTGGGTTTCCATTCCACGCTAGGGTTAGGGTTAGGGAACGGCAAGGCTTAGGGCTCAGGTGAGGGTACAGAAACGTGGGAGGGTCAGCCTACATGCTGACGCACGGGTCGGTGCCAGCGTACGGGTCAGTCGTACGGTACGGCGTAAGGTAAGGTGTAGGGCTTGTGGTTGATTTCCGTTCCAGGCTAGGGTTAGGTTTAGGGAATGGCAAGGCTTAGGGCACAGGTGAGGGTACGGAAACGTGGGAGGGTCAGGCTACGTGCTGACGCACGGGTCAGTGCCAGCGTATGGGCCAGGTGTAGGCAACGGCGTAGTATATAGTGTAGGGATGGTGGTGGATTTGCGTTCTGGGCTAGGGTTAGGGTTAGGGAACGGCAAGGCTTAGGGCACAGGTCAGGGTACGGAAACTCGGGAGGGTAAGGGTACGTGCTGACGCACGGGTCAGTGCCAGCGTACGGGCCAGGAGTAGGGCTCGGCGTAAGGTAAGGTGTAGGGCTGGTGGTGGGTTTCTATTCCGGGCTAGGGTTAGGGTTAGGGAACGGCAAGGCTTAGGGCACAGGTGAGGGTACGGAAACGTGGGAGGGTCAGGCTACGTGCTGACGCACAGTTCAGTGCCAGCGTACGGGCCAGTAATAGGGTACGGCGCAAGGTAAGGTGTAGGGCTGGTGGTGGGTTTCCGTTCCAGGCTAGGGTGAGGGTTAGGGAACGGCAAGGCTTAGGGCACAGGTGAGGGTACGGAAACGTGGGAGGGTCAGGATACGTGCTGACGCACGGGTCAGTGCCAGCGTACGTGTCAGGAGTAGGGTACGGCGTAAGGTAAGGTGTCGGGCTGGTGGTCGGTTTCTATTCCGGGCTAGGGTTAGGGTTAGGGAACGGCAAGGCTTAGGGCACAGGTGAGGGTACGGAAACGTGGGAGGGTCAGTCTACGTTCTGACGCACGGTTCAGTGCCAGCGTACGGGCCAGGAATAGGGTACGGCGTAAGGTAAGGTGTAGGGCTTGTGGTTGATTTCCGTTCCAGGCTAGGGTTAGGGTTAGGGAACGGCAAGGCTTAGGGCACAGGTGAGGGTACGGAAACGTGGGAGGGTCAGGCTACGTGCTGACGCACGGGTCAGTGCCAGCGTACGGGCCAGTAGTAGGCAACGGTGTAAGATAAGGTGCAGGGCTGGTGGTTGGTGTCCGTTCCAGGCTAGGGATAGGGTTAGGGAACGGCAAGGCATAGGGCACAGGTGAGGGTACGGAAACGTGGGAGGGTCGGGCTACGTGCTGACGCACGGGTCAGTGCCAGCGTACGGGTCAGGAGTAGGGTACGGCGAAGGTAAGGTGTAGGGCTGGTGGTGGGTTTCTATTCCGGGCTAGGGTTAGGGTTAGGGAAAGGCAAGGCTTAGGGCACAGGTGAGGGTACGGAAACGTGGGAGGGTCAGGCTACGTGCTGATGCACGGGTCAGTGCCAGCGTATGGGGCAGGAGTAGGCAACGGCGTAGGATAAAGTGTAGGGCTGGTGGTGGATTTGCGTTCTGGGCTAGGGTTAGTGTTAGGGAACGTCAAGGCTTAGGGCAGAGGTCAGGGTACGGAAACGCGTGAGGGTAAGGCTACGTGCTGATGCACGTGTCAGTGACAGAGTACCGGCCAGGAGTAGGCAACGGCGTAGGGTAAGGTGTAGGGCTGGTGGTGGGTTTCCGTTCCGAGCTAGGGTTAGGGTTAGGGAACGGCAAGTCTTAGGGCACAGGTGAGGGTACGGAAACGTTGGAGGGTCAGGCTACGTGCTGACGCGCGGGTCAGTGCCAGCGTACTGTCCAGGAGAAGGCAACGGCGTAAGGTAAGGTGTAGGGCTGGTGGTTGCTTTCCATTCCAGGCTAGGGTTAGGGTTAGGGAACGGCAAGGCTTAGGGCACAGGTGAGGGTACGGAAACGTGGAAGGGTCGGGCTACGTGCTGACGTACGTGTCAGTGCCAGCATACGGGCCAGGAGTAGGCAACGGCGTAGGATAAAGTGTAGGGCTGGTGGTGGATTTGCGTTCTGTGCTAGGGTTAGGGTTAGGGAACGGCAAGGCTTAGGGCACAGGTCAGGGTACGGAAACTCGGGAGGGTAAGGCTACCTGCTGATGCACGGGTCAGTGCCAGAGTACGGGCCAGGAGTAGGCAACGGCGTAGGGTAAGGTGCAGGGCTGGTGTTGGGTTTCCGTTCCGGGCTAGGGTTAGGGTTAGGAAACGGCAAGGCTTAGGGCACAGGTGAGGGTACTGAAACGTAGGAGGGTCGGGCTACGTGCTGACGCACAGGTCAGTGCCAGCGTACGGGCCAGGAGTAGGCAACGGCGAAAGGTAAGGTGTAGGGCTGGTGGTTGGTTTCCGTTCCAGGCTAGGGTTAGGGTTAGGGAACGGCAAGGCTTAGGGCAAGGTGAAGGTACGGAAACGTGGGAGGGTCAGGCTACGTGCTGACGCACGGTTCAGTGCCAGCGTACGGGCCAGGAATAGGGTACGGCGTAAGGTAAGGTGTAGGGCTGGTGGTGGGTTTCCGTTCCACGCTAGGGTTAGGGTTAGGGAACGGCAAGGCTTAGGGCTCAGGTGAGGGTACAGAAACGTGGGAGGGTCAGCCTACGTGCTGACGCACGGGTCAGTGCCAGCGTACGGGTCAGTCGTACGGTACGGCGTAAGGTAAGGTGTAGGGCTTGTGGTTGATTTCCGTTCCAGGCTAGGGTTAGGGTTAGGGAACGGCAAGGCTTAGGGCACAGGTGAGGGTACGGAAACGTGGGAGGGTCAGGCTACGTGCTGACGCACGGGTCAGTGCCAGCGTATGGGCCAGGTGTAGGCAACGGCGTAGTATAAAGTGTAGGGATGGTGGTGGATTTGCGTTCTGGGCTAGGGTTAGGGTTAGGGAACGGCAAGGCTTAGGGCACAGGTCAGGGTACGGAAACTCGGGAGGGTAAGGGTACGTGCTGATGCACGGGTCAGTTCTAGAGTACGGGCCAGGAGTAGGCAACGGCGTAGGGTAAGGTGTAGGGCTGGTGGTGGGTTTCCGTTCCGGGTTAGGGTTAGGGTTAGGGAACGGCAAGGCTTAGGGCACAGGTGAGGGTACGGAAAAGTGGGAGGGTCAGGCTACGTGCTGACCCACGGGTCAGTGCCAGCGTACGGGTCAGGAGTAGGGTACGGCGTAAGGTAAGGTGTAGGGTTGGTGGTGTGTTTCTATTCCGGGCTAGGGTTAGGGTTAGGGAACTGCAAGGCGTAGGGAACAGGTGAGGGTACAGAAACGTGGGAGGTTCAGGCTACGTGCTGACGCACGGGTCAGTGCCAGCGTACGGGCCAGGAGTAGGCAACGGCGTAGGATAAAGTGTAGGGTTGGTAGTGGGTTTCTATTCTGAGCTAGGGTTAGGGTTAGGGAACGGCAAGGCATAGGGCACAGGTGAGGGTACGGAAACGTGGGAGGGTCAGGCTACGTGCTGACGCATGGTTCATTGCCAGCGTACGGGCCAGGAATAGGGTACGGCGTAAGGTAAGGTGTAGGGCTGGTGGTGGGTTTCCGTTCCGGGCTAGGGTTAGGGTTAGGGAACAGCAAGGCTTAGGGCACAGGTGAGGGTACAGAAACGTGGGAGGGTCAGGCTACGTGCTGACGCACGGGTCAGTGCCAGCGTATGGGTCAGGAGTAGGGTACGGCGTAAGGTAATGTGTAGGGCTTGTGGTTGATTTCCGTTCAAGGCTAGGGTTAGGGTTAGGGAACGGCAAGCCTTAGGGCACAGGTGAGGGTACAGAAACGTGGGAGGGGCGGGCTACGTGCTGACGCACGGGTCAGTGCGAGCGTACGGGCCAGGAGTAGGCAACGGCGTAGTATAAAGTGTAGGGATGGTGGTGGATTTGCGTTCTGGGCTAGGGTTAGGGTTAGGGAACGGCAAGGCTTAGGGCACAGGTCAGGGTACGGAAACTCGGGAGGGTAAGGGTACGTGCTGATGCCTGGGTTAGTGCTAGAGTACGGGCCAGGAGTAGGCAACGGCGTAGGGTAAGGTGTAGGGCTGGTGGTGGATTTCCGTTCCGGGCTAGGGTTAGGGTTAGGGAACGGCAAGGCTTAGGGCACAGGTGAGGGTACGGAAACGTGGGAGGGTCAGGCTACGTGCTGACGCACGGGTCAGTGCCAGCGTACGGGTCAGGAGTAGGGTACGGCGTAAGGTAAGGTGTAGGGCTGGTGGTGTGTTTCTATTCCGGGCTAGGGTTAGGGTTACGGAACGGCAAGGCGTAGGGCACAGGTGAGGGTACGGAAACGTGGGAGGGTCACGCTACGTGCTGACGCACGGGTCAGTGCCAGCGTACGGGTCAGGAGTAGGGTACGGCGTAAGGTAAGGTGTAGGGCTGGTGGTGGGTTTCTATTCCGGGCTAGGGTTAGGGTTAGGGAACGGCAAGGCTTAGGGCACAGGTGAGGGTACGGAAACGTGGGAGGGTCAGTCTACGTTCTGACACACGGTTCAGTGCCAGCGTACGGGCCAGGAATAGGGTACGGCGTAAGGTAAGGTGTAGGGCTTGTGGTTGATTTCCGTTCCAGGCTAGGGTTAGGGTTAGGGAACGGCAAGGCTTAGGGCACAGGTGAGTGTACGGAAACGTGGGAGGGTCAGGCTACGTGCTGACGCACGTGTCAGTGCCAGCGTACGGGCCAGTAGTAGGCAACGGCGTAAGATAAGTTGCAGGGCTGGTGGTTGGTTTCCGTTCCAGGCTAGGGTTAGGGTTAGGGAACGGCAAGGCATAGGGCACAGGTGAGGGTACGGAAACGTGGGAGGGTCGGGCTACGTGCTGACGCACGGGTCAGTGCCAGCGTACGGGTCAGGAGTAGGGTACGGCGAAGGTAAGGTGTAGGGCTGGTGGCGGGTTTCTATTCCGGGCTAGGGTTAGGGTTAGGGAAAGGCAAGGCTTAGGGCACAGGTGAGGGTACGGAAACGTGGGAGGGTCAGGCTACGTGCTGATGCACGGGTCAGTGCCAGCGTATGGGGCAGGAGTAGGCAACGGCGTAGGATAAAGTGTAGGGCTGGTGGTGGATTTGCGTTCTGGGCTAGGGTTAGTGTTAGGGAACGTCAAGGCTTAGGGCAGAGGTCAGGGTACGGAAACGCGTGAGGGTAAGGCTACGTGCTGATGCACGTGTCAGTGACAGAGTACCGGCCAGGAGTAGGCAACGGCGTAGGGTAAGGTGTAGGGCTGGTGGTGGGTTTCCGTTCTGAGCTAGGGTTAGGGTTAGGGAACGGCAAGTCTTAGGCACAGGTGAGGGTACGGAAACGTTGGAGGGTCAGGCTACGTGCTGACGCGCGGGTCAGTGCCAGCGTACTGTCCAGGAGAAGGCAACGGCGTAAGGTAAGGTGTAGGGCTGGTGGTTGCTTTCCGTTCCAGGCTAGGGTTAGGGTTAGGGAACGGCAAGGCTTAGGGCACAGGTGAGGGTACGGAAACGTGGAAGGGTCGGGCTACGTGCTGACGTACGTGTCAGTGCCAGCGTACGGGCCAGGAGTAGGCAACGGCGTAGGATAAAGTGTAGGGCTGGTGGTGGATTTGCGTTCTGTGCTAGGGTTAGGGTTAGGGAACGGCAAGGCTTAGGGCACAGGTCAGGGTACGGAAACTCGGGAGGGTAAGGCTACCTGCTGATGCACGGGTCAGTGCCAGAGTACGGGCCAGGAGTAGGCAACGGCGTAGGGTAAGGTGTAGGGCTGGTGGTGGGTTTCCGTTCCGGGCTAGGGTTAGGGTTAGGAAACGGCAAGGCTTAGGGCACAGGTGAGGGTACTGAAACGTAGGAGGGTCGGGCTACGTGCTGACGCACGGGTCAGTGCCAGCGTACGGGCCAGGAGTAGGCAACGGCGAAAGGTAAGGTGTAGGGCTGGTGGTTGGTTTCCATTCCAGGCTAGGGTTAGGGTTAGGGAACGGCAAGGCTTAGGGCAAGGTGAAGGTACGGAAACGTGGGAGGGTCAGGCTACGTGCTGACGCACGGTTCAGTGCCAGCGTACGGGCCAGGAATAGGGTACGGCGTAAGGTAAGGTGTAGGGCTGGTGGTGGGTTTCCATTGCACGCTAGGGTTAGGGTTAGGGAAAGGCAAGGCTTAGGGCTCAGGTGAGGGTACAGAAACGTGGGAGGGTCAGCCTACATGCTGACGCACGGGTCAGTGCCAGCGTACGGGTCAGTCGTACGGTACGGCGTAAGGTAAGGTGTAGGGCTTGTGGTTGATTTCCGTTCCAGGCTAGGGTTAGGTTTAGGGAATGGCAAGGCTTAGGGCACAGGTGAGGGTACGGAAACGTGGGAGGGTCAGGCTACGTGCTGACGCACGGGTCAGTGCCAGCGTATGGGCCAGGTGTAGGCAACGGCGTAGTATAAAGTGTAGGGATGGTGGTGGATTTGCGTTCTGGGCTAGGGTTAGGGTTAGGGAACGGCAAGGCTTAGGGCACAGGTCAGGGTACGGAAACTCGGGAGGGTAAGGGTACGTGCTGACGCACGGGTCAGTGCCAGCGTACGGGCCAGGAGTAGGGCTCGGCGTAAGGTAAGGTGTAGGGCTGGTGGTGGGTTTCTATTCCGGGCTAGGGTTAGGGTTAGGGAACGGCAAGGCTTAGGGCACAGGTGAGGGTACGGAAACGTGGGAGGGTCAGGCTACGTGCTGACGCACAGTTCAGTGCCAGCGTACGGGCCAGTAATAGGGTACGGCGCAAGGTAAGGTGTAGGGCTGGTGGTGGGTTTCCGTTCCAGGCTAGGGATAGGGTTAGGGAACGGCAAGGCATAGGGCACAGGTGAGGGTACGGAAACGTGGGAGGGTCGGGCTACGTGCTGACGCACGGGTCAGTGCCAGCGTACGGGTCAGGAGTAGGGTACGGCGAAGGTAAGGTGTAGGGCTGGTGGTGGGTTTCTATTCCGGGCTAGGGTTAGGGTTAGGGAAAGGCAAGGCTTAGGGCACAGGTGAGGGTACGGAAACGTGGGAGGGTCAGGCTACGTGCTGATGCACGGGTCAGTGCCAGCGTATGGGGCAGGAGTAGGCAACGGCGTAGGATAAAGTGTAGGGCTGGTGGTGGATTTGCGTTCTGGGCTAGGGTTAGTGTTAGGGAACGTCAAGGCTTAGGGCAGAGGTCAGGGTACGGAAACGCGTGAGGGTAAGGCTACGTGCTGATGCACGTGTCAGTGACAGAGTACCGGCCAGGAGTAGGCAACGGCGTAGGGTAAGGTGTAGGGCTGGTGGTGGGTTTCCGTTCCGAGCTAGGGTTAGGGTTAGGGAACGGCAAGTCTTAGGGCACAGGTGAGGGTACGGAAACGTTGGAGGGTCAGGCTACGTGCTGACGCGCGGGTCAGTGCCAGCGTACTGTCCAGGAGAAGGCAACGGCGTAAGGTAAGGTGTAGGGCTGGTGGTTGCTTTCCGTTCCAGGCTAGGGTTAGGGTTAGGGAACGGCAAGGCTTAGGGCACAGGTGAGGGTACGGAAACGTGGAAGGGTCGGGCTACGTGCTGACGTACGTGTCAGTGCCAGCATACGGGCCAGGAGTAGGCAACGGCGTAGGATAAAGTGTAGGGCTGGTGGTGGATTTGCGTTCTGTGCTAGGGTTAGGGTTAGGGAACGGCAAGGCTTAGGGCACAGGTCAGGGTACGGAAACTCGGGAGGGTAAGGCTACCTGCTGATGCACGGGTCAGTGCCAGAGTACGGGCCAGGAGTAGGCAACGGCGTAGGGTAAGGTGCAGGGCTGGTGGTGGGTTTCCGTTCCGGGCTAGGGTTAGGGTTAGGAAACGGCAAGGCTTAGGGCACAGGTGAGGGTACTGAAACGTAGGAGGGTCGGGCTACGTGCTGACGCACGGGTCAGTGCCAGCGTACGGGCCAGGAGTAGGCAACGGCGAAAGGTAAGGTGTAGGGCTGGTGGTTGGTTTCCGTTCCAGGCTAGGGTTAGGGTTAGGGAACGGCAAGGCTTAGGGCAAGGTGAAGGTACGGAAACGTGGGAGGGTCAGGCTACGTGCTGACGCACGGTTCAGTGCCAGCGTACGGGCCAGGAATAGGGTACGGCGTAAGGTAAGGTGTAGGGCTGGTGGTGGGTTTCCGTTCCACGCTAGGGTTAGGGTTAGGGAACGGCAAGGCTTAGGGCTCAGGTGAGGGTACAGAAACGTGGGAGGGTCAGCCTACGTGCTGACGCACGGGTCAGTGCCAGCGTACGGGTCAGTCGTACGGTACGGCGTAAGGTAAGGTGTAGGGCTTGTGGTTGATTTCCGTTCCAGGCTAGGGTTAGGGTTAGGGAACGGCAAGGCTTAGGGCACAGGTGAGGGTACGGAAACGTGGGAGGGTCAGGCTACGTGCTGACGCACGGGTCAGTGCCAGCGTATGGGCCAGGTGTAGGCAACGGCGTAGTATAAAGTGTAGGGATGGTGGTGGATTTGCGTTCTGGGCTAGGGTTAGGGTTAGGGAACGGCAAGGCTTAGGGCACAGGTCAGGGTACGGAAACTCGGGAGGGTAAGGGTACGTGCTGATGCACGGGTCAGTTCTAGAGTATGGGCCAGGAGTAGGCAACGGCGTAGGGTAAGGTGTAGGGCTGGTGGTGGGTTTCCGTTCCGGGTTAGGGTTAGGGTTAGGGAACGGCAAGGCTTAGGGCACAGGTGAGGGTACGGAAAAGTGGGAGGGTCAGGCTACGTGCTGACCCACGGGTCAGTGCCAGCGTACGGGTCAGGAGTAGGGTACGGCGTAAGGTAAGGTGTAGGGTTGGTGGTGTGTTTCTATTCCGGGCTAGGGTTAGGGTTAGGGAACTGCAAGGCGTAGGGAACAGGTGAGGGTACAGAAACGTGGGAGGTTCAGGCTACGTGCTGACGCACGGGTCAGTGCCAGCGTACGGGCCAGGAGTAGGCAACGGCGTAGGATAAAGTGTAGGGTTGGTAGTGGGTTTCTATTCTGGGCTAGGGTTAGGGTTAGGGAACGGCAAGGCATAGGGCACAGGTGAGGGTACGGAAACGTGGGAGGGTCAGGCTACGTGCTGACGCATGGTTCATTGCCAGCGTACGGGCCAGGAATAGGGTACGGCGTAAGGTAAGGTGTAGGGCTGGTGGTGGGTTTCCGTTCCGGGCTAGGGTTAGGGTTAGGGAACAGCAAGGCTTAGGGCACAGGTGAGGGTACAGAAACGTGGGAGGGTCAGGCTACGTGCTGACGCACGGGTCAGTGCCAGCGTACGGGTCAGGAGTAGGGTACGGCGTAAGGTAATGTGTAGGGCTTGTGGTTGATTTCCGTTCAAGGCTAGGGTTAGGGTTAGGGAACGGCAAGCCTTAGGGCACAGGTGAGGGTACAGAAACGTGGGAGGGGCGGGCTACGTGCTGACGCACGGGTCAGTGCGAGCGTACGGGCCAGGAGTAGGCAACGGCGTAGTATAAAGTGTAGGGATGGTGGTGGATTTGCGTTCTGGGCTAGGGTTAGGGTTAGGGAACGGCAAGGCTTAGGGCACAGGTCAGGGTACGGAAACTCGGGAGGGTAAGGGTACGTGCTGATGCCTGGGTTAGTGCTAGAGTACGGGCCAGGAGTAGGCAACGGCGTAGGGTAAGGTGTAGGGCTGGTGGTGGATTTCCGTTCCGGGCTAGGGTTAGGGTTAGGGAACGGCAAGGCTTAGGGCACAGGTGAGGGTACGGAAACGTGGGAGGGTCAGGCTACGTGCTGACGCACGGGTCAGTGCCAGCGTACGGGTCAGGAGTAGGGTACGGCGTAAGGTAAGGTGTAGGGCTGGTGGTGTGTTTCTATTCCGGGCTAGGGTTAGGGTTACGGAACGGCAAGGCGTAGGGCACAGGTGAGGGTACGGAAACGTGGGAGGGTCACGCTACGTGCTGACGCACGGGTCAGTGCCAGCGTACGGGTCAGGAGTAGGGTACGGCGTAAGGTAAGGTGTAGGGCTGGTGGTGGGTTTCTATTCCGGGCTAGGGTTAGGGTTAGGGAACGGCAAGGCTTAGGGCACAGGTGAGGGTATGGAAACGTGGGAGGGTCAGGCTACGTGCTGACGCACGGTTCAGTGCCAGCGTACGGGCCAGGAATAGGGTACGGCGTAAGGTAAAGTGTAGGGCTGGTGGTGGGTTTCCGTTCCAGGCTAGGGTTAGGGTTAGGGAACGGCAAGGCTTAGGGCACAGGTGAGGGTATGGAAACGTGTGAGTGTCATGCTACGTGCTGACGCACGGGTCAGTGCCAGCGTACGGTTCAGGAGTAGGGTACGGCGTAAGGTAAGGTGTAGGGCTTGTGGTTGATTTCCGTTCAAGGCTAGGGTTAGGGTGAGGGAACGGCAAGGCTTAGGGCACAGGTGAGGGTACGGAAACGTGGGAGTGTCGGGCTACGTGCTGACGCACGGGTTAGTGCCAGCGTAAGGGCCAGGAGTACGCAACGGCGTAGTATAAAGTGGAGGGCTGGTGGTGGATTTGCGTTCTGGGTTAGTGTTAGGGTTAGGGAACGGCAAGGCTTAGGGCACAGGTCAGGGTACGGAAACTCGGGAGGGTAAGGCTACGTGCTGATGCACGGGTCAGTGCTAGAGTACTGGCCAGGAGTAGGCAACGGCGTAGGGTAAGGTTTAGGGCTGGTGGTGGGTTTCCGTTCCGGGCTGGGGTTGGGTTTAGGGAACGGCAAGGCTTAGGGCACAGGTGAGGGTACGGAAACGTGGGAGGGTCAGGCTACGTGCTGACGCATTGCTTAGTGCCAGCGTATGGGCCAGGAGTAGGCAACGGCGTAAGGTAAGGTGTAGGGTTGGTGTTTGGTTTCCGTTCAAGGCTAGGGTTAGGGTTAGGGAACGGCAAGGCTTAGGGCACAGGTGAGGGTACGGAAACGTGGGAGGGTAGGGCTACGTGCTGACGCACGGGTCAGTGCCAGCGTACGGGCCAGGAGTAGGCAACGGCGTAGGATAAAGTGTAGGGCTGGTGGTGGATTTCCGTTCTGTGCTAGGGTTAGGGTTAGGGAACGGCAAGGCTTAGGGCACAGGTCAGGGTACGGAAAATCGGGAGGGTAAGGTTACCTGCTGATGCACGGGTCAGTGCCAGCGTACGGGTCAGGAGTAGGGTACGGCGTAAGGTAAGGTGTAGGGCTTGTGGTTGATTTCCGTTCAAGGCTAGGGTTAGGTTTAGGGAACGGCAAGGCTTAGGGCACAGGTGAGGGTACGGAAACGTGGGAGGGTCAGGCTACGTGCTGACGCACGGGTCAGTGCGAGCGTATGGGCCAGGAGTAGGCAACGGCGTAGTATAAAGTGTAGGGATGGTGGTGGATTTGCGTTCTGGGCTAGGGTTAGGGTTAGGGAACGGCAAGGCTTAGGGCACAGGTCAGGGTACGGAAACTCGGGAGGGTAAGGGTACGTGCTGATGCACGGGTCAGTGCTAGAGTACGGGCCAGGAGTAGGGAACGGCGTAGGGTAAGGTGTAGGGCTGGTGGTGGGTTTCCGTTCCGGGTTAGGGTTAGGGTTAGGGAACGGCAAGGCTTAGGGCACAAGTGAGGTTACGGAAACGTGGGAGGGTCAGGCTACGTGCTGACGCACGGGTCAGTGCCAGCGTACGGGTCAGGAGTAGGGTACGGCTTAAGGTAAGGTGTAGGGTTGGTGGTGTGTTTCCATTCCGGGCTAGGGTTAGGGTTAGGGAACGGCAAGGCTTAGGGCACAGGTGAGGCTACGGAAACGTGGGAGGGTCACGCTACGTGCTGACGCACGGGTCAGTGCCAGCGTACGGGTCAGGAGTAGGGTACGGCGTAAGGTAAGGTGTAGGGCTGGTGGTGGGTTTCTATTCCGGGCTAGGGTTAGGGTTAGGGAACGGCAAGGCATAGGGCACAGGTGAGGGTACGGAAACGTGGGAGGGTCAGGCTACGTGCTGACGCATGGTTCAGTGCCAGCGTACGGGCCAGGAATAGGGTACGGCGGAAGGTAAGGTGTAGGGCTGGTGGTGGGTTTCCGTTCCGGGCTAGGGTTAGGGTTAGGGAACGGCAAGGCTTAGGGCACAGCTGAGGGTACGGAAACGTGGGAGGGTCGGGCTACGTGCTGACGTACGTGTCAGTGCCAGCGTACGGGCCAGGAGTAGGCAACGGCGTAGGATAAAGTGTAGGGCTGCTGGTGGATTTGCGTTCCGGGCTAGGGTTAAGGTTAGGGAACGGAAAGGCTTAGGGCACAGGTGAGGGTACGGAAACGTGGGAGGGTCAGGCTACGTGCTGACGCACGGGTCAGTGCCAGCGTACGGGTCAGGAGCAGGGTACGGCGTAAGGTAAGGTATAGGGTTGGTGGTGGGTTTCTATTCCGGGCTACGGTTAGGGTTAGGGAACGGCAAGGCTTAGGGCACAGGTGAGGGTACGGAAACGTGGGAGGGTCAGGCTACGTGCTGATGCACGGGTCAGTGCCAGCGTATGGGGCAGGAGTAGGCAACGGCGTAGGATAAAGTGTAGGGCTGGTGGTGGATTTGCGTTCTGGGCTAGGGTTAGTGTTAGGGAACGTCAAGGCTTAGGGCAGAGGTCAGGGTACGGAAACGCGTGAGGGTAAGGCTACGTGCTGATGCACGTGTCAGTGACAGAGTACCGGCCAGGAGTAGGCAACGGCGTAGGGTAAGGTGTAGGGCTGGTGGTGGGTTTCCGTTCCGAGCTAGGGTTAGGGTTAGGGAACGGCAAGTCTTAGGGCACAGGTGAGGGTACGGAAACGTTGGAGGGTCAGGCTACGTGCTGACGCGCGGGTCAGTGCCAGCGTACTGTCCAGGAGAAGGCAACGGCGTAAGGTAAGGTGTAGGGCTGGTGGTTGCTTTCCGTTCCAGGCTAGGGTTAGGGTTAGGGAACGGCAAGGCTTAGGGTACAGGTGAGGGTACGGAAACGTGGAAGGGTCGGGCTACGTGCTGACGTACGTGTCAGTGCCAGCATACGGGCCAGGAGTAGGCAACGGCGTAGGATAAAGTGTAGGGCTGGTGGTGGATTTGCGTTCTGTGCTAGGGTTAGGGTTAGGGAACGGCAAGGCTTAGGGCACAGGTCAGGGTACGGAAACTCGGGAGGGTAAGGCTACCTGCTGATGCACGGGTCAGTGCCAGAGTACGGGCCAGGAGTAGGCAACGGCGTAGGGTAAGGTGCAGGGCTGGTGGTGGGTTTCCGTTCCGGGCTAGGGTTAGGGTTAGGAAACGGCAAGGCTTAGGGCACAGGTGAGGGTACTGAAACGTAGGAGGGTCGGGCTACGTGCTGACGCACGGGTCAGTGCCAGCGTACGGGCCAGGAGTAGGCAACGGCGAAAGGTAAGGTGTAGGGCTGGTGGTTGGTTTCCGTTCCAGGCTAGGGTTAGGGTTAGGGAACGGCAAGGCTTAGGGCAAGGTGAAGGTACGGAAACGTGGGAGGGTCAGGCTACGTGCTGACGCACGGTTCAGTGCCAGCGTACGGGCCAGGAATAGGGTACGGCGTAAGGTAAGGTGTAGGGCTGGTGGTGGGTTTCCGTTCCACGCTAGGGTTAGGGTTAGGGAACGGCAAGGCTTAGGGCTCAGGTGAGGGTACAGAAACGTGGGAGGGTCAGCCTACGTGCTGACGCACGGGTCAGTGCCAGCGTACGGGTCAGTCGTACGGTACGGCGTAAGGTAAGGTGTAGGGCTTGTGGTTGATTTCCGTTCCAGGCTAGGGTTAGGGTTAGGGAACGGCAAGGCTTAGGGCACAGGTGAGGGTACGGAAACGTGGGAGGGTCAGGCTACGTGCTGACGCACGGGTCAGTGCCAGCGTATGGGCCAGGTGTAGGCAACGGCGTAGTATAAAGTGTAGGGATGGTGGTGGATTTGCGTTCTGGGCTAGGGTTAGGGTTAGGGAACGGCAAGGCTTAGGGCACAGGTCAGGGTACGGAAACTCGGGAGGGTAAGGGTACGTGCTGATGCACGGGTCAGTTCTAGAGTATGGGCCAGGAGTAGGCAACGGCGTAGGGTAAGGTGTAGGGCTGGTGGTGGGTTTCCGTTCCGGGTTAGGGTTAGGGTTAGGGAACGGCAAGGCTTAGGGCACAGGTGAGGGTACGGAAAAGTGGGAGGGTCAGGCTACGTGCTGACCCACGGGTCAGTGCCAGCGTACGGGTCAGGAGTAGGGTACGGCGTAAGGTAAGGTGTAGGGTTGGTGGTGTGTTTCTATTCCGGGCTAGGGTTAGGGTTAGGGAACTGCAAGGCGTAGGGAACAGGTGAGGGTACAGAAACGTGGGAGGTTCAGGCTACGTGCTGACGCACGGGTCAGTGCCAGCGTACGGGCCAGGAGTAGGCAACGGCGTAGGATAAAGTGTAGGGTTGGTAGTGGGTTTCTATTCTGGGCTAGGGTTAGGGTTAGGGAACGGCAAGGCATAGGGCACAGGTGAGGGTACGGAAACGTGGGAGGGTCAGGCTACGTGCTGACGCATGGTTCATTGCCAGCGTACGGGCCAGGAATAGGGTACGGCGTAAGGTAAGGTGTAGGGCTGGTGGTGGGTTTCCGTTCCGGGCTAGGGTTAGGGTTAGGGAACAGCAAGGCTTAGGGCACAGGTGAGGGTACAGAAACGTGGGAGGGTCAGGCTACGTGCTGACGCACGGGTCAGTGCCAGCGTACGGGTCAGGAGTAGGGTACGGCGTAAGGTAATGTGTAGGGCTTGTGGTTGATTTCCGTTCAAGGCTAGGGTTAGGGTTAGGGAACGGCAAGCCTTAGGGCACAGGTGAGGGTACAGAAACGTGGGAGGGGCGGGCTACGTGCTGACGCACGGGTCAGTGCGAGCGTACGGGCCAGGAGTAGGCAACGGCGTAGTATAAAGTGTAGGGATGGTGGTGGATTTGCGTTCTGGGCTAGGGTTAGGGTTAGGGAACGGCAAGGCTTAGGGCACAGGTCAGGGTACGGAAACTCGGGAGGGTAAGGGTACGTGCTGATGCCTGGGTTAGTGCTAGAGTACGGGCCAGGAGTAGGCAACGGCGTAGGGTAAGGTGTAGGGCTGGTGGTGGATTTCCGTTCCGGGCTAGGGTTAGGGTTAGGGAACGGCAAGGCTTAGGGCACAGGTGAGGGTACGGAAACGTGGGAGGGTCAGGCTACGTGCTGACGCACGGGTCAGTGCCAGCGTACGGGTCAGGAGTAGGGTACGGCGTAAGGTAAGGTGTAGGGCTGGTGGTGTGTTTCTATTCCGGGCTAGGGTTAGGGTTACGGAACGGCAAGGCGTAGGGCACAGGTGAGGGTACGGAAACGTGGGAGGGTCACGCTACGTGCTGACGCACGGGTCAGTGCCAGCGTACGGGTCAGGAGTAGGGTACGGCGTAAGGTAAGGTGTAGGGCTGGTGGTGGGTTTCTATTCCGGGCTAGGGTTAGGGTTAGGGAACGGCAAGGCTTAGGGCACAGGTGAGGGTATGGAAACGTGGGAGGGTCAGGCTACGTGCTGACGCACGGTTCAGTGCCAGCGTACGGGCCAGGAATAGGGTACGGCGTAAGGTAAAGTGTAGGGCTGGTGGTGGGTTTCCGTTCCAGGCTAGGGTTAGGGTTAGGGAACGGCAAGGCTTAGGGCACAGGTGAGGGTATGGAAACGTGTGAGTGTCATGCTACGTGCTGACGCACGGGTCAGTGCCAGCGTACGGTTCAGGAGTAGGGTACGGCGTAAGGTAAGGTGTAGGGCTTGTGGTTGATTTCCGTTCAAGGCTAGGGTTAGGGTGAGGGAACGGCAAGGCTTAGGGCACAGGTGAGGGTACGGAAACGTGGGAGTGTCGGGCTACGTGCTGACGCACGGGTTAGTGCCAGCGTAAGGGCCAGGAGTACGCAACGGCGTAGTATAAAGTGGAGGGCTGGTGGTGGATTTGCGTTCTGGGTTAGTGTTAGGGTTAGGGAACGGCAAGGCTTAGGGCACAGGTCAGGGTACGGAAACTCGGGAGGGTAAGGCTACGTGCTGATGCACGGGTCAGTGCTAGAGTACTGGCCAGGAGTAGGCAACGGCGTAGGGTAAGGTTTAGGGCTGGTGGTGGGTTTCCGTTCCGGGCTGGGGTTGGGTTTAGGGAACGGCAAGGCTTAGGGCACAGGTGAGGGTACGGAAACGTGGGAGGGTCAGGCTACGTGCTGACGCATTGCTTAGTGCCAGCGTATGGGCCAGGAGTAGGCAACGGCGTAAGGTAAGGTGTAGGGTTGGTGTTTGGTTTCCGTTCAAGGCTAGGGTTAGGGTTAGGGAACGGCAAGGCTTAGGGCACAGGTGAGGGTACGGAAACGTGGGAGGGTAGGGCTACGTGCTGACGCACGGGTCAGTGCCAGCGTACGGGCCAGGAGTAGGCAACGGCGTAGGATAAAGTGTAGGGCTGGTGGTGGATTTCCGTTCTGTGCTAGGGTTAGGGTTAGGGAACGGCAAGGCTTAGGGCACAGGTCAGGGTACGGAAAATCGGGAGGGTAAGGTTACCTGCTGATGCACGGGTCAGTGCCAGCGTACGGGTCAGGAGTAGGGTACGGCGTAAGGTAAGGTGTAGGGCTTGTGGTTGATTTCCGTTCAAGGCTAGGGTTAGGTTTAGGGAACGGCAAGGCTTAGGGCACAGGTGAGGGTACGGAAACGTGGGAGGGTCAGGCTACGTGCTGACGCACGGGTCAGTGCGAGCGTACGGGCCAGGAGTAGGCAACGGCGTAGTATAAAGTGTAGGGATGGTGGTGGATTTGCGTTCTGGGCTAGGGTTAGGGTTAGGGAACGGCAAGGCTTAGGGCACAGGTCAGGGTACGGAAACTCGGGAGGGTAAGGGTACGTGCTGATGCACGGGTCAGTGCTAGAGTACGGGCCAGGAGTAGGGAACGGCGTAGGGTAAGGTGTAGGGCTGGTGGTGGGTTTCCGTTCCGGGTTAGGGTTAGGGTTAGGGAACGGCAAGGCTTAGGGCACAAGTGAGGTTACGGAAACGTGGGAGGGTCAGGCTACGTGCTGACGCACGGGTCAGTGCCAGCGTACGGGTCAGGAGTAGGGTACGGCTTAAGGTAAGGTGTAGGGTTGGTGGTGTGTTTCCATTCCGGGCTAGGGTTAGGGTTAGGGAACGGCAAGGCTTAGGGCACAGGTGAGGCTACGGAAACGTGGGAGGGTCACGCTACGTGCTGACGCACGGGTCAGTGCCAGCGTACGGGTCAGGAGTAGGGTACGGCGTAAGGTAAGGTGTAGGGCTGGTGGTGGGTTTCTATTCCGGGCTAGGGTTAGGGTTAGGGAACGGCAAGGCATAGGGCACAGGTGAGGGTACGGAAACGTGGGAGGGTCAGGCTACGTGCTGACGCATGGTTCAGTGCCAGCGTACGGGCCAGGAATAGGGTACGGCGGAAGGTAAGGTGTAGGGCTGGTGGTGGGTTTCCGTTCCGGGCTAGGGTTAGGGTTAGGGAACGGCAAGGCTTAGGGCACAGCTGAGGGTACGGAAACGTGGGAGGGTCGGGCTACGTGCTGACGTACGTGTCAGTGCCAGCGTACGGGCCAGGAGTAGGCAACGGCGTAGGATAAAGTGTAGGGCTGCTGGTGGATTTGCGTTCCGGGCTAGGGTTAAGGTTAGGGAACGGAAAGGCTTAGGGCACAGGTGAGGGTACGGAAACGTGGGAGGGTCAGGCTACGTGCTGACGCACGGGTCAGTGCCAGCGTACGGGCCAGGAGTAGGGCTCGGCGTAAGGTAAGGTGTAGGGCTGGTGGTGGGTTTCTATTCCGGGCTAGGGTTAGGGTTAGGGAACGGCAAGGCTTAGGGCACAGGTGAGGGTACGGAAACGTGGGAGGGTCAGGCTACGTGCTGACGCACAGTTCAGTGCCAGCGTACGGGCCAGTAATAGGGTACGGCGCAAGGTAAGGTGTAGGGCTGGTGGTGGGTTTCCGTTCCAGGCTAGGGTGAGGGTTAGGGAACGGCAAGGCTTAGGGCACAGGTGAGGGTACGGAAACGTGGGAGGGTCAGGATACGTGCTGACGCACGGGTCAGTGCCAGCGTACGTGTCAGGAGTAGGGTACGGCGTAAGGTAAGGTGTCGGGCTGGTGGTCGGTTTCTATTCCGGGCTAGGGTTAGGGTTAGGGAACG
This sequence comes from Mesoplodon bidens, assembly GCF_964165515.1. Lineage (NCBI taxonomy): Eukaryota > Metazoa > Chordata > Mammalia > Artiodactyla > Ziphiidae > Mesoplodon > Mesoplodon bidens. The sequence goes on from NC_138179.1 coordinate 57,147,676, forward strand.
GCAAGGCTTAGGGCACAGGTGAGGGTACGGAAACGTGGGAGGGTCAGTCTACGTTCTGACGCACGGTTCAGTGCCAGCGTACGGGCCAGGAATAGGGTACGGCGTAAGGTAAGGTGTAGGGCTTGTGGTTGATTTCCATTCCAGGCTAGGGTTAGGGTTAGGGAACGGCAAGGCTTAGGGCACAGGTGAGGGTACGGAAACGTGGGAGGGTCAGGCTACGTGCTGACGCACGGGTCAGTGCCAGCGTACGGGCCAGTAGTAGGCAACGGTGTAAGATAAGGTGCAGGGCTGGTGGTTGGTGTCCGTTCCAGGCTAGGGATAGGGTTAGGGAACGGCAAGGCATAGGGCACAGGTGAGGGTACGGAAACGTGGGAGGGTCGGGCTACGTGCTGACGCACGGGTCAGTGCCAGCGTACGGGTCAGGAGTAGGGTACGGCGAAGGTAAGGTGTAGGGCTGGTGGTGGGTTTCTATTCCGGGCTAGGGTTAGGGTTAGGGAAAGGCAAGGCTTAGGGCACAGGTGAGGGTACGGAAACGTGGGAGGGTCAGGCTACGTGCTGATGCACGGGTCAGTGCCAGCGTATGGGGCAGGAGTAGGCAACGGCGTAGGATAAAGTGTAGGGCTGGTGGTGGATTTGCGTTCTGGGCTAGGGTTAGTGTTAGGGAACGTCAAGGCTTAGGGCAGAGGTCAGGGTACGGAAACGCGTGAGGGTAAGGCTACGTGCTGATGCACGTGTCAGTGACAGAGTACCGGCCAGGAGTAGGCAACGGCGTAGGGTAAGGTGTAGGGCTGGTGGTGGGTTTCCGTTCCGAGCTAGGGTTAGGGTTAGGGAACGGCAAGTCTTAGGGCACAGGTGAGGGTACGGAAACGTTGGAGGGTCAGGCTACGTGCTGACGCGCGGGTCAGTGCCAGCGTACTGTCCAGGAGAAGGCAACGGCGTAAGGTAAGGTGTAGGGCTGGTGGTTGCTTTCCGTTCCAGGCTAGGGTTAGGGTTAGGGAACGGCAAGGCTTAGGGCACAGGTGAGGGTACGGAAACGTGGAAGGGTCGGGCTACGTGCTGACGTACGTGTCAGTGCCAGCATACGGGCCAGGAGTAGGCAACGGCGTAGGATAAAGTGTAGGGCTGGTGGTGGATTTGCGTTCTGTGCTAGGGTTAGGGTTAGGGAACGGCAAGGCTTAGGGCACAGGTCAGGGTACGGAAACTCGGGAGGGTAAGGCTACCTGCTGATGCACGGGTCAGTGCCAGAGTACGGGCCAGGAGTAGGCAACGGCGTAGGGTAAGGTGCAGGGCTGGTGGTGGGTTTCCGTTCCGGGCTAGGGTTAGGGTTAGGAAACGGCAAGGCTTAGGGCACAGGTGAGGGTACTGAAACGTAGGAGGGTCGGGCTACGTGCTGACGCACGGGTCAGTGCCAGCGTACGGGCCAGGAGTAGGCAACGGCGAAAGGTAAGGTGTAGGGCTGGTGGTTGGTTTCCGTTCCAGGCTAGGGTTAGGGTTAGGGAACGGCAAGGCTTAGGGCAAGGTGAAGGTACGGAAACGTGGGAGGGTCAGGCTACGTGCTGACGCACGGTTCAGTGCCAGCGTACGGGCCAGGAATAGGGTACGGCGTAAGGTAAGGTGTAGGGCTGGTGGTGGGTTTCCGTTCCACGCTAGGTTTAGGGTTAGGGAACGGCAAGGCTTAGGGCTCAGGTGAGGGTACAGAAACGTGGGAGGGTCAGCCTACGTGCTGACGCACGGGTCAGTGCCAGCGTACGGGTCAGTCGTACGGTACGGCGTAAGGTAAGGTGTAGGGCTTGTGGTTGATTTCCGTTCCAGGCTAGGGTTAGGGTTAGGGAACGGCAAGGCTTAGGGCACAGGTGAGGGTACGGAAACGTGGGAGGGTCAGGCTACGTGCTGACGCACGGGTCAGTGCCAGCGTATGGGCCAGGTGTAGGCAACGGCGTAGTATAAAGTGTAGGGATGGTGGTGGATTTGCGTTCTGGGCTAGGGTTAGGGTTAGGGAACGGCAAGGCTTAGGGCACAGGTCAGGGTACGGAAACTCGGGAGGGTAAGGGTACGTGCTGATGCACGGGTCAGTTCTAGAGTACGGGCCAGGAGTAGGCAACGGCGTAGGGTAAGGTGTAGGGCTGGTGGTGGGTTTCCGTTCCGGGTTAGGGTTAGGGTTAGGGAACGGCAAGGCTTAGGGCACAGGTGAGGGTACGGAAAAGTGGGAGGGTCAGGCTACGTGCTGACCCACGGGTCAGTGCCAGCGTACGGGTCAGGAGTAGGGTACGGCGTAAGGTAAGGTGTAGGGTTGGTGGTGTGTTTCTATTCCGGGCTAGGGTTAGGGTTAGGGAACTGCAAGGCGTAGGGAACAGGTGAGGGTACAGAAACGTGGGAGGTTCAGGCTACGTGCTGACGCACGGGTCAGTGCCAGCGTACGGGCCAGGAGTAGGCAACGGCGTAGGATAAAGTGTAGGGTTGGTAGTGGGTTTCTATTCTGGGCCAGGGTTAGGGTTAGGGAACGGCAAGGCATAGGGCACAGGTGAGGGTACGGAAACGTGGGAGGGTCAGGCTACGTGCTGACGCATGGTTCATTGCCAGCGTACGGGCCAGGAATAGGGTACGGCGTAAGGTAAGGTGTAGGGCTGGTGGTGGGTTTCCGTTCCGGGCTAGGGTTAGGGTTAGGGAACAGCAAGGCTTAGGGCACAGGTGAGGGTACAGAAACGTGGGAGGGTCAGGCTACGTGCTGACGCACGGGTCAGTGCCAGCGTACGGGTCAGGAGTAGGGTACGGCGTAAGGTAATGTGTAGGGCTTGTGGTTGATTTCCGTTCAAGGCTAGGGTTAGGGTTAGGGAACGGCAAGCCTTAGGGCACAGGTGAGGGTACAGAAACGTGGGAGGGGCGGGCTACGTGCTGACGCACGGGTCAGTGCGAGCGTACGGGCCAGGAGTAGGCAACGGCGTAGTATAAAGTGTAGGGATGGTGGTGGATTTGCGTTCTGGGCTAGGGTTAGGGTTAGGGAACGGCAAGGCTTAGGGCACAGGTCAGGGTACGGAAACTCGGGAGGGTAAGGGTACGTGCTGATGCCTGGGTTAGTGCTAGAGTACGGGCCAGGAGTAGGCAACGGCGTAGGGTAAGGTGTAGGGCTGGTGGTGGATTTCCGTTCCGGGCTAGGGTTAGGGTTAGGGAACGGCAAGGCTTAGGGCACAGGTGAGGGTACGGAAACGTGGGAGGGTCAGGCTACGTGCTGACGCACGGGTCAGTGCCAGCGTACGGGTCAGGAGTAGGGTACGGCGTAAGGTAAGGTGTAGGGCTGGTGGTGTGTTTCTATTCCGGGCTAGGGTTAGGGTTACGGAACGGCAAGGCGTAGGGCACAGGTGAGGGTACGGAAACGTGGGAGGGTCACGCTACGTGCTGACGCACGGGTCAGTGCCAGCGTACGGGCCAGGAATAGGGTACGGCGTAAGGTAAAGTGTAGGGCTGGTGGTGGGTTTCCGTTCCAGGCTAGGGTTAGGGTTAGGGAACGGCAAGGCTTAGGGCACAGGTGAGGGTATGGAAACGTGTGAGTGTCATGCTACGTGCTGACGCACGGGTCAGTGCCAGCGTACGGTTCAGGAGTAGGGTACGGCGTAAGGTAAGGTGTAGGGCTTGTGGTTGATTTCCGTTCAAGGCTAGGGTTAGGGTGAGGGAACGGCAAGGCTTAGGGCACAGGTGAGGGTACGGAAACGTGGGAGTGTCGGGCTACGTGCTGACGCACGGGTTAGTGCCAGCGTAAGGGCCAGGAGTACGCAACGGCGTAGTATAAAGTGGAGGGCTGGTGGTGGATTTGCGTTCTGGGTTAGTGTTAGGGTTAGGGAACGGCAAGGCTTAGGGCACAGGTCAGGGTACGGAAACTCGGGAGGGTAAGGCTACGTGCTGATGCACGGGTCAGTGCTAGAGTACTGGCCAGGAGTAGGCAACGGCGTAGGGTAAGGTTTAGGGCTGGTGGTGGGTTTCCGTTCCGGGCTGGGGTTGGGTTTAGGGAACGGCAAGGCTTAGGGCACAGGTGAGGGTACGGAAACGTGGGAGGGTCAGGCTACGTGCTGACGCATTGCTTAGTGCCAGCGTATGGGCCAGGAGTAGGCAACGGCGTAAGGTAAGGTGTAGGGTTGGTGTTTGGTTTCCGTTCAAGGCTAGGGTTAGGGTTAGGGAACGGCAAGGCTTAGGGCACAGGTGAGGGTACGGAAACGTGGGAGGGTAGGGCTACGTGCTGACGCACGGGTCAGTGCCAGCGTACGGGCCAGGAGTAGGCAACGGCGTAGGATAAAGTGTAGGGCTGGTGGTGGATTTCCGTTCTGTGCTAGGGTTAGGGTTAGGGAACGGCAAGGCTTAGGGCACAGGTCAGGGTACGGAAAATCGGGAGGGTAAGGTTACCTGCTGATGCACGGGTCAGTGCCAGCGTACGGGTCAGGAGTAGGGTACGGCGTAAGGTAAGGTGTAGGGCTTGTGGTTGATTTCCGTTCAAGGCTAGGGTTAGGTTTAGGGAACGGCAAGGCTTAGGGCACAGGTGAGGGTACGGAAACGTGGGAGGGTCAGGCTACGTGCTGACGCACGGGTCAGTGCGAGCGTACGGGCCAGGAGTAGGCAACGGCGTAGTATAAAGTGTAGGGATGGTGGTGGATTTGCGTTCTGGGCTAGGGTTAGGGTTAGGGAACGGCAAGGCTTAGGGCACAGGTCAGGGTACGGAAACTCGGGAGGGTAAGGGTACGTGCTGATGCACGGGTCAGTGCTAGAGTACGGGCCAGGAGTAGGGAACGGCGTAGGGTAAGGTGTAGGGCTGGTGGTGGGTTTCCGTTCCGGGTTAGGGTTAGGGTTAGGGAACGGCAAGGCTTAGGGCACAAGTGAGGTTACGGAAACGTGGGAGGGTCAGGCTACGTGCTGACGCACGGGTCAGTGCCAGCGTACGGGTCAGGAGTAGGGTACGGCTTAAGGTAAGGTGTAGGGTTGGTGGTGTGTTTCCATTCCGGGCTAGGGTTAGGGTTAGGGAACGGCAAGGCTTAGGGCACAGGTGAGGCTACGGAAACGTGGGAGGGTCACGCTACGTGCTGACGCACGGGTCAGTGCCAGCGTACGGGTCAGGAGTAGGGTACGGCGTAAGGTAAGGTGTAGGGCTGGTGGTGGGTTTCTATTCCGGGCTAGGGTTAGGGTTAGGGAACGGCAAGGCATAGGGCACAGGTGAGGGTACGGAAACGTGGGAGGGTCAGGCTACGTGCTGACGCATGGTTCAGTGCCAGCGTACGGGCCAGGAATAGGGTACGGCGGAAGGTAAGGTGTAGGGCTGGTGGTGGGTTTCCGTTCCGGGCTAGGGTTAGGGTTAGGGAACGGCAAGGCTTAGGGCACAGCTGAGGGTACGGAAACGTGGGAGGGTCGGGCTACGTGCTGACGAACGTGTCAGTGCCAGCGTACGGGCCAGGAGTAGGCAACGGCGTAGGATAAAGTGTAGGGCTGCTGGTGGATTTGCGTTCCGGGCTAGGGTTAAGGTTAGGGAACGGAAAGGCTTAGGGCACAGGTGAGGGTACGGAAACGTGGGAGGGTCAGGCTACGTGCTGACGCACGGGTCAGTGCCAGCGTACGGGTCAGGAGCAGGGTACGGCGTAAGGTAAGGTATAGGGTTGGTGGTGGGTTTCTATTCCGGGCTACGGTTAGGGTTAGGGAACGGCAAGGCTTAGGGCACAGGTCAGGGTACGGAAATTCGGGAGGGTAAGGCTACCTGCTGATGAACGGGTCAGTGCCAGAGTACGGGCCAGGAGTAGGCAACGGCGTAGGGTAATGTGTAGGGCTGGTCGTGGGTTTCCGTTCCGGGCTAGGGTTAGGGTTAGGGAACGGCAAGGCGTAGGGCACAGGTGAGGGTACGGAAACGTGGGAGGGTCGGGCTACGTGCTGACGCACGGGTCAGTGCCAGCGTACGGGTCAGGAGTAGGGTACGGCGAAGGTAAGGTGTAGGGCTGGTGGTGGGTTTCTATTCCGGGCTAGGGTTAGGGTTAGGGAAAGGCAAGGCTTAGGGCACAGGTGAGGGTACGGAAACGTGGGAGGGTCAGGCTACGTGCTGACGCGCGGGTCAGTGCCAGCGTACTGTCCAGGAGAAGGCAACGGCGTAAGGTAAAGTGTAGGGCTGGTGGTTGCTTTCCGTTCCAGGCTAGGGTTAGGGTTAGGGAACGGCAAGGCTTAGGGCACAGGTGAGGGTACGGAAACGTGGAAGGGTCGGGCTACGTGCTGACGTACGTGTCAGTGCCAGCCTACGGGCCAGGAGTAGGCAACGGCGTAGGATAAAGTGTAGGGCTGGTGGTGGATTTGCGTTCTGTGCTAGGGTTAGGGTTAGGGAACGGCAAGGCTTAGGGCACAGGTCAGGGTACGGAAACTCGGGAGGGTAAGGCTACCTGCTGATGCACGGGTCAGTGCCAGAGTACGGGCCAGGAGTAGGCAACGGCGTAGGGTAAGGTATAGGGCTGGTGGTGGGTTTCCGTTCCGGGCTAGGGTTAGGTTTAGGAAACGGCAAGGCTTAGGGCACAGGTGAGGGTACTGAAACGTAGGAGGGTCGGGCTACGTGGTGACGCACGGGTCAGTGCCAGCGTACGGGCCAGGAGTAGGCAACGGCGTAAGGTAAGGTGTAGGGCTGGTGGTTGGTTTCCGTTCCAGGCTAGGGTTAGGGTTAGGGAACGGCAAGGCTTAGGGCAAGGTGAAGGTACGGAAACGTGGGAGGGTCAGGCTACGTGCTGACGCACGGTTCAGTGCCAGCGTACGGGCCAGGAATAGGGTACGGCGTAAGGTAAGGTGTAGGGCTGGTGGTGGGTTTCCGTTCCACGCTAGGGTTAGGGTTAGGGAACGGCAAGGCTTAGGGCTCAGGTGAGGGTACAGAAACGTGGGAGGGTCAGCCTATGTGCTGACGCACGGATCAGTGCCAGCGTACGGGTCAGTCGTACGGTACGGCGTAAGGTAAGGTGTAGGGCTTGTGGTTGATTTCCGTTCCAGGCTAGGGTTAGGGTTAGGGAACGGCAAGGCTTAGGGCACAGGTGAGGGTACGGAAACGTGGGAGGGTCAGGCTACGTGCTGACGCACGGGTCAGTGCCAGCGTACGGGCCAGTAGTAGGCTACGGCGTCAGATAAGGTGCAGGGCTGGTGGTTGGTTTCCGTTCCAGGCTAGGGTTAGGGTTAGGGAACGGCAAGGCATAGGGCACAGGTGAGGGTACGGAAACGTGGGAGGGTCGGGCTACGTGCTGACGCACGGGTCAGTGCCAGCGTACGGGTCAGGAGTAGGGTACGGCGAAGGTAAGGTGTAGGGCTGGTGGTGGGTTTCTATTCCGGGCTAGGGTTAGGGTTAGGGAAAGGCAAGGCTTAGGGCACAGGTGAGGGTACGGAAACTTGGGAGGGTCAGGCTACGTGCTGATGCACGGGTCAGTGCCAGCGTATGGGGAAGGAGTAGGCAACGGCGTAGGATAAAGTGTAGGGCTGGTGGTGGATTTGCGTTCTGGGCTAGGGTTAGTGTTAGGGAACGTCAAGGCTTAGGGCAGAGGTCAGGGTACGGAAACGCGTGAGGGTAAGGCTACGTGCTGATGCACGTGTCAGTGACAGAGTACCGGCCAGGAGTAGGCAACGGCGTAGGGTAAGGTGTAGGGCTGGTGGTGGGTTTCCGTTCCGAGCTAGGGTTAGGGTTAGGGAATGGCAAGTCTTAGGGCACAGGTGAGGGTACGGAAACGTTGGAGGGTCAGGCTACGTGCTGACGCGCGGGTCAGTGCCAGCGTACTGTCCAGGAGAAGGCAACGGCGTAAGGTAAGGTGTAGGGCTGGTGGTTGCTTTCCGTTCCAGGCTAGGGTTAGGGTTAGGGAACGGCAAGGCTTAGGGCACAGGTGAGGGTACGGAAACGTGGAAGGGTCGGGCTACGTGCTGACGCACGTGTCAGCGCCAGCGTACGGGCCAGGAGTAGGGCTCGGCGTAAGGTAAGGTGTAGGGCTGGTGGTGGGTTTCTATTCCGGGCTAGGGTTAGGGTTAGGGAACGGCAAGGCTTAGGGCACAGGTGAGGGTACGGAAACGTGGGAGGGTCAGGCTACGTGCTGACGCACAGTTCAGTGCCAGCGTACGGGCCAGTAATAGGGTACGGCGTAAGGTAAGGTGTACGGCTGGTGGTGGGTTTCCGTTCCGGGATAGGGTTAGGGTTAGGGAACGGCAAGGCTTAGGGCACAGGTGAGGGTACGGAAACGTGGGAGGGTCAGGATACGTGCTGACGCACGGGTCAGTGCCAGCGTACGTGTCAGGAGTAGGGTACGGCGTAAGGTAAGGTGTCGGGCTGGTGGTCGGTTTCTATTCCGGGCTAGGGTTAGGGTTAGGGAACGGCAAGGCTTAGGGCACAGGTGAGGGTACGGAAACGTGGGAGGGTCAGTCTACGTTCTGACGCACGGTTCAGTGCCAGCGTACGGGCCAGGAATAGGGTACGGCGTAAGGTAAGGTGTAGGGCTTGTGGTTGATTTCCATTCCAGGCTAGGGTTAGGGTTAGGGAACGGCAAGGCTTAGGGCACAGGTGAGTGTACGGAAACGTGGGAGGGTCAGGCTACGTGCTGACGCACGGGTCAGTGCCAGCGTACGGGCCAGTAGTAGGCAACGGCGTAAGATAAGGTGCAGGGCTGGTGGTTGGTTTCCGTTCCAGGCTAGGGTTAGGGTTAGGGAACGGCAAGGCATAGGGCACAGGTGAGGGTACGGAAACGTGGGAGGGTCGGGCTACGTGCTGACGCACGGGTCAGTGCCAGCGTACGGGTCAGGAGTAGGGTACGGCGCAGGTAAGGTGTAGGGCTGGTGGTGGGTTTCTATTCCGGGCTAGGGTTAGGGTTAGGGAAAGGCAAGGCTTAGGGCACAGGTGAGGGTACGGAAACGTGGGAGGGTCAGGCTACGTGCTGATGCACGGGTCAGTGCCAGCGTATGGGGCAGGAGTAGGCAACGGCGTAGGATAAAGTGTAGGGCTGGTGGTGGATTTGCGTTCTGGGCTAGGGTTAGTGTTAGGGAACGTCAAGGTTTAGGGCAGAGGTCAGGGTACGGAAACGCGTGAGGGTAAGGCTACGTGCTGATGCACGTGTCAGTGACAGAGTACCGGCCAGGAGTAGGCAACGGCGTAGGGTAAGGTGTAGGGCTGGTGGTGGGTTTCCGTTCCGAGCTAGGGTTAGGGTTAGGGAACGGCAAGTCTTAGGGCACAGGTGAGGGAACGGAAACGTTGGAGGGTCAGGCTACGTGCTGACGCGCGGGTCAGTGCCAGCGTACTGTCCAGGAGAAGGCAACGGCGTAAGGTAAGGTGTAGGGCTGGTGGTTGCTTTCCGTTCCAGGCTAGGGTTAGGGTTAGGGAACGGCAAGGCTTAGGGCACAGGTGAGGGTACGGGAACGTGGAAGAGTCGGGCTACGTGCTGACGTACGTGTCAGTGCCAGCGTACGGGCCAGGAGTAGGCAACGGCGTAGGATAAAGTGTAGGGCTGGTGGTGGATTTGCGTTCTGTGCTAGGGTTAGGGTTAGGGAACGGCAAGGCTTAGGGCACAGGTCAGGGTACGGAAACTCGGGAGGGTAAGGCTACCTGCTGATGCACGGGTCAGTGCCAGAGTACGGGCCAGGAGTAGGCAACGGCGTAGGGTAAGGTGTAGGGCTGGTGGTGGGTTTCCGTTCCGGGCTAGGGTTAGGGTTAGGAAACGGCAAGGCTTAGGGCACAGGTGAGGGTACAGAAACGTAGGAGGGTCGGGCTACGTGGTGACGCACGGGTCAGTGCCAGCGTACGGGCCAGGAGTAGGCAACGGCGAAAGGTAAGGTGTAGGGCTGGTGGTTGGTTTCCGTTCCAGGCTAGGGTTAGGTTTAGGGAACGGCAAGGCTTAGGGCAAGGTGAAGGTACGGAAACGTGGGAGGGTCAGGCTACGTGCTGACGCACGGTTCAGTGCCAGCGTACGGGTCAGGAATAGGGTACAGCGTAAGGTAAGGTGTAGGGCTGGTGGTGGGTTTCCGTTCAACGCTAGGATTAGGGTTAGGGAACGGCAAGGCTTAGGGCTCAGGTGAGGGTACAGAAACGTGGGAGGGTCAGCCTACGTGCTGACGCACGGGTCAGTGCCAGCGTACGGGTCAGTCGTACGGTATGGCGTAAGGTAAGGTGTAGGGCTTGTGGTTGATTTCCGTTCCAGGCTAGGGTTAGGGTTAGGGAACGGCAAGGCTTAGGGCACAGGTGAGGGTACGGAAACGTGGGAGGGTCAGGCTACGTGCTGACGCACGGGTCAGTGCCAGCGTATGGGCCAGGTGTAGGCAACGGCGTAGTATAAAGTGTAGGGATGGTGGTGGATTTGCGGTCTGGGCTAGGGTTAGGGTTAGGGAACTGCAAGGCTTAGGGCACAGGTCAGGGTACGGAAACTCGGGAGGGTAAGGGTACGTGCTGACGCACGGGTCAGTGCCAGCGTACGGGTCAGGAGCAGGGTACGGCGTAAGGTAAGGTATAGGGTTGGTGGTGGGTTTCTATTCCGTGCTACGGTTAGGGTTAGGGAACGGCAAGGCTTAGGGCACAGGTCAGGGTACGGAAATTCGGGAGGGTAAGGCTACCTGCTGATGAACGGGTCAGTGCCAGAGTACGGGCCAGGAGTAGGCAACGGCGTAGGGTAATATGTAGGGCTGGTCGTGGGTTTCCGTTCCGGGCTAGGGTTAGGGTTAGGGAACGGCAAGGCTTAGGGCACAGGTGAGGGTACTGAAACGTGGGAGGGTCAGGCTATGTGCTGACGCACGTGTCAGTGCCAGCGTACGGGCCAGGAGTAGGGCTCGGCGTAAGGTAAGGTGTAGGGCTGGTGGTGGGTTTCTATTCCTGGCTAGGGTTAGGGTTAGGGAACGGCAAGGCTTAGGGCACAGGTGAGGGTACGGAAACGTGGGAGGGTCAGGCTACGTGCTGACGCACAGTTCAGTGCCAGCGTACGGGCCAGTAATAGGGTACGGCGTAAGGTAAGGTGTAGGGCTGGTGGTGGGTTTCCGTTCCGGGCTAGGGTGAGGGTTAGGGAACGGCAAGGCTTAGGGCACAGGTGAGGGTACGGAAACGTGGGAGGGTCAGGATAAGTGCTGACGCACGGGTCAGTGCCAGCGTACGTGTCAGGAGTAGGGTACGGCGTTAGGTAAGGTGTCGGGCTGGTGGTCGGTTTCTATTCCGGGCTAGGGTTAGGGTTAGGGAACGGCAAGGCTTAGGGCACAGGTGAGGGTACGGAAACGTGGGAGGGTCAGTCTACGTTCTGACGCACGGTTCAGTGCCAGCGTACGGGCCAGGAATAGGGTACGGCGTAAGGTAAGGTGTAGGGCTTGTGGTTGATTTCCGTTCCAGGCTAGGGTTAGGGTTAGGGAACGGCAAGGCTTAGGGCACAGGTGAGGGTACGGAAACGTGGGAGGGTCAGGCTACGTGCTGACGCACGGGTCAGTGCCAGCGTACGGGCCAGTAGTAGGCAACGGCGTAAGATAAGTTGCAGGGCTGGTGGTTGGTTTCCGTTCCAGGCTAGGGTTAGGGTTAGGGAACGGCAAGGCATAGGGCACAGGTGAGGGTACGGAAACGTGGGAGGGTCGGGCTACGTGCTGACGCACGGGTCAGTGCCAGCGTACGGGTCAGGAGTAGGGTACGGCGAAGGTAAGGTGTAGGGCTGGTGGTGGGTTTCTATTCCGGGCTAGGGTTAGGGTTAGGGAAAGGCAAGGCTTAGGGCACAGGTGAGGGTACGGAAACGTGGGAGGGTCAGGCTACGTGCTGACGCGCGGGTCAGTGCCAGCGTACTGTCCAGGAGAAGGCAACGGCGTAAGGTAAAGTGTAGGGCTGGTGGTTGCTTTCCGTTCCAGGCTAGGGTTAGGGTTAGGGAACGGCAAGGCTTAGGGCACAGGTGAGGGTACGGAAACGTGGAAGGCTCGGGCTACGTGCTGACGTACGTGTCAGTGCCAGCGTACGGGCCAGGAGTAGGCAACGGCGTAGGATAAAGTGTAGGGCTGGTGGTGGATTTGCGTTCTGTGCTAGGGTTAGGGTTAGGGAACGGCAAGGCTTAGGGCACAGGTCAGGGTACGGAAACTCGGGAGGGTAAGGCTACCTGCTGATGCACGGGTCAGTGCCAGAGTACGGGCCAGGAGTAGGCAACGGCGTAGGGTAAGGTATAGGGCTGGTGGTGGGTTTCCGTTCCGGGCTAGGGTTAGGGTTAGGAAACGGCAAGGCTTAGGGCACAGGTGAGGGTACTGAAACGTAGGAGGGTCGGGCTACGTGGTGACGCACGGGTCAGTGCCAGCGTACGGGCCAGGAGTAGGCAACGGCGTAAGGTAAGGTGTAGGGCTGGTGGTTGGTTTCCGTTCCAGGCTAGGGTTAGGGTTAGGGAACGGCAAGGCTTAGGGCAAGGTGAAGGTACGGAAACGTGGGAGGGTCAGGCTACGTGCTGACGCACGGTTCAGTGCCAGCGTACGGGCCAGGAATAGGGTACGGCGTAAGGTAAGGTGTAGGGCTGGTGGTGGGTTTCCGTTTCACGCTAGGGTTAGGGTTAGGGAACGGCAAGGCTTAGGGCTCAGGTGAGGGTACAGAAACGTGGGAGGGTCAGCCTATGTGCTGACGCACGGATCAGTGCCAGCGTACGGGTCAGTCGTACGGTACGGCGTAAGGTAAGGTGTAGGGCTTGTGGTTGATTTCCGTTCCAGGCTAGGGTTAGGGTTAGGGAACGGCAAGGCTTAGGGCACAGGTGAGGGTACGGAAACGTGGGAGGGTCAGGCTACGTGCTGACGCACGGGTCAGTGCCAGCGTACGGGCCAGTAGTAGGCTACGGCGTCAGATAAGGTGCAGGGCTGGTGGTTGGTTTCCGTTCCAGGCTAGGGTTAGGGTTAGGGAACGGCAAGGCATAGGGCACAGGTGAGGGTACGGAAACGTGGGAGGGTCGGGCTACGTGCTGACGCACGGGTCAGTGCCAGCGTACGGGTCAGGAGTAGGGTACGGCGAAGGTAAGGTGTAGGGCTGGTGGTGGGTTTCTATTCCGGGCTAGGGTTAGGGTTAGGGAAAGGCAAGGCTTAGGGCACAGGTGAGGGTACGGAAACTTGGGAGGGTCAGGCTACGTGCTGATGCACGGGTCAGTGCCAGCGTATGGGGCAGGAGTAGGCAACGGCGTAGGATAAAGTGTAGGGCTGGTGGTGGATTTGCGTTCTGGGCTAGGGTTAGTGTTAGGGAACGTCAAGGCTTAGGGCAGAGGTCAGTTTACGGAAACGCGTGAGGGTAAGGCTACGTGCTGATGCACGTGTCAGTGACAGAGTACCGGCCAGGAGTAGGCAACGGCGTAGGGTAAGGTGTAGGGCTGGTGGTGGGTTTCCGTTCCGAGCTAGGGTTAGGGTTAGGGAACGGCAAGTCTTAGGGCACAGGTGAGGGTACGGAAACGTTGGAGGGTCAGGCTACGTGCTGACGCGCGGGTCAGTGCCAGCGTACTGTCCAGGAGAAGGCAACGGCGTAAGGTAAGGTGTAGGGCTGGTGGTTGCTTTCCGTTCCAGGCTAGGGTTAGGGTTAGGGAACGGCAAGGCTTAGGGCACAGGTGAGGGTACGGAAACGTGGAAGGGTCGGGCTACGTGCTGTCGTACCTGTCAGTGCCAGCGTACGGGCCAGGAGTAGGCAACGGCGTAGGATAAAGTGTAGGGCTGGTGGTGGATTTGCGTTCTGTGCTAGGGTTAGGGTTAGGGAACGGCAAGGCTTAGGGCACAGGTCAGGGTACGGAAACTCGGGAGGGTAAGGCTACCTGCTGATGCACGGGTCAGTGCCAGAGTACGGGCCAGGAGTAGGCAACGGCGTAGGGTAAGGTGTAGGGCTGGTGGTGGGTTTCCGTTCCGGGCTAGGGTTAGGGTTAGGAAACGGCAAGGCTTAGGGCACAGGTGAGGGTACTGAAACGTAGGAGGGTCGGGCTACGTGCTGACGCACGGGTCAGTGCCAGCGTACGGGCCAGGAGTAGGCAACGGCGAAAGGTAAGGTGTAGGGCTGGTGGTTGGTTTCCGTTCCAGGCTAGGGTTAGGGTTAGGGAACGGCAAGGCTTAGGGCAAGGTGAAGGTACGGAAACGTGGGAGGGTCAGGCTACGTGCTGACGCACGGTTCAGTGCCAGCGTACGGGCCAGGAATAGGGTACGGCGTAAGGTAAGGTGTAGGGCTGGTGGTGGGATTCCGTTCCACGCTAGGGTTAGGGTTAGGGAACGGCAAGGCTTAGGGCTCAGGTGAGGGTACAGAAACGTGGGAGGGTCAGCCTACATGCTGACGCACGGGTCAGTGCCAGCGTACGGGTCAGTCGTACGGTACGGCGTAAGGTAAGGTGTAGGGCTTGTGGTTGATTTCCGTTCCAGGCTAGGGTTAGGGTTAGGGAACGGCAAGGCTTAGGGCACAGGTGAGGGTACGGAAACGTGGGAGGGTCAGGCTACGTGCTGACGCACGGGTCAGTGCCAGCGTATGGGCCAGGTGTAGGCAACGGCGTAGTATAAAGTGTAGGGATGGTGGTGGATTTGCGTTCTGGGCTAGGGTTAGGGTTAGGGAACGGCAAGGCTTAGGGCACAGGTCAGGGTACGGAAACTCGGGAGGGTAAGGGTACGTGCTGATGCACGGGTCAGTTCTAGAGTACGGGCCAGGAGTAGGCAACGGCGTAGGGTAAGGTGTAGGGCTGGTGGTGGGTTTCCGTTCCGGGTTAGGGTTAGGGTTAGGGAACGGCAAGGCTTAGGGCACAGGTGAGGGTACGGAAAAGTGGGAGGGTCAGGCTACGTGCTGACGCAGGGGTCAGTGCCAGCGTACGGGTCAGGAGTAGAGTACGGCGTAAGGTAAGGTGTAGGGTTGGTGGTGTGTTTCTATTCCGGGCTAGGGTTAGGGTTAGGGAACTGCAAGGCGTAGGGAACAGGTGAGGGTACAGAAACGTGGGAGGTTCAGGCTACGTGCTGACGCACGGGTCAGTGCCAGCGTACGGGCCAGGAGTAGGCAACGGCGTAGGATAAAGTGTAGGGTTGGTAGTGGGTTTCTATTCAGGGCTAGGGTTAGGGTTAGGGAACGGCAAGTCATAGGGCACAGGTGAGGGTACGGAAACGTGGGAGGGTCAGGCTACGTGCTGACGCATGGTTCATTGCCAGCGTACGGGCCAGGAATAGGGTACGGCGTAAGGTAAGGTGTAGGGCTGGTGGTGGGTTTCCGTTCCGGGCTAGGGTTAGGGTTAGGGAACAGCAAGGCTTAGGGCACAGGTGAGGGTACAGAAACGTGGGAGGGTCAGGCTACGTGCTGACGCACGGGTCAGTGCCAGCGTACGGGTCAGGAGTAGGGTACGGCGTAAGGTAATGTGTAGGGCTTGTGGTTGATTTCCGTTCCAGGCTAGGGTTAGGGTTAGGGAACGGCAAGCCTTAGGGCACAGGTGAGGGTACAGAAACGTGGGAGGGTCGGGCTACGTGCTGACGCACGGGTCAGTGCCAGCGTACGGGCCAGGAGTAGGCAACGGCGTAGTATAAAGTGTAGGGATGGTGGTGGATTTGCGTTCTGGGCTAGGGTTAGGGTTAGGGAACGGCAAGGCTTAGGGCACAGGTCAGGGTACGGAAACTCGGGAGGGTAAGGGTACGTGCTGATGCCTGGGTCAGTGCTAGAGTACGGGCCAGGAGTAGGCAACGGCGTAGGGTAAGGTGTAGGGCTGGTGGTGGATTTCCGTTCCGGGCTAGGGTTAGGGTTAGGGAACGGCAAGGCTTAGGGCACAGGTGAGGGTACGGAAACGTGGGAGGGTCAGGCTACGTGCTGACGCAAGGGTCAGTGCCAGCGTACGGGTCAGGAGTAGGGTACGGCGTAAGGTAAGGTGTAGGGCTGGTGGTGTGTTTCTATTCCGGGCTAGGGTTAGGGTTACGGAACGGCAAGGCGTAGGGCACAGGTGAGGGTACGGAAACGTGGGAGGGTCACGCTACGTGCTGACGCACGGGTCAGTGCCAGCGTACGGGTCAGGAGTAGGGTACGGCGTAAGGTAAGGTGTAGGGCTGGTGGTGGGTTTCTATTCCGGGCTAGGGTTAGGGTTAGAGAACGGCAAGGCTTAGGGCACAGGTGAGGGTATGGAAACGTGGGAGGGTCAGGCTACGTGCTGACGCACGGTTCAGTGCCAGCGTACGGGCCAGGAATAGGGTAAGGCGTAAGGTAAAGTGTAGGGCTGGTGGTGGGTTTCCGTTCCAGGCTAGGGTTAGGGTGAGGGAACGGCAAGGCTTAGGGCACAGGTGAGGGTACGGAAACGTGGGAGTGTCATGCTACGTGCTGACGCACGGGTCAGTGCCAGCGTACGGTTCAGGAGTAGGGTACGGCGTATGGTAAGGTGTAGGGCTTGTGGTTGATTTCCGTTCAAGGCTAGGGTTAGGGTGAGGGAACGGCAAGGCTTAGGGCACAGGTGAGGGTACGGAAACGTGGGAGGGTCGGGCTATGTGCTGACGCACGGGTTAGTGCCAGCGTAAGGGCCAGGAGTACGCAATGGCGTAGTATAAAGTGGAGGGCTGGTGGTGGATTTGCGTTCTGGGTTAGTGTTAGGGTTAGGGAACGGCAAGGCTTAGGGCACAGGTCAGGGCACGGAAACTCGGGAGGGTAAGGCTACGTGCTGATGCACGGGTCAGTGCTAGAGTACTGGCCAGGAGTAGGCAACGGCGTAGGGTAAGGTTTAGGGCTGGTGGTGGGTTTCCGTTCCGGGCTAGGGTTAGGGTTAGGGTTAGGGAACGGCAAGGCTTAGGGCACAGCTGAGGGTACGGAAACGTGGGAGGGTCGGGCTACGTGCTGACGTACGTGTCAGTGCCAGCGTACGGGCCAGGAGTAGGCAACGGCGTAGGATAAAGTGTAGGGCTGCTGGTCGATTTGCGTTCCGGGCTAGGGTTAAGGTTAGGGAACGTAAAGGCTTAGGGCACAGGTGAGGGTACGGAAACGTGGGAGGGTCAGGCTACGTGCTGACGCACGGGTCAGTGCCAGCGTACGGGTCAGGAGCAGGGTACGGCGTAAGGTAAGGTATAGGGTTGGTGGTGGGTTTCTATTCCGGGCTACGGTTAGGGTTAGGGAACGGCAAGGCTTAGGGCACAGGTCAGGGTACGGAAATTCGGGAGGGTAAGGCTACCTGCTGATGAACGGGTCAGTGCCAGAGTACGGGCCAGGAGTAGGCAACGGCGTAGGGTAATGTGTAGGGCTGGTCGTGGGTTTCCGTTACGGGCTAGGGTTAGGGTTAGGGAACGGCAAGGCTTAGGGCACAGGTGAGGGTACTGAAACGTGGGAGGGTCAGGCTACGTGCTGACGCACGTGTCAGTGCCAGCGTACGGGCCAGGAGTAGGGCTCGGCGTAAGGTATTGTGTAGGGCTGGTGGTGGGTTTCTATTCCGGGCTAGGGTTAGGGTTAGGGAACGGCAAGGCTTAGGGCACAGGTGAGGGTACGGAAACGTGGGAGGGTCAGGCTACGTGCTGACGCACAGTTCAGTGCCAGCGTACGGGCCAGTAATAGGGTACGGCTTAAGGTAAGGTGTAGGGCTGGTGGTTGGTTTCCGTTCCGGGCTAGGGTTAGGGTTAGGGAACGGCAAGCCTTAGGGCACAGGTGAGGGTACGGATACGTGGGAGGGTCAGGATACGTGCTGACGCACGGGTCAGTGCCAGCGTACGGGCCAGGAGTAGGGTACGGCGTAAGGTAAGGTGTCGGGCTGGTGGTCGGTTTCTATTCCGGGCTAGGGTTAGGGTTAGGGCACGGCAAGGCTTAGGGCACAGGTGAGGGTACGGAAACGTGGGAGGGTCAGGCTACGTGCTGACGCACGGGTCAGTGCCAGCGTACGGGCCAGTAGTAGGCAACGGCGTAAGATAGGGTGCAGGGCTGGTGGTTGGTTTCCGTTCCAGGCTAGGGTTAGGGTTAGGGAACGGCAAGGCTTAGGGCACAGGTGAGGGTACGGAAACGTGGGAGTGTCATGCTACGTGCTGACGCACGGGTCAGTGCCAGCGTACGGGTCAGGAGTAGGGTACGGCGAAGGTAAGGTGTAGGGCTGGTGGTGGGTTTCTATTCCGGGCTAGGGTTAGGGTTAGGGAAAGGCAAGGCTTAGGGCACAGGTGAGGGTACGGAAACGTGGGAGGTTCAGGCTACGTGCTGATGCACGGGTCAGTGCCAGCGTATGGGGCAGGAGTAGGCAACGGCGTAGGATAAAGTGTAGGGCTGGTGGTGGATTTGCGTTCTGGGCTAGGGTTAGTGTTAGGGAACGTCAAGGCTTAGGGCAGAGGTCAGGGTACGGAAACGCGTGAGGGTAAGGCTACGTGCTGATGCACGTGTCAGTGACAGAGTACCGGCCAGGAGTAGGCAACGGCGTAGGGAAAGGTGTAGGGCTGGTGGTGGGTTTCCGTTCCGAGCTAGGGTTAGGGTTAGGGAACGGCAAGTCTTAGGGCACAGGTGAGGGTACGGAAACGTTGGAGGGTCAGGCTACGTGCTGACGCGCGGGTCAGTGCCAGCGTACTGTCCAGGAGAAGGCAACGGCGTAAGGTAAGGTGTAGGGCTGGTGGTTGCTTTCCGTTCCAGGCTAGGGTTAGGGTTAGGGAACGGCAAGGCTTAGGGCACAGGTGAGGGTACGGAAACGTGGAAGGGTCGGGCTACGTGCTGACGCACGTGTCAGTGCCAGCGTACGGGCCAGGAGTAGGGCTCGGCGTAAGGTAAGGTGTAGGGCTGGTGGTGTGTTTCTATTCCGGGCTAGGGTTAGGGTTACGGAACGGCAAGGCGTAGGGCACAGGTGAGGGTACGGAAACGTGGGAGGGTCACGCTACGTGCTGACGCATGGGTCAGTGCCAGCGTACGGGTCAGGAGTAGGGTACGGCGTAAGGTAAGGTGTAGGGCTGGTGGTGGGTTTCTATTCCGGGCTAGGGTTAGGGTTAGGGAACGGCAAGGCTTAGGGCACAGGTGAGTGTATGGAAACGTGGGAGGGTCAGGCTACGTGCTGACGCACGGTTCAGTGCCAGCGTACGGGCCAGGAATAGGGTACGGCGTAAGGTAAAGTGTAGGGCTGGTGGTTGGTTTCCGTTCCAGGCTAGGGTTAGGGTTAGGGAACGGCAAGGCTTAGGGCACAGGTGAGGGTATGGAAACGTGGGAGTGTCATGCTACGTGCTGACGCACGGGTCAGTGCCAGCATACGGTTCAGGAGTAGGGTACGGCGTAAGGTAAGGTGTAGGGCTTGTGGTTGATTTCCGTTCAAGGCTAGGGTTAGGGTGAGGGAACGGCAAGGCTTAGGGCACAGGTGAGGGTACGGAAACGTGGGAGGGTCGGGCTACGTGCTGACGCACAGGTTAGTGCCAGCGTAAGGGCCAGGAGTACGCAACGGCGTAGTATAAAGTGGAGGGCTGGTGGTGGATTTGCGTTCTGGGTTAGTGTTAGGGTTAGGGAACGTCAAGGCTTAGGGCACAGGTCAGGGTACGGAAACTCGGGAGGGTAAGGCTACGTGCTGATGCACGGGTCAGTGCTAGAGTACTGGCCAGGAGTAGGCAACGGCGTAGGTTAAGGTTTAGGGCTGGTGGTGGGTTTCCGTTCCGGGCTAGGGTTGGGTTTAGGGAACGGCAAGGCTTAGGGCACAGGTGAGGGTACGGAAACGTGGGAGGGTCAGGCTACGTGCTGACGCATTGCTTAGTGCCAGCGTATGGGCCAGGAGTAGGCAACGGCGTAATGTAAGGTGTAGGGTTGGTGTTTGGTTTCCGTTCAAGGCTAGGGTTAGGGTTAGGGAACGGCAAGGCTTAGGGCACAGGTGAGGGTACGGAAACGTGGGAGGGTAGGGCTACGTGCTGACGCATGGGTCAGTGCCAGCGTACGGGCCAGGAGTAGGCAACGGCGTAGGATAAAGTGTAGGGCTGGTGGTGGATTTCCGTTCTGTGCTAGGGTTAGGGTTAGGGAACGGCAAGGCTTAGGGCACAGGTCAGGGTACGGAAAATCGGGAGGGTAAGGTTACCTGCTGATGCACGGGTCAGTGCCAGCGTACGGGTCAGGAGTAGGGTACGGCGTAAGGTAAGGTGTAGGGCTTGTGGTTGATTTCCGTTCAAGGCTAGGGTTAGGTTTAGGGAACGGCAAGGCTTAGGGCACAGGTGAGGGTACGGAAACGTGGGAGGGTCAGGCTACGTGCTGACGAACGGGTCAGTGCGAGCATACGGGCCAGGAGTAGGCAACGGCGTAGTATAAAGTGTAGGGATGGTGGTGGATTTGCGTTCTGGGCTAGGGTTAGGGTTAGGGAACGGCAAGGCTTAGGGCACAGGTCAGGGTACGGAAACTCGGGAGGGTAAGGGTACGTGCTGATGCACGGGTCAGTGCTAGAGTACGGGCCAGGAGTAGGGAACGGCGTAGGGTAAGGTGTAGGGCTGGTGGTGGGTTTCCGTTCCGGGTTAGGGTTAGGGTTAGGGAACGGCAAGGCTTAGGGCACAAGTGAGGTTACGGAAACGTGGGAGGGTCAGGCTACGTGCTGACGCACGGGTCAGTGCCAGCGTACGGGTCAGGAGTAGGGTACGGCTTAAGGTAAGGTGTAGGGTTGGTGGTGTGTTTCCATTCCGTGCTAGGGTTAGGGTTAGGGAACGGCAAGGCTTAGGGCACAGGTGAGGCTACGGAAACGTGGGAGGGTCACGCTACGTGCTGACGCACGGTTCAGTGCCAGCGTACGGGTCAGGAGTAGGGTACGGCGTAAGGTAAGGTGTAGGGCTGGTGGTGGGTTTCTATTCCGGGCTAGGGTTAGGGTTAGGGAACGGCAAGGCATAGGGCACAGGTGAGGGTACGGAAACGTGGGAGGGTCAGGCTACGTGCTGACGCATGGTTCAGTGCCAGCGTACGGGCCAGGAATAGGGTACGGCAGAAGGTAAGGTGTAGGGCTGGTGGTGGGTTTCCGTTCCGGGCTAGGGTTAGGGTTAGGGAACGGCAAGGCTTAGGGCACAGCTGAGGGTACGGAAACGTGGGAGGGTCGGGCTACGTGCTGACGTACGTGTCAGTGCCAGCGTACGGGCCAGGAGTAGGCAACCGCGTAGGATAAAGTGTAGGGCTGCTGGTGGATTTGCGTTCCGGGCTAGGGTTAAGGTTAGGGAACGGAAAGGCTTAGGGCACAGGTGAGGGTACGGAAACGTGGGAGGGTCAGGCTACGTGCTGACGCACGGGTCAGTGCCAGCGTACGGGTCAGGAGCAGGTTACGGCGTAAGGTAAGGTATAGGGTTGGTGGTGGGTTTCTATTCCGGGCTACGGTTAGAGTTAGGGAACGGCAAGGCTTAGGGCACAGGTCAGGGTACGGAAAATCGGGAGGGTAAGGCTACCTGCTGATGAACGGGTCAGTGCCAGAGTACGGGCCAGGAGTAGGCAACGGCGTAGGGTAATGTGTAGGGCTGGTCGTGAGTTTCCGTTACGGGCTAGGGTTAGGGTTAGGGAACGGCAAGGCTTAGGGCACAGGTGAGGGTACTGAAACGTGGGAGGGTCAGGCTACGTGCTGACGCACGTGTCAGTGCCAGTGTACGGGCCAGGAGTAGGGCTCGGCGTAAGGTAATGTGTAGGGCTGGTGGTGGGTTTCTATTCCGGGCTAGGGTTAAGGTTAGGGAACGGCAAGGCTTAGGGAACACGTGAGGGTACGGAAACGTGGGAGGGTCAGGCTACGTGCTGACGCACAGTTCAGTGCCAGCGTACGGGCCAGTAATAGGGTACGGCGTAAGGTAAGGTGTAGGGCAGGTGGTGGGTTTCCGTTCCGGGCTAGGGTTAGGGTTAGGGAACGGCAAGCCTTAGGGCACAGGTGAGGGTACGGAAACGTGGGAGGGTCAGGATACGTGCTGACGCACGGGTCAGTGCCAGCGTACGGGCCAGGAGTAGGGTACGGCGTAAGGTAAGGTGTCGGGCTGGTGGTCGGTTTCTATTCCGGGCTAGGGTTAGGGTTAGGGAACGGCAAGGCTTAGGGCACAGGTGAGGGTACGGAAACGTGGGAGGGTCAGTCTACGTTCTGACGCACGGTTCAGTGCCAGCGTACGGGCCAGGAATAGGGTACGGCGTAAGGTAAGGTGTAGGGCTTGTGGTTGATTTCCGTTCCAGGCTAGGGTTAGGGTTAGGGAACGGCAAGGCTTAGGGCACAGGTGAGGGTACGGAAACGTGGGAGGGTCAGGCTACGTGCTGACGCAAGGGTCAGTGCCAGCGTACGGGCCAGAAGTAGGCAACGGCGTAAGATAGGGTGCAGGGCTGGTGGTTGGTTTCCGTTCCAGGCTAGGGTTAGGGTTAGGGTTACGGAACGGCAAGGCATAGCGCACAGGTGAGGGTACGGAAACGTTGGAGGGTCGGGCTACGTGCTGACGCACGGGTCAGTGCCAGCGTACGGGTCAGGAGTAGGGTACAGCGAAGGTAAGGTGTAGGGCTGGTGGTGGGTTTCTATTCCGGGCTAGGGTTAGGGTTAGGGAAAGGCAAGGCTTAGGGCACAGGTGAGGGTACGGAAACGTGGGAGGGTCAGGCTACGTGCTGATGCACGGGTCAGTGCCAGCGTATGGGGCAGGAGTAGGCAACGGCGTAGGATAAAGTGTAGGGCTGGTGGTGGATTTGCGTTCTGGGCTAGGGTTAGTGTTAGGGAACGTCAAGGCTTAGGGCAGAGGTCAGGGTACGGAAACGCGTGAAGGTAAGGCTACGTGCTGATGCACGTGTCAGTGACAGAGTAACGGCCAGGAGTAGGCAACAGCGTAGGGAAAGGTGTAGGGCTGGTGGTGGGTTTCCGTTCCGAGCTAGGGTTAGGGTTAGGGAACGGCAAGTCTTAGGGCACAGGTGAGGGTACGGAAACGTTGGAGGGTCAGGCTACGTGCTGACGCGCGGGTCAGTGCCAGCGTACTGTCCAGGAGAAGGCAACGGCGTAAGGTAAGGTGTAGGGCTGGTGGTTGCTTTCCGTTCCAGGCTAGGGTTAGGGTTAGGGAACGGCAAGGCTTAGGGCACAGGTGAGGGTACGGAAACGTGGAAGGGTCGGGCTACGTGCTGACGCACGTGTCAGTGCCAGCGTACGGGCCAGGAGTAGGGCTCGGCGTAAGGTAAGGTGTAGGGCTGGTGGTGGGTTTCTATTCCGGGCTAGGGTTAGGGTTAGGGAACGGCAAGGCTTAGGGCACAGGTGAGGGTACGGAAACGTGGGAGGGTCAGGCTACGTGCTGACGCACAGTTCAGTGCCAGCGTACGGGCCAGTAATAGGGTACGGCGTAAGGTAAGGTGTACGGCTGGTGGTGGGTTTCCGTTCCGGGCTAGGGTTAGGGTTAGGGAACGGCAAGGCTTAGGGCACAGGTGAGGGTACGGAAACGTGGGAGGGTCAGGATAAGTGCTGACGCACGGGTCAGTGCCAGCGTACGTGTCAGGAGTAGGGTACGGCGTAAGGTAAGGTGTCGGGCTGGTGGTCGGTTTCTATTCCGGGCTAGGGTTAGGGTTAGGGAACGGCAAGGCTTAGGGCACAGGTGAGGGTACGGAAACGTGGGAGGGTCAGTCTACGTTCTGACGCACGGTTCAGTGCCAGCGTACGGGCCAGGAATAGGGTACGGCGTAAGGTAAGGTGTAGGGCTTGTGGTTGATTTCCATTCCAGGCTAGGTTTAGGGTTAGGGAACGGCAAGGCTTAGGGCACAGGTGAGGGTACGGAAACGTGGGAGGGTCAGGCTACGTGCTGACGCACGGGTCAGTGCCAGCGTACGGGCCAGTAGTAGGCAACGGCGTAAGATAAGGTGCAGGGCTGGTGGTTGGTTTCCGTTCCAGGCTAGGGTTAGGGTTAGGGAACGGCAAGGCATAGGGCACAGGTGAGGGTACGGAAACGTGGGAGGGTCGGGCTACGTGCTGACGCACGGGTCAGTGCCAGCGTACGGGTCAGGAGTAGGGTACGGCGCAGGTAAGGTGTAGGGCTGGTGGTGGGTTTCTATTCCGGGCTAGGGTTAGGGTTAGGGAAAGGCAAGGCTTAGGGCACAGGTGAGGGTACGGAAACGTGGGAGGGTCAGGCTACGTGCTGATGCACGGGTCAGTGCCAGCGTATGGGGCAGGAGTAGGCAACGGCGTAGGATAAAGTGTAGGGCTGGTGGTGGATTTGCGTTCTGGGCTAGGGTTAGTGTTAGGGAACGTCAAGGCTTAGGGCAGAGGTCAGGGTACGGAAACGCGTGAGGGTAAGGCTACGTGCTGATGCACGTGTCAGTGACAGAGTACCGGCCAGGATTAGGCAACGGCGTAGGGTAAGGTGTAGGGCTGGTGGTGGGTTTCCGTTCCGAGCTAGGGTTAGGGTTAGGGAACGGCAAGTCTTAGGGCACAGGTGAGGGTACGGAAACGTTGGAGGGTCAGGCTACGTGCTGACGCGCGGGTCAGTGCCAGCGTACTGTCCAGGAGAAGGCAACGGCGTAAGGTAAGGTGTAGGGCTGGTGGTTGGTTTCCGTTCCAGGCTAGGGTTAGGTTTAGGGAACGGCAAGGCTTAGGGCAAGGTGAAGGTACGGAAACGTGGGAGGGTCAGGCTACGTGCTGACGCACGGTTCAGTGCCAGCGTACGGGTCAGGAATAGGGTACAGCGTAAGGTAAGGTGTAGGGCTGGTGGTTGGTTTCCGTTCCAGGCTAGGGTTAGGTTTAGGGAACGGCAAGGCTTAGGGCAAGGTGAAGGTACGGAAACTCGGGAGGGTCAGGCTACCTGCTGATGCACGGGTCAGTGCCAGAGTACGGGCCAGGAGTAGGCAACGGCGTAGGGTAAGGTGTAGGGCTGGTGGTGGGTTTCCGTTCCGGGCTAGGGTTAGGGTTAGGAAACGGCAAGGCTTAGGGCACAGGTGAGGGTACTGAAACGTAGGAGGGTCGGGCTACGTGGTGACGCACGGGTCAGTGCCAGCGTACGGGCCAGGAGTAGGCAACGGCGAAAGGTAAGGTGTACGGCTGGTGGTTGGTTTCCGTTCCAGGCTAGGGTTAGGTTTAGGGAATGGCAAGGCTTAGGGCAAGGTGAAGGTACGGAAACGTGGGAGGGTCAGGCTACGTGCTGACGCACGGTTCAGTGCCAGCGTACGGGTCAGGAATAGGGTACAGCGTAAGGTAAGGTGTAGGGCTGGTGGTGGGTTTCCGTTCCAGGCTAGGGTTAGGGTTAGGGAACGGCAAGGCTTAGGGCTCAGGTGAGGGTACAGAAACGTGGGAGGGTCAGCCTACGTGCTGACGCACGGGTCAGTGCCAGCGTACGGGTCAGTCGTAAGGTACGGCGTAAGGTAAGGTGTAGGGCTTGTGGTTGATTTCCGTTCCAGGCTAGGGTTAGGGTTAGGGAACGGCAAGGCTTAGGGCACAGGTGAGGGTACGGAAACGTGGGAGGGTCAGGCTACGTGCTGACGCACGGGTCAGTGCCAGCGTATGGGCCAGGTGTAGGCAACGGCGTAGTATATAGTGTAGGGATGGTGGTGGATTTGCGGTCTGGGCTAGGGTTAGGGTTAGGGAACTGCAAGGCTTAGGGCACAGGTCAGGGTACGGAAACTCGGGAGGGTAAGGGTACGTGCTGACGCACGGGTCAGTGCCAGCGTACGGGTCAGGAGCAGGGTACGGCGAAAGGTAAGGTATAGGGTTGGTGGTGGGTTTCTATTCCGTGCTACGGTTAGGGTTAGGGAACGGCAAGGCTTAGGGCACAGGTCAGGGTACGGAAATTCGGGAGGGTAAGGCTACCTGCTGATGAACGGGTCAGTGCCAGAGTACGGGCCAGGAGTAGGCAACGGCGTAGGGTAATATGTAGGGCTGGTCGTGGGTTTCCGTTCCGGGCTAGGGTTAGGGTTAGGGAACGGCAAGGCTTAGGGCACAGGTGAGGGTACTGAAACGTGGGAGGGTCAGGCTATGTGCTGACGCACGTGTCAGTGCCAGTGTACGGGCCAGGAGTAGGGCTCGGCGTAAGGTAAGGTGTAGGGCTGGTGGTGGGTTTCTATTCCGGTCTAGGGTTAGGGTTAGGGAACGGCAAGGCTTAGGGCACAGGTGAGGGTACGGAAACGTGGGAGGGTCAGGCTACGTGCTGACGCACAGTTCAGTGCCAGCGTACGGGCCAGTAATATGGTACGGCGTAAGGTAAGGTGTAGGGCTGGTGGTGGGTTTCCGTTCCGGGCTAGGGTGAGGGTTAGGGAACGGCAAGGCTTAGGGCACAGGTGAGGGTACGGAAACGTGGGAGGGTCAGGATACGTGCTGACGCACGGGTCAGTGCCAGCGTACGTGTCAGGAGTAGGGTACGGCGTAAGGTAAGGTGTCGGGCTGGTGGTCGGTTTCTATTCCGGGCTAGGGTTAGGGTTAGGGAACGGCAAGGCTTAGGGCACAGGTGAGGGTACGGAAACGTGGGAGGGTCAGTCTACGTTCTGACGCACGGTTCAGTGCCAGCGTACGGGCCAGGAATAGGGTACGGCGTAAGGTAAGGTGTAGGGCTTGTGGTTGATTTCCGTTCCAGGCTAGGGTTAGGGTTAGGGAACGGCAAGGCTTAGGGCACAGGTGAGGGTACGGAAACGTGGGAGGGTCAGGCTACGTGCTGACGCACGGGTCAGTGCCAGCGTACGGGCCAGTAGTAGGCAACGGCGTAAGATAAGTTGCAGGGCTGGTGGTTGGTTTCCGTTCCAGGCTAGGGTTAGGGTTAGGGAACGGCAAGGCATAGGGCACAGGTGAGGGTACGGAAATGTGGGAGGGTCGGGCTACGTGCTGACGCACGGGTCAGTGCCAGCGTACGGGTCAGGAGTAGGGTACGGCGAAGGTAAGGTGTAGGGCTGGTGGTGGGTTTCTATTCCGGGCTAGGGTTAGGGTTAGGGAAAGGCAAGGCTTAGGGCACAGGTGAGGGTACGGAAACGTGGGAGGGTCAGGCTACGTGCTGACGCGCGGGTCAGTGCCAGCGTACTGTCCAGGAGAAGGCAACGGCGTAAGGTAAAGTGTAGGGCTGGTGGTTGCTTTCCGTTCCAGGCTAGGGTTAGGGTTAGGGAACGGCAAGGCTTAGGGCACAGGTGAGGGTACGGAAACGTGGAAGGGTCGGGCTACGTGCTGACGTACGTGTCAGTGCCAGCGTACGGGCCAGGAGTAGGCAACGGCGTAGGATAAAGTGTAGGGCTGGTGGTGGATTTGCGTTCTGTGCTAGGGTTAGGGTTAGGGAACGGCAAGGCTTAGGGCACAGGTCAGGGTACGGAAACTCGGGAGGGTAAGGCTACCTGCTGATGCACGGGTCAGTGCCAGAGTACGGGCCAGGAGTAGGCAACGGCGTAGGGTAAGGTATAGGGCTGGTGGTGGGTTTCCGTTCCGGGCTAGGGTTAGGGTTAGGAAACGGCAAGGCTTAGGGCACAGGTGAGGGTACTGAAACGTAGGAGGGTCGGGCTACGTGGTGACGCACGGGTCAGTGCCAGCGTACGGGCCAGGAGTAGGCAACGGCGTAAGGTAAGGTGTAGGGCTGGTGGTTGGTTTCCGTTCCAGGCTAGGGTTAGGGTTAGGGAACGGCAAGGCTTAGGGCAAGGTGAAGGTACGGAAACGTGGGAGGGTCAGGCTACGTGCTGACGCACGGTTCAGTGCCAGCGTACGGGCCAGGAATAGGGTACGGCGTAAGGTAAGGTGTAGGGCTGGTGGTGGGTTTCCGTTTCACGCTAGGGTTAGGGTTAGGGAACGGCAAGGCTTAGGGCTCAGGTGAGGGTACAGAAACGTGGGAGGGTCAGCCTATGTGCTGACGCACGGATCAGTGCCAGCGTACGGGTCAGTCGTACGGTACGGCGTAAGGTAAGGTGTAGGGCTTGTGGTTGATTTCCGTTCCAGGCTAGGGTTAGGGTTAGGGAACGGCAAGGCTTAGGGCACAGGTGAGGGTACGGAAACGTGGGAGGGTCAGGCTACGTGCTGACGCACGGGTCAGTGCCAGCGTACGGGCCAGTAGTAGGCTACGGCGTCAGATAAGGTGCAGGGCTGGTGGTTGGTTTCCGTTCCAGGCTAGGGTTAGGGTTAGGGAACGGCAAGGCATAGGGCACAGGTGAGGGTACGGAAACGTGGGAGGGTCGGGCTACGTGCTGACGCACGGGTCAGTGCCAGCGTACGGGTCAGGAGTAGGGTACGGCGAAGGTAAGGTGTAGGGCTGGTGGTGGGTTTCTATTCCGGGCTAGGGTTAGGGTTAGGGAAAGGCAAGGCTTAGGGCACAGGTGAGGGTACGGAAACTTGGGAGGGTCAGGCTACGTGCTGATGCACGGGTCAGTGCCAGCGTATGGGGCAGGAGTAGGCAACGGCGTAGGATAAAGTGTAGGGCTGGTGGTGGATTTGCGTTCTGGGCTAGGGTTAGTGTTAGGGAACGTCAAGGCTTAGGGCAGAGGTCAGTTTACGGAAACGCGTGAGGGTAAGGCTACGTGCTGATGCACGTGTCAGTGACAGAGTACCGGCCAGGAGTAGGCAACGGCGTAGGGTAAGGTGTAGGGCTGGTGGTGGGTTTCCGTTCCGAGCTAGGGTTAGGGTTAGGGAACGGCAAGTCTTAGGGCACAGGTGAGGGTACGGAAACGTTGGAGGGTCAGGCTACGTGCTGACGCGCGGGTCAGTGCCAGCGTACTGTCCAGGAGAAGGCAACGGCGTAAGGTAAGGTGTAGGGCTGGTGGTTGCTTTCCGTTCCAGGCTAGGGTTAGGGTTAGGGAACGGCAAGGCTTAGGGCACAGGTGAGGGTACGGAAACGTGGAAGGGTCGGGCTACGTGCTGTCGTACCTGTCAGTGCCAGCGTACGGGCCAGGAGTAGGCAACGGCGTAGGATAAAGTGTAGGGCTGGTGGTGGATTTGCGTTCTGTGCTAGGGTTAGGGTTAGGGAACGGCAAGGCTTAGGGCACAGGTCAGGGTACGGAAACTCGGGAGGGTAAGGCTACCTGCTGATGCACGGGTCAGTGCCAGAGTACGGGCCAGGAGTAGGCAACGGCGTAGGGTAAGGTGTAGGGCTGGTGGTGGGTTTCCGTTCCGGGCTAGGGTTAGGGTTAGGAAACGGCAAGGCTTAGGGCACAGGTGAGGGTACTGAAACGTAGGAGGGTCGGGCTACGTGCTGACGCACGGGTCAGTGCCAGCGTACGGGCCAGGAGTAGGCAACGGCGAAAGGTAAGGTGTAGGGCTGGTGGTTGGTTTCCGTTCCAGGCTAGGGTTAGGGTTAGGGAACGGCAAGGCTTAGGGCAAGGTGAAGGTACGGAAACGTGGGAGGGTCAGGCTACGTGCTGACGCACGGTTCAGTGCCAGCGTACGGGCCAGGAATAGGGTACGGCGTAAGGTAAGGTGTAGGGCTGGTGGTGGGATTCCGTTCCACGCTAGGGTTAGGGTTAGGGAACGGCAAGGCTTAGGGCTCAGGTGAGGGTACAGAAACGTGGGAGGGTCAGCCTACATGCTGACGCACGGGTCAGTGCCAGCGTACGGGTCAGTCGTACGGTACGGCGTAAGGTAAGGTGTAGGGCTTGTGGTTGATTTCCGTTCCAGGCTAGGGTTAGGGTTAGGGAACGGCAAGGCTTAGGGCACAGGTGAGGGTACGGAAACGTGGGAGGGTCAGGCTACGTGCTGACGCACGGGTCAGTGCCAGCGTATGGGCCAGGTGTAGGCAACGGCGTAGTATAAAGTGTAGGGATGGTGGTGGATTTGCGTTCTGGGCTAGGGTTAGGGTTAGGGAACGGCAAGGCTTAGGGCACAGGTCAGGGTACGGAAACTCGGGAGGGTAAGGGTACGTGCTGATGCACGGGTCAGTTCTAGAGTACGGGCCAGGAGTAGGCAACGGCGTAGGGTAAGGTGTAGGGCTGGTGGTGGGTTTCCGTTCCGGGTTAGGGTTAGGGTTAGGGAACGGCAAGGCTTAGGGCACAGGTGAGGGTACGGAAAAGTGGGAGGGTCAGGCTACGTGCTGACGCAGGGGTCAGTGCCAGCGTACGGGTCAGGAGTAGAGTACGGCGTAAGGTAAGGTGTAGGGTTGGTGGTGTGTTTCCATTCCGGGCTAGGGTTAGGGTTAGGGAACTGCAAGGCGTAGGGAACAGGTGAGGGTACAGAAACGTGGGAGGTTCAGGCTACGTGCTGACGCACGGGTCAGTGCCAGCGTACGGGCCAGGAGTAGGCAACGGCGTAGGATAAAGTGTAGGGTTGGTAGTGGGTTTCTATTCAGGGCTAGGGTTAGGGTTAGGGAACGGCAAGTCATAGGGCACAGGTGAGGGTACGGAAACGTGGGAGGGTCAGGCTACGTGCTGACGCATGGTTCATTGCCAGCGTACGGGCCAGGAATAGGGTACGGCGTAAGGTAAGGTGTAGGGCTGGTGGTGGGTTTCCGTTCCGGGCTAGGGTTAGGGTTAGGGAACAGCAAGGCTTAGGGCACAGGTGAGGGTACAGAAACGTGGGAGGGTCAGGCTACGTGCTGACGCACGGGTCAGTGCCAGCGTACGGGTCAGGAGTAGGGTACGGCGTAAGGTAATGTGTAGGGCTTGTGGTTGATTTCCGTTCCAGGCTAGGGTTAGGGTTAGGGAACGGCAAGCCTTAGGGCACAGGTGAGGGTACAGAAACGTGGGAGGGTCGGGCTACGTGCTGACGCACGGGTCAGTGCCAGCGTACGGGCCAGGAGTAGGCAACGGCGTAGTATAAAGTGTAGGGATGGTGGTGGATTTGCGTTCTGGGCTAGGGTTAGGGTTAGGGAACGGCAAGGCTTAGGGCACAGGTCAGGGTACGGAAACTCGGGAGGGTAAGGGTACGTGCTGATGCCTGGGTCAGTGCTAGAGTACGGGCCAGGAGTAGGCAACGGCGTAGGGTAAGGTGTAGGGCTGGTGGTGGATTTCCGTTCCGGGCTAGGGTTAGGGTTAGGGAACGGCAAGGCTTAGGGCACAGGTGAGGGTACGGAAACGTGGGAGGGTCAGGCTACGTGCTGACGCAAGGGTCAGTGCCAGCGTACGGGTCAGGAGTAGGGTACGGCGTAAGGTAAGGTGTAGGGCTGGTGGTGTGTTTCTATTCCGGGCTAGGGTTAGGGTTACGGAACGGCAAGGCGTAGGGCACAGGTGAGGGTACGGAAACGTGGGAGGGTCACGCTACGTGCTGACGCACGGGTCAGTGCCAGCGTACGGGTCAGGAGTAGGGTACGGCGTAAGGTAAGGTGTAGGGCTGGTGGTGGGTTTCTATTCCGGGCTAGGGTTAGGGTTAGAGAACGGCAAGGCTTAGGGCACAGGTGAGGGTATGGAAACGTGGGAGGGTCAGGCTACGTGCTGACGCACGGTTCAGTGCCAGCGTACGGGCCAGGAATAGGGTAAGGCGTAAGGTAAAGTGTAGGGCTGGTGGTGGGTTTCCGTTCCAGGCTAGGGTTAGGGTGAGGGAACGGCAAGGCTTAGGGCACAGGTGAGGGTACGGAAACGTGGGAGTGTCATGCTACGTGCTGACGCACGGGTCAGTGCCAGCGTACGGTTCAGGAGTAGGGTACGGCGTATGGTAAGGTGTAGGGCTTGTGGTTGATTTCCGTTCAAGGCTAGGGTTAGGGTGAGGGAACGGCAAGGCTTAGGGCACAGGTGAGGGTACGGAAACGTGGGAGGGTCGGGCTATGTGCTGACGCACGGGTTAGTGCCAGCGTAAGGGCCAGGAGTACGCAATGGCGTAGTATAAAGTGGAGGGCTGGTGGTGGATTTGCGTTCTGGGTTAGTGTTAGGGTTAGGGAACGGCAAGGCTTAGGGCACAGGTCAGGGCACGGAAACTCGGGAGGGTAAGGCTACGTGCTGATGCACGGGTCAGTGCTAGAGTACTGGCCAGGAGTAGGCAACGGCGTAGGGTAAGGTTTAGGGCTGGTGGTGGGTTTCCGTTCCGGGCTAGGGTTAGGGTTAGGGTTAGGGAACGGCAAGGCTTAGGGCACAGCTGAGGGTACGGAAACGTGGGAGGGTCGGGCTACGTGCTGACGTACGTGTCAGTGCCAGCGTACGGGCCAGGAGTAGGCAACGGCGTAGGATAAAGTGTAGGGCTGCTGGTCGATTTGCGTTCCGGGCTAGGGTTAAGGTTAGGGAACGTAAAGGCTTAGGGCACAGGTGAGGGTACGGAAACGTGGGAGGGTCAGGCTACGTGCTGACGCACGGGTCAGTGCCAGCGTACGGGTCAGGAGCAGGGTACGGCGTAAGGTAAGGTATAGGGTTGGTGGTGGGTTTCTATTCCGGGCTACGGTTAGGGTTAGGGAACGGCAAGGCTTAGGGCACAGGTCAGGGTACGGAAATTCGGGAGGGTAAGGCTACCTGCTGATGAACGGGTCAGTGCCAGAGTACGGGCCAGGAGTAGGCAACGGCGTAGGGTAATGTGTAGGGCTGGTCGTGGGTTTCCGTTACGGGCTAGGGTTAGGGTTAGGGAACGGCAAGGCTTAGGGCACAGGTGAGGGTACTGAAACGTGGGAGGGTCAGGCTACGTGCTGACGCACGTGTCAGTGCCAGCGTACGGGCCAGGAGTAGGGCTCGGCGTAAGGTATAGTGTAGGGCTGGTGGTGGGTTTCTATTCCGGGCTAGGGTTAGGGTTAGGGAACGGCAAGGCTTAGGGCACAGGTGAGGGTACGGAAACGTGGGAGGGTCAGGCTACGTGCTGACGCACAGTTCAGTGCCAGCGTACGGGCCAGTAATAGGGTACGGCTTAAGGTAAGGTGTAGGGCTGGTGGTTGGTTTCCGTTCCGGGCTAGGGTTAGGGTTAGGGAACGGCAAGCCTTAGGGCACAGGTGAGGGTACGGATACGTGGGAGGGTCAGGATACGTGCTGACGCACGGGTCAGTGCCAGCGTACGGGCCAGGAGTAGGGTACGGCGTAAGGTAAGGTGTCGGGCTGGTGGTCGGTTTCTATTCCGGGCTAGGGTTAGGGTTAGGGCACGGCAAGGCTTAGGGCACAGGTGAGGGTACGGAAACGTGGGAGGGTCAGGCTACGTGCTGACGCACGGGTCAGTGCCAGCGTACGGGCCAGTAGTAGGCAACGGCGTAAGATAGGGTGCAGGGCTGGTGGTTGGTTTCCGTTCCAGGCTAGGGTTAGGGTTAGGGAACGGCAAGGCTTAGGGCACAGGTGAGGGTACGGAAACGTGGGAGTGTCATGCTACGTGCTGACGCACGGGTCAGTGCCAGCGTACGGGTCAGGAGTAGGGTACGGCGAAGGTAAGGTGTAGGGCTGGTGGTGGGTTTCTATTCCGGGCTAGGGTTAGGGTTAGGGAAAGGCAAGGCTTAGGGCACAGGTGAGGGTACGGAAACGTGGGAGGTTCAGGCTACGTGCTGATGCACGGGTCAGTGCCAGCGTATGGGGCAGGAGTAGGCAACGGCGTAGGATAAAGTGTAGGGCTGGTGGTGGATTTGCGTTCTGGGCTAGGGTTAGTGTTAGGGAACGTCAAGGCTTAGGGCAGAGGTCAGGGTACGGAAACGCGTGAGGGTAAGGCTACGTGCTGATGCACGTGTCAGTGACAGAGTACCGGCCAGGAGTAGGCAACGGCGTAGGGAAAGGTGTAGGGCTGGTGGTGGGTTTCCGTTCCGAGCTAGGGTTAGGGTTAGGGAACGGCAAGTCTTAGGGCACAGGTGAGGGTACGGAAACGTTGGAGGGTCAGGCTACGTGCTGACGCGCGGGTCAGTGCCAGCGTACTGTCCAGGAGAAGGCAACGGCGTAAGGTAAGGTGTAGGGCTGGTGGTTGCTTTCCGTTCCAGGCTAGGGTTAGGGTTAGGGAACGGCAAGGCTTAGGGCACAGGTGAGGGTACGGAAACGTGGAAGGGTCGGGCTACGTGCTGACGCACGTGTCAGTGCCAGCGTACGGGCCAGGAGTAGGGCTCGGCGTAAGGTAAGGTGTAGGGCTGGTGGTGTGTTTCTATTCCGGGCTAGGGTTAGGGTTACGGAACGGCAAGGCGTAGGGCACAGGTGAGGGTACGGAAACGTGGGAGGGTCACGCTACGTGCTGACGCATGGGTCAGTGCCAGCGTACGGGTCAGGAGTAGGGTACGGCGTAAGGTAAGGTGTAGGGCTGGTGGTGGGTTTCTATTCCGGGCTAGGGTTAGGGTTAGGGAACGGCAAGGCTTAGGGCACAGGTGAGTGTATGGAAACGTGGGAGGGTCAGGCTACGTGCTGACGCACGGTTCAGTGCCAGCGTACGGGCCAGGAATAGGGTACGGCGTAAGGTAAAGTGTAGGGCTGGTGGTTGGTTTCCGTTCCAGGCTAGGGTTAGGGTTAGGGAACGGCAAGGCTTAGGGCACAGGTGAGGGTATGGAAACGTGGGAGTGTCATGCTACGTGCTGACGCACGGGTCAGTGCCAGCATACGGTTCAGGAGTAGGGTACGGCGTAAGGTAAGGTGTAGGGCTTGTGGTTGATTTCCGTTCAAGGCTAGGGTTAGGGTGAGGGAACGGCAAGGCTTAGGGCACAGGTGAGGGTACGGAAACGTGGGAGGGTCGGGCTACGTGCTGACGCACAGGTTAGTGCCAGCGTAAGGGCCAGGAGTACGCAACGGCGTAGTATAAAGTGGAGGGCTGGTGGTGGATTTGCGTTCTGGGTTAGTGTTAGGGTTAGGGAACGTCAAGGCTTAGGGCACAGGTCAGGGTACGGAAACTCGGGAGGGTAAGGCTACGTGCTGATGCACGGGTCAGTGCTAGAGTACTGGCCAGGAGTAGGCAACGGCGTAGGTTAAGGTTTAGGGCTGGTGGTGGGTTTCCGTTCCGGGCTAGGGTTGGGTTTAGGGAACGGCAAGGCTTAGGGCACAGGTGAGGGTACGGAAACGTGGGAGGGTCAGGCTACGTGCTGACGCATTGCTTAGTGCCAGCGTATGGGCCAGGAGTAGGCAACGGCGTAATGTAAGGTGTAGGGTTGGTGTTTGGTTTCCGTTCAAGGCTAGGGTTAGGGTTAGGGAACGGCAAGGCTTAGGGCACAGGTGAGGGTACGGAAACGTGGGAGGGTAGGGCTACGTGCTGACGCATGGGTCAGTGCCAGCGTACGGGCCAGGAGTAGGCAACGGCGTAGGATAAAGTGTAGGGCTGGTGGTGGATTTCCGTTCTGTGCTAGGGTTAGGGTTAGGGAACGGCAAGGCTTAGGGCACAGGTCAGGGTACGGAAAATCGGGAGGGTAAGGTTACCTGCTGATGCACGGGTCAGTGCCAGCGTACGGGTCAGGAGTAGGGTACGGCGTAAGGTAAGGTGTAGGGCTTGTGGTTGATTTCCGTTCAAGGCTAGGGTTAGGTTTAGGGAACGGCAAGGCTTAGGGCACAGGTGAGGGTACGGAAACGTGGGAGGGTCAGGCTACGTGCTGACGAACGGGTCAGTGCGAGCATACGGGCCAGGAGTAGGCAACGGCGTAGTATAAAGTGTAGGGATGGTGGTGGATTTGCGTTCTGGGCTAGGGTTAGGGTTAGGGAACGGCAAGGCTTAGGGCACAGGTCAGGGTACGGAAACTCGGGAGGGTAAGGGTACGTGCTGATGCACGGGTCAGTGCTAGAGTACGGGCCAGGAGTAGGGAACGGCGTAGGGTAAGGTGTAGGGCTGGTGGTGGGTTTCCGTTCCGGGTTAGGGTTAGGGTTAGGGAACGGCAAGGCTTAGGGCACAAGTGAGGTTACGGAAACGTGGGAGGGTCAGGCTACGTGCTGACGCACGGGTCAGTGCCAGCGTACGGGTCAGGAGTAGGGTACGGCTTAAGGTAAGGTGTAGGGTTGGTGGTGTGTTTCCATTCCGTGCTAGGGTTAGGGTTAGGGAACGGCAAGGCTTAGGGCACAGGTGAGGCTACGGAAACGTGGGAGGGTCACGCTACGTGCTGACGCACGGGTCAGTGCCAGCGTACGGGTCAGGAGTAGGGTACGGCGTAAGGTAAGGTGTAGGGCTGGTGGTGGGTTTCTATTCCGGGCTAGGGTTAGGGTTAGGGAACGGCAAGGCATAGGGCACAGGTGAGGGTACGGAAACGTGGGAGGGTCAGGCTACGTGCTGACGCATGGTTCAGTGCCAGCGTACGGGCCAGGAATAGGGTACGGCAGAAGGTAAGGTGTAGGGCTGGTGGTGGGTTTCCGTTCCGGGCTAGGGTTAGGGTTAGGGAACGGCAAGGCTTAGGGCACAGCTGAGGGTACGGAAACGTGGGAGGGTCGGGCTACGTGCTGACGTACGTGTCAGTGCCAGCGTACGGGCCAGGAGTAGGCAACCGCGTAGGATAAAGTGTAGGGCTGCTGGTGGATTTGCGTTCCGGGCTAGGGTTAAGGTTAGGGAACGGAAAGGCTTAGGGCACAGGTGAGGGTACGGAAACGTGGGAGGGTCAGGCTACGTGCTGACGCACGGGTCAGTGCCAGCGTACGGGTCAGGAGCAGGGTACGGCGTAAGGTAAGGTATAGGGTTGGTGGTGGGTTTCTATTCCGGGCTACGGTTAGAGTTAGGGAACGGCAAGGCTTAGGGCACAGGTCAGGGTACGGAAAATCGGGAGGGTAAGGCTACCTGCTGATGAACGGGTCAGTGCCAGAGTACGGGCCAGGAGTAGGCAACGGCGTAGGGTAATGTGTAGGGCTGGTCGTGAGTTTCCGTTACGGGCTAGGGTTAGGGTTAGGGAACGGCAAGGCTTAGGGCACAGGTGAGGGTACTGAAACGTGGGAGGGTCAGGCTACGTGCTGACGCACGTGTCAGTGCCAGTGTACGGGCCAGGAGTAGGGCTCGGCGTAAGGTAATGTGTAGGGCTGGTGGTGGGTTTCTATTCCGGGCTAGGGTTAAGGTTAGGGAACGGCAAGGCTTAGGGAACACGTGAGGGTACGGAAACGTGGGAGGGTCAGGCTACGTGCTGACGCACAGTTCAGTGCCAGCGTACGGGCCAGTAATAGGGTACGGCGTAAGGTAAGGTGTAGGGCAGGTGGTGGGTTTCCGTTCCGGGCTAGGGTTAGGGTTAGGGAACGGCAAGCCTTAGGGCACAGGTGAGGGTACGGAAACGTGGGAGGGTCAGGATACGTGCTGACGCACGGGTCAGTGCCAGCGTACGGGCCAGGAGTAGGGTACGGCGTAAGGTAAGGTGTCGGGCTGGTGGTCGGTTTCTATTCCGGGCTAGGGTTAGGGTTAGGGAACGGCAAGGCTTAGGGCACAGGTGAGGGTACGGAAACGTGGGAGGGTCAGTCTACGTTCTGACGCACGGTTCAGTGCCAGCGTACGGGCCAGGAATAGGGTACGGCGTAAGGTAAGGTGTAGGGCTTGTGGTTGATTTCCGTTCCAGGCTAGGGTTAGGGTTAGGGAACGGCAAGGCTTAGGGCACAGGTGAGGGTACGGAAACGTGGGAGGGTCAGGCTACGTGCTGACGCAAGGGTCAGTGCCAGCGTACGGGCCAGAAGTAGGCAACGGCGTAAGATAGGGTGCAGGGCTGGTGGTTGGTTTCCGTTCCAGGCTAGGGTTAGGGTTAGGGTTACGGAACGGCAAGGCATAGCGCACAGGTGAGGGTACGGAAACGTTGGAGGGTCGGGCTACGTGCTGACGCACGGGTCAGTGCCAGCGTACGGGTCAGGAGTAGGGTACAGCGAAGGTAAGGTGTAGGGCTGGTGGTGGGTTTCTATTCCGGGCTAGGGTTAGGGTTAGGGAAAGGCAAGGCTTAGGGCACAGGTGAGGGTACGGAAACGTGGGAGGGTCAGGCTACGTGCTGATGCACGGGTCAGTGCCAGCGTATGGGGCAGGAGTAGGCAACGGCGTAGGATAAAGTGTAGGGCTGGTGGTGGATTTGCGTTCTGGGCTAGGGTTAGTGTTAGGGAACGTCAAGGCTTAGGGCAGAGGTCAGGGTACGGAAACGCGTGAAGGTAAGGCTACGTGCTGATGCACGTGTCAGTGACAGAGTAACGGCCAGGAGTAGGCAACAGCGTAGGGAAAGGTGTAGGGCTGGTGGTGGGTTTCCGTTCCGAGCTAGGGTTAGGGTTAGGGAACGGCAAGTCTTAGGGCACAGGTGAGGGTACGGAAACGTTGGAGGGTCAGGCTACGTGCTGACGCGCGGGTCAGTGCCAGCGTACTGTCCAGGAGAAGGCAACGGCGTAAGGTAAGGTGTAGGGCTGGTGGTTGCTTTCCGTTCCAGGCTAGGGTTAGGGTTAGGGAACGGCAAGGCTTAGGGCACAGGTGAGGGTACGGAAACGTGGAAGGGTCGGGCTACGTGCTGACGCACGTGTCAGTGCCAGCGTACGGGCCAGGAGTAGGGCTCGGCGTAAGGTAAGGTGTAGGGCTGGTGGTGGGTTTCTATTCCGGGCTAGGGTTAGGGTTAGGGAACGGCAAGGCTTAGGGCACAGGTGAGGGTACGGAAACGTGGGAGGGTCAGGCTACGTGCTGACGCACAGTTCAGTGCCAGCGTACGGGCCAGTAATAGGGTACGGCGTAAGGTAAGGTGTACGGCTGGTGGTGGGTTTCCGTTCCGGGCTAGGGTTAGGGTTAGGGAACGGCAAGGCTTAGGGCACAGGTGAGGGTACGGAAACGTGGGAGGGTCAGGATAAGTGCTGACGCACGGGTCAGTGCCAGCGTACGTGTCAGGAGTAGGGTACGGCGTAAGGTAAGGTGTCGGGCTGGTGGTCGGTTTCTATTCCGGGCTAGGGTTAGGGTTAGGGAACGGCAAGGCTTAGGGCACAGGTGAGGGTACGGAAACGTGGGAGGGTCAGTCTACGTTCTGACGCACGGTTCAGTGCCAGCGTACGGGCCAGGAATAGGGTACGGCGTAAGGTAAGGTGTAGGGCTTGTGGTTGATTTCCATTCCAGGCTAGGTTTAGGGTTAGGGAACGGCAAGGCTTAGGGCACAGGTGAGGGTACGGAAACGTGGGAGGGTCAGGCTACGTGCTGACGCACGGGTCAGTGCCAGCGTACGGGCCAGTAGTAGGCAACGGCGTAAGATAAGGTGCAGGGCTGGTGGTTGGTTTCCGTTCCAGGCTAGGGTTAGGGTTAGGGAACGGCAAGGCATAGGGCACAGGTGAGGGTACGGAAACGTGGGAGGGTCGGGCTACGTGCTGACGCACGGGTCAGTGCCAGCGTACGGGTCAGGAGTAGGGTACGGCGCAGGTAAGGTGTAGGGCTGGTGGTGGGTTTCTATTCCGGGCTAGGGTTAGGGTTAGGGAAAGGCAAGGCTTAGGGCACAGGTGAGGGTACGGAAACGTGGGAGGGTCAGGCTACGTGCTGATGCACGGGTCAGTGCCAGCGTATGGGGCAGGAGTAGGCAACGGCGTAGGATAAAGTGTAGGGCTGGTGGTGGATTTGCGTTCTGGGCTAGGGTTAGTGTTAGGGAACGTCAAGGCTTAGGGCAGAGGTCAGGGTACGGAAACGCGTGAGGGTAAGGCTACGTGCTGATGCACGTGTCAGTGACAGAGTACCGGCCAGGATTAGGCAACGGCGTAGGGTAAGGTGTAGGGCTGGTGGTGGGTTTCCGTTCCGAGCTAGGGTTAGGGTTAGGGAACGGCAAGTCTTAGGGCACAGGTGAGGGTACGGAAACGTTGGAGGGTCAGGCTACGTGCTGACGCGCGGGTCAGTGCCAGCGTACTGTCCAGGAGAAGGCAACGGCGTAAGGTAAGGTGTAGGGCTGGTGGTTGGTTTCCGTTCCAGGCTAGGGTTAGGTTTAGGGAACGGCAAGGCTTAGGGCAAGGTGAAGGTACGGAAACGTGGGAGGGTCAGGCTACGTGCTGACGCACGGTTCAGTGCCAGCGTACGGGTCAGGAATAGGGTACAGCGTAAGGTAAGGTGTAGGGCTGGTGGTTGGTTTCCGTTCCAGGCTAGGGTTAGGTTTAGGGAACGGCAAGGCTTAGGGCAAGGTGAAGGTACGGAAACTCGGGAGGGTCAGGCTACCTGCTGATGCACGGGTCAGTGCCAGAGTACGGGCCAGGAGTAGGCAACGGCGTAGGGTAAGGTGTAGGGCTGGTGGTGGGTTTCCGTTCCGGGCTAGGGTTAGGGTTAGGAAACGGCAAGGCTTAGGGCACAGGTGAGGGTACTGAAACGTAGGAGGGTCGGGCTACGTGGTGACGCACGGGTCAGTGCCAGCGTACGGGCCAGGGGTAGGCAACGGCGAAAGGTAAGGTGTACGGCTGGTGGTTGGTTTCCGTTCCAGGCTAGGGTTAGGTTTAGGGAATGGCAAGGCTTAGGGCAAGGTGAAGGTACGGAAACGTGGGAGGGTCAGGCTACGTGCTGACGCACGGTTCAGTGCCAGCGTACGGGTCAGGAATAGGGTACAGCGTAAGGTAAGGTGTAGGGCTGGTGGTGGGTTTCCGTTCCAGGCTAGGGTTAGGGTTAGGGAACGGCAAGGCTTAGGGCTCAGGTGAGGGTACAGAAACGTGGGAGGGTCAGCCTACGTGCTGACGCACGGGTCAGTGCCAGCGTACGGGTCAGTCGTAAGGTACGGCGTAAGGTAAGGTGTAGGGCTTGTGATTGATTTCCGTTCCAGGCTAGGGTTAGGGTTAGGGAACGGCAAGGCTTAGGGCACAGGTGAGGGTACGGAAACGTGGGAGGGTCAGGCTACGTGCTGACGCACGGGTCAGTGCCAGCGTATGGGCCAGGTGTAGGCAACGGCGTAGTATATAGTGTAGGGATGGTGGTGGATTTGCGGTCTGGGCTAGGGTTAGGGTTAGGGAACTGCAAGGCTTAGGGCACAGGTCAGGGTACGGAAACTCGGGAGGGTAAGGGTACGTGCTGACGCACGGGTCAGTGCCAGCGTACGGGTCAGGAGCAGGGTACGGCGAAAGGTAAGGTATAGGGTTGGTGGTGGGTTTCTATTCCGTGCTACGGTTAGGGTTAGGGAACGGCAAGGCTTAGGGCACAGGTCAGGGTACGGAAATTCGGGAGGGTAAGGCTACCTGCTGATGAACGGGTCAGTGCCAGAGTACGGGCCAGGAGTAGGCAACGGCGTAGGGTAATATGTAGGGCTGGTCGTGGGTTTCCGTTCCGGGCTAGGGTTAGGGTTAGGGAACGGCAAGGCTTAGGGCACAGGTGAGGGTACTGAAACGTGGGAGGGTCAGGCTATGTGCTGACGCACGTGTCAGTGCCAGTGTACGGGCCAGGAGTAGGGCTCGGCGTAAGGTAAGGTGTAGGGCTGGTGGTGGGTTTCTATTCCGGTCTAGGGTTAGGGTTAGGGAACGGCAAGGCTTAGGGCACAGGTGAGGGTACGGAAACGTGGGAGGGTCAGGCTACGTGCTGACGCACAGTTCAGTGCCAGCGTACGGGCCAGTAATATGGTACGGCGTAAGGTAAGGTGTAGGGCTGGTGGTGGGTTTCCGTTCCGGGCTAGGGTGAGGGTTAGGGAACGGCAAGGCTTAGGGCACAGGTGAGGGTACGGAAACGTGGGAGGGTCAGGATACGTGCTGACGCACGGGTCAGTGCCAGCGTACGTGTCAGGAGTAGGGTACGGCGTAAGGTAAGGTGTCGGGCTGGTGGTCGGTTTCTATTCCGGGCTAGGGTTAGGGTTAGGGAACGGCAAGGCTTAGGGCACAGGTGAGGGTACGGAAACGTGGGAGGGTCAGTCTACGTTCTGACGCACGGTTCAGTGCCAGCGTACGGGCCAGGAATAGGGTACGGCGTAAGGTAAGGTGTAGGGCTTGTGGTTGATTTCCGTTCCAGGCTAGGGTTAGGGTTAGGGAACGGCAAGGCTTAGGGCACAGGTGAGGGTACGGAAACGTGGGAGGGTCAGGCTACGTGCTGACGCACGTGTCAGTGCCAGCGTACGGGCCAGTAGTAGGCAACGGCGTAAGATAAGTTGCAGGGCTGGTGGTTGGTTTCCGTTCCAGGCTAGGGTTAGGGTTAGGGAACGGCAAGGCATAGGGCACAGGTGAGGGTACGGAAACGTGGGAGGGTCGGGCTACGTGCTGACGCACGGGTCAGTGCCAGCGTACGGGTCAGGAGTAGGGTACGGCGAAGGTAAGGTGTAGGGCTGGTGGTGGGTTTCTATTCCGGGCTAGGGTTAGGGTTAGGGAAAGGCAAGGCTTAGGGCACAGGTGAGGGTACGGAAACGTGGGAGGGTCAGGCTACGTGCTGACGCGCGGGTCAGTGCCAGCGTACTGTCCAGGAGAAGGCAACGGCGTAAGGTAAAGTGTAGGGCTGGTGGTTGCTTTCCGTTCCAGGCTAGGGTTAGGGTTAGGGAACGGCAAGGCTTAGGGCACAGGTGAGGGTACGGAAACGTGGAAGGGTCGGGCTACGTGCTGACGTACGTGTCAGTGCCAGCGTACGGGCCAGGAGTAGGCAACGGCGTAGGATAAAGTGTAGGGCTGGTGGTGGATTTGCGTTCTGTGCTAGGGTTAGGGTTAGGGAACGGCAAGGCTTAGGGCACAGGTCAGGGTACGGAAACTCGGGAGGGTAAGGCTACCTGCTGATGCACGGGTCAGTGCCAGAGTACGGGCCAGGAGTAGGCAACGGCGTAGGGTAAGGTGTAGGGCTGGTGGTGGGTTTCCGTTCCGGGCTAGGGTTAGGGTTAGGAAACGGCAAGGCTTAGGGCACAGGTGAGGGTACTGAAACGTAGGAGGGTCGGGCTACGTGGTGACGCACGGGTCAGTGCCAGCGTACGGGCCAGGAGTAGGCAACGGCGTAAGGTAAGGTGTAGGGCTGGTGGTTGGTTTCCGTTCCAGGCTAGGGTTAGGGTTAGGGAACGGCAAGGCTTAGGGCAAGGTGAAGGTACGGAAACGTGGGAGGGTCAGGCTACGTGCTGACGCACGGTTCAGTGCCAGCGTACGGGCCAGGAATAGGGTACGGCGTAAGGTAAGGTGTAGGGCTGGTGGTGGGTTTCCGTTCCACGCTAGGGTTAGGGTTAGGGAACGGCAAGGCTTAGGGCTCAGGTGAGGGTACAGAAACGTGGGAGGGACAGCCTATGTGCTGACGCACGGATCAGTGCCAGCGTACGGGTCAGTCGTACGGTACGGCGTAAGGTAAGGTGTAGGGCTTGTGGTTGATTTCCGTTCCAGGCTAGGGTTAGGGTTAGGGAACGGCAAGGCTTAGGGCACAGGTGAGGGTACGGAAACGTGGGAGGGTCAGGCTACGTGCTGACGCACGGGTCAGTGCCAGCGTACGGGCCAGTAGTAGGCAACGGCGTAAGATAGGGTGCAGGGCTGGTGGTTGGTTTCCGTTCCAGGCTAGGGTTAGGGTTAGGGAACGGCAAGGCATAGGGCACAGGTGAGGGTACGGAAACGTGGGAGGGTCGGGCTACGTGCTGACGCACGGGTCAGTGCCTGCGTACGGGTCAGGAGTAGGGTACGGCGAAGGTAAGGTGTAGGGCTGGTGGTGGGTTTCTATTCCGGGCTAGGGTTAGGGTTAGGGAAAGGCAAGGCTTAGGGCACAGGTGAGGGTACGGAAACGTGGGAGGGTCAGGCTACGTGCTGATGCACGTGTCAGTGCCTGCGTATGGGGCAGGAGTAGGCAACGGCGTAGGATAAAGTGTAGGGCTGGTAGTGGATTTGTGTTCTGGGCTAGGGTTAGTGTTAGGGAACGTCAAGGCTTAGGGCAGAGGTCAGGGTACGGAAACGCGTGAGGGTAAGGGTACGTGATGATGCACGTGTCAGTGACAGAGTACCGGCCAGGAGTAGGCAACGGCGTAGGGTAAGGTGTAGGGCTGGTGGTGGGTTTCCGTTCCGAGCTAGGGTTAGGGTTAGGGAACGGCAAGTCTTAGGGCACAGGTGAGGGTACGGAAACGTTGGAGGGTCAGGATACGTGCTGACGCGCGGGTCAGTGCCAGCGTACTGTCCAGGAGAAGGCAACGGCGTAAGGTAAGGTGTAGGGCTGGTGGTTGCTTTCCGTTCCAGGCTAGGGTTAGGGTTAGGGAACGGCAAGGCTTAGGGCACAGGTGAGGGTACGGAAACGTGGAAGGGTCGGGCTACGTGCTGACGCACGTGTCAGTGCCAGCGTACGGGCCAGGAGTAGGACTCGGCGTAAGGTAAGGTGTAGGGCTGGTGGTGGGTTTCTATTCCGGGCTAGGGTTAGGGTTAGGGAAAGGCAAGGCTTAGGGCACAGGTGAGGGTACGGAAACGTGGGAGGGTCAGGCTACGTGCTGACGCACAGTTCAGTGCGAGCGTACGGGCCAGTAATAGGGTACGGCGTAAGGTAAGGTGTAGGGCTGGTGGTGGGTTT
Organism: Mesoplodon bidens; assembly: GCF_964165515.1. Classification (NCBI taxonomy): domain Eukaryota; kingdom Metazoa; phylum Chordata; class Mammalia; order Artiodactyla; family Ziphiidae; genus Mesoplodon; species Mesoplodon bidens. The sequence goes on from NC_138179.1 coordinate 57,191,559, forward strand.
CCGTTCCGGGCTAGGGTGAGGGTTAGGGAACGGCAAGGCTTAGGGCACAGGTGAGGGTACGGAAACGTGGGAGGGTCAGGATACGTGCTGACGCACGGGTCAGTGCCAGCGTACGTGTCAGGAGTAGGGTACGGCGTAAGGTAAGGTGTCGGGCTGGTGGTCGGTTTCTATTCCGGGCTAGGGTTAGGGTTAGGGAACGGCAAGGCTTAGGGCACAGGTGAGGGTACGGAAACGTGGGAGGGTCAGTCTACGTTCTGACGCACGGTTCAGTGCCAGCGTACGGGCCAGGAATAGGGTACGGCGTAAGGTAAGGTGTAGGGCTTGTGGTTGATTTCCGTTCCAGGCTAGGGTTAGGGTTAGGGAACGGCAAGGCTTAGGGCACAGGTGAGGGTACGGAAACGTGGGAGGGTCAGGCTACGTGCTGACGCACGGGTCAGTGCCAGCGTACGGGCCAGTAGTAGGCAACGGCGTCAGATAAGGTGCAGGGCTGGTGGTTGGTTTCCGTTCCAGGCTAGGGTTAGGGTTAGGGAACGGCAAGGCATAGGGCACAGGTGAGGGTACGGAAACGTGGGAGGGTCGGGCTACGTGCTGACGCACGGGTCAGTGCCAGCGTACGGGTCAGGAGTAGGGTACGGCGAAGGTAAGGTGTAGGGCTGGTGGTGGGTTTCTATTCCGGGCTAGGGTTAGGGTTAGGGAAAGGCAAGGCTTAGGGCACAGGTGAGGGTACGGAAACGTGGGAGGGTCAGGCTACGTGCTGATGCACGGGTCAGTGCCAGCGTATGGGGCAGGAGTAGGCAACGGCGTAGGATAAAGTGTAGGGCTGGTGGTGGATTTGCGTTCTGGGCTAGGGTTAGTGTTTGGGAACGTCAAGGCTTAGGGCAGAGGTCAGGGTACGGAAACGCGTGAGGGTAAGGCTACGTGCTGATGCACGTGTCAGTGACAGAGTACCGGCCAGGAGTAGGCAACGGCGTAGGGTAAGGTGTAGGGCTGGTGGTGGGTTTCCGTTCCGATCTAGGGTTAGGGTTAGGGAACGGCAAGTCTTAGGGCACAGGTGAGGGTACGGAAACGTTGGAGGGTCAGGCTACGTGCTGACGCGCGGGTCAGTGCCAGCGTACTGTCCAGGAGAAGGCAACGGCGTAAGGTATGGTGTAGGGCTGGTGGTTGCTTTCCGTTCCAGGCTAGGGTTAGGGTTAGGGAACGGCAAGGCTTAGGGCACAGGTGAGGGTACGGAAACGTGGAAGGGTCGGGCTACGTGCTGACGTACGTGTCAGTGCCAGCGTACGGGCCAGGAGTAGGCAACGGCGTAGGATAAAGTGTAGGGCTGGTGGTGGATTTGCGTTCTGTGCTAGGGTTAGGGTTAGGGAACGGCAAGGCTTAGGGCACAGGTCAGGGTACGGAAACTCGGGAGGGTAAGGCTACCTGCTGATGCACGGGTCAGTGCCAGAGTACGGGCCAGGAGTAGGCAACGGCGTAGGGTAAGGTGTAGGGCTGGTGGTGGGTTTCCGTTCCGGGCTAGGGTTAGGGTTAGGAAACGGCAAGGCTTAGGGCACAAGTGAGGGTACTGAAACGTAGGAGGGTCGGGCTACGTGGTGACGCACGGGTCAGTGCCAGCGTACGGGCCAGGAGTAGGCAACGGCGAAAGGTAAGGTGTAGGGCTGGTGGTTGGTTTCCGTTCGAGGCTAGGGTTAGGGTTAGGGAACGGCAAGGCTTAGGGCAAGGTGAAGGTACGGAAACGTGGGAGGGTCAGGCTACGTGCTGACGCACGGTTCAGTGCCAGCGTACGGGCCAGGAATAGGGTACGGCGTAAGGTAAGGTGTAGGGCTGGTGGTGGGTTTCCGTTCCACGCTAGGGTTAGGGTTAGGGAACGGCAAGGCTTAGGGCTCAGGTGAGGGTACAGAAACGTGGGAGGGTCAGCCTACGTGCTGACGCACGGGTCAGTGCCAGCGTACGGGTCAGTCGTACGGTACGGCGTAAGGTAAGGTGTAGGGCTTGTGGTTGATTTCCGTTCCAGGCTAGGGTTAGGGTTAGGGAACGGCAAGGCTTAGGGCACAGGTGAGGGTACGGAAACGTGGGAGGGTCAGGCTACGTGCTGACGCACGGGTCAGTGCCAGCGTATGGGCCAGGTGTAGGCAACGGCGTAGTATAAAGTGTAGGGATGGTGGTGGATTTGCATTCTGGGCTAGGGTTAGGGTTAGGGAACGGCAAGGCTTAGGGCACAGGTCAGGGTACGGAAACTCGGGAGGGTAAGGGTACGTGCTGATGCACGGGTCAGTTCTAGAGTACGGGCCAGGAGTAGGCAACGGCGTAGGGTAAGGTGTAGGGCTGGTGGTGGGTTTCCGTTCCGGGTTAGGGTTAGGGTTAGGGAACGGCAAGGCTTAGGGCACAGGTGAGGGTACGGAAAAGTGGGAGGGTCAGGCTACGTGCTGACGCACGGGTCAGTGCCAGCGTACGGGTCAGGAGTAGGGTACGGCGTAAGGTAAGGTGTAGGGTTGGTGGTGTGTTTCTATTCCGGGCTAGGGTTAGGGTTAGGGAACTGCAAGGCGTAGGGAACAGGTGAGGGTACAGAAACGTGGGAGGTTCAGGCTACGTGCTGACGCACGGGTCAGTGCCAGCGTACGGGCCAGGAGTAGGCAACGGCGTAGGATAAAGTGTAGGGTTGGTAGTGGGTTTCTATTCTGGGCTAGGGTTAGGGTTAGGGAACGGCAAGGCATAGGGCACAGGTGAGGGTACGGAAACGTGGGAGGGTCAGGCTACGTGCTGACGCATGGTTCATTGCCAGCGTACGGGCCAGGAATAGGGTACGGCGTAAGGTAAGGTGTAGGGCTGGTGGTGGGTTTCCGTTCCGGGCTAGGGTTAGGGTTAGGGAACAGCAAGGCTTAGGACACAGGTGAGGGTACAGAAACGTGGGAGGGTCAGGCTACGTGCTGACGCACGGGCCAGTGCCAGCGTACGGGTCAGGAGTAGGGTACGGCGTAAGGTAAGGTGTAGGGCTTGTGGTTGATTTCCGTTCCAGGCTAGGGTTAGGGTTAGGGAACGGCAAGCCTTAGGGCACAGGTGAGGGTACAGAAACGTGGGAGGGTCGGGCTACGTGCTGACGCACGGGTCAGTGCCAGCGTACGGGCCAGGAGTAGGCAACGGCGTAGTATAAAGTGTAGGGATGGTGGTGGATTTGCGTTCTGGGCTAGGGTTAGGGTTAGGGAACGGCAAGGCTTAGGGCACAGGTCAGGGTACGGAAACTCGGGAGGGTAAGGGTACGTGCTGATGCCTGGGTCAGTGCTAGAGTACGGGCCAGGAGTAGGCAACGGCGTAGGGTAAGGTGTAGGGCTGGTGGTGGATTTCCGTTCCGGGCTAGGGTTAGGGTTAGGGAACGGCAAGGCTTAGGGCACAGGTGAGGGTACGGAAACGTGGGAGGGTCAGGCTACGTGCTGACGCACGGGTCAGTGCCAGCGTACGGGTCAGGAGTAGGGTACGGCGTAAGGTAAGGTGTAGGGCTGGTGGTGTGTTTCTATTCCGGGCTAGGGTTAGAGTTACGGAACGGCAAGGCGTAGGGCACAGGTGAGGGTACGGAAACGTGGGAGGGTCACGCTACGTGCTGACGCACGGGTCAGTGCCAGCGTACGGGTCAGGAGTAGGGTACGGCGTAAGGTAAGGTGTAGGGCTGGTGGTGGGTTTCTATTCCGGGCTAGGGTTAGGGTTAGAGAACGGCAAGGCTTAGGGCACAGGTGAGGGTATGGAAACGTGGGAGTGTCAGGCTACGTGCTGACGCACGGTTCAGTGCCAGCGTACGGGCCAGGAATAGGGTACGGCGTAAGGTAAAGTGTAGGGCTGGTGGTGGGTTTCCGTTCCAGGCTAGGGTTAGGGTTAGGGAACGGCAAGGCTTAGGGCTCAGGTGAGGGTACAGAAACGTGGGAGGGTCAGCCTACGTGCTGACGCACGGGTCAGTGCCAGCGTACGGGTCAGTCGTACGGTACTGCGTAAGGTAAGGTGTAGGGCTTGTGGTTGATTTCCGTTCCAGGCTAGGGTTAGGGTTAGGGAACGGCAAGGCTTAGGGCACAGGTGAGGGTACGGAAACGTGGGAGGGTCAGGCTACGTGCTGACGCACGGGTCAGTGCCAGCGTATGGGCCAGGTGTAGGCAACGGCGTAGTATAAAGTGTAGGGATGGTGGTGGATTTGCGTTCTGGGCTAGGGTTAGGGTTAGGGAACGGCAAGGCTTAGGGCACAGGTCAGGGTACGGAAACTCGGGAGGGTAAGGGTACGTGCTGACGCACGGGTCAGTGCCAGCGTACGGGTCAGGAGCAGGGTACGGCGTAAGGTAAGGTATAGGGTTGGTGGTGGGTTTCTATTCCGTGCTACGGTTAGGGTTAGGGAACGGCAAGGCTTAGGGCACAGGTCAGGGTACGGAAATTCGGGAGGGTAAGGCTACCTGCTGATGAACGGGTCAGTGCCAGAGTACGGGCCAGGAGTAGGCAACGGCGTAGGGTAATGTGTAGGGCTGGTCGTGGGTTTCCGTTCCGGGCTAGGGTTAGGGTTAGGGAACGGCAAGGCTTAGGGCACAGGTGAGGGTACTGAAACGTGGGAGGGTCAGGCTACGTGCTGACGCACGTGTCAGTGCCAGCGTACGGGCCAGGAGTAGGGCTCGGCGTAAGGTAAGGTGTAGGGCTGGTGGTGGGTTTCTATTCCGGGCTAGGGTTAGGGTTAGGGAACGGCAAGGCTTAGGGCACAGGTGAGGCTACGGAAACGTGGGAGGGTCACGCTACGTGCTGACGCACGGGTCAGTGCCAGCGTACGGGTCAGGAGTAGGGTACGGCGTAAGGTAAGGTGTAGGGCTGGTGGTGGGTTTCTATTCCGGGCTAGGGTTAGGGTTAGGGAACGGCAAGGCTTAGGGCACAGGTGAGGGTACGGAAACGTGGGAGGGTCAGGCTACGTGCTGACGCACAGTTCAGTGCCAGCGTACGGGCCAGTAATAGGGTACGGCGTAAGGTAAGGTGTAGGGCTGGTGGTGGGTTTCCGTTCCGGGCTAGGGTGAGGGTTAGGGAACGGCAAGGCTTAGGGCACAGGTGAGGGTACGGAAACGTGGGAGGGTCAGGATACGTGCTGACGCACGGGTCAGTGCCAGCGTACGGGCCAGCAGTAGGCAACGGCGTAAGATAGGGTGCAGGGCTGGTGGTTGGTTTCCGTTCCAGGCGAGGGTTAGGGTTAGGGAACGGCAAGGCATAGCGCACAGGTGAGGGTACGGAAACGTGGGAGGGTCGGGCTACGTGCTGACGCACGGGTCAGTGCCAGCGTACGGGTCAGGAGTAGGGTACGGCGAAGGTAAGGTGTAGGGCTGGTGGTGGGTTTCTATTCCGGGCTAGGGTTAGGGTTAGGGAAAGGCAAGGCTTAGGGCACAGGTGAGGGTACGGAAACGTGGGAGGGTCAGGCTACGTGCTGATGCACGGGTCAGTGCCAGCGTATGGGGCAGGAGTAGGCAACGGCGTAGGATAAAGTGTAGGGCTGGTGGTGGATTTGCGTTCTGGGCTAGGGTTAGTGTTAGGGAACGTCAAGGCTTAGGGCAGAGGTCAGGGTACGGAAACGCGTGAGGGTAAGGCTACGTCCTGATGCACGTGTCAGTGACAGAGTACCGGCCAGGAGTAGGCAACGGCGTAGGGTAAGGTGTAGGGCTGGTGGTTGGTTTCCGTTCCGAGCTAGGGTTAGGGTTAGGGAACGGCAAGTCTTAGGGCACAGGTGAGGGTACGGAAACGTTGGAGGGTCAGGCTACGTGCTGACGCGCGGGTCAGTGCCAGCGTACTGTCCAGGAGAAGGCAATGGCGTAAGGTAAGGTGTAGGGCTGGTGGTTGCTTTCCGTTCCAGGCTAGGGTTAGTGTTAGGGAACGGCAAGGCTTAGGGCACAGGTGAGGGTACGGAAACGTGGAAGGGTCGGGCTACGTGCTGACGTACATGTCAGTGCCAGCGTACGGGCCAGGAGTAGGCAACGGCGTAGGATAAAGTGTAGGGCTGGTGGTGGATTTGCGTTCTGTGCTAGGGTTAGGGTTAGGGAACGGCAAGGCTTAGGGCACAGGTCAGTGTACGGAAACTCGGGAGGGTAAGGCTACCTGCTGATGCACGGGTCAGTGCCAGAGTACGGGCCAGGAGTAGGCAACGGCGTAGGGTAAGGTGTAGGGCTGGTGGTGGGTTTCCGTTCCGGGCTAGGGTTAGGGTTAGGAAACGGCAAGGCTTAGGGCACAGGTGAGGGTACTGAAACGTAGGAGGGTCGGGCTACGTGGTGACGCACGGGTCAGTGCCAGCGTACGGGCCAGGAGTAGGCAACGGCGTAAGGTAAGGTGTAGGGCCGGTGGTTGGTTTCCGTTCCAGGCTAGGGTTAGGGTTAGGGAACGGCAAGGCTTAGGGCAAGGTGAAGGTACGGAAACGTGGGAGGGTCAGGCTACGTGCTGACGCACGGTTCAGTGCCAGCGTACGGGCCAGGAATAGGGTACGGCGTAAGGTAAGGTGTAGGGCTGGTGGTGGGTTTCCGTTCCACGCTAGGGTTAGGGTTAGGGAACGGCAAGGCTTAGGGCTCAGGTGAGGGTACAGAAACGTGGGAGGGTCAGCCTATGTGCTGATGCACGGGTCAGTGCCAGCGTACGGGTCAGTCGTACGGTACGGCGTAAGGTAAGGTGTAGGGCTTGTGGTTGATTTCCGTTCCAGGCTAGGGTTAGGGTTAGGGAACGGCAAGGCTTAGGGCACAGGTGAGGGTACGGAAACGTGGGAGGTTCAGGCTACGTGCTGACGCACGGGTCAGTGCCAGCGTATGGGCCAGGTGTAGGCAACGGCGTAGTATAAAGTGTAGGGATGGTGGTGGATTTGCGTTCTGGGCTAGGGTTAGGGTTAGGGAACGGCAAGGCTTAGGGCACAGGTCAGGGTACGGAAAATCGGGAGGGTAAGGGTACGTGCTGATGCACGGGTCAGTTCTAGAGTACGGGCCAGGAGTAGGCAACGGCGTAGGGTAAGGTGTAGGGCTGGTGGTGGGTTTCCGTTCCGGGTTAGGGTTAGGGTTAGGGAACGGCAAGGCTTAGGGCACAGGTGAGGGTACGGAAAAGTGGGAGGGTCAGGCTACGTGCTGACGCACGGGTCAGTGCCAGCGTACGGGTCAGGAGTAGGGTACGGCGTAAGGTAAGGTGTAGGGTTGGTGGTGTGTTTCTATTCCGGGCTAGGGTTAGGGTTAGGGAACTGCAAGGCGTAGGGAACAGGTGAGGGTACAGAAACGTGGGAGGTTCAGGCTACGTGCTGACGCACGGGTCAGTGCCAGCGTACGGGCCAGGAGTAGGCAACGGCGTAGGATAAAGTGTAGGGTTGGTAGAGGGTTTCTATTCTGGGCTAGGGTTAGGGTTAGGGAACGGCAAGGCATAGGGCACAGGTGAGGGTACAGAAACGTGGGAGGGTCAGGCTACGTGCTGACGCATGGTTCATTGCCAGCGTACGGGCCAGGAATAGGGTACGGCGTAAGGTAAGGTGTAGGGCTGGTGGTGGGTTTCCGTTCCGGGCTAGGGTTAGGGTTAGGGAACAGCAAGGCTTAGGGCACAGGTGAGGGTACAGAAACGTGGGAGGGTCAGGCTACGTGCTGACGCACGGGTCAGTGCCAGCGTACGGGTCAGGAGTAGGGTACGGCGTAAGGTAAGGTGTAGGGCTTGTGGTTGATTTCCGTTCCAGGCTAGGGTTAGGGTTAGGGAACGGCAAGCCTTAGGGCACAGGTGAGGGTACAGAAACGTGGGAGGGTCGGGCTACGTGCTGACGCACGGGTTAGTGACAGCGTAAGGGCCAGGAGTACGCAACGGCGTAGTATAAAGTGGAGGGCTGGTGGTGGATTTGCGTTCTGGGTTAGTGTTAGGGTTAGGGAACGGCAAGGCTTAGGGCACAGGTCAGGGTACGGAAACTCGGGAGGGTAAGGCTACGTGCTGATGCACGTGTCAGTGCTAGAGTACTGGCCAGGAGTAGGCAACGGCGTAGGGTAAGGTTTAGGGCTGGTGGTGGGTTTCCGTTCCGGGCTAGGGTTGGGTTTAGGGAACGGCAAGGCTTAGGGCACAGGTGAGGGTACGGATACGTGGGAGGGTCAGGCTACGTGCTGACGCATTGCTTAGTGCCAGCGTATGGGCCAGGAGTAGGCAACGGCGTAAGGTAAGGTTTAGGGTTGGTGTTTGGTTTCCGTTCAAGGCTAGGGTTAGGGTTAGGGAACGGCAAGGCTTAGGGCACAGGTGAGGGTACGGAAACGTGGGAGGGTCAGGCTACGTGCTGACGCACGGGTCAGTGCCAGCGTAAGGGCCAGGAGTAGGCAACGGCGTAGGATAAAGTGTAGGGCTGGTGGTGGAATTCCGTTCTGTGCTAGGGTTAGGGTTAGGGAACGGCAAGGCTTAGGGCACAGGTCAGGGTACGGAAAATCGGGAGGGTAAGGTTACCTGCTGATGCACGGGTCAGTGCCAGCGTACGGGTCAGGAGTAGGGTACGGCGTAAGGTAAGGTGTAGGGCTTGTGGTTGATTTCCGTTCAAGGCTAGGGTTAGGTTTAGGGAACGGCAAGGCTTAGGGCACAGGTGAGGGTACGGAAACGTGGGAGGGTCAGGCTACGTGCTGACGCACGGGTCAGTGCGAGCGTACGGGCCAGGAGTAGGCAACGGCGTAGTATAAAGTGTAGGGATGGTGGTGGATTTGCGTTCTGGGCTAGGGTTAGGGTTAGGGAACGGCAAGGCTTAGGGCACAGGTCAGGGTACGGAAACTCGGGAGGGTAAGGGTACGTGCTGATGCACGGGTCAGTGCTAGAGTACGGGCCAGGAGTAGGGAACGGCGTAGGGTAAGGTGTAGGGCTGGTGGTGGGTTTCCGTTCCGGGTTAGGGTTAGGGTTAGGGAACGGCAAGGCTTAGGGCACAAGTGAGGTTACGGAAACGTGGGAGGGTCAGGCTACGTGCTGACGCACGGGTCAGTGCCAGTGTACGGGTCAGGAGTAGGGTACGGCTTAAGGTAAGGTGTAGGGTTGGTGGTGTGTTTCCATTCCAGGCTAGGGTTAGGGTTAGGGAACGGCAAGGCTTAGGGCACAGGTGAGGCTACGGAAACGTGGGAGGGTCACGCTACGTGCTGACGCACGGGTCAGTGCCAGTGTACGGGTCAGGAGTAGGGTACGGCGTAAGGTAAGGTGTAGGGCTGGTGGTGGGTTTCTATTCCGGGCTAGGGTTAGGGTTAGGGAACGGCAAGGCATAGGGCACAGGTGAGGGTACGGAAACGTGGGAGGGTCAGGCTACGTGCTGACGCATGGTTCAGTGCCAGCGTACGGGCTAGGAATAGGGTACGGCGTAAGGTAAGGTGTAGGGCTGGTGGTGGGTTTCCGTTCCGGGCTAGGGTTAGGGTTAGGGAACGGCAAGGCTTAGGGCACAGCTGAGGGTACGGAAACGTGGGAGGGTCGGGCTACGTGCTGACGTACGTGTCAGTGCCAGCGTACGGGCCAGGAGTAGGCAACGGCGTAGGATAAAGTGTGGGGCTGCTGGTGGATTTGCGTTCCGGGCTAGGGTTAAGGTTAGGGAACGGAAAGGCTTAGGGCACAGGTGAGGGTACGGAAACGTGGGAGGGTCAGGCTACGTGCTGACGGACGGGTCAGTGCCAGCGTACGGGTCAGGAGCAGGGTACGGCGTAAGGTAAGGTATAGGGTTGGTGGTGGGTTTCTATTCCGGGCTACGGTTAGGGTTAGGGAACGGCAAGGCTTAGGGCACAGGTCAGGGTACGGAAATTCGGGAGGGTAAGGCTACCTGCTGATGAACGGGTCAGTGCCAGAGTACGGCCCAGGAGTAGGCAACGGCGTAGGGTAATGTGTAGGGCTGGTCGTGGGTTTCCGTTCCGGGCTAGGGTTAGGGTTAGGGAACGGCAAGGCTTAGGGCACAGGTGAGGGTACTGAAACGTGGGAGGGTCAGGCTACGTGCTGACGCACGTGTCAGTGCCAGCGTACGGGCCAGGAGTAGGGCTCGGCGTAAGGTAAGGTGTAGGGCTGGTGGTGGGTTTCTATTCCGGGCTAGGGTTAGGGTTAGGGAACGGCAAGGCTTAGGGCACAGGTGAGGGTACGGAAACGTGGGAGGGTCAGGCTACGTGCTGACGCACAGTTCAGTGCCAGTGTACGGGCCAGTAATAGGGTACGGCATAAGGTAAGGTGTAGGTTTGGTGGTGGGTTTCCGTTCCGGGCTAGGGTTAGGGTTAGGGAACGGCAAGGCTTAGGGCACAGGTGAGGGTACGGAAACGTGGGAGGGTCAGGATACGTGCTGACGCACGGATCAGTGCCAGCGTACGTGTCAGGAGTAGGGTACGGCGTAAGGTAAGGTGTCGGGCTGGTGGTCGGTTTCTATTCCGGGCTAGGGTTAGGGTTAGGGAACGGCAAGGCTTAGGGCACAGGTGAGGGTACGGAAACGTGGGAGTGTCAGGCTACGTTCTGACGCACGGGTCAGTGCCAGCGTACGGTTCAGGAGTAGGGTACGGCATAAGGTAAGGTGTAGGGCTTGTGGTTGATTTCCTTTCAAGGCTAGGGTTAGGGTGAGGGAACGGCAAGGCTTAGGGCACAGGTGAGGGTACGGAAACGTGGGAGGGTCTGGCTACGTGCTGACGCACGGGTTAGTGCCAGCGTAAGGGCCAGGAGTACGCAACGGCGTATTATAAAGTGGAGGGCTGGGGGTGGATTTGCGTTCTGGGTTAGTGTTAGGGTTAGGGAACGGCAAGGCTTAGGGCACAGGTCAGGGTACGGAAACTCGGGAGGGTAAGGCTACGTTGTGATGCACGGGTCAGTGCTAGAGTACTGGCCAGGAGTAGGCAACGGCGTAGGGTAAGGTTTAGGGCTGGTGGTGGGTTTCCGTTCCGGGCTAGGGTTGGGTTTAGGGAACGGCAAGGCTTAGGGCACAGGTGAGGGTACGGAAACGTGGGAGGGTCAGGCTACGTGCTGACGCATTGCTTAGTGCCAGCGTATGGGCCAGGAGTAGGGTACGGAGTAAGGTAAGGTGTAGGGCTGGTGGTGGGTTTCTATTCCGGGCTAGGGTTAGTGCTAGGGAACGGCAAGGCATAGGGCACAGGTGAGGGTACGGAAACGTGGGAGGGTCAGGCTACGTGCTGACACATGGTTCAGTGCCAGCGTACGGGCCAGTAATAGGGTACGGCGTAAGGTATGGTGTAGGGCTGGTGGTGGGTTTCCGTTCCGGGCTAGGGTTAGGGTTAGGGAACGGCAAGGCTTAGGGCACAGCTGAGGGTACGGAAACGTGGGAGGGTCGGGCTACGTGCTGACGTACGTGTCAGTGCCAGCGTACGGGCCAGGAGTAGGCAACGGCGTAGGATAAAGTGTAGGGCTGCTGGTCGATTTGCGTTCCGGGCTAGGGTTAAGGTTAGGGAACGGAAAGGCTTAGGGCACAGGTGAGGGTACGGAAACGTGGGAGGGTCAGGCTACGTGCTGATGCACGGGTCAGTGCCAGCGTATGGGGCAGGAATAGGCAACGGCGTAGGATAAAGTGTAGGGCTGGTGGTGGATTTGCGTTCTGGGCTAGGGTTAGTGTTAGGGAACGTCAAGGCTTAGGGCAGAGATCAGGGTACGGAAACGCGTGAGGGTAAGGCTACGTGCTGATGCACGTGTCAGTGACAGCGTACCGGCCAGGAGTAGGCAACGGCGTAGGGTAAGGTGTAGGGCTGGTGGTGGGTTTCCGTTCCGAGCTAGGGTTAGGGTTAGGGAACGGCAAGTCTTAGGGCACAGGTGAGGGTACGGAAACGTTGGAGGGTCAGGCTACGTGCTGACGCGCGGGTCAGTGCCAGCGTACTGTCCAGGAGAAGGCAACGGCGTAAGGTAAGGTGTAGGGCTGGTGGTTGCTTTCCGTTCCAGGCTAGGGTTAGGGTTAGGGAACGGCAAGGCTTAGGGCACAGGTGAGGGTACGGAAACGTGGAAGGGTCGGGCTACGTGCTGACGTACGTGTCAGTGCCAGCGTACGGGCCAGGAGTAGGCAACGGCGTAGGATAAAGTGTAGGGCTGGTGGTGGATTTGCGTTCTGTGCTAGAGTTAGGGTTAGGGAACGGCAAGGCTTAGGGCACAGGTCAGGGTACGGAAACTCGGGAGGGTAAGGCTACCTGCTGATGCACGGGTCAGTGCCAGAGTACGGGCCAGGAGTAGGCAACGGCGTAGGGTAAGGTGTAGGGCTGGTGGTGGGTTTCCGTTCCGGGCTAGGGTTAGGGTTAGGAAACGGCAAGGCTTAGGGCACAGGTGAGGGTACTGAAACGTAGGAGGGTCGGGCTACGTGGTGACGCACGGGTCAGTGCCAGCGTACGGGCCAGGAGTAGGCAACGGCGAAAGGTAAGGTGTAGGGCTGGTGGTTGGTTTCCGTTCCAGGCTAGGGTTAGGGTTAGGGAACGGCAAGGCTTAGGGCAAGGTGAAGGTACGGAAACGTGGGAGGGTCAGGCTACGTGCTGACGCACGGTTCAGTGCCAGCGTACGGGCCAGGAATAGGGTACGGCGTAAGGTAAGGTGTAGGGCTGGTGGTGGGTTTCCGTTCCACGCTACGGTTAGGGTTAGGGAACGGCAAGGCTTAGGGCTCAGGTGAGGGTACAGAAACGTGGGAGGGTCAGCCTACGTGCTGACGCACGGGTCAGTGCCAGCGTACGGGTCAGTCGTACGGTACGGCGTAAGGTAAGGTGTAGGGCTTGTGGTTGATTTCCGTTCCAGGCTAGGGTTAGGGTTAGGGAACGGCAAGGCTTAGGGCACAGGTGAGGGTACGGAAACGTGGGAGGGTCAGGCTACGTGCTGACGCATGGTTCATTGCCAGCGTACGGGCCAGGAATAGGGTACGGCGTAAGGTAAGGTGTAGGGCTGGTGGTGGGTTTCCGTTCCGGGCTAGGGTTAGGGTTAGGGAACAGCAAGGCTTAGGGCACAGGTGAGGGTACAGAAACGTGGGAGGGTCAGGCTACGTGCTGACGCACGGGTCAGTGCCAGCGTACGGGTCAGGAGTAGGGTACGGCGTAAGGTAAGGTGTAGGGCTTGTGGTTGATTTCCGTTCCAGGCTAGGGTTAGGGTTAGGGAACGGCAAGCCTTAGGGCACAGGTGAGGGTACGGAAACGTGGGAGGGTCAGGCTACGTGCTGACGCACAGTTCAGTGCCAGCGTACGGGCCAGTAATAGGGTACGGCGTAAGGTAAGGTGTAGGGCTGGTGGTGGGTTTCCGTTCCGGGCTAGGGTTAGGGTTAGGGAACGGCAAGGCTTAGGGCACAGGTGAGGGTACGGAAACGTGGGAGGGTCAGGATACGTGCTGACGCACGGGTCAGTGCCAGCGTACGTGTCAGGAGTAGGGTACGGCGTAAGGTAAGGTGTCGGGCTGGTGGTCGGTTTCTATTCCGGGCTAGGGTTAGGGTTAGGGAACGGCAAGGCTTAGGGCACAGGTGAGGGTACGGAAACGTGGGAGGGTCAGTCTACGTTCTGACGCACGGTTCAGTGCCAGCGTACGGGCAAGGAATAGGGTACGGCGTAAGGTAAGGTGTAGGGCTTGTGCTTGATTTCCGTTCCAGGCTAGGGTTAGGGTTAGGGAACGGCAAGGCTTAGGGCACAGGTGAGGGTACGGAAACGTGGGAGGGTCAGGCTACGTGCTGACGCACGGGTCAGTGCCAGCGTACGGGCCAGTAGTAGGCAACGGCGTAAGATAAGGTGCAGGGCTGGTGGTTGGTTTCCGTTCCAGGCTAGGGTTAGGGTTAGGGAACGGCAAGGCATAGGGCACAGGTGAGGGTACGGAAACGTGGGAGGGTCGGGCTACGTGCTGACGCACGGGTCAGTGCCAGCGTACGGGTCAGGAGTAGGGTACGGCGAAGGTAAGGTGTAGGGCTGGTGGTGGGTTTCTATTCCGGGCTAGGGTTAGGGTTAGGGAAAGGCAAGGCTTAGGGCACAGGTGAGGGTACGGAAACGTGGGAGGGTCAGGCTACGTGCTGATGCACGGGTCAGTGCCAGCGTATGGGGCAGGAGTAGGCACCGGCGTAGGATAAAGTGTAGGGCTGGTGGTGGATTTGCGTTCTGGGCTAGGGTTAGTGTTAGGGAACGTCAAGGCTTAGGGCAGAGGTCAGGGTACGGAAACGCGTGAGGGTAAGGCTACGTGCTGATGCACGTGTCAGTGACAGAGTACCGGCCAGGAGTAGGCAACGGCGTAGGGTAAGGTGTAGGGCTGGTGGTGGGTTTCCATTCCGAGCTAGGGTTAGGGTTAGGGAACGGCAAGTCTTAGGGCACAGGTGAGGGTACGGAAACGTTGGAGGGTCAGGCTACGTGCTGACGCGCGGGTCAGTGCCAGCGTACTGTCCAGGAGAAGGCAACGGCGTAAGGTAAGGTGTAGGGCTGGTGGTTGCTTTCCGTTCCAGGCTAGGGTTAGGGTTAGGGAACGGCAAGGCTTAGGGCACAGTTGAGGGTACGGAAACGTGGAAGGGTCGGGCTACGTGCTGACGTACGTGTCAGTGCCAGTGTACGGGCCAGGAGTAGGCAACGGCGTAGGATAAAGTGTAGGGCTGGTGGTGGATTTGCGTTCTGTGCTAGAGTTAGGGTTAGGGAACGGCAAGGCTTAGGGCACAGGTCAGGGTACGGAAACTCGGGAGGGTAAGGCTACCTGCTGATGCACGGGTCAGTGCCAGAGTACGGGCCAGGAGTAGGCAACGGCGTAGGGTAAGGTGTAGGGCTGGTGGTGGGTTTCCGTTCCGGGCTAGGGTTAGGGTTAGGAAACGGCAAGGCTTAGGGCACAGGTGAGGGTACGGAAACGTGGGAGGGTCAGGCTACGTGCTGACGCACGGGTCAGTGCCAGCGTACGGGTCAGGTGTAGGGTACGGCGTAAGGTAAGGTGTAGGGCTGGTGGTGTGTTTCTATTCCGGGCTATGGTTAGGGTTACGGAACGGCAAGGCGTAGGGCACAGGTGAGGGTACGGAAACGTGGGAGGGTCACGCTACGTGCTGACGCACGGATCAGTGCCAGCGTACGGGTCAGGAGTAGGGTACGGCGTAAGGTAAGGTGTAGGGCTGGTGGTGGGTTTCTATTCCGGGCTAGGGTTAGGGTTAGAGAACGGAAAGGCTTAGGGCACAGGTGAGGGTATGGAAACGTGGGAGGGTCAGGCTACGTGCTGACGCACGGTTCAGTGCCAGCGTACGGGCCAGGAATAGGGTACGGCGTAAGGTAAAGTGTAGGGCTGGTGGTGGGTTTCCGTTCCAGGCTAGGGTTAGGGTTAGGGAACGGCAAGTCTTAGGGCACAGGTGAGGGTACGGAAACGTGGGAGTGTCATGCTACGTGCTGACTCACGGGTCAGTGCCAGCGTACGGTTCAGGAGTAGGGTACGGCTTAAGGTAAGGTGTAGGGCTTGTGGTTGATTTCCGTTCAAGGCTAGGGTTAGGGTGAGGGAACAGCAAGGCTTAGGGCACAGGTGAGGGTACGGAAACGTGGGAGGGTCGGGCTATGTGCTGACGCACGGGTTAGTGCCAGCGTAAGGGCCAGGAGTACGCAATGGCGTAGTATAAAGTGGAGGGCTGGTGGTGGATTTGCGTTCTGGGTTAGTGTTAGGGTTAGGGAACGGCAAGGCTTAGGGCACAGGTCAGGATACGGAAACTCGGGAGGGTAAGGCTACGTGCTGATGCACGGGTCAGTGCTAGAGTACTGGCCAGGAGTAGGCAACGGCGTAGGGTAAGGTTTAGGGCTGGTGGTGGGTTTCCGTTCCGGGCTAGGGTTGGGTTTAGGGAACGGCAAGGCTTAGGGCACAGGTGAGGGTACGGAAACGTGGGAGGGTCAGGCTACGTGCTGACGCATTGCTTAGTGGCAGCGTATGGGCCAGGAGTAGGCAACGGCGTAAGGTAAGGTGTAGGGTTGGTGTTTGGTTTCCGTTCAAGGCTAGGGTTAGGGTTAGGGAACGGCAAGGCTTAGGGCACAGGTGAGGGTACGGAAACGTGGGAGGGTAGGGCTACGTGCTGACGCACGGGTCAGTGCCGGCGTACGGGCCAGGAGTAGGCAACGGCGTAGGATAAAGTGTAGGGCTGGTGGTGGATTTCCGTTCTGTGCTAGGGTTAGTCTTAGGGAACGGCAAGGCTTAGGGCACAGGTCAGGGTACGGAAAATCGGGAGGGTAAGGTTACCTGCTGATGCACGGGTCAGTGCCAGCGTACGGGTCAGGAGTAGGGTACGGCGTAAGGTAAGGTGTAGGGCTTGTGGTTGATTTCCGTTCAAGGCTAGGGTTAGGTTTAGGGAACGGCAAGGCTTAGGGCACAGGTGAGGGTACGGAAACGTGGGAGGGTCGGGCTACGTGCTGACGCACGGGTCAGTGCGAGCGTACGGGCCAGGAGTAGGCAACGGCGTAGTATAAAGTGTAGGGCTGGTGGTGGATTTGCGTTCTGGGCTAGGGTTAGGGTTAGGGAACGGCAAGGCTTAGGGCACAGGTCAGGGTACGGAAACTCGGGAGGGTAAGGGTACGTGCTGATGCACGGGTCAGTGCTAGAGTACGGGCCAGGAGTAGGGAACGGCGTAGGGTAAGGTGTAGGGCTGGTGGTGGGTTTCCGTTCCGGGTTAGGGTTAGGGTTAGGGAACGGCAAGGCTTAGGGCACAAGTGAGGTTACGGAAACGTGGGAGGGTCAGGCTACGTGCTGACGCACGGGTCAGTGCCAGCGTACGGGTCAGGAGTAGGGTACGGCTTAAGGTAAGGTGTAGGGTTGGTGGTGTGTTTCCATTCCGGGCTAGGGTTAGGGTTAGGGAACGGCAAGGCTTAGGGCACAGGTGAGGCTACGGAAACGTGGGAGGGTCACGCTACGTGCTGACGCACGGGTCAGTGCCAGCGTACGGTTCAGGAGTAGGGTACGGCGTAAGGTAAGGTGTAGGGCTGGTGGTGGGTTTCTATTCCGGGCTAGGGTTAGGGTTAGGGAACGGCAAGGCATAGGGCACAGGTGAGGGTACGTAAACGTGGGAGGGTCAGGCTACGTGCTGACGCATGGTTCAGTGCCAGCGTACGGGCCAGGAATAGGGTACGGCGTAAGGTAAGGTGTAGGGCTGGTGGTGGGTTTCCGTTCCGGGCTAGGGTTAGGGTTAGGGAACGGCAAGGCTTAGGGCACAGCTGAGGGTACGGAAACGTGGGAGGGTCGGGCTACGTGCTGACGTACGTGTCAGTGCCAGCGTACGGGCCAGGAGTAGGCAACGGAGTAGGATAAAGTGTAGGGCTGCTGGTGGATTTGCGTTCCGGGCTAGGGTTAAGGTTAGGGAACGGAAAGGCTTAGGGCACAGGTGAGGGTACGGAAACGTGGGAGGGTCAGGCTATGTGCTGACGCACGGGTCAGTGCCAGCGTACGGGTCAGGAGCAGGGTACGGCGTAAGGTAAGGTATAGGGTTGGTGGTGGGTTTCTATTCCGGGCTACGGTTAGGGTTAGGGAACGGCAAGGCTTAGGGCACAGGTCAGGGTACGGAAATTCGGGAGGGTAAGGCTACCTGCTGATGAACGGGTCAGTGCCAGAGTACGGGCCAGGAGTAGGCAACGGCGTAGGGTAATGTGTAGGGCTGGTCGTGGGTTTCCGTTACGGGCTAGGGTTAGGGTTAGGGAACGGCAAGGCTTAGGGCACAGGTGAGGGTACTGAAACGTGGGAGGGTCAGGCTACGTGCTGACGCACGTGTCAGTGCCAGCGTACGGGCCAGGAGTAGGGCTCGGCGTAAGGTAATGTGTAGGGCTGGTGGTGGGTTTCTATTCCGGGCTAGGGTTAGGGTTAGGGAACGGCAAGGCTTAGGGCACAGGTGAGGGTACGGAAACGTGGGAGGGTCAGGCTACATGCTGACGCACAGTTCAGTGCCAGCGTACGGGCCAGTAATAGGGTACGGCATAAGGTAAGGTGTAGGGCTGGTGGTGGGTTTCCGTTCCGGGCTAGGGTTAGGGTTAGGGAACGGCAAGCCTTAGGGCACAGGTGAGGGTACGGATATGTGGGAGGGTCAGGATACGTGCTGACGCACGGGTCAGTGCCAGCGTACGGGACAGGAGTAGGGTACGGCGTAAGGTAAGGTGTCGGCTGGTGGTCGGTTTCTATTCCGGGTTAGGGTTAGGGTTAGGGCACGGCAAGGCTTAGGGCACAGGTGAGGGTACGGAAACGTGGGAGGGTTAGTCTACGTTCTGACGCACGGTTCAGTGCCAGCATACGGGCCAGGAATAGGGTACGGCATAAGGTAAGGTGTAGGGCTTGTGGTTGATTTCCGTTCCAGGCTAGGGTTAGGGTTAGGCAACGGCAAGGCTTAGGGCACAGGTGAGGGTACGGAAACGTGGGAGGGTCAGGCTACGTGCTGACGCACGGGTCAGTGCCAGCGTACGGGCCAGTAGTAGGCAACGGCGTAAGATAGGGTGCAGGGCTGGTGGTTGGTTTCCGTTCCAGGCTAGGGTTAGGGTTAGGGAACGGCAAGGTATAGCGCACAGGTGAGGGTACGGAAACGTGGGAGGGTCGGGCTACGTGCTGACGCACGGGTCAGTGCCAGCGTACGGGTCAGGAGTAGGGTACGGCGAAGGTAAGGTGTAGGGCTGGTGGTGGGTTTCTATTCCGGGCTAGGGTTAGGGTTAGGGAAAGGCAAGGCTTAGGGCACAGGTGAGGGTACGGAAACGTGGGAGGGTCAGGCTACGTGCTGATGCACGGGTCAGTGCCAGCGTATGGGGCAGGAGTAGGCAACGGCGTAGGATAAAGTGTAGGGCTGGTGGTGTATTTGCGTTCTGGGCTAGGGTTAGTGTTAGGGAACGTCAAGGCTTAGGGCAGAGGTCAGGGTACGGAAACGCGTGAGGGTAAGGCTACGTGCTGATGCACGTGTCAGTGAAAGAGTACCGGCCAGGAGTAGGCAACGGCGTAGGGAAAGGTGTAGGGCTGGTGGTGGGTTTCCGTTCCGAGCTAGGGTTAGGGTTAGGGAACGGCAAGTCTTAGGGCACAGGTGAGGGTACGGAAACGTTGGAGGGTCAGGCTACGTGCTGACGCGCGGGTCAGTGCCAGCGTACTGTCCAGGAGAAGGCAACGGCGTAAGGTAAGGTGTAGGGCTGGTGGTTGCTTTCCGTTCCAGGCTAGGGTTAGGGTTAGGGAACGGCAAGGCTTAGGGCACAGGTGAGGGTACGGAAACGTGGAAGGGTCGGGCTACGTGCTGACGCACGTGTCAGTGCCAGCGTACGGGCCAGGAGTAGGGCTCGGCGTTAGGTAAGGTGTAGGGCTGGTGGTGGGTTTCTATTCCGGGCTAGGGTTAGGGTTAGGGAACGGCAAGGCTTAGCGCACAGGTGAGGGTACGGAAACGTAGGAGGGTCGGGCTACGTGGTGACGCACGGGTCAGTGCCAGCGTACGGGCCAGGAGTAGGCAACGGCGAAAGGTAAGGTGTAGGGCTGGTGGTTGGTTTCCGTTCCAGGCTAGGGTTAGGGTTAGGGAACGGCAAGGCTTAGGGCAAGGTGAAGGTACGGAAACGTGGGAGGGTCAGGCTACGTGCTGACGCACGGTTCAGTGCCAGCGTACGGGCCAGGAATAGGGTACGGCGTAAGGTAAGGTGTAGGGCTGGTGGTGGGTTTCCGTTCCACGCTAGGGTTAGGGTTAGGGAACGGCAAGGCTTAGGGCTCAGGTGAGGGTACAGAAACGTGGGAGGGTCAGCCTACGTGGACGCACGGGTCAGTGCCAGCGTACGGGTCAGTCGTACGGTACGGCGTAAGGTAAGGTGTAGGGCTTGTGGTTGATTTCCGTTCCAGGCTAGGGTTAGGGTTAGGGAACGGCAAGGCTTAGGGCACAGGTGAGGGTACGGAAACGTGGGAGGGTCGGGCTACGTGCTGACGCACGGGTCAGTGCCAGCGTACGGGCCAGGAGTAGGCAACGGCGTAGTATAAAGTGTAGGGATGGTGGTGGATTTGCGTTCTGGGCTAGGGTTAGGGTTAGGGAACGGCAAGGCTTAGGGCACAGGTCAGGGTACGGAAACTCGGGAGGGTAAGGGTACGTGCTGATGCCTGGGTCAGTGCTAGAGTACGGGCCAGGAGTAGGCAACGGCGTAGGGTAAGGTGTAGGGCTGGTGGTGGATTTCCGTTCCGGGCTAGGGTTAGGGTTAGGGAACGGCAAGGCTTAGGGCACAGGTGAGGGTACGGAAACGTGGGAGGGTCAGGCTACGTGCTGACGCACGGGTCAGTGCCAGCGTACGGGTCAGGTGTAGGGTACGGCGTAAGGTAAGGTGTAGGGCTGGTGGTGTGTTTCTATTCCGGGCTAGGGTTAGGGTTACGGAACGGCAAGGCGTAGGGCACAGGTGAGGGTACGGAAACGTGGGAGGGTCACGCTACGTGCTGACGCACGGGTCAGTGCCAGCGTACGGGTCAGGAGTAGGGTACGGCGTAAGGTAAGGTGTAGGGCTGGTGGTGGGTTTCTATTCCGGGCTAGGGTTAGGGTTAGAGAACGGAAAGGCTTAGGGCACAGGTGAGGGTATGGAAACGTGGGAGGGTCAGGCTACGTGCTGACGCACGGTTCAGTGCCAGCGTACGGGCCAGGAATAGGGTACGGCGTAAGGTAAAGTGTAGGGCTGGTGGTGGGTTTCCGTTCCAGGCTAGGGTTAGGGTTAGGGAACGGCAAGGCTTAGGGCACAGGTGAGGGTACGGAAACGTGGGAGTGTCATGCTACGTGCTGACTCACGGGTCAGTGCCAGCGTACGGTTAAGGAGTAGGGTACGGCTTAAGGTAAGGTGTAGGGCTTGTGGTTGATTTCCGTTCAAGGCTAGGGTTAGGGTGAGGGAACAGCAAGGCTTAGGGCACAGGTGAGGGTACGGAAACGTGGGAGGGTCGGGCTATGTGCTGACGCACGGGTTAGTGCCAGCGTAAGGGCCAGGAGTACGCAATGGCGTAGTATAAAGTGGAGGGCTGGTGGTGGATTTGCGTTCTGGGTTAGTGTTAGGGTTAGGGAACGGCAAGGCTTAGGGCACAGGTCAGGATACGGAAACTCGGGAGGGTAAGGCTACGTGCTGATGCACGGGTCAGTGCTAGAGTACTGGCCAGGAGTAGGCAACGGCGTAGGGTAAGGTTTAGGGCTGGTGGTGGGTTTCCGTTCCGGGCTAGGGTTGGGTTTAGGGAACGGCAAGGCTTAGGGCACAGGTGAGGGTACGGAAACGTGGGAGGGTCAGGCTACGTGCTGACGCATTGCTTAGTGCCAGCGTATGGGCCAGGAGTAGGCAACGGCGTAAGGTAAGGTGTAGGGTTGGTGTTTGGTTTCCGTTCAAGGCTAGGGTTAGGGTTAGGGAACGGCAAGTCTTAGGGCACAGGTGAGGGTACGGAAACGTGGGAGGGTAGGGCTACGTGCTGACGCACGGGTCAGTGCCAGCGTACGGGCCAGGAGTAGGCAACGGCGTAGGATAAAGTGTAGGGCTGGTGGTGGATTTCCGTTCTGTGCTAGGGTTAGGCTTAGGGAACGGCAAGGCTTAGGGCACAGGTCAGGGTACGGAAAATCGGGAGGGTAAGGTTACCTGCTGATGCACGGGTCAGTGCCAGCGTACGGGTCAGGAGTAGGGTACGGCGTAAGGTAAGGTGTAGGGCTTGTGGTTGATTTCCGTTCAAGGCTAGGGTTAGGTTTAGGGAACGGCAAGGCTTAGGGCACAGGTGAGGGTACGGAAACGTGGGAGGGTCAGGCTACGTGCTGACGCACGGGTCAGTGCGAGCGTACGGGCCAGGAGTAGGCAACGGCGTAGTATAAAGTGTAGGGCTGGTGGTGGATTTGCGTTCTGGGCTAGGGTTAGGGTTAGGGAACGGCAAGGCTTAGGGCACAGGTCAGGGTACGGAAACTCGGGAGGGTAAGGGTACGTGCTGATGCACGGGTCAGTGCTAGAGTACGGGCCAGGAGTAGGGAACGGCGTAGGGTAAGGTGTAGGGCTGGTGGTGGGTTTCCGTTCCGGGTTAGGGTTAGGGTTAGGGAACGGCAAGGCTTAGGGCACAAGTGAGGTTA
Source organism: Mesoplodon bidens (assembly GCF_964165515.1). Taxonomy (NCBI): domain Eukaryota; kingdom Metazoa; phylum Chordata; class Mammalia; order Artiodactyla; family Ziphiidae; genus Mesoplodon; species Mesoplodon bidens. Next base: position 57,213,484 of record NC_138179.1, read on the forward strand.
CGGAAACGTGGGAGGGTCAGGCTACGTGCTGACGCACGGGTCAGTGCCAGCGTACGGGTCAGGAGTAGGGTACGGCTTAAGGTAAGGTGTAGGGTTGGTGGTGTGTTTCCATTCCGGGCTAGGGTTAGGGTTAGGGAACGGCAAGGCTTAGGGCACAGGTGAGGCTACGGAAACGTGGGAGGGTCACGCTACGTGCTGACGCACGGGTCAGTGCCAGTGTACGGGTCAGGAGTAGGGTACGGCGTAAGGTAAGGTGTAGGGCTGGTGGTGGGTTTCTATTCCGGGCTAGGGTTAGGGTTAGGGAACGGCAAGGCATAGGGCACAGGTGAGGGTACGGAAACGTGGGAGGGTCAGGCTACGTGCTGACGCATGGTTCAGTGCCAGCGTACGGGCCAGGAATAGGGTACGGCGTAAGGTAAGGTGTAGGGCTGGTGGTGGGTTTCCGTTCCGGGCTAGGGTTAGGGTTAGGGAACGGCAAGGCTTAGGGCACAGCTGAGGGTACGGAAACGTGGGAGGGTCGGGCTACGTGCTGACGTACGTGTCAGTGCCAGCGTACGGGCCAGGAGTAGGCAACGGCGTAGGATAAAGTGTAGGGCTGCTGGTGGATTTGCGTTCCGGGCTAGGGTTAAGGTTAGGGAACGGAAAGGCTTAGGGCACAGGTGAGGGTACGGAAACGTGGGAGGGTCAGGCTATGTGCTGACGCACGGGTCAGTGCCAGCGTACGGGTCAGGAGCAGGGTACGGCGTAAGGTAAGGTATAGGGTTGGTGGTGGGTTTCTATTCCGGGCTACGGTTAGGGTTAGGGAACGGCAAGGCTTAGGGCACAGGTCAGGGTACGGAAATTCGGGAGGGTAAGGCTACCTGCTGATGAACGGGTCAGTGCCAGAGTACGGGCCAGGCGTAGGCAACGGCGTAGGGTAATGTGTAGGGCTGGTCGTGGGTTTCCGTTACGGGCTAGGGTTAGGGTTAGGGAACGGCAAGGCTTAGGGCACAGGTGAGGGTACTGAAACGTGGGAGGGTCAGGCTACGTGCTGACGCACGTGTCAGTGCCAGCGTACGGGCCAGGAGTAGGGCTCGGCGTAAGGTAATGTGTAGGGCTGGTGGTGGGTTTCTATTCCGGGCTAGGGTTAGGGTTAGGGAACGGCAAGGCTTAGGGCACAGGTGAGGGTACGGAAACGTGGGAGGGTCAGGCTACGTGCTGACGCACAGTTCAGTGCCAGCGTACGGGCCAGTAATAGGGTACGGCATAAGGTAAGGTGTAGGGCTGGTGGTGGGTTTCCGTTCCGGGCTAGGGTTAGGGTTAGGGAACGGCAAGCCTTAGGGCACAGGTGAGGTTACGGATACGTGGGAGGGTCAGGATACGTGCTGACGCACGGGTCAGTGCCAGCGTACGGGACAGGAGTAGGGTACGGCGTAAGGTAAGGTGTCGGGCTGGTGGTCGGTTTCTATTCCGGGTTAGGGTTAGGGTTAGGGCACGGCAAGGCTTAGGGCACAGGTGAGGGTACGGAAACGTGGGAGGGTTAGTCTACGTTCTGACGCACGGTTCAGTGCCAGCATACGGGCCAGGAATAGGGTACGGCATAAGGTAAGGTGTAGGGCTTGTGGTTGATTTCCGTTCCAGGCTAGGGTTAGGGTAAGGCAACGGCAAGGCTTAGGGCACAGGTGAGGGTACGGAAACGTGGGAGGGTCAGGCTACGTGCTGACGCACGGGTCAGTGCCAGCGTACGGGCCAGTAGTAGGCAACGGCGTAAGATAGGGTGCAGGGCTGGTGGTTGGTTTCCGTTCAAGGCTAGGGTTAGGGTTAGGGAACGGCAAGGCATAGCGCACAGGTGAGGGTACGGAAACGTGGGAGGGTCGGGCTACGTGCTGACGCACGGGTCAGTGCCAGCGTACGGGTCAGGAGTAGGGTACGGCGAAGGTAAGGTGTAGGGCTGGTGGTGGGTTTCTATTCCGGGCTAGGGTTAGGGTTAGGGAAAGGCAAGGCTTAGGGCACAGGTGAGGGTACGGAAACGTGGGAGGGTCAGGCTACGTGCTGATGCACGGGTCAGTGCCAGCGTATGGGGCAGGAGTAGGCAACGGCGTAGGATAAAGTGTAGGGCTGGTGGTGGATTTGCGTTCTGGGCTAGGGTTAGTGTTAGGGAACGTCAAGGCTTAGGGCAGAGGTCAGGGTACGGAAACGCGTGAGGGTAAGGCTACGTGCTGATGCACGTGTCAGTGAAAGAGTACCGGCCAGGAGTAGGCAACGGCGTAGGGAAAGGTGTAGGGCTGGAGGTGGGTTTCCGTTCCGAGCTAGGGTTAGGGTTAGGGAACGGCAAGTCTTAGGGCACAGGTGAGGGTACGGAAACGTTGGAGGGTCAGGCTACGTGCTGACGCGCGGGTCAGTGCCAGCGTACTGTCCAGGAGAAGGCAACGGCGTAAGGTAAGGTGTAGGGCTGGTGGTTGCTTTCCGTTCCAGGCTAGGGTTAGGGTTAGGGAACGGCAAGGCTTAGGGCACAGGTGAGGGTACGGAAACGTGGAAGGGTCGGGCTACGTGCTGACGCACGTGTCAGTGCCAGCGTACGGGCCAGGAGTAGGGCTCGGCGTTAGGTAAGGTGTAGGGCTGGTGGTGGGTTTCTATTCCGGGCTAGGGTTAGGGTTAGGGAACGGCAAGGCTTAGGGCACAGGTGAGGGTACGGAAACGTGGGAGGGTCAGGCTACGTGCTGACGCACAGTTCAGTGCCAGCGTACAGGCCAGTAATAGGGTACGGCCTAAGGTAAGGTGTAGGGCTGGAGGTGGGTTTCCGTTCCGGGCTAGGGTTAGGGTTAGGGAACGGCAAGGCTTAGGGCACAGGTGAGGGTACGGAAACGTGGGAGGGTCAGGATACATGCTGACGCCCGGGTCAGTGCCAGCGTAAGTGTCAGGAGTAGGGTACGGCGTAAGGTAAGGTGTCGGGCTGGTGGTCGGTTTCTATTCCGGGCTAGGGTTAGGGTTAGGGAACGGCAAGGCTTAGGGCACAGGTGAGGGTACGGAAACGTGGGAGGGTCAGTCTACGTTCTGACGCACGGTTCAGTGCCAGCGTACGGGCCAGGAATAGGGTACGGCGTAATGTAAGGTGTAGGGCTTGTGCTTGATTTCCGTTCCAGGCTAGGGTTAGGGTTAGGGAACGGCAAGGCTTAGGGCACAGGTGAGGGTACGGAAACGTGGGAGGGTCAGGCTATGTGCTGACGCACGGGTCAGTGCCAGCGTACGGGACAGTAGTAGGCAACGGCGTAAGATAAGGTGCAGGGCTGGTGGTTGGTTTCCGTTCCAGGCTAGGGTTAGGGTTAGGGAACGGCAAGGCATAGGGCACAGGTGAGGGTACGGAAACGTGTGAGGGTCGGGCTACGTGCTCACGCACGGGTCAGTGCCAGCGTACGGGTCAGGAGTAGGGTACGGCGAAGGTAAGGTGTAGGGCTGGTGGTGGGTTTCTATTCCGGGCTAGGGTTAGGGTTAGGGAAAGGCAAGGCTTAGGGCACAGGTGAGGGTACGGAAACGTGGGAGGGTCAGGCTACGTGCTGATGCACGGGTCAGTGCCAGCGTATGGGGCAGGAGTAGGCAACGGCGTAGGATCAAGTGTAGGGCTGGTGGTGGATTTGCGTTCTGGGCTAGGGTTAGTGTTAGGGAACGTCAAGGCTTAGGGCAGAGGTCAGGCTACGGATACGCGTGAGGGTAAGGCTACGTGCTGATGCACGTGTCAGTGACAGAGTACCGGCCAGGAGTAGGCAACGGCGTAGGGTCAGGTGTAGGGCTGGTGGTGGGTTTCCGTTCCGAGCTAGGGTTAGGGTTAGGGAACGGCAAGTCTTAGGGCACAGGTGAGGGTACGGAAACGTTGGAGGGTCAGGCTACGTGCTGACGCGCGGGTCAGTGCCAGCGTACTGTCCAGGAGAAGGCAACGGCGTAAGGTAAGGTGTAGGGCTGGTGGTTGCTTTCCGTTCCAGGCTAGGGTTAGGGTTAGGGAACGGCAAGGCTTAGGGCACAGGTGAGGGTACGGAAACGTGGAAGGGTCGGACTACGTGCTGACGTACGTGTCAGTGCCAGCGTACGGGCCAGGAGTAGGCAACGGCGTAGGATAAAGTGTAGGGCTGGTGGTGGATTTGCGTTCTGTGCTAGGGTTAGGGTTAGGGAACGGCAAGGCTTAGGGCACAGGTCAGGGTACGGAAACTCGGGAGGGTAAGGCTACCTGCTGATGCACGGGTCAGTGCCAGAGTACGGGCCAGGAGTAGGCAACGGCGTAGGGTAAGGTGTAGGGCTGGTGGTGGGTTTCCGTTCCGGGCTAGGGTTAGGGTTAGGAAACGGCAAGGCTTAGGGCACAGGTGAGGGTACTGAAACGTAGGAGGGTCGGGCTACGTGGTGATGCACGGGTCAGTGCCAGCGTACGGGCCAGGAGGAGGCAACGGCGAAAGGTAAGGTGTAGGGCTGGTGGTTGGTTTCCGTTCCAGGCTAGGGTTAGGGTTAGGGAACGGCAAGGCTTAGGGCACAGGTGAGGGTACGGAAACGTGGGAGGGTCAGGCTACGTGCTGACGCACGGGTCAGTGCCAGCGTATGGGCCAGGAGTAGGCAACGGTGAAAGGTAAGGTGTAGGGCTGGTGGTTGGTTTCCGTTCCAGGCTAGGGTTAGGGTTAGGGAACGGCAAGGCTTAGGGCACAGGTCAGGGTACGGAAACTCGGGAGGGTAAGGGTACGTGCTGATGCACGGGTCAGTGCTAGAGTACGGGCCAGGAGTAGGGAACGGCGTAGGGTAAGGTGTAGGGCTGGTGGTGGGTTTCCGTTCCGGGTTAGGGTTAGGGTTAGGGAACGGCAAGGCTTAGGGCACAAGTGAGGTTACGGAAACGTGGGAGGGTCAGGCTACGTTCTGACGCACGGGTCAGTGCCAGCGTACGGGTCAGGAGCAGGGTACGGCGTAAGGTAAGGTATAGGGTTGGTGGTGGGTTTCTATTCTGGGCTACGGTTAGGGTTAGGGAACGGCAAGGCTTAGGGCACAGGTCAGGGTACGGAAATTCGGGAGGGTAAGGCTACCTGCTGATGAACGGGTCAGTGCCAGAGTACGGGCCAGGAGTAGGCAACGGCGTAGGGTAAGGTGTAGGGCTGGTGGTGGGTTTCCGTTCCGAGCTAGGGTTAGGGTTAGGGAACGGCAAGGCTTAGGGCACAGGTGAGGGTACGGAAACGTTGGAGGGTCAGGCTACGTGCTGACGCGCGGGTCAGTGCCAGCGTACTGTCCAGGAGAAGGCAACGGCGTAAGGTAAGGTGTAGGGCTGGTGGTTGATTTCCGTTCCAGGCTAGGGTTAGGGTTAGGGTACGGCAAGGCTTAGGGCTCAGGTGAGGGTACGGAAACGTGGAAGGGTCGGGCTACGTGCTGACGCACGTGTCAGTGCCAGCGTACGGGCCAGGAGTAGGGCTCGGCGTAAGGTAAGGTGTAGGGCTGGTGGTGGGTTTCTTTTCCGGGCTAGGGTTAGGGTTAGGGAACGGCAAGGCTTAGGGCACAGGTGAGGGTACGGAAACGTGGGAGGGTCAGGCTACGTGCTGACGCACAGTTCAGTGCCAGCGTACGGGCCAGTAATAGGGTACGGCGTAAGGTAAGGTGTAGGGCTGGTGGTGGGTTTCCGTTCCGGGCTAGGGTTAGGGTTAGGGAACGGCAAGGCTTAGGGCACAGGTGAGGGTACGGAAACGTGGGAGGGTCAGGATACGTGCTGACGCACGGGTCAGTGCCAGCGTACGTGTCAGTAGTAGGGTACGGCGTAAGGTAAGGTGTCGGGCTGGTGGTCGGTTTCTATTCCGGGCTAGGGTTAGGGTTAGGGAACGGCAAGGCTTAGGGCACAGGTGAGGGTACGGAAACGTGGGAGGGTCAGGCTACGTGCTGACGCACGTGTCAGTGCCAGCGTACGGGCCAGTAGTAGGCAACGGCGTAAGATAAGGTGCAGGGCTGGTGGTTGGTTTCCGTTCCAGGCTAGTGTTAGGGTTAGGGAATGGCAAGGCATAGGGCACATGTGAGGGTACGGAAACGTGGGAGGGTCGGGCTACGTGCTGACGCACGGGTCAGTGCCAGCGTACGGGTCAGGAGTAGGGTACGGCGAAGGTAAGGTGTAGGGCTGGTGGTGGGTTTCTATTCCGGGCTAGGGTTAGGGTTAGGGAAAGGCAAGGCTTAGGGCACAGGTGAGGGTACGGAAACGTGGGAGGGTCAGGCTACGTGCTGATGCACGGGTCAGTGCCAGCGTATGGGGCAGGAGTAGGCAACGGCGTAGGATAAAGTGTAGGGCTGGTGGTGGATTTGCGTTCTGGGCTAGGGTTAGTGTTAGGGAACGTCAAGGCTTAGGGCAGAGGTCAGGGTACGGAAACGCGTGAGGGTAAGGCTACGTGCTGATGCACGTGTCAGTGACAGAGTACCGGCCAGGAGTAGGCAACGGCGTAGGGTAAGGTGTAGGGCTGGTGGTGGGTTTCCGTTCCGAGCTAGGGTTAGGGTTAGGGAACGGCAAGTCTTAGGGCACAGGTGAGGGTACGGAAACGTTGGAGGGTCAGGCTACGTGCTGACGCGCGGGTCAGTGCCAGCGTACTGTCCAGGAGAAGGCAACGGCGTAAGGTAAGGTGTAGGGCTGGTGGTTGCTTTCCGTTCCAGGCTAGGGTTAGGGTTAGGGAACGGCAAGGCTTAGGGCACAGGTGAGGGTACGGAAACGTGGAAGGGTCGGGCTACGTGCTGACGTACGTGTCAGTGCCAGCGTACGGGCCAGGAGTAGGCAACGGCGTAGGATAAAGTGTAGGGCTGGTGGTGGATTTGCGTTCTGTGCTAGAGTTAGGGTTAGGGAACGGCAAGGCTTAGGGCACAGGTCAGGGTACGGAAACTCGGGAGGGTAAGGCTACCTGCTGATGCACGGGTCAGTGCCAGAGTACGGGCCAGGAGTAGGCAACGGCGTAGGGTAAGGTGTAGGGCTGGTGGTGGGTTTCCGTTCCGGGCTAGGGTTAGGGTTAGGAAACGGCAAGGCTTAGGGCACAGGTGAGGGTACTGAAACGTAGGAGGGTCGGGCTACGTGGTGACGCACGGGTCAGTGCCAGCGTACGGGCCAGGAGTAGGCAACGGCGAAAGGTAAGGTGTAGGGCTGGTGGTTGGTTTCCGTTCCAGGCTAGGGTTAGGGTTAGGGAACGGCAAGGCTTAGGGCAAGGTGAAGGTACGGAAACGTGGGAGGGTCAGGCTACGTGCTGACGCACGGTTCAGTGCCAGCGTACGGGCCAGGAATAGGGTACGGCGTAAGGTAAGGTGTAGGGCTGGTGGTGGGTTTCCGTTCCACGCTAGGGTTAGGGTTAGGGAACGGCAAGGCTTAGGGCTCAGGTGAGGGTACAGAAACGTGGGAGGGTCAGCCTACGTGCTGACGCACGGGTCAGTGCCAGCGTACGGGTCAGTCGTACGGTACGGCGTAAGGTAAGGTGTAGGGCTTGTGGTTGATTTCCGTTCCAGGCTAGGGTTAGGGTTAGGGAACGGCAAGGCTTAGGGCACAGGTGAGGGTACGGAAACGTGGGAGGGTCAGGCTACGTGCTGACGCATGGTTCATTGCCAGCGTACGGGCCAGGAATAGGGTACGGCGTAAGGTAAGGTGTAGGGCTGGTGGTGGGTTTCGGTTCCGGGCTAGGGTTAGGGTTAGGGAACAGCAAGGCTTAGGGCACAGGTGAGGGTACAGAGACGTGGGAGGGTCAGGCTACGTGCTGACGCACGGGTCAGTGCCAGCGTACGGGTCAGGAGTAGGGTACGGCGTAAGGTAAGGTGTAGGGCTTGTGGTTGATTTCCGTTCCAGGCTAGGGTTAGGGTTAGGGAACGGCAAGCCTTAGGGCACAGGTGAGGGTACAGAAACGTGGGAGGGTCGGGCTACGTGCTGACGCACGGGTTAGTGACAGCGTAAGGGCCAGGAGTGCGCAACGGCGTAGTATAAAGTGGAAGGCTGGTGGTGGATTTGCGTTCTGGGTTAGTGTTAGGGTTAGGGAACGGCAAGGCTTAGGGCACAGGTCAGGGTACGGAAACTCGGGAGGGTAAGGCTACGTGCTGATGCACGTGTCAGTGCTAGAGTACTGGCCAGGAGTAGGCAACGGCGTAGGGTAAGGTTTAGGGCTGGTGGTGGGTTTCCGTTCCGGGCTAGGGTTGGGTTTAGGGAACGGCAAGGCTTAGGGCACAGGTGAGGGTACGGAAACGTGGGAGGGTCAGGCTACGTGCTGACGCATTGCTTAGTGCCAGCGTATGGGCCAGGAGTAGGCAACGGCGTAAGGTAAGGTTTAGGGTTGGTGTTTGGTTTCCGTTCAAGGCTAGGGTTCGGGTTAGGGAACGGCAAGGCTTAGGGCACAGGTGAGGGTACGGAAACGTGGGAGGGTCAGGCTACGTGCTGACGCACGGGTCAGTGCCAGCGTACGGGCCAGGAGTAGGCAACGGCGTAGGATAAAGTGTACGGCTGGTGGTGGATTTCCTTTCTGTGCTAGGGTTAGGGTTAGGGAACGGCAAGGCTTAGGACACAGGTCAGGGTACGGAAAATCGGGAGGGTAAGGTTACCTGCTGATGCACGGGTCAGTGCCAGCGTACGGGTCAGGAGTAGGGTACGGCGTAAGGTAAGGTGTAGGGCTTGTGGTTGATTTCCGTTCAAGGCTAGGGTTAGGTTTAGGGAACGGCAAGGCTTAGGGCACAGGTGAGGGTACGGAAACGTGGGAGGGTCAGGCTACGTGCTGACGCACGGGTCAGTGCGAGCGTACGGGCCAGGAGTAGGCAACGGCGTAGTATAAAGTGTAGGGATGGTGGTGGATTTGCGTTCTGGGCTAGGGTTAGGGTTAGGGAACGGCAAGGCTTAGGGCACAGGTCAGGGTACGGAAACTCGGGAGGGTAAGGGTACGTGCTGATGCACGGGTCAGTGCTAGAGTACGGGCCAGGAGTAGGGAACGGCGTAGGGTAAGGTGTAGGGCTGGTGGTGGGTTTCCGTTCCGGGTTAGGGTTAGGGTTAGGGAACGGCAAGGCTTAGGGCACAAGTGAGGTTACGGAAACGTGGGAGGGTCAGGCTACGTGCTGACGCACGGGTCAGTGCCAGCGTACGGGTCAGGAGTAGGGTACGGCTTAAGGTAAGGTGTAGGGTTGGTGGTGTGTTTCCATTCCAGGCTAGGGTTAGGGTTAGGGAACGGCAAGGCTTAGGGCACAGGTGAGGCTACGGAAACGTGGGAGGGTCACGCTACGTGCTGACGCACGGGTCAGTGCCAGTGTACGGGTCAGGAGTAGGGTACGGCGTAAGGTAAGGTGTAGGGCTGGTGGTGGGTTTCTATTCCGGGCTAGGGTTAGGGTTAGGGAACGGCAAGGCATAGGGCACAGGTGAGGGTACGGAAACGTGGGAGGGTCAGGCTACGTGCTGACGCATGGTTCAGTGCCAGCGTACGGGCCAGGAATAGGGTACGGCGTAAGGTAAGGTGTAGGGCTGGTGGTGGGTTTCCGTTCCGGGCTAGGGTTAGGGTTAGGGAACGGCAAGGCTTAGGGCACAGCTGAGGGTACGGAAACGTGGGAGGGTCGGGCTACGTGCTGACGTACGTGTCAGTGCCAGCGTACGGGCCAGGAGTAGGCAACGGCGTAGGATAAAGTGTAGGGCTGCTGGTGGATTTGCGTTCCGGGCTAGGGTTAAGGTTAGGGAACGGAAAGGCTTAGGGCACAGGTGAGGGTACGGAAACGTGGGAGGGTCAGGCTACGTGCTGACGCACGGGTCAGTGCCAGCGTACGGGTCAGGAGCAGGGTACGGCGTAAGGTAAGGTATAGGGTTGGTGGTGGGTTTCTATTCCGGGCTACGGTTAGGGTTAGGGAACGGCAAGGCTTAGGGCACAGGTCAGGGTACGGAAATTCGGGAGGGTAAGGCTACCTGCTGATGAACGGGTCAGTGCCAGAGTACGGCCCAGGAGTAGGCAACGGCGTAGGGTAATGTGTAGGGCTGGTCGTGGGTTCCCGTTCCGGGCTAGGGTTAGGGTTAGGGAACGGCAAGGCTTAGGGCACAGGTGAGGGTACTGAAACGTGGGAGGGTCAGGCTAGGTGCTGACGCACGTGTCAGTGCCAGCGTACGGGCCAGGAGTAGGGCTCGGCGTAAGGTAAGGTGTAGGGCTGGTGGTGTGTTTCTATTCCGGGCTAGGGTTAGGGTTAGGGAACGGCAAGGCTTAGGGCACAGGTGAGGGTACGGAAAAGTGGGAGGGTCAGGCTACGTGCTGACGCACAGTTCAGTGCCAGTGTACGGGCCAGTAATAGGGTACGGCATAAGGTAAGGTGTAGGGCTGGTGGTGGGTTTCCGTTCCGGGCTAGGGTTAGGGTTAGGGAACGGCAAGGCTTAGGGCACAGGTGAGGGTACGGAAACGTGGGAGGGTCAGGATACGTGCTGACGCACGGATCAGTGCCAGCGTACGTGTCAGGAGTAGGGTACGGCGTAAGGTAAGGTGTCGGGCTGGTGGTCGGTTTCTATTCCGGGCTAGGGTTAGGGTTAGGGAACGGCAAGGCTTAGGGCACAGGTGAGGGTACGGAAACGTGGGAGTGTCAGGCTACGTGCTGACGCACGGGTCAGTGCCAGCGTACGGTTCAGGAGTAGGGTACGGCATAAGGTAAGGTGTAGGGCTTGTGGTTGATTTCCTTTCAAGGCTAGGGTTAGGGTGAGGGAACGGCAAGGCTTAGGGCACAGGTGAGGGTACGGAAACGTGGGAGGGTCTGGCTACGTGCTGACGCACGGGTTAGTGCCAGCGTAAGGGCCAGGAGTACGCAACGGCGTATTATAAAGTGGAGGGCTGGTGGTGGATTTGCGTTCTGGGTTAGTGTTAGGGTGAGGGAACGGCAAGGCTTAGGGCACAGGTGAGGGTACGGAAACGTGGGAGGGTCAGGCTACGTGCTGACACATGGTTCAGTGCCAGCGTACGGGCCAGGAATAGGGTACGGCGTAAGGTATGATGTAGGGCTGGTGGTGGGTTTCCGTTCCGGGCTAGGGTTAGGGTTAGGGAACGGCAAGGCTTAGGGCACAGCTGAGGGTACGGAAACGTGGGAGGGTCGGGCTACGTGCTGACGTACGTGTCAGTGCCAGCGTACGGGCCAGGAGTAGGCAACGGCGTAGGATCAAGTGTAGGGCTGCTGGTCGATTTGCGTTCCGGGCTAGGGTTAAGGTTAGGGAACGGAAAGGCTTAGGGCACAGGTGAGGGTACGGAAACGTGGGAGGGTCAGGCTACGTGCTGACGCACGGGTCAGTGCCAGCGTACGGGTCAGGAGCAGGGTACGGCGTAAGGTAAGGTATAGGGTTGGTGGTGGGTTTCCGTTCCACGCTAGGGTTAGGGTTAGGGAACGGCAAGGCTTAGGGCACAGGTGAGGGTACGGAAACGTGGAAGGGTCGGACTACGTGCTGACGTACGTGTCAGTGCCAGCGTACGGGCCAGGAGTAGGCAACGGCGTAGGATAAAGTGTAGGGCTGGTGGTGGTTTTGCGTTCTGTGCTAGGGTTAGGGTTAGGGAACGGCAAGGCTTAGGGCACAGGTCAGGGTACGGAAACTCGGGAGGGTCAGGCTACGTGCTGACGCAAGGGTCAGTGCCAGCGTATGGGCCAGGAGTAGGCAACGGCGAAAGGTAAGGTGTAGGGCTGGTGGTTGGTTTCCGTTCCAGGCTAGGGTTAGGGTTAGGGAACGGCAAGGCTTAGGGCACAGGTCAGGGTACGGAAACTCGGGAGGGTAAGGGTACGTGCTGATGCACGGGTCAGTGCTAGAGTACGGGCCAGGAGTAGGGAACGGCGTAGGGTAAGGTGTAGGGCTGGTGGTGGGTTTCCGTTCCGGGTTAGGGTTAGGGTTAGGGAACGGCAAGGCTTAGGGCACAAGTGAGGTTACGGAAACGTGGGAGGGTCAGGCTACGTGCTGACGCATGGTTCAGTGCCAGCGTACGGGCCAGGAATAGGGTACGGCAGAAGGTAAGGTGTAGGGCTGGTGGTGGGTTTCCGTTCCGGGCTAGGGTTAGGGTTAGGGAACGGCAAGGCTTAGGGCACAGCTGAGGGTACGGAAACGTGGGAGGGTCGGGCTACGTGCTGACGTACGTGTCAGTGCCAGCGTACGGGCCAGGAGTAGGCAACGGCGTAGGATAAAGTGTAGGGCTGCTGGTGGATTTGCGTTCCGGGCTAGGGTTAAGGTTAGGGAACGGAAAGGCTTAGGGCACAGGTGAGGGTACGGAAACGTGGGAGGGTCAGGCTACGTGCTGACGCACGGGTCAGTGCCAGCGTACGGGTCAGGAGCAGGGTACGGCGTAAGGTAAGGTATAGGGTTGGTGGTGGGTTTCTATTCCGGGCTACGGTTAGAGTTAGGGAACGGCAAGGCTTAGGGCACAGGTCAGGGTACGGAAAATCGGGAGGGTAAGGCTACCTGCTGATGAACGGGTCAGTGCCAGAGTACGGGCCAGGAGTAGGCAACGGCGTAGGGTAATGTGTAGGGCTGGTCGTGAGTTTCCGTTACGGGCTAGGGTTAGGGTTAGGGAACGGCAAGGCTTAGGGCACAGGTGAGGGTACTGAAACGTGGGAGGGTCAGGCTACGTGCTGACGCACGTGTCAGTGCCAGCGTACGGGCCAGGAGTAGGGCTCGGCGTAAGGTAATGTGTAGGGCTGGTGGTGGGTTTCTATTCCGGGCTAGGGTTAAGGTTAGGGAACGGCAAGGCTTAGGGAACACGTGAGGGTACGGAAACGTGGGAGGGTCAGGCTACGTGCTGACGCACAGTTCAGTGCCAGCGTACGGGCCAGTAATAGGGTACGGCGTAAGGTAAGGTGTAGGGCAGGTGGTGGGTTTCCGTTCCGGGCTAGGGTTAGGGTTAGGGAACGGCAAGCCTTAGGGCACAGGTGAGGGTACGGAAACGTGGGAGGGTCAGGATACGTGCTGACGCACGGGTCAGTGCCAGCGTACGGGCCAGGAGTAGGGTACGGCGTAAGGTAAGGTGTCGGGCTGGTGGTCGGTTTCTATTCCGGGCTAGGGTTAGGGTTAGGGAACGGCAAGGCTTAGGGCACAGGTGAGGGTACGGAAACGTGGGAGGGTCAGTCTACGTTCTGACGCACGGTTCAGTGCCAGCGTACGGGCCAGGAATAGGGTACGGCGTAAGGTAAGGTGTAGGGCTTGTGGTTGATTTCCGTTCCAGGCTAGGGTTAGGGTTAGGGAACGGCAAGGCTTAGGGCACAGGTGAGGGTACGGAAACGTGGGAGGGTCAGGCTACGTGCTGACGCAAGGGTCAGTGCCAGCGTACGGGCCAGAAGTAGGCAACGGCGTAAGATAGGGTGCAGGGCTGGTGGTTGGTTTCCGTTCCAGGCTAGGGTTAGGGTTAGGGTTACGGAACGGCAAGGCATAGCGCACAGGTGAGGGTACGGAAACGTTGGAGGGTCGGGCTACGTGCTGACGCACGGGTCAGTGCCAGCGTACGGGTCAGGAGTAGGGTACAGCGAAGGTAAGGTGTAGGGCTGGTGGTGGGTTTCTATTCCGGGCTAGGGTTAGGGTTAGGGAAAGGCAAGGCTTAGGGCACAGGTGAGGGTACGGAAACGTGGGAGGGTCAGGCTACGTGCTGATGCACGGGTCAGTGCCAGCGTATGGGGCAGGAGTAGGCAACGGCGTAGGATAAAGTGTAGGGCTGGTGGTGGATTTGCGTTCTGGGCTAGGGTTAGTGTTAGGGAACGTCAAGGCTTAGGGCAGAGGTCAGGGTACGGAAACGCGTGAGGGTAAGGCTACGTGCTGATGCACGTGTCAGTGACAGAGTAACGGCCAGGAGTAGGCAACAGCGTAGGGAAAGGTGTAGGGCTGGTGGTGGGTTTCCGTTCCGAGCTAGGGTTAGGGTTAGGGAACGGCAAGTCTTAGGGCACAGGTGAGGGTACGGAAACGTTGGAGGGTCAGGCTACGTGCTGACGCGCGGGTCAGTGCCAGCGTACTGTCCAGGAGAAGGCAACGGCGTAAGGTAAGGTGTAGGGCTGGTGGTTGCTTTCCGTTCCAGGCTAGGGTTAGGGTTAGGGAACGGCAAGGCTTAGGGCACAGGTGAGGGTACGGAAACGTGGAAGGGTCGGGCTACGTGCTGACGCACGTGTCAGTGCCAGCGTACGGGCCAGGAGTAGGGCTCGGCGTAAGGTAAGGTGTAGGGCTGGTGGTGGGTTTCTATTCCGGGCTAGGGTTAGGGTTAGGGAACGGCAAGGCTTAGGGCACAGGTGAGGGTACGGAAACGTGGGAGGGTCAGGCTACGTGCTGACGCACAGTTCAGTGCCAGCGTACGGGCCAGTAATAGGGTACGGCGTAAGGTAAGGTGTACGGCTGGTGGTGGGTTTCCGTTCCGGGCTAGGGTTAGGGTTAGGGAACGGCAAGGCTTAGGGCACAGGTGAGGGTACGGAAACGTGGGAGGGTCAGGATAAGTGCTGACGCACGGGTCAGTGCCAGCGTACGTGTCAGGAGTAGGGTACGGCGTAAGGTAAGGTGTCGGGCTGGTGGTCGGTTTCTATTCCGGGCTAGGGTTAGGGTTAGGGAACGGCAAGGCTTAGGGCACAGGTGAGGGTACGGAAACGTGGGAGGGTCAGTCTACGTTCTGACGCACGGTTCAGTGCCAGCGTACGGGCCAGGAATAGGGTACGGCGTAAGGTAAGGTGTAGGGCTTGTGGTTGATTTCCATTCCAGGCTAGGTTTAGGGTTAGGGAACGGCAAGGCTTAGGGCACAGGTGAGGGTACGGAAACGTGGGAGGGTCAGGCTACGTGCTGACGCACGGGTCAGTGCCAGCGTACGGGCCAGTAGTAGGCAACGGCGTAAGATAAGGTGCAGGGCTGGTGGTTGGTTTCCGTTCCAGGCTAGGGTTAGGGTTAGGGAACGGCAAGGCATAGGGCACAGGTGAGGGTACGGAAACGTGGGAGGGTCGGGCTACGTGCTGACGCACGGGTCAGTGCCAGCGTACGGGTCAGGAGTAGGGTACGGCGCAGGTAAGGTGTAGGGCTGGTGGTGGGTTTCTATTCCGGGCTAGGGTTAGGGTTAGGGAAAGGCAAGGCTTAGGGCACAGGTGAGGGTACGGAAACGTGGGAGGGTCAGGCTACGTGCTGATGCACGGGTCAGTGCCAGCGTATGGGGCAGGAGTAGGCAACGGCGTAGGATAAAGTGTAGGGCTGGTGGTGGATTTGCGTTCTGGGCTAGGGTTAGTGTTAGGGAACGTCAAGGCTTAGGGCAGAGGTCAGGGTACGGAAACGCGTGAGGGTAAGGCTACGTGCTGATGCACGTGTCAGTGACAGAGTACCGGCCAGGATTAGGCAACGGCGTAGGGTAAGGTGTAGGGCTGGTGGTGGGTTTCCGTTCCGAGCTAGGGTTAGGGTTAGGGAACGGCAAGTCTTAGGGCACAGGTGAGGGTACGGAAACGTTGGAGGGTCAGGCTACGTGCTGACGCGCGGGTCAGTGCCAGCGTACTGTCCAGGAGAAGGCAACGGCGTAAGGTAAGGTGTAGGGCTGGTGGTAGGTTTCCGTTCCAGGCTAGGGTTAGGTTTAGGGAACGGCAAGGCTTAGGGCAAGGTGAAGGTACGGAAACGTGGGAGGGTCAGGCTACGTGCTGACGCACGGTTCAGTGCCAGCGTACGGGTCAGGAATAGGGTACAGCGTAAGGTAAGGTGTAGGGCTGGTGGTTGGTTTCCGTTCCAGGCTAGGGTTAGGTTTAGGGAACGGCAAGGCTTAGGGCAAGGTGAAGGTACGGAAACTCGGGAGGGTCAGGCTACCTGCTGATGCACGGGTCAGTGCCAGAGTACGGGCCAGGAGTAGGCAACGGCGTAGGGTAAGGTGTAGGGCTGGTGGTGGGTTTCCGTTCCGGGCTAGGGTTAGGGTTAGGAAACGGCAAGGCTTAGGGCACAGGTGAGGGTACTGAAACGTAGGAGGGTCGGGCTACGTGGTGACGCACGGGTCAGTGCCAGCGTACGGGCCAGGAGTAGGCAACGGCGAAAGGTAAGGTGTACGGCTGGTGGTTGGTTTCCGTTCCAGGCTAGGGTTAGGTTTAGGGAACGGCAAGGCTTAGGGCAAGGTGAAGGTACGGAAACGTGGGAGGGTCAGGCTACGTGCTGACGCACGGTTCAGTGCCAGCGTACGGGTCAGGAATAGGGTACAGCGTAAGGTAAGGTGTAGGGCTGGTGGTGGGTTTCCGTTCCAGGCTAGGGTTAGGGTTAGGGAACGGCAAGGCTTAGGGCTCAGGTGAGGGTACAGAAACGTGGGAGGGTCAGCCTACGTGCTGACGCACGGGTCAGTGCCAGCGTACGGGTCAGTCGTACGGTACGGCGTAAGGTAAGGTGTAGGGCTTGTGGTTGATTTCCGTTCCAGGCTAGGGTTAGGGTTAGGGAACGGCAAGGCTTAGGGCACAGGTGAGGGTACGGAAACGTGGGAGGGTCAGGCTACGTGCTGACGCACGGGTCAGTGCCAGCGTATGGGCCAGGTGTAGGCAACGGCGTAGTATATAGTGTAGGGATGGTGGTGGATTTGCGGTCTGGGCTAGGGTTAGGGTTAGGGAACTGCAAGGCTTAGGGCACAGGTCAGGGTACGGAAACTCGGGAGGGTAAGGGTACGTGCTGACGCACGGGTCAGTGCCAGCGTACGGGTCAGGAGCAGGGTACGGCGAAAGGTAAGGTATAGGGTTGGTGGTGGGTTTCTATTCCGTGCTACGGTTAGGGTTAGGGAACGGCAAGGCTTAGGGCACAGGTCAGGGTACGGAAATTCGGGAGGGTAAGGCTACCTGCTGATGAACGGGTCAGTGCCAGAGTACGGGCCAGGAGTAGGCAACGGCGTAGGGTAATATGTAGGGCTGGTCGTGGGTTTCCGTTCCGGGCTAGGGTTAGGGTTAGGGAACGGCAAGGCTTAGGGCACAGGTGAGGGTACTGAAACGTGGGAGGGTCAGGCTATGTGCTGACGCACGTGTCAGTGCCAGTGTACGGGCCAGGAGTAGGGCTCGGCGTAAGGTAAGGTGTAGGGCTGGTGGTGGGTTTCTATTCCGGTCTAGGGTTAGGGTTAGGGAACGGCAAGGCTTAGGGCACAGGTGAGGGTACGGAAACGTGGGAGGGTCAGGCTACGTGCTGACGCACAGTTCAGTGCCAGCGTACGGGCCAGTAATATGGTACGGCGTAAGGTAAGGTGTAGGGCTGGTGGTGGGTTTCCGTTCCGGGCTAGGGTGAGGGTTAGGGAACGGCAAGGCTTAGGGCACAGGTGAGGGTACGGAAACGTGGGAGGGTCAGGATACGTGCTGACGCACGGGTCAGTGCCAGCGTACGTGTCAGGAGTAGGGTACGGCGTAAGGTAAGGTGTCGGGCTGGTGGTCGGTTTCTATTCCGGGCTAGGGTTAGGGTTAGGGAACGGCAAGGCTTAGGGCACAGGTGAGGGTACGGAAACGTGGGAGGGTCAGTCTACGTTCTGACGCACGGTTCAGTGCCAGCGTACGGGCCAGGAATAGGGTACGGCGTAAGGTAAGGTGTAGGGCTTGTGGTTGATTTCCGTTCCAGGCTAGGGTTAGGGTTAGGGAACGGCAAGGCTTAGGGCACAGGTGAGGGTACGGAAACGTGGGAGGGTCAGGCTACGTGCTGACGCACGTGTCAGTGCCAGCGTACGGGCCAGTAGTAGGCAACGGCGTAAGATAAGTTGCAGGGCTGGTGGTTGGTTTCCGTTCCAGGCTAGGGTTAGGGTTAGGGAACGGCAAGGCATAGGGCACAGGTGAGGGTACGGAAACGTGGGAGGGTCGGGCTACGTGCTGACGCACGGGTCAGTGCCAGCGTACGGGTCAGGAGTAGGGTACGGCGAAGGTAAGGTGTAGGGCTGGTGGTGGGTTTCTATTCCGGGCTAGGGTTAGGGTTAGGGAAAGGCAAGGCTTAGGGCACAGGTGAGGGTACGGAAACGTGGGAGGGTCAGGCTACGTGCTGACGCGCGGGTCAGTGCCAGCGTACTGTCCAGGAGAAGGCAACGGCGTAAGGTAAAGTGTAGGGCTGGTGGTTGCTTTCCGTTCCAGGCTAGGGTTAGGGTTAGGGAACGGCAAGGCTTAGGGCACAGGTGAGGGTACGGAAACGTGGAAGGGTCGGGCTACGTGCTGACGTACGTGTCAGTGCCAGCGTACGGGCCAGGAGTAGGCAACGGCGTAGGATAAAGTGTAGGGCTGGTGGTGGATTTGCGTTCTGTGCTAGGGTTAGGGTTAGGGAACGGCAAGGCTTAGGGCAAGGTGAAGGTACGGAAACTCGGGAGGGTCAGGCTACCTGCTGATGCACGGGTCAGTGCCAGAGTACGGGCCAGGAGTAGGCAACGGCGTAGGGTAAGGTGTAGGGCTGGTGGTGGGTTTCCGTTCCGGGCTAGGGTTAGGGTTAGGAAACGGCAAGGCTTAGGGCACAGGTGAGGGTACTGAAACGTAGGAGGGTCGGGCTACGTGGTGACGCACGGGTTAGTGCCAGCGTACGGGCCAGGAGTAGGCAACGGCGTAAGGTAAGGTGTAGGGCTGGTGGTTGGTTTCCGTTCCAGGCTAGGGTTAGGGTTAGGGAACGGCAAGGCTTAGGGCAAGGTGAAGGTACGGAAACGTGGGAGGGTCAGGCTACGTGCTGACGCACGGTTCAGTGCCAGCGTACGGGCCAGGAATAGGGTACGGCGTAAGGTAAGGTGTAGGGCTGGTGGTGGGTTTCCGTTCCACGCTAGGGTTAGGGTTAGGGAACGGCAAGGCTTAGGGCTCAGGTGAGGGTACAGAAACGTGGGAGGGACAGCCTATGTGCTGACGCACGGATCAGTGCCAGCGTACGGGTCAGTCGTACGGTACGGCGTAAGGTAAGGTGTAGGGCTTGTGGTTGATTTCCGTTCCAGGCTAGGGTTAGGGTTAGGGAACGGCAAGGCTTAGGGCACAGGTGAGGGTACGGAAACGTGGGAGGGTCAGGCTACGTGCTGACGCACGGGTCAGTGCCAGCGTACGGGCCAGTAGTAGGCAACGGCGTAAGATAGGGTGCAGGGCTGGTGGTTGGTTTCCGTTCCAGGCTAGGGTTAGGGTTAGGGAACGGCAAGGCATAGGGCACAGGTGAGGGTACGGAAACGTGGGAGGGTCGGGCTACGTGCTGACGCACGGGTCAGTGCCTGCGTACGGGTCAGGAGTAGGGTACGGCGAAGGTAAGGTGTAGGGCTGGTGGTGGGTTTCTATTCCGGGCTAGGGTTAGGGTTAGGGAAAGGCAAGGCTTAGGGCACAGGTGAGGGTACGGAAACGTGGGAGGGTCAGGCTACGTGCTGATGCACGGGTCAGTGCCTGCGTATGGGGCAGGAGTAGGCAACGGCGTAGGATAAAGTGTAGGGCTGGTAGTGGATTTGTGTTCTGGGCTAGGGTTAGTGTTAGGGAACGTCAAGGCTTAGGGCAGAGGTCAGGGTACGGAAACGCGTGAGGGTAAGGGTACGTGCTGATGCACGTGTCAGTGACAGAGTACCGGCCAGGAGTAGGCAACGGCGTAGGGTAAGGTGTAGGGCTGGTGGTGGGTTTCCGTTCCGAGCTAGGGTTAGGGTTAGGGAACGGCAAGTCTTAGGGCACAGGTGAGGGTACGGAAACGTTGGAGGGTCAGGCTACGTGCTGACGCGCGGGTCAGTGCCAGCGTACTGTCCAGGAGAAGGCAACGGCGTAAGGTAAGGTGTAGGGCTGGTGGTTGCTTTCCGTTCCAGGCTAGGGTTAGGGTTAGGGAACGGCAAGGCTTAGGGCACAGGTGAGGGTACGGAAACGTGGAAGGGTCGGGCTACGTGCTGACGCACGTGTCAGTGCCAGCGTACGGGCCAGGAGTAGGGCTCGGCGTAAGGTAAGGTGTAGGGCTGGTGGTGGGTTTCTATTCCGGGCTAGGGTTAGGGTTAGGGAAAGGCAAGGCTTAGGGCACAGGTGAGGGTACGGAAACGTGGGAGGGTCAGGCTACGTGCTGACGCACAGTTCAGTGCGAGCGTACGGGCCAGTAATAGGGTACGGCGTAAGGTAAGGTGTAGGGCTGGTGGTGGGTTTCCGTTCCGGGCTAGGGTGAGGGTTAGGGAACGGCAAGGCTTAGGGCACAGGTGAGGGTACGGAAACGTGGGAGGGTCAGGATACGTGCTGACGCACGGGTCAGTGCCAGCGTACGTGTCAGGAGTAGGGTACGGCGTAAGGTAAGGTGTCGGGCTGGTGGTCGGTTTCTATTCCGGGCTAGGGTTAGGGTTAGGGAACGGCAAGGCTTAGGGCACAGGTGAGGGTACGGAAACGTGGGAGGGTCAGTCTACGTTCTGACGCACGGTTCAGTGCCAGCGTACGGGCCAGGAATAGGGTACGGCGTAAGGTAAGGTGTAGGGCTTGTGGTTGATTTCCGTTCCAGGCTAGGGTTAGGGTTAGGGAACGGCAAGGCTTAGGGCACAGGTGAGGGTACGGAAACGTGGGAGGGTCAGGCTACGTGCTGACGCACGGGTCAGTGCCAGCGTACGGGCCAATAGTAGGCAACGGCGTCAGATAAGGTGCAGGGCTGGTGGTTGGTTTCCGTTCCAGGCTAGGGTTAGGGTTAGGGAACGGCAAGGCATAGGGCACAGGTGAGGGTACGGAAACGTGGGAGGGTCGGGCTACGTGCTGACGCACGGGTCAGTGCCAGCGTACGGGTCAGGAGTAGGGTACGGCGAAGGTAAGGTGTAGGGCTGGTGGTGGGTTTCTATTCCGGGCTAGGGTTAGGGTTAGGGAAAGGCAAGGCTTAGGGCACAGGTGAGGGTACGGAAACGTGGGAGGGTCAGGCTACGTGCTGATGCACGGGTCAGTGCCAGCGTATGGGGCAGGAGTAGGCAACGGCGTAGGATAAAGTGTAGGGCTGGTGGTGGATTTGCGTTCTGGGCTAGGGTTAGTGTTAGGGAACGTCAAGGCTTAGGGCAGAGGTCAGGGTACGGAAACGCGTGAGGGTAAGGCTACGTGCTGATGCACGTGTCAGTGACAGAGTACCGGCCAGGAGTAGGCAACGGCGTAGGGTAAGGTGTAGGGCTGGTGGTGGGTTTCCGTTCCGAGCTAGGGTTAGGGTTAGGGAACGGCAAGTCTTAGGGCACAGGTGAGGGTACGGAAACGTTGGAGGGTCAGGCTACGTGCTGACGCGCGGGTCAGTGCCAGCGTACTGTCCAGGAGAAGGCAACGGCGTAAGGTATGGTGTAGGGCTGGTGGTTGCTTTCCGTTCCAGGCTAGGGTTAGGGTTAGGGAACGGCAAGGCTTAGGGCACAGGTGAGGGTACGGAAACGTGGAAGGGTCGGGCTACGTGCTGACGTACGTGTCAGTGCCAGCGTACGGGCCAGGAGTAGGCAACGGCGTAGGATAAAGTGTAGGGCTGGTGGTGGATTTGCGTTCTGTGCTAGGGTTAGGGTTAGGGAACGGCAAGGCTTAGGGCACAGGTCAGGGTACGGAAACTCGGGAGGGTAAGGCTACCTGCTGATGCACGGGTCAGTGCCAGAGTACGGGCCAGGAGTAGGCAACGGCGTAGGGTAAGGTGTAGGGCTGGTGGTGGGTTTCCGTTCCGGGCTAGGGTTAGGGTTAGGAAACGGCAAGGCTTAGGGCACAAGTGAGGGTACTGAAACGTAGGAGGGTCGGGCTACGTGGTGACGCACGGGTCAGTGCCAGCGTACGGGCCAGGAGTAGGCAACGGCGAAAGGTAAGGTGTAGGGCTGGTGGTTGGTTTCCGTTCGAGGCTAGGGTTAGGGTTAGGGAACGGCAAGGCTTAGGGCAAGGTGAAGGTACGGAAACGTGGGAGGGTCAGGCTACGTGCTGACGCACGGTTCAGTGCCAGCGTACGGGCCAGGAATAGGGTACGGCGTAAGGTAAGGTGTAGGGCTGGTGGTGGGTTTCCGTTCCACGCTAGGGTTAGGGTTAGGGAACGGCAAGGCTTAGGGCTCAGGTGAGGGTACAGAAACGTGGGAGGGTCAGCCTACGTGCTGACGCACGGGTCAGTGCCAGCGTACGGGTCAGTCGTACGGTACGGCGTAAGGTAAGGTGTAGGGCTTGTGGTTGATTTCCGTTCCAGGCTAGGGTTAGGGTTAGGGAACGGCAAGTCTTAGGGCACAGGTGAGGGTACGGAAACGTGGGAGGGTCAGGCTACGTGCTGACGCACGGGTCAGTGCCAGCGTATGGGCCAGGTGTAGGCAACGGCGTATTATAAAGTGTAGGGATGGTGGTGGATTTGCATTCTGGGCTAGGGTTAGGGTTAGGGAACGGCAAGGCTTAGGGCACAGGTCAGGGTACGGAAACTCGGGAGGGTAAGGGTACGTGCTGATGCACGGGTCAGTTCTAGAGTACGGGCCAGGAGTAGGCAACGGCGTAGGGTAAGGTGTAGGGCTGGTGGTGGGTTTCCGTTCCGGGTTAGGGTTAGGGTTAGGGAACGGCAAGGCTTAGGGCACAGGTGAGGGTACGGAAAAGTGGGAGGGTCAGGCTACGTGCTGACGCACGGGTCAGTGCCAGCGTACGGGACAGGAGTAGGGTACGGCGTAAGGTAAGGTGTAGGGTTGGTGGTGTGTTTCTATTCCGGGCTAGGGTTAGGGTTAGGGAACTGCAAGGCGTAGGGAACAGGTGAGGGTACAGAAACGTGGGAGGTTCAGGCTACGTGCTGACGCACGGGTCAGTGCCAGCGTACGGGCCAGGAGTAGGCAACGGCGTAGGATAAAGTGTAGGGTTGGTAGTGGGTTTCTATTCTGGGCTAGGGTTAGGGTTAGGGAACGGCAAGGCATAGGGCACAGGTGAGGGTACGGAAACGTGGGAGGGTCAGGCTACGTGCTGACGCATGGTTCATTGCCAGCGTACGGGCCAGGAATAGGGTACGGCGTAAGGTAAGGTGTAGGGCTGGTGGTGGGTTTCCGTTCCGGGCTAGGGTTAGGGTTAGGGAACAGCAAGGCTTAGGACACAGGTGAGGGTACAGAAACGTGGGAGGGTCAGGCTACGTGCTGACGCACGGGCCAGTGCCAGCGTACGGGTCAGGAGTAGGGTACGGCGTAAGGTAAGGTGTAGGGCTTGTGGTTGATTTCCGTTCCAGGCTAGGGTTAGGGTTAGGGAACGGCAAGCCTTAGGGCACAGGTGAGGGTACAGAAACGTGGGAGGGTCGGGCTACGTGCTGACGCACGGGTCAGTGCCAGCGTACGGGCCAGGAGTAGGCAACGGCGTAGTATAAAGTGTAGGGATGGTGGTGGATTTGCGTTCTGGGCTAGGGTTAGGGTTAGGGAACGGCAAGGCTTAGGGCACAGGTCAGGGTACGGAAACTCGGGAGGGTAAGGGTACGTGCTGATGCCTGGGTCAGTGCTAGAGTACGGGCCAGGAGTAGGCAACGGCGTAGGGTAAGGAGTAGGGCTGGTGGTGGATTTCCGTTCCGGGCTAGGGTTAGGGTTAGGGAACGGCAAGGCTTAGGGCACAGGTGAGGGTACGGAAACGTGGGAGGGTCAGGCTACGTGCTGACGCACGGGTCAGTGCCAGCGTACGGGTCAGGAGTAGGGTACGGCGTAAGGTAAGGTGTAGGGCTGGTGGTGTGTTTCTATTCCGGGCTAGGGTTAGAGTTACGGAACGGCAAGGCGTAGGGCACAGGTGAGGGTACGGAAACGTGGGAGGGTCACGCTACGTGCTGACGCACGGGTCAGTGCCAGCGTACGGGTCAGGAGTAGGGTACGGCGTAAGGTAAGGTGTAGGGCTGGTGGTGGGTTTCTATTCCGGGCTAGGGTTAGGGTTAGAGAACGGCAAGGCTTAGGGCACAGGTGAGGGTATGGAAACGTGGGAGTGTCAGGCTACGTGCTGACGCACGGTTCAGTGCCAGCGTACGGGCCAGGAATAGGGTACGGCGTAAGGTAAAGTGTAGGGCTGGTGGTGGGTTTCCGTTCCAGGCTAGGGTTAGGGTTAGGGAACGGCAAGGCTTAGGGCTCAGGTGAGGGTACAGAAACGTGGGAGGGTCAGCCTACGTGCTGACGCACGGGTCAGTGCCAGCGTACGGGTCAGTCGTACGGTACTGCGTAAGGTAAGGTGTAGGGCTTGTGGTTGATTTCCGTTCCAGGCTAGGGTTAGGGTTAGGGAACGGCAAGGCTTAGGGCACAGGTGAGGGTACGGAAACGTGGGAGGGTCAGGCTACGTGCTGACGCACGGGTCAGTGCCAGCGTATGGGCCAGGTGTAGGCAACGGCGTAGTATAAAGTGTAGGGATGGTGGTGGATTTGCGTTCTGGGCTAGGGTTAGGGTT
This sequence comes from Mesoplodon bidens, assembly GCF_964165515.1. NCBI lineage: Eukaryota > Metazoa > Chordata > Mammalia > Artiodactyla > Ziphiidae > Mesoplodon > Mesoplodon bidens. The sequence goes on from NC_138179.1 coordinate 57,237,655, forward strand.
AGGGAACGGCAAGGCTTAGGGCACAGGTCAGGGTACGGAAACTCGGGAGGGTAAGGGTACGTGCTGACGCACGGGTCAGTGCCAGCGTACGGGTCAGGAGCAGGGTACGGCGTAAGGTAAGGTATAGGGTTGGTGGTGGGTTTCTATTCCGTGCTACGGTTAGGGTTAGGGAACGGCAAGGCTTAGGGCACAGGTCAGGGTACGGAAATTCGGGAGGGTAAGGCTACCTGCTGATGAACGGGTCAGTGCCAGAGTACGGGCCAGGAGTAGGCAACGGCGTAGGGTAATGTGTAGGGCTGGTCGTGGGTTTCCGTTCCGGGCTAGGGTTAGGGTTAGGGAACGGCAAGGCTTAGGGCACAGGTGAGGGTACTGAAACGTGGGAGGGTCAGGCTACGTGCTGACGCACGTGTCAGTGCCAGCGTACGGGCCAGGAGTAGGGCTCGGCGTAAGGTAAGGTGTAGGGCTGGTGGTGGGTTTCTATTCCGGGCTAGGGTTAGGGTTAGGGAACGGCAAGGCTTAGGGCACAGGTGAGGCTACGGAAACGTGGGAGGGTCACGCTACGTGCTGACGCACGGGTCAGTGCCAGCGTACGGGTCAGGAGTAGGGTACGGCGTAAGGTAAGGTGTAGGGCTGGTGGTGGGTTTCTATTCCGGGCTAGGGTTAGGGTTAGGGAACGGCAAGGCTTAGGGCACAGGTGAGGGTACGGAAACGTGGGAGGGTCAGGCTACGTGCTGACGCACAGTTCAGTGCCAGCGTACGGGCCAGTAATAGGGTACGGCGTAAGGTAAGGTGTAGGGCTGGTGGTGGGTTTCCGTTCCGGGCTAGGGTGAGGGTTAGGGAACGGCAAGGCTTAGGGCACAGGTGAGGGTACGGAAACGTGGGAGGGTCAGGATACGTGCTGACGCACGGGTCAGTGCCAGCGTACGGGCCAGTAGTAGGCAACGGCGTAAGATAGGGTGCAGGGCTGGTGGTTGGTTTCCGTTCCAGGCGAGGGTTAGGGTTAGGGAACGGCAAGGCATAGCGCACAGGTGAGGGTACGGAAACGTGGGAGGGTCGGGCTACGTGCTGACGCACGGGTCAGTGCCAGCGTACGGGTCAGGAGTAGGGTACGGCGAAGGTAAGGTGTAGGGCTGGTGGTGGGTTTCTATTCCGGGCTAGGGTTAGGGTTAGGGAAAGGCAAGGCTTAGGGCACAGGTGAGGGTACGGAAACGTGGGAGGGTCAGGCTACGTGCTGATGCACGGGTCAGTGCCAGCGTATGGGGCAGGAGTAGGCAACGGCGTAGGATAAAGTGTAGGGCTGGTGGTGGATTTGCGTTCTGGGCTAGGGTTAGTGTTAGGGAACGTCAAGGCTTAGGGCAGAGGTCAGGGTACGGAAACGCGTGAGGGTAAGGCTACGTCCTGATGCACGTGTCAGTGACAGAGTACCGGCCAGGAGTAGGCAACGGCGTAGGGTAAGGTGTAGGGCTGGTGGTTGGTTTCCGTTCCGAGCTAGGGTTAGGGTTAGGGAACGGCAAGTCTTAGGGCACAGGTGAGGGTACGGAAACGTTGGAGGGTCAGGCTACGTGCTGACGCGCGGGTCAGTGCCAGCGTACTGTCCAGGAGAAGGCAATGGCGTAAGGTAAGGTGTAGGGCTGGTGGTTGCTTTCCGTTCCAGGCTAGGGTTAGTGTTAGGGAACGGCAAGGCTTAGGGCACAGGTGAGGGTACGGAAACGTGGAAGGGTCGGGCTACGTGCTGACGTACGTGTCAGTGCCAGCGTACGGGCCAGGAGTAGGCAACGGCGTAGGATAAAGTGTAGGGCTGGTGGTGGATTTGCGTTCTGTGCTAGGGTTAGGGTTAGGGAACGGCAAGGCTTAGGGCACAGGTCAGTGTACGGAAACTCGGGAGGGTAAGGCTACCTGCTGATGCACGGGTCAGTGCCAGAGTACGGGCCAGGAGTAGGCAACGGCGTAGGGTAAGGTGTAGGGCTGGTGGTGGGTTTCCGTTCCGGGCTAGGGTTAGGGTTAGGAAACGGCAAGGCTTAGGGCACAGGTGAGGGTACTGAAACGTAGGAGGGTCGGGCTACGTGGTGACGCACGGGTCAGTGCCAGCGTACGGGCCAGGAGTAGGCAACGGCGTAAGGTAAGGTGTAGGGCCGGTGGTTGGTTTCCGTTCCAGGCTAGGGTTAGGGTTAGGGAACGGCAAGGCTTAGGGCAAGGTGAAGGTACGGAAACGTGGGAGGGTCAGGCTACGTGCTGACGCACGGTTCAGTGCCAGCGTACGGGCCAGGAATAGGGTACGGCGTAAGGTAAGGTGTAGGGCTGGTGGTGGGTTTCCGTTCCACGCTAGGGTTAGGGTTAGGGAACGGCAAGGCTTAGGGCTCAGGTGAGGGTACAGAAACGTGGGAGGGTCAGCCTATGTGCTGATGCACGGGTCAGTGCCAGCGTACGGGTCAGTCGTACGGTACGGCGTAAGGTAAGGTGTAGGGCTTGTGGTTGATTTCCGTTCCAGGCTAGGGTTAGGGTTAGGGAACGGCAAGGCTTAGGGCACAGGTGAGGGTACGGAAACGTGGGAGGTTCAGGCTACGTGCTGACGCACGGGTCAGTGCCAGCGTATGGGCCAGGTGTAGGCAACGGCGTAGTATAAAGTGTAGGGATGGTGGTGGATTTGCGTTCTGGGCTAGGGTTAGGGTTAGGGAACGGCAAGGCTTAGGGCACAGGTCAGGGTACGGAAACTCGGGAGGGTAAGGGTACGTGCTGATGCACGGGTCAGTTCTAGAGTACGGGCCAGGAGTAGGCAACGGCGTAGGGTAAGGTGTAGGGCTGGTGGTGGGTTTCCGTTCCGGGTTAGGGTTAGGGTTAGGGAACGGCAAGGCTTAGGGCACAGGTGAGGGTACGGAAAAGTGGGAGGGTCAGGCTACGTGCTGACGCACGGGTCAGTGCCAGCGTACGGGTCAGGAGTAGGGTACGGCGTAAGGTAAGGTGTAGGGTTGGTGGTGTGTTTCTATTCCGGGCTAGGGTTAGGGTTAGGGAACTGCAAGGCGTAGGGAACAGGTGAGGGTACAGAAACGTGGGAGGTTCAGGCTACGTGCTGACGCACGGGTCAGTGCCAGCGTACGGGCCAGGAGTAGGCAACGGCGTAGGATAAAGTGTAGGGTTGGTAGAGGGTTTCTATTCTGGGCTAGGGTTAGGGTTAGGGAACGGCAAGGCATAGGGCACAGGTGAGGGTACAGAAACGTGGGAGGGTCAGGCTACGTGCTGACGCATGGTTCATTGCCAGCGTACGGGCCAGGAATAGGGTACGGCGTAAGGTAAGGTGTAGGGCTGGTGGTGGGTTTCCGTTCCGGGCTAGGGTTAGGGTTAGGGAACAGCAAGGCTTAGGGCACAGGTGAGGGTACAGAAACGTGGGAGGGTCAGGCTACGTGCTGACGCACGGGTCAGTGCCAGCGTACGGGTCAGGAGTAGGGTACGGCGTAAGGTAAGGTGTAGGGCTTGTGGTTGATTTCCGTTCCAGGCTAGGGTTAGGGTTAGGGAACGGCAAGCCTGAGGGCACAGGTGAGGGTACAGAAACGTGGGAGGGTCGGGCTACGTGCTGACGCACGGGTTAGTGACAGCGTAAGGGCCAGGAGTACGCAACGGCGTAGTATAAAGTGGAGGGCTGGTGGTGGATTTGCGTTCTGGGTTAGTGTTAGGGTTAGGGAACGGCAAGGCTTAGGGCACAGGTCAGGGTACGGAAACTCGGGAGGGTAAGGCTACGTGCTGATGCACGTGTCAGTGCTAGAGTACTGGCCAGGAGTAGGCAACGGCGTAGGGTAAGGTTTAGGGCTGGTGGTGGGTTTCCGTTCCGGGCTAGGGTTGGGTTTAGGGAACGGCAAGGCTTAGGGCACAGGTGAGGGTACGGATACGTGGGAGGGTCAGGCTACGTGCTGACGCATTGCTTAGTGCCAGCGTATGGGCCAGGAGTAGGCAACGGCGTAAGGTAAGGTTTAGGGTTGGTGTTTGGTTTCCGTTCAAGGCTAGGGTTAGGGTTAGGGAACGGCAAGGCTTAGGGCACAGGTGAGGGTACGGAAACGTGGGAGGGTCAGGCTACGTGCTGACGCACGGGTCAGTGCCAGCGTACGGGCCAGGAGTAGGCAACGGCGTAGGATAAAGTGTAGGGCTGGTGGTGGAATTCCGTTCTGTGCTAGGGTTAGGGTTAGGGAACGGCAAGGCTTAGGGCACAGGTCAGGGTACGGAAAATCGGGAGGGTAAGGTTACCTGCTGATGCACGGGTCAGTGCCAGCGTACGGGTCAGGAGTAGGGTACGGCGTAAGGTAAGGTGTAGGGCTTGTGGTTGATTTCCGTTCAAGGCTAGGGTTAGGTTTAGGGAACGGCAAGGCTTAGGGCACAGGTGAGGGTACGGAAACGTGGGAGGGTCAGGCTACGTGCTGACGCACGGGTCAGTGCGAGCGTACGGGCCAGGAGTAGGCAACGGCGTAGTATAAAGTGTAGGGATGGTGGTGGATTTGCGTTCTGGGCTAGGGTTAGGGTTAGGGAACGGCAAGGCTTAGGGCACAGGTCAGGGTACGGAAACTCGGGAGGGTAAGGGTACGTGCTGATGCACGGGTCAGTGCTAGAGTACGGGCCAGGAGTAGGGAACGGCGTAGGGTAAGGTGTAGGGCTGGTGGTGGGTTTCCGTTCCGGGTTAGGGTTAGGGTTAGGGAACGGCAAGGCTTAGGGCACAAGTGAGGTTACGGAAACGTGGGAGGGTCAGGCTACGTGCTGACGCACGGGTCAGTGCCAGCGTACGGGTCAGGAGTAGGGTACGGCTGAAGGTAAGGTGTAGGGTTGGTGGTGTGTTTCCATTCCAGGCTAGGGTTAGGGTTAGGGAACGGCAAGGCTTAGGGCACAGGTGAGGCTACGGAAACGTGGGAGGGTCACGCTACGTGCTGACGCACGGGTCAGTGCCAGTGTACGGGTCAGGAGTAGGGTACGGCGTAAGGTAAGGTGTAGGGCTGGTGGTGGGTTTCTATTCCGGGCTAGGGTTAGGGTTAGGGAACGGCAAGGCATAGGGCACAGGTGAGGGTACGGAAACGTGGGAGGGTCAGGCTACGTGCTGACGCATGGTTCAGTGCCAGCGTACGGGCTAGGAATAGGGTACGGCGTAAGGTAAGGTGTAGGGCTGGTGGTGGGTTTCCGTTCCGGGCTAGGGTTAGGGTTAGGGAACGGCAAGGCTTAGGGCACAGCTGAGGGTACGGAAACGTGGGAGGGTCGGGCTACGTGCTGACGTACGTGTCAGTGCCAGCGTACGGGCCAGGAGTAGGCAACGGCGTAGGATAAAGTGTGGGGCTGCTGGTGGATTTGCGTTCCGGGCTAGGGTTAAGGTTAGGGAACGGAAAGGCTTAGGGCACAGGTGAGGGTACGGAAACGTGGGAGGGTCAGGCTACGTGCTGACGGACGGGTCAGTGCCAGCGTACGGGTCAGGAGCAGGGTACGGCGTAAGGTAAGGTATAGGGTTGGTGGTGGGTTTCTATTCCGGGCTACGGTTAGGGTTAGGGAACGGCAAGGCTTAGGGCACAGGTCAGGGTACGGAAATTCGGGAGGGTAAGGCTACCTGCTGATGAACGGGTCAGTGCCAGAGTACGGCCCAGGAGTAGGCAACGGCGTAGGGTAATGTGTAGGGTTGGTCGTGGGTTTCCGTTCCGGGCTAGGGTTAGGGTTAGGGAACGGCAAGGCTTAGGGCACAGGTGAGGGTACTGAAACGTGGGAGGGTCAGGCTACGTGCTGACGCACGTGTCAGTGCCAGCGTACGGGCCAGGAGTAGGGCTCGGCGTAAGGTAAGGTGTAGGGCTGGTGGTGGGTTTCTATTCCGGGCTAGGGTTAGGGTTAGGGAACGGCAAGGCTTAGGGCACAGGTGAGGGTACGGAAACGTGGGAGGGTCAGGCTACGTGCTGACGCACAGTTCAGTGCCAGTGTACGGGCCAGTAATAGGGTACGGCATAAGGTAAGGTGTAGGTTTGGTGGTGGGTTTCCGTTCCGGGCTAGGGTTAGGGTTAGGGAACGGCAAGGCTTAGGGCACAGGTGAGGGTACGGAAACGTGGGAGGGTCAGGATACGTGCTGACGCACGGATCAGTGCCAGCGTACGTGTCAGGAGTAGGGTACGGCGTAAGGTAAGGTGTCGGGCTGGTGGTCGGTTTCTATTCCGGGCTAGGGTTAGGGTTAGGGAACGGCAAGGCTTAGGGCACAGGTGAGGGTACGGAAACGTGGGAGTGTCAGGCTACGTTCTGACGCACGGGTCAGTGCCAGCGTACGGTTCAGGAGTAGGGTACGGCATAAGGTAAGGTGTAGGGCTTGTGGTTGATTTCCTTTCAAGGCTAGGGTTAGGGTGAGGGAACGGCAAGGCTTAGGGCACAGGTGAGGGTACGGAAACGTGGGAGGGTCTGGCTACGTGCTGACGCACGGGTTAGTGCCAGCGTAAGGGCCAGGAGTACGCAACGGCGTATTATAAAGTGGAGGGCTGGGGGTGGATTTGCGTTCTGGGTTAGTGTTAGGGTTAGGGAACGGCAAGGCTTAGGGCACAGGTCAGGGTACGGAAACTCGGGAGGGTAAGGCTACGTTGTGATGCACGGGTCAGTGCTAGAGTACTGGCCAGGAGTAGGCAACGGCGTAGGGTAAGGTTTAGGGCTGGTGGTGGGTTTCCGTTCCGGGCTAGGGTTGGGTTTAGGGAACGGCAAGGCTTAGGGCACAGGTGAGGGTACGGAAACGTGGGAGGGTCAGGCTACGTGCTGACGCATTGCTTAGTGCCAGCGTATGGGCCAGGAGTAGGCAACGGCGTAAGGTAAGGTGTAGGGTTGGTGTTTGGTTTCCGTTCAAGGCTAGGGTTAGGGTTAGGGAACGGCAAGGCTTAGGGCACAGGTGAGGGTACGGAAACGTGGGAGGGTAGGGCTACGTGCTGACGCACGGGTCAGTGCCAGCGTACGGGCCAGGAGTAGGCAACGGCGTAGGATAAAGTGTAGGGGTGGTGGTGGATTTCCGTTCTGTGCTAGGGTTAGGGTTAGGGAACGGCAAGGCTTAGGGCACTGGTCAGGGTACGGAAAATCGGGAGGGTAAGGTTACCTGCTGATGCACGGGTCAGTGCCAGCGTACGGGTCAGGAGTAGGGTACGGCGTAAGGTAAGGTGTAGGGCTTGTGGTTGATTTCCGTTCAAGGCTAGGGTTAGGGTTAGGGAACGGCAAGGCTTAGGGCACAGGTGAGGGTACGGAAACGTGGGAGGGTCAGGCTACGTGCTGACGCACGGGTCAGTGCGAGCGTACGGGCCAGGAGTAGGCAACGGCGTAGTATAAAGTGTAGGGATGGTGGTGGATTTGCGTTCTGGGCTAGGGTTAGGGTTAGGGAACGGCAAGGCTTAGGGCACAGGTCAGGGTACGGAAACTCGGGAGGGTAAGGGTACGTGCTGATGCACGGGTCAGTGCTAGAGTACGGGCCAGGAGTAGGCAACGGCGTAGGGTAAGGTGTCGGGCTGGTGGTGGGTTTCCGTTCCGGGTTAGGGTTAGGGTTAGGGAACGGCAAGGCTTAGGGCACAAGTGAGGTTACGGAAACGTGGGAGGGTCAGGCTACGTGCTGACGCACGGGTCAGTGCCAGCGTACGGGTCAGGAGTAGGGTACGGCTTAAGGTAAGGTGTAGGGTTGGTGGTGTGTTTCCATTCCGGGCTAGGGTTAGGGTTAGGGAACGGCAAGGCTTAGGGCACAGGTGAGGCTACGGAAACGTGGGAGGGTCACGCTACGTGCTGACGCACGGGTCAGTGCCAGCGTACGGGTCAGGAGTAGGGTACGGAGTAAGGTAAGGTGTAGGGCTGGTGGTGGGTTTCTATTCCGGGCTAGGGTTAGTGCTAGGGAACGGCAAGGCATAGGGCACAGGTGAGGGTACGGAAACGTGGGAGGGTCAGGCTACGTGCTGACACATGGTTCAGTGCCAGCGTACGGGCCAGTAATAGGGTACGGCGTAAGGTATGGTGTAGGGCTGGTGGTGGGTTTCCGTTCCGGGCTAGGGTTAGGGTTAGGGAACGGCAAGGCTTAGGGCACAGCTGAGGGTACGGAAACGTGGGAGGGTCGGGCTACGTGCTGACGTACGTGTCAGTGCCAGCGTACGGGCCAGGAGTAGGCAACGGCGTAGGATAAAGTGTAGGGCTGCTGGTCGATTTGCGTTCCGGGCTAGGGTTAAGGTTAGGGAACGGAAAGGCTTAGGGCACAGGTGAGGGTACGGAAACGTGGGAGGGTCAGGCTACGTGCTGATGCACGGGTCAGTGCCAGCGTATGGGGCAGGAATAGGCAACGGCGTAGGATAAAGTGTAGGGCTGGTGGTGGATTTGCGTTCTGGGCTAGGGTTAGTGTTAGGGAACGTCAAGGCTTAGGGCAGAGGTCAGGGTACGGAAACGCGTGAGGGTAAGGCTACGTGCTGATGCACGTGTCAGTGACAGAGTACCGGCCAGGAGTAGGCAACGGCGTAGGGTAAGGTGTAGGGCTGGTGGTGGGTTTCCGTTCCGAGCTAGGGTTAGGGTTAGGGAACGGCAAGTCTTAGGGCACAGGTGAGGGTACGGAAACGTTGGAGGGTCAGGCTACGTGCTGACGCGCGGGTCAGTGCCAGCGTACTGTCCAGGAGAAGGCAACGGCGTAAGGTAAGGTGTAGGGCTGGTGGTTGCTTTCCGTTCCAGGCTAGGGTTAGGGTTAGGGAACGGCAAGGCTTAGGGCACAGGTGAGGGTACGGAAACGTGGAAGGGTCGGGCTACGTGCTGACGTACGTGTCAGTGCCAGCGTACGGGCCAGGAGTAGGCAACGGCGTAGGATAAAGTGTAGGGCTGGTGGTGGATTTGCGTTCTGTGCTAGAGTTAGGGTTAGGGAACGGCAAGGCTTAGGGCACAGGTCAGGGTACGGAAACTCGGGAGGGTAAGGCTACCTGCTGATGCACGGGTCAGTGCCAGAGTACGGGCCAGGAGTAGGCAACGGCGTAGGGTAAGGTGTAGGGCTGGTGGTGGGTTTCCGTTCCGGGCTAGGGTTAGGGTTAGGAAACGGCAAGGCTTAGGGCACAGGTGAGGGTACTGAAACGTAGGAGGGTCGGGCTACGTGGTGACGCACGGGTCAGTGCCAGCGTACGGGCCAGGAGTAGGCAACGGCGAAAGGTAAGGTGTAGGGCTGGTGGTTGGTTTCCGTTCCAGGCTAGGGTTAGGGTTAGGGAACGGCAAGGCTTAGGGCAAGGTGAAGGTACGGAAACGTGGGAGGGTCAGGCTACGTGCTGACGCACGGTTCAGTGCCAGCGTACGGGCCAGGAATAGGGTACGGCGTAAGGTAAGGTGTAGGGCTGGTGGTGGGTTTCCGTTCCACGCTACGGTTAGGGTTAGGGAACGGCAAGGCTTAGGGCTCAGGTGAGGGTACAGAAACGTGGGAGGGTCAGCCTACGTGCTGACGCACGGGTCAGTGCCAGCGTACGGGTCAGTCGTACGGTACGGCGTAAGGTAAGGTGTAGGGCTTGTGGTTGATTTCCGTTCCAGGCTAGGGTTAGGGTTAGGGAACGGCAAGGCTTAGGGCACAGGTGAGGGTACGGAAACGTGGGAGGGTCAGGCTACGTGCTGACGCATGGTTCATTGCCAGCGTACGGGCCAGGAATAGGGTACGGCGTAAGGTAAGGTGTAGGGCTGGTGGTGGGTTTCCGTTCCGGGCTAGGGTTAGGGTTAGGGAACAGCAAGGCTTAGGGCACAGGTGAGGGTACAGAAACGTGGGAGGGTCAGGCTACGTGCTGACGCACGGGTCAGTGCCAGCGTACGGGTCAGGAGTAGGGTACGGCGTAAGGTAAGGTGTAGGGCTTGTGGTTGATTTCCGTTCCAGGCTAGGGTTAGGGTTAGGGAACGGCAAGCCTTAGGGCACAGGTGAGGGTACGGAAACGTGGGAGGGTCAGGCTACGTGCTGACGCACAGTTCAGTGCCAGCGTACGGGCCAGTAATAGGGTACGGCGTAAGGTAAGGTGTAGGGCTGGTGGTGGGTTTCCGTTCCGGGCTAGGGTTAGGGTTAGGGAACGGCAAGGCTTAGGGCACAGGTGAGGGTACGGAAACGTGGGAGGGTCAGTCTACGTTCTGACGCACGGTTCAGTGCCAGCGTACGGGCAAGGAATAGGGTACGGCGTAAGGTAAGGTGTAGGGCTTGTGCTTGATTTCCGTTCCAGGCTAGGGTTAGGGTTAGGGAACGGCAAGGCTTAGGGCACAGGTGAGGGTACGGAAACGTGGGAGGGTCAGGCTACGTGCTGACGCACGGGTCAGTGCCAGCGTACGGGCCAGTAGTAGGCAACGGCGTAAGATAAGGTGCAGGGCTGGTGGTTGGTTTCCGTTCCAGGCTAGGGTTAGGGTTAGGGAACGGCAAGGCATAGGGCACAGGTGAGGGTACGGAAACGTGGGAGGGTCGGGCTACGTGCTGACGCACGGGTCAGTGCCAGCGTACGGGTCAGGAGTAGGGTACGGCGAAGGTAAGGTGTAGGGCTGGTGGTGGGTTTCTATTCCGGGCTAGGGTTAGGGTTAGGGAAAGGCAAGGCTTAGGGCACAGGTGAGGGTACGGAAACGTGGGAGGGTCAGGCTACGTGCTGATGCACGGGTCAGTGCCAGAGTATGGGGCAGGAGTAGGCACCGGCGTAGGATAAAGTGTAGGGCTGGTGGTGGATTTGCGTTCTGGGCTAGGGTTAGTGTTAGGGAACGTCAAGGCTTAGGGCAGAGGTCAGGGTACGGAAACGCGTGAGGGTAAGGCTACGTGCTGATGCACGTGTCAGTGACAGAGTACCGGCCAGGAGTAGGCAACGGCGTAGGGTAAGGTGTAGGGCTGGTGGTGGGTTTCCATTCCGAGCTAGGGTTAGGGTTAGGGAACGGCAAGTCTTAGGGCACAGGTGAGGGTACGGAAACGTTGGAGGGTCAGGCTACGTGCTGACGCGCGGGTCAGTGCCAGCGTACTGTCCAGGAGAAGGCAACGGCGTAAGGTAAGGTGTAGGGCTGGTGGTTGCTTTCCGTTCCAGGCTAGGGTTAGGGTTAGGGAACGGCAAGGCTTAGGGCACAGTTGAGGGTACGGAAACGTGGAAGGGTCGGGCTACGTGCTGACGTACGTGTCAGTGCCAGTGTACGGGCCAGGAGTAGGCAACGGCGTAGGATAAAGTGTAGGGCTGGTGGTGGATTTGCGTTCTGTGCTAGAGTTAGGGTTAGGGAACGGCAAGGCTTAGGGCACAGGTCAGGGTACGGAAACTCGGGAGGGTAAGGCTACCTGCTGATGCACGGGTCAGTGCCAGAGTACGGGCCAGGAGTAGGCAACGGCGTAGGGTAAGGTGTAGGGCTGGTGGTGGGTTTCCGTTCCGGGCTAGGGTTAGGGTTAGGAAACGGCAAGGCTTAGGGCACAGGTGAGGGTACTGAAACGTAGGAGGGTCGGGCTACGTGGTGACGCACGGGTCAGTGCCAGCGTACGGGCCAGGAGTAGGCAACGGCGAAAGGTAAGGTGTAGGGCTGGTGGTTGGTTTCCGTTCCAGGCTAGGGTTAGGGTTAGGGAACGGCAAGGCTTAGGGCAAGGTGAAGGTACGGAAACGTGGGAGGGTCAGGCTACGTGCTGACGCACGGTTCAGTGCCAGCGTACGGGCCAGGAATAGGGTACGGCGTAAGGTAAGGTGTAGGGCTGGTGGTGGGTTTCCGTTCCACGCTAGGGTTAGGGTTAGGGAACGGCAAGGCTTAGGGCTCAGGTGAGGGTACAGAAACGTGGGAGGGTCAGCCTACGTGGACGCACGGGTCAGTGCCAGCGTACGGGTCAGTCGTACGGTACGGCGTAAGGTAAGGTGTAGGGCTTGTGGTTGATTTCCGTTCCAGGCTAGGGTTAGGGTTAGGGAACGGCAAGGCTTAGGGCACAGGTGAGGGTACGGAAACGTGGGAGGGTCGGGCTACGTGCTGACGCACGGGTCAGTGCCAGCGTACGGGCCAGGAGTAGGCAACGGCGTAGTATAAAGTGTAGGGATGGTGGTGGATTTGCGTTCTGGGCTAGGGTTAGGGTTAGGGAACGGCAAGGCTTAGGGCACAGGTCAGGGTACGGAAACTCGGGAGGGTAAGGGTACGTGCTGATGCCTGGGTCAGTGCTAGAGTACGGGCCAGGAGTAGGCAACGGCGTAGGGTAAGGTGTAGGGCTGGTGGTGGATTTCCGTTCCGGGCTAGGGTTAGGGTTAGGGAACGGCAAGGCTTAGGGCACAGGTGAGGGTACGGAAACGTGGGAGGGTCAGGCTACGTGCTGACGCACGGGTCAGTGCCAGCGTACGGGTCAGGTGTAGGGTACGGCGTAAGGTAAGGTGTAGGGCTGGTGGTGTGTTTCTATTCCGGGCTATGGTTAGGGTTACGGAACGGCAAGGCGTAGGGCACAGGTGAGGGTACGGAAACGTGGGAGGGTCACGCTACGTGCTGACGCACGGGTCAGTGCCAGCGTACGGGTCAGGAGTAGGGTACGGCGTAAGGTAAGGTGTAGGGCTGGTGGTGGGTTTCTATTCCGGGCTAGGGTTAGGGTTAGAGAACGGAAAGGCTTAGGGCACAGGTGAGGGTATGGAAACGTGGGAGGGTCAGGCTACGTGCTGACGCACGGTTCAGTGCCAGCGTACGGGCCAGGAATAGGGTACGGCGTAAGGTAAAGTGTAGGGCTGGTGGTGGGTTTCCGTTCCAGGCTAGGGTTAGGGTTAGGGAACGGCAAGGCTTAGGGCACAGGTGAGGGTACGGAAACGTGGGAGTGTCATGCTACGTGCTGACTCACGGGTCAGTGCCAGCGTACGGTTCAGGAGTAGGGTACGGCTTAAGGTAAGGTGTAGGGCTTGTGGTTGATTTCCGTTCAAGGCTAGGGTTAGGGTGAGGGAACAGCAAGGCTTAGGGCACAGGTGAGGGTACGGAAACGTGGGAGGGTCGGGCTATGTGCTGACGCACGGGTTAGTGCCAGCGTAAGGGCCAGGAGTACGCAATGGCGTAGTATAAAGTGGAGGGCTGGTGGTGGATTTGCGTTCTGGGTTAGTGTTAGGGTTAGGGAACGGCAAGGCTTAGGGCACAGGTCAGGATACGGAAACTCGGGAGGGTAAGGCTACGTGCTGATGCACGGGTCAGTGCTAGAGTACTGGCCAGGAGTAGGCAACGGCGTAGGGTAAGGTTTAGGGCTGGTGGTGGGTTTCCGTTCCGGGCTAGGGTTGGGTTTAGGGAACGGCAAGGCTTAGGGCACAGGTGAGGGTACGGAAACGTGGGAGGGTCAGGCTACGTGCTGACGCATTGCTTAGTGCCAGCGTATGGGCCAGGAGTAGGCAACGGCGTAAGGTAAGGTGTAGGGTTGGTGTTTGGTTTCCGTTCAAGGCTAGGGTTAGGGTTAGGGAACGGCAAGGCTTAGGGCACAGGTGAGGGTACGGAAACGTGGGAGGGTAGGGCTACGTGCTGACGCACGGGTCAGTGCCGGCGTACGGGCCAGGAGTAGGCAACGGCGTAGGATAAAGTGTAGGGCTGGTGGTGGATTTCCGTTCTGTGCTAGGGTTAGGCTTAGGGAACGGCAAGGCTTAGGGCACAGGTCAGGGTACGGAAAATCGGGAGGGTAAGGTTACCTGCTGATGCACGGGTCAGTGCCAGCGTACGGGTCAGGAGTAGGGTACGGCGTAAGGTAAGGTGTAGGGCTTGTGGTTGATTTCCGTTCAAGGCTAGGGTTAGGTTTAGGGAACGGCAAGGCTTAGGGCACAGGTGAGGGTACGGAAACGTGGGAGGGTCAGGCTACGTGCTGACGCACGGGTCAGTGCGAGCGTACGGGCCAGGAGTAGGCAACGGCGTAGTATAAAGTGTAGGGCTGGTGGTGGATTTGCGTTCTGGGCTAGGGTTAGGGTTAGGGAACGGCAAGGCTTAGGGCACAGGTCAGGGTACGGAAACTCGGGAGGGTAAGGGTACGTGCTGATGCACGGGTCAGTGCTAGAGTACGGGCCAGGAGTAGGGAACGGCGTAGGGTAAGGTGTAGGGCTGGTGGTGGGTTTCCGTTCCGGGTTAGGGTTAGGGTTAGGGAACGGCAAGGCTTAGGGCACAAGTGAGGTTACGGAAACGTGGGAGGGTCAGGCTACGTGCTGACGCACGGGTCAGTGCCAGCGTACGGTTCAGGAGTAGGGTACGGCGTAAGGTAAGGTGTAGGGCTGGTGGTGGGTTTCTATTCCGGGCTAGGGTTAGGGTTAGGGAACGGCAAGGCATAGGGCACAGGTGAGGGTACGTAAACGTGGGAGGGTCAGGCTACGTGCTGACGCATGGTTCAGTGCCAGCGTACGGGCCAGGAATAGGGTACGGCGTAAGGTAAGGTGTAGGGCTGGTGGTGGGTTTCCGTTCCGGGCTAGGGTTAGGGTTAGGGAACGGCAAGGCTTAGGGCACAGCTGAGGGTACGGAAACGTGGGAGGGTCGGGCTACGTGCTGACGTACGTGTCAGTGCCAGCGTACGGGCCAGGAGTAGGCAACGGCGTAGGATAAAGTGTAGGGCTGCTGGTGGATTTGCGTTCCGGGCTAGGGTTAAGGTTAGGGAACGGAAAGGCTTAGGGCACAGGTGAGGGTACGGAAACGTGGGAGGGTCAGGCTATGTGCTGACGCACGGGTCAGTGCCAGCGTACGGGTCAGGAGCAGGGTACGGCGTAAGGTAAGGTATAGGGTTGGTGGTGGGTTTCTATTCCGGGCTACGGTTAGGGTTAGGGAACGGCAAGGCTTAGGGCACAGGTCAGGGTACGGAAATTCGGGAGGGTAAGGCTACCTGCTGATGAACGGGTCAGTGCCAGAGTACGGGCCAGGAGTAGGCAACGGCGTAGGGTAATGTGTAGGGCTGGTCGTGGGTTTCCGTTACGGGCTAGGGTTAGGGTTAGGGAACGGCAAGGCTTAGGGCACAGGTGAGGGTACTGAAACGTGGGAGGGTCAGGCTACGTGCTGACGCACGTGTCAGTGCCAGCGTACGGGCCAGGAGTAGGGCTCGGCGTAAGGTAATGTGTAGGGCTGGTGGTGGGTTTCTATTCCGGGCTAGGGTTAGGGTTAGGGAACGGCAAGGCTTAGGGCACAGGTGAGGGTACGGAAACGTGGGAGGGTCAGGCTACATGCTGACGCACAGTTCAGTGCCAGCGTACGGGCCAGTAATAGGGTACGGCATAAGGTAAGGTGTAGGGCTGGTGGTGGGTTTCCGTTCCGGGCTAGGGTTAGGGTTAGGGAACGGCAAGCCTTAGGGCACAGGTGAGGGTACGGATACGTGGGAGGGTCAGGATACGTGCTGACGCACGGGTCAGTGCCAGCGTACGGGACAGGAGTAGGGTACGGCGTAAGGTAAGGTGTCGGGCTGGTGGTCGGTTTCTATTCCGGGTTAGGGTTAGGGTTAGGGCACGGCAAGGCTTAGGGCACAGGTGAGGGTACGGAAACGTGGGAGGGTTAGTCTACGTTCTGACGCACGGTTCAGTGCCAGCATACGGGCCAGGAATAGGGTACGGCATAAGGTAAGGTGTAGGGCTTGTGGTTGATTTCCGTTCCAGGCTAGGGTTAGGGTTAGGCAACGGCAAGGCTTAGGGCACAGGTGAGGGTACGGAAACGTGGGAGGGTCAGGCTACGTGCTGACGCACGGGTCAGTGCCAGCGTACGGGCCAGTAGTAGGCAACGGCGTAAGATAGGGTGCAGGGCTGGTGGTTGGTTTCCGTTCCAGGCTAGGGTTAGGGTTAGGGAACGGCAAGGCATAGCGCACAGGTGAGGGTACGGAAACGTGGGAGGGTCGGGCTACGTGCTGACGCACGGGTCAGTGCCAGCGTACGGGTCAGGAGTAGGGTACGGCGAAGGTAAGGTGTAGGGCTGGTGGTGGGTTTCTATTCCGGGCTAGGGTTAGGGTTAGGGAAAGGCAAGGCTTAGGGCACAGGTGAGGGTACGGAAACGTGGGAGGGTCAGGCTACGTGCTGATGCACGGGTCAGTGCCAGCGTATGGGGCAGGAGTAGGCAACGGCGTAGGATAAAGTGTAGGGCTGGTGGTGGATTTGCGTTCTGGGCTAGGGTTAGTGTTAGGGAACGTCAAGGCTTAGGGCAGAGGTCAGGGTACGGAAACGCGTGAGGGTAAGGCTACGTGCTGATGCACGTGTCAGTGAAAGAGTACCGGCCAGGAGTAGGCAACGGCGTAGGGAAAGGTGTAGGGCTGGTGGTGGGTTTCCGTTCCGAGCTAGGGTTAGGGTTAGGGAACGGCAAGTCTTAGGGCACAGGTGAGGGTACGGAAACGTTGGAGGGTCAGGCTACGTGCTGACGCGCGGGTCAGTGCCAGCGTACTGTCCAGGAGAAGGCAACGGCGTAAGGTAAGGTGTAGGGCTGGTGGTTGCTTTCCGTTCCAGGCTAGGGTTAGGGTTAGGGAACGGCAAGGCTTAGGGCACAGGTGAGGGTACGGAAACGTGGAAGGGTCGGGCTACGTGCTGACGCACGTGTCAGTGCCAGCGTACGGGCCAGGAGTAGGGCTCGGCGTTAGGTAAGGTGTAGGGCTGGTGGTGGGTTTCTATTCCGGGCTAGGGTTAGGGTTAGGGAACGGCAAGGCTTAGCGCACAGGTGAGGGTACGGAAACGTAGGAGGGTCGGGCTACGTGGTGACGCACGGGTCAGTGCCAGCGTACGGGCCAGGAGTAGGCAACGGCGAAAGGTAAGGTGTAGGGCTGGTGGTTGGTTTCCGTTCCAGGCTAGGGTTAGGGTTAGGGAACGGCAAGGCTTAGGGCAAGGTGAAGGTACGGAAACGTGGGAGGGTCAGGCTACGTGCTGACGCACGGTTCAGTGCCAGCGTACGGGCCAGGAATAGGGTACGGCGTAAGGTAAGGTGTAGGGCTGGTGGTGGGTTTCCGTTCCACGCTAGGGTTAGGGTTAGGGAACGGCAAGGCTTAGGGCTCAGGTGAGGGTACAGAAACGTGGGAGGGTCAGCCTACGTGGACGCACGGGTCAGTGCCAGCGTACGGGTCAGTCGTACGGTACGGCGTAAGGTAAGGTGTAGGGCTTGTGGTTGATTTCCGTTCCAGGCTAGGGTTAGGGTTAGGGAACGGCAAGGCTTAGGGCACAGGTGAGGGTACGGAAACGTGGGAGGGTCGGGCTACGTGCTGACGCACGGGTCAGTGCCAGCGTACGGGCCAGGAGTAGGCAACGGCGTAGTATAAAGTGTAGGGATGGTGGTGGATTTGCGTTCTGGGCTAGGGTTAGGGTTAGGGAACGGCAAGGCTTAGGGCACAGGTCAGGGTACGGAAACTCGGGAGGGTAAGGGTACGTGCTGATGCCTGGGTCAGTGCTAGAGTACGGGCCAGGAGTAGGCAACGGCGTAGGGTAAGGTGTAGGGCTGGTGGTGGATTTCCGTTCCGGGCTAGGGTTAGGGTTAGGGAACGGCAAGGCTTAGGGCACAGGTGAGGGTACGGAAACGTGGGAGGGTCAGGCTACGTGCTGACGCACGGGTCAGTGCCAGCGTACGGGTCAGGTGTAGGGTACGGCGTAAGGTAAGGTGTAGGGCTGGTGGTGTGTTTCTATTCCGGGCTAGGGTTAGGGTTACGGAACGGCAAGGCGTAGGGCACAGGTGAGGGTACGGAAACGTGGGAGGGTCACGCTACGTGCTGACGCACGGGTCAGTGCCAGCGTACGGGTCAGGAGTAGGGTACGGCGTAAGGTAAGGTGTAGGGCTGGTGGTGGGTTTCTATTCCGGGCTAGGGTTAGGGTTAGAGAACGGAAAGGCTTAGGGCACAGGTGAGGGTATGGAAACGTGGGAGGGTCAGGCTACGTGCTGACGCACGGTTCAGTGCCAGCGTACGGGCCAGGAATAGGGTACGGCGTAAGGTAAAGTGTAGGGCTGGTGGTGGGTTTCCGTTCCAGGCTAGGGTTAGGGTTAGGGAACGGCAAGGCTTAGGGCACAGGTGAGGGTACGGAAACGTGGGAGTGTCATGCTACGTGCTGACTCACGGGTCAGTGCCAGCGTACGGTTCAGGAGTAGGGTACGGCTTAAGGTAAGGTGTAGGGCTTGTGGTTGATTTCCGTTCAAGGCTAGGGTTAGGGTGAGGGAACAGCAAGGCTTAGGGCACAGGTGAGGGTACGGAAACGTGGGAGGGTCGGGCTATGTGCTGACGCACGGGTTAGTGCCAGCGTAAGGGCCAGGAGTACGCAATGGCGTAGTATAAAGTGGAGGGCTGGTGGTGGATTTGCGTTCTGGGTTAGTGTTAGGGTTAGGGAACGGCAAGGCTTAGGGCACAGGTCAGGGTACGGAAACTCGGGAGGGTAAGGGTACGTGCTGATGCCTGGGTCAGTGCTAGAGTACGGGCCAGGAGTAGGCAACGGCGTAGGGTAAGGTGTAGGGCTGGTGGTGGATTTCCGTTCCGGGCTAGGGTTAGGGTTAGGGAACGGCAAGGCTTAGGGCACAGGTGAGGGTACGGAAACGTGGGAGGGTCAGGCTACGTGCTGACGCACGGGTCAGTGCCAGCGTACGGGTCAGGTGTAGGGTACGGCGTAAGGTAAGGTTTAGGGCTGGTGGTGGGTTTCCGTTCCGGGCTAGGGTTGGGTTTAGGGAACGGCAAGGCTTAGGGCACAGGTGAGGGTACGGAAACGTGGGAGGGTCAGGCTACGTGCTGACGCATTGCTTAGTGCCAGCGTATGGGCCAGGAGTAGGCAACGGCGTAAGGTAAGGTTTAGGGTTGGTGTTTGGTTTCCGTTCAAGGCTAGGGTTAGGGTTAGGGAACGGCAAGGCTTAGGGCACAGGTGAGGGTACGGAAACGTGGGAGGGTCAGGCTACGTGCTGACGCACGGGTCAGTGCCAGCGTACGGGCCAGGAGTAGGCAACGGCGTAGGATAAAGTGTACGGCTGGTGGTGGATTTCCTTTCTGTGCTAGGGTTAGGGTTAGGGAACGGCAAGGCTTAGGACACAGGTCAGGGTACGGAAAATCGGGAGGGTAAGGTTACCTGCTGATGCACGGGTCAGTGCCAGCGTACGGGTCAGGAGTAGGGTACGGCGTAAGGTAAGGTGTAGGGCTTGTGGTTGATTTCCGTTCAAGGCTAGGGTTAGGTTTAGGGAACGGCAAGGCTTAGGGCACAGGTGAGGGTACGGAAACGTGGGAGGGTCAGGCTACGTGCTGACGCACGGGTCAGTGCGAGCGTACGGGCCAGGAGTAGGCAACGGCGTAGTATAAAGTGTAGGGATGGTGGTGGATTTGCGTTCTGGGCTAGGGTTAGGGTTAGGGAACGGCAAGGCTTAGGGCACAGGTCAGGGTACGGAAACTCGGGAGGGTAAGGGTACGTGCTGATGCACGGGTCAGTGCTAGAGTACGGGCCAGGAGTAGGGAACGGCGTAGGGTAAGGTGTAGGGCTGGTGGTGGGTTTCCGTTCCGGGTTAGGGTTAGGGTTAGGGAACGGCAAGGCTTAGGGCACAAGTGAGGTTACGGAAACGTGGGAGGGTCAGGCTACGTGCTGACGCACGGGTCAGTGCCAGCGTACGGGTCAGGAGTAGGGTACGGCTTAAGGTAAGGTGTAGGGTTGGTGGTGTGTTTCCATTCCAGGCTAGGGTTAGGGTTAGGGAATGGCAAGGCTTAGGGCACAGGTGAGGCTACGGAAACGTGGGAGGGTCACGCTACGTGCTGACGCACGGGTCAGTGCCAGTGTACGGGTCAGGAGTAGGGTACGGCGTAAGGTAAGGTGTAGGGCTGGTGGTGGGTTTCTATTCCGGGCTAGGGTTAGGGTTAGGGAACGGCAAGGCATAGGGCACAGGTGAGGGTACGGAAACGTGGGAGGGTCAGGCTACGTGCTGACGCATGGTTCAGTGCCAGCGTACGGGCCAGGAATAGGGTACGGCGTAAGGTAAGGTGTAGGGCTGGTGGTGGGTTTCCGTTCCGGGCTAGGGTTAGGGTTAGGGAACGGCAAGGCTTAGGGCACAGCTGAGGGTACGGAAACGTGGGAGGGTCGGGCTACGTGCTGACGTACGTGTCAGTGCCAGCGTACGGGCCAGGAGTAGGCAACGGCGTAGGATAAAGTGTAGGGCTGCTGGTGGATTTGCGTTCCGGGCTAGGGTTAAGGTTAGGGAACGGAAAGGCTTAGGGCACAGGTGAGGGTACGGAAACGTGGGAGGGTCAGGCTACGTGCTGACGCACGGGTCAGTGCCAGCGTACGGGTCAGGAGCAGGGTACGGCGTAAGGTAAGGTATAGGGTTGGTGGTGGGTTTCTATTCCGGGCTACGGTTAGGGTTAGGGAACGGCAAGGCTTAGGGCACAGGTCAGGGTACGGAAATTCGGGAGGGTAAGGCTACCTGCTGATGAACGGGTCAGTGCCAGAGTACGGCCCAGGAGTAGGCAACGGCGTAGGGTAATGTGTAGGGCTGGTCGTGGGTTCCCGTTCCGGGCTAGGGTTAGGGTTAGGGAACGGCAAGGCTTAGGGCACAGGTGAGGGTACTGAAACGTGGGAGGGTCAGGCTAGGTGGTGACGCACGTGTCAGTGCCAGCGTACGGGCCAGGAGTAGGGCTCGGCGTAAGGTAAGGTGTAGGGCTGGTGGTGTGTTTCTATTCCGGGCTAGGGTTAGGGTTAGGGAACGGCAAGGCTTAGGGCACAGGTGAGGGTACGGAAAAGTGGGAGGGTCAGGCTACGTGCTGACGCACAGTTCAGTGCCAGTGTACGGGCCAGTAATAGGGTACGGCATAAGGTAAGGTGTAGGGCTGGTGGTGGGTTTCCGTTCCGGGCTAGGGTTAGGGTTAGGGAACGGCAAGGCTTAGGGCACAGGTGAGGGTACGGAAACGTGGGAGGGTCAGGATACGTGCTGACGCACGGATCAGTGCCAGCGTACGTGTCAGGAGTAGGGTACGGCGTAAGGTAAGGTGTCGGGCTGGTGGTCGGTTTCTATTCCGGGCTAGGGTTAGGGTTAGGGAACGGCAAGGCTTAGGGCACAGGTGAGGGTACGGAAACGTGGGAGTGTCAGGCTACGTGCTGACGCACGGGTCAGTGCCAGCGTACGGTTCAGGAGTAGGGTACGGCATAAGGTAAGGTGTAGGGCTTGTGGTTGATTTCCTTTCAAGGCTAGGGTTAGGGTGAGGGAACGGCAAGGCTTAGGGCACAGGTGAGGGTACGGAAACGTGGGAGGGTCTGGCTACGTGCTGACGCACGGGTTAGTGCCAGCGTAAGGGCCAGGAGTACGCAACGGCGTATTATAAAGTGGAGGGCTGGTGGTGGATTTGCGTTCTGGGTTAGTGTTAGGGTGAGGGAACGGCAAGGCTTAGGGCACAGGTGAGGGTACGGAAACGTGGGAGGGTCAGGCTACGTGCTGACACATGGTTCAGTGCCAGCGTACGGGCCAGGAATAGGGTACGGCGTAAGGTATGATGTAGGGCTGGTGGTGGGTTTCCGTTCCGGGCTAGGGTTAGGGTTAGGGAACGGCAAGGCTTAGGGCACAGCTGAGGGTACGGAAACGTGGGAGGGTCGGGCTACGTGCTGACGTACGTGTCAGTGCCAGCGTACGGGCCAGGAGTAGGCAACGGCGTAGGATCAAGTGTAGGGCTGCTGGTCGATTTGCGTTCCGGGCTAGGGTTAAGGTTAGGGAACGGAAAGGCTTAGGGCACAGGTGAGGGTACGGAAACGTGGGAGGGTCAGGCTACGTGCTGACGCACGGGTCAGTGCCAGCGTACGGGTCAGGAGCAGGGTACGGCGTAAGGTAAGGTATAGGGTTGGTGGTGGGTTTCCGTTCCACGCTAGGGTTAGGGTTAGGGAACGGCAAGGCTTAGGGCACAGGTGAGGGTACGGAAACGTGGAAGGGTCGGACTACGTGCTGACGTACGTGTCAGTGCCAGCGTACGGGCCAGGAGTAGGCAACGGCGTAGGATAAAGTGTAGGGCTGGTGGTGGATTTGCGTTCTGTGCTAGGGTTAGGGTTAGGGAACGGCAAGGCTTAGGGCACAGGTCAGGGTACGGAAACTCGGGAGGGTCAGGCTACGTGCTGACGCACGGGTCAGTGCCAGCGTATGGGCCAGGAGTAGGCAACGGCGAAAGGTAAGGTGTAGGGCTGGTGGTTGGTTTCCGTTCCAGGCTAGGGTTAGGGTTAGGGAACGGCAAGGCTTAGGGCACAGGTCAGGGTACGGAAACTCGGGAGGGTAAGGGTACGTGCTGATGCACGGGTCAGTGCTAGAGTACGGGCCAGGAGTAGGGAACGGCGTAGGGTAAGGTGTAGGGCTGGTGGTGGGTTTCCGTTCCGGGTTAGGGTTAGGGTTAGGGAACGGCAAGGCTTAGGGCACAAGTGAGGTTACGGAAACGTGGGAGGGTCAGGCTACGTGCTGACGCACGGGTCAGTGCCAGCGTACGGGTCAGGAGCAGGGTACGGCGTAAGGTAAGGTATAGGGTTGGTGGTGGGTTTCTATTCTGGGCTACGGTTAGGGTTAGGGAACGGCAAGGCTTAGGGCACAGGTCAGGGTACGGAAATTCGGGAGGGTAAGGCTACCTGCTGATGAACGGGTCAGTGCCAGAGTACGGGCCAGGAGTAGGCAACGGCGTAGGGTAAGGTGTAGGGCTGGTGGTGGGTTTCCGTTCCGAGTTAGGGTTAGGGTTAGGGAACGGCAAGGCTTAGGGCACAGGTGAGGGTACGGAAACGTTGGAGGGTCAGGCTACGTGCTGACGCGCGGGTCAGTGCCAGCGTACTGTCCAGGAGAAGGCAACGGCGTAAGGTAAGGTGTAGGGCTGGTGGTTGCTTTCCGTTCCAGGCTAGGGTTAGGGTTAGGGTACGGCAAGGCTTAGGGCTCAGGTGAGGGTACGGAAACGTGGAAGGGTCGGGCTACGTGCTGACGCACGTGTCAGTGCCAGCGTACGGGCCAGGAGTAGGGCTCGGCGTAAGGTAAGGTGTAGGGCTGGTGGTGGGTTTCTATTCCGGGCTAGGGTTAGGGTTAGGGAACGGCAAGGCTTAGGGCACAGGTGAGGGTACGGAAACGTGGGAGGGTCAGGCTACGTGCTGACGCACAGTTCAGTGCCAGCGTACGGGCCAGTAATAGGGTACGGCGTAAGGTAAGGTGTAGGGCTGGTGGTGGGTTTCCGTTCCGGGCTAGGGTTAGGGTTAGGGAACGGCAAGGCTTAGGGCACAGGTGAGGGTACGGAAACGTGGGAGGGTCAGGATACGTGCTGACGCACGGGTCAGTGCCAGCGTACGTGTCAGGAGTAGGGTACGGCGTAAGGTAAGGTGTCGGGCTGGTGGTCGGTTTCTATTCCGGGCTAGGTTTAGGGTTAGGGAACGGCAAGGCTTAGGGCACAGGTGAGGGTACGGAAACGTGGGAGGGTCAGGCTACGTGCTGACGCACGTGTCAGTGCCAGCGTACGGGCCAGTAGTAGGCAACGGCGTAAGATAAGGTGCAGGGCTGGTGGTTGGTTTCCGTTCCAGGCTAGTGTTAGGGTTAGGGAATGGCAAGGCATAGGGCACAGGTGAGGGTACGGAAACGTGGGAGGGTCGGGCTACGTGCTGACGCACGGGTCAGTGCCAGCGTACGGGTCAGGAGTAGGGTACGGCGAAGGTAAGGTGTAGGGCTGGTGGTGGGTTTCTATTCCGGGCTAGGGTTAGGGTTAGGGAAAGGCAAGGCTTAGGGCACAGGTGAGGGTACGGAAACGTGGGAGGGTCAGGCTACGTGCTGATGCACGGGTCAGTGCCAGCGTATGGGGCAGGAGTAGGCAACGGCGTAGGATAAAGTGTAGGGCTGGTGGTGGATTTGCGTTCTGGGCTAGGGTTAGTGTTAGGGAACGTCAAGGCTTAGGGCAGAGGTCAGGGTACGGAAACGCGTGAGGGTAAGGCTACGTGCTGATGCACGTGTCAGTGACAGAGTACCGGCCAGGAGTAGGCAACGGCGTAGGGAAAGGTGTAGGGCTGGTGGTGGGTTTCCGTTCCGAGCTAGGGTTAGGGTTAGGGAACGGCAAGTCTTAGGGCACAGGTGAGGGTACGGAAACGTTGGAGGGTCAGGCTACGTGCTGACGCGCGGGTCAGTGCCAGCGTACTGTCCAGGAGAAGGCAACGGCGTAAGGTAAGGTGTAGGGCTGGTGGTTGCTTTCCGTTCCAGGCTAGGGTTAGGGTTAGGGAACGGCAAGGCTTAGGGCACAGGTGAGGGTACGGAAACGTGGAAGGGTCGGGCTACGTGCTGACGTACGTGTCAGTTCCAGCGTACGGGCCAGGAGTAGGCAACGGCGTAGGATAAAGTGTAGGGCTGGTGGTGGATTTGCGTTCTGTGCTAGAGTTAGGGTTAGGGAACGGCAAGGCTTAGGGCACAGGTCAGGGTACGGAAACTCGGGAGGGTAAGGCTACCTGCTGATGCACGGGTCAGTGCCAGAGTACGGGCCAGGAGTAGGCAACGGCGTAGGGTAAGGTGTAGGGCTGGTGGTGGGTTTCCGTTCCGGGCTAGGGTTAGGGTTAGGAAACGGCAAGGCTTAGGGCACAGGTGAGGGTACTGAAACGTAGGAGGGTCGGGCTACGTGGTGACGCACGGGTCAGTGCCAGCGTACGGGCCAGGAGTAGGCAACGGCGAAAGGTAAGGTGTAGGGCTGGTGGTTGGTTTCCGTTCCAGGCTAGGGTTAGGGTTAGGGAACGGCAAGGCTTAGGGCAAGGTGAAGGTACGGAAACGTGGGAGGGTCAGGCTACGTGCTGACGCACGGTTCAGTGCCAGCGTACGGGCCAGGAATAGGGTACGGCGTAAGGTAAGGTGTAGGGCTGGTGGTGGGTTTCCGTTCCACGCTAGGGTTAGGGTTAGGGAACGGCAGGCTTAGGGCTCAGGTGAGGGTACAGAAACGTGGGAGGGTCAGCCTACGTGCTGACGCACGGGTCAGTGCCAGCGTACGGGTCAGTCGTACGGTACGGCGTAAGGTAAGGTGTAGGGCTTGTGGTTGATTTCCGTTCCAGGCTAGGGTTAGGGTTAGGGAACGGCAAGGCTTAGGGCACAGGTGAGGGTACGGAAACGTGGGAGGGTCAGGCTACGTGCTGACGCATGGTTCATTGCCAGCGTACGGGCCAGGAATAGGGTACGGCGTAAGGTAAGGTGTAGGGCTGGTGGTGGGTTTCGGTTCCGGGCTAGGGTTAGGGTTAGGGAACAGCAAGGCTTAGGGCACAGGTGAGGGTACAGAGACGTGGGAGGGTCAGGCTACGTGCTGACGCACGGGTCAGTGCCAGCGTACGGGTCAGGAGTAGGGTACGGCGTAAGGTAAGGTGTAGGGCTTGTGGTTGATTTCCGTTCCAGGCTAGGGTTAGGGTTAGGGAACGGCAAGCCTTAGGGCACAGGTGAGGGTACAGAAACGTGGGAGGGTCGGGCTACGTGCTGACGCACGGGTTAGTGACAGCGTAAGGGCCAGGAGTGCGCAACGGCGTAGTATAAAGTGGAAGGCTGGTGGTGGATTTGCGTTCTGGGTTAGTGTTAGGGTTAGGGAACGGCAAGGCTTAGGGCACAGGTCAGGGTACGGAAACTCGGGAGGGTAAGGCTACGTGCTGATGCACGTGTCAGTGCTAGAGTACTGGCCAGGAGTAGGCAACGGCGTAGGGTAAGGTTTAGGGCTGGTGGTGGGTTTCCGTTCCGGGCTAGGGTTGGGTTTAGGGAACGGCAAGGCTTAGGGCACAGGTGAGGGTACGGAAACGTGGGAGGGTCAGGCTACGTGCTGACGCATTGCTTAGTGCCAGCGTATGGGCCAGGAGTAGGCAACGGCGTAAGGTAAGGTTTAGGGTTGGTGTTTGGTTTCCGTTCAAGGCTAGGGTTAGGGTTAGGGAACGGCAAGGCTTAGGGCACAGGTGAGGGTACGGAAACGTGGGAGGGTCAGGCTACGTGCTGATGCACGGGTCAGTGCCAGCGTACGTGCCAGGAGTAGGCAACGGCGTAGGATAAAGTGTACGGCTGGTGGTGGATTTCCTTTCTGTGCTAGGGTTAGGGTTAGGGAACGGCAAGGCTTAGGACACAGGTCAGGGTACGGAAAATCGGGAGGGTAAGGTTACCTGCTGATGCACGGGTCAGTGCCAGCGTACGGGTCAGGAGTAGGGTACGGCGTAAGGTAAGGTGTAGGGCTTGTGGTTGATTTCCGTTCAAGGCTAGGGTTAGGTTTAGGGAACGGCAAGGCTTAGGGCACAGGTGAGGGTACGGAAACGTGGGAGGGTCAGGCTACGTGCTGACGCACGGGTCAGTGCGAGCGTACGGGCCAGGAGTAGGCAACGGCGTAGTATAAAGTGTAGGGATGGTGGTGGATTTGCGTTCTGGGCTAGGGTTAGGGTTAGGGAACGGCAAGGCTTAGGGCACAGGTCAGGGTACGGAAACTCGGGAGGGTAAGGGTACGTGCTGATGCACGGGTCAGTGCTAGAGTACGGGCCAGGAGTAGGGAACGGCGTAGGGTAAGGTGTAGGGCTGGTGGTGGGTTTCCGTTCCGGGTTAGGGTTAGGGTTAGGGAACGGCAAGGCTTAGGGCACAAGTGAGGTTACGGAAACGTGGGAGGGTCAGGCTACGTGCTGACGCACGGGTCAGTGCCAGCGTACGGGTCAGGAGTAGGGTACGGCTTAAGGTAAGGTGTAGGGTTGGTGGTGTGTTTCCATTCCAGGCTAGGGTTAGGGTTAGGGAACGGCAAGGCTTAGGGCACAGGTGAGGCTACGGAAACGTGGGAGGGTCACGCTACGTGCTGACGCACGGGTCAGTGCCAGTGTACGGGTCAGGAGTAGGGTACGGCGTAAGGTAAGGTGTAGGGCTGGTGGTGGGTTTCTATTCCGGGCTAGGGTTAGGGTTAGGGAACGGCAAGGCATAGGGCACAGGTGAGGGTACGGAAACGTGGGAGGGTCAGGCTACGTGCTGACGCATGGTTCAGTGCCAGCGTACGGGCCAGGAATAGGGTACGGCGTAAGGTAAGGTGTAGGGCTGGTGGTGGGTTTCCGTTCCGGGCTAGGGTTAGGGTTAGGGAACGGCAAGGCTTAGGGCACAGCTGAGGGTACGGAAACGTGGGAGGGTCGGGCTACGTGCTGACGTACGTGTCAGTGCCAGCGTACGGGCCAGGAGTAGGCAACGGCGTAGGATAAAGTGTAGGGCTGCTGGTGGATTTGCGTTCCGGGCTAGGGTTAAGGTTAGGGAACGGAAAGGCTTAGGGCACAGGTGAGGGTACGGAAACGTGGGAGGGTCAGGCTACGTGCTGACGCACGGGTCAGTGCCAGCGTACGGGTCAGGAGCAGGGTACGGCGTAAGGTAAGGTATAGGGTTGGTGGTGGGTTTCTATTCCGGGCTACGGTTAGGGTTAGGGAACGGCAAGGCTTAGGGCACAGGTCAGGGTACGGAAATTCGGGAGGGTAAGGCTACCTGCTGATGAACGGGTCAGTGCCAGAGTACGGCCCAGGAGTAGGCAACGGCGTAGGGTAATGTGTAGGGCTGGTCGTGGGTTCCCGTTCCGGGCTAGGGTTAGGGTTAGGGAACGGCAAGGCTTAGGGCACAGGTGAGGGTACTGAAACGTGGGAGGGTCAGGCTAGGTGCTGACGCACGTGTCAGTGCCAGCGTACGGGCCAGGAGTAGGGCTCGGCGTAAGGTAAGGTGTAGGGCTGGTGGTGTGTTTCTATTCCGGGCTAGGGTTAGGGTTAGGGAACGGCAAGGCTTAGGGCACAGGTGAGGGTACGGAAAAGTGGGAGGGTCAGGCTACGTGCTGACGCACAGTTCAGTGCCAGTGTACGGGCCAGTAATAGGGTACGGCATAAGGTAAGGTGTAGGGCTGGTGGTGGGTTTCCGTTCCGGGCTAGGGTTAGGGTTAGGGAACGGCAAGGCTTAGGGCACAGGTGAGGGTACGGAAACTCGGGAGGGTAAGGCTACCTGCTGATGCACGGGTCAGTGCCAGAGTACGGGCCAGGAGTAGGCAACGGCGTAGGGTAAGGTGTAGGGCTGGTGGTGGGTTTCCGTTCCGGGCTAGGGTTAGGGTTAGGAAACGGCAAGGCTTAGGGCACAGGTGAGGGTACTGAAACGTAGGAGGGTCGGGCTACGTGGTGACGCACGGGTCAGTGCCAGCGTACGGGCCAGGAGGAGGCAACGGCGAAATGTAAGGTGTAGGGCTGGTGGTTGGTTTCCGTTCCAGGCTAGGGTTAGGGTTAGGGAACGGCAAGGCTTAGGGCACAGGTGAGGGTACGGAAACGTGGGAGGGTCAGGCTACGTGCTGACGCACGGGTCAGTGCCAGCGTATGGGCCAGGAGTAGGCAACGGCGAAAGGTAAGGTGTAGGGCTGGTGGTTGGTTTCCGTTCCAGGCTAGGGTTAGGGTTAGGGAACGGCAAGGCTTAGGGCACAGGTCAGGGTACGGAAACTCGGGAGGGTAAGGGTACGTGCTGATGCACGGGTCAGTGCTAGAGTACGGGCCAGGAGTAGGGAACGGCGTAGGGTAAGGTGTAGGGCTGGTGGTGGGTTTCCGTTCCGGGTTAGGGTTAGGGTTAGGGAACGGCAAGTCTTAGGGCACAAGTGAGGTTACGGAAACGTGGGAGGGTCAGGCTACGTGCTGACGCACGGGTCAGTGCCAGCGTACGGGTCAGGAGCAGGGTACGGCGTAAGGTAAGGTATAGGGTTGGTGGTGGGTTTCTATTCTGGGCTACGGTTAGGGTTAGGGAACGGCAAGGCTTAGGGCACAGGTCAGGGTACGGAAATTCGGGAGGGTAAGGCTACCTGCTGATGAACGGGTCAGTGCCAGAGTACGGGCCAGGAGTAGGCAACGGCGTAGGGTAAGGTTTAGGGCTGGTGGTGGGTTTCCGTTCCGAGCTAGGGTTAGGGTTAGGGAACGGCAAGGCTTAGGGCACAGGTGAGGGTACGGAAACGTTGGAGGGTCAGTCTACGTGCTGACGCGCGGGTCAGTGCCAGCGTACTGTCCAGGAGAAGGCAACGGCGTAAGGTAAGGTGTAGGGCTGGTGGTTGCTTTCCGTTCCAGGCTAGGGTTAGGGTTAGGGTACGGCAAGGCTTAGGGCTCAGGTGAGGGTACGGAAACGTGGAAGGGTCGGGCTACGTGCTGACGCACGTGTCAGTGCCAGCGTACGGGCCAGGAGTAGGGCTCGGCGTAAGGTAAGGTGTAGTGCTGGTGGTGGGTTTCTATTCCGGGCTAGGGTTAGGGTTAGGGAACGGCAAGGCTTAGGGCACAGGTGAGGGTACGGAAACGTGGGAGGGTCAGGCTACGTGCTGACGCACAGTTCAGTGCCAGCGTACGGGCCAGTAATAGGGTACGGCGTAAGGTAAGGTGTAGGGCTGGTGGTGGGTTTCCGTTCCGGGCTAGGGTTAGGGTTAGGGAACGGCAAGGCTTAGGGCAGAGGTGAGGGTACGGAAACGTGGGAGGGTCAGGATACGTGCTGACGCACGGGTCAGTGCCAGCGTACGTGTCAGGAGTAGGGTACGGCGTAAGGTAAGGTGTCGGGCTGGTGGTCGGTTACTATTCCGGGCTAGGGTTAGGGTTAGGGAACGGCAAGGCTTAGGGCACAGGTGAGGGTACGGAAACGTGGGAGGGTCAGGCTACGTGCTGACGCACGTGTCAGTGCCAGCGTACGGGCCAGTAGTAGGCAACGGCGTAAGATAAGGTGCAGGGCTGGTGGTTGGTTTCCGTTCCAGGCTAGTGTTAGGGTTAGGGAATGGCAAGGCATAGGGCACAGGTGAGGGTACGGAAACGTGGGAGGGTCGGGCTACGTGCTGACGCACGGGTCAGTGCCAGCGTACGGGTCAGGAGTAGGGTACGGCGAAGGTAAGGTGTAGGGCTGGTGGTGGGTTTCTATTCCGGGCTAGGGTTAGGGTTAGGGAAAGGCAACGCTTAGGGCACAGGTGAGGGTACGGAAACGTGGGAGGGTCAGGCTACGTGCTGATGCACGGGTCAGTGCCAGCGTATGGGGCAGGAGTAGGCAACGGCGTAGGATAAAGTGTAGGGCTGGTGGTGGATTTGCGTTCTGGGCTAGGGTTAGTGTTAGGGAACGTCAAGGCTTAGGGCAGAGGTCAGGGTACGGAAACGCGTGAGGGTAAGGCTACGTGCTGATGCACGTGTCAGTGACAGAGTACCGGCCAGGAGTAGGCAACGGCGTAGGGTAAGGTGTAGGGCTGGTGGTGGGTTTCCGTTCCGAGCTAGGGTTAGGGTTAGGGAACGGCAAGTCTTAGGGCACAGGTGAGGGTACGGAAACGTTGGAGGGTCAGGCTACATGCTGACGCGCGGGTCAGTGCCAGCGTACTGTCCAGGAGAAGGCAACGGCGTAAGGTAAGGTGTAGGGCTGGTGGTTGCTTTCCGTTCCAGGCTAGGGTTAGGGTTAGGGAACGGCAAGGCTTAGGGCACAGGTGAGGGTACGGAAACGTGGAAGGGTCGGGCTACGTGCTGACGTACGTGTCAGTGCCAGCGTACGGGCCAGGAGTAGGCAACGGCGTAGGATAAAGTGTAGGGCTGGTGGTGGATTTGCGTTCTGTGCTAGAGTTAGGGTTAGGGAACGGCAAGGCTTAGGGCACAGGTCAGGGTACGGAAACTCGGGAGGGTAAGGCTACCTGCTGATGCACGGGTCAGTGCCAGAGTACGGGCCAGGAGTAGGCAACGGCGTAGGGTAAGGTGTAGGGCTGGTGGTGGGTTTCCGTTCCGGGCTAGGGTTAGGGTTAGGAAACGGCAAGGCTTAGGGCACAGGTGAGGGTACTGAAACGTAGGAGGGTCGGGCTACGTGGTGACGCACGGGTCAGTGCCAGCGTACGGGCCAGGAGTAGGCAACGGCGAAAGGTAAGGTGTAGGGCTGGTGGTTGGTTTCCGTTCCAGGCTAGGGTTAGGGTTAGGGAACGGCAAGGCTTAGGGCAAGGTGAAGGTACGGAAACGTGGGAGGGTCAGGCTACGTGCTGACGCACGGTTCAGTGCCAGCGTACGGGCCAGGAATAGGGTACGGCGTAAGGTAAGGTGTAGGGCTGGTGGTGGGTTTCCGTTCCACGCTAGGGTTAGGGTTAGGGAACGGCAAGGCTTAGGGCTCAGGTGAGGGTACAGAAACGTGGGAGGGTCAGCCTACATGCTGACGCACGGGTCAGTGCCAGCGTACGGGTCAGTCGTACGGTACGGCGTAAGGTAAGGTGTAGGGCTTGTGGTTGATTTCCGTTCCAGGCTAGGGTTAGGGTTAGGGAACGGCAAGGCTTAGGGCACAGGTGAGGGTACGGAAACGTGGGAGGGTCAGGCTACGTGCTGACGCATGGTTCATTGCCAGCGTACGGGCCAGGAATAGGGTACGGCGTAAGGTAAGGTGTAGGGCTGGTGGTGGGTTTCGGTTCCGGGCTAGGGTTAGGGTTAGGGAACAGCAAGGCTTAGGGCACAGGTGAGGGTACAGAGACGTGGGAGGGTCAGGCTACGTGCTGACGCACGGGTCAGTGCCAGCGTACGGGTCAGGAGTAGGGTACGGCGTAAGGTAAGGTGTAGGGCTTGTGGTTGATTTCCGTTCCAGGCTAGGGTTAGGGTTAGGGAACGGCAAGCCTTAGGGCACAGGTGAGGGTACAGAAACGTGGGAGGGTCGGGCTACGTGCTGACGCACGGGTTAGTGACAGCGTAAGGGCCAGGAGTGCGCAACGGCGTAGTATAAAGTGGAGGCCTGGTGGTGGATTTGCGTTCTGGGTTAGTGTTAGGGTTAGGGAACGGCAAGGCTTAGGGCACAGGTCAGGGTACGGAAACTCGGGAGGGTAAGGCTACGTGCTGATGCACGTGTCAGTGCTAGAGTACTGGCCAGGAGTAGGCAACGGCGTAGGGTAAGGTTTAGGGCTGGTGGTGGGTTTCCGTTCCGGGCTAGGCTTGGGTTTAGGGAACGGCAAGGCTTAGGGCACAGGTGAGGGTACGGAAACGTGGGAGGGTCAGGCTACGTGCTGACGCATTGCTTAGTGCCAGCGTATGGGCCAGGAGTAGGCAACGGCGTAAGGTAAGGTTTAGGGTTGGTGTTTGGTTTCCGTTCAAGGCTAGGGTTAGGGTTAGGGAACGGCAAGGCTTAGGGCACAGGTGAGGGTACGGAAACGTGGGAGGGTCAGGCTACGTGCTGACGCACGGGTCAGTGCCAGCGTACGGGCCAGGAGTAGGCAACGGCGTAGGATAAAGTGTAGGGCTGGTGGTGGATTTCCGTTCTGTGCTAGGGTTAGGGTTAGGGAACGGCAAGGCTTAGGGCACAGGTCAGGGTACGGAAAATCGGGAGGGTAAGGTTACCTGCTGATGCACGGGTCAGTGCCAGCGTACGGGTCAGGAGTAGGGTACGGCGTAAGGTAAGGTGTAGGGCTTGTGGTTGATTTCCGTTCAAGGCTAGGGTTAGGTTTAGGGAACGGCAAGGCTTAGGGCACAGGTGAGGGTACGGAAACGTGGGAGGGTCAGGCTACGTGCTGACGCACGGGTCAGTGCGAGCGTACGGGCCAGGAGTAGGCAACGGCGTAGTATAAAGTGTAGGGATGGTGGTGGATTTGCGTTCTGGGCTAGGGTTAGGGTTAGGGAACGGCAAGGCTTAGGGCACAGGTCAGGGTACGGAAACTCGGGAGGGTAAGGGTACGTGCTGATGCACGGGTCAGTGCTACAGTACGGGCCAGGAGTAGGGAACGGCGTAGGGTAAGGTGTAGGGCTGGTGGTGGGTTTCCGTTCCGGGTTAGGGTTAGGGTTAGGGAACGGCAAGGCTTAGGGCACAAGTGAGGTTACGGAAACGTGGGAGGGTCAGGCTACGTGCTGACGCACGGGTCAGTGCCAGCGTACGGGTCAGGAGTAGGGTACGGCTTAAGGTAAGGTGTAGGGTTGGTGGTGTGTTTCCATTCCAGGCTAGGGTTAGGGTTAGGGAACGGCAAGGCTTAGGGCACAGGTGAGGCTACGGAAACGTGGGAGGGTCACGCTACGTGCTGACGCACGGGTCAGTGCCAGTGTACGGGTCAGGAGTAGGGTACGGCGTAAGGTAAGGTGTAGGGCTGGTGGTGGGTTTCTATTCCGGGCTAGGGTTAGGGTTAGGGAACGGCAAGGCATAGGGCACAGGTGAGGGTACGGAAACGTGGGAGGGTCAGGCTACGTGCTGACGCATGGTTCAGTGCCAGCGTACGGGCCAGGAATAGGGTACGGCGTAAGGTAAGGTGTAGGGCTGGTGGTGGGTTTCCGTTCCGGGCTAGGGTTAGGGTTAGGGAACGGCAAGGCTTAGGGCACAGCTGAGGGTACGGAAACGTGAGAGGGTCGGGCTACGTGCTGACGTACGTGTCAGTGCCAGCGTACGGGCCAGGAGTAGGCAACGGCGTAGGATAAAGTGTAGGGCTGCTGGTGGATTTGCGTTCCGGGCTAGGGTTAAGGTTAGGGAACGGAAAGGCTTAGGGCACAGGTGAGGGTACGGAAACGTGGGAGGGTCAGGCTACGTGCTGACGCACGGGTCAGTGCCAGCGTACGGGTCAGGAGCAGGGTACGGCGTAAGGTAAGGTATAGGGTTGGTGGTGGGTTTCTATTCCGGGCTACGGTTAGGGTTAGGGAACGGCAAGGCTTAGGGCACAGGTCAGGGTACGGAAATTCGGGAGGGTAAGGCTACCTGCTGATGAACGGGTCAGTGCCAGAGTACGGCCCAGGAGTAGGCAACGGCGTAGGGTAATGTGTAGGGCTGGTCGTGGGTTTCTGTTCCGGGCTAGGGTTAGGGTTAGGGAACGGCAAGGCTTAGGGCACAGGTGAGGGTACTGAAACGTGGGAGGGTCAGGCTACGTGCTGACGCACGTGTCAGTGCCAGCGTACGGGCCAGGAGTAGGGCTCGGCGTAAGGTAAGGTGTAGGGCTGGTGGTGGGTTTCTATTCCGGGCTAGGGTTAGGGTTAGGGAACGGCAAGGCTTAGGGCACAGGTGAGGGTACGGAAACGTGGGAGGGTCAGGCTACGTGCTGACGCACAGTTCAGTGCCAGTGTACGGGCCAGTAATAGGGTACGGCATAAGGTAAGGTGTAGGGCTGGTGGTGGGTTTCCGTTCCGGGCTAGGGTTAGGGTTAGGGAACGGCAAGGCTTAGGGCACAGGTGAGGGTACGGAAACGTGGGTGGGTCAGGATACGTGCTGACGCACGGATCAGTGCCAGCGTACGTGTCAGGAGTAGGGTACGGCGTAAGGTAAGGTGTCGGGCTGGTGGTCGGTTTCTATTCCGGGCTAGGGTTAGGGTTAGGGAACGGCAAGGCTTAGGGCACAGATGAGGGTACGGAAACGTGGGAGTGTCAGGCTACGTGCTGACGCACGGGTCAGTGCCAGCGTACGGTTCAGGAGTAGGGTACGGCATAAGGTAAGGTGTAGGGCTTGTGGTTGATTTCCTTTCAAGGCTAGGGTTAGGGTGAGGGAACGGCAAGGCTTAGGGCACAGGTGAGGGTACGGAAACGTGGGAGGGTCTGGCTACGTGCTGACGCACGGGTTAGTGCCAGCGTAAGGGCCAGGAGTACGCAACGGCGTATTATAAAGTGGAGGGCTGGTGGTGGATTTGCGTTCTGGGTTAGTGTTAGGGTGAGGGAACGGCAAGGCTTAGGGCACAGGTGAGGGTACGGAAACGTGGGAGGGTCAGGCTACGTGCTGACACATGGTTCAGTGCCAGCGTACGGGCCAGGAATAGGGTACGGCGTAAGGTATGATGTAGGGCTGGTGGTGGGTTTCCGTTCCGGGCTAGGGTTAGGGTTAGGGAACGGCAAGGCTTAGGGCACAGCTGAGGGTACGGAAACGTGGGAGGGTCGGGCTACGTGCTGACGTACGTGTCAGTGCCAGCGTACGGGCCAGGAGTAGGCAACGGCGTAGGATCAAGTGTAGGGCTGCTGGTCGATTTGCGTTCCGGGCTAGGGTTAAGGTTAGGGAACGGAAAGGCTTAGGGCACAGGTGAGGGTACGGAAACGTGGGAGGGTCAGGCTACGTGCTGACGCACGGGTCAGTGCCAGCGTACGGGTCAGGAGCAGGGTACGGCGTAAGGTAAGGTATAGGGTTGGTGGTGGGTTTCTATTCTGGGCTACGGTTAGGGTTAGGGAACGGCAAGGCTTAGGGCACAGGTCAGGGTACGGAAATTCGGGAGGGTAAGGCTACCTGCTGATGAACGGGTCAGTGCCAGAGTACGGGCCAGGAGTAGGCAATGGCGTAGGGTAAGGTGTAGGGCTGGTGGTGGGTTTCCGTTCCGAGCTAGGGTTAGGGTTAGGGAACGGCAAGGCTTAGGGCACAGGTGAGGGTACGGAAACGTTGGAGGGTCAGGCTACGTGCTGACGCGCGGGTCAGTGCCAGCGTACTGTCCAGGAGAAGGCAACGGCGTAAGGTAAGGTGTAGGGCTGGTGGTTGCTTTCCGTTCCAGGCTAGGGTTAGGGTTAGGGAACGGCAAGGCTTAGGGCACAGGTGAGGGTACGGAAACGTGGAAGGGTCGGGCTACGTGCTGACGCACGTGTCAGTGCCAGCGTACGGGCCAGGAGTAGGGCTCGGCGTAAGGTAAGGTGTAGGGCTGGTGGTGGGTTTCTATTCCGGGCTAGGGTTAGGGTTAGGGAACGGCAAGGCTTAGGGCACAGGTGAGGGTACGGAAACGTGGGAGGGTCAGGCTACGTGCTGACGCACAGTTCAGTGCCAGCGTACGGGCCAGTAATAGGGTACGGCGTAAGGTAAGGTGTAGGGCTGGTGGTGGGTTTCCGTTCCGGGCTAGGGTTAGGGTTAGGGAACGGCAAGGCTTAGGGCACAGGTGAGGGTACGGAAACGTGGGAGGGTCAGGATACGTGCTGACGCACGGGTCAGTGCCAGCGTACGTGTCAGGAGTAGGGTACGGCGTAAGGTAAGGTGTCGGGCTGGTGGTCGGTTTCTATTCCGGGCTAGGGTTAGGGTTAGGGAACGGCAAGGCTTAGGGCACAGGTGAGGGTACGGAAACGTGGGAGGGTCAGTCTACGTTCTGACGCACGGTTCAGTGCCAGCGTACGGGCCAGGAATAGGGTACGGCGTAAGGTAAGGTGTAGGGCTTGTGCTTGATTTCCGTTCCAGGCTAGGGTTAGGGTTAGGGAACGGCAAGGCTTAGGGCACAGGTGAGGGTACGGAAACGTGGGAGGGTCAGGCTACGTGCTGACGCACGGGTCAGTGCCAGCGTACGGGACAGTAGTAGGCAACGGCGTAAGATAAGGTGCAGGGCTGGTGGTTGGTTTCCGTTCCAGGCTAGGGTTAGGGTTAGGGAACGGCAAGGCATAGGGCACAGGTGAGGGTACGGAAACGTGGGAGGGTCGGGCTACGTGCTGACGCACGGGTCAGTGCCAGCGTACGGGTCAGGAGTAGGGTACGGCGAAGGTAAGGTGTAGGGCTGGTGGTGGGTTTCTATTCCGGGCTAGGGTTAGGGTTAGGGAAAGGCAAGGCTTAGGGCACAGGTGAGGGTACGGAAACGTGGGAGGGTCAGGCTACGTGCTGATGCACGGGTCAGTGCCAGCGTATGGGGCAGGAGTAGGCAACGGCGTAGGATAAAGTGTAGGGCTGGTGGTGGATTTGCGTTCTGGGCTAGGGTTAGTGTTAGGGAACGTCAAGTCTTAGGGCAGAGGTCAGGGTACGGAAACGCGTGAGGGTAAGGCTACGTGCTGATGCACGTGTCAGTGACAGAGTACCGGCCAGGAGTAGGCAACGGCGTAGGGTAAGGTGTAGGGCTGGTGGTGGGTTTCCGTTCCGAGCTAGGGTTAGGGTTAGGGAACGGCAAGTCTTAGGGCACAGGTGAGGGTACGGAAACGTTGGAGGGTCAGGCTACGTGCTGACGCGCGGGTCAGTGCCAGCGTACTGTCCAGGAGAAGGCAACGGCGTAAGGTAAGGTGTAGGGCTGGTGGTTGCTTTCCGTTCCAGGCTAGGGTTAGGGTTAGGGAATGGCAAGGCTTAGGGCACAGGTGAGGGTACGGAAACGTGGAAGGGTCGGGCTACGTGCTGACGTACGTGTCAGTGCCAGCGTACGGGCCAGGAGTAGGCAACGGCGTAGGATAAAGTGTAGGGCTGGTGGTGGATTTGCGTTCTGTGCTAGAGTTAGGGTTAGGGAACGGCAAGGCTTAGGGCACAGGTCAGGGTACGGAAACTCGGGAGGGTAAGGCTACCTGCTGATGCACGGGTCAGTGCCAGAGTACGGGCCAGGAGTAGGCAACGGCGTAGGGTAAGGTGTAGGGCTGGTGGTGGTTTTCCGTTCCGGGCTAGGGTTAGGGTTAGGAAACGGCAAGGCTTAGGGCACAGGTGAGGGTACTGAAACGTAGGAGGGTCTTGCTACGTGGTGACGCACGGGTCAGTGCCAGCGTACGGGCCAGGAGTAGGCAACGGCGAAAGGTAAGGTGTAGGGCTGGTGGTTGGTTTCCGTTCCAGGCTAGGGTTAGGGTTAGGGAACGGCAAGGCTTAGGGCAAGGTGAAGGTACGGAAACGTGGGAGGGTCAGGCTACGTGCTGACGCACGGTTCAGTGCCAGCGTACGGGCCAGGAATAGGGTACGGCGTAAGGTAAGGTGTAGGGCTGGTGGTGGGTTTCCGTTCCACGCTAGGGTTAGGGTTAGGGAACGGCAAGGCTTAGGGCTCAGGTGAGGGTACAGAAACGTGGGAGGGTCAGCCTACGTGCTGACGCACGGGTCAGTGCCAGCGTACGGGTCAGTCGTACGGTACGGCGTAAGGTAAGGTGTAGGGCTTGTGGTTGATTTCCGTTCCAGGCTAGGGTTAGGGTTAGGGAACGGCAAGGCTTAGGGCACAGGTGAGGGTACGGAAACGTGGGAGGGTCAGGCTACGTGCTGACGCATGGTTCATTGCCAGCGTACGGGCCAGGAATAGGGTACGGCGTAAGGTAAGGTGTAGGGCTGGTGGTGGGTTTCCGTTCCGGGCTAGGGTTAGGGTTAGGGAACAGCAAGGCTTAGGGCACAGGTGAGGGTACAGAAACGTGGGAGGGTCAGGCTACGTGCTGACGCACGGGTCAGTGCCAGCGTACGGGTCAGGAGTAGGGTACGGCGTAAGGTAAGGTGTAGGGCTTGTGGTTGATTTCCGTTCCAGGCTAGGGTTAGGGTTAGGGAACGGCAAGCCTTAGGGCACAGGTGAGGGTACAGAAACGTGGGAGGGTCGGGCTACGTGCTGACGCACGGGTCAGTGCCAGCGTACGGGCCAGGAGTAGGCAACGGCGTAGTATAAAGTGTAGGGATGGTGGTGGATTTGCGTTCTGGGCTAGGGTTAGGGTTAGGGAACGGCAAGGCTTAGGGCACAGGTCAGGGTACGGAAACTCGGGAGGGTAAGGGTACGTGCTGATGCCTGGGTCAGTGCTAGAGTACGGGCCAGGAGTAGGCAACGGCGTAGGGTAAGGTGTAGGGCTGGTGGTGGATTTCCGTTCCGGGCTAGGGTTAGGGTTAGGGAACGGCAAGGCTTAGGGCACAGGTGAGGGTACGGAAACGTGGGAGGGTCAGGCTACGTGCTGACGCACGGGTCAGTGCCAGCGTACGGGTCAGGTGTAGGGTACGGCGTAAGGTAAGGTGTAGGGCTGGTGGTGTGTTTCTATTCCGGGCTAGGGTTAGGGTTACGGAACGGCAAGGCGTAGGGCACAGGTGAGGGTACGGAAACGTGGGAGGGTCACGCTACGTGCTGACGCACGGATCAGTGCCAGCGTACGGGTCAGGAGTAGGGTACGGCGTAAGGTAAGGTGTAGGGCTGGTGGTGGGTTTCTATTCCGGGCTAGGGTTAGGGTTAGAGAACGGCAAGGCTTAGGGCACAGGTGAGGGTATGGAAACGTGGGAGGGTCAGGCTACGTGCTGACGCACGGTTCAGTGCCAGCGTACGGGCCAGGAATAGGGTACGGCGTAAGGTAAAGTGTAGGGCTGGTGGTGGGTTTCCGTTCCAGGCTAGGGTTAGGGTTAGGGAACGGCAAGGCTTAGGGCACAGGTGAGGGTACGGAAACGTGGGAGTGTCATGCTACGTGCTGACTCACGGGTCAGTGCCAGCGTACGGTTCAGGAGTAGGGTACGGCGTAAGGTAAGGTGTAGGGCTTGTGGTTGATTTCCGTTCAAGGCTAGGGTTAGGGTGAGGGAACAGCAAGGCTTAGGGCACAGGTGAGGGTACGGAAACGTGGGAGGGTCGGGCTATGTGCTGACGCACGGGTTAGTGCCAGCGTAAGGGCCAGGAGTACGCAATGGCGTAGTATAAAGTGGAGGGCTGGTGGTGGATTTGCGTTCTGGGTTAGTGTTAGGGTTAGGGAACGGCAAGGCTTAGGGCACAGGTCAGGGTACGGAAACTCGGGAGGGTAAGGCTACGTGCTGATGCACGGGTCAGTGCTAGAGTACTGGCCAGGAGTAGGCAACGGCGTAGGGTAAGGTTTAGGGCTGGTGGTGGGTTTCCGTTCCGGGCTAGGGTTGGGTTTAGGGAACGGCAAGGCTTAGGGCACAGGTGAGGGTACGGAAACGTGGGAGGGTCAGGCTACGTGCTGACGCATTGCTTAGTGCCAGCGTATGGGCCAGGAGTAGGCAACGGCGTAAGGTAAGGTGTAGGGTTGGTGTTTGGTTTCCGTTCAAGGCTAGGGTTAGGGTTAGGGAACGGCAAGGCTTAGGGCACAGGTGAGGGTACGGAAACGTGGGAGGGTAGGGCTACGTGCTGACGCACGGGTCAGTGCCAGCGTACGGGCCAGGAGTAGGCAACGGCGTAGGATAAAGTGTAGGGCTGGTGGTGGATTTCCGTTCTGTGCTAGGGTTAGGCTTAGGGAACGGCAAGGCTTAGGGCACAGGTCAGGGTACGGAAAATCGGGAGGGTAAGGTTACCTGCTGATGCCCGGGTCAGTGCCAGCGTACGGGTCAGGAGTAGGGTACGGCGTAAGGTAAGGTGTAGGGCTTGTGGTTGATTTCCGTTCAAGGCTAGGGTTAGGTTTAGGGAACGGCAAGGCTTAGGGCACAGGTGAGGGTACGGAAACGTGGGAGGGTCAGGCTACGTGCTGACGCACGGGTCAGTGCGAGCGTACGGGCCAGGAGTAGGCAACGGCGTAGTATAGTGTAGGGCTGGTGGTGGATTTGCGTTCTGGGCTAGGGTTAGGGTTAGGGAACGGCAAGGCTTAGGGCACAGGTCAGGGTACGGAAACTCGGGAGGGTAAGGGTACGTGCTGATGCACGGGTCAGTGCTAGAGTACGGGCCAGGAGTAGGGAACGGCGTAGGGTAAGGTGTAGGGCTGGTGGTGGGTTTCCGTTCCGGGTTAGGGTTAGGGTTAGGGAACGGCAAGGCTTAGGGCACAAGTGAGGTTACGGAAACGTGGGAGGGTCAGGCTACGTGCTGACGCACGGGTCAGTGCCAGCGTACGGGTCAGGAGTAGGGTACGGCTTAAGGTAAGGTGTAGGGTTGGTGGTGTGTTTCCATTCCGGGCTAGGGTTAGGGTTAGGGAACGGCAAGGCTTAGGGCACAGGTGAGGCTACGGAAACGTGGGAGGGTCACGCTACGTGCTGACGCACGGGTCAGTGCCAGCGTACGGTTCAGGAGTAGGGTACGGCGTAAGGTAAGGTGTAGGGCTGGTGGTGGGTTTCTATTCCGGGCTAGGGTTAGGGTTAGGGAACGGCAAGGCATAGGGCACAGGTGAGGGTACGTAAACGTGGGAGGGTCAGGCTACGTGCTGACGCATGGTTCAGTGCCAGCGTACGGGCCAGGAATAGGGTACGGCGTAAGGTAAGGTGTAGGGCTGGTGGTGGGTTTCCGTTCCGGGCTAGGGTTAGGGTTAGGGAACGGCAAGGGTTAGGGCACAGCTGAGGGTACGGAAACGTGGGAGGGTCGGGCTACGTGCTGACGTACGTGTCAGTGCCAGCGTACGGGCCAGGAGTAGGCAACGGGGTAGGATAAAGTGTAGGGCTGCTGGTGGATTTGCGTTCCGGGCTAGGGTTAAGGTTAGGGAACGGAAAGGCTTAGGGCACAGGTGAGGGTACGGAAACGTGGGAGGGTCAGGCTATGTGCTGACGCACGGGTCAGTGCCAGCGTACGGGTCAGGAGCAGGGTACGGCGTAAGGTAAGGTATAGGGTTGGTGGTGGGTTTCTATTCCGGGCTACGGTTAGGGTTAGGGAACGGCAAGGCTTAGGGCACAGGTCAGGGTACGGAAATTCGGAAGGGTAAGGCTACCTGCTGATGAACGGGTCAGTGCCAGAGTACGGGCCAGGAGTAGGCAACGGCGTAGGGTAATGTG
The DNA here is from genome assembly GCF_964165515.1 of Mesoplodon bidens. Taxonomy (NCBI): domain Eukaryota; kingdom Metazoa; phylum Chordata; class Mammalia; order Artiodactyla; family Ziphiidae; genus Mesoplodon; species Mesoplodon bidens. The sequence continues at coordinate 57,278,674 of NC_138179.1, forward strand.
TAGGGCTGGTCGTGGGTTTCCGTTACGGGCTAGGGTTAGGGTTAGGGAACGGCAAGGCTTAGGGCACAGGTGAGGGTACTGAAACGTGGGAGGGTCAGGCTACGTGCTGACGCACGTGTCAGTGCCAGCGTACGGGCCAGGAGTAGGGCTCGGCGTAAGGTAATGTGTAGGGCTGGTGGTGGGTTTCTATTCCGGGCTAGGGTTAGGGTTAGGGAACGGCAAGGCTTAGGGCACAGGTGAGGGTACGGAAACGTGGGAGGGTCAGGCTACGTGCTGACGCACAGTTCAGTGCCAGCGTACGGGCCAGTAATAGGGTACGGCATAAGGTAAGGTGTAGGGCTGGTGGTGGGTTTCCGTTCCGGGCTAGGGTTAGGGTTAGGGAACGGCAAGCCTTAGGGCACAGGTGAGGGTACGGATACGTGGGAGGGTCAGGATACGTGCTGACGCACGGGTCAGTGCCAGCGTACGGGACAGGAGTAGGGTACGGCGTAAGGTAAGGTGTCGGGCTGGTGGTCGGTTTCTATTCCGGGCTAGGGTTAGGGTTAGGGCACGGCAAGGCTTAGGGCACAGGTGAGGGTACGGAAACGTGGGAGGGTCAGTCTACGTTCTGACGCACGGTTCAGTGCCAGCATACGGGCCAGGAATAGGGTACGGCATAAGGTAAGGTGTAGGGCTTGTGGTTGATTTCCGTTCCAGGCTAGGGTTAGGGTTAGGCAACGGCAAGGCTTAGGGCACAGGTGAGGGTACGGAAACGTGGGAGGGTCAGGCTACGTGCTGACGCACGGGTCAGTGCCAGCGTACGGGCCAGTAGTAGGCAACGGCGTAAGATAGGGTGCAGGGCTGGTGGTTGGTTTCCGTTCCAGGCTAGGGTTAGGGTTAGGGAACGGCAAGGCATAGCGCACAGGTGAAGGTACGGAAACGTGGGAGGGTCGGGCTACGTGCTGACGCACGGGTCAGTGCCAGCGTACGGGTCAGGAGTAGGGTACGGCGAAGGTAAGGTGTAGGGCTGGTGGTGGGTTTCTATTCCGGGCTAGGGTTAGGGTTAGGGAAAGGCAAGGCTTAGGGCACAGGTGAGGGTACGGAAACGTGGGAGGGTCAGGCTACGTGCTGATGCACGGGTCAGTGCCAGCGTACGGGGCAGGAGTAGGCAACGGCGTAGGATAAAGTGTAGGGCTGGTGGTGGATTTGCGTTCTGGGCTAGGGTTAGTGTTAGGGAACGTCAAGGCTTAGGGCAGAGGTCAGGGTACGGAAACGCGTGAGGGTAAGGCTACGTGCTGATGCACGTGTCAGTGACAGAGTACCGGCCAGGAGTAGGCAACGGCGTAGGGAAAGGTGTAGGGCTGGTGGTGGGTTTCCGTTCCGAGCTAGGGTTAGGGTTAGGGAACGGCAAGTCTTAGGGCACAGGTGAGGGTACGGAAACGTTGGAGGGTCAGGCTACGTGCTGACGCACGGGTCAGTGCCAGCGTACTGTCCAGGAGAAGGCAACGGCGTAAGGTAAGGTGTAGGGCTGGTGGTTGCTTTCCGTTCCAGGCTAGGGTTAGGGTTAGGGAACGGCAAGGCTTAGGGCACAGGTGAGGGTACGGAAACGTGGAAGGGTCGGGCTACGTGCTGACGCACGTGTCAGTGCCAGCGTACGGGCCAGGAGTAGGGCTCGGCGTTAGGTAAGGTGTAGGGATGGTGGTGGGTTTCTATTCCGGGCTAGGGTTAGGGTTAGGGAACGGCAAGGCTTAGGGCACAGGTGAGGGTACGGAAACGTGGGAGGGTCAGGCTACGTGCTGACGCACAGTTCAGTGCCAGCGTACGGGCCAGTAATAGGGTACGGCGTAAGGTAAGGTGTAGGGCTGGAGGTGGGTTTCCGTTCCGGGCTAGGGTTAGGGTTAGGGAACGGCAAGGCTTAGGGCACAGGTGAGGGTACGGAAACGTGGGAGGGTCAGGATACATGCTGACGCACGGGTCAGTGCCAGCGTAAGTGTCAGGAGTAGGGTACGGCGTAAGGTAAGGTGTCGGGCTGGTGGTCGGTTTCTATTCCGGGCTAGGGTTAGGGTTAGGGAACGGCAAGGCTTAGGGCACAGGTCAGGGTACGGAAAATCGGGAGGGTAAGGTTACCTGCTGATGCACGGGTCAGTGCCAGCGTACGGGTCAGGAGTAGGGTACGGCGTAAGGTAAGGTGTAGGGCTTGTGGTTGATTTCCGTTCAAGGCTAGGGTTAGGTTTAGGGAACGGCAAGGCTTAGGGCACAGGTGAGGGTACGGAAACGTGGGAGGGTCAGGCTACGTGCTGACGCACGGGTCAGTGCGAGCGTACGGGCCAGGAGTAGGCAACGGCGTAGTATAAAGTGTAGGGATGGTGGTGGATTTGCGTTCTGGGCTAGGGTTAGGGTTAGGGAACGGCAAGGCTTAGGGCACAGGTCAGGGTACGGAAACTCGGGAGGGTAAGGGTACGTGCTGATGCACGGGTCAGTGCTAGAGTACGGGCCAGGAGTAGGCAACGGCGTAGGGTAAGGTGTAGGGCTGGTGGTGGATTTCCGTTCCGGGCTAGGGTTAGGGTTAGGGAACGGCAAGGCTTAGGGCACAGGTGAGGGTACGGAAACGTGGGAGGGTCAGGCTACGTGCTGACGCACGGTTCAGTGCCAGCGTACGGGCCAGGAATAGGGTACGGCGTAAGGTAAGGTGTAGGGCTGGTGGTGGGTTTCCGTTCCGGGCTAGGGTTAGGGTTAGGGAACGGCAAGGGTTAGGGCACAGCTGAGGGTACGGAAACGTGGGAGGGTCGGGCTACGTGCTGACGTACGTGTCAGTGCCAGCGTACGGGCCAGGAGTAGGCAACGGGGTAGGATAAAGTGTAGGGCTGCTGGTGGATTTGCGTTCCGGGCTAGGGTTAAGGTTAGGGAACGGAAAGGCTTAGGGCACAGGTGAGGGTACGGAAACGTGGGAGGGTCAGGCTATGTGCTGACGCACGGGTCAGTGCCAGCGTACGGGTCAGGAGCAGGGTACGGCGTAAGGTAAGGTATAGGGTTGGTGGTGGGTTTCTATTCCGGGCTACGGTTAGGGTTAGGGAACGGCAAGGCTTAGGGCACAGGTCAGGGTACGGAAATTCGGAAGGGTAAGGCTACCTGCTGATGAACGGGTCAGTGCCAGAGTACGGGCCAGGAGTAGGCAACGGCGTAGGGTAATGTGTAGGGCTGGTCGTGGGTTTCCGTTACGGGCTAGGGTTAGGGTTAGGGAACGGCAAGGCTTAGGGCACAGGTGAGGGTACTGAAACGTGGGAGGGTCAGGCTACGTGCTGACGCACGTGTCAGTGCCAGCGTACGGGCCAGGAGTAGGGCTCGGCGTAAGGTAATGTGTAGGGCTGGTGGTGGGTTTCTATTCCGGGCTAGGGTTAGGGTTAGGGAACGGCAAGGCTTAGGGCACAGGTGAGGGTACGGAAACGTGGGAGGGTCAGGCTACGTGCTGACGCACAGTTCAGTGCCAGCGTACGGGCCAGTAATAGGGTACGGCATAAGGTAAGGTGTAGGGCTGGTGGTGGGTTTCCGTTCCGGGCTAGGGTTAGGGTTAGGGAACGGCAAGCCTTAGGGCACAGGTGAGGGTACGGATACGTGGGAGGGTCAGGATACGTGCTGACGCACGGGTCAGTGCCAGCGTACGGGACAGGAGTAGGGTACGGCGTAAGGTAAGGTGTCGGGCTGGTGGTCGGTTTCTATTCCGGGCTAGGGTTAGGGTTAGGGCACGGCAAGGCTTAGGGCACAGGTGAGGGTACGGAAACGTGGGAGGGCCAGTCTACGTTCTGACGCACGGTTCAGTGCCAGCATACGGGCCACGAATAGGGTACGGCATAAGGTAAGGTGTAGGGCTTGTGGTTGATTTCCGTTCCAGGCTAGGGTTAGGGTTAGGCAACGGCAAGGCTTAGGGCACAGGTGAGGGTACGGAAACGTGGGAGGGTCAGGCTACGTGCTGACGCACGGGTCAGTGCCAGCGTACGGGCCAGTAGTAGGCAACGGCGTAAGATAGGGTGCAGGGCTGGTGGTTGGTTTCTGTTCCAGGCTAGGGTTAGGGTTAGGGAACGGCAAGGCATAGCGCACAGGTGAGGGTACGGAAACGTGGGAGGGTCGGGCTACGTGCTGACGCACGGGTCAGTGCCAGCGTACGGGTCAGGAGTAGGGTACGGCGAAGGTAAGGTGTAGGGCTGGTGGTGGGTTTCTATTCCGGGCTAGGGTTAGGGTTAGGGAAAGGCAAGGCTTAGGGCACAGGTGAGGGTACGGAAACGTGGGAGGGTCAGGCTACGTGCTGATGCACGGGTCAGTGCCAGCGTATGGGGCAGGAGTAGGCAACGGCGTAGGATAAAGTGTAGGGCTGGTGGTGGATTTGCGTTCTGGGCTAGGGTTAGTGTTAGGGAACGTCAAGGCTTAGGGCAGAGGTCAGGGTACGGAAACGCGTGAGGGTAAGGCTACGTGCTGATGCACGTGTCAGTGACAGAGTACCGGCCAGGAGTAGGCAACGGCGTAGGGAAAGGTGTAGGGCTGGTGGTGGGTTTCCGTTCCGAGCTAGGGTTAGGGTTAGGGAACGGCAAGTCTTAGGGCACAGGTGAGGGTACGGAAACGTTGGAGGGTCAGGCTACGTGCTGACGCGCGGGTCAGTGCCAGCGTACTGTCCAGGAGAAGGCAACGGCGTAAGGTAAGGTGTAGGGCTGGTGGTTGCTTTCCGTTCCAGGCTAGGGTTAGGGTTAGGGAACGGCAAGGCTTAGGGCACAGGTGAGGGTACGGAAACGTGGAAGGGTCGGGCTACGTGCTGACGCACGTGTCAGTGCCAGCGTACGGGCCAGGAGTAGGGCTCGGCGTTAGGTAAGGTGTAGGGATGGTGGTGGGTTTCTATTCCGGGCTAGGGTTAGGGTTAGGGAACGGCAAGGCTTAGGGCACAGGTGAGGGTACGGAAACGTGGGAGGGTCAGGCTACGTGCTGACGCACAGTTCAGTGCCAGCGTACGGGCCAGTAATAGGGTACGGCGTAAGGTAAGGTGTAGGGCTGGAGGTGGGTTTCCGTTCCGGGCTAGGGTTAGGGTTAGGGAACGGCAAGGCTTAGGGCACAGGTGAGGGTACGGAAACGTGGGAGGGTCAGGATACATGCTGACGCACGGGTCAGTGCCAGCGTAAGTGTCAGGAGTAGGGTACGGCGTAAGGTAAGGTGTCGGGCTGGTGGTCGGTTTCTATTCCGGGCTAGGGTTAGGGTTAGGGAATGGCAAGGCTTAGGGCACAGGTGAGGGTACGGAAACGTGGGAGGGTCAGTCTACGTTCTGACGCACGGTTCAGTGCCAGCGTACGGGCCAGGAATAGGGTACGGCGTAATGTAAGGTGTGGGGCTTGTGCTTGATTTCCGTTCCAGGCTAGGGTTAGGGTTAGGGAACGGCAAGGCTTAGGGCACAGGTGAGGGTACGGAAACGTGGGAGGGTCAGGCTATGTGCTGACGCACGGGTCAGTGCCAGCGTACGGGACAGTAGTAGGCAACGGCGTAAGATAAGGTGCAGGGCTGGTGGTTGGTTTCCGTTCCAGGCTAGGGTTAGGGTTAGGGAACGGCAAGGCATAGGGCACAGGTGAGGGTACGGAAACGTGGGAGGGTCGGGCTACGTGCTCACGCACGGGTCAGTGCCAGCGTACGGGCCAGGAATAGGGTACGGCGTAAGGTAAGGTGTAGGGCTGGTGGTGGGTTTCCGTTCCACGCTAGGGTTAGGGTTAGGGAACGGCAAGGCTTAGGGCTCAGGTGAGGGTACAGAAACGTGGGAGGGTCAGCCTACGTGCTGACGCACGGGTCAGTGCCAGCGTACGGGTCAGTCGTACGGTACGGCGTAAGGTAAGGTGTAGGGCTTGTGGTTGATTTCCGTTCCAGGCTAGGGTTAGGGTTAGGGAACGGCAAGGCTTAGGGCACAGGTGAGGGTACGGAAACGTGGGAGGGTCAGGCTACGTGCTGACGCATGGTTCATTGCCAGCGTACGGGCCAGGAATAGGGTACGGCGTAAGGTAAGGTGTAGGGCTGGTGGTGGGTTTCGGTTCCGGGCTAGGGTTAGGGTTAGGGAACAGCAAGGCTTAGGGCACAGGTGAGGGTACAGAGACGTGGGAGGGTCAGGCTACGTGCTGACGCACGGGTCAGTGCCAGCGTACGGGTCAGGAGTAGGGTACGGCGTAAGGTAAGGTGTAGGGCTTGTGGTTGATTTCCGTTCCAGGCTAGGGTTAGGGTTAGGGAACGGCAAGCCTTAGGGCACAGGTGAGGGTACAGAAACGTGGGAGGGTCGGGCTACGTGCTGACGCACGGGTTAGTGACAGCGTAAGGGCCAGGAGTGCGCAACGGCGTAGTATAAAGTGGAGGGCTGGTGGTGGATTTGCGTTCTGGGTTAGTGTTAGGGTTAGGGAACGGCAAGGCTTAGGGCACAGGTCAGGGTACGGAAACTCGGGAGGGTAAGGCTACGTGCTGATGCACGTGTCAGTGCTAGAGTACTGGCCAGGAGTAGGCAACGGCGTAGGGTAAGGTTTAGGGCTGGTGGTGGGTTTCCGTTCCGGGCTAGGGTTGGGTTTAGGGAACGGCAAGGCTTAGGGCACAGGTGAGGGTACGGAAACGTGGGAGGGTCAGGCTACGTGCTGACGCATTGCTTAGTGCCAGCGTATGGGCCAGGAGTAGGCAACGGCGTAAGGTAAGGTTTAGGGTTGGTGTTTGGTTTCCGTTCAAGGCTAGGGTTAGGGTTAGGGAACGGCAAGGCTTAGGGCACAGGTGAGGGTACGGAAACGTGGGAGGGTCAGGCTACGTGCTGACGCACGGGTCAGTGCCAGCGTACGGGCCAGGAGTAGGCAACGGCGTAGGATAAAGTGTAGGGCTGGTGGTGGATTTCCGTTCTGTGCTAGGGTTAGGGTTAGGGAACGGCAAGGCTTAGGGCACAGGTCAGGGTACGGAAAATCGGGAGGGTAAGGTTACCTGCTGATGCACGGGTCAGTGCCAGCGTACGGGTCAGGAGTAGGGTACGGCGTAAGGTAAGGTGTAGGGCTTGTGGTTGATTTCCGTTCAAGGCTAGGGTTAGGTTTAGGGAACGGCAAGGCTTAGGGCACAGGTGAGGGTACGGAAACGTGGGTGGGTCAGGCTACGTGCTGACGCACGGGTCAGTGCGAGCGTACGGGCCAGGAGTAGGCAACGGCGTAGTATAAAGTGTAGGGATGGTGGTGGATTTGCGTTCTGGGCTAGGGTTAGGGTTAGGGAACGGCAAGGCTTAGGGCACAGGTCAGGGTACGGAAACTCGGGAGGGTAAGGGTACGTGCTGATGCACGGGTCAGTGCTAGAGTACGGGCCAGGAGTAGGGAACGGCGTAGGGTAAGGTGTAGGGCTGGTGGTGGGTTTCCGTTCCGGGTTAGGGTTAGGGTTAGGGAACGGCAAGGCTTAGGGCACAAGTGAGGTTACGGAAACGTGGGAGGGTCAGGCTACGTGCTGACGCACGGGTCAGTGCCAGCGTACGGGTCAGGAGTAGGGTACGGCTTAAGGTAAGGTGTAGGTTTGGTGGTGTGTTTCCATTCCAGGCTAGGGTTAGGGTTAGGGAACGGCAAGGCTTAGGGCACAGGTGAGGCTACGGAAACGTGGGAGGGTCACGCTACGTGCTGACGCACGGGTCAGTGCCAGTGTACGGGTCAGGAGTAGGGTACGGCGTAGGGTAAGGTGTAGGGCTGGTGGTGGGTTTCTATTCCGGGCTAGGGTTAGGGTTAGGGAACGGCAAGGCATAGGGCACAGGTGAGGGTACGGAAACGTGGGAGGGTCAGGCTACGTGCTGACGCATGGTTCAGTGCCAGCGTACGGGCCAGGAATAGGGTACGGCGTAAGGTAAGGTGTAGGGCTGGTGGTGGGTTTCCGTTCCGGGCTAGGGTTAGGGTTAGGGAACGGCAAGGCTTAGGGCACAGCTGAGGGTACGGAAACGTGAGAGGGTCGGGCTACGTGCTGACGTACGTGTCAGTGCCAGCGTACGGGCCAGGAGTAGGCAACGGCGTAGGATAAAGTGTAGGGCTGCTGGTGGATTTGCGTTCCGGGCTAGGGTTAAGGTTAGGGAACGGAAAGGCTTAGGGCACAGGTGAGGGTACGGAAACGTGGGAGGGTCAGGCTACGTGCTGACGCACGGGTCAGTGCCAGCGTACGGGTCAGGAGCAGGGTACGGCGTAAGGTAAGGTATAGGGTTGGTGGTGGGTTTCTATTCCGGGCTACGGTTAGGGTTAGGGAACGGCAAGGCTTAGGGCACAGGTCAGGGTACGGAAATTCGGGAGGGTAAGGCTACCTGCTGATGAACGGGTCAGTGCCAGAGTACGGCCCAGGAGTAGGCAACGGCGTAGGGTAATGTGTAGGGCTGGTCGTGTGTTTCCGTTCCGGGCTAGGGTTAGGGTTAGGGAACGGCAAGGCTTAGGGCACAGGTGAGGGTACTGAAACGTGGGAGGGTCAGGCTACGTGCTGACGCACGTGTCAGTGCCAGCGTACGGGCCAGGAGTAGGGCTCGGCGTAAGGTAAGGTGTAGGGCTGGTGGTGGGTTTCTATTCCGGGCTAGGGTTAGGGTTAGGGAACGGCAAGGCTTAGGGCACAGGTGAGGGTACGGAAACGTGGGAGGGTCAGGCTACGTGCTGACGCACAGTTCAGTGCCAGTGTACGGGCCAGTAATAGGGTACGGCATAAGGTAAGGTGTAGGGCTGGTGGTGGGTTTCCGTTCCGGGCTAGGGTTAGGGTTAGGGAACGGCAAGGCTTAGGGCACAGGTGAGGGTACGGAAACGTGGGAGGGTCAGGATACGTGCTGACGCACGGATCAGTGCCAGCGTACGTGTCAGGAGTAGGGTACGGCGTAAGGTAAGGTGTCGGGCTGGTGGTCGGTTTCTATTCCGGGCTAGGGTTAGGGTTAGGGAACGGCAAGGCTTAGGGCACAGATGAGGGTACGGAAACGTGGGAGTGTCAGGCTACGTGCTGACGCACGGGTCAGTGCCAGCGTACGGTTCAGGAGTAGGGTACGGCATAAGGTAAGGTGTAGGGCTTGTGGTTGATTTCCTTTCAAGGCTAGGGTTAGGGTGAGGGAACGGCAAGGCTTAGGGCACAGGTGAGGGTACGGAAACGTGGGAGGGTCTGGCTACGTGCTGACGCACGGGTTAGTGCCAGCGTAAGGGCCAGGAGTACGCAAGGCGTATTATAAAGTGGAGGGCTGGTGGTGGATTTGCGTTCTGGGTTAGTGTTAGGGTGAGGGAACGGCAAGGCTTAGGGCACAGGTGAGGGTACGGAAACGTGGGAGGGTCAGGCTACGTGCTGACACATGGTTCAGTGCCAGCGTACGGGCCAGGAATAGGGTACGGCGTAAGGTATGATGTAGGGCTGGTGGTGGGTTTCCGTTCCGGGCTAGGGTTAGGGTTAGGGAACGGCAAGGCTTAGGGCACAGCTGAGGGTACGGAAACGTGGGAGGGTCGGGCTACGTGCTGACGTACGTGTCAGTGCCAGCGTACGGGCCAGGAGTAGGCAACGGCGTAGGATCAAGTGTAGGGCTGCTGGTCGATTTGCGTTCCGGGCTAGGGTTAAGGTTAGGGAACGGAAAGGCTTAGGGCACAGGTGAGGGTACGGAAACGTGGGAGGGTCAGGCTACGTGCTGACGCACGGGTCAGTGCCAGCGTACGGGTCAGGAGCAGGGTACGGCGTAAGGTAAGGTATAGGGTTGGTGGTGGGTTTCTATTCTGGGCTACGGTTAGGGTTAGGGAACGGCAAGGCTTAGGGCACAGGTCAGGGTACGGAAATTCGGGAGGGTAAGGCTACCTGCTGATGAACGGGTCAGTGCCAGAGTACGGGCCAGGAGTAGGCAACGGCGTAGGGTAAGGTGTAGGGCTGGTGGTGGGTTTCCGTTCCGAGCTAGGGTTAGGGTTAGGGAACGGCAAGGCTTAGGGCACAGGTGAGGGTACGGAAACGTTGGAGGGTCAGGCTACGTGCTGACGCGCGGGTCAGTGCCAGCGTACTGTCCAGGAGAAGGCAACGGCGTAAGGTAAGGTGTAGGGCTGGTGGTTGCTTTCCGTTCCAGGCTAGGGTTAGGGTTAGGGAACGGCAAGGCTTAGGGCACAGGTGAGGGTACGGAAACGTGGAAGGGTCGGGCTACGTGCTGACGCACGTGTCAGTGCCAGCGTACGGGCCAGGAGTAGGGCTCGGCGTAAGGTAAGGTGTAGGGCTGGTGGTGGGTTTCTATTCCGGGCTAGGGTTAGGGTTAGGGAACGGCAAGGCTTAGGGCACAGGTGAGGGTACGGAAACGTGGGAGGGTCAGGCTACGTGCTGACGCACAGTTCAGTGCCAGCGTACGGGCCAGTAATAGGGTACGGCGTAAGGTAAGGTGTAGGGCTGGTGGTGGGTTTCCGTTCCGGGCTAGGGTTAGGGTTAGAAAACGGCAAGGCTTAGGGCACAGGTGAGGGTACGGAAACGTGGGAGGGTCAGGATACGTGCTGACGCACGGGTCAGTGCCAGCGTACGTGTCAGGAGTAGGGTACGGCGTAAGGTAAGGTGTCGGGCTGGTGGTCGGTTTCTATTCCGGGCTAGGGTTAGGGTTAGGGAACGGCAAGGCTTAGGGCACAGGTGAGGGTACGGAAACGTGGGAGGGTCAGTCTACGTTCTGACGCACGGTTCAGTGCCAGCGTACGGGCCAGGAATAGGGTACGGCGTAAGGTAAGGTGTAGGGCTTGTGCTTGATTTCCGTTCCAGGCTAGGGTTAGGGTTAGGGAACGGCAAGGCTTAGGGCACAGGTGAGGGTACGGAAACGTGGGAGGGTCAGGCTACGTGCTGACGCACGGGTCAGTGCCAGCGTACGGGACAGTAGTAGGCAACGGCGTAAGATAAGGTGCAGGGCTGGTGGTTGGTTTCCGTTCCAGGCTAGGGTTAGGGTTAGGGAACGGCAAGGCATAGGGCACAGGTGAGGGTACGGAAACGTGGGAGGGTCGGGCTACGTGCTGACGCACGGGTCAGTGCCAGCGTACGGGTCAGGAGTAGGGTACGGCGAAGGTAAGGTGTAGGGCTGGTGGTGGGTTTCTATTCCGGGCTAGGGTTAGGGTTAGGGAAAGGCAAGGCTTAGGGCACAGGTGAGGGTACGGAAACGTGGGAGGGTCAGGCTACGTGCTGATGCACGGGTCAGTGCCAGCGTATGGGGCAGGAGTAGGCAACGGTGTAGGATAAAGTGTAGGGCTGGTGGTGGATTTGCGTTCTGGGCTAGGGTTAGTGTTAGGGAACGTCAAGTCTTAGGGCAGAGGTCAGGGTACGGAAACGCGTGAGGGTAAGGCTACGTGCTGATGCACGTGTCAGTGACAGAGTACCGGCCAGGAGTAGGCAACGGCGTAGGGTAAGGTGTAGGGCTGGTGGTGGGTTTCCGTTCCGAGCTAGGGTTAGGGTTAGGGAACGGCAAGTCTTAGGGCACAGGTGAGGGTACGGAAACGTTGGAGGGTCAGGCTACGTGCTGACGCGCGGGTCAGTGCCAGCGTACTGTCCAGGAGAAGGCAACGGCGTAAGGTAAGGTGTAGGGCTGGTGGTTGCTTTCCGTTCCAGGCTAGGGTTAGGGTTAGGGAACGGCAAGGCTTAGGGCACAGGTGAGGGTACGGAAACGTGGAAGGGTCGGGCTACGTGCTGACGTACGTGTCAGTGCCAGCGTACGGGCCAGGAGTAGGCAACGGCGTAGGATAAAGTGTAGGGCTGGTGGTGGATTTGCGTTCTGTGCTAGAGTTAGGGTTAGGGAATGGCAAGGCTTAGGGCACAGGTCAGGGTACGGAAACTCGGGAGGGTAAGGCTACCTGCTGATGCACGGGTCAGTGCCAGAGTACGGGCCAGGAGTAGGCAACGGCGTAGGGTAAGGTGTAGGGCTGGTGGTGGGTTTCCGTTCCGGGCTAGGGTTAGGGTTAGGAAACGGCAAGGCTTAGGGCACAGGTGAGGGTACTGAAACGTAGGAGGGTCGGGCTACGTGGTGACGCACGGGTCAGTGCCAGCGTACGGGCCAGGAGTAGGCAACGGCGAAAGGTAAGGTGTAGGGCTGGTGGTTGGTTTCCGTTCCAGGCTAGGGTTAGGGTTAGGGAACGGCAAGGCTTAGGGCAAGGTGAAGGTACGGAAACGTGGGAGGGTCAGGCTACGTGCTGACGCACGGTTCAGTGCCAGCGTACGGGCCAGGAATAGGGTACGGCGTAAGGTAAGGTGTAGGGCTGGTGGTGGGTTTCCGTTCCACGCTAGGGTTAGGGTTAGGGAACGGCAAGGCTTAGGGCTCAGGTGAGGGTACAGAAACGTGGGAGGGTCAGCCTACGTGCTGACGCACGGGTCAGTGCCAGCGTACGGGTCAGTCGTACGGTACGGCGTAAGGTAAGGTGTAGGGCTTGTGGTTGATTTCCGTTCCAGGCTAGGGTTAGGGTTAGGGAACGGCAAGGCTTAGGGCACAGGTGAGGGTACGGAAACGTGGGAGGGTCAGGCTACGTGCTGACGCATGGTTCATTGCCAGCGTACGGGCCAGGAATAGGGTACGGCGTAAGGTAAGGTGTAGGGCTGGTGGTGGGTTTCGGTTCCGGGCTAGGGTTAGGGTTAGGGAACAGCAAGGCTTAGGGCACAGGTGAGGGTACAGAAACGTGGGAGGGTCAGGCTACGTGCTGACGCACGGGTCAGTGCCAGCGTACGGGTCAGGAGTAGGGTACGGCGTAAGGTAAGGTGTAGGGCTTGTGGTTGATTTCCGTTCCAGGCTAGGGTTAGGGTTAGGGAACGGCAAGCCTTAGGGCACAGGTGAGGGTACAGAAACGTGGGAGGGTCGGGCTACGTGCTGACGCACGGGTCAGTGCCAGCGTACGGGCCAGGAGTAGGCAACAGCGTAGTATAAAGTGTAGGGATGGTGGTGGATTTGCGTTCTGGGCTAGGGTTAGGGTTAGGGAACGGCAAGGCTTAGGGCACAGGTCAGGGTACGGAAACTCGGGAGGGTAAGGGTACGTGCTGATGCCTGGGTCAGTGCTAGAGTACGGGCCAGGAGTAGGCAACGGCGTAGGGTAAGGTGTAGGGCTGGTGGTGGATTTCCGTTCCGGGCTAGGGTTAGGGTTAGGGAACGGCAAGGCTTAGGGCACAGGTGAGGGTACGGAAACGTGGGAGGGTCAGGCTACGTGCTGACGCACGGGTCAGTGCCAGCGTACGGGTCAGGTGTAGGGTACGGCGTAAGGTAAGGTGTAGGGCTGGTGGTGTGTTTCTATTCCGGGCTAGGGTTAGGGTTACGGAACGGCAAGGCGTAGGGCACAGGTGAGGGTACGGAAACGTGGGAGGGTCACGCTACGTGCTGACGCACGGATCAGTGCCAGCGTACGGGTCAGGAGTAGGGTACGGCGTAAGGTAAGGTGTAGGGCTGGTGGTGGGTTTCTATTCCGGGCTAGGGTTAGGGTTAGAGAACGGCAAGGCTTAGGGCACAGGTGAGGGTATGGAAACGTGGGAGGGTCAGGCTACGTGCTGACGCACGGTTCAGTGCCAGCGTACGGGCCAGGAATAGGGTACGGCGTAAGGTAAAGTGTAGGGCTGGTGGTGGGTTTCCGTTCCAGGCTAGCGTTAGGGTTAGGGAACGGCAAGGCTTAGGGCACAGGTGAGGGTACGGAAACGTGGGAGTGTCATGCTACGTGCTGACTCACGGGTCAGTGCCAGCGTACGGTTCAGGAGTAGGGTACGGCGTAAGGTAAGGTGTAGGGCTTGTGGTTGATTTCCGTTCAAGGCTAGGGTTAGGGTGAGGGAACAGCAAGGCTTAGGGCACAGGTGAGGGTACGGAAACGTGGGAGGGTCGGGCTATGTGATGACGCACGGGTTAGTGCCAGCGTAAGGGCCAGGAGTACGCAATGGCGTAGTATAAAGTGGAGGGCTGGTGGTGGATTTGCGTTCTGGGTTAGTGTTAGGGTTAGGGAACGGCAAGGCTTAGGGCACAGGTCAGGGTACGGAAACTCGGGAGGGTAAGGCTACGTGCTGATGCACGGGTCAGTGCTAGAGTACTGGCCAGGAGTAGGCAACGGCGTAGGGTAAGGTTTAGGGCTGGTGGTGGGTTTCCGTTCCGGGCTAGGGTTGGGTTTAGGGAACGGCAAGGCTTAGGGCACAGGTGAGGGTACGGAAACGTGGGAGGGTCAGGCTACGTGCTGACGCATTGCTTAGTGCCAGCGTATGGGCCAGGAGTAGGCAACGGCGTAAGGTAAGGTGTAGGGTTGGTGTTTGGTTTCCGTTCAAGGCTAGGGTTAGGGTTAGGGAACGGCAAGGCTTAGGGCACAGGTGAGGGTACGGAAACGTGGGAGGGTAGGGCTACGTGCTGACGCACGGGTCAGTGCCAGCGTACGGGCCAGGAGTAGGCAACGGCGTAGGATAAAGTGTAGGGCTGGTGGTGGATTTCCGTTCTGTGCTAGGGTTAGGCTTAGGGAACGGCAAGGCTTAGGGCACAGGTCAGGGTACGGAAAATCGGGAGGGTAAGGTTACCTGCTGATGCACGGGTCAGTGCCAGCGTACGGGTCAGGAGTAGGGTACGGCGTAAGGTAAGGTGTAGGGCTTGTGGTTGATTTCCGTTCAAGGCTAGGGTTAGGTTTAGGGAACGGCAAGGCTTAGGGCACAGGTGAGGGTACGGAAACGTGGGAGGGTCAGGCTACGTGCTGACGCACGGGTCAGTGCGAGCGTACGGGCCAGGAGTAGGCAACGGCGTAGTATAAAGTGTAGGGCTGGTGGTGGATTTGCGTTCTGGGCTAGGGTTAGGGTTAGGGAACGGCAAGGCTTAGGGCACAGGTCAGGGTACGGAAACTCGGGAGGGTAAGGGTACGTGCTGATGCACGGGTCAGTGCTAGAGTACGGGCCAGGAGTAGGGAACGGCGTAGGGTAAGGTGTAGGGCTGGTGGTGGGTTTCCGTTCCGGGTTAGGGTTAGGGTTAGGGAACGGCAAGGCTTAGGGCACAAGTGAGGTTACGGAAACGTGGGAGGGTCAGGCTACGTGCTGACGCACGGGTCAGTGCCAGCGTACGGGTCAGGAGTAGGGTACGGCTTAAGGTAAGGTGTAGGGTTGGTGGTGTGTTTCCATTCCGGGCTAGGGTTAGGGTTAGGGAACGGCAAGGCTTAGGGCACAGGTGAGGCTACGGAAACGTGGGAGGGTCACGCTACGTGCTGACGCACGGGTCAGTGCCAGCGTACGGTTCAGGAGTAGGGTACGGCGTAAGGTAAGGTGTAGGGCTGGTGGTGGGTTTCTATTCCGGGCTAGGGTTAGGGTTAGGGAACGGCAAGGCATAGGGCACAGGTGAGGGTACGTAAACGTGGGAGGGTCAGGCTACGTGCTGACGCATGGTTCAGTGCCAGCGTACGGGCCAGGAATAGGGTACGGCGTAAGGTAAGGTGTAGGGCTGGTGGTGGGTTTCCGTTCCGGGCTAGGGTTAGGGTTAGGGAACGGCAAGGGTTAGGGCACAGCTGAGGGTACGGAAACGTGGGAGGGTCGGGCTACGTGCTGACGTACGTGTCAGTGCCAGCGTACGGGCCAGGAGTAGGCAACGGGGTAGGATAAAGTGTAGGGCTGCTGGTGGATTTGCGTTCCGGGCTAGGGTTAAGGTTAGGGAACGGAAAGGCTTAGGGCACAGGTGAGGGTACGGAAACGTGGGAGGGTCAGGCTATGTGCTGACGCACGGGTCAGTGCCAGCGTACGGGTCAGGAGCAGGGTACGGCGTAAGGTAAGGTATAGGGTTGGTGGTGGGTTTCTATTCCGGGCTACGGTTAGGGTTAGGGAACGGCAAGGCTTAGGGCACAGGTCAGGGTACGGAAATTCGGAAGGGTAAGGCTACCTGCTGATGAACGGGTCAGTGCCAGAGTACGGGCCAGGAGTAGGCAACGGCGTAGGGTAATGTGTAGGGCTGGTCGTGGGTTTCCGTTACGGGCTAGGGTTAGGGTTAGGGAACGGCAAGGCTTAGGGCACAGGTGAGGGTACTGAAACGTGGGAGGGTCAGGCTACGTGCTGACGCACGTGTCAGTGCCAGCGTACGGGCCAGGAGTAGGGCTCGGCGTAAGGTAATGTGTAGGGCTGGTGGTGGGTTTCTATTCCGGGCTAGGGTTAGGGTTAGGGAACGGCAAGGCTTAGGGCACAGGTGAGGGTACGGAAACGTGGGAGGGTCAGGCTACGTGCTGACGCACAGTTCAGTGCCAGCGTACGGGCCAGTAATAGGGTACGGCATAAGGTAAGGTGTAGGGCTGGTGGTGGGTTTCCGTTCCGGGCTAGGGTTAGGGTTAGGGAACGGCAAGCCTTAGGGCACAGGTGAGGGTACGGATACATGGGAGGGTCAGGATACGTGCTGACGCACGGGTCAGTGCCAGCGTACGGGACAGGAGTAGGGTACGGCGTAAGGTAAGGTGTCGTGCTGGTGGTCGGTTTCTATTCCGGGCTAGGGTTAGGGTTAGGGCACGGCAAGGCTTAGGGCACAGGTGAGGGTACGGAAACGTGGGAGGGTCAGTCTACGTTCTGACGCACGGTTCAGTGCCAGCATACGGGCCAGGAATAGGGTACGGCATAAGGTAAGGTGTAGGGCTTGTGGTTGATTTCCGTTCCAGGCTAGGGTTAGGGTTAGGCAACGGCAAGGCTTAGGGCACAGGTGAGGGTACGGAAACGTGGGAGGGTCAGGCTACGTGCTGACGCACGGGTCAGTGCCAGCGTACGGGCCAGTAGTAGGCAACGGCGTAAGATAGGGTGCAGGGCTGGTGGTTGGTTTCCGTTCCAGGCTAGGGTTAGGGTTAGGGAACGGCAAGGCATAGCGCACAGGTGAGGGTACGGAAACGTGGGAGGGTCGGGCTACGTGCTGATGCACGGGTCAGTGCCAGCGTACGGGTCAGGAGTAGGGTACGGCGAAGGTAAGGTGTAGGGCTGGTGGTGGGTTTCTATTCCGGGCTAGGGTTAGGGTTAGGGAAAGGCAAGGCTTAGGGCACAGGTGAGGGTACGGAAACGTGGGAGGGTCAGGCTACGTGCTGATGCACGGGTCAGTGCCAGCGTATGGGGCAGGAGTAGGCAACGGCGTAGGATAAAGTGTAGGGCTGGTGGTGGATTTGCGTTCTGGGCTAGGGTTAGTGTTAGGGAACGTCAAGGCTTAGGGCAGAGGTCAGGGTACGGAAACGCGTGAGGGTAAGGCTACGTGCTGATGCACGTGTCAGTGACAGAGTACCGGCCAGGAGTAGGCAACGGCGTAGGGAAAGGTGTAGGGCTGGTGGTGGGTTTCCGTTCCGAGCTAGGGTTAGGGTTAGGGAACGGCAAGTCTTAGGGCACAGGTGAGGGTACGGAAACGTTGGAGGGTCAGGCTACGTGCTGACGCGCGGGTCAGTGCCAGCGTACTGTCCAGGAGAAGGCAACGGCGTAAGGTAAGGTGTAGGGCTGGTGGTTGCTTTCCGTTCCAGGCTAGGGTTAGGGTTAGGGAACGGCAAGGCTTAGGGCACAGGTGAGGGTACGGAAACGTGGAAGGGTCGGGCTACGTGCTGACGCACGTGTCAGTGCCAGCGTACGGGCTAGGAGTAGGGCTCGGCGTTAGGTAAGGTGTAGGGATGGTGGTGGGTTTCTATTCCGGGCTAGGGTTAGGGTTAGGGAACGGCAAGGCTTAGGGCACAGGTGAGGGTACGGAAACGTGGGAGGGTCAGGCTACGTGCTGACGCACAGTTCAGTGCCAGCGTACGGGCCAGTAATAGGGTACGGCGTAAGGTAAGGTGTAGGGCTGGAGGTGGGTTTCCGTTCCGGGCTAGGGTTAGGGTTAGGGAACGGCAAGGCTTAGGGCACAGGTGAGGGTACGGAAACGTGGGAGGGTCAGGATACATGCTGACGCACGGGTCAGTGCCAGCGTAAGTGTCAGGAGTAGGGTACGGCGTAAGGTAAGGTGTCGGGCTGGTGGTCGGTTTCTATTCCGGGCTAGGGTTAGGGTTAGGGAACGGCAAGGCTTAGGGCACAGGTGAGGGTACGGAAACGTGGGAGGGTCAGTCTACGTTCTGACGCACGGTTCAGTGCCAGCGTACGGGCCAGGAATAGGGTACGGCGTAATGTAAGGTGTGGGGCTTGTGCTTGATTTCCGTTCCAGGCTAGGGTTAGGGTTAGGGAATGGCAAGGCTTAGGGCAAGGTGAGGGTACGGAAACGTGGGAGGGTCAGGCTATGTGCTGACGCACGGGTCAGTGCCAGCGTACGGGACAGTAGTAGGCAACGGCGTAAGATAAGGTGCAGGGCTGGTGGTTGGTTTCCGTTCCAGGCTAGGGTTAGGGTTAGGGAACGGCAAGGCATAGGGCACAGGTGAGGGTACGGAAACGTGGGAGGGTCGGGCTACGTGCTCACGCACGGGTCAGTGCCAGCGTACGGGTCAGGAGTAGGGTACGGCGAAGGTAAGGTGTAGGGCTGGTGGTGGGTTTCTATTCCGGGCTAGGGTTAGGGTTAGGGAAAGGCAAGGCTTAGGGCACAGGTGAGGGTACGGAAACGTGGGAGGGTCAGGCTACGTGCTGATGCACGGGTCAGTGCCAGCGTATGGGGCAGGAGTAGGCAACGGCGTAGGATAAAGTGTAGGGCTGGTGGTGGATTTGCGTTCTGGGCTAGGGTTAGTGTTAGGGAACGTCAAGGCTTAGGGCAGAGGTCAGGCTACGGATACGCGTGAGGGTAAGGCTACGTGCTGATGCACGTGTCAGTGACAGAGTAACGGCCAGGAGTAGGCAACGGCGTAGGGTAAGGTGTAGGGCTGGTGGTGGGTTTCCGTTCCGAGCTAGGGTTAGGGTTAGGGAACGGCAAGTCTTAGGGCACAGGTGAGGGTACGGAAACGTTGGAGGGTCAGGCTACGTGCTGACGCGCGGGTCAGTGCCAGCGTACTGTCCAGGAGAAGGCAACGGCGTAAGGTAAGGTGTAGGGCTGGTGGTTGCTTTCCGTTCCAGGCTAGGGTTAGGGTTAGGGAACGGCAAGGCTTAGGGCACAGGTGAGGGTACGGAAACGTGGAAGGGTCGGACTACGTGCTGACGTACGTGTCAGTGCCAGCGTACGGGCCAGGAGTAGGCAACGGCGTAGGATAAAGTGTAGGGCTGGTGGTGGATTTGCGTTCTGTGCTAGGGTTAGGGTTAGGGAACGGCAAGGCTTAGGGCACAGGTCAGGGTACGGAAACTCGGGAGGGTAAGGCTACCTGCTGATGCACGGGTCAGTGCCAGAGTACGGGCCAGGAGTAGGCAACGGCGTAGGGTAAGGTGTAGGGCTGGTGGTGGGTTTCCGTTCCGGGCTAGGGTTAGGGTTAGGAAACGGCAAGGCTTAGGGCACAGGTGAGGGTACTGAAACGTAGGAGGGTCGGGCTACGTGGTGACGCACGGGTCAGTGCCAGCGTACGGGCCAGGAGGAGGCAACGGCGAAAGGTAAGGTGTAGGGCTGGTGGTTGGTTTCCGTTCCAGGCTAGGGTTAGGGTTAGGGAACGGCAAGGCTTAGGGCACAGGTGAGGGTACGGAAACGTGGGAGGGTCAGGCTACGTGCTGACGCACGGGTCAGTGCCAGCGTAAGGGCCAGGAGTAGGCAACGGCGAAAGGTAAGGTGTAGGGCTGGTGGTTGGTTTCCGTTCCAGGCTAGGGTTAGGGTTAGGGAACGGCAAGGCTTAGGGCACAGGTGAGGGTACGGAAACGTGGAAGGGTCGGGCTACGTGCTGACGCACGTGTCAGTGCCAGCGTACGGGCCAGGAGTAGGGCTCGGCGTAAGGTAAGGTGTAGGGCTGGTGGTGGGTTTCTATTCCGGGCTAGGGTTAGGGTTAGGGAACGGCAAGGCTTAGGGCACAGGTGAGGGTACGGAAACGTGGGAGGGTCAGGCTACGTGCTGACGCACAGTTCAGTGCCAGCGTACGGGCCAGTAATAGGGTACGGCGTAAGGTAAGGTGTAGGGCTGGTGGTGGGTTTCCGTTCCGGGCTAGGGTTAGGGTTAGGGAACGGCAAGGCTTAGGGCACAGGTGAGGGTACGGAAACGTGGGAGGGTCAGGATACGTGCTGACGCACGGGTCAGTGCCAGCGTACGTGTCAGGAGTAGGGTACGGCGTAAGGTAAGGTGTCGGGCTGGTGGTCGGTTTCTATTCCGGGCTAGGGTCAGGGTTAGGGAACGGCAAGGCTTAGGGCACAGGTGACGGTACGGAAACGTGGGAGGGTCAGTCTACGTTCTGACGCACGGTTCAGTGCCAGCGTACGGGCCAGGAATAGGGTACGGCGTAAGGTAAGGTGTAGGGCTTGTGCTTGATTTCCGTTCCAGGCTAGGGTTAGGGTTAGGGAACGGCAAGGCTTAGGGCACAGGTGAGGGTACGGAAACGTGGGAGGGTCAGGCTACGTGCTGACGCACGGGTCAGTGCCAGCGTACGGGACAGTAGTAGGCAACGGCGTAAGATAAGGTGCAGGGCTGGTGGTTGGTTTCCGTTCCAGGCTAGGGTTAGGGTTAGGGAACGGCAAGGCATAGGGCACAGGTGAGGGTACGGAAACGTGGGAGGGTCGGGCTACGTGCTGACGCACGGGTCAGTGCCAGCGTACGGGTCAGGAGTAGGGTACGGCGAAGGTAAGGTGTAGGGCTGGTGGTGGGTTTCTATTCCGGGCTAGGGTTAGGGTTAGGGAAAGGCAAGGCTTAGGGCACAGGTGAGGGTACGGAAACGTGGGAGGGTCAGGCTACGTGCTGATGCACGGGTCAGTGCCAGCGTATGGGGCAGGAGTAGGCAACGGCGTAGGATAAAGTGTAGGGCTGGTGGTGGATTTGCGTTCTGGGCTAGGGTTAGTGTTAGGGAACGTCAAGGCTTAGGGCAGAGGTCAGGGTACGGAAACGCGTGAGGGTAAGGCTACGTGCTGATGCACGTGTCAGTGACAGAGTACCGGCCAGGAGTAGGCAACGGCGTAGGGTAAGGTGTAGGGCTGGTGGTGGGTTTCCGTTCCGAGCTAGGGTTAGGGTTAGGGAACGGCAAGTCTTAGGGCACAGGTGAGGGTACGGAAACGTTGGAGGGTCAGGCTACGTGCTGACGCGCGGGTCAGTGCCAGCGTACTGTCCAGGAGAAGGCAACGGCGTAAGGTAAGGTGTAGGGCTGGTGGTTGCTTTCCGTTCCAGGCTAGGGTTAGGGTTAGGGAACGGCAAGGCTTAGGGCACAGGTGAGGGTACGGAAACGTGGAAGGGTCGGGCTACGTGCTGACGTACGTGTCAGTGCCAGCGTACGGGCCAGGAGTAGGCAACGGCGTAGGATAAAGTGTAGGGCTGGTGGTGGATTTGCGTTCTGTGCTAGAGTTAGGGTTAGGGAACGGCAAGGCTTAGGGCACAGGTCAGGGTACGGAAACTCGGGAGGGTAAGGCTACCTGCTGATGCACGGGTCAGTGCCAGAGTACGGGCCAGGAGTAGGCAACGGCGTAGGGTAAGGTGTAGGGCTGGTGGTGGGTTTCCGTTCCGGGCTAGGGTTAGGGTTAGGAAACGGCAAGGCTTAGGGCACAGGTGAGGGTACTGAAACGTAGGAGGGTCGGGCTACGTGGTGACGCACGGGTCAGTGCCAGCGTACGGGCCAGGAGTAGGCAACGGCGAAAGGTAAGGTGTAGGGCTGGTGGTTGGTTTCCGTTCCAGGCTAGGGTTAGGGTTAGGGAACGGCAAGGCTTAGGGCAAGGTGAAGGTACGGAAACGTGGGAGGGTCAGGCTACGTGCTGACGCACGGTTCAGTGCCAGCGTACGGGCCAGGAATAGGGTACGGCATAAGGTAAGGTGTAGGGCTGGTGGTGGGTTTCCGTTCCACGCTAGGGTTAGGGTTAGGGAACGGCAAGGCTTAGGGCTCAGGTGAGGGTACAGAAACGTGGGAGGGTCAGCCTACGTGCTGACGCACGGGTCAGTGCCAGCGTACGGGTCAGTCGTACGGTACGGCGTAAGGTAAGGTGTAGGGCTTGTGGTTGATTTCCGTTCCAGGCTAGGGTTAGGGTTAGGGAACGGCAAGGCTTAGGGCACAGGTGAGGGTACGGAAACGTGGGAGGGTCAGGCTACGTGCTGACGCATGGTTCATTGCCAGCGTACGGGCCAGGAATAGGGTACGGCGTAAGGTAAGGTGTAGGGCTGGTGGTGGGTTTCCGTTCCGGGCTAGGGTTAGGGTTAGGGAACAGCAAGGCTTAGGGCACAGGTGAGGGTACAGAAACGTGGGAGGGTCAGGCTACGTGCTGACGCACGGGTCAGTGCCAGCGTACGGGTCAGGAGTAGGGTACGGCGTAAGGTAAGGTGTAGGGCTTGTGGTTGATTTCCGTTCCAGGCTAGGGTTAGGGTTAGGGAACGGCAAGCCTTAGGGCACAGGTGAGGGTACAGAAACGTGGGAGGGTCGGGCTACGTGCTGACGCACGGGTCAGTGCCAGCGTACGGGCCAGGAGTAGGCAACGGCGTAGTATAAAGTGTAGGGATGGTGGTGGATTTGCGTTCTGGGCTAGGGTTAGGGTTAGGGAACGGCAAGGCTTAGGGCACAGGTCAGGGTACGGAAACTCGGGAGGGTAAGGGTACGTGCTGATGCCTGGGTCAGTGCTAGAGTACGGGCCAGGAGTAGGCAACGGCGTAGGGTAAGGTGTAGGGCTGGTGGTGGATTTCCGTTCCGGGCTAGGGTTAGGGTTAGGGTACGGCAAGGCTTAGGGCACAGGTGAGGGTACGGAAACGTGGGAGGGTCAGGCTACGTGCTGACGCACGGGTCAGTGCCAGCGTACGGGTCAGGTGTAGGGTACGGCGTAAGGTACGGTGTAGGGCTGGTGGTGTGTTTCTATTCCGGGCTAGGGTTAGGGTTACGGAACGGCAAGGCGTAGGGCACAGGTGAGGGTACGGAAACGTGGGAGGGTCACGCTACGTGCTGACGCACGGATCAGTGCCAGCGTACGGGTCAGGAGTAGGGTACGGCGTAAGGTAAGGTGTAGGGCTGGTGGTGGGTTTCTATTCCGGGCTAGGGTTAGGGTTAGAGAACGGCAAGGCTTAGGGCACAGGTGAGGGTATGGAAACGTGGGAGGGTCAGGCTACGTGCTGACGCACGGTTCAGTGCCAGCGTACGGGCCAGGAATAGGGTACGGCGTAAGGTAAAGTGTAGGGCTGGTGGTGGGTTTCCGTTCCAGGCTAGGGTTAGGGTTAGGGAACGGCAAGGCTTAGGGCACAGGTGAGGGTACGGAAACGTGGGAGTGTCATGCTACGTGCTGACTCACGGGTCAGTGCCAGCGTACGGTTCAGGAGTAGGGTACGGCGTAAGGTAAGGTGTAGGGCTTGTGGTTGATTTCCGTTCAAGGCTAGGGTTAGGGTGAGGGAACAGCAAGGCTTAGGGCACAGGTGAGGGTACGGAAACGTGGGAGGGTCGGGCTATGTGCTGACGCACGGGTTAGTGCCAGCGTAAGGGCCAGGAGTACGCAATGGCGTAGTATAAAGTGGAGGGCTGGTGGTGGATTTGCGTTCTGGGTTAGTGTTAGGGTTAGGGAACGGCAAGGCTTAGGGCACAGGTCAGGGTACGGAAACTCGGGAGGGTAAGGCTACGTGCTGATGCACGGGTCAGTGCTAGAGTACTGGCCAGGAGTAGGCAACGGCGTAGGGTAAGGTTTAGGGCTGGTGGTGGGTTTCCGTTCCGGGCTAGGGTTGGGTTTAGGGAACGGCAAGGCTTAGGGCACAGGTGAGGGTACGGAAACGTGGGAGGGTCAGGCTACGTGCTGACGCATTGCTTAGTGCCAGCGTATGGGCCAGGAGTAGGCAACGGCGTAAGGTAAGGTGTAGGGTTGGTGTTTGGTTTCCGTTCAAGGCTAGGGTTAGGGTTAGGGAACGGCAAGGCTTAGGGCACAGGTGAGGGTACGGAAACGTGGGAGGGTAGGGCTACGTGCTGACGCACGGGTCAGTGCCAGCGTACGGGCCAGGAGTAGGCAACGGCGTAGGATAAAGTGTAGGGCTGGTGGTGGATTTCCGTTCTGTGCTAGGGTTAGGCTTAGGGAACGGCAAGGCTTAGGGCACAGGTCAGGGTACGGAAAATCGGGAGGGTAAGGTTACCTGCTGATGCACGGGTCAGTGCCAGCGTACGGGTCAGGAGTAGGGTACGGCGTAAGGTAAGGGGTAGGGCTTGTGGTTGATTTCCGTTCAAGGCTAGGGTTAGGTTTAGGGAACGGCAAGGCTTAGGGCACAGGTGAGGGTACGGAAACGTGGGAGGGTCAGGCTACGTGCTGACGCACGGGTCAGTGCGAGCGTACGGGCCAGGAGTAGGCAACGGCGTAGTATAAAGTGTAGGGCTGGTGGTGGATTTGCGTTCTGGGCTAGGGTTAGGGTTAGGGAACGGCAAGGCTTAGGGCACAGGTCAGGGTACGGAAACTCGGGAGGGTAAGGGTACGTGCTGATGCACGGGTCAGTGCTAGAGTACGGGCCAGGAGTAGGGAACGGCGTAGGGTAAGGTGTAGGGCTGGTGGTGGGTTTCCGTTCCGGGTTAGGGTTAGGGTTAGGGAACGGCAAGGCTTAGGGCACAAGTGAGGGTACGGAAACGTGGGAGGGTCGGGCTATGTGCTGACGCACGGGTTAGTGCCAGCGTAAGGGCCAGGAGTACGCAATGGCGTAGTATAAAGTGGAGGGCTGGTGGTGGATTTGCGTTCTGGGTTAGTGTTAGGGTTAGGGAACGGCAAGGCTTAGGGCACAGGTCAGGGTACGGAAACTCGGGAGGGTAAGGCTACGTGCTGATGCACGGGTCAGTGCTAGAGTACTGGCCAGGAGTAGGCAACGGCGTAGGGTAAGGTTTAGGGCTGGTGGTGGGTTTCCGTTCCGGGCTAGGGTTGGGTTTAGGGAACGGCAAGGCTTAGGGCACAGGTGAGGGTACGGAAACGTGGGAGGGTCAGGCTACGTGCTGACGCATTGCTTAGTGCCAGCGTATGGGCCAGGAGTAGGCAACGGCGTAAGGTAAGGTGTAGGGTTGGTGTTTGGTTTCCGTTCAAGGCTAGGGTTAGGGTTAGGGAACGGCAAGGCTTAGGGCACAGGTGAGGGTACGGAAACGTGGGAGGGTAGGGCTACGTGCTGACGCACGGGTCAGTGCCAGCGTACGGGCCAGGAGTAGGCAACGGCGTAGGATAAAGTGTAGGGCTGGTGGTGGATTTCCGTTCTGTGCTAGGGTTAGGCTTAGGGAACGGCAAGGCTTAGGGCACAGGTCAGGGTACGGAAAATCGGGAGGGTAAGGTTACCTGCTGATGCACGGGTCAGTGCCAGCGTACGGGTCAGGAGTAGGGTACGGCGTAAGGTAAGGTGTAGGGCTTGTGGTTGATTTCCGTTCAAGGCTAGGGTTAGGTTTAGGGAACGGCAAGGCTTAGGGCACAGGTGAGGGTACGGAAACGTGGGAGGGTCAGGCTACGTGCTGACGCACGGGTCAGTGCGGGCGTACGGGCCAGGAGTAGGCAACGGCGTAGTATAAAGTGTAGGACTGGTGGTGGATTTGCGTTCTGGGCTAGGGTTAGGGTTAGGGAACGGCAAGGCTTAGGGCACAGGTCAGGGTACGGAAACTCGGGAGGGTAAGGGTACGTGCTGATGCACGGGTCAGTGCTAGAGTACGGGCCAGGAGTAGGGAACGGCGTAGGGTAAGGTGTAGGGCTGGTGGTGGGTTTCCGTTCCGGGTTAGGGTTAGGGTTAGGGAACGGCAAGGCTTAGGGCACAAGTGAGGTTACGGAAACGTGGGAGGGTCAGGCTACGTGCTGACGCACGGGTCAGTGCCAGCGTACGGGTCAGGAGTAGGGTACGGCTTAAGGTAAGGTGTAGGGTTGGTGGTGTGTTTCCATTCCGGGCTAGGGTTAGGGTTAGGGAACGGCAAGGCTTAGGGCACAGGTGAGGCTACGGAAACGTGGGAGGGTCACGCTACGTGCTGACGCACGGGTCAGTGCCAGCGTACGGTTCAGGAGTAGGGTACGGCGTAAGGTAAGGTGTAGGGCTGGTGGTGGGTTTCTATTCCGGGCTAGGGTTAGGGTTAGGGAACGGCAAGGCATAGGGCACAGGTGAGGGTACGTAAACGTGGGAGGGTCAGGCTACGTGCTGACGCACGGTTCAGTGCCAGCGTACGGGCCAGGAATAGGGTACGGCGTAAGGTAAGGTGTAGGGCTGGTGGTGGGTTTCCGTTCCGGGCTAGGGTTAGGGTTAGGGAACGGCAAGGGTTAGGGCACAGCTGAGGGTACGGAAACGTGGGAGGGTCGGGCTACGTGCTGACGTACGTGTCAGTGCCAGCGTACGGGCCAGGAGTAGGCAACGGGGTAGGATAAAGTGTAGGGCTGCTGGTGGATTTGCGTTCCGGGCTAGGGTTAAGGTTAGGGAACGGCAAGGCTTAGGGCACAGGTGAGGGTACGGAAACGTGGGAGGGTCAGGCTACGTGCTGACGCACGGGTCAGTGCCAGCGTACGGGCCAGTAGTAGGCAACGGCGTAAGATAGGGTGCAGGGCTGGTGGTTGGTTTCCATTCCAGGCTAGGGTTAGGGTTAGGGAACGGCAAGGCATAGCGCACAGGTGAGGGTACGGAAACGTGGGAGGGTCGGGCTACGTGCTGACGCACGGGTCAGTGCCAGCGTACGGGTCAGGAGTAGGGCACGGCGAAGGTAAGGTGTAGGGCTGGTGGTGGGTTTCTATTCCGGGCTAGGGTTAGGGTTAGGGAAAGGCAAGGCTTAGGGCACAGGTGAGGGTACGGAAACGTGGGAGGGTCAGGCTACGTGCTGATGCACGGGTCAGTGCCAGCGTATGGGGCAGGAGTAGGCAACGGCGTAGGATAAAGTGTAGGGCTGGTGGTGGATTTGCGTTCTGGGCTAGGGTTCGTGTTAGGGAACGTCAAGGCTTAGGGCAGAGGTCAGGGTACGGAAACGCGTGAGGGTAAGGCTACGTGCTGATGCACGTGTCAGTGACAGAGTACCGGCCAGGAGTAGGCAACGGCGTAGGGAAAGGTGTAGGGCTGGTGGTGGGTTTCCGTTCCGAGCTAGGGTTAGGGTTAGGGAACGGCAAGTCTTAGGGCACAGGTGAGGGTACGGAAACGTTGGAGGGTCAGGCTACGTGCTGACGCGCGGGTCAGTGCCAGCGTACTGTCCAGGAGAAGGCAACGGCGTAAGGTAAGGTGTAGGGCTGGTGGTTGCTTTCCGTTCCAGGCTAGGGTTAGGGTTAGGGAACGGCAAGGCTTAGGGCACAGGTGAGGGTACGGAAACGTGGAAGGGTCGGGCTACGTGCTGACGCACGTGTCAGTGCCAGCGTACGGGCCAGGAGTAGGGCTCGGCGTTAGGTAAGGTGTAGGGATGGTGGTGGGTTTCTATTCCGGGCTAGGGTTAGGGTTAGGGAACGGCAAGGCTTAGGGCACAGGTGAGGGTACGGAAACGTGGGAGGGTCAGGCTACGTGCTGACGCACAGTTCAGTGCCAGCGTACGGGCCAGTAATAGGGTACGGCGTAAGGTAAGGTGTAGGGCTGGAGGTGGGTTTCCGTTCCGGGCTAGGGTTAGGGTTAGGGAACGGCAAGGCTTAGGGCACAGGTGAGGGTACGGAAACGTGGGAGGGTCAGGATACATGCTGACGCACGGGTCAGTGCCAGCGTAAGTGTCAGGAGTAGGGTACGGTGTAAGGTAAGGTTTTGGGCTGGTGGTCGGTTTCTATTCCGGGCTAGGGTTAGGGTTAGGGAACGGCAAGGCTTAGGGCACAGGTGAGGGTACGGAAACGTGGGAGGGTCAGTCTACGTTCTGACGCACGGTTCAGTGCCAGCGTACGGGCCAGGAATAGGGTACGGCGTAATGTAAGGTGTGGGGCTTGTGCTTGATTTCCGTTCCAGGCTAGGGTTAGGGTTAGGGAACGGCAAGGCTTAGGGCACAGGTGAGGGTACGGAAACGTGGGAGGGTCAGGCTATGTGCTGACGCACGGGTCAGTGCCAGCGTACGGGACAGTAGTAGGCAACGGCGTAAGATAAGGTGCAGGGCTGGTGGTTGGTTTCCGTTCCAGGCTAGGGTTAGGGTTAGGGAACGGCAAGGCATAGGGCACAGGTGAGGGTACGGAAACGTGGGAGGGTCGGGCTACGTGCTCACGCACGGGTCAGTGCCAGCGTACGGGTCAGGAGTAGGGTACGGCGAAGGTAAGGTGTAGGGCTGGTGGTGGGTTTCTATTCCGGGCTAGGGTTAGGGTTAGGGAAAGGCAAGGCTTAGGGCACAGGTGAGGGTACGGAAACGTGGGAGGGTCAGGCTACGTGCTGATGCACGGGTCAGTGCCAGCGTATGGGGCAGGAGTAGGCAACGGCGTAGGATAAAGTGTAGGGCTGGTGGTGGATTTGCGTTCTGGGCTAGGGTTAGTGTTAGGGAACGTCAAGGCTTAGGGCAGAGGTCAGGCTACGGATACGCGTGAGGGTAAGGCTACGTGCTGATGCACGTGTCAGTGACAGAGTAACGGCCAGGAGTAGGCAACGGCGTAGGGTAAGGTGTAGGGCTGGTGGTGGGTTTCCGTTCCGAGCTAGGGTTAGGGTTAGGGAACGGCAAGTCTTAGGGCACAGGTGAGGGTACGGAAACGTTGGAGGGTCAGGCTACGTGCTGACGCGCGGGTCAGTGCCAGCGTACTGTCCAGGAGAAGGCAACGGCGTAAGGTAAGGTGTAGGGCTGGTGGTTGCTTTCCGTTCCAGGCTAGGGTTAGGGTTAGGGAACGGCAAGGCTTAGGGCACAGGTGAGGGTACGGAAACGTGGAAGGGTCGGACTACGTGCTGACGTACGTGTCAGTGCCAGCGTACGGGCCAGGAGTAGGCAACGGCGTAGGATAAAGTGTAGGGCTGGTGGTGGATTTGCGTTCTGTGCTAGGGTTAGGGTTAGGGAACGGCAAGGCTTAGGGCACAGGTCAGGGTACGGAAACTCGGGAGGGTAAGGCTACCTGCTGATGCACGGGTCAGTGCCAGAGTACGGGCCAGGAGTAGGCAACGGCGTAGGGTAAGGTGTAGGGCTGGTGGTGGGTTTCCGTTCCGGGCTAGGGTTAGGGTTAGGAAACGGCAAGGCTTAGGGCACAGGTGAGGGTACTGAAACGTAGGAGGGTCGGGCTACGTGGTGACGCACGGGTCAGTGCCAGCGTACGGGCCAGGAGGAGGCAACGGCGAAAGGTAAGGTGTAGGGCTGGTGGTTGGTTTCCGTTCCAGGCTAGGGTTAGGGTTAGGGAACGGCAAGGCTTAGGGCACAGGTGAGGGTACGGAAACGTGGGAGGGTCAGGCTACGTGCTGACGCACGGGTCAGTGCCAGCGTATGGGCCAGGAGTAGGCAACGGCGAAAGGTAAGGTGTAGGGCTGGTGGTTGGTTTCCGTTCCAGGCTAGGGTTAGGGTTAGGGAACGGCAAGGCTTAGGGCACAGGTCAGGGTACGGAAACTCGGGAGGGTAAGGGTACGTGCTGATGCACGGGTCAGTGCTAGAGTACGGGCCAGGAGTAGGGAACGGCGTAGGGTAAGGTGTAGGGCTGGTGGTGGGTTTCCGTTCCGGGTTAGGGTTAGGGTTAGGGAACGGCAAGGCTTAGGGCACAAGTGAGGTTACGGAAACGTGGGAGGGTCAGGCTACGTGCTGACGCACGGGTCAGTGCCAGCGTACGTGTCAGGAGCAGGGTACGGCGTAAGGTAAGGTATAGGGTTGGTGGTGGGTTTCTATTCTGGGCTACGGTTAGGGTTAGGGAACGGCAAGGCTTAGGGCACAGGTCAGGGTACGGAAATTCGGGAGGGTAAGGCTACCTGCTGATGAACGGGTCAGTGCCAGAGTACGGGCCAGGAGTAGGCAACGGCGTAGGGTAAGGTGTAGGGCTGGTGGTGGGTTTCCGTTCCGAGCTAGGGTTAGGGTTAGGGAACGGCAAGGCTTAGGGCACAGGTGAGGGTACGGAAACGTTGGAGGGTCAGGCTACGTGCTGACGCGCGGGTCAGTGCCAGCGTACTGTCCAGGAGAAGGCAACGGCGTAAGGTAAGGTGTAGGGCTGGTGGTTGCTTTCCGTTCCAGGCTAGGGTTAGGGTTAGGGTACGGCAAGGCTTAGGGCACAGGTGAGGGTACGGAAACGTGGAAGGGTCGGGCTACGTGCTGACGCACGTGTCAGTGCCAGCGTACGGGCCAGGAGTAGGGCTCGGCGTAAGGTAAGGTGTAGGGCTGGTGGTGGGTTTCTATTCCGGGCTAGGGTTAGGGTTAGGGAACGGCAAGGCTTAGGGCACAGGTGAGGGTACGGAAACGTGGGAGGGTCAGGCTACGTGCTGACGCACAGTTCAGTGCCAGCGTACGGGCCAGTAATAGGGTACGGCGTAAGGTAAGGTGTAGGGCTCTTGGTGGGTTTCCGTTCCGGGCTAGGGTTAGGGTTAGGGAACGGCAAGGCTTAGGGCACAGGTGAGGGTACGGAAACGTGGGAGGGTCAGGATACGTGCTGACGCACGGGTCAGTGCCAGCGTACGTGTCAGGAGTAGGGTACGGCGTAAGGTAAGGTGTCGGGCTGGTGGTCGGTTTCTATTCCGGGCTAGGGTTAGGGTTAGGGAACGGCAAGGCTTAGGGCACAGGTGAGGGTACGGAAACGTGGGAGGGTCGGGCTACGTGCTGACGCACGTGTCAGTGCCAGCGTACGGGCCAGTAGTAGGCAACGGCGTAAGATAAGGTGCAGGGCTGGTGGTTGGTTTCCGTTCCAGGCTAGGGTTAGGGTTAGGGAATGGCAAGTCATAGGGCACAGGTGAGGGTACGGAAACGTGGGAGGGTCGGGCTACGTGCTGACGCACGGGTCAGTGGCAGCGTACGGGTCAGGAGTAGGGTACGGCGAAGGTAAGGTGTAGGGCTGGTGGTGGGTTTCTATTCCGGGCTAGGGTTAGGGTTAGGGAAAGGCAAGGCTTAGGGCACAGGTGAGGGTACGGAAACGTGGGAGGGTCAGGCTACGTGCTGATGCACGGGTCAGTGCCAGCGTATGGGGCAGGAGTAGGCAACGGCGTAGGATAAAGTGTAGGGCTGGTGGTGGATTTGCGTTCTGGGCTAGGGTTAGTGTTAGGGAACGTCAAGGCTTAGGGCAGAGGTCAGGGTACGGAAACGCGTGAGGGTAAGGCTACGTGCTGATGCACGTGTCAGTGACAGAGTACCGGCCAGGAGTAGGCAACGGCGTAGGGTAAGGTGTAGGGTTGGTGGTGGGTTTCCGTTCCGAGCTAGGGTTAGGGTTAGGGAACGGCAAGTCTTAGGGCACAGGTGAGGGTACGGAAACGTTGGAGGGTCAGGCTACGTGCTGACGCGCGGGTCAGTGCCAGCGTACTGTCCAGGAGAAGGCAACGGCGTAAGGTAAGGTGTAGGGCTGGTGGTTGCTTTCCGTTCCAGGCTAGGGTTAGGGTTAGGGAACGGCAAGGCTTAGGGCACAGGTGAGGGTACGGAAACGTGGAAGGGTCGGGCTACGTGCTGACGTACGTGTCAGTGCCAGCGTACGGGCCAGGAGTAGGCAACGGCGTAGGATAAAGTGTAGGGCTGGTGGTGGATTTGCGTTCTGTGCTAGAGTTAGGGTTAGGGAACGGCAAGGCTTAGGGCACAGGTCAGGGTACGGAAACTCGGGAGGGTAAGGCTACCTGCTGATGCACGGGTCAGTGCCAGAGTACGGGCCAGGAGTAGGCAACGGCGTAGGGTAAGGTGTAGGGCTGGTGGTGGGTTTCCGTTCCGGGCTAGGGTTAGGGTTAGGAAACGGCAAGGCTTAGGGCACAGGTGAGGGTACTGTAACGTAGGAGGGTCGGGCTACGTGGTGACGCACGGGTCAGTGCCAGCGTACGGGCCAGGAGTAGGCAACGGCGAAAGGTAAGGTGTAGGGCTGGTGGTTGGTTTCCGTTCCAGGCTAGGGTAGGGTTAGGGAACGGCAAGGCTTAGGGCAAGGTGAAGGTACGGAAATGTGGGAGGGTCAGGCTACGTGCTGACGCACGGTTCAGTGCCAGCGTACGGGCCAGGAATAGGGTACGGCGTAAGGTAAGGTGTAGGGCTGGTGGTGGGTTTCCGTTCCACGCTAGGGTTAGGGTTAGGGAACGGCAAGGCTTAGGGCTCAGGTGAGGGTACAGAAACGTGGGAGGGTCAGCCTACGTGCTGACGCACGGGTCAGTGCCAGCGTACGGGTCAGTCGTACGGTACGGCGTAAGGTAAGGTGTAGGGCTTGTGGTTGATTTCCGTTCCAGGCTAGGGTTAGGGTTAGGGAACGGCAAGGCTTAGGGCACAGGTGAGGGTACGGAAACGTGGGAGGGTCAGGCTACGTGCTGACGCACGGGTCAGTGCCAGCGTATGGGCCAGGTGTAGGCAACGGCGTAGTATAAAGTGTAGGGATGGTGGTGGATTTGCGTTCTGGGCTAGGGTTAGGGTTAGGGATCGGCAAGGCTTAGGGCACAGGTCAGGGTACGGAAACTCGGGAGGGTAAGGGTACGTGCTGATGCACGGTTCAGTTCTAGAGTACGGGCCAGGAGTAGGCAACGGCGTAGGGTAAGGTGTAGGGCTGGTGGTGGGTTTCCGTTCCGGGTTAGGGTTAGGGTTAGGGAACGGCAAGGCTTAGGGCACAGGTGAGGGTACGGAAAAGTGGGAGGGTCAGGCTACGTGCTGACGCAGGGGTCAGTGCCAGCGTACGGGTCAGGAGTAGGGTACGGCGTAAGGTAAGGTGTAGGGTTGGTGGTGTGTTTCTATTCCGGGCTAGGGTTAGGGTTAGGGAACTGCAAGGCGTAGGGAACAGGTGAGGGTACAGAAACGTGGGAGGTTCAGGCTACGTGCTGACGCACGGGTCAGTGCCAGCGTACGGGCCAGGAGTAGGCAACGGCGTAGGATAAAGTGTAGGGTTGGTAGTGGGTTTATATTCTGGGCTAGGGTTAGGGTTAGGGAACGGCAAGGCATAGGGCACAGGTGAGGGTACGGAAACGTGGGAGGGTCAGGCTACGTGATGACGCATGGTTCATTGCCAGCGTACGGGCCAGGAATAGGGTACGGCGTAAGGTAAGGTGTAGGGCTGGTGGTGGGTTTCCGTTCCGGGCTAGGGTTAGGGTTAGGGAACAGCAAGGCTTAGGGCACAGGTGAGGGTACAGAAACGTGGGAGGGTCAGGCTACGTGCTGACGCACGGGTCAGTGCCATCGTACGGGTCAGGAGTAGGGTACGGCGTAAGGTAAGGTGTAGGGCTTGTGGTTGATTTCCGTTCCAGGCTAGGGTTAGGGTTAGGGAACGGCAAGCCTTAGGGCACAGGTGAGGGTACAGAAACGTGGGAGGGTCGGGCTACGTGCTGACGCACGGGTCAGTGCCAGCGTACGGGCCAGGAGTAGGCAACGGCGTAGTATAAAGTGTAGGGATGGTGGTGGATTTCCGTTCTGTGCTAGGGTTAGGGTTAGGGAACGGCAAGGCTTAGGGCACAGGTCAGGGTACGGAAAATCGGGAGGGTAAGGTTACCTGCTGATGCACGGGTCAGTGCCAGCGTACGGGTCAGGAGTAGGGTACGGCGTAAGGTAAGGTGTAGGGCTTGTGGTTGATTTCCGTTCAAGGCTAGGGTTAGGTTTAGGGAACGGCAAGGCTTAGGGCACAGGTGAGGGTACGGAAACGTGGGAGGGTCAGGCTACGTGCTGACGCACGTGTCAGTGCCAGCGTACGGGCCAGTAGTAGGCAACGGCGTAAGATAAGGTGCAGGGCTGGTGGTTGGTTTCCGTTCCAGGCTAGGGTAGGGTTAGGGAACGGCAAGGCTTAGGGCAAGGTGAAGGTACGGAAACGTGGGAGGGTCAGGCTACGTGCTGACGCACGGGTCAGTGCCAGCGTACGGGACAGTAGTAGGCAACGGCGTAAGATAAGGTGCAGGGCTGGTGGTTGGTTTCCGTTCCAGTCTAGGGTTAGGGTTAGGGAACGGCAAGGCATAGGGCACAGGTGAGGGTACGGAAACGTGGGAGGGTCGGGCTACGTGCTGACGCACGGGTCAGTGCCAGCGTACGGGTCAGGAGTAGGGTACGGCGAAGGTAAGGTGTAGGGCTGGTGGTGGGTTTCTATTCCGGGCTAGGGTTAGGGTTAGGGAAAGGCAAGGCTTAGGGCACAGGTGAGGGTACGGAAACGTGGGAGGGTCAGGCTACGTGCTGATGCACGGGTCAGTGCCAGCGTATGGGGCAGGAGTAGGCAACGGCGTAGGATAAAGTGTAGGGCTGGTGGTGGATTTGCGTTCTGGGCTTGGGTTAGTGTTAGGGAACGTCAAGGCTTAGGGCAGAGGTCAGGGTACGGATACGCGTGAGGGTAAGGCTACGTGCTGATGCACGTGTCAGTGACAGAGTACCGGCCAGGAGTAGGCAACGGCGTAGGGTAAGGTGTAGGGCTGGTGGTGGGTTTCCGTTCCGAGCTAGGGTTAGGGTTAGGGAACGGCAAGTCTTAGGGCACAGGTGAGGGTACGGAAACGTTGGAGGGTCAGGCTACGTGCTGACGCGCGGGTCAGTGCCAGCGTACTGTCCAGGAGAAGGCAACGGCGTAAGGTAAGGTGTAGGGCTGGTGGTTGCTTTCCGTTCCAGGCTAGGGTTAGGGTTAGGGAACGGCAAGGCTTAGGGCACAGGTGAGGGTACGGAAACGTGGAAGGGTCGGGCTACGTGCTGACGTACGTGTCAGTGCCAGCGTACGGGCCAGGAGTAGGCAACGGCGTAGGATAAAGTGTAGGGCTGGTGGTGGATTTGCGTTCTGTGCTAGGGTTAGGGTTAGGGAACGGCAAGGCTTAGGGCACAGGTCAGGGTACGGAAACTCGGGAGGGTAAGGCTACCTGCTGATGCACGGGTCAGTGCCAGAGTACGGGCCAGGAGTAGGCAACGGCGTAGGGTAAGGTGTAGGGCTGGTGGTGGGTTTCCGTTCCGGGCTAGGGTTAGGGTTAGGAAACGGCAAGGCTTAGGGCACAGGTGAGGGTACTGAAACGTAGGAGGGTCGGGCTACGTGGTGACGCACGGGTCAGTGCCAGCGTACGGGCCAGGAGTAGGCAACGGCGAAAGGTAAGGTGTAGGGCTGGTGGTTGGTTTCCGTTCCACGCTAGGGTTAGGTTTAGGGAACGGCAAGGCTTAGGGCAAGGTGAAGGTACGGAAACGTGGGAGGGTCAGGCTACGTGCTGACGCACGGTTCAGTGCCAGCGTACGGGCCAGGAATAGGGTACAGCGTAAGGTAAGGTGTAGGGCTGGTGGTGGGTTTCCGTTCCACGCTAGGGTTAGGGTTAGGGAACGGCAAGGCTTAGGGCTCAGGTGAGGGTACAGAAACGTGGGAGGGTCAGCCTACGTGCTGACGCACGGGTCAGTGCCAGCGTACGGGTCAGTCGTACGGTACGGCGTAAGGTAAGGTGTAGGGCTTGTGGTTGATTTCCGTTCCAGGCTAGGGTTAGGGTTAGGGAACGGCAAGGCTTAGGGCACAGGTGAGGGTACGGAAACGTGGGAGGGTCAGGCTACGTGCTGACGCACGGGTCAGTGCCAGCGTATGGGCCAGGTGTAGGCAACGGCGTAGTATAAAGTGTAGGGCTGGTGGTGGATTTGCGTTCTGGGCTAGGGTTAGGGTTAGGGAATGGCAAGGCTTAGGGCACAGGTCAGGGTTCGGAAACTCGGGAGGGTAAGGGTACGTGCTGACGCACGGGTCAGTGCCAGCGTACGGGTCAGGAGCAGGGTACGGCGTAAGGTAAGGTATAGGGTTGGTGGTGGGTTTCTATTCCGTGCTACGGTTAGGGTTAGGGAACGGCAATGCTTAGGGCACAGGTCAGGGTACGGAAATTCGGGAGGGTAAGGCTACCTGCTGATGAACGGGTCAGTGCCAGAGTACGGGCCAGGAGTAGGCAACGGCGTAGGGTAATGTGT
Organism: Mesoplodon bidens; assembly: GCF_964165515.1. Taxonomy (NCBI): domain Eukaryota; kingdom Metazoa; phylum Chordata; class Mammalia; order Artiodactyla; family Ziphiidae; genus Mesoplodon; species Mesoplodon bidens. The sequence goes on from NC_138179.1 coordinate 57,314,394, forward strand.
AGGGCTGGTCGTGGGTTTCCGTTCCGGGCTAGGGTTAGGGTTAGGGAACGGCAAGGCTTAGGGCACAGGTGAGGGTACTGAAACGTGGGAGGGTCAGGCTACGTGCTGACGCACGTGTCAGTGCCAGCGTACGGGCCAGGAGTAGGGCTCGGCGTAAGGTAAGGTGTAGGGCTGGTGGTGAGTTTCTATTCCGGGCTAGGGTTAGGGTTAGGGAACGGCAAGGCTTAGGGCACAGGTGAGGCTACGGAAACGTGGGAGGGTCACGCTACGTGCTGACCCACGGGTCAGTGCCAGCGTACGGGTCAGGAGTAGGGTACGGCGTAAGGTAAGGTGTAGGGCTGGTGGTGTGTTTCTATTCCGGGCTAGGGTTAGGGTTAGGGAACGGCAAGGCTTAGGGCACAGGTGAGGGTACGGAAACGTGGGAGGGTCAGGCTACGTGCTGACGCACAGTTCAGTGCCAGCGTACGGGCCAGTAATAGGGTACGGCGTAAGGTAAGGTGTAGGGCTGGTGGTGGGTTTCCGTTCCGGGCTAGGGTGAGGGTTAGGGAACGGCAAGGCTTAGGGCACAGGTGAGGGTACGGAAACGTGGGAGGGTCAGGATACGTGCTGACGCACGGGTCAGTGCCAGCGTACGGGCCAGTAGTAGGCAACGGCGTAAGATAGGGTGCAGGGCTGGTGGTTGGTTTCCGTTCCAGGCTAGGGTTAGGGTTAGGGAACGGCAAGGCATAGCGCACAGGTGAGGGTACGGAAACGTGGGAGGGTCGGGCTACGTGCTGACGCACGGGTCAGTGCCAGCGTACGGGTCAGGAGTAGGGTACGGCGAAGGTAAGGTGTAGGGCTGGTGGTGGGTTTCTATTCCGGGCTAGGGTTAGGGTTAGGGAAAGGCAAGGCTTAGGGCACAGGTGAGGGTACGGAAACGTGGGAGGTTCAGGCTACGTGCTGATGCACGGGTCAGTGCCAGCGTATGGGGCAGGAGTAGGCAACGGCGTAGGATAAAGTGTAGGGCTGGTGGTGGATTTGCGTTCTGGGCTAGGGTTAGTGTTAGGGAACGTCAAGGCTTAGGGCAGAGGTCAGGGTACGCAAACGCGTGAGGGTAAGGCTACGTGCTGATGCACGTGTCAGTGACAGAACACCGGCCAGGAGTAGGCAACGGCGTAGGGTAAGGTGTAGGGCTGGTGGTTGGTTTCCGTTCGAGCTAGGGTTAGGGTTAGGGAACGGCAAGTCTTAGGGCACAGGTGAGGGTACGGAAACGTTGGAGGGTCAGGCTACGTGCTGACGCGCGGGTCATTGCCAGCGTACTGTCCAGGAGAAGGCAATGGCGTAAGGTAAGGTGTAGGGCTGGTGGTTGCTTTCCGTTCCAGGCTAGGGTTAGGGTTAGGGAACGGCAAGGCTTAGGGCACAGGTGAGGGTACGGAAACGTGGAAGGGTCGGGCTACGTGCTGACGTACGTGTCAGTGCCAGCGTACGGGCCAGGAGTAGGCAACGGCGTAGGATAAAGTGTAGGGCTGGTGGTGGATTTGCGTTCTGTGCTAGGGTTAGGGTTAGGGAACGGCAAGGCTTAGGGCACAGGTCAGGGTACGGAAACTCGGGAGGGTAAGGCTACCTGCTGATGCACGGGTCAGTGCCAGAGTACGGGCCAGGAGTAGGCAACGGCGTAGGGTAAGGTGTAGGGCTGGTGGTGGGTTTCCGTTCCGGGCTAGGGTTAGGGTTAGGAAACGGCAAGGCTTAGGGCACAGGTGAGGGTACTGAAACGTAGGAGGGTCGGGCTACGTGGTGACGCACGGGTCAGTGCCAGCGTACGGGCCAGGAGTAGGCAACGGCGTAAGGTAAGGTGTAGGGCTGGTGGTTGGTTTCCGTTCCAGGCTAGGGTTAGGGTTAGGGAACGGCAAGGCTTAGGGCAAGGTGAAGGTACGGAAACGTGGGAGGGTCAGGCTACGTGCTGACGCACGGTTCAGTGCCAGCGTACGGGCCAGGAATAGGGTACGGCGTAAGGTAAGGTGTAGGGCTGGTGGTGGGTTTCCGTTCCACGCTAGGGTTAGGGTTAGGGAACGGCAAGGCTTAGGGCTCAGGTGAGGGTACAGAATCGTGGGAGGGTCAGCCTATGTGCTGATGCACGGGTCAGTGCCAGCGTACGGGTCAGTCGTACGGTACGGCGTAAGGTAAGGTGTAGGGCTTGTGGTTCATTTCCGTTCCAGGCTAGGGTTAGGGTTAGGGAACGGCAAGGCTTAGGGCACAGGTGAGGGTACGGAAACGTGGGAGGGTCAGGCTACGTGCTGACGCACGGGTCAGTGCCAGCGTATGGGCCAGGTGTAGGCAACGGCGTAGTATAAAGTGTAGGGATGGTGGTGGATTTGCGTTCTGGGCTAGGGTTAGGGTTAGGGAACGGCAAGGCTTAGGGCACAGGTCAGGGTACGGAAACTCGGGAGGGTAAGGGTACGTGCTGATGCACGGGTCAGTTCTAGAGTACGGGCCAGGAGTAGGCAACGGCGTAGGGTAAGGTGTAGGGCTGGTGGTGGGTTTCCGTTCCGGGTTAGGGTTAGGGTTAGGGAACGGCAAGGCTTAGGGCACAGGTGAGGGTACGGAAAAGTGGGAGGGTCAGGCTACGTGCTGACGCACGGGTCAGTGCCAGCGTACGGGTCAGGAGTAGGGTACGGCGTAAGGTAAGGTGTAGGGTTGGTGGTGTGTTTCTATTCCGGGCTAGGGTTAGGGTTAGGGAACTGCAAGGCGTAGGGAACAGGTGAGGGTACAGAAACGTGGGAGGTTCAGGCTACGTGCTGACGCACGGGTCAGTGCCAGCGTACGGGTCAGGAGTAGGGTACGGCTTAAGGTAAGGTGTAGGGTTGGTGGTGTGTTTCCATTCCAGGCTAGGGTTAGGGTTAGGGAACGGCAAGGCTTAGGGCACAGGTGAGGCTACGGAAACGTGGGAGGGTCACGCTACGTGCTGACGCACGGGTCAGTGCCAGTGTACGGGTCAGGAGTAGGGTACGGCGTAAGGTAAGGTGTAGGGCTGGTGGTGGGTTTCTATTCCGGGCTAGGGTTAGGGTTAGGGAACGGCAAGGCATAGGGCACAGGTGAGGGTACGGAAACGTGGGAGGGTCAGGCTACGTGCTGACGCATGGTTCAGTGCCAGCGTACGGGCCAGGAATAGGGTACGGCGTAAGGTAAGGTGTAGGGCTGGTGGTGGGTTTCCGTTCCGGGCTAGGGTTAGGGTTAGGGAACGGCAAGGCTTAGGGCACAGCTGAGGGTACGGAAACGTGGGAGGGTCGGGCTACGTGCTGACGTACGTGTCAGTGCCAGCGTACGGGCCAGGAGTAGGCAACGGCGTAGGATAAAGTGTAGGGCTGCTGGTGGATTTGCGTTCCGGGCTAGGGTTAAGGTTAGGGAACGGAAAGGCTTAGGGCACAGGTGAGGGTACGGAAACGTGGGAGGGTCAGGCTACGTGCTGACGCACGGGTCAGTGTCAGCGTACGGGTCAGGAGCAGGGTACGGCGTAAGGTAAGGTATAGGGTTGGTGGTGGGTTTCTATTCCGGGCTACGGTTAGGGTTAGGGAACGGCAAGGCTTAGGGCACAGGTCAGGGTACGGAAATTCGGGAGGGTAAGGCTACCTGCTGATGAACGGGTCAGTGCCAGAGTACGGCCCAGGAGTAGGCAACGGCATAGGGTAATGTGTAGGGCTGGTCGTGGGTTCCCGTTCCGGGCTAGGGTTAGGGTTAGGGAACGGCAAGTCTTAGGGCACAGGTGAGGGTACTGAAACGTGGGAGGGTCAGGCTAGGTGCTGACGCACGTGTCAGTGCCAGCGTACGGGCCAGGAGTAGGGCTCGGCGTAAGGTAAGGTGTAGGGCTGGTGGTGTGTTTCTATTCCGGGCTAGGGTTAGGGTTAGGGAACGGCAAGGCTTAGGGCACAGGTGAGGGTACGGAAAAGTGGGAGGGTCAGGCTACGTGCTGACGCACAGTTCAGTGCCAGTGTACGGGCCAGTAATAGGGTACGGCATAAGGTAAGGTGTAGGGCTGGTGGTGGGTTTCCGTTCCGGGCTAGGGTTAGGGTTAGGGAACGGCAAGGCTTAGGGCACAGGTGAGGGTACGGAAACTCGGGAGGGTAAGGCTACCTGCTGATGCACGGGTCAGTGCCAGAGTACGGGCCAGGAGTAGGCAACGGCGTAGGGTAAGGTGTAGGGCTGGTGGTGGGTTTCCGTTCCGGGCTAGGGTTAGGGTTAGGAAACGGCAAGGCTTAGGGCACAGGTGAGGGTACTGAAACGTAGGAGGGTCGGGCTACGTGGTGACGCACGGGTCAGTGCCAGCGTACGGGCCAGGAGGAGGCAACGGCGAAAGGTAAGGTGTAGGGCTGGTGGTTGGTTTCCGTTCCAGGCTAGGGTTAGGGTTAGGGAACGGCAAGGCTTAGGGCACAGGTGAGGGTACGGAAACGTGGGAGGGTCAGGCTACGTGCTGACGCACGGGTCAGTGCCAGCGTATGGGCCAGGAGTAGGCAACGGCGAAAGGTAAGGTGTAGGGCTGGTGGTTGGTTTCCGTTCCAGGCTAGGGTTAGGGTTAGGGAACGGCAAGGCTTAGGGCACAGGTCAGGGTACGGAAACTCGGGAGGGTAAGGGTACGTGCTGATGCACGGGTCAGTGCTAGAGTACGGGCCTGGAGTAGGGAACGGCGTAGGGTAAGGTGTAGGGCTGGTGGTGGGTTTCCGTTCCGGGTTAGGGTTAGGGTTAGGGAACGGCAAGTCTTAGGGCACAAGTGAGGTTACGGAAACGTGGGAGGGTCAGGCTACGTGCTGACGCACGGGTCAGTGCCAGCGTACGGGTCAGGAGCAGGGTACGGCGTAAGGTAAGGTATAGGGTTGGTGGTGGGTTTCTATTCTGGGCTACGGTTAGGGTTAGGGAACGGCAAGGCTTAGGGCACAGGTCAGGGTACGGAAATTCGGGAGGGTAAGGCTACCTGCTGATGAACGGGTCAGTGCCAGAGTACGGGCCAGGAGTAGGCAACGGCGTAGGGTAAGGTGTAGGGCTGGTGGTGGGTTTCCGTTCCGAGCTAGGGTTAGGGTTAGGGAACGGCAAGGCTTAGGGCACAGGTGAGGGTACGGAAACGTTGGAGGGTCAGTCTACGTGCTGACGCGCGGGTCAGTGCCAGCGTACTGTCCAGGAGAAGGCAACGGCGTAAGGTAAGGTGTAGGCCTGGTGGTTGCTTTCCGTTCCAGGCTAGGGTTAGGGTTAGGGTACGGCAAGGCTTAGGGCTCAGGTGAGGGTACGGAAACGTGGAAGGGTCGGGCTACGTGCTGACGCACGTGTCAGTGCCAGCGTACGGGCCAGGAGTAGGGCTCGGCGTAAGGTAAGGTGTAGTGCTGGTGGTGGGTTTCTATTCCGGGCTAGGGTTAGGGTTAGGGAACGGCAAGGCTTAGGGCACAGGTGAGGGTACGGAAACGTGGGAGGGTCAGGCTACGTGCTGACGCACAGTTCAGTGCCAGCGTACGGGCCAGTAATAGGGTACGGCGTAAGGTAAGGTGTAGGGCTGGTGGTGGGTTTCCGTTCCGGGCTAGGGTTAGGGTTAGGGAACGGCAAGGCTTAGGGCACAGGTGAGGGTACGGAAACGTGGGAGGGTCAGGATACGTGCTGACGCACGGGTCAGTGCCAGCGTACGTGTCAGGAGTAGGGTACGGCGTAAGGTAAGGTGTCGGGCTGGTGGTCGGTTACTATTCCGGGCTAGGGTTAGGGTTAGGGAACGGCAAGGCTTAGGGCACAGGTGAGGGTACGGAAACGTGGGAGGGTCAGGCTACGTGCTGACGCACGTGTCAGTGCCAGCGTACGGGCCAGTAGTAGGCAACGGCGTAAGATAAGGTGCAGGGCTGGTGGTTGGTTTCCGTTCCAGGCTAGTGTTAGGTTTAGGGAATGGCAAGGCATAGGGCACAGGTGAGGGTACGGAAACGTGGGAGGGTCGGGCTACGTGCTGACGCACGGGTCAGTGCCAGCGTACGGGTCAGGAGTAGGGTACGGCGTAGGTAAGGTGTAGGGCTGGTGGTGGGTTTCTATTCCGGGCTAGGGTTAGGGTTAGGGAAAGGCAAGGCTTAGGGCACAGGTGAGGGTACGGAAACGTGGGAGGGTCAGGCTACGTGCTGATGCACGGGTCAGTGCCAGCGTATGGGGCAGGAGTAGGCAACGGCGTAGGATAAAGTGTAGGGCTGGTGGTGGATTTGCGTTCTGGGCTAGGGTTAGTGTTAGGGAACGTCAAGGCTTAGGGCAGAGGTCAGGGTACGGAAACGCGTGAGGGTAAGGCTACGTGCTGATGCACGTGTCAGTGACAGAGTACCGGCCAGGAGTAGGCAACGGCGTAGGGTAAGGTGTAGGGCTGGTGGTGGGTTTCCGTTCCGAGCTAGGGTTAGGGTTAGGGAACGGCAAGTCTTAGGGCACAGGTGAGGGTACGGATACGTTGGAGGGTCAGGCTACATGCTGACGCGCGGGTCAGTGCCAGCGTACTGTCCAGGAGAAGGCAACGGCGTAAGGTAAGGTGTAGGGCTGGTGGTTGCTTTCCGTTCCAGGCTAGGGTTAGGGTTAGGGAACGGCAAGGCTTAGGGCACAGGTGAGGGTACGGAAACGTGGAAGGGTCGGGCTACGTGCTGACGTACGTGTCAGTGCCAGCGTACGGGCCAGGAGTAGGCAACGGCGTAGGATAAAGTGTAGGGCTGGTGGTGGATTTGCGTTCTGTGCTAGAGTTAGGGTTAGGGAACGGCAAGGCTTAGGGCACAGGTCAGGGTACGGAAACTCGGGAGGGTAAGGCTACCTGCTGATGCACGGGTCAGTGCCAGAGTACGGGCCAGGAGTAGGCAACGGCGTAGGGTAAGGTGTAGGGCTGGTGGTGGGTTTCCGTTCCGGGCTAGGGTTAGGGTTAGGAAACGGCAAGGCTTAGGGCACAGGTGAGGGTACTGAAACGTAGGAGGGTCGGGCTACGTGGTGACGCACGGGTCAGTGCCAGCGTACGGGCCAGGAGTAGGCAACGGCGAAAGGTAAGGTGTAGGGCTGGTGGTTGGTTTCCGTTCCAGGCTAGGGTTAGGGTTAGGGAACGGCAAGGCTTAGGGCAAGTTGAAGGTACGGAAACGTGGGAGGGTCAGGCTACGTGCTGACGCACGGTTCAGTGCCAGCGTACGGGCCAGGAATAGGGTACGGCGTAAGGTAAGGTGTAGGGCTGGTGGTGGGTTTCCGTTCCACGCTAGGGTTAGGGTTAGGGAACGGCAAGGCTTAGGGCTCAGGTGAGGGTACAGAAACGTGGGAGGGTCAGCCTACATGCTGACGCACGGGTCAGTGCCAGCGTACGGGTCAGTCGTACGGTACGGCGTAAGGTAAGGTGTAGGGCTTGTGGTTGATTTCCGTTCCAGGCTAGGGTTAGGGTTAGGGAACGGCAAGGCTTAGGGCACAGGTGAGGGTACGGAAACGTGGGAGGGTCAGGCTACGTGCTGACGCATGGTTCATTGCCAGCGTACGGGCCAGGAATAGGGTACGGCGTAAGGTAAGGTGTAGGGCTGGTGGTGGGTTTCGGTTCCGGGCTAGGGTTAGGGTTAGGGAACAGCAAGGCTTAGGGCACAGGTGAGGGTACAGAGACGTGGGAGGGTCAGGCTACGTGCTGACGCACGGGTCAGTGCCAGCGTACGGGTCAGGAGTAGGGTACGGCGTAAGGTAAGGTGTAGGGCTTGTGGTTGATTTCCGTTCCAGGCTAGGGTTAGGGTTAGGGAACGGCAAGCCTTAGGGCACAGGTGAGGGTACAGAAACGTGGGAGGGTCGGGCTACGTGCTGACGCACGGGTTAGTGACAGCGTAAGGGCCAGGAGTGCGCAACGGCGTAGTATAAAGTGGAGGCCTGGTGGTGGATTTGCGTTCTGGGTTAGTGTTAGGGTTAGGGAACGGCAAGGCTTAGGGCACAGGTCAGGGTACGGAAACTCGGGAGGGTAAGGCTACGTGCTGATGCACGTGTCAGTGCTAGAGTACTGGCCAGGAGTAGGCAACGGCGTAGGGTAAGGTTTAGGGCTGGTGGTGGGTTTCCGTTCCGGGCTAGGCTTGGGTTTAGGGAACGGCAAGGCTTAGGGCACAGGTGAGGGTACGGAAACGTGGGAGGGTCAGGCTACGTGCTGACGCATTGCTTAGTGCCAGCGTATGGGCCAGGAGTAGGCAACGGCGTAAGGTAAGGTTTAGGGTTGGTGTTTGGTTTCCGTTCAAGGCTAGGGTTAGGGTTAGGGAACGGCAAGGCTTAGGGCACAGGTGAGGGTACGGAAACGTGGGAGGGTCAGGCTACGTGCTGACGCACGGGTCAGTGCCAGCGTACGGGCCAGGAATAGGCAACGGCGTAGGATAAAGTGTAGGGCTGGTGGTGGATTTCCGTTCTGTGCTAGGGTTAGGGTTAGGGAACGGCAAGGCTTAGGGCACAGGTCAGGGTACGGAAAATCGGGAGGGTAAGGTTACCTGCTGATGCACGGGTCAGTGCCAGCGTACGGGTCAGGAGTAGGGTACGGCGTAAGGTAAGGTGTAGGGCTTGTGGTTGATTTCCGTTCAAGGCTAGGGTTAGGTTTAGGGAACGGCAAGGCTTAGGGCACAGGTGAGGGTACGGAAACGTGGGAGGGTCAGGCTACGTGCTGACGCACGGGTCAGTGCGAGCGTACGGGCCAGGAGTAGGCAACGGCGTAGTATAAAGTGTAGGGATGGTGGTGGATTTGCGTTCTGGGCTAGGGTTAGGGTTAGGGAACGGCAAGGCTTAGGGCACAGGTCAGGGTACGGAAACTCGGGAGGGTAAGGGTACGTGCTGATGCACGGGTCAGTGCTAGAGTACGGGCCAGGAGTAGGGAACGGGGTAGGGTAAGGTGTAGGGCTGGTGGTGGGTTTCCGTTCCGGGTTAGGGTTAGGGTTAGGGAACGGCAAGGCTTAGGGCACAAGTGAGGTTACGGAAACGTGGGAGGGTCAGGCTACGTGCTGACGCACGGGTCAGTGCCAGCGTACGGGTCAGGAGTAGGGTACGGCTTAAGGTAAGGTGTAGGGTTGGTGGTGTGTTTCCATTCCAGGCTAGGGTTAGGGTTAGGGAACGGCAAGGCTTAGGGCACAGGTGAGGCTACGGAAACGTGGGAGGGTCACGCTACGTGCTGACGCACGGGTCAGTGCCAGTGTACGGGTCAGGAGTAGGGTACGGCGTAAGGTAAGGTGTAGGGCTGGTGGTGGGTTTCTATTCCGGGCTAGGGTTAGGGTTAGGGAACGGCAAGGCATAGGGCACAGGTGAGGGTACGGAAACGTGGGAGGGTCAGGCTACGTGCTGACGCATGGTTCAGTGCCAGCGTACGGGCCAGGAATAGGGTACGGCGTAAGGTAAGGTGTAGGGCTGGTAGTGGGTTTCCGTTCCGGGCTAGGGTTAGGGTTAGGGAACGGCAAGGCTTAGGGCACAGCTGAGGGTACGGAAACGTGAGAGGGTCGGGCTACGTGCTGACGTACGTGTCAGTGCCAGCGTACGGGCCAGGAGTAGGCAACGGCGTAGGATAAAGTGTAGGGCTGCTGGTGGATTTGCGTTCCGGGCTAGGGTTAAGGTTAGGGAACGGAAAGGCTTAGGGCACAGGTGAGGGTACGGAAACGTGGGAGGGTCAGGCTACGTGCTGACGCACGGGTCAGTGCCAGCGTACGGGTCAGGAGCAGGGTACGGCGTAAGGTAAGGTATAGGGTTGGTGGTGGGTTTCTATTCCGGGCTACGGTTAGGGTTAGGGAACGGCAAGGCTTAGGGCACAGGTCAGGGTACGGAAATTCGGGAGGGTAAGGCTACCTGCTGATGAACGGGTCAGTGCCAGAGTACGGCCCAGGAGTAGGCAACGGCGTAGGGTAATGTGTAGGGCTGGTCGTGGGTTTCTGTTCCGGGCTAGGGTTAGGGTTAGGGAACGGCAAGGCTTAGGGCACAGGTGAGGGTACTGAAACGTGGGAGGGTCAGGCTACGTGCTGACGCACGTGTCAGTGCCAGCGTACGGGCCAGGAGTAGGGCTCGGCGTAAGGTAAGGTGTAGGGCTGGTGGTGGGTTTCTATTCCGGGCTAGGGTTAGGGTTAGGGAACGGCAAGGCTTAGGGCACAGGTGAGGGTACGGAAACGTGGGAGGGTCAGGCTACGTGCTGACGCACAGTTCAGTGCCAGTGTACGGGCCAGTAATAGGGTACGGCATAAGGTAAGGTGTAGGGCTGGTGGTGGGTTTCCGTTCCGGGCTAGGGTTAGGGTTAGGGAACGGCAAGGCTTAGGGCACAGGTGAGGGTACGGAAACGTGGGTGGGTCAGGATACGTGCTGACGCACGGATCAGTGCCAGCGTACGTGTCAGGAGTAGGGTACGGCGTAAGGTAAGGTGTCGGGCTGGTGGTCGGTTTCTATTCCGGGCTAGGGTTAGGGTTAGGGAACGGCAAGGCTTAGGGCACAGATGAGGGTACGGAAACGTGGGAGTGTCAGGCTACGTGCTGACGCACGGGTCAGTGCCAGCGTACGGTTCAGGAGTAGGGTACGGCATAAGGTAAGGTGTAGGGCTTGTGGTTGATTTCCTTTCAAGGCTAGGGTTAGGGTGAGGGAACGGCAAGGCTTAGGGCACAGGTGAGGGTACGGAAACGTGGGAGGGTCTGGCTACGTGCTGACGCACGGGTTAGTGCCAGCGTAAGGGCCAGGAGTACGCAACGGCGTATTATAAAGTGGAGGGCTGGTGGTGGATTTGCGTTCTGGGTTAGTGTTAGGGTGAGGGAACGGCAAGGCTTAGGGCACAGGTGAGGGTACGGAAACGTGGGAGGGTCAGGCTACGTGCTGACACATGGTTCAGTGCCAGCGTACGGGCCAGGAATAGGGTACGGCGTAAGATATGATGTAGGGCTGGTGGTGGGTTTCCGTTCCGGGCTAGGGTTAGGGTTAGGGAACGGCAAGGCTTAGGGCACAGCTGAGGGTACGGAAACGTGGGAGGGTCGGGCTACGTGCTGACGTACGTGTCAGTGCCAGCGTACGGGCCAGGAGTAGGCAACGGCGTAGGATCAAGTGTAGGGCTGCTGGTCGATTTGCGTTCCGGGCTAGGGTTAAGGTTAGGGAACGGAAAGGCTTAGGGCACAGGTGAGGGTACGGAAACGTGGGAGGGTCAGGCTACGTGCTGACGCACGGGTCAGTGCCAGCGTACGGGTCAGGAGCAGGGTACGGCGTAAGGTAAGGTATAGGGTTGGTGGTGGGTTTCTATTCTAGGCTACGGTTAGGGTTAGGGAACGGCAAGGCTTAGGGCACAGGTCAGGGTACGGAAATTCGGGAGGGTAAGGCTACCTGCTGATGAACGGGTCAGTGCCAGAGTACGGGCCAGGAGTAGGCAATGGCGTAGGGTAAGGTGTAGGGCTGGTGGTGGGTTTCCGTTCCGAGCTAGGGTTAGGGTTAGGGAACGGCAAGGCTTAGGGCACAGGTGAGGGTACGGAAACGTTGGAGGGTCAGGCTACGTGCTGACGCGCGGGTCAGTGCCAGCGTACTGTCCAGGAGAAGGCAACGGCGTAAGGTAAGGTGTAGGGCTGGTGGTTGCTTTCCGTTCCAGGCTAGGGTTAGGGTTAGGGAACGGCAAGGCTTAGGGCACAGGTGAGGGTACGGAAACGTGGAAGGGTCGGGCTACGTGCTGACGCACGTGTCAGTGCCAGCGTACGGGCCAGGAGTAGGGCTCGGCGTAAGGTAAGGTGTAGGGCTGGTGGTGGGTTTCTATTCCGGGCTAGGGTTAGGGTTAGGGAACGGCAAGGCTTAGGGCACAGGTGAGGGTACGGAAACGTGGGAGGGTCAGGCTACGTGCTGACGCACAGTTCAGTGCCAGCGTACGGGCCAGTAATAGGGTACGGCGTAAGGTAAGGTGTAGGGCTGGTGGTGGGTTTCCGTTCCGGGCTAGGGTTAGGGTTAGGGAACGGCAAGGCTTAGGGCACAGGTGAGGGTACGGAAACGTGGGAGGGTCAGGATACGTGCTGACGCACGGGTCAGTGCCAGCGTACGTGTCAGGAGTAGGGTACGGCGTAAGGTAAGGTGTCGGGCTGGTGGTCGGTTTCTATTCCGGGCTAGGGTTAGGGTTAGGGAACGGCAAGGCTTAGGGCACAGGTGAGGGTACGGAAACGTGGGAGGGTCAGTCTACGTTCTGACGCACGGTTCAGTGCCAGCGTACGGGCCAGGAATAGGGTACGGCGTAAGGTAAGGTGTAGGGCTTGTGCTTGATTTCCGTTCCAGGCTAGGGTTAGGGTTAGGGAACGGCAAGGCTTAGGGCACAGGTGAGGGTACGGAAACGTGGGAGGGTCAGGCTACGTGCTGACGCACGGGTCAGTGCCAGCGTACGGGACAGTAGTAGGCAACGGCGTAAGATAAGGTGCAGGGCTGGTGGTTGGTTTCCGTTCCAGGCTAGGGTTAGGGTTAGGGAACGGCAAGGCATAGGGCACAGGTGAGGGTACGGAAACGTGGGAGGGTCGGGCTACGTGCTGACGCACGGGTCAGTGCCAGCGTACGGGTCAGGAGTAGGGTACGGCGAAGGTAAGGTGTAGGGCTGGTGGTGGGTTTCTATTCCGGGCTAGGGTTAGGGTTAGGGAAAGGCAAGGCTTAGGGCACAGGTGAGGGTACGGAAACGTGGGAGGGTCAGGCTACGTGCTGATGCACGGGTCAGTGCCAGCGTATGGGGCAGGAGTAGGCAACGGCGTAGGATAAAGTGTAGGGCTGGTGGTGGATTTGCGTTCTGGGCTAGGGTTAGTGTTAGGGAACGTCAAGTCTTAGGGCAGAGGTCAGGGTACGGAAACGCGTGAGGGTAAGGCTACGTGCTGATGCACGTGTCAGTGACAGAGTACCGGCCAGGAGTAGGCAACGGCGTAGGGTAAGGTGTAGGGCTGGTGGTGGGTTTCCGTTCCGAGCTAGGGTTAGGGTTAGGGAACGGCAAGTCTTAGGGCACAGGTGAGGGTACGGAAACGTTGGAGGGTCAGGCTACGTGCTGACGCGCGGGTCAGTGCCAGCGTACTGTCCAGGAGAAGGCAACGGCGTAAGGTAAGGTGTAGGGCTGGTGGTTGCTTTCCGTTCCAGGCTAGGGTTAGGGTTAGGGAATGGCAAGGCTTAGGGCACAGGTGAGGGTACGGAAACGTGGAAGGGTCGGGCTACGTGCTGACGTACGTGTCAGTGCCAGCGTACGGGCCAGGAGTAGGCAACGGCGTAGGATAAAGTGTAGGGCTGGTGGTGGATTTGCGTTCTGTGCTAGAGTTAGGGTTAGGGAACGGCAAGGCTTAGGGCACAGGTCAGGGTACGGAAACTCGGGAGGGTAAGGCTACCTGCTGATGCACGGGTCAGTGCCAGAGTACGGGCCAGGAGTAGGCAACGGCGTAGGGTAAGGTGTAGGGCTGGTGGTGGGTTTCCGTTCCGGGCTAGGGTTAGGGTTAGGAAACGGCAAGTCTTAGGGCACAGGTGAGGGTACTGAAACGTAGGAGGGTCGGGCTACGTGGTGACGCACGGGTCAGTGCCAGCGTACGGGCCAGGAGTAGGCAACGGCGAAAGGTAAGGTGTAGGGCTGGTGGTTGGTTTCCGTTCCAGGCTAGGGTTAGGGTTAGGGAACGGCAAGGCTTAGGGCAAGGTGAAGGTACGGAAACGTGGGAGGGTCAGGCTACGTGCTGACGCACGGTTCAGTGCCAGCGTACGGGCCAGGAATAGGGTACGGCGTAAGGTAAGGTGTAGGGCTGGTGGTGGGTTTCCGTTCCACGCTAGGGTTAGGGTTAGGGAACGGCAAGGCTTAGGGCTCAGGTGAGGGTACAGAAACGTGGGAGGGTCAGCCTACGTGCTGACGCACGGGTCAGTGCCAGCGTACGGGTCAGTCGTACGGTACGGCGTAAGGTAAGGTGTAGGGCTTGTGGTTGATTTCCGTTCCAGGCTAGGGTTAGGGTTAGGGAACGGCAAGGCTTAGGGCACAGGTGAGGGTACGGAAACGTGGGAGGGTCAGGCTACGTGCTGACGCATGGTTCATTGCCAGCGTACGGGCCAGGAATAGGGTACGGCGTAAGGTAAGGTGTAGGGCTGGTGGTGGGTTTCCGTTCCGGGCTAGGGTTAGGGTTAGGGAACAGCAAGGCTTAGGGCACAGGTGAGGGTACAGAAACGTGGGAGGGTCAGGCTACGTGCTGACGCACGGGTCAGTGCCAGCGTACGGGTCAGGAGTAGGGTACGGCGTAAGGTAAGGTGTAGGGCTTGTGGTTGATTTCCGTTCCAGGCTAGGGTTAGGGTTAGGGAACGGCAAGCCTTAGGGCACAGGTGAGGGTACAGAAACGTGGGAGGGTCGGGCTACGTGCTGACGCACGGGTCAGTGCCAGCGTACGGGCCAGGAGTAGGCAACGGCGTAGTATAAAGTGTAGGGATGGTGGTGGATTTGCGTTCTGGGCTAGGGTTAGGGTTAGGGAACGGCAAGGCTTAGGGCACAGGTCAGGGTACGGAGACTCGGGAGGGTAAGGGTACGTGCTGATGCCTGGGTCAGTGCTAGAGTACGGGCCAGGAGTAGGCAACGGCGTAGGGTAAGGTGTAGGGCTGGTGGTGGATTTCCGTTCCGGGCTAGGGTTAGGGTTAGGGAACGGCAAGGCTTAGGGCACAGGTGAGGGTACGGAAACGTGGGAGGGTCAGGCTACGTGCTGACGCACGGGTCAGTGCCAGCGTACGGGTCAGGTGTAGGGTACGGCGTAAGGTAAGGTGTAGGGCTGGTGGTGTGTTTCTATTCCGGGCTAGGGTTAGGGTTACGGAACGGCAAGGCGTAGGGCACAGGTGAGGGTACGGAAACGTGGGAGGGTCACGCTACGTGCTGACGCACGGATCAGTGCCAGCGTACGGGTGAGGAGTAGGGTACGGCGTAAGGTAAGGTGTAGGGCTGGTGGTGGGTTTCTATTCCGGGCTAGGGTTAGGGTTAGAGAACGGCAAGGCTTAGGGCACAGGTGAGGGTATGGAAACGTGGGAGGGTCAGGCTACGTGCTGACGCACGGTTCAGTGCCAGCGTACGGGCCAGGAATAGGGTACGGCGTAAGGTAAAGTGTAGGGCTGGTGGTGGGTTTCCGTTCCAGGCTAGGGTTAGGGTTAGGGAACGGCAAGGCTTAGGGCACAGGTGAGGGTACGGAAACGTGGGAGTGTCATGCTACGTGCTGACTCACGGGTCAGTGCCAGCGTACGGTTCAGGAGTAGGGTACGGCGTAAGGTAAGGTGTAGGGCTTGTGGTTGATTTCCGTTCAAGGCTAGGGTTAGGGTGAGGGAACAGCAAGGCTTAGGGCACAGGTGAGGGTACGGAAACGTGGGAGGGTCGGGCTATGTGCTGACGCACGGGTTAGTGCCAGCGTAAGGGCCAGGAGTACGCAATGGCGTAGTATAAAGTGGAGGGCTGGTGGTGGATTTGCGTTCTGGGTTAGTGTTAGGGTTAGGGAACGGCAAGGCTTAGGGCACAGGTCAGGGTACGGAAACTCGGGAGGGTAAGGCTACGTGCTGATGCACGGGTCAGTGCTAGAGTACTGGCCAGGAGTAGGCAACGGCGTAGGGTAAGGTTTAGGGCTGGTGGTGGGTTTCCGTTCCGGGCTAGGGTTGGGTTTAGGGAACGGCAAGGCTTAGGGCACAGGTGAGGGTACGGAAACGTGGGAGGGTCAGGCTACGTGCTGACGCATTGCTTAGTGCCAGCGTATGGGCCAGGAGTAGGCAACGGCGTAAGGTAAGGTGTAGGGTTGGTGTTTGGTTTCCGTTCAAGGCTAGGGTTAGGGTTAGGGAACGGCAAGGCTTAGGGCACAGGTGAGGGTACGGAAACGTGGGAGGGTAGGGCTACGTGCTGACGCACGGGTCAGTGCCAGCGTACGGGCCAGGAGTAGGCAACGGCGTAGGATAAAGTGTAGGGCTGGTGGTGGATTTCCGTTCTGTGCTAGGGTTAGGCTTAGGGAACGGCAAGGCTTAGGGCACAGGTCAGGGTACGGAAAATCGGGAGGGTAAGGTTACCTGCTGATGCCCGGGTCAGTGCCAGCGTACGGGTCAGGAGTAGGGTACGGCGTAAGGTAAGGTGTAGGGCTTGTGGTTGATTTCCGTTCAAGGCTAGGGTTAGGTTTAGGGAACGGCAAGGCTTAGGGCACAGGTGAGGGTACGGAAACGTGGGAGGGTCAGGCTACGTGCTGACGCACGGGTCAGTGCGAGCGTACGGGCCAGGAGTAGGCAACGGCGTAGTATAAAGTGTAGGGCTGGTGGTGGATTTGCGTTCTGGGCTAGGGTTAGGGTTAGGGAACGGCAAGGCTTAGGGCACAGGTCTGGGTACGGAAACTCGGGAGGGTAAGGGTACGTGCTGATGCACGGGTCAGTGCTAGAGTACGGGCCAGGAGTAGGGAACGGCGTAGGGTAAGGTGTAGGGCTGGTGGTGGGTTTCCGTTCCGGGTTAGGGTTAGGGTTAGGGAACGGCAAGGCTTAGGGCACAAGTGAGGTTACGGAAACGTGGGAGGGTCAGGCTACGTGCTGACGCACGGGTCAGTGCCAGCGTACGGGTCAGGAGTAGGGTACGGCTTAAGGTAAGGTGTAGGGTTGGTGGTGTGTTTCCATTCCGGGCTAGGGTTAGGGTTAGGGAACGGCAAGGCTTAGGGCACAGGTGAGGCTACGGAAACGTGGGAGGGTCACGCTACGTGCTGACGCACGGGTCAGTGCCAGCGTACGGTTCAGGAGTAGGGTACGGCGTAAGGTAAGGTGTAGGGCTGGTGGTGGGTTTCTATTCCGGGCTAGGGTTAGGGTTAGGGAACGGCAAGGCATAGGGCACAGGTGAGGGTACGTAAACGTGGGAGGGTCAGGCTACGTGCTGACGCATGGTTCAGTGCCAGCGTACGGGCCAGGAATAGGGTACGGCGTAAGGTAAGGTGTAGGGCTGGTGGTGGGTTTCCGTTCCGGGCTAGGGTTAGGGTTAGGGAACGGCAAGGGTTAGGGCACAGCTGAGGGTACGGAAACGTGGGAGGGTCGGGCTACGTGCTGACGTACGTGTCAGTGCCAGCGTACGGGCCAGGAGTAGGCAACGGGGTAGGATAAAGTGTAGGGCTGCTGGTGGATTTGCGTTCCGGGCTAGGGTTAAGGTTAGGGAACGGAAAGGCTTAGGGCACAGGTGAGGGTACGGAAACGTGGGAGGGTCAGGCTATGTGCTGACGCACGGGTCAGTGCCAGCGTACGGGTCAGGAGCAGGGTACGGCGTAAGGTAAGGTATAGGGTTGGTGGTGGGTTTCTATTCCGGGCTACGGTTAGGGTTAGGGAACGGCAAGGCTTAGGGCACAGGTCAGGGTACGGAAATTCGGAAGGGTAAGGCTACCTGCTGATGAACGGGTCAGTGCCAGAGTACGGGCCAGGAGTAGGCAACGGCGTAGGGTAATGTGTAGGGCTGGTCGTGGGTTTCCGTTACGGGCTAGGGTTAGGGTTAGGGAACGGCAAGGCTTAGGGCACAGGTGAGGGTACTGAAACGTGGGAGGGTCAGGCTACGTGCTGACGCACGTGTCAGTGCCAGCGTACGGGCCAGGAGTAGGGCTCGGCGTAAGGTAATGTGTAGGGCTGGTGGTGGGTTTCTATTCCGGGCTAGGGTTAGGGTTAGGGAACGGCAAGGCTTAGGGCACAGGTGAGGGTACGGAAACGTGGGAGGGTCAGGCTACGTGCTGACGCACAGTTCAGTGCCAGCGTACGGGCCAGTAATAGGGTACGGCATAAGGTAAGGTGTAGGGCTGGTGGTGGGTTTCCGTTCCGGGCTAGGGTTAGGGTTAGGGAACGGCAAGCCTTAGGGCACAGGTGAGGGTACGGATACGTGGGAGGGTCAGGATACGTGCTGACGCACGGGTCAGTGCCAGCGTACGGGACAGGAGTAGGGTACGGCGTAAGGTAAGGTGTCGGGCTGGTGGTCGGTTTCTATTCCGGGCTAGGGTTAGGGTTAGGGCACGGCAAGGCTTAGGGCACAGGTGAGGGTACGGAAACGTGGGAGGGTCAGTCTACGTTCTGACGCACGGTTCAGTGCCAGCATACGGGCCAGGAATAGGGTACGGCATAAGGTAAGGTGTAGGGCTTGTGGTTGATTTCCGTTCCAGGCTAGGGTTAGGGTTAGGCAACGGCAAGGCTTAGGGCACAGGTGAGGGTACGGAAACGTGGGAGGGTCAGGATACATGCTGACGCACGGGTCAGTGCCAGCGTAAGTGTCAGGAGTAGGGTACGGCGTAAGGTAAGGTGTCGGGCTGGTGGTCGGTTTCTATTTCGGGCTAGGGTTAGGGTTAGGGAACGGCAAGGCTTAGGGCACAGGTCAGGGTACGGAAAATCGGGAGGGTAAGGTTACCTGCTGATGCACGGGTCAGTGCCAGCGTACGGGTCAGGAGTAGGGTACGGCGTAAGGTAAGGTGTAGGGCTTGTGGTTGATTTCCGTTCAAGGCTAGGGTTAGGTTTAGGGAACGGCAAGGCTTAGGGCACAGGTGAGGGTACGGAAACGTGGGAGGGTCAGGCTACGTGCTGACGCACGGGTCAGTGCGAGCGTACGGGCCAGGAGTAGGCAACGGCGTAGTATAAAGTGTAGGGATGGTGGTGGATTTGCGTTCTGGGCTAGGGTTAGGGTTAGGGAACGGCAAGGCTTAGGGCACAGGTCAGGGTACGGAAACTCGGGAGGGTAAGGGTACGTGCTGATGCACGGGTCAGTGCTAGAGTACGGGCCAGGAGTAGGCAACGGCGTAGGGTAAGGTGTAGGGCTGGTGGTGGATTTCCGTTCCGGGCTAGGGTTAGGGTTAGGGAACGGCAAGGCTTAGGGCACAGGTGAGGGTACGGAAACGTGGGAGGGTCAGGCTACGTGCTGACGCACGGGTCAGTGCCAGCGTACGGGTCAGGAGTAGGGTACGGCGTAAGGTAAGGTGTAGGGCTGGTGGTGTGTTTCTATTCCGGGCTAGGGTTAGGGTTACGGAACGGCAAGGCGTAGGGCACAGGTGAGGGTACGGAAACGTGGGAGGGTCACGCTACGTGCTGACGCACGGATCAGTGCCAGCGTACGGGTCAGGAGTAGGGTACGGCGTAAGGTAAGGTGTAGGGCTGGTGGTGGGTTTCTATTCCGGGCTAGGGTTAGGGTTAGAGAACGGCAAGGCTTAGGGCACAGGTGAGGGTATGGAAACGTGGGAGGGTCAGGCTACGTGCTGACGCACGGTTCAGTGCCAGCGTACGGGCCAGGAATAGGGTACGGCGTAAGGTAAGGTGTAGGGCTGGTGGTGGGTTTCCGTTCCGGGCTAGGGTTAGGGTTAGGGAACGGCAAGGGTTAGGGCACAGCTGAGGGTACGGAAACGTGGGAGGGTCGGGCTACGTGCTGACGTACGTGTCAGTGCCAGCGTACGGGCCAGGAGTAGGCAACGGGGTAGGATAAAGTGTAGGGCTGCTGGTGGATTTGCGTTCCGGGCTAGGGTTAAGGTTAGGGAACGGAAAGGCTTAGGGCACAGGTGAGGGTACGGAAACGTGGGAGGGTCAGGCTATGTGCTGACGCACGGGTCAGTGCCAGCGTACGGGTCAGGAGCAGGGTACGGCGTAAGGTAAGGTATAGGGTTGGTGGTGGGTTTCTATTCCGGGCTACGGTTAGGGTTAGGGAACGGCAAGGCTTAGGGCACAGGTCAGGGTACGGAAATTCGGAAGGGTAAGGCTACCTGCTGATGAACGGGTCAGTGCCAGAGTACGGGCCAGGAGTAGGCAACGGCGTAGGGTAATGTGTAGGGCTGGTCGTGGGTTTCCGTTACGGGCTAGGGTTAGGGTTAGGGAACGGCAAGGCTTAGGGCACAGGTGAGGGTACTGAAACGTGGGAGGGTCAGGCTACGTGCTGACGCACGTGTCAGTGCCAGCGTACGGGCCAGGAGTAGGGCTCGGCGTAAGGTAATGTGTAGGGCTGGTGGTGGGTTTCTATTCCGGGCTAGGGTTAGGGTTAGGGAACGGCAAGGCTTAGGGCACAGGTGAGGGTACGGAAACGTGGGAGGGTCAGGCTACGTGCTGACGCACAGTTCAGTGCCAGCGTACGGGCCAGTAATAGGGTACGGCATAAGGTAAGGTGTAGGGCTGGTGGTGGGTTTCCGTTCCGGGCTAGGGTTAGGGTTAGGGAACGGCAAGCCTTAGGGCACAGGTGAGGGTACGGATACGTGGGAGGGTCAGGATACGTGCTGACGCACGGGTCAGTGCCAGCGTACGAGACAGGAGTAGGGTACGGCGTAAGGTAAGGTGTCGGGCTGGTGGTCGGTTTCTATTCCGGGCTAGGGTTAGGGTTAGGGCACGGCAAGGCTTAGGGCACAGGTGAGGGTACGGAAACGTGGGAGGGTCAGTCTACGTTCTGACGCACGGTTCAGTGCCAGCATACGGGCCAGGAATAGGGTACGGCATAAGGTAAGGTGTAGGGCTTGTGGTTGATTTCCGTTCCAGGCTAGGGTTAGGGTTAGGCAACGGCAAGGCTTAGGGCACAGGTGAGGGTACGGAAACGTGGGAGGGTCAGGCTACGTGCTGACGCACGGGTCAGTGCCAGCGTACGGGCCAGTAGTAGGCAACGGCGTAAGATAGGGTGCAGGGCTGGTGGTTGGTTTCCGTTCCAGGCTAGGGTTAGGGTTAGGGAACGGCAAGGCATAGCGCACAGGTGAGGGTACGGAAACGTGGGAGGGTCGGGCTACGTGCTGACGCACGGGTCAGTGCCAGCGTACGGGTCAGGAGTAGGGTACGGCGAAGGTAAGGTGTAGGGCTGGTGGTGGGTTTCTATTCCGGGCTAGGGTTAGGGTTAGGGAAAGGCAAGGCTTAGGGCACAGGTGAGGGTACGGAAACGTGGGAGGGTCAGGCTACGTGCTGATGCACGGGTCAGTGCCAGCGTATGGGGCAGGAGTAGGCAACGGCGTAGGATAAAGTGTAGGGCTGGTGGTGGATTTGCGTTCTGGGCTAGGGTTAGTGTTAGGGAACGTCAAGGCTTAGGGCAGAGGTCAGGGTACGGAAACGCGTGAGGGTAAGGCTACGTGCTGATGCACGTGTCAGTGACAGAGTACCGGCCAGGAGTAGGCAACGGCGTAGGGAAAGGTGTAGGGCTGGTGGTGGGTTTCCGTTCCGAGCTAGGGTTAGGGTTAGGGAACGGCAAGTCTTAGGGCACAGGTGAGGGTACGGAAACGTTGGAGGGTCAGGCTACGTGCTGACGCGCGGGTCAGTGCCAGCGTACTGTCCAGGAGAAGGCAACGGCGTAAGGTAAGGTGTAGGGCTGGTGGTTGCTTTCCGTTCCAGGCTAGGGTTAGGGTTAGGGAACGGCAAGGCTTAGGGCACAGGTGAGGGTACGGAAACGTGGAAGTGTCGGGCTACGTGCTGACGCACGTGTCAGTGCCAGCGTACGGGCCAGGAGTAGGGCTCGGCGTTAGGTAAGGTGTAGGGATGGTGGTGGGTTTCTATTCCGGGCTAGGGTTAGGGTTAGGGAACGGCAAGGCTTAGGGCACAGGTGAGGGTACGGAAACGTGGGAGGGTCAGGCTACGTGCTGACGCACAGTTCAGTGCCAGCGTACGGGCCAGTAATAGGGTACGGCGTAAGGTAAGGTGTAGGGCTGGAGGTGGGTTTCCGTTCCGGGCTAGGGTTAGGGTTAGGGAACGGCAAGGCTTAGGGCACAGGTGAGGGTACGGAAACGTGGGAGGGTCAGGATACATGCTGACGCACGGGTCAGTGCCAGCGTAAGTGTCAGGAGTAGGGTACGGCGTAAGGTAAGGTGTCGGTCTGGTGGTCGGTTTCTATTCCGGGCTAGGGTTAGGGTTAGGGAATGGCAAGGCTTAGGGCACAGGTGAGGGTACGGAAACGTGGGAGGGTCAGTCTACGTTCTGACGCACGGTTCAGTGCCAGCGTACGGGCCAGGAATAGGGTACGGCGTAATGTAAGGTGTGGGGCTTGTGCTTGATTTCCGTTCCAGGCTAGGGTTAGGGTTAGGGAACGGCAAGGCTTAGGGCACAGGTGAGGGTACGGAAACGTGGGAGGGTCAGGCTATGTGCTGACGCACGGGTCAGTGCCAGCGTACGGGACAGTAGTAGGCAACGGCGTATGATAAGGTGCAGGGCTGGTGGTTGGTTTCCGTTCCAGGCTAGGGTTAGGGTTAGGGAACGGCAAGGCATAGGGCACAGGTGAGGGTACGGAAACGTGGGAGGGTCGGGCTACGTGCTCACGCACGGGTCAGTGCCAGCGTACGGGCCAGGAATAGGGTACGGCGTAAGGTAAGGTGTAGGGCTGGTGGTGGGTTTCCGTTCCACGCTAGGGTTAGGGTTAGGGAACGGCAAGGCTTAGGGCTCAGGTGAGGGTACAGAAACGTGGGAGGGTCAGCCTACGTGCTGACGCACGGGTCAGTGCCAGCGTACGGGTCAGTCGTACGGTACGGCGTAAGGTAAGGTGTAGGGCTTGTGGTTGATTTCCGTTCCAGGCTAGGGTTAGGGTTAGGGAACGGCAAGGCTTAGGGCACAGGTGAGGGTACGGAAACGTGGGAGGGTCAGGCTACGTGCTGACGCATGGTTCATTGCCAGCGTACGCGCCAGGAATAGGGTACGGCGTAAGGTAAGGTGTAGGGCTGGTGGTGGGTTTCGGTTCCGGGCTAGGGTTAGGGTTAGGGAACAGCAAGGCTTAGGGCACAGGTGAGGGTACAGAGACGTGGGAGGGTCAGGCTACGTGCTGACGCACGGGTCAGTGCCAGCGTACGGGTCAGGAGTAGGGTACGGCGTAAGGTAAGGTGTAGGGCTTGTGGTTGATTTCCGTTCCAGGCTAGGGTTAGGGTTAGGGAACGGCAAGCCTTAGGGCACAGGTGAGGGTACAGAAACGTGGGAGGGTCGGGCTACGTGCTGACGCACGGGTTAGTGACAGCGTAAGGGCCAGGAGTGCGCAACGGCGTAGTATAAAGTGGAGGGCTGGTGGTGGATTTGCGTTCTGGGTTAGTGTTAGGGTTAGGGAACGGCAAGGCTTAGGGCACAGGTCAGGGTACGGAAACTCGGGAGGGTAAGGCTACGTGCTGATGCACGTGTCAGTGCTAGAGTACTGGCCAGGAGTAGGCAACGGCGTAGGGTAAGGTTTAGGGCTGGTGGTGGGTTTCCGTTCCGGGCTAGGGTTGGGTTTAGGGAACGGCAAGGCTTAGGGCACAGGTGAGGGTACGGAAACGTGGGAGGGTCAGGCTACGTGCTGACGCATTGCTTAGTGCCAGCGTATGGGCCAGGAGTAGGCAACGGCGTAAGGTAAGGTTTAGGGTTGGTGTTTGGTTTCCGTTCAAGGCTAGGGTTAGGGTTAGGGAACGGCAAGGCTTAGGGCACAGGTGAGGGTACGGAAACGTGGGAGGGTCAGGCTACGTGCTGACGCACGGGTCAGTGCCAGCGTACGGGCCAGGAGTAGGCAACGGCGTAGGATAAAGTGTAGGGCTGGTGGTGGATTTCCGTTCTGTGCTAGGGTTAGGGTTAGGGAACGGCAAGGCTTAGGGCACAGGTCAGGGTACGGAAAATCGGGAGGGTAAGGTTACCTGCTGATGCACGGGTCAGTGCCAGCGTACGGGTCAGGAGTAGGGTACGGCGTAAGGTAAGGTGTAGGGCTTGTGGTTGATTTCCGTTCAAGGCTAGGGTTAGGTTTAGGGAACGGCAAGGCTTAGGGCACAGGTGAGGGTACGGAAACGTGGGTGGGTCAGGCTACGTGCTGACGCACGGGTCAGTGCGAGCGTACGGGCCAGGAGTAGGCAACGGCGTAGTATAAAGTGTAGGGATGGTGGTGGATTTGCGTTCTGGGCTAGGGTTAGGGTTAGGGAACGGCAAGGCTTAGGGCACAGGTCAGGGTACGGAAACTCGGGAGGGTAAGGGTACGTGCTGATGCACGGGTCAGTGCTAGAGTACGGGCCAGGAGTAGGGAACGGCGTAGGGTAAGGTGTAGGGCTGGTGGTGGGTTTCCGTTCCGGGTTAGGGTTAGGGTTAGGGAACGGCAAGGCTTAGGGCACAAGTGAGGTTACGGAAACGTGGGAGGGTCAGGCTACGTGCTGACGCACGGGTCAGTGCCAGCGTACGGGTCAGGAGTAGGGTACGGCTTAAGGTAAGGTGTAGGTTTGGTGGTGTGTTTCCATTCCAGGCTAGGGTTAGGGTTAGGGAACGGCAAGGCTTAGGGCACAGGTGAGGCTACGGAAACGTGGGAGGGTCACGCTACGTGCTGACGCACGGGTCAGTGCCAGTGTACGGGTCAGGAGTAGGGTACGGCGTAGGGTAAGGTGTAGGGCTGGTGGTGGGTTTCTATTCCGGGCTAGGGTTAGGGTTAGGGAACGGCAAGGCATAGGGCACAGGTGAGGGTACGGAAACGTGGGAGGGTCAGGCTACGTGCTGACGCATGGTTCAGTGCCAGCGTACGGGCCAGGAATAGGGTACGGCGTAAGGTAAGGTGTAGGGCTGGTGGTGGGTTTCCGTTCCGGGCTAGGGTTAGGGTTAGGGAACGGCAAGGCTTAGGGCACAGCTGAGGGTACGGAAACGTGAGAGGGTCGGGCTACGTGCTGACGTACGTGTCAGTGCCAGCGTACGGGCCAGGAGTAGGCAACGGCGTAGGATAAAGTGTAGGGCTGCTGGTGGATTTGCGTTCCGGGCTAGGGTTAAGGTTAGGGAACGGAAAGGCTTAGGGCACAGGTGAGGGTACGGAAACGTGGGAGGGTCAGGCTACGTGCTGACGCACGGGTCAGTGCCAGCGTACGGGTCAGGAGCAGGGTACGGCGTAAGGTAAGGTATAGGGTTGGTGGTGGGTTTCTATTCCGGGCTACGGTTAGGGTTAGGGAACGGCAAGGCTTAGGGCACAGGTCAGGGTACGGAAATTCGGGAGGGTAAGGCTACCTGCTGATGAACGGGTCAGTGCCAGAGTACGGCCCAGGAGTAGGCAACGGCGTAGGGTAATGTGTAGGGCTGGTCGTGTGTTTCCGTTCCGGGCTAGGGTTAGGGTTAGGGAACGGCAAGGCTTAGGGCACAGGTGAGGGTACTGAAACGTGGGAGGGTCAGGCTACGTGCTGACGCACGTGTCAGTGCCAGCGTACGGGCCAGGAGTAGGGCTCGGCGTAAGGTAAGGTGTAGGGCTGGTGGTGGGTTTCTATTCCGGGCTAGGGTTAGGGTTAGGGAACGGCAAGGCTTAGGGCACAGGTGAGGGTACGGAAACGTGGGAGGGTCAGGCTACGTGCTGACGCACAGTTCAGTGCCAGTGTACGGGCCAGTAATAGGGTACGGCGTAAGGTAAGGTGTAGGGCTGGTGGTGGGTTTCTATTCCGGGCTAGGGTTAGGGTTAGAGAACGGCAAGGCTTAGGGCACAGGTGAGGGTATGGAAACGTGGGAGGGTCAGGCTACGTGCTGACGCACGGTTCAGTGCCAGCGTACGGGCCAGGAATAGGGTACGGCGTAAGGTAAAGTGTAGGGCTGGTGGTGGGTTTCCGTTCCAGGCTAGCGTTAGGGTTAGGGAACGGCAAGGCTTAGGGCACAGGTGAGGGTACGGAAACGTGGGAGTGTCATGCTACGTGCTGACTCACGGGTCAGTGCCAGCGTACGGTTCAGGAGTAGGGTACGGCGTAAGGTAAGGTGTAGGGCTTGTGGTTGATTTCCGTTCAAGGCTAGGGTTAGGGTGAGGGAACAGCAAGGCTTAGGGCACAGGTGAGGGTACGGAAACGTGGGAGGGTCGGGCTATGTGATGACGCACGGGTTAGTGCCAGCGTAAGGGCCAGGAGTACGCAATGGCGTAGTATAAAGTGGAGGGCTGGTGGTGGATTTGCGTTCTGGGTTAGTGTTAGGGTTAGGGAACGGCAAGGCTTAGGGCACAGGTCAGGGTACGGAAACTCGGGAGGGTAAGGCTACGTGCTGATGCACGGGTCAGTGCTAGAGTACTGGCCAGGAGTAGGCAACGGCGTAGGGTAAGGTTTAGGGCTGGTGGTGGGTTTCCGTTCCGGGCTAGGGTTGGGTTTAGGGAACGGCAAGGCTTAGGGCACAGGTGAGGGTACGGAAACGTGGGAGGGTCAGGCTACGTGCTGACGCATTGCTTAGTGCCAGCGTATGGGCCAGGAGTAGGCAACGGCGTAAGGTAAGGTGTAGGGTTGGTGTTTGGTTTCCGTTCAAGGCTAGGGTTAGGGTTAGGGAACGGCAAGGCTTAGGGCACAGGTGAGGGTACGGAAACGTGGGAGGGTAGGGCTACGTGCTGACGCATGGGTCAGTGCCAGCGTACGGGCCAGGAGTAGGCAACGGCGTAGGATAAAGTGTAGGGCTGGTGGTGGATTTCCGTTCTGTGCTAGGGTTAGGCTTAGGGAACGGCAAGGCTTAGGGCACAGGTCAGGGTACGGAAAATCGGGAGGGTAAGGTTACCTGCTGATGCCCGGGTCAGTGCCAGCGTACGGGTCAGGAGTAGGGTACGGCGTAAGGTAAGGTGTAGGGCTTGTGGTTGATTTCCGTTCAAGGCTAGGGTTAGGTTTAGGGAACGGCAAGGCTTAGGGCACAGGTGAGGGTACGGAAACGTGGGAGGGTCAGGCTACGTGCTGACGCACGGGTCAGTGCGAGCGTACGGGCCAGGAGTAGGCAACGGCGTAGTATAAAGTGTAGGGCTGGTGGTGGATTTGCGTTCTGGGCTAGGGTTAGGGTTAGGGAACGGCAAGGCTTAGGGCACAGGTCAGGGTACGGAAACTCGGGAGGGTAAGGGTACGTGCTGATGCACGGGTCAGTGCTAGAGTACGGGCCAGGAGTAGGGAACGGCGTAGGGTAAGGTGTAGGGCTGGTGGTGGGTTTCCGTTCCGGGTTAGGGTTAGGGTTAGGGAACGGCAAGGCTTAGGGCACAAGTGAGGTTACGGAAACGTGGGAGGGTCAGGCTACGTGCTGACGCACGGGTCAGTGCCAGCGTACGGGTCAGGAGTAGGGTACGGCTTAAGGTAAGGTGTAGGGTTGGTGGTGTGTTTCCATTCCGGGCTAGGGTTAGGGTTAGGGAACGGCAAGGCTTAGGGCACAGGTGAGGCTACGGAAACGTGGGAGGGTCACGCTACGTGCTGACGCACGGGTCAGTGCCAGCGTACGGTTCAGGAGTAGGGTACGGCGTAAGGTAAGGTGTAGGGCTGGTGGTGGGTTTCGGTTCCGGGCTAGGGTTAGGGTTAGGGAACAGCAAGGCTTAGGGCACAGGTGAGGGTACAGAAACGTGGGAGGGTCAGGCTACGTGCTGACGCACGGGTCAGTGCCAGCGTACGGGTCAGGAGTAGGGTACGGCGTAAGGTAAGGTGTAGGGCTTGTGGTTGATTTCCGTTCCAGGCTAGGGTTAGGGTTAGGGAACGGCAAGCCTTAGGGCACAGGTGAGGGTACAGAAACGTGGGAGGGTCGGGCTACGTGCTGACGCACGGGTCAGTGCCAGCGTACGGGCCAGGAGTAGGCAACAGCGTAGTATAAAGTGTAGGGATGGTGGTGGATTTGCCTTCTGGGCTAGGGTTAGGGTTAGGGAACGGCAAGGCTTAGGGCACAGGTCAGGGTACGGAAACTCGGGAGGGTAAGGGTACGTGCTGATGCCTGGGTCAGTGCTAGAGTACGGGCCAGGAGTAGGCAACGGCGTAGGGTAAGGTGTAGGGCTGGTGGTGGATTTCCGTTCCGGGCTAGGGTTAGGGTTAGGGAACGGCAAGGCTTAGGGCACAGGTGAGGGTACGGAAACGTGGGAGGGTCAGGCTACGTGCTGACGCACGGGTCAGTGCCAGCGTACGGGTCAGGTGTAGGGTACGGCGTAAGGTAAGGTGTAGGGCTGGTGGTGTGTTTCTATTCCGGGCTAGGGTTAGGGTTACGGAACGGCAAGGCGTAGGGCACAGGTGAGGGTACGGAAACGTGGGAGGGTCACGCTACGTGCTGACGCACGGATCAGTGCCAGCGTACGGGTCAGGAGTAGGGTACGGCGTAAGGTAAGGTGTAGGGCTGGTGGTGGGTTTCTATTCCGGGCTAGGGTTAGGGTTAGAGAACGGCAAGGCTTAGGGCACAGGTGAGGGTATGGAAACGTGGGAGGGTCAGGCTACGTGCTGACGCACGGTTCAGTGCCAGCGTACGGGCCAGGAATAGGGTACGGCGTAAGGTAAAGTGTAGGGCTGGTGGTGGGTTTCCGTTCCAGGCTAGCGTTAGGGTTAGGGAACGGCAAGGCTTAGGGCACAGGTGAGGGTACGGAAACGTGGGAGTGTCATGCTACGTGCTGACTCACGGGTCAGTGCCAGCGTACGGTTCAGGAGTAGGGTACGGCGTAAGGTAAGGTGTAGGGCTTGTGGTTGATTTCCGTTCAAGGCTAGGGTTAGGGTGAGGGAACAGCAAGGCTTAGGGCACAGGTGAGGGTACGGAAACGTGGGAGGGTCGGGCTATGTGATGACGCACGGGTTAGTGCCAGCGTAAGGGCCAGGAGTACGCAATGGCGTAGTATAAAGTGGAGGGCTGGTGGTGGATTTGCGTTCTGGGTTAGTGTTAGGGTTAGGGAACGGCAAGGCTTAGGGCACAGGTCAGGGTACGGAAACTCGGGAGGGTAAGGCTACGTGCTGATGCACGGGTCAGTGCTAGAGTACTGCCCAGGAGTAGGCAACGGCGTAGGGTAAGGTTTAGGGCTGGTGGTGGGTTTCCGTTCCGGGCTAGGGTTGGGTTTAGGGAACGGCAAGGCTTAGGGCACAGGTGAGGGTACGGAAACGTGGGAGGGTCAGGCTATGTGCTGACGCATTGCTTAGTGCCAGCGTATGGGCCAGGAGTAGGCAACGGCGTAAGGTAAGGTGTAGGGTTGGTGTTTGGTTTCCGTTCAAGGCTAGGGTTAGGGTTAGGGAACGGCAAGGCTTAGGGCACAGGTGAGGGTACGGAAACGTGGGAGGGTAGGGCTACGTGCTGACGCACGGGTCAGTGCCAGCGTACGGGCCAGGAGTAGGCAACGGCGTAGGATAAAGTGTAGGGCTGGTGGTGGATTTCCGTTCTGTGCTAGGGTTAGGCTTAGGGAACGGCAAGGCTTAGGGCACAGGTCAGGGTACGGAAAATCGGGAGGGTAAGGTTACCTGCTGATGCACGGGTCAGTGCCAGCGTACGGGTCAGGAGTAGGGTACGGCGTAAGGTAAGGTGTAGGGCTTGTGGTTGATTTCCGTTCAAGGCTAGGGTTAGGTTTAGGGAACGGCAAGGCTTAGGGCACAGGTGAGGGTACGGAAACGTGGGAGGGTCAGGCTACGTGCTGACGCACGGGTCAGTGCGAGCGTACGGGCCAGGAGTAGGCAACGGCGTAGTATAAAGTGTAGGGCTGGTGGTGGATTTGCGTTCTGGGCTAGGGTTAGGGTTAGGGAACGGCAAGGCTTAGGGCACAGGTCAGGGTACGGAAACTCGGGAGGGTAAGGGTACGTGCTGATGCACGGGTCAGTGCTAGAGTACGGGCCAGGAGTAGGGAACGGCGTAGGGTAAGGTGTAGGGCTGGTGGTGGGTTTCCGTTCCGGGTTAGGGTTAGGGTTAGGGAACGGCAAGGCTTAGGGCACAAGTGAGGTTACCGAAACGTGGGAGGGTCAGGCTACGTGCTGACGCACGGGTCAGTGCCAGCGTACGGGTCAGGAGTAGGGTACGGCTTAAGGTAAGGTGTAGGGTTGGTGGTGTGTTTCCATTCCGGGCTAGGGTTAGGGTTAGGGAACGGCAAGGCTTAGGGCACAGGTGAGGCTACGGAAACGTGGGAGGGTCACGCTACGTGCTGACGCACGGGTCAGTGCCAGCGTACGGTTCAGGAGTAGGGTACGGCGTAAGGTAAGGTGTAGGGCTGGTGGTGGGTTTCTATTCCGGGCTAGGGTTAGGGTTAGGGAACGGCAAGGCATAGGGCACAGGTGAGGGTACGTAAACGTGGGAGGGTCAGGCTACGTGCTGACGCATGGTTCAGTGCCAGCGTACGGGCCAGGAATAGGGTACGGCGTAAGGTAAGGTGTAGGGCTGGTGGTGGGTTTCCGTTCCGGGCTAGGGTTAGGGTTAGGGAACGGCAAGGGTTAGGGCACAGCTGAGGGTACGGAAACGTGGGAGGGTCGGGCTACGTGCTGACGTACGTGTCAGTGCCAGCGTACGGGCCAGGAGTAGGCAACGGGGTAGGATAAAGTGTAGGGCTGCTGGTGGATTTGCGTTCCGGGCTAGGGTTAAGGTTAGGGAACGGAAAGGCTTAGGGCACAGGTGAGGGTACGGAAACGTGGGAGGGTCAGGCTATGTGCTGACGCACGGGTCAGTGCCAGCGTACGGGTCAGGAGCAGGGTACGGCGTAAGGTAAGGTATAGGGTTGGTGGTGGGTTTCTATTCCGGGCTACGGTGAGGGTTAGGGAACGGCAAGGCTTAGGGCACAGGTCAGGGTACGGAAATTCGGAAGGGTAAGGCTACCTGCTGATGAACGGGTCAGTGCCAGAGTACGGGCCAGGAGTAGGCAACGGCGTAGGGTAATGTGTAGGGCTGGTCGTGGGTTTCCGTTACGGGCTAGGGTTAGGGTTAGGGAACGGCAAGGCTTAGGGCACAGGTGAGGGTACTGAAACGTGGGAGGGTCAGGCTACGTGCTGACGCACGTGTCAGTGCCAGCGTACGGGCCAGGAGTAGGGCTCGGCGTAAGGTAATGTGTAGGGCTGGTGGTGGGTTTCTATTCCGGGCTAGGGTTAGGGTTAGGGAACGGCAAGGCTTAGGGCACAGGTGAGGGTACGGAAACGTGGGAGGGTCAGGCTACGTGCTGACGCACAGTTCAGTGCCAGCGTACGGGCCAGTAATAGGGTACGGCATAAGGTAAGGTGTAGGGCTGGTGGTGGGTTTCCGTTCCGGGCTAGGGTTAGGGTTAGGGAACGGCAAGCCTTAGGGCACAGGTGAGGGTACGGATACATGGGAGGGTCAGGATACGTGCTGACGCACGGGTCAGTGCCAGCGTACGGGACAGGAGTAGGGTACGGCGTAAGGTAAGGTGTCGGGCTGGTGGTCGGTTTCTATTCCGGGCTAGGGTTAGGGTTAGGGCACGGCAAGGCTTAGGGCACAGGTGAGGGTACGGAAACGTGGGAGGGTCAGTCTACGTTCTGACGCACGGTTCATTGCCAGCATACGGGCCAGGAATAGGGTACGGCATAAGGTAAGGTGTAGGGCTTGTGGTTGATTTCCGTTCCAGGCTAGGGTTAGGGATAGGCAACGGCAAGGCTTAGGGCACAGGTGAGGGTACGGAAACGTGGGAGGGTCAGGCTACGTGCTGACGCACGGGTCAGTGCCAGCGTACGGGCCAGTAGTAGGCAACGGCGTAAGATAGGGTGCAGGGCTGGTGGTTGGTTTCCGTTCCAGGCTAGGGTTAGGGTTAGGGAACGGCAAGGCATAGCGCACAGGTGAGGGTACGGAAACGTGGGAGGGTCGGGCTACGTGCTGACGCACGGGTCAGTGCCAGCGTACGGGTCAGGAGTAGGGTACGGCGAAGGTAAGGTGTAGGGCTGGTGGTGGGTTTCTATTCCGGGCTAGGGTTAGGGTTAGGGAAAGGCAAGGCTTAGGGCACAGGTGAGGGTACGGAAACGTGGGAGGGTCAGGCTACGTGCTGATGCACGGGTCAGTGCCAGCGTATGGGGCAGGAGTAGGCAACGGCGTAGGATAAAGTGTAGGGCTGGTGGTGGATTTGCGTTCTGGGCTAGGGTTAGTGTTAGGGAACGTCAAGGCTTAGGGCAGAGGTCAGGGTACGGAAACGCGTGAGGGTAAGGCTACGTGCTGATGCACGTGTCAGTGACAGAGTACCGGCCAGGAGTAGGCAACGGCGTAGGGAAAGGTGTAGGGCTGGTGGTGGGTTTCCGTTCCGAGCTAGGGTTAGGGTTAGGGAACGGCAAGTCTTAGGGCACAGGTGAGGGTACGGAAACGTTGGAGGGTCAGGCTACGTGCTGACGCGCGGGTCAGTGCCAGCGTACTGTCCAGGAGAAGGCAACGGCGTAAGGTAAGGTGTAGGGCTGGTGGTTGCTTTCCGTTCCAGGCTAGGGTTAGGGTTAGGGAACGGCAAGGCTTAGGGCACAGGTGAGGGTACGGAAACGTGGAAGGGTCGGGCTACGTGCTGACGCACGTGTCAGTGCCAGCGTACGGGCTAGGAGTAGGGCTCGGCGTTAGGTAAGGTGTAGGGATGGTGGTGGGTTTCTATTCCGGGCTAGGGTTAGGGTTAGGGAACGGCAAGGCTTAGGGCACAGGTGAGGGTACGGAAACGTGGGAGGGTCAGGCTACGTGCTGACGCACAGTTCAGTGCCAGCGTACGGGCCAGTAATAGGGTACGGCGTAAGGTAAGGTGTAGGGCTGGAGGTGGGTTTCCGTTCCGGGCTAGGGTTAGGGTTAGGGAACGGCAAGGCTTAGGGCACAGGTGAGGGTACGGAAACGTGGGAGGGTCAGGATACATGCTGACGCACGGGTCAGTGCCAGCGTAAGTGTCAGGAGTAGGGTACGGCGTAAGGTAAGGTGTCGGGCTGGTGGTCGGTTTCTATTCCGGGCTAGGGTTAGGGTTAGGGAACGGCAAGGCTTAGGGCACAGGTGAGGGTACGGAAACGTGGGAGGGTCAGTCTACGTTCTGACGCACGGTTCAGTGCCAGCGTACGGGCCAGGAATAGGGTACGGCGTAATGTAAGGTGTGGGGCTTGTGCTTGATTTCCGTTCCAGGCTAGGGTTAGGGTTAGGGAATGGCAAGGCTTAGGGCACAGGTGAGGGTACGGAAACGTGGGAGGGTCAGGCTATGTGCTGACGCACGGGTCAGTGCCAGCGTACGGGACAGTAGTAGGCAACGGCGTAAGATAAGGTGCAGGGCTGGTGGTTGGTTTCCGTTCCAGGCTAGGGTTAGGGTTAGGGAACGGCAAGGCATAGGGCACAGGTGAGGGTACGGAAACGTGGGAGGGTCGGGCTACGTGCTCACGCACGGGTCAGTGCCAGCGTACGGGTCAGGAGTAGGGTACGGCGAAGGTAAGGTGTAGGGCTGGTGGTGGGTTTCTATTCCGGGCTAGGGTTAGGGTTAGGGAAAGGCAAGGCTTAGGGCACAGGTGAGGGTACGGAAACGTGGGAGGGTCAGGCTACGTGCTGATGCACGGGTCAGTGCCAGCGTATGGGGCAGGAGTAGGCAACGGCGTAGGATAAAGTGTAGGGCTGGTGGTGGATTTGCGTTCTGGGCTAGGGTTAGTGTTAGGGAACGT
Source organism: Mesoplodon bidens (assembly GCF_964165515.1). NCBI lineage: Eukaryota > Metazoa > Chordata > Mammalia > Artiodactyla > Ziphiidae > Mesoplodon > Mesoplodon bidens. Next base: position 57,347,501 of record NC_138179.1, read on the forward strand.
CAAGGCTTAGGGCAGAGGTCAGGCTACGGATACGCGTGAGGGTAAGGCTACGTGCTGATGCACGTGTCAGTGACAGAGTACCGGCCAGGAGTAGGCAACGGCGTAGGGTAAGGTGTAGGGCTGGTGGTGGGTTTCCGTTCCGAGCTAGGGTTAGGGTTAGGGAACGGCAAGTCTTAGGGCACAGGTGAGGGTACGGAAACGTTGGAGGGTCAGGCTACGTGCTGACGCGCGGGTCAGTGCCAGCGTACTGTCCAGGAGAAGGCAACGGCGTAAGGTAAGGTGTAGGGCTGGTGGTTGCTTTCCGTTCCAGGCTAGGGTTAGGGTTAGGGAACGGCAAGGCTTAGGGCACAGGTGAGGGTACGGAAACGTGGAAGGGTCGGACTACGTGCTGACGTACGTGTCAGTGCCAGCGTACGGGCCAGGAGTAGGCAACGGCGTAGGATAAAGTGTAGGGCTGGTGGTGGATTTGCGTTCTGTGCTAGGGTTAGGGTTAGGGAACGGCAAGGCTTAGGGCACAGGTCAGGGTACGGAAACTCGGGAGGGTAAGGCTACCTGCTGATGCACGGGTCAGTGCCAGAGTACGGGCCAGGAGTAGGCAACGGCGTAGGGTAAGGTGTAGGGCTGGTGGTGGGTTTCCGTTCCGGGCTAGGGTTAGGGTTAGGAAACGGCAAGTCTTAGGGCACAGGTGAGGGTACTGAAACGTAGGAGGGTCGGGCTACGTGGTGACGCACGGGTCAGTGCCAGCGTACGGGCCAGGAGGAGGCAACGGCGAAAGGTAAGGTGTAGGGCTGGTGGTTGGTTTCCGTTCCAGGCTAGGGTTAGGGTTAGGGAACGGCAAGGCTTAGGGCACAGGTGAGGGTACGGAAACGTGGGAGGGTCAGGCTACGTGCTGACGCACGGGTCAGTGCCAGCGTAAGGGCCAGGAGTAGGCAACGGCGAAAGGTAAGGTGTAGGGCTGGTGGTTGGTTTCCGTTCCAGGCTAGGGTTAGGGTTAGGGAACGGCAAGGCTTAGGGCACAGGTGAGGGTACGGAAACGTGGAAGGGTCGGGCTACGTGCTGACGCACGTGTCAGTGCCAGCGTACGGGCCAGGAGTAGGGCTCGGCGTAAGGTAAGGTGTAGGGCTGGTGGTGGGTTTCTATTCCGGGCTAGGGTTAGGGTTAGGGAACGGCAAGGCTTAGGGCACAGGTGAGGGTACGGAAACGTGGGAGGGTCAGGCTACGTGCTGACGCACAGTTCAGTGCCAGCGTACGGGCCAGTAATAGGGTACGGCGTAAGTTAAGGTGTAGGGCTGGTGGTGGGTTTCCGTTCCGGGCTAGGGTTAGGGTTAGGGAACGGCAAGGCTTAGGGCACAGGTGAGGGTACGGAAACGTGGGAGGGTCAGGATACGTGCTGACGCACGGGTCAGTGCCAGCGTACGTGTCAGGAGTAGGGTACGGCGTAAGGTAAGGTGTCGGGCTGGTGGTCGGTTTCTATTCCGGGCTAGGGTCAGGGTTAGGGAACGGCAAGGCTTAGGGCACAGGTGAGGGTACGGAAACGTGGGAGGGTCAGTCTACGTTCTGACGCACGGTTCAGTGCCAGCGTACGGGCCAGGAATAGGGTACGGCGTAAGGTAAGGTGTAGGGCTTGTGCTTGATTTCCGTTCCAGGCTAGGGTTAGGGTTAGGGAACGGCAAGGCTTAGGGCACAGGTGAGGGTACGGAAACGTGGGAGGGTCAGGCTACGTGCTGACGCACGGGTCAGTGCCAGCGTACGGGACAGTAGTAGGCAACGGCGTAAGATAAGGTGCAGGGCTGGTGGTTGGTTTCCGTTCCAGGCTAGGGTTAGGGTTAGGGAACGGCAAGGCATAGGGCACAGGTGAGGGTACGGAAACGTGGGAGGGTCGGGCTACGTGCTGACGCACGGGTCAGTGCCAGCGTACGGGTCAGGAGTAGGGTACGGCGAAGGTAAGGTGTAGGGCTGGTGGTGGGTTTCTATTCCGGGCTAGGGTTAGGGTTAGGGAAAGGCAAGGCTTAGGGCACAGGTGAGGGTACGGAAACGTGGGAGGGTCAGGCTACGTGCTGATGCACGGGTCAGTGCCAGCGTATGGGGCAGGAGTAGGCAACGGCGTAGGATAAAGTGTAGGGCTGGTGGTGGATTTGCGTTCTGGGCTAGGGTTAGTGTTAGGGAACGTCAAGGCTTAGGGCAGAGGTCAGGGTACGGAAACGCGTGAGGGTAAGGCTACGTGCTGATGCACGTGTCAGTGACAGAGTACCGGCCAGGAGTAGGCAACGGCGTAGGGTAAGGTGTAGGGCTGGTGGTGGGTTTCCGTTCCGAGCTAGGGTTAGGGTTAGGGAACGGCAAGTCTTAGGGCACAGGTGAGGGTACGGAAACGTTGGAGGGTCAGGCTACGTGCTGACGCGCGGGTCAGTGCCAGCGTACTGTCCAGGAGAAGGCAACGGCGTAAGGTAAGGTGTAGGGCTGGTGGTTGCTTTCCGTTCCAGGCTAGGGTTAGGGTTAGGGAACGGCAAGGCTTAGGGCACAGGTGAGGGTACGGAAACGTGGAAGGGTCGGGCTACGTGCTGACGTACGTGTCAGTGCCAGCGTACGGGCCAGGAGTAGGCAACGGCGTAGGATAAAGTGTAGGGCTGGTGGTGGATTTGCGTTCTGTGCTAGAGTTAGGGTTAGGGAACGGCAAGGCTTAGGGCACAGGTCAGGGTACGGAAACTCGGGAGGGTAAGGCTACCTGCTGATGCACGGGTCAGTGCCAGAGTACGGGCCAGGAGTAGGCAACGGCGTAGGGTAAGGTGTAGGGCTGGTGGTGGGTTTCCGTTCCGGGCTAGGGTTAGGGTTAGGAAACGGCAAGGCTTAGGGCACAGGTGAGGGTACTGAAACGTAGGAGGGTCGGGCTACGTGGTGACGCACGGGTCAGTGCCAGCGTACGGGCCAGGAGTAGGCAACGGCGAAAGGTAAGGTGTAGGGCTGGTGGTTGGTTTCCGTTCCAGGCTAGGGTTAGGGTTAGGGAACGGCAAGGCTTAGGGCAAGGTGAAGGTACGGAAACGTGGGAGGGTCAGGCTACGTGCTGACGCACGGTTCAGTGCCAGCGTACGGGCCAGGAATAGGGTACGGCATAAGGTAAGGTGTAGGGCTGGTGGTGGGTTTCCGTTCCACGCTAGGGTTAGGGTTAGGGAACGGCAAGGCTTAGGGCTCAGGTGAGGGTACAGAAACGTGGGAGGGTCAGCCTACGTGCTGACGCACGGGTCAGTGCCAGCGTACGGGTCAGTCGTACGGTACGGCGTAAGGTAAGGTGTAGGGCTTGTGGTTGATTTCCGTTCCAGGCTAGGGTTAGGGTTAGGGAACGGCAAGGCTTAGGGCACAGGTGAGGGTACGGAAACGTGGGAGGGTCAGGCTACGTGCTGACGCATGGTTCATTGCCAGCGTACGGGCCAGGAATAGGGTACGGCGTAAGGTAAGGTGTAGGGCTGGTGGTGGGTTTCCGTTCCGGGCTAGGGTTAGGGTTAGGGAACAGCAAGGCTTAGGGCACAGGTGAGGGTACAGAAACGTGGGAGGGTCAGGCTACGTGCTGACGCACGGGTCAGTGCCAGCGTACGGGTCAGGAGTAGGGTACGGCGTAAGGTAAGGTGTAGGGCTTGTGGTTGATTTCCGTTCCAGGCTAGGGTTAGGGTTAGGGAACGGCAAGCCTTAGGGCACAGGTGAGGGTACAGAAACGTGGGAGGGTCGGGCTACGTGCTGACGCACGGGTCAGTGCCAGCGTACGGGCCAGGAGTAGGCAACGGCGTAGTATAAAGTGTAGGGATGGTGGTGGATTTGCGTTCTGGGCTAGGGTTAGGGTTAGGGAACGGCAAGGCTTAGGGCACAGGTCAGGGTACGGAAACTCGGGAGGGTAAGGGTACGTGCTGATGCCTGGGTCAGTGCTAGAGTACGGGCCAGGAGTAGGCAACGGCGTAGGGTAAGGTGTAGGGCTGGTGGTGGATTTCCGTTCCGGGCTAGGGTTAGGGTTAGGGTACGGCAAGGCTTAGGGCACAGGTGAGGGTACGGAAACGTGGGAGGGTCAGGCTACGTGCTGACGCACGGGTCAGTGCCAGCGTACGGGTCAGGTGTAGGGTACGGCGTAAGGTACGGTGTAGGGCTGGTGGTGTGTTTCTATTCCGGGCTAGGGTTAGGGTTACGGAACGGCAAGGCGTAGGGCACAGGTGAGGGTACGGAAACGTGGGAGGGTCACGCTACGTGCTGACGCACGGATCAGTGCCAGCGTACGGGTCAGGAGTAGGGTACGGCGTAAGGTAAGGTGTAGGGCTGGTGGTGGGTTTCTATTCCGGGCTAGGGTTAGGGTTAGAGAACGGCAAGTCTTAGGGCACAGGTGAGGGTATGGAAACGTGGGAGGGTCAGGCTACGTGCTGACGCACGGTTCAGTGCCGGCGTACGGGCCAGGAATAGGGTACGGCGTAAGGTAAAGTGTAGGGCTGGTGGTGGGTTTCCGTTCCAGGCTAGGGTTAGGGTTAGGGAACGGCAAGGCTTAGGGCACAGGTGAGGGTACGGAAACGTGGGAGTGTCATGCTACGTGCTGACTCACGGGTCAGTGCCAGCGTACGGTTCAGGAGTAGGGTACGGCGTAAGGTACGGTGTAGGGCTTGTGGTTGATTTCCGTTCAAGGCTAGGGTTAGGGTGAGGGAACAGCAAGGCTTAGGGCACAGGTGAGGGTACGGAAACGTGGGAGGGTCGGGCTATGTGCTGACGCACGGGTTAGTGCCAGCGTAAGGGCCAGGAGTACGCAATGGCGTAGTATAAAGTGGAGGGCTGGTGGTGGATTTGCGTTCTGGGTTAGTGTTAGGGTTAGGGAACGGCAAGGCTTAGGGCACAGGTCAGGGTACGGAAACTCGGGAGGGTAAGGCTACGTGCTGATGCACGGGTCAGTGCTAGAGTACTGGCCAGGAGTAGGCAACGGCGTAGGGTAAGGTTTAGGGCTGGTGGTGGGTTTCCGTTCCGGGCTAGGGTTGGGTTTAGGGAACGGCAAGGCTTAGGGCACAGGTGAGGGTACGGAAACGTGGGAGGGTCAGGCTACGTGCTGACGCATTGCTTAGTGCCAGCGTATGGGCCAGGAGTAGGCAACGGCGTAAGGTAAGGTGTAGGGTTGGTGTTTGGTTTCCGTTCAAGGCTAGGGTTAGGGTTAGGGAACGGCAAGGCTTAGGGCACAGGTGAGGGTACGGAAACGTGGGAGGGTAGGGCTACGTGCTGACGCACGGGTCAGTGCCAGCGTACGGGCCAGGAGTAGGCAACGGCGTAGGATAAAGTGTAGGGCTGGTGGTGGATTTCCGTTCTGTGCTAGGGTTAGGCTTAGGGAACGGCAAGGCTTAGGGCACAGGTCAGGGTACGGAAAATCGGGAGGGTAAGGTTACCTGCTGATGCACGGGTCAGTGCCAGCGTACGGGTCAGGAGTAGGGTACGGCGTAAGGTAAGGTGTAGGGCTTGTGGTTGATTTCCGTTCAAGGCTAGGGTTAGGTTTAGGGAACGGCAAGGCTTAGGGCACAGGTGAGGGTACGGAAACGTGGGAGGGTCAGGCTACGTGCTGACGCATGGGTCAGTGCGAGCGTACGGGCCAGGAGTAGGCAACGGCGTAGTATAAAGTGTAGGGCTGGTGGTGGATTTGCGTTCTGGGCTAGGGTTAGGGTTAGGGACCGGCAAGGCTTAGGGCACAGGTCAGGGTACGGAAACTCGGGAGGGTAAGGGTACGTGCTGATGCACGGGTCAGTGCTAGAGTACGGGCCAGGAGTAGGGAACGGCGTAGGGTAAGGTGTAGGGCTGGTGGTGGGTTTCCGTTCCGGGTTAGGGTTAGGGTTAGGGAACGGCAAGGCTTAGGGCACAAGTGAGGTTACGGAAACGTGGGAGGGTCAGGCTACGTGCTGACGCACGGGTCAGTGCCAGCGTACGGGTCAGGAGTAGGGTACGGCTTAAGGTAAGGTGTAGGGTTGGTGGTGTGTTTCCATTCCGGGCTAGGGTTAGGGTTAGGGAACGGCAAGGCTTAGGGCACAGGTGAGGCTACGGAAACGTGGGAGGGTCACGCTACGTGCTGACGCACGGGTCAGTGCCAGCGTACGGTTCAGGAGTAGGGTACGGCGTAAGGTAAGGTGTAGGGCTGGTGGTGGGTTTCTATTCCGGGCTAGGGTTAGGGTTAGGGAACGGCAAGGCATAGGGCACAGGTGAGGGTACGTAAACGTGGGAGGGTCAGGCTACGTGCTGACGCATGGTTCAGTGCCAGCGTACGGGCCAGGAATAGGGTACGGCGTAAGGTAAGGTGTAGGGCTGGTGGTGGGTTTCCGTTCCGGGCTAGGGTTAGGGTTAGGGAACGGCAAGGGTTAGGGCACAGCTGAGGGTACGGAAACGTGGGAGGGTCGGGCTACGTGCTGACGTACGTGTCAGTGCCAGCGTACGGGCCAGGAGTAGGCAACGGGGTAGGATAAAGTGTAGGGCTGCTGGTGGATTTGCGTTCCGGGCTAGGGTTAAGGTTAGGGAACGGAAAGGCTTAGGGCACAGGTGAGGGTACGGAAACGTGGGAGGGTCAGGCTATGTGCTGACGCACGGGTCAGTGCCAGCGTACGGGTCAGGAGCAGGGTACGGCGTAAGGTAAGTTATAGGGTTGGTGGTGGGTTTCTATTCCGGGCTACGGTTAGGGTTAGGGAACGGCAAGGCTTAGGGCACAGGTCAGGGTACGGAAATTCGGAAGGGTAAGGCTACCTGCTGATGAACGGGTCAGTGCCAGAGTACGGGCCAGGAGTAGGCAACGGCGTAGGGTAATGTGTAGGGCTGGTCGTGGGTTTCCGTTACGGGCTAGGGTTAGGGTTAGGGAACGGCAAGGCTTAGGGCACAGGTGAGGGTACTGAAACGTGGGAGGGTCAGGCTACGTGCTGACGCACGTGTCAGTGCCAGCGTACGGGCCAGGAGTAGGGCTCGGCGTAAGGTAATGTGTAGGGCTGGTGGTGGGTTTCTATTCCGGGCTAGGGTTAGGGTTAGGGAACGGCAAGGCTTAGGGCACAGGTGAGGGTACGGAAACGTGGGAGGGTCAGGCTACGTGCTGACGCACAGTTCAGTGCCAGCGTACGGGCCAGTAATAGGGTACGGCATAAGGTAAGGTGTAGGGCTGGTGGTGGGTTTCCGTTCCGGGCTAGGGTTAGGGTTAGGGAACGGCAAGCCTTAGGGCACAGGTGAGGGTACGGATACGTGGGAGGGTCAGGATACGTGCTGACGCACGGGTCAGTGCCAGCGTACGGGACAGGAGTAGGGTACGGCGTAAGGTAAGGTGTCGGGCTGGTGGTCGGTTTCTATTCCGGGCTAGGGTTAGGGTTAGGGCACGGCAAGGCTTAGGGCACAGGTGAGGGTACGGAAACGTGGGAGGGTCAGTCTACGTTCTGACGCACGGTTCAGTGCCAGCATACGGGCCAGGAATAGGGTACGGCATAAGGTAAGGTGTAGGGCTTGTGGTTGATTTCCGTTCCAGGCTAGGGTTAGGGTTAGGCAACGGCAAGGCTTAGGGCACAGGTGAGGGTACGGAAACGTGGGAGGGTCAGGCTACGTGCTGACGCACGGGTCAGTGCCAGCGTACGGGCCAGTAGTAGGCAACGGCGTAAGATAGGGTGCAGGGCTGGTGGTTGGTTTCCGTTCCAGGCTAGGGTTAGGGTTAGGGAACGGCAAGGCATAGCGCACAGGTGAGGGTACGGAAACGTGGGAGGGTCGGGCTACGTGCTGACGCACGGGTCAGTGCCAGCGTACGGGTCAGGAGTAGGGCACGGCGAAGGTAAGGTGTAGGGCTGGTGGTGGGTTTCTATTCCGGGCTAGGGTTAGGGTTAGGGAAAGGCAAGGCTTAGGGCACAGGTGAGGGTACGGAAACGTGGGAGGGTCAGGCTACGTGCTGATGCACGGGTCAGTGCCAGCGTATGGGGCAGGAGTAGGCAACGGCGTAGGATAAAGTGTAGGGCTGGTGGTGGATTTGCGTTCTGGGCTAGGGTTAGTGTTAGGGAACGTCAAGGCTTAGGGCAGAGGTCAGGGTACGGAAACGCGTGAGGGTAAGGCTACGTGCTGATGCACGTGTCAGTGACAGAGTACCGGCCAGGAGTAGGCAACGGCGTAGGGAAAGGTGTAGGGCTGGTGGTGGGTTTCCGTTCCGAGCTAGGGTTAGGGTTAGGGAACGGCAAGTCTTAGGGCACAGGTGAGGGTACGGAAACGTTGGAGGGTCAGGCTACGTGCTGACGCGCGGGTCAGTGCCAGCGTACTGTCCAGGAGAAGGCAACGGCGTAAGGTAAGGTGTAGGGCTGGTGGTTGCTTTCCGTTCCAGGCTAGGGTTAGGGTTAGGGAACGGCAAGGCTTAGGGCACAGGTGAGGGTACGGAAACGTGGAAGGGTCGGGCTACGTGCTGACGCACGTGTCAGTGCCAGCGTACGGGCCAGGAGTAGGGCTCGGCGTTAGGTAAGGTGTAGGGATGGTGGTGGGTTTCTATTCCGGGCTAGGGTTAGGGTTAGGGAACGGCAAGGCTTAGGGCACAGGTGAGGGTACGGAAACGTGGGAGGGTCAGGCTACGTGCTGACGCACAGTTCAGTGCCAGCGTACGGGCCAGTAATAGGGTACGGCGTAAGGTAAGGTGTAGGGCTGGAGGTGGGTTTCCGTTCCGGGCTAGGGTTAGGGTTAGGGAACGGCAAGGCTTAGGGCACAGGTGAGGGTACGGAAACGTGGGAGGGTCAGGATACATGCTGACGCACGGGTCAGTGCCAGCGTAAGTGTCAGGAGTAGGGTACGGCGTAAGGTAAGGTTTCGGGCTGGTGGTCGGTTTCTATTCCGGGCTAGGGTTAGGGTTAGGGAACGGCAAGGCTTAGGGCACAGGTGAGGGTACGGAAACGTGGGAGGGTCAGTCTACGTTCTGACGCACGGTTCAGTGCCAGCGTACGGGCCAGGAATAGGGTACGGCGTAATGTAAGGTGTGGGGCTTGTGCTTGATTTCCGTTCCAGGCTAGGGTTAGGGTTAGGGAACGGCAAGGCTTAGGGCACAGGTGAGGGTACGGAAACGTGGGAGGGTCAGGCTATGTGCTGACGCACGGGTCAGTGCCAGCGTACGGGACAGTAGTAGGCAACGGCGTAAGATAAGGTGCAGGGCTGGTGGTTGGTTTCCGTTCCAGGCTAGGGTTAGGGTTAGGGAACGGCAAGGCATAGGGCACAGGTGAGGGTACGGAAACGTGGGAGGGTCGGGCTACGTGCTCACGCACGGGTCAGTGCCAGCGTACGGGTCAGGAGTAGGGTACGGCGAAGGTAAGGTGTAGGGCTGGTGGTGGGTTTCTATTCCGGGCTAGGGTTAGGGTTAGGGAAAGGCAAGGCTTAGGGCACAGGTGAGGGTACGGAAACGTGGGAGGGTCAGGCTACGTGCTGATGCACGGGTCAGTGCCAGCGTATGGGGCAGGAGTAGGCAACGGCGTAGGATAAAGTGTAGGGCTGGTGGTGGATTTGCGTTCTGGGCTAGGGTTAGTGTTAGGGAACGTCAAGGCTTAGGGCAGAGGTCAGGCTACGGATACGCGTGAGGGTAAGGCTACGTGCTGATGCACGTGTCAGTGACAGAGTAACGGCCAGGAGTAGGCAACGGCGTAGGGTAAGGTGTAGGGCTGGTGGTGGGTTTCCGTTCCGAGCTAGGGTTAGGGTTAGGGAACGGCAAGTCTTAGGGCACAGGTGAGGGTACGGAAACGTTGGAGGGTCAGGCTACGTGCTGACGCGCGGGTCAGTGCCAGCGTACTGTCCAGGAGAAGGCAACGGCGTAAGGTAAGGTGTAGGGCTGGTGGTTGCTTTCCGTTCCAGGCTAGGGTTAGGGTTAGGGAACGGCAAGGCTTAGGGCACAGGTGAGGGTACGGAAACGTGGAAGGGTCGGACTACGTGCTGACGTACGTGTCAGTGCCAGCGTACGGGCCAGGAGTAGGCAACGGCGTAGGATAAAGTGTAGGGCTGGTGGTGGATTTGCGTTCTGTGCTAGGGTTAGGGTTAGGGAACGGCAAGGCTTAGGGCACAGGTCAGGGTACGGAAACTCGGGAGGGTAAGGCTACCTGCTGATGCACGGGTCAGTGCCAGAGTACGGGCCAGGAGTAGGCAACGGCGTAGGGTAAGGTGTAGGGCTGGTGGTGGGTTTCCGTTCCGGGCTAGGGTTAGGGTTAGGAAACGGCAAGGCTTAGGGCACAGGTGAGGGTACTGAAACGTAGGAGGGTCGGGCTACGTGGTGACGCACGGGTCAGTGCCAGCGTACGGGCCAGGAGGAGGCAACGGCGAAAGGTAAGGTGTAGGGCTGGTGGTTGGTTTCCGTTCCAGGCTAGGGTTAGGGTTAGGGAACGGCAAGGCTTAGGGCACAGGTGAGGGTACGGAAACGTGGGAGGGTCAGGCTACGTGCTGACGCACGGGTCAGTGCCAGCGTATGGGCCAGGAGTAGGCAACGGCGAAAGGTAAGGTGTAGGGCTGGTGGTTGGTTTCCGTTCCAGGCTAGGGTTAGGGTTAGGGAACGGCAAGGCTTAGGGCACAGGTCAGGGTACGGAAACTCGGGAGGGTAAGGGTACGTGCTGATGCACGGGTCAGTGCTAGAGTACGGGCCAGGAGTAGGGAACGGCGTAGGGTAAGGTGTAGGGCTGGTGGTGGGTTTCCGTTCCGGGTTAGGGTTAGGGTTAGGGAACGGCAAGGCTTAGGGCACAAGTGAGGTTACGGAAACGTGGGAGGGTCAGGCTACGTGCTGACGCACGGGTCAGTGCCAGCGTACGTGTCAGGAGCAGGGTACGGCGTAAGGTAAGGTATAGGGTTGGTGGTGGGTTTCTATTCTGGGCTACGGTTAGGGTTAGGGAACGGCAAGGCTTAGGGCACAGGTCAGGGTACGGAAATTCGGGAGGGTAAGGCTACCTGCTGATGAACGGGTCAGTGCCAGAGTACGGGCCAGGAGTAGGCAACGGCGTAGGGTAAGGTGTAGGGCTGGTGGTGGGTTTCCGTTCCGAGCTAGGGTTAGGGTTAGGGAACGGCAAGGCTTAGGGCACAGGTGAGGGTACGGAAACGTTGGAGGGTCAGGCTACGTGCTGACGCGCGTGTCAGTGCCAGCGTACTGTCCAGGAGAAGGCAACGGCGTAAGGTAAGGTGTAGGGCTGGTGGTTGCTTTCCGTTCCAGGCTAGGGTTAGGGTTAGGGTACGGCAAGGCTTAGGGCACAGGTGAGGGTACGGAAACGTGGAAGGGTCGGGCTACGTGCTGACGCACGTGTCAGTGCCAGCGTACGGGCCAGGAGTAGGGCTCGGCGTAAGGTAAGGTGTAGGGCTGGTGGTGGGTTTCTATTCCGGGCTAGGGTTAGGGTTAGGGAACGGCAAGGCTTAGGGCACAGGTGAGGGTACGGAAACGTGGGAGGGTCAGGCTACGTGCTGACGCACAGTTCAGTGCCAGCGTACGGGCCAGTAATAGGGTACGGCGTAAGGTAAGGTGTAGGGCTCTTGGTGGGTTTCCGTTCCGGGCTAGGGTTAGGGTTAGGGAACGGCAAGGCTTAGGGCACAGGTGAGGGTACGGAAACGTGGGAGGGTCAGGATACGTGCTGACGCACGGGTCAGTGCCAGCGTACGTGTCAGGAGTAGGGTACGGCGTAAGGTAAGGTGTCGGGCTGGTGGTCGGTTTCTATTCCGGGCTAGGGTTAGGGTTAGGGAACGGCAAGGCTTAGGGCACAGGTGAGGGTACGGAAACGTGGGAGGGTCAGGCTACGTGCTGACGCACGTGTCAGTGCCAGCGTACGGGCCAGTAGTAGGCAACGGCGTAAGATAAGGTGCAGGGCTGGTGGTTGGTTTCCGTTCCAGGCTAGGGTTAGGGTTAGGGAATGGCAAGTCATAGGGCACAGGTGAGGGTACGGAAACGTGGGAGGGTCGGGCTACGTGCTGACGCACGGGTCAGTGCCAGCGTACGGGTCAGGAGTAGGGTATGGCGAAGGTAAGGTGTAGGGCTGGTGGTGGGTTTCTATTCCGGGCTAGGGTTAGGGTTAGGGAAAGGCAAGGCTTAGGGCACAGGTGAGGGTACGGAAACGTGGGAGGGTCAGGCTACGTGCTGATGCACGGGTCAGTGCCAGCGTATGGGGCAGGAGTAGGCAACGGCGTAGGATAAAGTGTAGGGCTGGTGGTGGATTTGCGTTCTGGGCTAGGGTTAGTGTTAGGGAACGTCAAGGCTTAGGGCAGAGGTCAGGGTACGGAAACGCGTGAGGGTAAGGCTACGTGCTGATGCACGTGTCAGTGACAGAGTACCGGCCAGGAGTAGGCAACGGCGTAGGGTAAGGTGTAGGGTTGGTGGTGGGTTTCCGTTCCGAGCCAGGGTTAGGGTTAGGGAACGGCAAGTCTTAGGGCACAGGTGAGGGTACGGAAACGTTGGAGGGTCAGGCTACGTGCTGACGCGCGGGTCAGTGCCAGCGTACTGTCCAGGAGAAGGCAACGGCGTAAGGTAAGGTGTAGGGCTGGTGGTTGCTTTCCGTTCCAGGCTAGGGTTAGGGTTAGGGAACGGCAAGGCTTAGGGCACAGGTGAGGGTACGGAAACGTGGAAGGGTCGGGCTACGTGCTGACGTACGTGTCAGTGCCAGCGTACGGGCCAGGAGTAGGCAACGGCGTAGGATAAAGTGTAGGGCTGGTGGTGGATTTGCGTTCTGTGCTAGAGTTAGGGTTAGGGAACGGCAAGGCTTAGGGCACAGGTCAGGGTACGGAAACTCGGGAGGGTAAGGCTACCTGCTGATGCACGGGTCAGTGCCAGAGTACGGGCCAGGAGTAGGCAACGGCGTAGGGTAAGGTGTAGGGCTGGTGGTGGGTTTCCGTTCCGGGCTAGGGTTAGGGTTAGGAAACGGCAAGGCTTAGGGCACAGGTGAGGGTACTGTAACGTAGGAGGGTCGGGCTACGTGGTGACGCACGGGTCAGTGCCAGCGTACGGGCCAGGAGTAGGCAACGGCGAAAGGTAAGGTGTAGGGCTGGTGGTTGGTTTCCGTTCCAGGCTAGGGTAGGGTTAGGGAACGGCAAGGCTTAGGGCAAGGTGAAGGTACGGAAATGTGGGAGGGTCAGGCTACGTGCTGACGCACGGTTCAGTGCCAGCGTACGGGCCAGGAATAGGGTACGGCGTAAGGTAAGGTGTAGGGCTGGTGGTGGGTTTCCGTTCCACGCTAGGGTTAGGGTTAGGGAACGGCAAGGCTTAGGGCTCAGGTGAGGGTACAGAAACGTGGGAGGGTCAGCCTACGTGCTGACGCACGGGTCAGTGCCAGCGTACGGGCCAGTCGTACGGTACGGCGTAAGGTAAGGTGTAGGGCTTGTGGTTGATTTCCGTTCCAGGCTAGGGTTAGGGTTAGGGAACGGCAAGGCTTAGGGCACAGGTGAGGGTACGGAAACGTGGGAGGGTCAGGCTACGTGCTGACGCACGGGTCAGTGCCAGCGTATGGGCCAGGTGTAGGCAACGGCGTAGTATAAAGTGTAGGGATGGTGGTGGATTTGCGTTCTGGGCTAGGGTTAGGGTTAGGGATCGGCAAGGCTTAGGGCACAGGTCAGGGTACGGAAACTCGGGAGGGTAAGGGTACGTGCTGATGCACGGGTCAGTTCTAGAGTACGGGCCAGGAGTAGGCAACGGCGTAGGGTAAGGTGTAGGGCTGGTGGTGGGTTTCCGTTCCGGGTTAGGGTTAGGGTTAGGGAACGGCAAGGCTTAGGGCACAGGTGAGGGTACGGAAAAGTGGGAGGGTCAGGCTACGTGCTGACGCAGGGGTCAGTGCCAGCGTACGGGTCAGGAGTAGGGTACGGCGTAAGGTAAGGTGTAGGGTTGGTGGTGTGTTTCTATTCCGGGCTAGGGTTAGGGTTAGGGAACTGCAAGGCGTAGGGAACAGGTGAGGGTACAGAAACGTGGGAGGTTCAGGCTACGTGCTGACGCACGGGTCAGTGCCAGCGTACGGGCCAGGAGTAGGCAACGGCGTAGGATAAAGTGTAGGGTTGGTAGTGGGTTTATATTCTGGGCTAGGGTTAGGGTTAGGGAACGGCAAGGCATAGGGCACAGGTGAGGGTACGGAAACGTGGGAGGGTCAGGCTACGTGATGACGCATGGTTCATTGCCAGCGTACGGGCCAGGAATAGGGTACGGCGTAAGGTAAGGTGTAGGGCTGGTGGTGGGTTTCCGTTCCGGGCTAGGGTTAGGGTTAGGGAACAGCAAGGCTTAGGGCACAGGTGAGGGTACAGAAACGTGGGAGGGTCAGGCTACGTGCTGACGCACGGGTCAGTGCCATCGTACGGGTCAGGAGTAGGGTACGGCGTAAGGTAAGGTGTAGGGCTTGTGGTTGATTTCCGTTCCAGGCTAGGGTTAGGGTTAGGGAACGGCAAGCCTTAGGGCACAGGTGAGGGTACAGAAACGTGGGAGGGTCGGGCTACGTGCTGACGCACGGGTCAGTGCCAGCGTACGGGCCAGGAGTAGGCAACGGCGTAGTATAAAGTGTAGGGATGGTGGTGGATTTCCGTTCTGTGCTAGGGTTAGGGTTAGGGAACGGCAAGGCTTAGGGCACAGGTCAGGGTACGGAAAATCGGGAGGGTAAGGTTACCTGCTGATGCACGGGTCAGTGCCAGCGTACGGGTCAGGAGTAGGGTACGGCGTAAGGTAAGGTGTAGGGCTTGTGGTTGATTTCCGTTCAAGGCTAGGGTTAGGTTTAGGGAACGGCAAGGCTTAGGGCACAGGTGAGGGTACGGAAACGTGGGAGGGTCAGGCTACGTGCTGACGCACGTGTCAGTGCCAGCGTACGGGCCAGTAGTAGGCAACGGCGTAAGATAAGGTGCAGGGCTGGTGGTTGGTTTCCGTTCCAGGCTAGGGTAGGGTTAGGGAACGGCAAGGCTTAGGGCAAGGTGAAGGTACGGAAACGTGGGAGGGTCAGGCTACGTGCTGACGCACGGGTCAGTGCCAGCGTACGGGACAGTAGTAGGCAACGGCGTAAGATAAGGTGCAGGGCTGGTGGTTGGTTTCCGTTCCAGTCTAGGGTTAGGGTTAGGGAACGGCAAGGCATAGGGCACAGGTGAGGGTACGGAAACGTGGGAGGGTCGGGCTACGTGCTGACGCACGGGTCAGTGCCAGCGTACGGGTCAGGAGTAGGGTACGGCGAAGGTAA
This sequence comes from Mesoplodon bidens, assembly GCF_964165515.1. NCBI lineage: Eukaryota > Metazoa > Chordata > Mammalia > Artiodactyla > Ziphiidae > Mesoplodon > Mesoplodon bidens. Next base: position 57,362,632 of record NC_138179.1, read on the forward strand.
GGTGTAGGGCTGGTGGTGGGTTTCTATTCCGGGCTAGGGTTAGGGTTAGGGAAAGGCAAGGCTTAGGGCACAGGTGAGGGTACGGAAACGTGGGAGGGTCAGGCTACGTGCTGATGCACGGGTCAGTGCCAGCGTATGGGGCAGGAGTAGGCAACGGCGTAGGATAAAGTGTAGGGCTGGTGGTGGATTTGCGTTCTGGGCTAGGGTTAGTGTTAGGGAACGTCAAGGCTTAGGGCAGAGGTCAGGGTACGGATACGCGTGAGGGTAAGGCTACGTGCTGATGCACGTGTCAGTGACAGAGTACCGGCCAGGAGTAGGCAACGGCGTAGGGTAAGGTGTAGGGCTGGTGGTGGGTTTCCGTTCCGAGCTAGGGTTAGGGTTAGGGAACGGCAAGTCTTAGGGCACAGGTGAGGGTACGGAAACGTTGGAGGGTCAGGCTACGTGCTGACGCGCGGGTCAGTGCCAGCGTACTGTCCAGGAGAAGGCAACGGCGTAAGGTAAGGTGTAGGGCTGGTGGTTGCTTTCCGTTCCAGGCTAGGGTTAGGGTTAGGGAACGGCAAGGCTTAGGGCACAGGTGAGGGTACGGAAACGTGGAAGGGTCGGGCTACGTGCTGACGTACGTGTCAGTGCCAGCGTACGGGCCAGGAGTAGGCAACGGCGTAGGATAAAGTGTAGGGCTGGTGGTGGATTTGCGTTCTGTGCTAGGGTTAGGGTTAGGGAACGGCAAGGCTTAGGGCACAGGTCAGGGTACGGAAACTCGGGAGGGTAAGGCTACCTGCTGATGCACGGGTCAGTGCCAGAGTACGGGCCAGGAGTAGGCAACGGCGTAGGGTAAGGTGTAGGGCTGGTGGTGGGTTTCCGTTCCGGGCTAGGGTTAGGGTTAGGAAACGGCAAGGCTTAGGGCACAGGTGAGGGTACTGAAACGTAGGAGGGTCGGGCTACGTGGTGACGCACGGGTCAGTGCCAGCGTACGGGCCAGGAGTAGGCAACGGCGAAAGGTAAGGTGTAGGGCTGGTGGTTGGTTTCCGTTCCACGCTAGGGTTAGGTTTAGGGAACGGCAAGGCTTAGGGCAAGGTGAAGGTACGGAAACGTGGGAGGGTCAGGCTACGTGCTGACGCACGGTTCAGTGCCAGCGTACGGGCCAGGAATAGGGTACAGCGTAAGGTAAGGTGTAGGGCTGGTGGTGGGTTTCCGTTCCACGCTAGGGTTAGGGTTAGGGAACGGCAAGGCTTAGGGCTCAGGTGAGGGTACAGAAACGTGGGAGGGTCAGCCTACGTGCTGACGCACGGGTCAGTGCCAGCGTACGGGTCAGTCGTACGGTACGGCGTAAGGTAAGGTGTAGGGCTTGTGGTTGATTTCCGTTCCAGGCTAGGGTTAGGGTTAGGGAACGGCAAGGCTTAGGGCACAGGTGAGGGTACGGAAACGTGGGAGGGTCAGGCTACGTGCTGACGCACGGGTCAGTGCCAGCGTATGGGCCAGGTGTAGGCAACGGCGTAGTATAAAGTGTAGGGATGGTGGTGGATTTGCGTTCTGGGCTAGGGTTAGGGTTAGGGAATGGCAAGGCTTAGGGCACAGGTCAGGGTTCGGAAACTCGGGAGGGTAAGGGTACGTGCTGACGCACGGGTCAGTGCCAGCGTACGGGTCAGGAGCAGGGTACGGCGTAAGGTAAGGTATAGGGTTGGTGGTGGGTTTCTATTCCGTGCTACGGTTAGGGTTAGGGAACGGCAAGGCTTAGGGCACAGGTCAGGGTACGGAAATTCGGGAGGGTAAGGCTACCTGCTGATGAACGGGTCAGTGCCAGAGTACGGGCCAGGAGTAGGCAACGGCGTAGGGTAATGTGTAGGGCTGGTCGTGGGTTTCCGTTCCGGGCTAGGGTTAGGGTTAGGGAACGGCAAGGCTTAGGGCACAGGTGAGGGTACTGAAACGTGGGAGGGTCAGGCTACGTGCTGACGCACGTGTCAGTGCCAGCGTACGGGCCAGGAGTAGGGCTCGGCGTAAGGTAAGGTGTAGGGCTGGTGGTGAGTTTCTATTCCGGGCTAGGGTTAGGGTTAGGGAACGGCAAGGCTTAGGGCACAGGTGAGGCTACGGAAACGTGGGAGGGTCACGCTACGTGCTGACGCACGGGTCAGTGCCAGCGTACGGGTCAGGAGTAGGGTACGGCGTAAGGTAAGGTGTAGGGCTGGTGGTGGGTTTCTATTCCGGGCTAGGGTTAGGGTTAGGGAACGGCAAGGCTTAGGGCACAGGTGAGGGTACGGAAACGTGGGAGGGTCAGGCTACGTGCTGACGCACAGTTCAGTGCCAGCGTACGGGCCAGTAATAGGGTACGGCCTAAGGTAAGGTGTAGGGCTGGTGGTGGGTTTCCGTTCCGGGCTAGGGTGAGGGTTAGGGAACGGCAAGGCTTAGGGCACAGGTGAGGGTACGGAAACGTGGGAGGGTCAGGATACGTGCTGACGCACGGGTCAGTGCCAGCGTACGGGCCAGTAGTAGGCAACGGCGTAAGATAGGGTGCAGGGCTGGTGGTTGGTTTCCGTTCCAGGCTAGGGTTAGGGTTAGGGAACGGCAAGGCATAGCGCACAGGTGAGGGTACGGAAACGTGGGAGGGTCGGGCTACGTGCTGACGCACGGGTCAGTGCCAGCGTACGGGTCAGGAGTAGGGTACGGCGAAGGTAAGGTGTAGGGCTGGTGGTGGGTTTCTATTCCGGGCTAGGGTTAGGGTTAGGGAAAGGCAAGGCTTAGGGCACAGGTGAGGGTACGGAAACGTGGGAGGTTCAGGCTACGTGCTGATGCACGGGTCAGTGCCAGCGTATGGGGCAGGAGTAGGCAACGGCGTAGGATAAAGTGTAGGGCTGGTGGTGGATTTGCGTTCTGGGCTAGGGTTAGTGTTAGGGAACGTCAAGGCTTAGGGCAGAGGTCAGGGTACGCAAACGCGTGAGGGTAAGGCTACGTGCTGATGCACGTGTCAGTGACAGAACACCGGCCAGGAGTAGGCAACGGCGTAGGGTAAGGTGTAGGGCTGGTGGTTGGTTTCCGTTCGAGCTAGGGTTAGGGTTAGGGAACGGCAAGTCTTAGGGCACAGGTGAGGGTACGGAAACGTTGGAGGGTCAGGCTACGTGCTGACGCGCGGGTCATTGCCAGCGTACTGTCCAGGAGAAGGCAATGGCGTAAGGTAAGGTGTAGGGCTGGTGGTTGCTTTCCGTTCCAGGCTAGGGTTAGGGTTAGGGAACGGCAAGGCTTAGGGCACAGGTGAGGGTACGGAAACGTGGAAGGGTCGGGCTACGTGCTGACGTACGTGTCAGTGCCAGCGTACGGGCCAGGAGTAGGCAACGGCGTAGGATAAAGTGTAGGGCTGGTGGTGGATTTGCATTCTGTGCTAGGGTTAGGGTTAGGGAACGGCAAGGCTTAGGGCACAGGTCAGGGTACGGAAACTCGGGAGGGTAAGGCTACCTGCTGATGCACGGGTCAGTGCCAGAGTACGGGCCAGGAGTAGGCAACGGCGTAGGGTAAGGTGTAGGGCTGGTGGTGGGTTTCCGTTCCGGGCTAGGGTTAGGGTTAGGAAACGGCAAGGCTTAGGGCACAGGTGAGGGTACTGAAACGTAGGAGGGTCGGGCTACGTGGTGACGCACGGGTCAGTGCCAGCGTACGGGCCAGGAGTAGGCAACGGCGTAAGGTAAGGTGTAGGGCTGGTGGTTGGTTTCCGTTCCAGGCTAGGGTTAGGGTTAGGGAACGGCAAGGCTTAGGGCAAGGTGAAGGTACGGAAACGTGGGAGGGTCAGGCTACGTGCTGACGCACGGTTCAGTGCCAGCGTACGGGCCAGGAATAGGGTACGGCGTAAGGTAAGGTGTAGGGCTGGTGGTGGGTTTCCGTTCCACGCTAGGGTTAGGGTTAGGGAACGGCAAGGCTTAGGGCTCAGGTGAGGGTACAGAATCGTGGGAGGGTCAGCCTATGTGCTGATGCACGGGTCAGTGCCAGCGTACGGGTCAGTCGTACGGTACGGCGTAAGGTAAGGTGTAGGGCTTGTGGTTGATTTCCGTTCCAGGCTAGGGTTAGGGTTAGGGAACGGCAAGGCTTAGGGCACAGGTGAGGGTACGGAAACGTGGGAGGGTCAGGCTACGTGCTGACGCACGGGTCAGTGCCAGCGTATGGGCCAGGTGTAGGCAACGGCGTAGTATAAAGTGTAGGGATGGTGGTGGATTTGCGTTCTGGGCTAGGGTTAGGGTTAGGGAACGGCAAGGCTTAGGGCACAGGTCAGGGTACGGAAACTCGGGAGGGTAAGGGTACGTGCTGATGCACGGGTCAGTTTCTAGAGTACGGGCCAGGAGTAGGCAACGGCGTAGGGTAAGGTGTAGGGCTGGTGGTGGGTTTCCGTTCCGGGTTAGGGTTAGGGTTAGGGAACGGCAAGGCTTAGGGCACAGGTGAGGGTACGGAAAAGTGGGAGGGTCAGGCTACGTGCTGACGCACGGGTCAGTGCCAGCGTACGGGCCAGGAGTAGGCAACGGCGTAGGATAAAGTGTAGGGCTGGTGGTGGATTTCCGTTCTGTGCTAGGGTTAGGGTTAGGGAACGGCAAGGCTTAGGGCACAGGTCAGGGTACGGAAAATCGGGAGGGTAAGGTTACCTGCTGATGCACGGGTCAGTGCCAGCGTACGGGTCAGGAGTAGGGTACGGCGTAAGGTAAGGTGTAGGGCTTGTGGTTGATTTCCGTTCAAGGCTAGGGTTAGGGTTAGGGAACGGCAAGGCTTAGGGCACAGGTGAGGGTACGGAAACGTGGGAGGGTCAGGCTACGTGCTGACGCACGGGTCAGTGCGAGCGTACGGGCCAGGAGTAGGCAACGGCGTAGTATAAAGTGTAGGGATGGTGGTGGATTTGCGTTCTGGGCTAGGGTTAGGGTTAGGGAACGGCAAGGCTTAGGGCACAGGTCAGGGTACGGAAACTCGGGAGGGTAAGGGTACGTGCTGATGCACGGGTCAGTGCTAGAGTACGGGCCAGGAGTAGGCAACGGCGTAGGGTAAGGTGTAGGGCTGGTGGTGGGTTTCCGTTCCGGGTTAGGGTTAGGGTTAGGGAACGGCAAGGCTTAGGGCACAGGTGAGGGTACGGAAACGTGGGAGGGTCAGGCTACGTGCTGACACATGGTTCAGTGCCAGCGTACGGGCCAGGAATAGGGTACGGCGTAAGGTATGGTGTAGGGCTGGTGGTGGGTTTCCGTTCCGGGCTAGGGTTAGGGTTAGGGAACGGCAATGCTTAGGGCACATGTGAGGCTACGGAAACGTGGGAGGGTCACGCTACGTGCTGACGCACGGGTCAGTGCCAGCGTACGGGTCAGGAGTAGGGTACGGCGTAAGGTAAGGTGTAGGGCTGGTGGTGGGTTTCTATTCCGGGCTAGGGTTAGGGTTAGGGAACGGCAAGGCATAGGGCACAGGTGAGGGTACGGAAACGTGGGAGGGTCAGGCTACGTGCTGACACATGGTTCAGTGCCAGCGTACGGGCCAGGAATAGGGTACGGCGTAAGGTATGGTGTAGGGCAGGTGGTGGGTTTCCGTTCCGGGCTAGGGTTAGGGTTAGGGAACGGCAAGGCTTAGGGCACAGCTGAGGGTACGGAAACGTGGGAGGGTCGGGCTACGTGCTGACGTACGTGTCAGTGCCAGCGTACGGGCCAGGAGTAGGCAACGGCGTAGGATAAAGTGTAGGGCTGCTGGTCGATTTGCGTTCCGGGCTAGGGTTAAGGTTAGGGAACGGAAAGGCTTAGGGCACAGGTGAGGGTACGGAAACGTGGGAGGGTCAGGCTACGTGCTGACGCACGGGTCAGTGCCAGCGTACGGGTCAGGAGCAGGGTACGGCGTAAGGTAAGGTATAGGGTTGGTGGTGGGTTTCTATTCTGGGCTACGGTTAGGGTTAGGGAACGGCAAGGCTTAGGGCACAGGTCAGGGTACGGAAATTCGGGAGGGTAAGGCTACCTGCTGATGAACGGGTCAGTGCCAGAGTACGGGCCAGGAGTAGGCAACGGCGTAGGGTAAGGTGTAGGGCTGGTGGTGGGTTTCCGTTCCGAGCTAGGGTTAGGGTTAGGGAACGGCAAGGCTTAGGGCACAGGTGAGGGTACGGAAACGTTGGAGGGTCAGGCTACGTGCTGACGCGCGGGTCAGTGCCAGCGTACTGTCCAGGAGAAGGCAACGGCGTAAGGTAAGGTGTAGGGCTGGTGGTTGCTTTCCGTTCCAGGCTAGGGTTAGGGTTAGGGAACGGCAAGGCTTAGGGCACAGGTGAGGGTATGGAAACGTGGAAGGGTCGGGCTACGTGGTGACGCATGTGTCAGTGCCAGCGTACGGGCCAGGAGTAGGGCTCGGCGTAAGGTAAGGTGTAGGGCTGGTGGTGGGTTTCTATTCCGGGCTAGGGTTAGGGTTAGGGAACGGCAAGGCTTAGGGCACAGGTGAGGGTACGGAAACGTGGGAGGGTCAGGCTACGTGCTGACGCACAGTTCAGTGCCAGCGTACGGGCCAGTAATAGGGTACGGCGTAAGGTAAGGTGTAGGGCTGGTGGTGGGTTTCCGTTCCGGGCTAGGGTTAGGGTTAGGGAACGGCAAGGCTTAGGGCACAGGTGAGGGTACGGAAACGTGGGAGGGTCAGGATACGTGCTGACGCACGGGTCAGTGCCAGCGTACGTGTCAGGAGTAGGGTACGGCGTAAGGTAAGGTGTCGGGCTGGTGGTCGGTTTCTATTCCGGGCTAGGGTTAGGGTTAGGGAACGGCAAGGCTTAGGGCACAGGTGAGGGTACGGAAACGTGGGAGGGTCAGTCTACGTTCTGACGCACGGTTCAGTGCCAGCGTACGGGCCAGGAATAGGGTACGGCGTAAGGTAAGGTGTAGGGCTTGTGCTTGATTTCCGTTCCAGGCTAGGGTTAGGGTTAGGGAACGGCAAGGCTTAGGGCACAGGTGAGGGTACGGAAACGTGGGAGGGTCAGGCTACGTGCTGACGCACGGGTCAGTGCCAGCGTACGGGCCAGTAGTAGGCAACGGCGTAAGATAAGGTGCAGGGCTGGTGGTTGGTTTCCGTTCCAGGCTAGGGTTAGGGTTAGGGAACGGCAAGGCATAGGGCACAGGTGAGGGTACGGAAACGTGGGAGGGTCGGGCTACGTGCTGACGCACGGGTCAGTGCCAGCGTACGGGTCAGGAGTAGGGTACGGCGAAGGTAAGGTGTAGGGCTGGTGGTGGGTTTCTATTCCGGGCTAGGGTTAGGGTTAGGGAAAGGCAAGGCTTAGGGCACAGGTGAGGGTACGGAAACTTGGGAGGGTCAGGCTACGTGCTGATGCACGGGTCAGTGCCAGCGTATGGGGCAGGAGTAGGCAACGGCGTAGGATAAAGTGTAGGGCTGGTGGTGGATTTGCGTTCTGGGCTAGGGTTAGTGTTAGGGAACGTCAAGGCTTAGGGCAGAGGTCAGGGTACGGAAACGCGTGAGGGTAAGGCTACGTGCTGATGCACGTGTCAGTGACAGAGTACCGGCCAGGAGTAGGCAACGGCGTAGGGTAAGGTGTAGGGCTGGTGGTGGGTTTCCGTTCCGAGCTAGGGTTAGGGTTAGGGAACGGCAAGTCGTAGGGCACAGGTGAGGGTACGGAAACGTTGGAGGGTCAGGCTACGTGCTGACGCGCGGGTCAGTGCCAGCGTACTGTCCAGGAGAAGGCAACGGCGTAAGGTAAGGTGTAGGGCTGGTGGTTGCTTTCCGTTCCAGGCTAGGGTTAGGGTTAGGGAACGGCAAGGCTTAGGGCACAGGTGAGGGTACGGAAACGTGGAAGGGTCGGGCTACGTGCTGACGTACGTGTCAGTGCCAGCGTACGGGCCAGGAGTAGGCAACGGCGTAGGATAAAGTGTAGGGCTGGTGGTGGATTTGCGTTCTGTGCTAGGGTTAGGGTTAGGGAACGGCAAGGCTTAGGGCACAGGTCAGGGTACGGAAACTCGGGAGGGTAAGGCTACCTGCTGATGCACGGGTCAGTGCCAGAGTACGGGCCAGGAGTAGACAAAGGCGTAGGGTAAGGTGTAGGGCTGGTGGTGGGTTTCCGTTCCGGGCTAGGGTTAGGGTTAGGAAACGGCAAGGCTTAGGGCACAGGTGAGGGTACTGAAACGTAGGAGGGTCGGGCTACGTGGTGACGCACGGGTCAGTGCCAGCGTACGGGCCAGGAGTAGGCAACGGCGAAAGGTAAGGTGTAGGGCTGGTGGTTGGTTTCCGTTCCAGGCTAGGGTTAGGGTTAGGGAACGGCAAGGCTTAGGGCAAGGTGAAGGTACGGAAACGTGGGAGGGTCAGGCTACGTGCTGACGCACGGTTCAGTGCCAGCGTACGGGCCAGGAATAGGGTACGGCGTAAGGTAAGGTGTAGGGCTGGTGGTGGGTTTCCGTTCCACGCTAGGGTTAGGGTTAGGGAACGGCAAGGCTTAGGGCTCAGGTGAGGGTACAGAAACGTGGGAGGGTCAGCCTACGTGCTGACGCACGGGTCAGTGCCAGCGTACGGGTCAGTCGTACGGTACGGCGTAAGGTAAGGTGTAGGGCTTGTGGTTGATTTCCGTTCCAGGCTAGGGTTAGGGTTAGGGAACGGCAAGGCTTAGGGCACAGGTGAGGGTACGGAAACGTGGGAGGGTCAGGCTACGTGCTGACGCACGGGTCAGTGCCAGCGTATGGGCCAGGTGTAGGCAACGGCGTAGTATAAAGTGTAGGGATGGTGGTGGATTTGCATTCTGGGCTAGGGTTAGGGTTAGGGAACGGCAAGGCTTAGGGCACAGGTCAGGGTACGGAAACTCGGGAGGGTAAGGGTACGTGCTGATGCACGGGTCAGTTCTAGAGTACGGGCCAGGAGTAGGCAACGGCGTAGGGTAAGGTGTAGGGCTGGTGGTGGGTTTCCGTTCCGGGTTAGGGTTAGGGTTAGGGAACGGCAAGGCTTAGGGCACAGGTGAGGGTACGGAAAAGTGGGAGGGTCAGGCTACGTGCTGACGCAGGGGTCAGTGCCAGCGTACGGGTCAGGAGTAGGGTACGGCGTAAGGTAAGGTGTAGGGTTGGTGGTGTGTTTCTATTCCGGGCTAGGGTTAGGGTTAGGGAACTGCAAGGCGTAGGGAACAGGTGAGGGTACAGAAACGTGGGAGGTTCAGGCTACGTGCTGACGCACGGGTCAGTGCCAGCGTACGGGCCAGGAGTAGGCAACGGCGTAGGATAAAGTGTAGGGTTGGTAGTGGGTTTCTATTCTGGGCTAGGGTTACGGTTAGGGAACGGCAAGGCATAGGGCACAGGTGAGGGTACGGAAACGTGGGAGGGTCAGGCTACGTGCTGACGCATGGTTCATTGCCAGCGTACGGGCCAGGAATAGGGTACGGCGTAAGGTAAGGTGTAGGGCTGGTGGTGGGTTTCCGTTCCGGGCTAGGGTTAGGGTTAGGGAACAGCAAGGCTTAGGACACAGGTGAGGGTACAGAAACGTGGGAGGGTCAGGCTACGTGCTGACGCACGGGTCAGTGCCAGCGTACGGGTCAGGAGTAGGGTACGGCGTAAGGTAAGGTGTAGGGCTTGTGGTTGATTTCCGTTCCAGGCTAGGGATAGGGTTAGGGAACGGCAAGCCTTAGGGCACAGGTGAGGGTACAGAAACGTGGGAGGGTCGGGCTACGTGCTGACGCACGGGTCAGTGCCAGCGTACGGGCCAGGAGTAGGCAACGGCGTAGTATAAAGTGTAGGGATGGTGGTGGATTTGCGTTCTGGGCTAGGGTTAGGGTTAGGGAACGGCAAGGCTTAGGGCACAGGTCAGGGTACGGAAACTCGGGAGGGTAAGGGTACTTGCTGATGCCTGTGTCAGTGCTAGAGTACGGGCCAGGAGTAGGCAACGGCGTAGGGTAAGGTGTAGGGCTGGTGGTGGATTTCCGTTCCGGGCTAGGGTTAGGGTTAGGGAACGGCAAGGCTTAGGGCACAGGTGAGGGTACGGAAACGTGGGAGGGTCAGGCTACGTGCTTACGCACGGGTCAGTGCCAGCGTACGGGTCAGGAGTAGGGTACGGCGTAAGGTAAGGTGTAGGGCTGGTGGTGTGTTTCTATTCCGGGCTAGGGTTAGAGTTACGGAACGGCAAGGCGTAGGGCACAGGTGAGGGTACGGAAACGTGGGAGGGTCACGCTACGTGCTGACGCACGGGTCAGTGCCAGCGTACGGGTCAGGAGTAGGGTACGGCGTAAGGTAAGGTGTAGGGCTGGTGGTGGGTTTCTATTCCGGGCTAGGGTTAGGGTTAGAGAACGGCAAGGCTTAGGGCACAGGTGAGGGTATGGAAACGTGGGAGTGTCAGGCTACGTGCTGACGCACGGTTCAGTGCCAGCGTACGGGCCAGGAATAGGGTACGGCGTAAGGTAAAGTGTAGGGCTGGTGGTGGGTTTCCGTTCCAGGCTAGGGTTAGGGTTAGGGAACGGCAAGGCTTAGGGCTCAGGTGAGGGTACAGAAACGTGGGAGGGTCAGCCTACGTGCTGACGCACGGGTCAGTGCCAGCGTACGGGTCAGTCGTACGGTACTGCGTAAGGTAAGGTGTAGGGCTTGTGGTTGATTTCCGTTCCAGGCTAGGGTTAGGGGTAGGGAACGGCAAGGCTTAGGGCACAGGTGAGGGTACGGAAACGTGGGAGGGTCAGGCTACGTGCTGACGCACGGGTCAGTGCCAGCGTATGGGCCAGGTGTAGGCAACGGCGTAGTATAAAGTGTAGGGATGGTGGTGGATTTGCGTTCTGGGCTAGGGTTAGGGTTAGGGAACGGCAAGGCTTAGGGCACAGGTCAGGGTACGGAAACTCGGGAGGGTAAGGGTACGTGCTGACGCACGGGTCAGTGCCAGCGTACGGGTCAGGAGCAGGGTACGGCGTAAGATAAGGTATAGGGTTGGTGGTGGGTTTCTATTCCGTGCTACGGTTAGGGTTAGGGAACGGCAAGGCTTAGGGCACAGGTCAGGGTACGGAAATTCGGGAGGGTAAGGCTACCTGCTGATGAACGGGTCAGTGCCAGAGTACGGGCCAGGAGTAGGCAACGGCGTAGGGTAATGTGTAGGGCTGGTCGTGGGTTTCCGTTCCGGGCTAGGGTTAGGGTTAGGGAACGGCAAGGCTTAGGGCACAGGTGAGGGTACTGAAACGTGCGAGGGTCAGGCTACGTGCTGACGCACGTGTCAGTGCCAGCGTACGGGCCAGGAGTAGGGCTCGGCGTAAGGTAAGGTGTAGGGCTGGTGGTGGGTTTCTATTCCGGGCTAGGGTTAGGGTTAGGGAACGGCAAGGCTTAGGGCACAGGTGAGGCTACGGAAACGTGGGAGGGTCACGCTACGTGCTGACGCACGGGTCAGTGCCAGCGTACGGGTCAGGAGTAGGGTACGGCGTAAGGTAAGGTGTAGGGCTGGTGGTGGGTTTCTATTCCGGGCTAGGGTTAGGGTTAGGGAACGGCAAGGCTTAGGGCACAGGTGAGGGTACGGAAACGTGGGAGGGTCAGGCTACGTGCTGACGCACAGTTCAGTGCCAGCGTACGGGCCAGTAATAGGGTACGGCGTAAGGTAAGGTGTAGGGCTGGTGGTGGGTTTCCGTTCCGGGCTAGGGTGAGGGTTAGGGAACGGCAAGGCTTAGGGCACAGGTGAGGGTACGGAAACGTGGGAGGGTCAGGATACGTGCTGACGCACGGGTCAGTGCCAGCGTACGGGCCAGTAGTAGGCAACGGCGTAAGATAGGGTGCAGGGCTGGTGGTTGGTTTCCGTTCCAGGCGAGGGTTAGGGTTAGGGAACGGCAAGGCATAGCGCACAGGTGAGGGTACGGAAACGTGGGAGGGTCGGGCTACGTGCTGACGCACGGGTCAGTGCCAGCGTACGGGTCAGGAGTAGGGTACGGCGAAGGTAAGGTGTAGGGCTGGTGGTGGGTTTCTATTCCGGGCTAGGGTTAGGGTTAGGTAAAGGCAAGGCTTAGGGCACAGGTGAGGGTACGGAAACGTGGGAGGGTCAGGCTACGTGCTGATGCACGGGTCAGTGCCAGCGTATGGGGCAGGAGTAGGCAACGGCGTAGGATAAAGTGTAGGGCTGGTGGTGGATTTGCGTTCTGGGCTAGGGTTAGTGTTAGGGAACGTCAAGGCTTAGGGCAGAGGTCAGGGTACGGAAACGCGTGAGGGTAAGGCTACGTGCTGATGCACGTGTCAGTGACAGAGTACCGGCCAGGAGTAGGCAACGGCGTAGGGTAAGGTATAGGGTTGGTGGTGGGTTTCTATTCCGTGCTACGGTTAGGGTTAGGGAACGGCAAGGCTTAGGGCACAGGTCAGGGTACGGAAAATCGGGAGGGTAAGGTTACCTGCTGATGCACGGGTCAGTGCCAGCGTACGGGTCAGGAGTAGGGTACGGCGTAAGGTAAGGTGTAGGGCTTGTGGTTGATTTCCGTTCAAGGCTAGGGTTAGGGTTAGGGAACGGCAAGGCTTAGGGCACAGGTGAGGGTACGGAAACGTGGGAGGGTCACGCTACGTGCTGACGCACGGGTCAGTGCGAGCGTACGGGCCAGGAGTAGGCAACGGCGTAGTATAAAGTGTAGGGATGGTGGTGGATTTGCGTTCTGGGCTAGGGTTAGGGTTAGGGAACGGCAAGGCTTAGGGCACAGGTCAGGGTACGGAAACTCGGGAGGGTAAGGGTACGTGCTGATGCACGGGTCAGTGCTAGAGTACGGGCCAGGAGTAGGCAACGGCGTAGGGTAAGGTGTAGGGCTGGTGGTGGGTTTCCGTTCCGGGTTAGGGTTAGGGTTAGGGAACGGCAAGGCTTAGGGCACAGGTGAGGGTACGGAAACGTGGGAGGGTCAGGCTACGTGCTGACACATGGTTCATTGCCAGCGTACGGGCCAGGAATAGGGTACGGCGTAAGGTATGGTGTAGGGCTGGTGGTGGGTTTCCGTTCCGGGCTAGGGTTAGGGTTAGGGAACGGCAATGCTTAGGGCACATGTGAGGCTACGGAAACGTGGGAGGGTCACGCTACGTGCTGACGCACGGGTCAGTGCCAGCGTACGGGTCAGGAGTAGGGTACGGCGTAAGGTAAGGTGTAGGGCTGGTGGTGGGTTTCTATTCCGGGCTAGGGTTAGGGTTAGGGAACGGCAAGGCATAGGGCACAGGTGAGGGTACGGAAACGTGGGAGGGTCAGGCTACGTGCTGACACATGGTTCAGTGCCAGCGTACGGGCCAGGAATAGGGTACGGCGTAAGGTATGGTGTAGGGCAGGTGGTGGGTTTCCGTTCCGGGCTAGGGTTAGGGTTAGGGAACGGCAAGGCTTAGGGCACAGCTGAGGGTACGGAAACGTGGGAGGGTCGGGCTACGTGCTGACGTACGTGTCAGTGCCAGCGTACGGGCCAGGAGTAGGCAACGGCGTAGGATAAAGTGTAGGGCTGCTGGTCGATTTGCGTTCCGGGCTAGGGTTAAGGTTAGGGAACGGAAAGGCTTAGGGCACAGGTGAGGGTACGGAAACGTGGGAGGGTCAGGCTACGTGCTGACGCACGGGTCAGTGCCAGCGTACGGGTCAGGAGCAGGGTACGGCGTAAGGTAAGGTATAGGGTTGGTGGTGGGTTTCTATTCTGGGCTACGGTTAGGGTTAGGGAACGGCAAGGCTTAGGGCACAGGTCAGGGTACGGAAATTCGGGAGGGTAAGGCTACCTGCTGATGAACGGGTCAGTGCCAGAGTACGGGCCAGGAGTAGGCAACGGCGTAGGGTAAGGTGTAGGGCTGGTGGTGGGTTTCCGTTCCGAGCTAGGGTTAGGGTTAGGGAACGGCAAGGCTTAGGGCACAAGTGAGGGTACGGAAACGTTGGAGGGTCAGGCTACGTGCTGACGCACGGGTCAGTGCCAGCGTACTGTCCAGGAGAAGGCAACGGCGTAAGGTAAGGTGTAGGGCTGGTGGTTGCTTTCCGTTCCAGGCTAGGGTTAGGGTTAGGGAACGGCAAGGCTTAGGGCACAGGTGAGGGTATGGAAACGTGGAAGGGTCGGGCTACGTGCTGACGCACGTGTCAGTGCCAGCGTACGGGCCAGGAGTAGGGCTCGGCGTAAGGTAAGGTGTAGGGCTGGTGGTGGGTTTCTATTCCGGGCTAGGGTTAGGGTTAGGGAACGGCAAGGCTTAGGGCACAGGTGAGGGTACGGAAACGTGGGAGGGTCAGGCTACGTGCTGACGCACAGTTCAGTGCCAGCGTACGGGCCAGTAATAGGGTACGGCGTAAGGTAAGGTGTAGGGCTGGTGGTGGGTTTCCGTTCCGGGCTAGGGTTAGGGTTAGGGAACGGCAAGGCTTAGGGCACAGGTGAGGGTACGGAAACGTGGGAGGGTCAGGATACGTGCTGACGCACGGGTCAGTGCCAGCGTACGTGTCAGGAGTAGGGTACGGCGTAAGGTAAGGTGTCGGGCTGGTGGTCGGTTTCTATTCCGGGCTAGGGTTAGGGTTAGGGAACGGCAAGGCTTAGGGCACAGGTGAGGGTACGGAAACGTGGGAGGGTCAGTCTACGTTCTGACGCACGGTTCAGTGCCAGCGTACGGGCCAGGAATAGGGTACGGCGTAAGGTAAGGTTTAGGGCTTGTGCTTGATTTCCGTTCCAGGCTAGGGTTAGGGTTAGGGAACGGCAAGGCTTAGGGCACAGGTGAGGGTACGGAAACGTGGGAGGGTCAGGCTACGTGCTGACGCACGGGTCAGTGCCAGCGTACGGGCCAGTAGTAGGCAACGGCGTAAGATAAGGTGCAGGGCTGGTGGTTGGTTTCCGTTCCAGGCTAGGGTTAGGGTTAGGGAACGGCAAGGCATAGGGCACAGGTGAGGGTACGGAAACGTGGGAGGGTCGGGCTACGTGCTGACGCACGGGTCAGTGCCAGCGTACGGGTCAGGAGTAGGGTACGGCGAAGGTAAGGTGTAGGGCTGGTGGTGGGTTTCTATTCCGGGCTAGGGTTAGGGTTAGGGAAAGGCAAGGCTTAGGGCACAGGTGAGGGTACGGAAACTTGGGAGGGTCAGGCTACGTGCTGATGCACGGGTCAGTGCCAGCGTATGGGGCAGGAGTAGGCAACGGCGTAGGATAAAGTGTAGGGCTGGTGGTGGATTTGCGTTCTGGGCTAGGCTTAGTGTTAGGGAACGTCAAGGCTTAGGGCAGAGGTCAGGGTACGGAAACGCGTGAGGGTAAGGCTACGTGCTGATGCACGTGTCAGTGACAGAGTACCGGCCAGGAGTAGGCAACGGCGTAGGGTAAGGTGTAGGGCTGGTGGTGGGTTTCCGTTCCGAGCTAGGGTTAGGGTTAGGGAACGGCAAGTCTTAGGGCACAGGTGAGGGTACGGAAACGTTGGAGGGTCAGGCTACGTGCTGACGCGCGGGTCAGTGCCAGCGTACTGTCCAGGAGAAGGCAACGGCATAAGGTAAGGTGTAGGGCTGGTGGTTGCTTTCCGTTCCAGGCTAGGGTTAGGGTTAGGGAACGGCAAGGCTTAGGGCACAGGTGAGGGTACGGAAACGTGGAAGGGTCGGGCTACGTGCTGACGTACGTGTCAGTGCCAGCGTACGGGCCAGGAGTAGGCAACGGCGTAGGATAAAGTGTAGGGCTGGTGGTGGATTTGCGTTCTGTGCTAGGGTTAGGGTTAGGGAACGGCAAGGCTTAGGGCACAGGTCAGGGTACGGAAACTCGGGAGGGTAAGGCTACCTGCTGATGCACGGGTCAGTGCCAGAGTACGGGCCAGGAGTAGGCAAAGGCGTAGGGTAAGGTGTAGGGCTGGTGGTGGGTTTCCGTTCCGGGCTAGGGTTAGGGTTAGGAAACGGCAAGGCTTAGGGCACAGGTGAGGGTACTGAAACGTAGGAGGGTCGGGCTACGTGGTGACGCACGGGTCAGTGCCAGCGTACGGGCCAGGAGTAGGCAACGGCGAAAGGTAAGGTGTAGGGCTGGTGGTTGGTTTCCGTTCCAGGCTAGGGTTAGGGTTAGGGAACGGCAAGGCTTAGGGCAAGGTGAAGGTACGGAAACGTGGGAGGGTCAGGCTACGTGCTGACGCACGGTTCAGTGCCAGCGTACGGGCCAGGAATAGGGTACGGCGTAAGGTAAGGTGTAGGGCTGGTGGTGGGTTTCCGTTCCACGCTAGGGTTAGGGTTAGGGAACGGCAAGGCTTAGGGCTCAGGTGAGGGTACAGAAACGTGGGAGGGTCAGCCTACGTGCTGACGCACGGGTCAGTGCCAGCGTACGGGTCAGTCGTACGGTACGGCGTAAGGTAAGGTGTAGGGCTTGTGGTTGATTTCCGTTCCAGGCTAGGGTTAGGGTTAGGGAACGGCAAGGCTTAGGGCACAGGTGAGGGTACGGAAACGTGGGAGGGTCAGGCTACGTGCTGACGCACGGGTCAGTGCCAGCGTATGGGCCAGGTGTAGGCAACGGCGTAGTATAAAGTGTAGGGATGGTGGTGGATTTGCATTCTGGGCTAGGGTTAGGGTTAGGGAACGGCAAGGCTTAGGGCACAGGTCAGGGTACGGAAACTCGGGAGGGTAAGGGTACGTGCTGATGCACGGGTCAGTTCTAGAGTACGGGCCAGGAGTAGGCAACGGCGTAGGGTAAGGTGTAGGGCTGGTGGTGGGTTTCCGTTCCGGGTTAGGGTTAGGGTTAGGGAACGGCAAGGCTTAGGGCACAGGTGAGGGTACGGAAAAGTGGGAGGGTCAGGCTACGTGCTGACGCAGGGGTCAGTGCCAGCGTACGGGTCAGGAGTAGGGTACGGCGTAAGGTAAGGTGTAGGGTTGGTGGTGTGTTTCTATTCCGGGCTAGGGTTAGGGTTAGGGAACTGCAAGGCGTAGGGAACAGGTGAGGGTACAGAAACGTGGGAGGTTCAGGCTACGTGCTGACGCACGGGTCAGTGCCAGCGTACGGGCCAGGAGTAGGCAACGGCGTAGGATAAAGTGTAGGGTTGGTAGTGGGTTTCTATTCTGGGCTAGGGTTAGGGTTAGGGAACGGCAAGGCATAGGGCACAGGTGAGGGTACGGAAACGTGGGAGGGTCAGGCTACGTGCTGACGCATGGTTCATTGCCAGCGTACGGGCCAGGAATAGGGTACGGCGTAAGGTAAGGTGTAGGGCTGGTGGTGGGTTTCCGTTCCGGGCTAGGGTTAGGGTTAGGGTACAGCAAGGCTTAGGACACAGGTGAGGGTACAGAAACGTGGGAGGGTCAGGCTACGTGCTGACGCACGGGTCAGTGCCAGCGTACGGGTCAGGAGTAGGGTACGGCGTAAGGTAAGGTGTAGGGCTTGTGGTTGATTTCCGTTCCAGGCTAGGGTTAGGGTTAGGGAACGGCAAGCCTTAGGGCACAGGTGAGGGTACAGAAACGTGGGAGGGTCGGGCTACGTGCTGACGCACGGGTCAGTGCCAGCGTACGGGCCAGGAGTAGGCAACGGCGTAGTATAAACTGTAGGGATGGTGGTGGATTTGCGTTCGGGGCTAGGGTTAGGCTTAGGGAACGGCAAGGCTTAGGGCACAGGTCAGGGTACGGAAACTCGGGAGGGTAAGGGTACTTGCTGATGCCTGTGTCAGTGCTAGAGTACGGGCCAGGAGTAGGCAACGGCGTAGGGTAAGGTGTAGGGCTGGTGGTGGATTTCCGTTCCGGGCTAGGGTTAGGGTTAGGGAACGGCAAGGCTTAGGGCACAGGTGAGGGTACGGAAACGTGGGAGGGTCAGGATACGTGCTGACGCACGGGTCAGTGCCAGCGTACGGGTCAGGAGTAGGGTACGGCGTAAGGTAAGGTGTAGGGCTGGTGGTGTGTTTCTATTCCGGGCTAGGGTTAGAGTTACGGAACGGCAAGGCGTAGGGCACAGGTGAGGGTACGGAAACGTGGGAGGGTCACGCTACGTGCTGACGCACGGGTCAGTGCCAGCGTACGGGTCAGGAGTAGGGTACGGCGTAAGGTAAGGTGTAGGGCTGGTGGTGGGTTTCTATTCCGGGCTAGGGTTAGGGTTAGAGAACGGCAAGGCTTAGGGCACAGGTGAGGGTATGGAAACGTGGGAGTGTCAGGCTACGTGCTGACGCACGGTTCAGTGCCAGCGTACGGGCCAGGAATAGGGTACGGCGTAAGGTAAAGTGTAGGGCTGGTGGTGGGTTTCCGTTCCAGGCTAGGGTTAGGGTTAGGGAACGGCAAGGCTTAGGGCTCAGGTGAGGGTACAGAAACGTGGGAGGGTCAGCCTACGTGCTGACGCACGGGTCAGTGCCAGCGTACGGGTCAGTCGTACGGTACTGCGTAAGGTAAGGTGTAGGGCTTGTGGTTGATTTCCGTTCCAGGCTAGGGTTAGGGTTAGGGAACGGCAAGGCTTAGGGCACAGGTGAGGGTACGGAAACGTGGGAGGGTCAGGCTACGTGCTGACGCACGGGTCAGTGCCAGCGTATGGGCCAGGTGTAGGCAACGGCGTAGTATAAAGTGTAGGGATGGTGGTGGATTTGCGTTCTGGGCTAGGGTTAGGGTTAGGGAACGGCAAGGCTTAGGGCACAGGTCAGGGTACGGAAACTCGGGAGGGTAAGGGTACGTGCTGACGCACGGGTCAGTGCCAGCGTACGGGTCAGGAGCAGGGTACGGCGTAAGGTAAGGTATAGGGTTGGTGGTGGGTTTCTATTCCGTGCTACGGTTAGGGTTAGGGAACGGCAAGGCTTAGGGCACAGGTCAGGGTACGGAAATTCGGGAGGGTAAGGCTACCTGCTGATGAACGGGTCAGTGCCAGAGTACGGGCCAGGAGTAGGCAACGGCGTAGGGTAATGTGTAGGGCTGGTCGTGGGTTTCCGTTCCGGGCTAGGGTTAGGGTTAGGGAACGGCAAGGCTTAGGGCACAGGTGAGGGTACTGAAACGTGGGAGGGTCAGGCTACGTGCTGACGCACGTGTCAGTGCCAGCGTACGGGCCAGGAGTAGGGCTCGGCGTAAGGTAAGGTGTAGGGCTGGTGGTGGGTTTCTATTCCGGGCTAGGGTTAGGGTTAGGGAACGGCAAGGCTTAGGGCACAGGTGAGGGTACGGAAACGTGGGAGGGTCAGGCTACGTGCTGACGCACAGTTCAGTGCCAGCGTACGGGCCAGTAATAGGGTACGGCGTAAGGTAAGGTGTAGGGCTGGTGGTGGGTTTCCGTTCCGGGCTAGGGTGAGGGTTAGGGAACGGCAAGGCTTAGGGCACAGGTGAGGGTACGGAAACGTGGGAGGGTCAGGATACGTGCTGACGCACGGGTCAGTGCCAGCGTACGGGCCAGTAGTAGGCAACGGCGTAAGATAGGGTGCAGGGCTGGTGGTTGGTTTCCGTTCCAGGCGAGGGTTAGGGTTAGGGAACGGCAAGGCATAGCGCACAGGTGAGGGTACGGAAACGTGGGAGGGTCGGGCTACGTGCTGACGCACGGGTCAGTGCCAGCGTACGGGTCAGGAGTAGGGTACGGCGAAGGTAAGGTGTAGGGCTGGTGGTGGGTTTCTATTCCGGGCTAGGGTTAGGGTTAGGGAAAGGCAAGGCTTAGGGCACAGGTGAGGGTACGGAAACGTGGGAGGGTCAGGCTACGTGCTGATGCACGGGTCAGTGCCAGCGTATGGGGCAGGAGTAGGCAACGACGTAGGATAAAGTGTAGGGCTGGTGGTGGATTTGCGTTCTGGGCTAGGGTTAGTGTTAGGGAACGTCAAGGCTTAGGGCAGAGGTCAGGGTACGGAAACGCGTGAGGGTAAGGCTACGTGCTGATGCACGTGTCAGTGACAGAGTACCGGCCAGGAGTAGGCAACGGCGTAGGGTAAGGTGTAGGGCTGGTGGTTGGTTTCCGTTCCGAGCTAGGGTTAGGGTTAGGGAACGGCAAGTCTTAGGGCACAGGTGAGGGTACGGAAACGTTGGAGGGTCAGGCTACGTGCTGACGCGCGGGTCAGTGCCAGCGTACTGTCCAGGAGAAGGCAATGGCGTAAGGTAAGGTGTAGGGCTGGTGGTTGCTTTCCGTTCCAGGCTAGGGTTAGGGTTAGGGAACGGCAAGGCTTAGGGCACAGGTGAGGGTACGGAAACGTGGAAGGGTCGGGCTACGTGCTGACGTACGTGTCAGTGCCAGCGTACGGGCCAGGAGTAGGCAACGGCGTAGGATAAAGTGTAGGGCTGGTGGTGGATTTGCGTTCTGTGCTAGGGTTAGGGTTAGGGAACGGCAAGGCTTAGGGCACAGGTCAGGGTACGGAAACTCGGGAGGGTAAGGCTACCTGCTGATGCACGGGTCAGTGCCAGAGTACGGGCCAGGAGTAGGCAACGGCGTAGGGTAAGGTGTAGGGCTGGTGGTGGGTTTCCGTTCCGGGCTAGGGTTAGGGTTAGGAAACGGCAAGGCTTAGGGCACAGGTGAGGGTACTGAAACGTAGGAGGGTCGGGCTACGTGGTGACGCACGGGTCAGTGCCAGCGTACGGGCCAGGAGTAGGCAACGGCGTAAGGTAAGGTGTAGGGCCGGTGGTTGGTTTCCGTTCCAGGCTAGGGTTAGGGTTAGGGAACGGCAAGGCTTAGGGCAAGGTGAAGGTACGGAAACGTGGGAGGGTCAGGCTACGTGCTGACGCACGGTTCAGTGCCAGCGTACGGGCCAGGAATAGGGTACGGCGTAAGGTAAGGTGTAGGGCTGGTGGTGGGTTTCCGTTCCACGCTAGGGTTAGGGTTAGGGAACGGCAAGGCTTAGGGCTCAGGTGAGGGTACAGAAACGTGGGAGGGTCAGCCTATGTGCTGATGCACGGGTCAGTGCCAGCGTACGGGTCAGTCGTACGGTATGGCGTAAGGTAAGGTGTAGGGCTTGTGGTTGATTTCCGTTCCAGGCTAGGGTTAGGGTTAGGGAACGGCAAGGCTTAGGGCACAGGTGAGGGTACGGAAACGTGGGAGGGTCAGGCTACGTGCTGACGCACGGGTCAGTGCCAGCGTATGGGCCAGGTGTAGGCAACGGCGTAGTATAAAGTGTAGGGATGGTGGTGGATTTGCGTTCTGGGCTAGGGTTAGGGTTAGGGAACTGCAAGGCTTAGGGCACAGGTCAGGATACGGAAACTCGGGAGGGTAAGGGTACGTGCTGATGCACGGGTCAGTTCTAGAGTACGGGCCAGGAGTAGGCAACGGCGTAGGGTAAGGTGTAGGGCTGGTGGTGGGTTTCCGTTCCGGGTTAGGGTTAGGGTTAGGGAACGGCAAGGCTTAGGGCACAGGTGAGGGTACGGAAAAGTGGGAGGGTCAGGCTACGTGCTGACGCACGGGTCAGTGCCAGCGTACGGGTCAGGAGTAGGGTACGGCGTAAGGTAAGGTGTAGGGTTGGTGGTGTGTTTCTATTCCGGGCTATGGTTAGGGTTAGGGAACTGCAAGGCGTAGGGAACAGGTGAGGGTACAGAAACGTGGGAGGTTCAGGCTACGTGCTGACGCACGGGTCAGTGCCAGCGTACGGGCCAGGAGTAGGCAACGGCGTAGGATAAAGTGTAGGGTTGGTAGAGGGTTTCTATTCTGGGCTAGGGTTAGGGTTAGGGAACGGCAAGGCATAGGGCACAGGTGAGGGTACGGAAACGTGGGAGGGTCAGGCTACGTGCTGACGCATGGTTCATTGCCAGCGTACGGGCCAGGAATAGGGTACGGCGTAAGGTAAGGTGTAGGGCTGGTGGTGGGTTTCCGTTCCGGGCTAGGGTTAGGGTTAGGGAACAGCAAGGCTTAGGGCACAGGTGAGGGTACAGAAACGTGGGAGGGTCAGGCTACGTGCTGGCGCACGGGTCAGTGCCAGCGTACGGGTCAGGAGTAGGGTACGGCGTAAGGTAAGGTGTAGGGCTTGTGGTTGATTTCCGTTCCAGGCTAGGGTTAGGGTTAGGGAACGGCAAGCCTTAGGGCACAGGTGAGGGTACAGAAACGTGGGAGGGTCGGGCTACGTGCTGACGCACGGGTTAGTGACAGCGTAAGGGCCAGGAGTACGCAACGGCGTAGTATAAAGTGGAGGGCTGGTGTTGGATTTGCGTTCTGGGTTAGTGTTAGGGTTAGGGAACGGCAAGGCTTAGGGCACAGGTCAGGGTACGGAAACTCGGGATGGTAAGGCTACGTGCTGATGCACGGGTCAGTGCTAGAGTACTGGCCAGGAGTAGGCAACGGCGTAGGGTAAGGTTTAGGGCTGGTGGTGGGTTTCCGTTCCGGGCTAGGGTTGGGTTTAGGGAACGGCAAGGCTTAGGGCACAGGTGAGGGTACGGAAACGTGGGAGGGTCAGGCTACGTGCTGACGCATTGCTTAGTGCCAGCGTATGGGCCAGGAGTAGGCAACGGCGTAAGGTAAGGTTTAGGGTTGGTGTTTGGTTTCCGTTCAAGGCTAGGGTTAGGGTTAGGGAACGGCAAGGCTTAGGGCACAGGTGAGGGTACGGAAACGTGGGAGGGTCAGGCTACGTGCTGACGCACGGGTCAGTGCCAGCGTACGGGCCAGGAGTAGGCAACGGCGTAGGATAAAGTGTAGGGTTGGTGGTGGATTTCCGTTCTGTGCTAGGGTTAGGGTTAGGGAACGGCAAGGCTTAGGGCACAGGTCAGGGTTCGGAAAATCGGGAGTGTAAGGTTACCTGCTGATGCACGGGTCAGTGCCAGCGTACGGGTCAGGAGTAGGGTACGGCGTAATGTAAGGTGTAGGGCTTGTGGTTGATTTCCGTTCAAGGCTAGGGTTAGGTTTAGGGAACGGCAAGGCTTAGGGCACAGGTGAGGGTACGGAAACGTGGGAGGGTCAGGCTACGTGCTGACGCACGGGTCAGTGCGAGCGTACGGGCCAGGAGTAGGCAACGGCGTAGTATAAAGTGTAGGGATGGTGGTGGATTTGCGTTCTGGGCTAGGGTTAGGGTTAGGGAACGGCAAGGCTTAGGGCACAGGTCAGGGTACGGAAACTCGGGAGGGTAAGGGTACGTGCTGATGCACGGGTCAGTGCTAGAGTACGGGCCAGGAGTAGGGAACGGCGTAGGGTAAGGTGTAGGGCTGGTGGTGGGTTTCCGTTCCGGGTTAGGTTTAGGGTTAGGGAACGGCAAGGCTTAGGGCACAAGTGAGGTTACGGAAACGTGGGAGGGTCAGGCTACGTGCTGACGCACGGGTCAGTGCCAGCGTACGGGTCAGGAGTAGGGTACGGCTTAAGGTAAGGTGTAGGGTTGGTGGTGTGTTTCCATTCCAGGCTAGGGTTAGGGTTAGGGAACGGCAAGGCTTAGGGCACAGGTGAGGCTACGGAAACGTGGGAGGGTCACGCTACGTGCTGACGCACGGGTCAGTGCCAGTGTACGGGTCAGGAGTAGGGTACGGCGTAAGGTAAGGTGTAGGGCTGGTGGTGGGTTTCTATTCCGGGCTAGGGTTAGGGTTAGGGAACGGCAAGGCATAGGGCACAGGTGAGGGTACGGAAACGTGGGAGGGTCAGGCTACGTGCTGACGCATGGTTCAGTGCCAGCGTACGGGCTAGGAATAGGGTACGGCGTAAGGTAAGGTGTAGGGCTGGTGGTGGGTTTCCGTTCCGGGCTAGGGTTAGGGTTAGGGAACGGCAAGGCTTAGGGCACAGCTGAGGGTACGGAAACGTGGGAGGGTCGGGCTACGTGCTGACGTACGTGTCAGTGCCAGCGTACGGGCCAGGAGTAGGCAACGGCGTAGGATAAAGTGTGGGGCTGCTGGTGGATTTGCGTTCCGGGCTAGGGTTAAGGTTAGGGAACGGAAAGGCTTAGGGCACAGGTGAGGGTACGGAAACGTGGGAGGGTCAGGCTACGTGCTGACGCACGGGTCAGTGCCAGCGTACGGGTCAGGAGCAGGGTACGGCGTAAGGTAAGGTATAGGGTTGGTGGTGGGTTTCTATTCCGGGCTACGGTTAGGGTTAGGGAACGGCAAGGCTTAGGGCACAGGTCAGGGTACGGAAATTCGGGAGGGTAAGGCTACCTGCTGATGAACGGGTCAGTGCCAGAGTACGGGCCAGGAGTAGGCAACGGCGTAGGGTAATGTGTAGGGCTGGTCGTGGGTTTCCGTTCCGGGCTAGGGTTAGGGTTAGGGAACGGCAAGGCTTAGGGCACAGGTGAGGGTACTGAAACGTGGGAGGGTCAGGCTACGTGCTGACGCACGTGTCAGTGCCAGCGTACGGGCCAGGAGTAGGGCTCGGCGTAAGGTAAGGTGTAGGGCTGGTGGTGGGTTTCTATTCCGGGCTAGGGTTAGGGTTAGGGAACGGCAAGGCTTAGGGCACAGGTGAGGGTACGGAAACGTGGGAGGGTCAGGCTACGTGCTGACGCACAGTTCAGTGCCAGTGTACGGGCCAGTATTAGGGTACGGCATAAGGTAAGGTGTAGGTTTGGTGGTGGGTTTCCGTTCCGGGCTAGGGTTAGGGTTAGGGAACGGCAAGGCTTAGGGCACAGGTGAGGGTACGGAAACGTGGGAGGGTCAGGATACGTGCTGACGCACGGATCAGTGCCAGCGTACGTGTCAGGAGTAGGGTACGGCGTAAGGTAAGGTGTCGGGCTGGTGGTCGGTTTCTATTCCGGGCTAGGGTTAGGGTTAGGGAACGGCAAGTCTTAGGGCACAGGTGAGGGTACGGAAACGTGGGAGTGTCAGGCTACGTGCTGACGCACGGGTCAGTGCCAGCGTACGGTTCAGGAGTAGGGTACGGCATAAGGTAAGGTGTAGGGCTTGTGGTTGATTTCCTTTCAAGGCTAGGGTTAGGGTGAGGGAACGGCAAGGCTTAGGGCACAGGTGAGGGTACGGAAACGTGGGAGGGTCTGGCTACGTGCTGACGCACGGGTTAGTGCCAGCGTAAGGGCCAGGAGTACGCAATGGCGTAGTATAAAGTGGAGGGCTGGTGGTGGATTTGCGTTCTGGGTTAGTGTTAGGGTTAGGGAACGGCAAGGCTTAGGGCACAGGTCAGGGTACGGAAACTCGGGAGGGTAAGGCTACGTGCTGATGCACGGGTCAGTGCTAGAGTACTGGCCAGGAGTAGGCAACGGCGTAGGGTAAGGTTTAGGGCTGGTGGTGGGTTTCCGTTCCGGGCTAGGGTTGGGTTTAGGGAACGGCAAGGCTTAGGGCACAGGTGAGGGTACGGAAACGTGGGAGGGTCAGGCTACGTGCTGACGCATTGCTTAGTGCCAGCGTATGGGCCAGGAGTAGGCAACGGCGTAAGGTAAGGTGTAGTGTTGGTGTTTGGTTTCCGTTCAAGGCTAGGGTTAGGGTTAGGGAACGGCAAGGCTTAGGGCACAGGTGAGGGTACGGAAACGTGGGAGGGTAGGGCTACGTGCTGACGCACGGGTCAGTGCCAGCGTACGGGCCAGGAGTAGGCAACGGCGTAGGATAAAGTGTAGGGCTGGTGGTGGATTTCCGTTCTGTGCTAGGGTTAGGGTTAGGGAACGGCAAGGCTTAGGGCACAGGTCAGGGTACGGAAAATCGGGAGGGTAAGGTTACCTGCTGATGCACGGGTCAGTGCCAGCGTACGGGTCAGGAGTAGGGTACGGCGTAAGGTAAGGTGTAGGGCTTGTGGTTGATTTCCGTTCAAGGCTAGGGTTAGGGTTAGGGAACGGCAAGGCTTAGGGCACAGGTGAGGGTACGGAAACGTGGGAGGGTCAGGCTACGTGCTGACGCACGGGTCAGTGCGAGCGTACGGGCCAGGAGTAGGCAACGGCGTAGTATAAAGTGTAGGGATGGTGGTGGATTTGCGTTCTGGGCTAGGGTTAGGGTTAGGGAACGGCAAGGCTTAGGGCACAGGTCAGGGTACGGAAACTCGGGAGGGTAAGGGTACGTGCTGATGCACGGGTCAGTGCTAGAGTACGGGCCAGGAGTAGGCAACGGCGTAGGGTAAGGTGTAGGGCTGGTGGTGGGTTTCCGTTCCGGGTTAGGGTTAGGGTTAGGGAACGGCAAGGCTTAGGGCACAAGTGAGGTTACGGAAACGTGGGAGGGTCAGGCTACGTGCTGACGCACGGGTCAGTGCCAGCGTACGGGTCAGGAGTAGGGTACGGCTTAAGGTAAGGTGTAGGGTTGGTGGTGTGTTTCCATTCCGGGCTAGGGTTAGGGTTAGGGAACGGCAAGGCTTAGGGCACAGGTGAGGCTACGGAAACGTGGGAGGGTCACGCTACGTGCTGACGCACGGGTCAGTGCCAGCGTACGGGTCAGGAGTAGGGTACGGAGTAAGGTAAGGTGTAGGGCTGGTGGTGGGTTTCTATTCCGGGCTAGGGTTAGTGTTAGGGAACGGCAAGGCATAGGGCACAGGTGAGGGTACGGAAACGTGGGAGGGTCAGGCTACGTGCTGACACATGGTTCAGTGCCAGCGTACGGGCCAGGAATAGGGTACGGCGTAAGGTATGGTGTAGGGCTGGTGGTGGGTTTCCGTTCCGGGCTAGGGTTAGGGTTAGGGAACGGCAAGGCTTAGGGCACAGCTGAGGGTACGGAAACGTGGGAGGGTCGGGCTACGTGCTGACGTACGTGTCAGTGCCAGCGTACGGGCCAGGAGTAGGCAACGGCGTAGGATAAAGTGTAGGGCTGCTGGTCGATTTGCGTTCCGGGCTAGGGTTAAGGTTAGGGAACGGAAAGGCTTAGGGCACAGGTGAGGGTACGGAAACGTGGGAGGGTCAGGCTACGTGCTGACGCACGGGTCAGTGCCAGCGTACGGGTCAGGAGCAGGGTACGGCGTAAGGTAAGGTATAGGGTTGGTGGTGGGTTTCTATTCAGGGCTACGGTTAGGGTTAGGGAACGGCAAGGCTTAGGGCACAGGTCAGGGTACGGAAATTCGGGAGGGTAAGGCTACCTGCTGATGAACGGGTCAGTGCCAGAGTACGGGCCAGGATTAGGCAACGGCGTAGGGTAAGGTGTAGGGCTGGTGGTGGGTTTCCGTTCCGAGCTAGGGTTAGGGTTAGGGAACGGCAAGGCTGAGGGCACAGGTGAGGGTACGGAAACGTTGGAGGGTCAGGCTACGTGCTGACGCGCGGGTCAGTGCCAGCGTACTGTCCAGGAGAAGGCAACGGCGTAAGGTAAGGTGTAGGGCTGGTGGTTGCTTTCCGTTCCAGGCTAGGGTTAGGGTTAGGGTACGGCAAGGCTTAGGGCACAGGTGAGGGTACGGAAACGTGGAAGGGTCGGGCTACGTGCTGACGCACGTGTCAGTGCCAGCGTACGGGCCAGGAGTAGGGCTCGGCGTAAGGTAAGGTGTAGGGCTGGTGGTGGGTTTCTATTCCAGGCTAGGGTTAGGGTTAGGGAACGGCAAGGCTTAGGGCACAGGTGAGGGTACGGAAACGTGGGAGGGTCAGGCTACGTGCTGACGCACAGTTCAGTGCCAGCGTACGGGCCAGTAATAGGGTACGGCGTAAGGTAAGGTGTAGGGCTGGTGGTGGGTTTCCGTTCCGGGCTAGGGTTAGGGTTAGGGAACGGCAAGGCTTAGGGCACAGGTGAGGGTACGGAAACGTGGGAGGGTCAGTATACGTGCTGACGCACGGGTCAGTGCCAGCGTACGTGTCAGGAGTATGGTACGGCGTAAGGTAAGGTGTCGGGCTGGTGGTCGGTTTCTATTCCGGGCTAGGGTTAGGGTTAGGGAACGGCAAGGCTTACGGCACAGGTGAGGGTACGGATACGTGGGAGGGTCAGTCTACGTTCTGACGCACGGTTCAGTGCCAGCGTACGGGCCAGGAATAGGGTACGGCGTAAGGTAAGGTGTAGGGCTTGTGCTTGATTTCCGTTCCAGGCTAGGGTGAGGGTTAGGGAACGGCAAGGCTTAGGGCACAGGTGAGGGTACGGAAACGTGGGAGGGTCAGGCTACGTGCTGACGCACGGGTCAGTGCCAGCGTACGGGCCAGTAGTAGGCAACGGCGTAAGATAAGGTGCAGGGCTGGTGGTTGGTTTCCGTTCCAGGCTAGGGTTAGGGTTAGGGAACGGCAAGGCATAGGGCACAGGTGAGGGTACGGAAACGTGGGAGGGTCGGGCTACGTGCTGACGCACGGGTCAGTGCCAGCGTACGGGTCAGGAGTAGGGTACGGCGAAGGTAAGGTGTAGGGCTGGTGGTGGGTTTCTATTCCGGGCTAGGGTTAGGGTTAGGGAAAGGCAAGGCTTAGGGCACAGGTGAGGGTACGGAAACGTGGGAGGGTCAGGCTACGTGCTGATGCACGGGTCAGTGCCAGCGTATGGGGCAGGAGTAGGCAACGGCGTAGGATAAAGTGTAGGGCTGGTGGTGGATTTGCGTTCTGGGCTAGGGTTAGTGTTAGGGAACGTCAAGGCTTAGGGCAGAGGTCAGGGTACGGAAACGCGTGAGGGTAAGGCTACGTGCTGATGCACGTGTCAGTGACAGAGTACCGGCCAGGAGTAGGCAACGGCGTAGGGTAAGGTGTAGGGCTGGTGGTGGGTTTCCGTTCCGAGCTAGGGTTAGGGTTAGGGAACGGCAAGTCTTAGGGCACAGGTGAGGGTACGGAAACGTTGGAGGGTCAGGCTACGTGCTGACGCGCGGGTCAGTGCCAGCGTACTGTCCAGGAGAAGGCAACGGCGTAAGGTAAGGTGTAGGGCTGGTGGTTGCTTTCCGTTCCAGGCTAGGGTTAGGGTTAGGGAACGGCAAGGCTTAGGGCACAGGTGAGGGTACGGAAACGTGGAAGGGTCGGGCTACGTGCTGACGTACGTGTCAGTGCCAGCGTACGGGCCAGGAGTAGGCAACGGCGTAGGATAAAGTGTAGGGCTGGTGGTGGATTTGCGTTCTGTGCTAGAGTTAGGGTTAGGGAACGGCAAGGCTTAGGGCACAGGTCAGGGTACGGAAACTCGGGAGGGTAAGGCTACCTGCTGATGCACGGGTCAGTGCCAGAGTACGGGCCAGGAGTAGGCAACGGCGTAGGGTAAGGTGTAGGGCTGGTGGTGGGTTTCCGTTCCGGGCTAGGGTTAGGGTTAGGAAACGGCAAGGCTTAGGGCACAGGTGAGGGTACTGAAACGTAGGAGGGTCGGGCTACGTGGTGACGCACGGGTCAGTGCCAGCGTACGGGCCAGGAGTAGGCAACGGCGAAAGGTAAGGTGTAGGGCTGGTGGTTGGTTTCCGTTCCAGGCTAGGGTTAGGGTTAGGGAACGGCAAGGCTTAGGGCAAGGTGAAGGTACGGAAACGTGGGAGGGTCAGGCTACGTGCTGACGCACGGTTCAGTGCCAGCGTACGGGCCAGGAATAGGGTACGGCGTAAGGTAAGGTGTAGGGCTGGTGGTGGGTTTCCGTTCCACGCTAGGGTTAGGGTTAGGGAACGGCAAGGCTTAGGGCTCAGGTGAGGGTACAGAAACGTGGGAGGGTCAGCCTACGTGCTGACGCACGGGTCAGTGCCAGCGTACGGGTCAGTCGTACGGTACGGCGTAAGGTAAGGTGTAGGGCTTGTGGTTGATTTCCGTTCCAGGCTAGGGTTAGGGTTAGGGAACGGCAAGGCTTAGGGCACAGGTGAGGGTACGGAAACGTGGGAGGGTCAGGCTACGTGCTGACGCATGGTTCATTGCCAGCGTACGGGCCAGGAATAGGGTACGGCGTAAGGTAAGGTGTAGGGCTGGTGGTGGGTTTCCGTTCCGGGCTAGGGTTAGGGTTAGGGAACAGCAAGGCTTAGGGCACAGGTGAGGGTACAGAAACGTGGGAGGGTCAGGCTACGTGCTGACGCACGGGTCAGTGCCAGCGTACGGGTCAGGAGTAGGGTACGGCGTAAGGTAAAGTGTAGGGCTTGTGGTTGATTTCCGTTCCAGGCTAGGGTTAGGGTTAGGGAACGGCAAGCCTTAGGGCACAGGTGAGGGTACGGAAACGTGGGAGGGTCAGGCTACGTGCTGACGCACAGTTCAGTGCCAGCGTACGGGCCAGTAATAGGGTACGGCGTAAGGTAAGGTGTAGGGCTGGTGGTGGGTTTCCGTTCCGGGCTAGGGTTAGGGTTAGGGAACGGCAAGGCTTAGGGCACAGGTGAGGGTACGGAAACGTGGGAGGGTCAGGATACGTGCTGACGCACGGGTCAGTGCCAGCGTACGTGTCAGGAGTAGGGTACGGCGTAAGGTAAGGTGTCGGGCTGGTGGTCGGTTTCTATTCCGGGCTAGGGTTAGGGTTAGGGAACGGCAAGGCTTAGGGCACAGGTGAGGGTACGGAAACGTGGGAGGGTCAGTCTACGTTCTGACGCACGGTTCAGTGCCAGCGTACGGGCCAGGAATAGGGTACGGCGTAAGGTAAGGTGTAGGGCTTGTGGTTGATTTCCGTTCCAGGCTAGGGTTAGGGTTAGGGAACGGCAAGGCTTAGGGCACAGGTGAGGGTACGGAAACGTGGGAGGGTCAGGCTACGTGCTGACGCACGGGTCAGTGCCAGCGTACGGGACAGTAGTAGGCAACGGCGTAAGATAAGGTGCAGGGCTGGTGGTTGGTTTCCGTTCCAGGCTAGGGTTAGGGTTAGGGAACGGCAAGGCATAGGGCACAGGTGAGGGTACGGAAACGTGGGAGGGTCGGGCTACGTGCTGACGCACGGGTCAGTGCCTGCGTACGGGTCAGGAGTAGGGTACGGCGAAGGTAAGGTGTAGGGCTGGTGGTGGGTTTCTATTCCGGGCTAGGGTTAGGGTTAGGGAAAGGCAAGGCTTAGGGCACAGGTGAGGGTACGGAAACGTGGGAGGGTCAGGCTACGTGCTGATGCACGGGTCAGTGCCAGCGTATGGGGCAGGAGTAGGCAACGGCGTAGGATAAAGTGTAGGGCTGGTGGTGGATTTGCGTTCTGGGCTAGGGTTAGTGTTAGGGAACGTCAAGGCTTAGGGCAGAGGTCAGGGTACGGAAACGCGTGAGGGTAAGGCTACGTGCTGATGCACGTGTCAGTGACAGAGTACCGGCCAGGAGTAGGCAACGGCGTAGGGTAAGGTGTAGGGCTGGTGGTGGGTTTCCGTTCCGAGCTAGGGTTAGGGTTAGGGAACGGCAAGTCTTAGGGCACAGGTGAGGGTACGGAAACGTTGGAGGGTCAGGCTATGTGCTGACGCGCGGGTCAGTGCCAGCGTACTGTCCAGGAGAAGGCAACGGCGTAAGGAAAGGTGTAGGGCTGGTGGTTGCTTTCCGTTCCAGGCTAGGGTTAGGGTTAGGGAACGGCAAGGCTTAGGGCACAGGTGAGGGTACGGAAACGTGGAAGGGTCGGGCTACGTGCTGACGTACGTGTCAGTGCCAGCGTACGGGCCAGGAGTAGGCAACGGCGTAGGATAAAGTGTAGGGCTGGTGGTGGATTTGCGTTCTGTGCTAGAGTTAGGGTTAGGGAACGGCAAGGCTTAGGGCACAGGTCAGGGTACGGAAACTCGGGAGGGTAAGGCTACCTGCTGATGCACGGGTCAGTGCCAGAGTACGGGCCAGGAGTAGGCAACGGCGTAGGGTAAGGTGTAGGGCTGGTGGTGGGTTTCCGTTCCGGGCTAGGGTTAGGGTTAGGAAACGGCAAGGCTTAGGGCACAGGTGAGGGTACTGAAACGTAGGAGGGTCGGGCTACGTGGTGACGCACGGGTCAGTGCCAGCGTACGGGCCAGGAGTAGGCAACGGCGAAAGGTAAGGTGTAGGGCTGGTGGTTGGTTTCCGTTCCAGGCTAGGGTTAGGGTTAGGGAACGGCAAGGCTTAGGGCAAGGTGAAGGTACGGAAACGTGGGAGGGTCAGGCTACGTGCTGACGCACGGTTCAGTGCCAGCGTACGGGCCAGGAATAGGGTACGGCGTAAGGTAAGGTGTAGGGCTGGTGGTGGGTTTCCGTTCCACGCTAGGGTTAGGGTTAGGGAACGGCAAGGCTTAGGGCTCAGGTGAGGGTACAGAAACGTGGGAGGGTCAGCCTACGTGCTGACGCACGGGTCAGTGCCAGCGTACGGGTCAGTCGTACGGTACGGCGTAAGGTAAGGTGTAGGGCTTGTGGTTGATTTCCGTTCCAGGCTAGGGTTAGGGTTAGGGAACGGCAAGGCTTAGGGCACAGGTGAGGGTACGGAAACGTGGGAGGGTCAGGCTACGTGCTGACGCATGGTTCATTGCCAGCGTACGGGCCAGGAATAGGGTACGGCGTAAGGTAAGGTGTAGGGCTGGTGGTGGGTTTCGGTTCCGGGCTAGGGTTAGGGTTAGGGAACAGCAAGGCTTAGGGCACAGGTGAGGGTACAGAAACGTGGGAGGGTCAGGCTACGTGCTGACGCACGGGTCAGTGCCAGCGTACGGGTCAGGAGCAGGGTACGGCGTAAGGTAAGGTATAGGGTTGGTGGTGGGTTTCTATTCCGGGCTACGGTTAGGGTTAGGGAACGGCAAGGCTTAGGGCACAGGTCAGGGTACGGAAATTCGGGAGGGTAAGGCTACCTGCTGATGAACGGGTCAGTGCCAGAGTACGGCCCAGGAGTAGGCAACGGCGTAGGGTAATGTGTAGGGCTGGTCGTGGGTTTCCGTTCCGGGCTAGGGTTAGGGTTAGGCAACGGCAAGGCTTAGGGCACAGGTGAGGGTACTGAAACGTGGGAGGGTCAGGCTACGTGCTGACGCACGTGTCAGTGCCAGCGTACGGGCCAGGAGTAGGGCTCGGCGTAAGGTAAGGTGTAGGGCTGGTGGTGGGTTTCTATTCCGGGCTAGGGTTAGGGTTAGGGAACGGCAAGGCTTAGGGCACAGGTGAAGGTACGGAAACGTGGGAGGGTCAGGCTACGTGCTGACGCACAGTTCAGTGCCAGTGTACGGGCCAGTAATAGGGTACGGCATAAGGTAAGGTGTAGGGCTGGTGGTGGGTTTCCGTTCCGGGCTAGGGTTAGGGTTAGGGAACGGCAAGGCATAGGGCACAGGTGAGGGTACGGAAACGTGGGAGGGTCAGGCTACGTGCTGACACATGGTTCAGTGCCAGCGTACGGGCCAGGAATAGGGTACGGCGTAAGGTATGGTGTAGGGCTGGTGGTGGGTTTCCGTTCCGGGCTAGGGTTAGGGTTAGGGAACGGCAAGGCTTAGGGCACAGCTGAGGGTACGGAAACGTGGGAGGGTCGGGCTACGTGCTGACGTACGTGTCAGTGCCAGCGTACGGGCCAGGAGTAGGCAACGGCGTAGGATAAAGTGTAGGGCTGCTGGTCGATTTGCGTTCCGGGCTAGGGTTAAGGTTAGGGAACGGAAAGGCTTAGGGCACAGGTGAGGGTACGGAAACGTGGGAGGGTCAGGCTACGTGCTGACGCACGGGTCAGTGCCAGCGTACGGGTCAGGAGCAGGGTACGGCGTAAGGTAAGGTATAGGGTTGGTGGTGGGTTTCTATTCAGGGCTACGGTTAGGGTTAGGGAACGGCAAGGCTTAGGGCACAGGTCAGGGTACGGAAATTCGGGAGGGTAAGGCTACCTGCTGATGAACGGGTCAGTGCCAGAGTACGGGCCAGGATTAGGCAACGGCGTAGGGTAAGGTGTAGGGCTGGTGGTGGGTTTCCGTTCCGAGCTAGGGTTAGGGTTAGGGAACGGCAAGGCTGAGGGCACAGGTGAGGGTACGGAAACGTTGGAGGGTCAGGCTACGTGCTGACGCGCGGGTCAGTGCCAGCGTACTGTCCAGGAGAAGGCAACGGCGTAAGGTAAGGTGTAGGGCTGGTGGTTGCTTTCCGTTCCAGGCTAGGGTTAGGGTTAGGGTACGGCAAGGCTTAGGGCACAGGTGAGGGTACGGAAACGTGGAAGGGTCGGGCTACGTGCTGACGCACGTGTCAGTGCCAGCGTACGGGCCAGGAGTAGGGCTCGGCGTAAGGTAAGGTGTAGGGCTGGTGGTGGGTTTCTATTCCAGGCTAGGGTTAGGGTTAGGGAACGGCAAGGCTTAGGGCACAGGTGAGGGTACGGAAACGTGGGAGGGTCAGGCTACGTGCTGACGCACAGTTCAGTGCCAGCGTACGGGCCAGTAATAGGGTACGGCGTAAGGTAAGGTGTAGGGCTGGTGGTGGGTTTCCGTTCCGGGCTAGGGTTAGGGTTAGGGAACGGCAAGGCTTAGGGCACAGGTGAGGGTACGGAAACGTGGGAGGGTCAGTATACGTGCTGACGCACGGGTCAGTGCCAGCGTACGTGTCAGGAATATGGTACGGCGTAAGGTAAGGTGTCGGGCTGGTGGTCGGTTTCTATTCCGGGCTAGGGTTAGGGTTAGGGAACGGCAAGGCTTACGGCACAGGTGAGGGTACGGATACGTGGGAGGGTCAGTCTACGTTCTGACGCACGGTTCAGTGCCAGCGTACGGGCCAGGAATAGGGTACGGCGTAAGGTAAGGTGTAGGGCTTGTGCTTGATTTCCGTTCCAGGCTAGGGTGAGGGTTAGGGAACGGCAAGGCTTAGGGCACAGGTGAGGGTACGGAAACGTGGGAGGGTCAGGCTACGTGCTGACGCACGGGTCAGTGCCAGCGTACGGGCCAGTAGTAGGCAACGGCGTAAGATAAGGTGCAGGGCTGGTGGTTGGTTTCCGTTCCAGGCTAGGGTTAGGGTTAGGGAACGGCAAGGCATAGGGCACAGGTGAGGGTACGGAAACGTGGGAGGGTCGGGCTACGTGCTGACGCACGGGTCAGTGCCAGCGTACGGGTCAGGAGTAGGGTACGGCGAAGGTAAGGTGTAGGGCTGGTGGTGGGTTTCTATTCCGGGCTAGGGTTAGGGTTAGGGAAAGGCAAGGCTTAGGGCACAGGTGAGGGTACGGAAACGTGGGAGGGTCAGGCTACGTGCTGATGCACGGGTCAGTGCCAGCGTATGGGGCAGGAGTAGGCAACGGCGTAGGATAAAGTGTAGGGCTGGTGGTGGATTTGCGTTCTGGGCTAGGGTTAGTGTTAGGGAACGTCAAGGCTTAGGGCAGAGGTCAGGGTACGGAAACGCGTGAGGGTAAGGCTACGTGCTGATGCACGTGTCAGTGACAGAGTACCGGCCAGGAGTAGGCAACGGCGTAGGGTAAGGTGTAGGGCTGGTGGTGGGTTTCCGTTCCGAGCTAGGGTTAGGGTTAGGGAACGGCAAGTCTTAGGGCACAGGTGAGGGTACGGAAACGTTGGAGGGTCAGGCTACGTGCTGACGCGCGGGTCAGTGCCAGCGTACTGTCCAGGAGAAGGCAACGGCGTAAGGTAAGGTGTAGGGCTGGTGGTTGCTTTCCGTTCCAGGCTAGGGTTAGGGTTAGGGAACGGCAAGGCTTAGGGCACAGGTGAGGGTACGGAAACGTGGAAGGGTCGGGCTACGTGCTGACGTACGTGTCAGTGCCAGCGTACGGGCCAGGAGTAGGCAACGGCGTAGGATAAAGTGTAGGGCTGGTGGTGGATTTGCGTTCTGTGCTAGAGTTAGGGTTAGGGAACGGCAAGGCTTAGGGCACAGGTCAGGGTACGGAAACTCGGGAGGGTAAGGCTACCTGCTGATGCACGGGTCAGTGCCAGAGTACGGGCCAGGAGTAGGCAACGGCGTAGGGTAAGGTGTAGGGCTGGTGGTGGGTTTCCGTTCCGGGCTAGGGTTAGGGTTAGGAAACGGCAAGGCTTAGGGCACAGGTGAGGGTACTGAAACGTAGGAGGGTCGGGCTACGTGGTGACGCACGGGTCAGTGCCAGCGTACGGGCCAGGAGTAGGCAACGGCGAAAGGTAAGGTGTAGGGCTGGTGGTTGGTTTCCGTTCCAGGCTAGGGTTAGGGTTAGGGAACGGCAAGGCTTAGGGCAAGGTGAAGGTACGGAAACGTGGGAGGGTCAGGCTACGTGCTGACGCACGGTTCAGTGCCAGCGTACGGGCCAGGAATAGGGTACGGCGTAAGGTAAGGTGTAGGGCTGGTGGTGGGTTTCCGTTCCACGCTAGGGTTAGGGTTAGGGAACGGCAAGGCTTAGGGCTCAGGTGAGGGTACAGAAACGTGGGAGGGTCAGCCTACGTGCTGACGCACGGGTCAGTGCCAGCGTACGGGTCAGTCGTACGGTACGGCGTAAGGTAAGGTGTAGGGCTTGTGGTTGATTTCCGTTCCAGGCTAGGGTTAGGGTTAGGGAACGGCAAGGCTTAGGGCACAGGTGAGGGTACGGAAACGTGGGAGGGTCAGGCTACGTGCTGACGCATGGTTCATTGCCAGCGTACGGGCCAGGAATAGGGTACGGCGTAAGGTAAGGTGTAGGGCTGGTGGTGGGTTTCCGTTCCGGGCTAGGGTTAGGGTTAGGGAACAGCAAGGCTTAGGGCACAGGTGAGGGTACAGAAACGTGGGAGGGTCAGGCTACGTGCTGACGCACGGGTCAGTGCCAGCGTACGGGTCAGGAGTAGGGTACGGCGTAAGGTAAAGTGTAGGGCTTGTGGTTGATTTCCGTTCCAGGCTAGGGTTAGGGTTAGGGAACGGCAAGCCTTAGGGCACAGGTGAGGGTACGGAAACGTGGGAGGGTCAGGCTACGTGCTGAC
This sequence comes from Mesoplodon bidens, assembly GCF_964165515.1. Taxonomy (NCBI): domain Eukaryota; kingdom Metazoa; phylum Chordata; class Mammalia; order Artiodactyla; family Ziphiidae; genus Mesoplodon; species Mesoplodon bidens. Next base: position 57,398,803 of record NC_138179.1, read on the forward strand.
GCACAGTTCAGTGCCAGCGTACGGGCCAGTAATAGGGTACGGCGTAAGGTAAGGTGTAGGGCTGGTGGTGGGTTTCCGTTCCGGGCTAGGGTTAGGGTTAGGGAACGGCAAGGCTTAGGGCACAGGTGAGGGTACGGAAACGTGGGAGGGTCAGGATACGTGCTGACGCACGGGTCAGTGCCAGCGTACGTGTCAGGAGTAGGGTACGGCGTAAGGTAAGGTGTCGGGCTGGTGGTCGGTTTCTATTCCGGGCTAGGGTTAGGGTTAGGGAACGGCAAGGCTTAGGGCACAGGTGAGGGTACGGAAACGTGGGAGGGTCAGTCTACGTTCTGACGCACGGTTCAGTGCCAGCGTACGGGCCAGGAATAGGGTACGGCGTAAGGTAAGGTGTAGGGCTTGTGGTTGATTTCCGTTCCAGGCTAGGGTTAGGGTTAGGGAACGGCAAGGCTTAGGGCACAGGTGAGGGTACGGAAACGTGGGAGGGTCAGGCTACGTGCTGACGCACGGGTCAGTGCCAGCGTACGGGACAGTAGTAGGCAACGGCGTAAGATAAGGTGCAGGGCTGGTGGTTGGTTTCCGTTCCAGGCTAGGGTTAGGGTTAGGGAACGGCAAGGCATAGGGCACAGGTGAGGGTACGGAAACGTGGGAGGGTCGGGCTACGTGCTGACGCACGGGTCAGTGCCTGCGTACGGGTCAGGAGTAGGGTACGGCGAAGGTAAGGTGTAGGGCTGGTGGTGGGTTTCTATTCCGGGCTAGGGTTAGGGTTAGGGAAAGGCAAGGCTTAGGGCACAGGTGAGGGTACGGAAACGTGGGAGGGTCAGGCTACGTGCTGATGCACGGGTCAGTGCCAGCGTATGGGGCAGGAGTAGGCAACGGCGTAGGATAAAGTGTAGGGCTGGTGGTGGATTTGCGTTCTGGGCTAGGGTTAGTGTTAGGGAACGTCAAGGCTTAGGGCAGAGGTCAGGGTACGGAAACGCGTGAGGGTAAGGCTACGTGCTGATGCACGTGTCAGTGACAGAGTACCGGCCAGGAGTAGGCAACGGCGTAGGGTAAGGTGTAGGGCTGGTGGTGGGTTTCCGTTCCGAGCTAGGGTTAGGGTTAGGGAACGGCAAGTCTTAGGGCACAGGTGAGGGTACGGAAACGTTGGAGGGTCAGGCTATGTGCTGACGCGCGGGTCAGTGCCAGCGTACTGTCCAGGAGAAGGCAACGGCGTAAGGAAAGGTGTAGGGCTGGTGGTTGCTTTCCGTTCCAGGCTAGGGTTAGGGTTAGGGAACGGCAAGGCTTAGGGCACAGGTGAGGGTACGGAAACGTGGAAGGGTCGGGCTACGTGCTGACGTACGTGTCAGTGCCAGCGTACGGGCCAGGAGTAGGCAACGGCGTAGGATAAAGTGTAGGGCTGGTGGTGGATTTGCGTTCTGTGCTAGAGTTAGGGTTAGGGAACGGCAAGGCTTAGGGCACAGGTCAGGGTACGGAAACTCGGGAGGGTAAGGCTACCTGCTGATGCACGGGTCAGTGCCAGAGTACGGGCCAGGAGTAGGCAACGGCGTAGGGTAAGGTGTAGGGCTGGTGGTGGGTTTCCGTTCCGGGCTAGGGTTAGGGTTAGGAAACGGCAAGGCTTAGGGCACAGGTGAGGGTACTGAAACGTAGGAGGGTCGGGCTACGTGGTGACGCACGGGTCAGTGCCAGCGTACGGGCCAGGAGTAGGCAACGGCGAAAGGTAAGGTGTAGGGCTGGTGGTTGGTTTCCGTTCCAGGCTAGGGTTAGGGTTAGGGAACGGCAAGGCTTAGGGCAAGGTGAAGGTACGGAAACGTGGGAGGGTCAGGCTACGTGCTGACGCACGGTTCAGTGCCAGCGTACGGGCCAGGAATAGGGTACGGCGTAAGGTAAGGTGTAGGGCTGGTGGTGGGTTTCCGTTCCACGCTAGGGTTAGGGTTAGGGAACGGCAAGGCTTAGGGCTCAGGTGAGGGTACAGAAACGTGGGAGGGTCAGCCTACGTGCTGACGCACGGGTCAGTGCCAGCGTACGGGTCAGTCGTACGGTACGGCGTAAGGTAAGGTGTAGGGCTTGTGGTTGATTTCCGTTCCAGGCTAGGGTTAGGGTTAGGGAACGGCAAGGCTTAGGGCACAGGTGAGGGTACGGAAACGTGGGAGGGTCAGGCTACGTGCTGACGCATGGTTCATTGCCAGCGTACGGGCCAGGAATAGGGTACGGCGTAAGGTAAGGTGTAGGGCTGGTGGTGGGTTTCGGTTCCGGGCTAGGGTTAGGGTTAGGGAACAGCAAGGCTTAGGGCACAGGTGAGGGTACAGAAACGTGGGAGGGTCAGGCTACGTGCTGACGCACGGGTCAGTGCCAGCGTACGGGTCAGGAGCAGGGTACGGCGTAAGGTAAGGTATAGGGTTGGTGGTGGGTTTCTATTCCGGGCTACGGTTAGGGTTAGGGAACGGCAAGGCTTAGGGCACAGGTCAGGGTACGGAAATTCGGGAGGGTAAGGCTACCTGCTGATGAACGGGTCAGTGCCAGAGTACGGCCCAGGAGTAGGCAACGGCGTAGGGTAATGTGTAGGGCTGGTCGTGGGTTTCCGTTCCGGGCTAGGGTTAGGGTTAGGCAACGGCAAGGCTTAGGGCACAGGTGAGGGTACTGAAACGTGGGAGGGTCAGGCTACGTGCTGACGCACGTGTCAGTGCCAGCGTACGGGCCAGGAGTAGGGCTCGGCGTAAGGTAAGGTGTAGGGCTGGTGGTGGGTTTCTATTCCGGGCTAGGGTTAGGGTTAGGGAACGGCAAGGCTTAGGGCACAGGTGAAGGTACGGAAACGTGGGAGGGTCAGGCTACGTGCTGACGCACAGTTCAGTGCCAGTGTACGGGCCAGTAATAGGGTACGGCATAAGGTAAGGTGTAGGGCTGGTGGTGGGTTTCCGTTCCGGGCTAGGGTTAGGGTTAGGGAACGGCAAGGCTTAGGGCACAGGTGAGGGTACGGAAACGTGGGAGGGTCAGGATACGTGCTGACGCACGGATCAGTGCCAGCGTACGTGTCAGGAGTAGGGTACGGCGTAAGGTAAGGTGTCGGGCTGGTGGTCGGTTTCTATTCCGGGCTAGGGTTAGGGTTAGGGAACGGCAAGGCTTAGGGCACAGGTGAGGGTACGGAAACGTGGGAGTGTCAGGCTACGTGCTGACGCACGGGTCAGTGCCAGCGTACGGTTCAGGAGTAGGGTACGGCATAAGGTAAGGTGTAGGGCTTGTGGTTGATTTCCTTTCAAGGCTAGGGTTAGGGTGAGGGAACGGCAAGCCTTAGGGCACAGGTGAGGGTACAGAAACGTGGGAGGGTCGGGCTACGTGCTGACGCACGGGTCAGTGCCAGCGTACGGGCCAGGAGTAGGCAACGGCGTAGTATAAAGTGTAGGGATGGTGGTGGATTTGCGTTCTGGGCTAGGGTTAGGGTTAGGGAACGGCAAGGCTTAGGGCACAGGTCAGGGTACGGAAACTCGGGAGGGTAAGGGTACGTGCTGATGCCTGGGTCAGTGCTAGAGTACGGGCCAGGAGTAGGCAACGGCGTAGGGTAAGGTGTAGGGCTGGTGGTGGATTTCCGTTCCGGGCTAGGGTTAGGGTTAGGGAACGGCAAGGCTTAGGGCACAGGTGAGGGTACGGAAACGTGGGAGGGTCAGGCTACGTGCTGACGCACGGGTCAGTGCCAGCGTACGGGTCAGGAGTAGGGTACGGCGTAAGGTAAGGTGTAGGGCTGGTGGTGGGTTTCTATTCCGGGCTAGGGTTAGGGTTACGGAACGGCAAGGCGTAGGGCACAGGTGAGGGTACGGAAACGTGGGAGGGTCACGCTACGTGCTGACGCACGGATCAGTGCCAGCGTACGGGTCAGGAGTAGGGTACGGCGTAAGGTAAGGTGTAGGGCTGGTGGTGGGTTTCTATTCCGGGCTAGGGTTAGGGTTAGAGAACGGCAAGGCTTAGGGCACAGGTGAGGGTACGGAAACGTGGGAGTGTCATGCTACGTGCTGACTCACGGGTCAGTGCCAGCGTACGGTTCAGGAGTAGGGTACGGCGTAAGGTAAGGTGTAGGGCTTGTGGTTGATTTCCGTTCAAGCCTAGGGTTAGGGTGAGGGAACAGCAATGCTTAGGGCACAGGTGAGGGTACGGAAACGTGGGAGGGTCGGGCTATGTGCTGACGCACGGGTTAGTGCCAGCGTAAGGGCCAGGAGTACGCAATGGCGTAGTATAAAGTGGAGGGCTGGTGGTGGATTTGCGTTCTGGGTTAGTGTTAGGGTTAGGGAACGGCAAGGCTTAGGGCACAGGTCAGGGTACGGAAACTCGGGAGGGTAAGGCTACGTGCTGATGCACGGGTCAGTGCTAGAGTACTGGCCAGGAGTAGGCAACGGCGTAGGGTAAGGTTTAGGGCTGGTGGTGGGTTTCCGTTCCGGGCTAGGGTTGGGTTTAGGGAACGGCAAGGCTTAGGGCACAGGTGAGGGTACGGAAACGTGGGAGGGTCAGGCTACGTGCTGACGCATTGCTTAGTGCCAGCGTATGGGCCAGGAGTAGGCAACGGCGTAAGGTAAGGTGTAGGGTTGGTGTTTGGTTTCCGTTCAAGGCTAGGGTTAGGGTTAGGGAACGGCAAGGCTTAGGGCACAGGTGAGGGTACGGATACGTGGGAGGGTAGGGCTACGTGCTGACGCACGGGTCAGTGCCAGCGTACGGGCCAGGAGTAGGCAACGGCGTAGGATAAAGTGTAGGGCTGGTGGTGGATTTCCGTTCTGTGCTAGGGTTAGGCTTAGGGAACGGCAAGGCTTAGGGCACAGGTCAGGGTACGGAAAATCGGGAGGGTAAGGTTACCTGCTGATGAACGGGTCAGTGCCAGCGTACGGGTCAGGAGTAGGGTACGGCGTAAGGTAAGGTGTAGGGCTTGTGGTTGATTTCCGTTCAAGGCTAGGGTTAGGTTTAGGGAACGGCAAGGCTTAGGGCACAGGTGAGGGTACGGAAACGTGGGAGGGTCAGGCTACGTGCTGACGCACGGGTCAGTGCGAGCGTACGGGCCAGGAGTAGGCAACGGCGTAGTATAAAGTGTAGGGCTGGTGGTGGATTTGCGTTCTGGGCTAGGGTTAGGGTTAGGGAACGGCAAGGCTTAGGGCACAGGTCAGGGTACGGAAACTCGGGAGGGTAAGGGTACGTGCTGATGCACGGGTCAGTGCTAGAGTACGGGCCAGGAGTAGGGAACGGCGTAGGGTAAGGTGTAGGGCTGGTGGTGGGTTTCCGTTCCGGGTTAGGGTTAGGGTTAGGGAACGGCAAGGCTTAGGGCACAAGTGAGGTTACGGAAACGTGGGAGGGTCAGGCTACGTGCTGACGCACGGGTCAGTGCCAGCGTACGGGTCAGGAGTAGGGTACGGCTTAAGGTAAGGTGTAGGGTTGGTGGTGTGTTTCCATTCCGGGCTAGGGTTAGGGTTAGGGAACGGCAAGGCTTAGGGCACAGGTGAGGCTACGGAAACGTGGGAGGTTCACGCTACGTGCTGACGCACGGGTCAGTGCCAGCGTACGGTTCAGGAGTAGGGTACGGCGTAAGGTAAGGTGTAGGGCTGGTGGTGGGTTTCTATTCCGGGCTAGGGTTAGGGTTAGGGAACGGCAAGGCATAGGGCACAGGTGAGGGTACGTAAACGTGGGAGGGTCAGGCTACGTGCTGACGCATGGTTCAGTGCCAGCGTACGGGCCAGGAATAGGGTACGGCGTAAGGTAAGGTGTAGGGCTGGTGGTGGGTTTCCGTTCCGGGCTAGGGTTAGGGTAAGGGAACGGCAAGGGTTAGGGCACAGCTGAGGGTACGGAAACGTGGGAGGGTCGGGCTACGTGCTGACGTACGTGTCAGTGCCAGCGTACGGGCCAGGAGTAGGCAACGGGGTAGGATAAAGTGTAGGGCTGCTGGTGGATTTGCGTTCCGGGCTAGGGTTAAGGTTAGGGAACGGAAAGGCTTAGGGCACAGGTGAGGGTACGGAAACGTGGGAGGGTCAGGCTATGTGCTGACGCACGGGTCAGTGCCAGCGTACGGGTCAGGAGCAGGGTACGGCGTAAGGTAAGGTATAGGGTTGGTGGTGGGTTTCTATTCCGGGCTACGGTTAGGGTTAGGGAACGGCAAGGCTTAGGGCACAGGTCAGGGTACGGAAATTCGGAAGGGTAAGGCTACCTGCTGATGAACGGGTCAGTGCCAGAGTACGGGCCAGGAGTAGGCAACGGCGTAGGGTAATGTGTAGGGCTGGTCGTGGGTTTCCGTTACGGGCTAGGGTTAGGGTTAGGGAACGGCAAGGCTTAGGGCACAGGTGAGGGTACTGAAACGTGGGAGGGTCAGGCTACGTGCTGACGCACGTGTCAGTGCCAGCGTACGGGCCAGGAGGAGGGCTCGGCGTAAGGTAATGTGTAGGGCTGGTGGTGGGTTTCTATTCCGGGCTAGGGTTAGGGTTAGGGAACGGCAAGGCTTAGGGCACAGGTGAGGGTACGGAAACGTGGGAGGGTCAGGCTACGTGCTGACGCACAGTTCAGTGCCAGCGTACGGGCCAGTAATAGGGTACGGCATAAGGTAAGGTGTAGGGCTGGTGGTGGGTTTCCGTTCCGGGCTAGGGTTAGGGTTAGGGAACGGCAAGCCTTAGGGCACAGGTGAGGGTACGGATACGTGGGAGGGTCAGGATACGTGCTGACGCACGGGTCAGTGCCAGCGTACGGGACAGGAGTAGGGTACGGCGTAAGGTAAGGTGTCGGGCTGGTGGTCGGTTTCTATTCCGGGCTAGGGTTAGGGTTAGGGCACGGCAAGGCTTAGGGCACAGGTGAGGGTACGGAAACGTGGGAGGGTCAGTCTACGTTCTGACGCACGGTTCAGTGCCAGCATACGGGCCAGGAATAGGGTACGGCATAAGGTAAGGTGTAGGGCTTGTGGTTGATTTCCGTTCCAGGCTAGGGTTAGGGTTAGGCAACGGCAAGGCTTAGGGCACAGGTGAGGGTACGGAAATGTGGGAGGGTCAGGCTACGTGCTGACGCACGGGTCAGTGCCAGCGTACGGGCCAGTAGTAGGCAACGGCGTAAGATAGGGTGCAGGGCTGGTGGTTGGTTTCCGTTCCAGGCTAGGGTTAGGGTTAGGGAACGGCAAGGCATAGCGCACAGGTGAGGGTACGGAAACGTGGGAGGGTCGGGCTACGTGCTGACGCACGGGTCAGTGCCAGCGTACGGGTCAGGAGTAGGGTACGGCGAAGGTAAGGTGTAGGGCTGGTGGTGGGTTTCTATTCCGGGCTAGGGTTAGGGTTAGGGAAAGGCAAGGCTTAGGGCACAGGTGAGGGTACGGAAACGTGGGAGGGTCAGGCTACGTGCTGATGCACGGGTCAGTGCCAGCGTATGGGGCAGGAGTAGGCAACGGCGTAGGATAAAGTGTAGGGCTGGTGGTGGATTTGCGTTCTGGGCTAGGGTTAGTGTTAGGGAACGTCAAGGCTTAGGGCAGAGGTCAGGGTACGGAAACGCGTGAGGGTAAGGCTACGTGCTGATGCACGTGTCAGTGACAGAGTACCGGCCAGGAGTAGGCAACGGCGTAGGGTAAGGTGTAGGGCTGGTGGTGGGTTTCCGTTCCGAGCTAGGGTTAGGGTTAGGGAACGGCAAGTCTTAGGGCACAGGTGAGGGTACGGAAACGTTGGAGGGTCAGGCTACGTGCTGACGCGCGGGTCAGTGCCAGCGTACTGTCCAGGAGAAGGCAACGGCGTAAGGTAAGGTGTAGGGCTGGTGGTTGCTTTCCGTTCCAGGCTAGGGTTAGGGTTAGGGAACGGCAAGGCTTAGGGCACAGGTGAGGGTACGGAAACGTGGAAGGGTCGGGCTACGTGCTGACGCACGTGTCAGTGCCAGCGTACGGGCCAGGAGTAGGCAACGGCGTAGGATAAAGTGTAGGGCTGGTGGTGGATTTGCGTTCTGTGCTAGAGTTAGGGTTAGGGAACGGCAAGGCTTAGGGCACAGGTCAGGGTACGGAAACGTGGGAGGGTCAGGCTACGTGCTGACGCACAGTTCAGTGCCAGCGTACGGGCCAGTAAAAGGGTACGGCGTAGGGTAAGGTGTAGGGCTGGAGGTGGGTTTCCGTTCCGGGCTAGGGTTAGGGTTAGGGAACGGCAAGGCTTAGGGCACAGGTGAGGGTACTGAAACGTAGGAGGGTCGGGCTACGTGGTGACGCACGGGTCAGTGCCAGCGTAAGTGTCAGGAGTAGGGTACGGCGTAAGGTAAGGTGTCGGGCTGGTGGTCGGTTTCTATTCCGGGCTAGGGTTAGGGTTAGGGAACGGCAAGGCTTAGGGCAAGGTGAAGGTACGGAAACGTGGGAGGGTCAGGCTACGTGCTGACGCATGGTTCAGTGCCAGCGTACGGGCCAGGAATAGGGTACGGCGTAAGGTAAGGTGTAGGGCTGGTGGTGGATTTCCGTTCCAGGCTAGGGTTAGGGTTAGGGAACGGCAAGGCTTAGGGCACAGGTGAGGGTACGGAAACGTGGGAGGGTCAGGCTACGTGCTGACGCACGGGTCAGTGCCAGCGTACGGGACAGTCGTACGGTACGGCGTAAGATAAGGTGCAGGGCTGGTGGTTGGTTTCCGTTCCAGGCTAGGGTTAGGGTTAGGGAACGGCAAGGCATAGGGCACAGGTGAGGGTACGGAAACGTGGGAGGGTCGGGCTACGTGCTCACGCACGGGTCAGTGCCAGCGTACGGGTCAGGAGTAGGGTACGGCGAAGGTAAGGTGTAGGGCTGGTGGTGGGTTTCTATTCCGGGCTAGGGTTAGGGTTAGGGAAAGGCAAGGCTTAGGGCACAGGTGAGGGTACGGAAACGTGGGAGGGTCAGGCTACGTGCTGACGCACGGGTCAGTGCCAGCGTATGGGGCAGGAGTAGGCAACGGCGTAGGATAAAGTGTAGGGCTGGTGGTGGATTTGCGTTCCGGGCTAGGGTTAGTGTTAGGGAACGTCAAGGCTTAGGGCAGAGGTGAGGGTACAGAAACGTGGGAGGGTAAGGCTACGTGCTGACGCACGTGTCAGTGACAGAGTAAGGGCCAGGAGTAGGCAACGGCGTAGTGTAAGGTGGAGGGCTGGTGGTGGGTTTCCGTTCCGAGCTAGGGTTAGGGTTAGGGAACGGCAAGTCTTAGGGCACAGGTGAGGGTACGGAAACGTTGGAGGGTCAGGCTACGTGCTGACGCGCGGGTCAGTGCCAGCGTACTGTCCAGGAGAAGGCAACGGCGTAAGGTAAGGTGTAGGGCTGGTGGTTGCTTTCCGTTCCAGGCTAGGGTTAGGGTTAGGGAACGGCAAGGCTTAGGGCACAGGTGAGGGTACGGAAACGTGGGAGGGTCAGGCTACGTGCTGACGTACGTGTCAGTGCCAGCGTACGGGCCAGGAGTAGGCAACGGCGTAGGATAAAGTGTAGGGCTGGTGGTGGATTTGCGTTCTGTGCTAGGGTTAGGGTTAGGGAACGTCAAGGCTTAGGGCACAGGTGAGGGTACGGAAACTCGGGAGGGTAAGGCTACCTGCTGATGCACGGGTCAGTGCCAGAGTACGGGCCAGGAGTAGGCAACGGCGTAGGGTAAGGTGTAGGGCTGGTGGTGGGTTTCCGTTCCGGGCTAGGGTTAGGGTTAGGGAACGGCAAGGCTTAGGGCACAGGTCAGGGTACGGAAAATCGGGAGGGTCGGGCTACGTGGTGACGCACGGGTCAGTGCCAGCGTACGGGCCAGGAGGAGGCAACGGCGAAAGGTAAGGTGTAGGGCTGGTGGTTGGTTTCCGTTCCAGGCTAGGGTTAGGGTTAGGGAACGGCAAGGCTTAGGGCACAGGTGAGGGTACGGAAACGTGGGAGGGTCAGGCTACGTGCTGACGCACGGGTCAGTGCCAGCGTACGGGCCAGGAGTAGGCAACGGCGAAAGGTAAGGTGTAGGGCTGGTGGTTGGTTTCCGTTCCAGGCTAGGGTTAGGGTTAGGGAACGGCAAGGCTTAGGGCACAGGTCAGGGTACGGAAACTCGGGAGGGTAAGGGTACGTGCTGATGCACGGGTCAGTGCTAGAGTACGGGCCAGGAGTAGGGAACGGCGTAGGGTAAGGTGTAGGGCTGGTGGTGGGTTTCCGTTCCGGGTTAGGGTTAGGGTTAGGGAACGGCAAGGCTTAGGGCACAAGTGAGGTTACGGAAACGTGGGAGGGTCAGGCTACTTGCTGACGCACGGGTCAGTGCCAGCGTACGGGTCAGGAGCAGGGTACGGCGTAAGGTAAGGTATAGGGTTGGTGGTGGGTTTCTATTCTGGGCTAGGGTTAGGGTTAGGGAATGGCAAGGCTTAGGGCACAGGTCAGGGTACGGAAATTCGGGAGGGTAAGGCTACCTGCTGATGAACGGGTCAGTGCCAGAGTACGGGCCAGGAGTAGGCAACGGCGTAGGGTAAGGTGTAGGGCTGGTGGTGGGTTTCCGTTCCGAGCTAGGGTTAGGGTTAGGGAACGGCAAGGCTTAGGGCACAGGTGAGGGTACGGAAACGTTGGAGGGTCAGGCTACGTGCTGACGCGCGGGTCAGTGCCAGCGTACGGTCCAGGAGAAGGCAACGGCGTAAGGTAAGGTGTAGGGCTGGTGGTTGCTTTCCGTTCCAGGCTAGGGTTAGGGTTAGGGTACGGCAAGGCTTAGGGCACAGGTGAGGGTACGGAAACGTGGAAGGGTCGGGCTACGTGCTGACGCACGTGTCAGTGCCAGCGTACGGGCCAGGAGTAGGGCTCGGCGTAAGGTAAGGTGTAGGGCTGGTGGTGGGTTTCTATTCCGGGCTAGGGTTAGGGTTAGGGAACGGCAAGGCTTAGGGCACAGGTGAGGGTACGGAAACGTGGGAGGGTCAGGCTACGTGCTGACGCACAGTTCAGTGCCAGCGTACGGGCCAGTAATAGGGTACGGCGTAAGGTAAGGTGTAGGGCTGGTGGTGGGTTTCCGTTCCGGGCTAGGGTTAGGGTTAGGGAACGGCAAGGCTTAGGGCACAGGTGAGGGTACGGAAACGTGGGAGGGTCAGGATACGTGCTGACGCACGGGTCAGTGCCAGCGTACGTGTCAGGAGTAGGGTACGGCGTAAGGTAAGGTGTCGGGCTTGTGGTCGGTTTCTATTCCGGGCTAGGGTTAGGGTTAGGGAACGGCAAGGCTTAGGGCACAGGTGAGGGTACGGAAACGTGGGAGGGTCAGGCTACGTGCTGACGCACGTGTCAGTGCCAGCGTACGGGCCAGTAGTAGGCAACGGCGTAAGATAAGGTGCAGGGCTGGTGGTCGGTTTCTATTCCGGGCTAGGGTTAGGGTTAGGGAACGGCAAGGCTTAGGGCACAGGTGAGGGTACGGAAACGTGGGAGTGTCAGGCTACGTGCTGACGCACGGGTCAGTGCCAGCGTACCGTTCAGGAGTAGGGTACGGCATAAGGTAAGGTGTAGGGCTTGTGGTTGATTTCCTTTCAAGGCTAGGGTTAGGGTGAGGGAACGGCAAGGCTTAGGGCACAGGTGAGGGTACGGAAACGTGGGATGGTCTGGCTACGTGCTGACGCACGGGTTAGTGCCTGCGTAAGGGCCAGGAGTACGCAACGGCGTATTATAAAGTGGAGGGCTGGTGGTGGATTTGCGTTCTGGGTTAGTGTTAGGGTGAGGGAACGGCAAGGCTTAGGGCACAGGTGAGGGTACGGAAACGTGGGAGGGTCAGGCTACGTGCTGACACATGGTTCAGTGCCAGCGTACGGGCCAGGAATAGGGTACGGCGTAAGGTATGATGTAGGGCTGGTGGTGGGTTTCCGTTCCGGGCTAGGGTTAGGGTTAGGGAACGGCAAGGCTTAGGGCACAGCTGAGGGTACGGAAACGTGGGAGGGTCGGGCTACGTGCTGACGTACGTGTCAGTGCCAGCGTACGGGCCAGGAGTAGGCAACGGCGTAGGATAAAGTGTAGGGCTGCTGGTCGATTTGCGTTCCGGGCTAGGGTTAAGGTTAGGGAACGGAAAGGCTTAGGGCACAGGTGAGGGTACGGAAACGTGGGAGGGTCAGGCTACGTGCTGACGCACGGGTCAGTGCCAGCGTACGGGTCAGGAGCAGGGTACGGCGTAAGGTAAGGTATAGGGTTGGTGGTGGGTTTCTATTCTGGGCTACGGTTAGGGTTAGGGAACGGCAAGGCTTAGGGCACAGGTCAGGGTACGGAAATTCGGGAGGGTAAGGCTACCTGCTGATGAACGGGTCAGTGCCAGAGTACGGGCCAGGAGTAGGCAACGGCGTAGGGTAAGGTGTAGGGCTGGTGGTGGGTTTCCGTTCCGAGCTAGGGTTAGGGTTAGGGAACGGCAAGGCTTAGGGCACAGGTGTGGGTACGGAAACGTTGGAGGGTCAGGCTACGTGCTGACGCGCGGGTCAGTGCCAGCGTACTGTCCAGGAGAAGGCAACGGCGTAAGGTAAGGTGTAGGGCTGGTGGTTGCTTTCCGTTCCAGGCTAGGGTTAGGGTTAGGGAACGGCAAGGCTTAGGGCACAGGTGAGGGTACGGAAACGTGGAAGGGTCGGGCTACGTGCTGACGCACGTGTCAGTGCCAGCGTACGGGCCAGGAGTAGGGCTCGGCGTAAGGTAAGGTGTAGGGCTGGTGGTGGGTTTCTATTCCGGGCTAGGGTTAGGGTTAGGGAACGGCAAGGCTTAGGGCACAGGTGAGGGTACGGAAACGTGGGAGGGTCAGGCTACGTGCTGACGCACAGTTCAGTGCCAGCGTACGGGCCAGTAATAGGGTACGGCGTAAGGTAAGGTGTAGGGCTGGTGGTGGGTTTCCGTTCCGGGCTAGGGTTAGGGTTAGGGAACGGCAAGGCTTAGGGCACAGGTGAGGGTACGGAAACGTGGGAGGGTCAGGATACGTGCTGACGCACGGGTCAGTGCCAGCGTACGTGTCAGGAGTAGGGTACGGCGTAAGGTAAGGTGTCGGGCTGGTGGTCGGTTTCTATTCCGGGCTAGGGTTAGGGTTAGGGAACGGCAAGGCTTAGGGCACAGGTGAGGGTACGGAAACGTGGGAGGGTCAGTCTACGTTCTGACGCACGGTTCAGTGCCAGCGTACGGGCCAGGAATAGGGTACGGCGTAAGGTAAGGTGTAGGGCTTGTGCTTGATTTCCGTTCCAGGCTAGGGTTAGGGTTAGGGAACGGCAAGGCTTAGGGCACAGGTGTGGGTACGGAAACGTGGGAGGGTCAGGCTACGTGCTGACGCACGGGTCAGTGCCAGCGTACGGGCCAGTAGTAGGCAACGGCGTAAGATAAGGTGCAGGGCTGGTGGTTGGTTTCCGTTCCAGGCTAGGGTTAGGGTTAGGGAACGGCAAGGCATAGGGCACAGGTGAGGGTACGGAAACGTGGGAGGGTCGGGCTACGTGCTGACGCACGGGTCAGTGCCAGCGTACGGGTCAGGAGTAGGGTACGGCGAAGGTAAGGTGTAGGGCTGGTGGTGGGTTTCTATTCCGGGCTAGGGTTAGGGTTAGGGAAAGGCAAGGCTTAGGGCACAGGTGAGGGTACGGAAACGTGGGAGGGTCAGGCTACGTGCTGATGCACGGGTCAGTGCCAGCGTATGGGGCAGGAGTAGGCAACGGCGTAGGATAAAGTGTAGGGCTGGTGGTGGATTTGCGTTCTGGGCTAGGGTTAGTGTTAGGGAACGTCAAGGCTTAGGGCAGAGGTCAGGGTACGGAAACGCGTGAGGGTAAGGCTACGTGCTGATGCACGTGTCAGTGACAGAGTACCGGCCCGGAGTAGGCAACGGCGTAGGTTAAGGTTTAGGGCTGGTGGTGGGTTTCCGTTCCGAGCTAGGGTTAGGGTTAGGGAACGGCAAGTCTTAGGGCACAGGTGAGGGTACGGAAACGTTGGAGGGTCAGGCTACGTGCTGACGCGCGGGTCAGTGCCAGCGTACTGTCCAGGAGAAGGCAACGGCGTAAGGTAAGGTGTAGGGCTGGTGGTTGCTTTCCGTTCCAGGCTAGGGTTAGGGTTAGGGAACGGCAAGGCTTAGGGCACAGGTGAGGGTACGGAAACGTTGGAGGGTCAGGCTACGTGCTGACGCGCGGGTCAGTGCCAGCGTACTGTCCAGGAGAAGGCAACGGCGTAAGGTAAGGTGTAGGGCTGGTGGTTGCTTTCCGTTCCAGGCTAGGGTTAGGGTTAGGGAACGGCAAGGCTTAGGGCACAGGTGAGGGTACGGAAACGTGGAAGGGTCGGGCTACGTGCTGACGTACGTGTCAGTGCCAGCGTACGGGCCAGGAGTAGGCAACGGCGTAGGATAAAGTGTAGGGCTGGTGGTGGATTTGCGTTCTGTGCTAGAGTTAGGGTTAGGGAACGGCAAGGCTTAGGGCACAGGTCAGGGTACGGAAACTCGGGAGGGTAAGGCTACCTGCTGATGCACGGGTCAGTGCCAGAGTACGGGCCAGGAGTAGGCAACGGCGTAGGGTAAGGTGTAGGGCTGGTGGTGGGTTTCCGTTCCGGGCTAGGGTTAGGGTTAGGAAACGGCAAGGCTTAGGGCACAGGTGAGGGTACTGAAACGTAGGAGGGTCGGGCTACGTGGTGACGCACGGGTCAGTGCCAGCGTACGGGCCAGGAGTAGGCAACGGCGAAAGGTAAGGTGTAGGGCTGGTGGTTGGTTTCCGTTCCAGGCTAGGGTTAGGGTTAGGGAACGGCAAGGCTTAGGGCAAGGTGAAAGTACGGAAACGTGGGAGGGTCAGGCTACGTGCTGACGCACGGTTCAGTGCCAGCGTACGGGCCAGGAATAGGGTACGGCGTAAGGTAAGGTGTAGGGCTGGTGGTGGGTTTCCGTTCCACGCTAGGGTTAGGGTTAGGGAACGGCAAGGCTTAGGGCTCAGGTGAGGGTACAGAAACGTGGGAGGGTCAGCCTACGTGCTGACGCACGGGTCAGTGCCAGCGTACGGGTCAGTCGTACGGTACGGCGTAAGGTAAGGTGTAGGGCTTGTGGTTGATTTCCGTTCCAGGCTAGGGTTAGGGTTAGGGAACGGCAAGGCTTAGGGCACAGGTGAGGGTACGGAAACGTGGGAGGGTCAGGCTACGTGCTGACGCATGGTTCATTGCCAGCGTACGGGCCAGGAATAGGGTACGGCGTAAGGTAAGGTGTAGGGCTGGTGGTGGGTTTCGGTTCCGGGCTAGGGTTAGGGTTAGGGAACAGCAAGGCTTAGGGCACAGGTGAGGGTACAGAAACGTGGGAGGGTCAGGCTACGTGCTGACGCACGGGTCAGTGCCAGCGTACGGGTCAGGAGTAGGGTACGGCGTAAGGTAAGGTGTAGGGCTTGTGGTTGATTTCCGTTCCAGGCTAGGGTTAGGGTTAGGGAACGGCAAGCCTTAGGGCACAGGTGAGGGTACAGAAACGTGGGAGGGTCGGGATACGTGCTGACGCACGGGTCAGTGCCAGCGTACGGGCCAGGAGTAGGCAACGGCGTAGTATAAAGTGTAGGGATGGTGGTGGATTTGCGTTCTGGGCTAGGGTTAGGGTTAGGGAACGGCAAGGCTTAGGGCACAGGTCAGGGTACGGAAACTCGGGAGGGTAAGGGTACGTGCTGATGCCTGGGTCAGTGCTAGAGTACGGGCCAGGAGTAGGCAACGGCGTAGGGTAAGGTGTAGGTCTGGTGGTGGATTTCCGTTCCGGGCTAGGGTTAGGGTTAGGGAACGGCAAGGCTTAGGGCACAGGTGAGGGTACGGAAACGTGGGAGGGTCAGGCTACGTGCTGACGCACGGGTCAGTGCCAGCGTACGGGTCAGGTGTAGGGTACGGCGTAAGGTAAGGTGTAGGGCTGGTGGTGTGTTTCTATTCCGGGCTAGGGTTAGGGTTACGGAACGGCAAGGCGTAGGGCACAGGTGAGGGTACGGAAACGTGGGAGGGTCACGCTACGTGCTGACGCACGGATCAGTGCCAGCGTACGGGTCAGGAGTAGGGTACGGCGTAAGGTAAGGTGTAGGGCTGGTGGTGGGTTTCTATTCCGGGCTAGGGTTAGGGTTAGAGAACGGCAAGGCTTAGGGCACAGGTGAGGGTATGGAAACGTGGGAGGGTCAGGCTACGTGCTGACGCACGGTTCAGTGCCAGCGTACGGGCCAGGAATAGGGTACGGCGTAAGGTAAAGTGTAGGGCTGGTGGTGGGTTTCCGTTCCAGGCTAGGGTTAGGGTTAGGGAACGGCAAGGCTTAGGGCACAGGTGAGGGTACGGAAACGTGGGAGTGTCATGCTACGTGCTGACTCACGTGTCAGTGCCAGCGTACGGTTCAGGAGTAGGGTACGGCGTAAGGTAAGGTGTAGGGCTTGTGGTTGATTTCCGTTCAAGGCTAGGGTTAGGGTGAGGGAACAGCAAGGCTTAGGGCACAGGTGAGGGTACGGAAACGTGGGAGGGTCGGGCTATGTGCTGACGCACGGGTTAGTGCCAGCGTAAGGGCCAGGAGTACGCAATGGCGTAGTATAAAGTGGAGGGCTGGTGGTGGATTTGCGTTCTGGGTTAGTGTTAGGGTTAGGGAACGGCAAGGCTTAGGGCACAGGTCAGGGTACGGAAACTCGGGAGGGTAAGGCTACGTGCTGATGCACGGGTCAGTGCTAGAGTACTGGCCAGGAGTAGGCAACGGCGTAGGGTAAGGTTTAGGGCTGGTGGTGGGTTTCCGTTCCGGGCTAGGGTTGGGTTTAGGGAACGGCAAGGCTTAGGGCACAGGTGAGGGTACGGAAACGTGGGAGGGTCAGGCTACGTGCTGACGCATTGCTTAGTGCCAGCGTATGGGCCAGGAGTAGGCAACGGCGTAAGGTAAGGTGTAGGGTTGGTGTTTGGTTTCCGTTCAAGGCTAGGGTTAGGGTTAGGGAACGGCAAGGCTTAGGGCACAGGTGAGGGTACGGAAACGTGGGAGGGTAGGGCTACGTGCTGACGCACGGGTCAGTGCCAGCGTACGGGCCAGGAGTAGGCAACGGCGTAGGATAAAGTGTAGGGCTGGTGGTGGATTTCCGTTCTGTGCTAGGGTTAGGCTTAGGGAACGGCAAGGCTTAGGGCACAGGTCAGGGTACGGAAAATCGGGAGGGTAAGGTTACCTGCTGATGCACGGGTCAGTGCCAGCGTACGGGTCAGGAGTAGGGTACGGCGTAAGGTAAGGTGTAGGGCTTGTGGTTGATTTCCGTTCAAGGCTAGGGTTAGGTTTAGGGAACGGCAAGGCTTAGGGCACAGGTGAGGGTACGGAAACGTGGGAGGGTCAGGCTACGTGCTGACGCACGGGTCAGTGCGAGCGTACGGGCCAGGAGTAGGCAACGGCGTAGTATAAAGTGTAGGGCTGGTGGTGGATTTGCGTTCTGGGCTAGGGTTAGGGTTAGGGAACGGCAAGGCTTAGGGCACAGGTCAGGGTACGGAAACTCGGGAGGGTAAGGGTACGTGCTGATGCACGGGTCAGTGCTAGAGTACGGGCCAGGAGTAGGGAACGGCGTAGGGTAAGGTGTAGGGCTGGTGGTGGGTTTCCGTTCCGGGTTAGGGTTAGGGTTAGGGAACGGCAAGGCTTAGGGCACAAGTGAGGTTACGGAAACGTGGGAGGGTCAGGCTACGTGCTGACGCACGGGTCAGTGCCAGCGTACGGGTCAGGAGTAGGGTACGGCTTAAGGTAAGGTGTAGGGTTGGTGGTGTGTTTCCATTCCGGGCTAGGGTTAGGGTTAGGGAACGGCAAGGCTTAGGGCACAGGTGAGGCTACGGAAACGTGGGAGGGTCACGCTACGTGCTGACGCACGGGTCAGTGCCAGCGTACGGTTCAGGAGTAGGGTACGGCGTAAGGTAAGGTGTAGGGCTGGTGGTGGGTTTCTATTCCGGGCTAGGGTTAGGGTTAGGGAACGGCAAGGCATAGGGCACAGGTGAGGGTACGTAAACGTGGGAGGGTCAGGCTACGTGCTGACGCATGGTTCAGTGCCAGCGTACGGGCCAGGAATAGGGTACGGCGTAAGGTAAGGTGTAGGGCTGGTGGTGGGTTTCCGTTCCGGGCTAGGGTTAGGGTTAGGGAACGGCAAGGCTTAGGGCACAGCTGAGGGTACGGAAACGTGGGAGGGTCGGGCTACGTGCTGACGTACGTGTCAGTGCCAGCGTACGGGCCAGGAGTAGGCAACGGCGTAGGATAAAGTGTAGGGCTGCTGGTGGATTTGCGTTCCGGGCTAGGGTTAAGGTTAGGGAACGGAAAGGCTTAGGGCACAGGTGAGGGTACGGAAACGTGGGAGGGTCAGGCTACATGCTGACGCACGGGTCAGTGCCAGCGTACGGGTCAGGAGCAGGGTACGGCGTAAGGTAAGGTATAGGGTTGGTGGTGGGTTTCTATTCCGGGCTACGGTTAGGGTTAGGGAACGGCAAGGCTTAGGGCACAGGTCAGGGTACGGAAATTCGGGAGGGTAAGGCTACCTGCTGATGAACGGGTCAGTGCCAGAGTACGGGCCAGGAGTAGGCAACGGCGTAGGGTAATGTGTAGGGCTGGTCGTGGGTTTCCGTTACGGGCTAGGGTTAGGGTTAGGGAACGGCAAGGCTTAGGGCACAGGTGAGGGTACTGAAACGTGGGAGGGTCAGGCTACGTGCTGACGCACGTGTCAGTGCCAGCGTACGGGCCAGGAGTAGGGCTCGGCGTAAGGTAATGTGTAGGGCTGGTGGTGGGTTTCTATTCCGGGCTAGGGTTAGGGTTAGGGAACGGCAAGGCTTAGGGCACAGGTGAGGGTACGGAAACGTGGGAGGGTCAGGCTACGTGCTGACGCACAGTTCAGTGCCAGCGTACGGGCCAGTAATAGGGTACGGCATAAGGTAAGGTGTAGGGCTGGTGGTGGGTTTCCGTTCCGGGCTAGGGTTAGGGTTAGGGAACGGCAAGCCTTAGGGCACAGGTGAGGGTACGGATACGTGGGAGGGTCAGGATACGTGCTGACGCACGGGTCAGTGCCAGCGTACGGGACAGGAGTAGGGTACGGCGTAAGGTAAGGTGTCGGGCTGGTGGTCGGTTTCTATTCCGGGCTAGGGTTAGGGTTAGGGCACGGCAAGGCTTAGGGCACAGGTGAGGGTACGGAAACGTGGGAGGGTCAGTCTACGTTCTGACGCACGGTTCAGTGCCAGCATACGGGCCAGGAATAGGGTACGGCATAAGGTAAGGTGTAGGGCTTGTGGTTGATTTCCGTTCCAGGCTAGGGTTAGGGTTAGGCAACGGCAAGGCTTAGGGCACAGGTGAGGGTACGGAAACGTGGGAGGGTCAGGCTACGTGCTGACGCACGGGTCAGTGCCAGCGTACGGGCCAGTAGTAGGCAACGGCGTAAGATAGGGTGCAGGGCTGGTGGTTGGTTTCCGTTCCAGGCTAGGGTTAGGGTTAGGGAACGGCAAGGCATAGCGCACAGGTGAGGGTACGGAAACGTGGGAGGGTCGGGCTACGTGCTGACGCACGGGTCAGTGCCAGCGTACGGGTCAGGAGTAGGGTACGGCGAAGGTAAGGTGTAGGGCTGGTGGTGGGTTTCTATTCCGGGCTAGGGTTAGGGTTAGGGAAAGGCAAGGCTTAGGGCACAGGTGAGGGTACGGAAACGTGGGAGGGTCAGGCTACGTGCTGATGCACGGGTCAGTGCCAGCGTATGGGGCAGGAGTAGGCAACGGCGTAGGATAAAGTGTAGGGCTGGTGGTGGATTTGCGTTCTGGGCTAGGGTTAGTGTTAGGGAACGTCAAGGCTTAGGGCAGAGGTCAGGGTACGGAAACGCGTGAGGGTAAGGCTACTTGCTGATGCACGTGTCAGTGACAGAGTACCGGCCAGGAGTAGGCAACAGCGTAGGGAAAGGTGTAGGGCTGGTGGTGGGTTTCCGTTCCGAGCTAGGGTTAGGGTTAGGGAACGGCAAGGCTTAGGGCACAGGTGAGGGTACGGAAACGTTGGAGGGTCAGGCTACGTGCTGACGCGCGGGTCAGTGCCAGCGTACTGTCCAGGAGAAGGCAACGGCGTAAGGTAAGGTGTAGGGCTGGTGGTTGCTTTCCGTTCCAGGCTAGGGTTAGGGTTAGGGTACGGCAAGGCTTAGGGCACAGGTGAGGGTACGGAAACGTGGAAGGGTCGGGCTACGTGCTGACGCACGTGTCAGGGCCAGCGTACGGGCCAGGAGTAGGGCTCGGCGTAAGGTAAGGTGTAGGGCTGGTGGTGGGTTTCTATTCCAGGCTAGGGTTAGGGTTAGGGAACGGCAAGGCTTAGGGCACAGGTGAGGGTACGGAAACGTGGGAGGGTCAGGCTACGTGCTGACGCACGGGTCAGTGCCAGCGTACGGGCCAGTAATAGGGTACGGCGTAAGGTAAGGTGTAGGGCTGGAGGTGGGTTTCCGTTCCGGGCTAGGGTTAGGGTTAGGGAACGGCAAGGCTTAGGGCACAGGTGAGGGTACGGAAACGTGGGAGGGTCAGGATACGTGCTGACGCACGGGTCAGTGCCAGCGTAAGTGTCAGGAGTAGGGTACGGCGTAAGGTAAGGTGTCGGGCTGGTGGTCGGTTTCTATTCCGGGCTAGGGTTAGGGTTAGGGAACGGCATAGCTTAGGGCACAGGTGAGGGTACGGAAACGTGGGAGGGTCAGTCTACGTTCTGACGCACGGTTCAGTGCCAGCGTACGGGCCAGGAATAGGGTACGGCGTAAGGTAAGGTGTAGGGCTTGTGCTTGATTTCCGTTCCAGGCTAGGGTTAGGGTTAGGGAACGGCAAGGCTTAGGGCACAGGTGAGGGTACGGAAACGTGGGAGGGTCAGGCTATGTGCTGACGCACGGGTCAGTGCCAGCGTACGGGACAGTAGTAGGCAACGGCGTAAGATAAGGTGCAGGGCTGGTGGTTGGTTTCCGTTCCAGGCTAGGGTTAGGGTTAGGGAACGGCAAGGCATAGGGCACAGGTGAGGGTACGGAAACGTGGGAGGGTCGGGCTACGTGCTCACGCACGGGTCAGTGCCAGCGTACGGGTCAGGAGTAGGGTACGGCGAAGGTAAGGTGTAGGGCTGGTGGTGGGTTTCTATTCCGGGCTAGGGTTAGGGTTAGGGAAAGGCAAGGCTTAGGGCACAGGTGAGGGTACGGAAACGTGGGAGTGTCAGGCTACGTGCTGATGCACGGGTCAGTGCCAGCGTATGGGGCAGGAGTAGGCAACGGCGTAGGATAAAGTGTAGGGCTGGTGGTGGATTTGCGTTCTGGGCTAGGGTTAGTGTTAGGGAACGTCAAGGCTTAGGGCAGAGGTCAGGCTACGGATACGCGTGAGAGTAAGGCTACGTGCTGATGCACGTGTCAGTGACAGAGTAACGGCCAGGAGTAGGCAACGGCGTAGGGTAAGGTGTAGGGCTGGTGGTGGGTTTCCGTTCCGAGCTAGGGTTAGGGTTAGGGAACGGCAAGTCTTAGGGCACAGGTGAGGGTACGGAAACGTTGGAGGGTCAGGCTACGTGCTGACGCGCGGGTCAGTGCCAGCATACTGTCCAGGAGAAGGCAACGGCGTAAGGTAAGGTGTAGGGCTGGTGGTTGCTTTCCGTTCCAGGCTAGGGTTAGGGTTAGGGAACGGCAAGGCTTAGGGCACAGGTGAGGGTACGGAAACGTGGAAGGGTCTGACACGTGCTGACGTACGTGTCAGTGCCAGCGTACGGGCCAGGAGTAGGCAACGGCGTAGGATAAAGTTTAGGGCTGGTGGTGGATTTGCGTTCTGTGCTAGGGTTAGGGTTAGGGAACGGCAAGGCTTAGGGCACAGGTCAGGGTACGGAAACTCGGGAGGGTAAGGCTACCTGCTGATGCACGGGTCAGTGCCAGAGTACGGGCCAGGAGTAGGCAACGGCGTAGGGTAAGGTGTAGGGCTGGTGGTGGGTTTCCGTTCCGGGCTAGGGTTAGGGTTAGGAAACGGCAAGGCTTAGGGCACAGGTGAGGGTACTGAAACGTAGGAGGGTCGGGCTACGTGGTGACGCACGGGTCAGTGCCAGCGTACGGGCCAGGAGGAGGCAACGGCGAAAGGTAAGGTGTAGGGCTGGTGGTTGGTTTCCGTTCCAGGCTAGGGTTAGGGTTAGGGAACGGCAAGGCTTAGGGCACAGGTGAGGGTACGGAAACGTGGGAGGGTCAGGCTACGTGCTGACGCACGGGTCAGTGCCAGCGTATGGGCCAGGAGTAGGCAACGGCGAAAGGTAAGGTGTAGGGCTGGTGGTTGGTTTCCGTTCCAGGCTAGGGTTATGGTTAGGGAACGGCAAGGCTTAGGGCACATGTCAGGGTACGGAAACTCGGGAGGGTAAGGGTACGTGCTGATGCACGGGTCAGTGCTAGAGTACGGGCCAGGAGTAGGGAACGGCGTAGGGTAAGGTGTAGGGCTGGTGGTGGGTTTCCGTTCCGGGTTAGGGTTAGGGTTAGGGAACGGCAAGGCTTAGGGCACAAGTGAGGTTACGGAAACGTGGGAGGGTCAGGCTACGTGCTGACGCAAGGGTCAGTGCCAGCGTACGGGTCAGGAGCAGGGTACGGCGTAAGGTAAGGTATAGGGTTGGTGGTGGGTTTCTATTCTGGGCTACGGTTAGTGTTAGGGAACGGCAAGGCTTAGGGCACAGGTCAGGGTACGGAAATTCGGGAGGGTAAGGCTACCTGCTGATGAACGGGTCAGTGCCAGAGTACGGGCCAGGAGTAGGCAACGGCGTAGGGTAAGGTGTAGGGCTGGTGGTGGGTGTCCGTTCCGAGCTAGGGTTAGGGTTAGGGAACGGCAAGGCTTAGGGCACAGGTGAGGGTACGGAAACGTTGGAGGGTCAGGCTACGTGCTGACGCACGGGTCAGTGCCAGCGTACTGTCCAGGAGAAGGCAACGGCGTAAGGTAAGGTGTAGGGCTGGTGGTTTCTTTCCGTTCCAGGCTAGGGTTAGGGTTAGGGTACGGCAAGGCTTAGGGCACAGGTGAGGGTACGGAAACGTGGAAGGGTCGGGCTACGTGCTGACGCACGTGTCAGTGCCAGCGTACGGGCCAGGAGTAGGGCTCGGCGTAAGGTAAGGTGTAGGGCTGGTGGTGGGTTTCTATTCCGGGCTAGGGTTAGGGTTAGGGAACGGCAAGGCTTAGGGCACAGGTGAGGGTACGGAAACGTGGGAGGGTCAGGCTACGTGCTGACGCACAGTTCAGTGCCAGCGTACGGGCCAGTAATAGGGTACGGCGTAAGGTAAGGTGTAGGGCTGGTGGTGGGTTTCCGTTCCGGGCTAGGGTTAGGGTTAGGGAACGGCAAGGCTTAGGGCACAGGTGAGGGTACGGAAACGTGGGAGGGTCAGGATACGTGCTGACGCACGGGTCAGTGCCAGCGTACGTGTCAGGAGTAGGGTACGGCGTAAGGTAAGGTGTCGGGCTGGTGGTCGGTTTCTATTCC
Organism: Mesoplodon bidens; assembly: GCF_964165515.1. NCBI lineage: Eukaryota > Metazoa > Chordata > Mammalia > Artiodactyla > Ziphiidae > Mesoplodon > Mesoplodon bidens. The sequence goes on from NC_138179.1 coordinate 57,422,088, forward strand.
GGGCTAGGGTTAGGGTTAGGGAACGGCAAGGCTTAGGGCACAGGTGAGGGTACGGAAACGTGGGAGGGTCAGGCTACGTGCTGACGCACGTGTCAGTGCCAGCGTACGGGCCAGTAGTAGGCAACGGCGTAAGATAAGGTGCAGGGCTGGTGGTTGTTTTCCGTTCCGGGCTAGGGTTAGGGTTAGGGAATGGCAAGGCATAGGGCACAGGTGAGGGTACGGAAACGTGGGAGGGTCGGGCTACGTGCTGACGCACGGGTCAGTGCCAGCGTACGGGTCAGGAGTAGGGTACGGCGAAGGTAAGGTGTAGGGCTGGTGGTGGGTTTCTATTCCGGGCTAGGGTTAGGGTTAGGGAAAGGCAAGGCTTAGGGCACAGGTGAGGGTACGGAAACGTGGGAGGGTCAGGCTACGTGCTGATGCACGGGTCAGTGCCAGCGTATGGGGCAGGAGTAGGCAACGGCGTAGGATAAAGTGTAGGGCTGGTGGTGGATTTGCGTTCTGGGCTAGGGTTAGTGTTAGGGAACGTCAAGGCTTAGGGCAGAGGTCAGGGTACGGAAACGCGTGAGGGTAAGGCTACGTGCTGATGCACGTGTCAGTGACAGAGTACCGGCCAGGAGTAGGCAACGGCGTAGGGTAAGGTGTAGGGCTGGTGGTGGGTTTCCGTTCCGAGCTAGGGTTAGGGTTAGGGAACGGCAAGTCTTAGGGCACAGGTGAGGGTACGGAAACGTTGGAGGGTCAGGCTACGTGCTGACGCGCGGGTCAGTGCCAGCGTACTGTCCAGGAGAAGGCAACGGCGTAAGGTAAGGTGTAGGGCTGGTGGTTGCTTTCCGTTCCAGGCTAGGGTTAGGGTTAGGGAACGGCAAGGCTTAGGGCACAGGTGAGGGTACGGAAACGTGGAAGGGTCGGGCTACATGCTGACGTACGTGTCAGTGCCAGCGTACGGGCCAGGAGTAGGCAACGGCGTAGGATAAAGTGTAGGGCTGGTGGTGGATTTGCGTTCTGTGCTAGAGTTAGGGTTAGGGAACGGCAAGGCTTAGGGCACAGGTCAGGGTACGGAAACTCGGGAGGGTAAGGCTACCTGCTGATGCACGGGTCAGTGCCAGAGTACGGGCCAGGAGTAGGCAACGGCGTAGGGTAACGTGTAAGGCTGGTGGTGGGTTTCCGTTCCGGGCTAGGGTTAGGGTTAGGAAACGGCAAGGCTTAGGGCACAGGTGAGGGTACTGAAACGTAGGAGGGTCGGGCTACGTGGTGACGCACGGGTCAGTGCCAGCGTACGGGCCAGGAGTAGGCAACGGCGAAAGGTAAGGTGTAGGGCTGGTGGTTGGTTTCCGTTCCAGGCTAGGGTAGGGTTAGGGAACGGCAAGGCTTAGGGCAAGGTGAAGGTACGGAAACGTGGGAGGGTCAGGCTACGTGCTGACGCACGGTTCAGTGCCAGCGTACGGGCCAGGAATAGGGTACGGCGTAAGGTAAGGTGTAGGGCTGGTGGTGGGTTTCCGTTCCACGCTAGGGTTAGGGTTAGGGAACGGCAAGGCTTAGGGCTCAGGTGAGGGTACAGAAACGTGGGAGGGTCAGCCTACGTGCTGACGCACGGGTCAGTGCCAGCGTACGGGTCAGTCGTACGGTACGGCGTAAGGTAAGGTGTAGGCCTTGTGGTTGATTTCCGTTCCAGGCTAGGGTTAGGGTTAGGGAACGGCAAGGCTTAGGGCACAGGTGAGGGTACGGAAACGTGGGAGGGTCAGGCTACGTGCTGACGCACGGGTCAGTGCCAGCGTATGGGCCAGGTGTAGGCAACGGCGTAGTATAAAGTGTAGGGATGGTGGTGGATTTGCGTTCTGGGCTAGGGTTAGGGTTAGGGAACGGCAAGGCTTAGGGCACAGGTCAGGGTACGGAAACTCGGGAGGGCAAGGGTACGTGCTGATGCACGGGTCAGTTCTAGAGTACGGGCCAGGAGTAGGCAACGGCGTAGGGTAAGGTGTAGGGCTGGTGGTGGGTTTCCGTTCCGGGTTAGGGTTAGGGTTAGGGAACGGCAAGGCTTAGGGCACAGGTGAGGGTACGGAAAAGTGGGAGGGTCAGGCTACGTGCTGACGCACGGGTCAGTGCCAGCGTACGGGTCAGGAGTAGGGTACGGCGTAAGGTAAGGTGTAGGGTTGGTGGTGTGTTTCTATTCCGGGCTAGGGTTAGGGTTAGGGAACTGCAAGGCGTAGGGAACAGGTGAGGGTACAGAAACGTGGGAGGTTCAGGCTACGTGCTGACGCACGGGTCAGTGCCAGCGTACGGGCCAGGAGTAGGCAACGGCGTAGGATAAAGTGTAGGGTTGGTAGTGGGTTTATATTCTGGGCTAGGGTTAGGGTTAGGGAACGGCAAGGCATAGGGCACAGGTGAGGGTACGGAAACCTGGGAGGGTCAGGCTACGTGATGACGCATGGTTCATTGCCAGCGTACGGGCCAGGAATAGGGTACGGCGTAAGGTAAGGTGTAGGGCTGGTGGTGGGTTTCCGTTCCGGGCTAGGGTTAGGGTTAGGGAACAGCAAGGCTTAGGGCACAGGTGAGGGTACAGAAACGTGGGAGGGTCAGGCTACGTGCTGACGCACGGGTCAGTGCCATCGTACGGGTCAGGAGTAGGGTACGGCGTAAGGTAAGGTGTAGGGCTTGTGGTTGATTTCCGTTCCAGGCTAGGGTTAGGGTTAGGGAACGGCAAGCCTTAGGGCACAGGTGAGGGTACAGAAACGTGGGAGGGTCGGGCTACGTGCTGACGCACGGGTCAGTGCCAGCGTACGGGCCAGGAGTAGGCAACGGCGTAGTATAAAGTGTAGGGATGGTGGTGGATTTCCGTTCTGTGCTAGGGTTAGGGTTAGGGAACGGCAAGGCTTAGGGCACAGGTCAGGGTACGGAAAATCGGGAGGGTAAGGTTACCTGCTGATGCACGGGTCAGTGCCAGCGTACGGGTCAGGAGTAGGGTACGGCGTAAGGTAAGGTGTAGGGCTTGTGGTTGATTTCCGTTCAAGGCTAGGGTTAGGTTTAGGGAACGGCAAGGCTTAGGGCACAGGTGAGGGTACGGAAACGTGGGAGGGTCAGGCTACGTGCTGACGCACGGGTCAGTGCGAGCGTACGGGCCAGGAGTAGGCAACGGCGTAGTATAAAGTGTAGGGCTGGTGGTGGATTTGCGTTCTGGGCTAGGGTTAGGGTTAGGGAACGGCAAGGCTTAGGGCACAGGTCAGGGTACGGAAACTCGGGAGGGTAAGGGTACGTGCTGATGCACGGGTCAGTGCTAGAGTACGGGCCAGGAGTAGGGAACGGCGTAGGGTAAGGTGTAGGGCTGGTGGTGGGTTTCCGTTCCGGGTTAGGGTTAGGGTTAGGGAACGGCAAGGCTTAGGGCACAGGTCAGGGTACGGAAACTCGGGAGGGTAAGGGTACGTGCTGATGCACGGGTCAGTGCTAGAGTACGGGCCAGGAGTAGGGAACGGCGTAGGGTAAGGTGTAGGGCTGGTGGTGGGTTTCCGTTCCGGGTTAGGGTTAGGGTTAGGGAACGGCAAGGCTTAGGGCACAAGTGAGGTTACGGAAACGTGGGAGGGTCAGGCTACGTGCTGACGCACGGGTCAGTGCCAGCGTACGGGTCAGGAGTAGGGTACGGCGTAAGGTAAGGTGTAGGGCTGGTGGTGGGTTTCCGTTCCGGGTTAGGGTTAGGGTTAGGGAACGGCAAGGCTTAGGGCACAGCTGAGGGTACGGAAACGTGGGAGGGTCGGGCTACGTGCTGACGTACGTGTCAGTGCCAGCGTACGGGCCAGGAGTAGGCAACGGCGTAGGATAAAGTGTAGGGCTGCTGGTGGATTTGCGTTCCGGGCTAGGGTTAAGGTTAGGGAACGGAAAGGCTTAGGGCACAGGTGAGGGTACGGAAACGTGGGAGGGTCAGGCTACGTGCTGACGCACGGGTCAGTGCCAGCGTACGGGTCAGGAGCAGGGTACGGCGTAAGGTAAGGTATAGGGTTGGTGGTGGGTTTCTATTCCGGGCTACGGTTAGGGTTAGGGAACGGCAAGGCTTAGGGCACAGGTCAGGGTACGGAAACTCGGGAGGGTAAGGGTACGTGCTGATGCACGTGTCAGTGCCAGCGTACGGGCCAGGAGTAGGGCTCGGCGTAAGGTAAAGTGTAGGGCTGGTGGTGGGTTTCTATTCCGGGCTAGGGTTAGGGTTAGGGAACGGCAAGGCTTAGGGCACAGGTGAGGGTACGGAAACGTGGGAGGGTCAGGCTACGTGCTGACGCACAGTTCAGTGCCAGCGTACGGGCCAGTAATAGGGTACGGCATAAGGTAAGGTGTAGGGCTGGTGGTGGGTTTCCGTTCCGGGCTAGGGTTAGGGTTAGGGAACGGCAAGCCTTTGGGCACAGGTGAGGGTACGGATACGTGGGAGGGTCAGGATACGTGCTGACGCACGGGTCAGTGCCAGCGTACGGGACAGGAGTAGGGTACGGCGTAAGGTAAGGTGTCGGGCTGGTGGTCGGTTTCTATTCCGGGCTAGGGTTAGGGTTAGGGCACGGCAAGGCTTAGGGCACAGGTGAGGGTACGGAAACGTGGGAGGGTCAGTCTACATTCTGACGCACGGTTCAGTGCCAGCATACGGGCCAGGAATAGGGTACGGCATAAGGTAAGGTGTAGGGCTTGTGGTTGATTTCCGTTCCAGGCTAGGGTTAGGGTTAGGCAACGGCAAGGCTTAGGGCACAGGTGAGGGTACGGAAACGTGGGAGGGTCAGGCTACGTGCTGACGCACGGGTCAGTGCCAGCGTACGGGCCAGTAGTAGGCAACGGCGTAAGATAGGGTGCAGGGCTGGTGGTTGGTTTCCGTTCCAGGCTAGGGTTAGGGTTAGGGAACGGCAAGGCATAGCGCACAGGTGAGGGTACGGAAACGTGGGAGGGTCGGGCTACGTGCTGATGCACGGGTCAGTGCCAGCGTACGGGTCAGGAGTAGGGTACGGCGAAGGTAAGGTGTAGGGCTGGTGGTGGGTTTCTATTCCGGGCTAGGGTTAGGGTTAGGGAAAGGCAAGGCTTAGGGCACAGGTGAGGGTACGGAAACGTGGGAGGGTCAGGCTACGTGCTGATGCACGGGTCAGTGCCAGCGTATGGGGCAGGAGTAGGCAACGGCGTAGGATAAAGTGTAGGGCTGGTGGTGGATTTGCGTTCTGGGCTAGGGTTAGTGTTAGGGAACGTCAAGGCTTAGGGCAGAGGCCAGGGTACGGAAACGCGTGAGGGTAAGGCTACGTGCTGATGCACGTGTCAGTGACAGAGTACCGGCCAGGAGTAGGCAACGGCGTAGGGAAAGGTGTAGGGCTGGTGGTGGGTTTCCGTTCCGAGCTAGGGTTAGGGTTAGGGAACGGCAAGTCTTAGGGCACAGGTGAGGGTACGGAAACGTTGGAGGGTCAGGCTACATGCTGACGCGCGGGTCAGTGCCAGCGTACTGTCCAGGAGAAGGCAACGGCGTAAGGTAAGGTGTAGGGCTGGTGGTTGCTTTCCGTTCCAGGCTAGGGTTAGGGTTAGGGAACGGCAAGGCTTAGGGCACAGGTGAGGGTACGGAAACGTGGAAGGGTCGGGCTACGTGCTGACGCACGTGTCAGTGCCAGCGTACGGGCCAGGAGTAGGGCTCGGCGTAAGGTAAGGTGTAGGGCTGGTGGTGGGTTTCTATTCCAGGCTAGGGTTAGGGTTAGGGAACGGCAAGGCTTAGGGCACAGGTGAGGGTACGGAAACGTGGGAGGGTCAGGCTACGTGCTGACGCACAGTTCAGTGCCAGCGTACGGGCCAGTAATAGGGTACGGCGTAAGGTAAGGTGTAGGGCTGGAGGTGGGTTTCCGTTCCGGGCTAGGGTTAGGGTTAGGGAACGGCAAGGCTTAGGGCACAGGTGAGGGTACGGAAACGTGGGAGGGTCAGGATACGTGCTGACGCACGGGTCAGTGCCAGCGTAAGTGTCAGGAGTAGGGTACGGCGTAAGGTAAGGTGTCGGGCTGGTGGTCGGTTTCTATTCCGGGCTAGGGTTAGGGTTAGGGAACGGCAAGGCTTAGGGCACAGGTGAGGGTACGGAAACGTGGGAGGGTCAGTCTACGTTCTGACGCACGGTTCAGTGCCAGCGTACGGGCCAGGAATAGGGTACGGCGTAAGGTAAGGTGTAGGGCTTGTGCTTGATTTCCGTTCCAGGCTAGGGTTAGGGTTAGGGAACGGCAAGGCTTAGGGCACAGGTGAGGGTACGGAAACGTGGGATGGTCAGGCTATGTGCTGACGCACGGGTCAGTGCCAGCGTACGGGACAGTAGTAGGCAACGGCGTAAGATAAGGTGCAGGGCTGGTGGTTGGTTTCCGTTCCAGGCTAGGGTTAGGGTTAGGGAACGGCAAGGCATAGGGCACAGGTGAGTGTACGGAAACGTGGGAGGGTCGGGCTACGTGGTGACGCACGGGTCAGTGCCAGCGTACGGGTCAGGAGTAGGGTACGGCGAAGGTAAGGTGTAGGGCTGTTGGTGGGTTTCTATTCCGGGCTAGGGTTAGGGTTAGGGAAAGGCAAGGCTTAGGGCACAGGTGAGGGTACGGAAACGTGGGAGGGTCAGGCTACGTGCTGATGCATGGGTCAGTGCCAGCGTATGGGGCAGGAGTAGGCAACGGCGTAGGATAAAGTGTAGGGCTGGTGGTGGATTTGCGTTCTGGGCTAGGGTTAGTGTTAGGGAACGTCAAGGCTTAGGGCAGAGGTCAGGGTACGGATACGCGTGAGGGTAAGGCTACGTGCTGATGCACGTGTCAGTGACAGAGTACCGGCCAGGAGTAGGCAACGGCGTAGGGTAAGGTGTAGGGCTGGTGGTGGGTTTCCGTTCCGAGCTAGGGTTAGGGTTAGGGAACGGCAAGTCTTAGGGCACAGGTGAGGGTACGGAAACGTTGGAGGGTCAGGCTACGTGCTGACGCGCGGGTCAGTGCCAGCGTACTGTCCAGGAGAAGGCAACGGCGTAAGGTAAGGTGTAGGGCTGGTGGTTGCTTTCCGTTCCAGGCTAGGGTTAGGGTTAGGGAACGGCAAGGCTTAGGGCACAGGTGAGGGTACGGAAACGTGGAAGGGTCGGACTACGTGCTGACGTACGTGTCAGTGCCAGCGTACGGGCCAGGAGTAGGCAACGGCGTAGGATAAAGTGTAGGGCTGGTGGTGGATTTGCGTTCTGTGCTAGGGTTAGGGTTAGGGAACGGCAAGGCTTAGGGCACAGGTCAGGGTACGGAAACTCGGGAGGGTAAGGCTACCTGCTGATGCACGGGTCAGTGCCAGAGTACGGGCCAGGAGTAGGCAACGGCGTAGGGTAAGGTGTAGGGCTGGTGGTGGGTTTCCGTTCCGGGCTAGGGTTAGGGTTAGGAAACGGCAAGGCTTAGGGCACAGGTGAGGGTACTGAAACGTAGGAGGGTCGGGCTACGTGGTGACGCACGGGTCAGTGCCAGCGTACGGGCCAGGAGTAGGCAACGGCGAAAGGTAAGGTGTAGGGCTGGTGGTTGGTTTCCGTTCCAGGCTAGGGTTAGGGTTAGGGAACGGCAAGGCTTAGGGCACAGGTGAGGGTACGGAAACGTGGGAGGGTCAGGCTACGTGCTGACGCACGGGTCAGTGCCAGCGTATGGGCCAGGAGTAGGCAACGGCGAAAGGTAAGGTGTAGGGCTGGTGGTTGGTTTCCGTTCCAGGCTAGGGTTAGGGTTAGGGAACGGCAAGGCTTAGGGCACAGGTCAGGGTACGGAAACTCGGGAGGGTAAGGGTACGTGCTGATGCACGGGTCAGTGCTAGAGTACGGGCCAGGAGTAGGGAACGGCATAGGGTAAGGTGTAGGGCTGGTGGAGGTTTTCCGTTCCGGGTTAGGGTTAGGGTTAGGGAACGGCAAGGCTTAGGGCACAAGTGAGGTTACGGAAACGTGGGAGGGTCAGGCTACGTGCTGACGCACGGGTCAGTGCCAGCGTACGGGTCAGGAGTAGGGTACGGCTTAAGGTAAGGTGTAGGGTTGGTGGTGTGTTTCCATTCCGGGCTAGGGTTAGGGTTAGGGAACGGCAAGGCTTAGGGCACAGGTGAGGCTACGGAAACGTGGGAGGGTCACGCTACGTGCTGACGCACGGGTCAGTGCCAGCGTACGGGTCAGGAGTAGGGTACGGCGTAAGGTAAGGTGTAGGGCTGGTGGTGGGTTTCTATTCCGGGCTAGGGTTAGGGTTAGGGAACGGCAAGGCATAGGGCACAGGTGAGGGTACGGAAACGTGGGAGGGTCAGGCTACGTGCTGACGCATGGTTCAGTGCCAGCGTACGGGCCAGGAATAGGGTACGGCGTAAGGTAAGGTGTAGGGCTGGTGGTGGGTTTCCGTTCCGGGCTAGGGTTAGGGTTAGGGAACGGCAAGGCTTAGGGCACAGGTGAGGCTACGGAAACGTGGGAGGGTCACGCTACGTGCTGGCGCACGGGTCAGTGCCAGCGTACGGGTCAGGAGTAGGGTACGGCGTAAGGTAAGGTGTAGGGCTGGTGGTGGGTTTCTATTCCGGGCTAGGGTTAAGGTTAGGGAACGGAAAGGCTTAGGGCACAGGTGAGGGTACGGAAACGTGGGAGGGTCAGGCTACGTGCTGACGCACGGGTCAGTGCCAGCGTACGGGTCAGGAGCAGGGTACGGCGTAAGGTAAGGTATAGGGTTGGTGGTGGGTTTCTATTCCGGGCTACGGTTAGGGTTAGGGAACGGCAAGGCTTAGGGCACAGGTCAGGGTACGGAAATTCGGGAGGGTAAGGCTACCTGCTGATGAACGGGTCAGTGCCAGAGTACGGCCCAGGAGTAGGCAACGGCGTAGGGTAATGTGTAGGGCTGGTCGTGGGTTTCCGTTCCGGGCTAGGGTTAGGGTTAGGGAACGGCAAGGCTTAGGGCACAGGTGAGGGTACTGAAACGTGGGAGGGTCAGGCTACGTGCTGACGCACGTGTCAGTGCCAGCGTACGGGCCAGGAGTAGGGCTCGGCGTAAGGTAAGGTGTAGGGCTGGTGGTGGGTTTCTATTCCGGGCTAGGGTTAGGGTTAGGGAACGGCAAGGCTTAGGGCACAGGTGAGGGTACGGAAACGTGGGAGGGTCAGGCTACGTGCTGACGCACAGTTCAGTGCCAGTGTACGGGCCAGTAATAGGGTACGGCGTAAGGTAAGGTGTAGGGCTGGTGGTGGGTTTCCGTTCCGGGCTAGGGTTAGGGTTAGGGAACGGCAAGGCTTAGGGCACAGGTGAGGGTACGGAAACGTGGGAGGGTCAGGATACGTGCTGACGCACGGATCAGTGCCAGCGTACGTGTCAGGAGTAGGGTACGGCGTAAGGTAAGGTGTCGGGCTGGTGGTCGGTTTCTATTCCGGGCTAGGGTTAGGGTTAGGGAACGGCAAGGCTTAGGGCACAGGTGAGGGTACGGAAACGTGGGAGTGTCAGGCTACGTGCTGACGCACGGGTCAGTGCCAGCGTACGGTTCAGGAGTAGGGTACGGCATAAGGTAAGGTGTAGGGCTTGTGGTTGATTTCCTTTCAAGGCTAGGGTTAGGGTGAGGGAACGGCAAGGCTTAGGGCACAGGTGAGGGTACGGAAACGTGGGAGGGTCGGGCTACGTGCTGACGCACAGGTTAGTGCCAGCGTAAGGGCCAGGAGTACGCAACGGCGTAGTATAAAGTGGAGGGCTGGTGGTGGATTTGCGTTCTGGGTTAGTGTTAGGGTTAGGGAACGGCAAGGCTTAGGGCACAGGTCAGGGTACGGAAACTCGGGAGGGTAAGGCTACGTGCTGATGCACGGGTCAGTGCTAGAGTACTGGCCAGGAGTAGGCAACGGCGTAGGGTAAGGTTTAGGGCTGGTGGTGGGTTTCCGTTCCGGGCTAGGGTTGGGTTTAGGGAACGGCAAGGCTTAGGGCACAGGTGAGGGTACGGAAACGTGGGAGGGTCAGGCTACGTGCTGACGCATTGCTTAGTGCCAGCGTATGGGCCAGGAGTAGGCAACGGCGTAAGGTAAGGTGTAGGGTTGGTGTTTGGTTTCCGTTCAAGGCTAGGGTTAGGGTTAGGGAACGGCAAGGCATAGGGCACAGGTGAGGGTACGGAAACGTGGGAGGGTCGGGCTACGTGCTGACGCACGGGTCAGTGCCAGCGTACGGGTCAGGAGTAGGGTACGGCGAAGGTAAGGTGTAGGGCTGGTGGTGGGTTTCTATTCCGGGCTAGGGTTAGGGTTAGGGAAAGGCAAGGCTTAGGGCACAGGTGAGGGTACGGAAACGTGGGAGGGTCAGGCTACGTGCTGATGCACGGGTCAGTGCCAGCGTATGGGGCAGGAGTAGGCAACGGCGTAGGATAATGTGTAGGGCTGGTGGTGGATTTGCGTTCTGGGCTAGGGTTAGGGTTAGGGAACGGCAAGGCTTAGGGCACAGGTCAGGGTACGGAAACTCGGGAGGGTAAGGCTACCTGCTGATGCACGGGTCAGTGCCAGAGTACGGGCCAGGAGTAGGCAACGGCGTAGGGTAAGGTGTAGGGCTGGTGGTGGGTTTCCGTTCCGGGCTAGGGTTAGGGTTAGGAAACGGCAAGGCTTAGGGCACAGGTGAGGGTACTGAAACGTAGGAGGGTCGGGCTACGTGGTGACGCACGGGTCAGTGCCAGCGTACGGGCCAGGAGTAGGCAACGGTGTAAGGTAAGGTGTAGGGCTGGTGGTTGGTTTCCGTTCCAGGCTAGGGTTAGGGTTAGGGAACGGCAAGGCTTAGGGCAAGGTGAAGGTACGGAAACGTGGGAGGGTCAGGCTACGTGCTGACGCACGGTTCAGTGCCAGCGTACGGGCCAGGAATAGGGTACGGCGTAAGGTAAGGTGTAGGGCTGGTGGTGGGTTTCCGTTCCACGCTAGGGTTAGGGTTAGGGAACGGCAAGTCTTAGGGCTCAGGTGAGGGTACAGAAACGTGGGAGGGTCAGCCTACGTGCTGACGCACGCGTCAGTGCCAGCGTACGGGTCAGTCGTACGGTACGGCGTAAGGTAAGGTGTAGGCCTTGTGGTTGATTTCCGTTCCAGGCTAGGGTTAGGGTTAGGGAACGGCAAGGCTTAGGGCACAGGTGAGGGTACGGAAACGTGGGAGGGTCAGGCTACGTGCTGACGCACGGGTCAGTGCCAGCGTACGGGTCAGGAGTAGGGTACGGCGTAAGGTAAGGTGTAGGGCTGGTGGTGGGTTTCCGTTCCGGGCTAGGGTTAGGGTTAGGGAACGGCAAGGCTTAGGGCACAGCTGAGGGTACGGAAACGTGGGAGGGTCGGGCTACGTGCTGACGTACGTGTCAGTGCCAGCGTACGGGCCAGGAGTAGGCAACGGCGTAGGATAAAGTGTAGGGCTGCTGGTGGATTTGCGTTCCGGGCTAGGGTTAAGGTTAGGGAACGGAAAGGCTTAGGGCACAGGTGAGGGTACGGAAACGTGGGAGGGTCAGGCTACATGCTGACGCACGGGTCAGTGCCAGCGTACGGGTCAGGAGCAGGGTACGGCGTAAGGTAAGGTATAGGGTTGGTGGTGGGTTTCTATTCCGGGCTACGGTTAGGGTTAGGGAACGGCAAGGCTTAGGGCACAGGTCAGGGTACGGAAATTCGGGAGGGTAAGGCTACCTGCTGATGAACGGGTCAGTGCCAGAGTACGGGCCAGGAGTAGGCAACGGCGTAGGGTAATGTGTAGGGCTGGTCGTGGGTTTCCGTTACGGGCTAGGGTTAGGGTTAGGGAACGGCAAGGCTTAGGGCACAGGTGAGGGTACTGAAACGTGGGAGGGTCAGGCTACGTGCTGACGCACGTGTCAGTGCCAGCGTACGGGCCAGGAGTAGGGCTCGGCGTAAGGTAATGTGTAGGGCTGGTGGTGGGTTTCTATTCCGGGCTAGGGTTAGGGTTAGGGAACGGCAAGGCTTAGGGCACAGGTGAGGGTACGGAAACGTGGGAGGGTCAGGCTACGTGCTGACGCACAGTTCAGTGCCAGCGTACGGGCCAGTAATAGGGTACGGCATAAGGTAAGGTGTAGGGCTGGTGGTGGGTTTCCGTTCCGGGCTAGGGTTAGGGTTAGGGAACGGCAAGCCTTAGGGCACAGGTGAGGGTACGGATACGTGGGAGGGTCAGGATACGTGCTGACGCACGGGTCAGTGCCAGCGTACGGGACAGGAGTAGGGTACGGCGTAAGGTAAGGTGTCGGGCTGGTGGTCGGTTTCTATTCCGGGCTAGGGTTAGGGTTAGGGCACGGCAAGGCTTAGGGCACAGGTGAGGGTACGGAAACGTGGGAGGGTCAGTCTACGTTCTGACGCACGGTTCAGTGCCAGCATACGGGCCAGGAATAGGGTACGGCATAAGGTAAGGTGTAGGGCTTGTGGTTGATTTCCGTTCCAGGCTAGGGTTAGGGTTAGGCAACGGCAAGGCTTAGGGCACAGGTGAGGGTACGGAAACGTGGGAGGGTCAGGCTACGTGCTGACGCACGGGTCAGTGCCAGCGTACGGGCCAGTAGTAGGCAACGGCGTAAGATAGGGTGCAGGGCTGGTGGTTGGTTTCCGTTCAAGGCTAGGGTTAGGGTTAGGGAACGGCAAGGCATAGCGCACAGGTGAGGGTACGGAAACGTGGGAGGGTCGGGCTACGTGCTGACGCACGGGTCAGTGCCAGCGTACGGGTCAGGAGTAGGGTACGGCGAAGGTAAGGTGTAGGGCTGGTGGTGGGTTTCTATTCCGGGCTAGGGTTAGGGTTAGGGAAAGGCAAGGCTTAGGGCACAGGTGAGGGTACGGAAACGTGGGAGGGTCAGGCTACGTGCTGATGCACGGGTCAGTGCCAGCGTATGGGGCAGGAGTAGGCAACGGCGTAGGATAAAGTGTAGGGCTGGTGGTGGATTTGCGTTCTGGGCTAGGGTTAGTGTTAGGGAACGTCAAGGCTTAGGGCAGAGGTCAGGGTACGGAAACGCGTGAGGGTAAGGCTTCGTGCTGATGCACGTGTCAGTGACAGAGTACCGGCCAGGAGTAGGCAACGGCGTAGGGAAAGGTGTAGGGCTGGTGGTGGGTTTCCGTTCCGAGCTAGGGTTAGGGTTAGGGAACGGCAAGTCTTAGGGCACAGGTGAGGGTACGGAAACGTTGGAGGGTCAGGCTACGTGCTGACGCGCGGGTCAGTGCCAGCGTACTGTCCAGGAGAAGGCAACGGCGTAAGGTAAGGTGTAGGGCTGGTGGTTGCTTTCCGTTCCAGGCTAGGGTTAGGGTTAGGGAACGGCAAGGCTTAGGGCACAGGTGAGGGTACGGAAACGTGGAAGGGTCGGGCTACGTGCAGACGCACGTGTCAGTGCCAGCGTACGGGCCAGGAGTAGGGCTCGGCGTAAGGTAAGGTGTAGGGCTGGTGGTGGGTTTCTATTCCAGGCTAGGGTTAGGGTTAGGGAACGGCAAGGCTTAGGGCACAGGTGAGGGTACGGAAACGTGGGAGGGTCAGGCTACGTGCTGACGCACAGTTCAGTGCCAGCGTATGGGCCAGTAATAGGGTACGGCGTAAGGTAAGGTGTAGGGCTGGAGGTGGGTTTCCGTTCTGGGCTAGGGTTAGGGTTAGGGAACGGCAAGGCTTAGGGCACAGGTGAGGGTACGGAAACGTGGGAGGGTCAGGATACGTGCTGACGCACGGGTCAGTGCCAGCGTAAGTATCAGGAGTAGGGTACGGCGTAAGGTAAGGTGTAGGGCTGGTGGTGGGTTTCTATTCCGGGCTAGGGTTAGGGTTAGGGAACGGCAAGGCATAGGGCACAGGTGAGGGTACGGAAACGTGGGAGGGTCAGGCTACGTGCTGACGCATGGTTCAGTGCCAGCGTAGGGGCCAGGAATAGGGTACGGCATAAGGTAAGGTGTAGGGCTGGTGGTGGGTTTCCGTTCCGGGCTAGGGTTAGGGTTAGGGAACGGCAAGGCTTAGGGCACAGCTGAGGGTACGGAAACGGGGGAGGGTCGGGCTACGTGCTGACGTACGTGTCAGTGCCAGCGTACGGGCCAGGAGTAGGCAACGGCGTAGGATAAAGTGTAGGGCTGCTGGTGGATTTGCGTTCCGGGCTAGCGTTAAGGTTAGGGAACGGAAAGGCTTAGGGCACAGGTGAGGGTACGGAAACGTGGGAGGGTCAGGCTACGTGCTGACGCACGGGTCAGTGCCAGCGTACGGGTCAGGAGCAGGGTACGGCGTAAGGTAAGGTATAGGGTTGGTGGTGGGTTTCTATTCCGGGCTACGGTTAGGGTTAGGGAACGGCAAGGCTTAGGGCACAGGTCAGGGTACGGAAATTCGGGAGGGTAAGGCTACCTGCTGATGAACGGGTCAGTGCCAGAGTACGGCCCAGGAGTAGGCAACGGCGTAGGGTAATGTGTAGGGCTGGTCGTGGGTTTCCGTTCCGGGCTAGGGTTAGGGTTAGGGAACGGCAAGGCTTAGGGCACAGGTGAGGGTACTGAAACGTGGGAGGGTCAGGCTACGTGCTGACGCACGTGTCAGTGCCAGCGTACGGGCCAGGAGTAGGGCTCGGCGTAAGGTAAGGTGTAGGGCTGGTGGTGGGTTTCTATTCCGGGCTAGGGTTAGGGTTAGGGAACGGCAAGGCTTAGGGCACAGGTGAGGGTACGGAAACGTGGGAGTGTCAGGCTACGTGCTGACGCACGGGTCAGTGCCAGCGTACGGTTCAGGAAGAGGGTACGGCATAAGGTAAGGTGTAGGGCTTGTGGTTGATTTCCTTTCAAGGCTAGGGTTAGGGTGAGGGAACGGCAAGGCTTAGGGCACAGGTGAGGGTACGGAAACGTGGGAGGGTCGGGCTACGTGCTGACGCACAGGTTAGTGCCAGCGTAAGGGCCAGGAGTACGCAACGGCGTAGTATAAAGTGGAGGGCTGGTGGTGGATTTGCGTTCTGGGTTAGTGTTAGGGTTAGGGAACGGCAAGGCTTAGGGCACAGGTCAGGGTACGGAAACTCGGGAGGGTAAGGCTACGTGCTGATGCACGGGTCAGTGCTAGAGTACTGGCCAGGAGTAGGCAACGGCGTAGGGTAAGGTTTAGGGCTGGTGGTGGGTTTCCGTTCCGGGCTAGGGTTGGGTTTAGGGAACGGCAAGGCTTAGGGCACAGGTGAGGGTACGGAAACGTGGGAGGGTCAGGCTACGTGCTGACGCATTGCTTAGTGCCAGCGTATGGGCCAGGAGTAGGCAACGGCGTAAGGTAAGGTGTAGGGTTGGTGTTTGGTTTCCGTTCAAGGCTAGGGTTAGGGTTAGGGAACGGCAAGGCATAGGGCACAGGTGAGGGTACGGAAACGTGGGAGGGTCGGGCTACGTGCTGACGCACGGGTCAGTGCCAGCGTACGGGTCAGGAGTAAGGTACGGCGAAGGTAAGGTGTAGGGCTGGTGGTGGGTTTCTATTCCGGGCTAGGGTTAGGGTTAGGGAAAGGCAAGGCTTAGGGCACAGGTGAGGGTACGGAAACGTGGGAGGGTCAGGCTACGTGCTGATGCACGGGTCAGTGCCAGCGTATGGGGCAGGAGTAGGCAACGGCGTAGGATAAAGTGTAGGGCTGGTGGTGGATTTGCGTTCTGGGCTAGGGTTAGGGTTAGGGAACGGCAAGGCTTAGGGCACATGTCAGGGTACGGAAACTCGGGAGGGTAAGGCTACCTGCTGATGCACGGGTCAGTGCCAGAGTACGGGCCAGGAGTAGGCAACGGCGTAGGGTAAGGTGTAGGGCTGGTGGTGGGTTTCCGTTCCGGGCTAGGGTTAGGGTTAGGAAACGGCAAGGCTTAGGGCACAGGTGAGGGTACTGAAACGTAGGAGGGTCGGGCTACGTGGTGACGCACGGGTCAGTGCCAGCGTACGGGCCAGGAGTAGGCAACGGTGTAAGTAAGGTGTAGGGCTGGTGGTTGGTTTCCGTTCCAGGCTAGGGTTAGGGTTAGGGAACGGCAAGGCTTAGGGCAAGGTGAAGGTACGGAAACGTGGGAGGGTCAGGCTACGTGCTGACGCACGGTTCAGTGCCAGCGTACGGGTCAGGAGTAGGGTACGGCTTAAGGTAAGGTGTAGGGTTGGTGGTGTGTTTCCATTCCGGGCTAGGGTTAGGGTTAGGGAACGGCAAGGCTTAGGGCACAGGTGAGGCTACGGAAACGTAGGAGGGTCACGCTACGTGCTGACGCACGGGTCAGTGCCAGCGTACGGGTCAGGAGTAGGGTACGGCGTAAGGTAAGGTGTAGGGCTGGTGGTGGGTTTCTATTCCGGGCTAGGGTTAGGGTTAGGGAACGGCAAGGCATAGGGCACAGGTGAGGGTACGGAAACGTGGGAGGGTCAGGCTACGTGCTGACGCATGGTTCAGTGCCAGCGTACGGGCCAGGAATAGGGTACGGCGTAAGGTAAGGTGTAGGGCTGGTGGTGGGTTTCCGTTCCGGGCTAGGGTTAGGGTTAGGGAACGGCAAGGCTTAGGGCACAGGTGAGGCTACGGAAACGTGGGAGGGTCACGCTACGTGCTGGCGCACGGGTCAGTGCCAGCGTACGGGTCAGGAGTAGGGTACGGCGTAAGGTAAGGTGTAGGGCTGGTGGTGGGTTTCTATTCCGGGCTAGGGTTAAGGTTAGGGAACGGAAAGGCTTAGGGCACAGGTGAGGGTACGGAAACGTGGGAGGGTCAGGCTACGTGCTGACGCACGGGTCAGTGCCAGCGTACGGGTCAGGAGCAGGGTACGGCGTAAGGTAAGGTATAGGGTTGGTGGTGGGTTTCTATTCCGGGCTACGGTTAGGGTTAGGGAACGGCAAGGCTTAGGGCACAGGTCAGGGTACGGAAATTCGGGAGGGTAAGGCTACCTGCTGATGAACGGGTCAGTGCCAGAGTACGGGCCAGGAGTAGGCAACGGCGTAGGGTAATGTGTAGGGCTGGTCGTGGGTTTCCGTTCCGGGCTAGGGTTAGGGTTAGGGAACGGCAAGGCTTAGGGCACAGGTGAGGGTACTGAAACGTGGGAGGGTCAGGCTACGTGCTGACGCACGTGTCAGTGCCAGCGTACGGGCCAGGAGTAGGGCTCGGCGTAAGGTAAGGTGTAGGGCTGGTGGTGGGTTTCTATTCCGGGCTAGGGTTAGGGTTAGGGAAC
This sequence comes from Mesoplodon bidens, assembly GCF_964165515.1. Taxonomy (NCBI): domain Eukaryota; kingdom Metazoa; phylum Chordata; class Mammalia; order Artiodactyla; family Ziphiidae; genus Mesoplodon; species Mesoplodon bidens. The sequence goes on from NC_138179.1 coordinate 57,439,135, forward strand.
GGCAAGGCTTAGGGCACAGGTGAGGGTACGGAAACGTGGGAGGGTCAGGCTACGTGCTGACGCACAGTTCAGTGCCAGTGTACGGGCCTGTAATAGGGTACGGCGTAAGGTAAGGTGTAGGGCTGGTGGTGGGTTTCCGTTCCGGGCTAGGGTTAGGGTTAGGGAACGGCAAGGCTTAGGGCACAGGTGAGGGTACGGAAACGTGGGAGGGTCAGGATACGTGCTGACGCACGGATCAGTGCCAGCGTACGTGTCAGGAGTAGGGTACGGCGTAAGGTAAGGTGTCGGGCTGGTGGTCGGTTTCTATTCCGGGCTAGGGTTAGGGTTAGGGAACGGCAAGGCTTAGGGCACAGGTGAGGGTACGGAAACGTGGGAGTGTCAGGCTACGTGCTGACGCACGGGTCAGTGCCAGCGTACGGTTCAGGAGTAGGGTACGGCATAAGGTAAGGTGTAGGGCTTGTGGTTGATTTCCTTTCAAGGCTAGGGTTAGGGTGAGGGAACGGCAAGGCTTAGGGCACAGGTGAGGGTACGGAAACGTGGGAGGGTCGGGCTACGTGCTGACGCACAGGTTAGTGCCAGCGTAAGGGCCAGGAGTACGCAACGGCGTAGTATAAAGTGGAGGGCTGGTGGTGGATTTGCGTTCTGGGTTAGTGTTAGGGTTAGGGAACGGCAAGGCTTAGGGCACAGGTCAGGGTACGGAAACTCGGGAGGGTAAGGCTACGTGCTGATGCACGGGTCAGTGCTAGAGTACTGGCCAGGAGTAGGCAACGGCGTAGGGTAAGGTTTAGGGCTGGTGGTGGGTTTCCGTTCCGGGCTAGGGTTGGGTTTAGGGAACGGCAAGGCTTAGGGCACAGGTGAGGGTACGGAAACGTGGGAGGGTCAGGCTACGTGCTGACGCATTGCTTAGTGCCAGCATATGGGCCAGGAGTAGGCAACGGCGTAAGGTAAGGTGTAGGGTTGGTGTTTGGTTTCCGTTCAAGGCTAGGGTTAGGGTTAGGGAACGGCAAGGCATAGGGCACAGGTGAGGGTACGGAAACGTGGGAGGGTCGGGCTACGTGCTGACGCACGGGTCAGTGCCAGCGTACGGGTCAGGAGTAGGGTACGGCGAAGGTAAGGTGTAGGGCTGGTGGTGGGTTTCTATTCCGGGCTAGGGTTAGGGTTAGGGAAAGGCAAGGCTTAGGGCACAGGTGAGGGTACGGAAACGTGGGAGGGTCAGGCTACGTGCTGATGCACGGGTCAGTGCCAGCGTATGGGGCAGGAGTAGGCAACGGCGTAGGATAAAGTGTAGGGCTGGTGGTGGATTTGCGTTCTGGGCTAGGGTTAGTGTTAGGGAACGTCAAGGCTTAGGGCAGAGGTCAGGGTACGGAAACGCGTGAGGGTAAGGCTTCGTGCTGATGCACGTGTCAGTGACAGAGTACCGGCCAGGAGTAGGCAACGGCGTAGGGAAAGGTGTAGGGCTGGTGGTGGGTTTCCGTTCCGAGCTAGGGTTAGGGTTAGGGAACGGCAAGTCTTAGGGCACAGGTGAGGGTACGGAAACGTTGGAGGGTCAGGCTACGTGCTGACGCGCGGGTCAGTGCCAGCGTACTGTCCAGGAGAAGGCAACGGCGTAAGGTAAGGTGTAGGGCTGGTGGTTGCTTTCCGTTCCAGGCTAGGGTTAGGGTTAGGGAACGGCAAGGCTTAGGGCACAGGTGAGGGTACGGAAACGTGGAAGGGTCGGGCTACGTGCAGACGCACGTGTCAGTGCCAGCGTACGGGCCAGGAGTAGGGCTCGGCGTAAGGTAAGGTGTAGGGCTGGTGGTGGGTTTCTATTCCAGGCTAGGGTTAGGGTTAGGGAACGGCAAGGCTTAGGGCACAGGTGAGGGTACGGAAACGTGGGAGGGTCAGGCTACGTGCTGACGCACAGTTCAGTGCCAGCGTATGGGCCAGTAATAGGGTACGGCGTAAGGTAAGGTGTAGGGCTGGAGGTGGGTTTCCGTTCTGGGCTAGGGTTAGGGTTAGGGAACGGCAAGGCTTAGGGCACAGGTGAGGGTACGGAAACGTGGGAGGGTCAGGATACGTGCTGACGCACGGGTCAGTGCCAGCGTAAGTATCAGGAGTAGGGTACGGCGTAAGGTAAGGTGTAGGGCTGGTGGTGGGTTTCTATTCCGGGCTAGGGTTAGGGTTAGGGAACGGCAAGGCATAGGGCACAGGTGAGGGTACGGAAACGTGGGAGGGTCAGGCTACGTGCTGACGCATGGTTCAGTGCCAGCGTAGGGGCCAGGAATAGGGTACGGCATAAGGTAAGGTGTAGGGCTGGTGGTGGGTTTCCGTTCCGGGCTAGGGTTAGGGTTAGGGAACGGCAAGGCTTAGGGCACAGCTGAGGGTACGGAAACGGGGGAGGGTCGGGCTACGTGCTGACGTACGTGTCAGTGCCAGCGTACGGGCCAGGAGTAGGCAACGGCGTAGGATAAAGTGTAGGGCTGCTGGTGGATTTGCGTTCCGGGCTAGCGTTAAGGTTAGGGAACGGAAAGGCTTAGGGCACAGGTGAGGGTACGGAAACGTGGGAGGGTCAGGCTACGTGCTGACGCACGGGTCAGTGCCAGCGTACGGGTCAGGAGCAGGGTACGGCGTAAGGTAAGGTATAGGGTTGGTGGTGGGTTTCTATTCCGGGCTACGGTTAGGGTTAGGGAACGGCAAGGCTTAGGGCACAGGTCAGGGTACGGAAATTCGGGAGGGTAAGGCTACCTGCTGATGAACGGGTCAGTGCCAGAGTACGGCCCAGGAGTAGGCAACGGCGTAGGGTAATGTGTAGGGCTGGTCGTGGGTTTCCGTTCCGGGCTAGGGTTAGGGTTAGGGAACGGCAAGGCTTAGGGCACAGGTGAGGGTACTGAAACGTGGGAGGGTCAGGCTACGTGCTGACGCACGTGTCAGTGCCAGCGTACGGGCCAGGAGTAGGGCTCGGCGTAAGGTAAGGTGTAGGGCTGGTGGTGGGTTTCTATTCCGGGCTAGGGTTAGGGTTAGGGAACGGCAAGGCTTAGGGCACAGGTGAGGGTACGGAAACGTGGGAGTGTCAGGCTACGTGCTGACGCACGGGTCAGTGCCAGCGTACGGTTCAGGAAGAGGGTACGGCATAAGGTAAGGTGTAGGGCTTGTGGTTGATTTCCTTTCAAGGCTAGGGTTAGGGTGAGGGAACGGCAAGGCTTAGGGCACAGGTGAGGGTACGGAAACGTGGGAGGGTCGGGCTACGTGCTGACGCACAGGTTAGTGCCAGCGTAAGGGCCAGGAGTACGCAACGGCGTAGTATAAAGTGGAGGGCTGGTGGTGGATTTGCGTTCTGGGTTAGTGTTAGGGTTAGGGAACGGCAAGGCTTAGGGCACAGGTCAGGGTACGGAAACTCGGGAGGGTAAGGCTACGTGCTGATGCACGGGTCAGTGCTAGAGTACTGGCCAGGAGTAGGCAACGGCGTAGGGTAAGGTTTAGGGCTGGTGGTGGGTTTCCGTTCCGGGCTAGGGTTGGGTTTAGGGAACGGCAAGGCTTAGGGCACAGGTGAGGGTACGGAAACGTGGGAGGGTCAGGCTACGTGCTGACGCATTGCTTAGTGCCAGCGTATGGGCCAGGAGTAGGCAACGGCGTAAGGTAAGGTGTAGGGTTGGTGTTTGGTTTCCGTTCAAGGCTAGGGTTAGGGTTAGGGAACGGCAAGGCATAGGGCACAGGTGAGGGTACGGAAACGTGGGAGGGTCGGGCTACGTGCTGACGCACGGGTCAGTGCCAGCGTACGGGTCAGGAGTAAGGTACGGCGAAGGTAAGGTGTAGGGCTGGTGGTGGGTTTCTATTCCGGGCTAGGGTTAGGGTTAGGGAAAGGCAAGGCTTAGGGCACAGGTGAGGGTACGGAAACGTGGGAGGGTCAGGCTACGTGCTGATGCACGGGTCAGTGCCAGCGTATGGGGCAGGAGTAGGCAACGGCGTAGGATAAAGTGTAGGGCTGGTGGTGGATTTGCGTTCTGGGCTAGGGTTAGGGTTAGGGAACGGCAAGGCTTAGGGCACATGTCAGGGTACGGAAACTCGGGAGGGTAAGGCTACCTGCTGATGCACGGGTCAGTGCCAGAGTACGGGCCAGGAGTAGGCAACGGCGTAGGGTAAGGTGTAGGGCTGGTGGTGGGTTTCCGTTCCGGGCTAGGGTTAGGGTTAGGAAACGGCAAGGCTTAGGGCACAGGTGAGGGTACTGAAACGTAGGAGGGTCGGGCTACGTGGTGACGCACGGGTCAGTGCCAGCGTACGGGCCAGGAGTAGGCAACGGTGTAAGTAAGGTGTAGGGCTGGTGGTTGGTTTCCGTTCCAGGCTAGGGTTAGGGTTAGGGAACGGCAAGGCTTAGGGCAAGGTGAAGGTACGGAAACGTGGGAGGGTCAGGCTACGTGCTGACGCACGGTTCAGTGCCAGCGTACGGGTCAGGAGTAGGGTACGGCTTAAGGTAAGGTGTAGGGTTGGTGGTGTGTTTCCATTCCGGGCTAGGGTTAGGGTTAGGGAACGGCAAGGCTTAGGGCACAGGTGAGGCTACGGAAACGTAGGAGGGTCACGCTACGTGCTGACGCACGGGTCAGTGCCAGCGTACGGGTCAGGAGTAGGGTACGGCGTAAGGTAAGGTGTAGGGCTGGTGGTGGGTTTCTATTCCGGGCTAGGGTTAGGGTTAGGGAACGGCAAGGCATAGGGCACAGGTGAGGGTACGGAAACGTGGGAGGGTCAGGCTACGTGCTGACGCATGGTTCAGTGCCAGCGTACGGGCCAGGAATAGGGTACGGCGTAAGGTAAGGTGTAGGGCTGGTGGTGGGTTTCCGTTCCGGGCTAGGGTTAGGGTTAGGGAACGGCAAGGCTTAGGGCACAGGTGAGGCTACGGAAACGTGGGAGGGTCACGCTACGTGCTGGCGCACGGGTCAGTGCCAGCGTACGGGTCAGGAGTAGGGTACGGCGTAAGGTAAGGTGTAGGGCTGGTGGTGGGTTTCTATTCCGGGCTAGGGTTAAGGTTAGGGAACGGAAAGGCTTAGGGCACAGGTGAGGGTACGGAAACGTGGGAGGGTCAGGCTACGTGCTGACGCACGGGTCAGTGCCAGCGTACGGGTCAGGAGCAGGGTACGGCGTAAGGTAAGGTATAGGGTTGGTGGTGGGTTTCTATTCCGGGCTACGGTTAGGGTTAGGGAACGGCAAGGCTTAGGGCACAGGTCAGGGTACGGAAATTCGGGAGGGTAAGGCTACCTGCTGATGAACGGGTCAGTGCCAGAGTACGGGCCAGGAGTAGGCAACGGCGTAGGGTAATGTGTAGGGCTGGTCGTGGGTTTCCGTTCCGGGCTAGGGTTAGGGTTAGGGAACGGCAAGGCTTAGGGCACAGGTGAGGGTACTGAAACGTGGGAGGGTCAGGCTACGTGCTGACGCACGTGTCAGTGCCAGCGTACGGGCCAGGAGTAGGGCTCGGCGTAAGGTAAGGTGTAGGGCTGGTGGTGGGTTTCTATTCCGGGCTAGGGTTAGGGTTAGGGAACGGCAAGGCTTAGGGCACAGGTGAGGGTACGGAAACGTGGGAGGGTCAGGCTACGTGCTGACGCACAGTTCAGTGCCAGTGTACGGGCCTGTAATAGGGTACGGCGTAAGGTAAGGTGTAGGGCTGGTGGTGGGTTTCCGTTCCGGGCTAGGGTTAGGGTTAGGGAACGGCAAGGCTTAGGGCACAGGTGAGGGTACGGAAACGTGGGAGGGTCAGGATACGTGCTGACGCACGGATCAGTGCCAGCGTACGTGTCAGGAGTAGGGTACGGCGTAAGGTAAGGTGTCGGGCTGGTGGTCGGTTTCTATTCCGGGCTAGGGTTAGGGTTAGGGAACGGCAAGGCTTAGGGCACAGGTGAGGGTACGGAAACGTGGGAGTGTCAGGCTACGTGCTGACGCACGGGTCAGTGCCAGCGTACGGTTCAGGAGTAGGGTACGGCATAAGGTAAGGTGTAGGGCTTGTGGTTGATTTCCTTTCAAGGCTAGGGTTAGGGTGAGGGAACGGCAAGGCTTAGGGCACAGGTGAGGGTACGGAAACGTGGGAGGGTCGGGCTACGTGCTGACGCACAGGTTAGTGCCAGCGTAAGGGCCAGGAGTACGCAACGGCGTAGTATAAAGTGGAGGGCTGGTGGTGGATTTGCGTTCTGGGTTAGTGTTAGGGTTAGGGAACGGCAAGGCTTAGGGCACAGGTCAGGGTACGGAAACTCGGGAGGGTAAGGCTACGTGCTGATGCACGGGTCAGTGCTAGAGTACTGGCCAGGAGTAGGCAACGGCGTAGGGTAAGGTTTAGGGCTGGTGGTGGGTTTCCGTTCCGGGCTAGGGTTGGGTTTAGGGAACGGCAAGGCTTAGGGCACAGGTGAGGGTACGGAAACGTGGGAGGGTCAGGCTACGTGCTGACGCATTGCTTAGTGCCAGCATATGGGCCAGGAGTAGGCAACGGCGTAAGGTAAGGTGTAGGGTTGGTGTTTGGTTTCCGTTCAAGGCTAGGGTTAGGGTTAGGGAACGGCAAGGCATAGGGCACAGGTGAGGGTACGGAAACGTGGGAGGGTCGGGCTACGTGCTGACGCACGGGTCAGTGCCAGCGTACGGGTCAGGAGTAGGGTACGGCGAAGGTAAGGTGTAGGGCTGGTGGTGGGTTTCTATTCCGGGCTAGGGTTAGGGTTAGGGAAAGGCAAGGCTTAGGGCACAGGTGAGGGTACGGAAACGTGGGAGGGTCAGGCTACGTGCTGATGCACGGGTCAGTGCCAGCGTATGGGGCAGGAGTAGGCAACGGCGTAGGATAATGTGTAGGGCTGGTGGTGGATTTGCGTTCTGGGCTAGGGTTAGGGTTAGGGAACGGCAAGGCTTAGGGCACAGGTCAGGGTACGGAAACTCGGGAGGGTAAGGCTACCTGCTGATGCACGGGTCAGTGCCAGAGTACGGGCCAGGAGTAGGCAACGGCGTAGGGTAAGGTGTAGGGCTGGTGGTGGGTTTCCGTTCCGGGCTAGGGTTAGGGTTAGGAAACGGCAAGGCTTAGGGCACAGGTGAGGGTACTGAAACGTAGGAGGGTCGGGCTACGTGGTGACGCACGGGTCAGTGCCAGCGTACGGGCCAGGAGTAGGCAACGGTGTAAGGTAAGGTGTAGGGCTGGTGGTTGGTTTCCGTTCCAGGCTAGGGTTAGGGTTAGGGAACGGCAAGGCTTAGGGCAAGGTGAAGGTACGGAAACGTGGGAGGGTCAGGCTACGTGCTGACGCACGGTTCAGTGCCAGCGTACGGGCCAGGAATAGGGTACGGCGTAAGGTAAGGTGTAGGGCTGGTGGTGGGTTTCCGTTCCACGCTAGGGTTAGGGTTAGGGAACGGCAAGTCTTAGGGCTCAGGTGAGGGTACAGAAACGTGGGAGGGTCAGCCTACGTGCTGACGCACGCGTCAGTGCCAGCGTACGGGTCAGTCGTATGGTACGGCGTAAGGTAAGGTGTAGGCCTTGTGGTTGATTTCCGTTCCAGGCTAGGGTTAGGGTTAGGGAACGGCAAGGCTTAGGGCACAGGTGAGGGTACGGAAACGTGGGAGGGTCAGGCTACGTGCTGACGCACGGGTCAGTGCCAGCGTACGGGTCAGGAGTAGGGTACGGCGTAAGGTAAGGTGTAGGGCTGGTGGTGGGTTTCCGTTCCGGGCTAGGGTTAGGGTTAGGGAACGGCAAGGCTTAGGGCACAGCTGAGGGTACGGAAACGTGGGAGGGTCGGGCTACGTGCTGACGTACGTGTCAGTGCCAGCGTACGGGCCAGGAGTAGGCAACGGCGTAGGATAAAGTGTAGGGCTGCTGGTGGATTTGCGTTCCGGGCTAGGGTTAAGGTTAGGGAACGGAAAGGCTTAGGGCACAGGTGAGGGTACGGAAACGTGGGAGGGTCAGGCTACATGCTGACGCACGGGTCAGTGCCAGCGTACGGGTCAGGAGCAGGGTACGGCGTAAGGTAAGGTATAGGGTTGGTGGTGGGTTTCTATTCCGGGCTACGGTTAGGGTTAGGGAACGGCAAGGCTTAGGGCACAGGTCAGGGTACGGAAATTCGGGAGGGTAAGGCTACCTGCTGATGAACGGGTCAGTGCCAGAGTACGGGCCAGGAGTAGGCAACGGCGTAGGGTAATGTGTAGGGCTGGTCGTGGGTTTCCGTTACGGGCTAGGGTTAGGGTTAGGGAACGGCAAGGCTTAGGGCACAGGTGAGGGTACTGAAACGTGGGAGGGTCAGGCTACGTGCTGACGCACGTGTCAGTGCCAGCGTACGGGCCAGGAGTAGGGCTCGGCGTAAGGTAATGTGTAGGGCTGGTGGTGGGTTTCTATTCCGGGCTAGGGTTAGGGTTAGGGAACGGCAAGGCTTAGGGCACAGGTGAGGGTACGGAAACGTGGGAGGGTCAGGCTACGTGCTGACGCACAGTTCAGTGCCAGCGTACGGGCCAGTAATAGGGTACGGCATAAGGTAAGGTGTAGGGCTGGTGGTGGGTTTCCGTTCCGGGCTAGGGTTAGGGTTAGGGAACGGCAAGCCTTAGGGCACAGGTGAGGGTACGGATACGTGGGAGGGTCAGGATACGTGCTGACGCACGGGTCAGTGCCAGCGTACGGGACAGGAGTAGGGTACGGCGTAAGGTAAGGTGTCGGGCTGGTGGTCGGTTTCTATTCCGGGCTAGGGTTAGGGTTAGGGCACGGCAAGGCTTAGGGCACAGGTGAGGGTACGGAAACGTGGGAGGGTCAGTCTACGTTCTGACGCACGGTTCAGTGCCAGAATACGGGCCAGGAATAGGGTACGGCATAAGGTAAGGTGTAGGGCTTGTGGTTGATTTCCGTTCCAGGCTAGGGTTAGGGTTAGGCAACGGCAAGGCTTAGGGCACAGGTGAGGGTACGGAAACGTGGGAGGGTCAGGCTACGTGCTGACGCACGGGTCAGTGCCAGCGTACGGGCCAGTAGTAGGCAACGGCGTAAGATAGGGTGCAGGGCTGGTGGTTGGTTTCCGTTCAAGGCTAGGGTTAGGGTTAGGGAACGGCAAGGCATAGCGCACAGGTGAGGGTACGGAAACGTGGGAGGGTCGGGCTACGTGCTGACGCACGGGTCAGTGCCAGCGTACGGGTCAGGAGTAGGGTACGGCGAAGGTAAGGTGTAGGGCTGGTGGTGGGTTTCTATTCCGGGCTAGGGTTAGGGTTAGGGAAAGGCAAGGCTTAGGGCACAGGTGAGGGTACGGAAACGTGGGAGGGTCAGGCTACGTGCTGATGCACGGGTCAGTGCCAGCGTATGGGGCAGGAGTAGGCAACGGCGTAGGATAAAGTGTAGGGCTGGTGGTGGATTTGCGTTCTGGGCTAGGGTTAGTGTTAGGGAACGTCAAGGCTTAGGGCAGAGGTCAGGGTACGGAAACGCGTGAGGGTAAGGCTACGTGCTGATGCACGTGTCAGTGACAGAGTACCGGCAGGAGTAGGCAACGGCGTAGGGAAAGGTGTAGGGCTGGTGGTGGGTTTCCGTTCCGAGCTAGGGTTAGGGTTAGGGAACGGCAAGTCTTAGGGCACAGGTGAGGGTACGGAAACGTTGGAGGGTCAGGCTACGTGCTGACGCGCGGGTCAGTGCCAGCGTACTGTCCAGGAGAAGGCAACGGCGTAAGGTAAGGTGTAGGGCTGGTGGTTGCTTTCCGTCCAGGCTAGGGTTAGGGTTAGGGAACGGCAAGGCTTAGGGCACAGGTGAGGGTACGGAAACGTGGAAGGGTCGGGCTACGTGCAGACGCACGTGTCAGTGCCAGCGTACGGGCCAGGAGTAGGGCTCGGCGTAAGGTAAGGTGTAGGGCTGGTGGTGGGTTTCTATTCCAGGCTAGGGTTAGGGTTAGGGAACGGCAAGGCTTAGGGCACAGGTGAGGGTACGGAAACGTGGGAGGGTCAGGCTACGTGCTGACGCACAGTTCAGTGCCAGCGTACGGGCCAGTAATAGGGTACGGCGTAAGGTAAGGTGTAGGGCTGGAGGTGGGTTTCCGTTCCGGGCTAGGGTTAGGGTTAGGGAACGGCAAGGCTTAGGGCACAGGTGAGGGTACGGAAACGTGGGAGGGTCAGGATACGTGCTGACGCACGGGTCAGTGCCAGCGTAAGTATCAGGAGTAGGGTACGGCGTAAGGTAAGGTGTAGGGCTGGTGGTGGGTTTCTATTCCGGGCTAGGGTTAGGGTTAGGGAACGGCAAGGCATAGGGCACAGGTGAGGGTACGGAAACGTGGGAGGGTCAGGCTACGTGCTGACGCATGGTTCAGTGCCAGCGTAGGGGCCAGGAATAGGGTACGGCGTAAGGTAAGGTTTAGGGCTGGTGGTGGGTTTCCGTTCCGGGCTAGGGTTAGGGTTAGGGAACGGCAAGGCTTAGGGCACAGCTGAGGGTACGGAAACGGGGGAGGGTCGGGCTACGTGCTGACGTACGTGTCAGTGCCAGCGTACGGGCCAGGAGTAGGCAACGGCGTAGGATAAAGTGTAGGGCTGCTGGTGGATTTGCGTTCCGGGCTAGCGTTAAGGTTAGGGAACGGAAAGGCTTAGGGCACAGGTGAGGGTACGGAAACGTGGGAGGGTCAGGCTACGTGCTGACGCACGGGTCAGTGCCAGCGTACGGGTCAGGAGCAGGGTACGGCGTAAGGTAAGGTATAGGGTTGGTGGTGGGTTTCTATTCCGGGCTACGGTTAGGGTTAGGGAACGGCAAGGCTTAGGGCACAGGTCAGGGTACGGAAATTCGGGAGGGTAAGGCTACCTGCTGATGAACGGGTCAGTGCCAGAGTACGGCCCAGGAGTAGGCAACGGCGTAGGGTAATGTGTAGGGCTGGTCGTGGGTTTCCGTTCCGGGCTAGGGTTAGGGTTAGGGAACGGCAAGGCTTAGGGCACAGGTGAGGGTACTGAAACGTGGGAGGGTCAGGCTACGTGCTGACGCACGTGTCAGTGCCAGCGTACGGGCCAGGAGTAGGGCTCGGCGTAAGGTAAGGTGTAGGGCTGGTGGTGGGTTTCTATTCCGGGCTAGGGTTAGGGTTAGGGAACGGCAAGGCTTAGGGCACAGGTGAGGGTACGGAAACGTGGGAGTGTCAGGCTACGTGCTGACGCACGGGTCAGTGCCAGCGTACGGTTCAGGAGTAGGGTACGGCATAAGGTAAGGTGTAGGGCTTGTGGTTGATTTCCTTTCAAGGCTAGGGTTAGGGTGAGGGAACGGCAAGACTTAGGGCACAGGTGAGGGTACGGAAACGTGGGAGGGTCGGGCTACGTGCTGACGCACAGGTTAGTGCCAGCGTAAGGGCCAGGAGTACGCAACGGCGTAGTATAAAGTGGAGGGCTGGTGGTGGATTTGCGTTCTGGGTTAGTGTTAGGGTTAGGGAACGGCAAGGCTTAGGGCACAGGTCAGGGTACGGAAACTCGGGAGGGTAAGGCTACGTGCTGATGCACGGGTCAGTGCTAGAGTACTGGCCAGGAGTAGGCAACGGCGTAGGGTAAGGTTTAGGGCTGGTGGTGGGTTTCCGTTCCGGGCTAGGGTTGGGTTTAGGGAACGGCAAGGCTTAGGGCACAGGTGAGGGTACGGAAACGTGGGAGGGTCAGGCTACGTGCTGACGCATTGCTTAGTGCCAGCGTATGGGCCAGGAGTAGGCAACGGCGTAAGGTAAGGTGTAGGGTTGGTGTTTGGTTTCCGTTCAAGGCTAGGGTTAGGGTTAGGGAACGGCAAGGCATAGGGCACAGGTGAGGGTACGGAAACGTGGGAGGGTCGGGCTACGTGCTGACGCACGGGTCAGTGCCAGCGTACGGGTCAGGAGTAGGGTACGGCGAAGGTAAGGTGTAGGGCTGGTGGTGGGTTTCTATTCCGGGCTAGGGTTAGGGTTAGGGAAAGGCAAGGCTTAGGGCACAGGTGAGGGTACGGAAACGTGGGAGGGTCAGGCTACGTGCTGATGCACGGGTCAGTGCCAGCGTATGGGGCAGGAGTAGGCAACGGCGTAGGATAAAGTGTAGGGCTGGTGGTGGATTTGCGTTCTGGGCTAGGGTTAGGGTTAGGGAACGGCAAGGCTTAGGGCACATGTCAGGGTACGGAAACTCGGGAGGGTAAGGCTACCTGCTGATGCACGGGTCAGTGCCAGAGTACGGGCCAGGAGTAGGCAACGGCGTAGGGTAAGGTGTAGGGCTGGTGGTGGGTTTCCGTTCCGGGCTAGGGTTAGGGTTAGGAAACGGCAAGGCTTAGGGCACAGGTGAGGGTACTGAAACGTAGGAGGGTCGGGCTACGTGGTGACGCACGGGTCAGTGCCAGCGTACGGGCCAGGAGTAGGCAACGGTGTAAGTAAGGTGTAGGGCTGGTGGTTGGTTTCCGTTCCAGGCTAGGGTTAGGGTTAGGGAACGGCAAGGCTTAGGGCAAGGTGAAGGTACGGAAACGTGGGAGGGTCAGGCTACGTGCTGACGCACGGTTCAGTGCCAGCGTACGGGCCAGGAATAGGGTACGGCGTAAGGTAAGGTGTAGGGCTGGTGGTGGGTTTCCCTTCCACGCTAGGGTTAGGGTTAGGGAACGGCAAGGCTTAGGGCTCAGGTGAGGGTACAGAAACGTGGGAGGGTCAGCCTACGTGCTGACGCACGGGTCAGTGCCAGCGTACGGGTCAGTCATACGGTACGGCGTAAGGTAAGGTGTAGGCCTTGTGGTTGATTTCCGTTCCAGGCTAGGGTTAGGGTTAGGGAACGGCAAGGCTTAGGGCACAGGTGAGGGTACGGAAACGTGGGAGGGTCAGGCTACGTGCTGACGCACGGGTCAGTGCCAGCGTACGGGTCAGGAGTAGGGTACGGCGTAAGGTAAGGTGTAGGGCTGGTGGTGGGTTTCCGTTCCGGGCTAGGGTTAGGGTTAGGGAACGGCAAGGCTTAGGGCACAGCTGAGGGTACGGAAACGTGGGAGGGTCGGGCTACGTGCTGACGTACGTGTCAGTGCCAGCGTACGGGCCAGGAGTAGGCAACGGCGTAGGATAAAGTGTAGGGCTGCTGGTGGATTTGCGTTCCGGGCTAGGGTTAAGGTTAGGGAACGGAAAGGCTTAGGGCACAGGTGAGGGTACGGAAACGTGGGAGGGTCAGGCTACGTGCTGACGCACGGGTCAGTGCCAGCGTACGGGTCAGGAGCAGGGTACGGCGTAAGGTAAGGTATAGGGTTGGTGGTGGGTTTCTATTCCGGGCTACGGTTAGGGTTAGGGAACGGCAAGGCTTAGGGCACAGGTCAGGGTACGGAAATTCGGGAGGGTAAGGCTACCTGCTGATGAACGGGTCAGTGCCAGAGTACGGGCCAGGAGTAGGCAACGGCGTAGGGTAATGTGTAGGGCTGGTCGTGGGTTTCCGTTACGGGCTAGGGTTAGGGTTAGGGAACGGCAAGGCTTAGGGCACAGGTGAGGGTACTGAAACGTGGGAGGGTCAGGCTACGTGCTGACGCACGTGTCAGTGCCAGCGTACGGGCCAGGAGTAGGGCTCGGCGTAAGGTAATGTGTAGGGCTGTTGGTGGGTTTCTATTCCGGGCTAGGGTTAGGGTTAGGGAACAGCAAGGCTTAGGGCACAGGTGAGGGTACGGAAACGTGGGAGGGTCAGGCTACGTGCTGACGCACAGTTCAGTGCCAGCGTACGGGCCAGTAATAGGGTACGGCATAAGGTAAGGTGTAGGGCTGGTGGTGGGTTTCCGTTCCGGGCTAGGGTTAGGGTTAGGGAACGGCAAGCCTTAGGGCACAGGTGAGGGTACGGATACGTTGGAGGGTCAGGATACGTGCTGACGCACGGGTCAGTGCCAGCGTACGGGACAGGAGTAGGGTACGGCGTAAGGTAAGGTGTCGGGCTGGTGGTCGGTTTCTATTCCGGGCTAGGGTTAGGGTTAGGGCACGGCAAGGCTTAGGGCACAGGTGAGGGTACGGAAACGTGGGAGGGTCAGTCTACGTTCTGACGCACGGTTCAGTGCCAGCATACGGGCCAGGAATAGGGTACGGCATAAGGTAAGGTGTAGGGCTTGTGGTTGATTTCCGTTCCAGGCTAGGGTTAGGGTTAGGCAACGGCAAGGCTTAGGGCACAGGTGAGGGTACGGAAACGTGGGAGGGTCAGGCTACGTGCTGACGCACGGGTCAGTGCCAGCGTACGGGCCAGTAGTAGGCAACGGCGTAAGATAGGGTGCAGGGCTGGTGGTTGGTTTCCGTTCCAGGCTAGGGTTAGGGTTAGGGAACGGCAAGGCATAGCGCACAGGTGAGGGTACGGAAACGTGGGAGGGTCGGGCTACGTGCTGACGCACGGGTCAGTGCCAGCGTACGGGTCAGGAGTAGGGTACGGCGAAGGTAAGGTGTAGGGCTGGTGGTGGGTTTCTATTCCGGGCTAGGGTTAGGGTTAGGGAAAGGCAAGGCTTAGGGCACAGGTGAGGGTACGGAAACGTGGGAGGGTCAGGCTACGTGCTGATGCACGGGTCAGTGCCAGCGTATGGGGCAGGAGTAGGCAACGGCGTAGGATAAAGTGTAGGGCTGGTGGTGGATTTGCGTTCTGGGCTAGGGTTAGTGTTAGGGAACGTCAAGGCTTAGGGCAGAGGTCAGGGTACGGAAACGCGTGAGGGTAAGGCTACGTGCTGATGCACGTGTCAGTGACAGAGTACCGGCCAGGAGTAGGCAACGGCGTAGGGAAAGGTGTAGGGCTGGTGGTGGGTTTCCGTTCCGAGCTAAGGTTAGGGTTAGGGAACGGCAAGTCTTAGGGCACAGGTGAGGGTACGGAAACGTTGGAGGGTCAGGCTACGTGCTGACGCGCGGGTCAGTGCCAGCGTACTGTCCAGGAGAAGGCAACGGCGTAAGGTAAGGTGTAGGGCTGGTGGTTGCTTTCCGTTCCAGGCTAGGGTTAGGGTTAGGGAACGGCAAGGCTTAGGGCACAGGTGAGGGTACGGAAACGTGGAAGGGTCGGGCTACGTGCTGACGCACGTGTCAGTGCCAGCGTACGGGCCAGGAGTAGGGCTCGGCGTAAGGTAAGGTGTAGGGCTGGTGGTGGGTTTCTATTCCAGGCTAGGGTTAGGGTTAGGGAACGGCAAGGCTTAGGGCACAGGTGAGGGTACGGAAACGTGGGAGGGTCAGGCTACGTGCTGACGCACAGTTCAGTGCCAGCGTACGGGCCAGTAATAGGGTACGGCGTAAGGTAAGGTGTAGGGCTGGAGGTGGGTTTCCGTTCCGGGCTAGGGTTAGGGTTAGGGAACGGCAAGGCATAGGGCACAGGTGAGGGTACGGAAACGTGGGAGGGTCGGGCTACGTGCTGACGCACGGGTCAGTGCCAGCGTACGGGTCAGGAGTAGGGTACGGCGAAGGTAAGGTGTAGGGCTGGTGGTGGGTTTCTATTCCGGGCTAGGGTTAGGGTTAGGGAAAGGCAAGGCTTAGGGCACAGGTGAGGGTACGGAAACGTGGGAGGGTCAGGCTACGTGCTGATGCACGGGTCAGTGCCAGCGTATGGGGCAGGAGTAGGCAACGGCGTAGGATAAAGTGTAGGGCTGGTGGTGGATTTGCGTTCTGGGCTAGGGTTAGGGTTAGGGAACGGCAAGGCTTAGGGCACATGTCAGGGTACGGAAACTCGGGAGGGTAAGGCTACCTGCTGATGCACGGGTCAGTGCCAGAGTACGGGCCAGGAGTAGGCAACGGCGTAGGGTAAGGTGTAGGGCTGGTGGTGGGTTTCCGTTCCGGGCTAGGGTTAGGGTTAGGAAACGGCAAGGCTTAGGGCACAGGTGAGGGTACTGAAACGTAGGAGGGTCGGGCTACGTGGTGACGCACGGGTCAGTGCCAGCGTACGGGCCAGGAGTAGGCAACGGTGTAAGTAAGGTGTAGGGCTGGTGGTTGGTTTCCGTTCCAGGCTAGGGTTAGGGTTAGGGAACGGCAAGGCTTAGGGCAAGGTGAAGGTACGGAAACGTGGGAGGGTCAGGCTACGTGCTGACGCACGGTTCAGTGCCAGCGTACGGGCCAGGAATAGGGTACGGCGTAAGGTAAGGTGTAGGGCTGGTGGTGGGTTTCCCTTCCACGCTAGGGTTAGGGTTAGGGAACGGCAAGGCTTAGGGCTCAGGTGAGGGTACAGAAACGTGGGAGGGTCAGCCTACGTGCTGACGCACGGGTCAGTGCCAGCGTACGGGTCAGTCATACGGTACGGCGTAAGGTAAGGTGTAGGCCTTGTGGTTGATTTCCGTTCCAGGCTAGGGTTAGGGTTAGGGAACGGCAAGGCTTAGGGCACAGGTGAGGGTACGGAAACGTGGGAGGGTCAGGCTACGTGCTGACGCACGGGTCAGTGCCAGCGTACGGGTCAGGAGTAGGGTACGGCGTAAGGTAAGGTGTAGGGCTGGTGGTGGGTTTCCGTTCCGGGCTAGGGTTAGGGTTAGGGAACGGCAAGGCTTAGGGCACAGCTGAGGGTACGGAAACGTGGGAGGGTCGGGCTACGTGCTGACGTACGTGTCAGTGCCAGCGTACGGGCCAGGAGTAGGCAACGGCGTAGGATAAAGTGTAGGGCTGCTGGTGGATTTGCGTTCCGGGCTAGGGTTAAGGTTAGGGAACGGAAAGGCTTAGGGCACAGGTGAGGGTACGGAAACGTGGGAGGGTCAGGCTACGTGCTGACGCACGGGTCAGTGCCAGCGTACGGGTCAGGAGCAGGGTACGGCGTAAGGTAAGGTATAGGGTTGGTGGTGGGTTTCTATTCCGGGCTACGGTTAGGGTTAGGGAACGGCAAGGCTTAGGGCACAGGTCAGGGTACGGAAATTCGGGAGGGTAAGGCTACCTGCTGATGAACGGGTCAGTGCCAGAGTACGGGCCAGGAGTAGGCAACGGCGTAGGGTAATGTGTAGGGCTGGTCGTGGGTTTCCGTTACGGGCTAGGGTTAGGGTTAGGGAACGGCAAGGCTTAGGGCACAGGTGAGGGTACTGAAACGTGGGAGGGTCAGGCTACGTGCTGACGCACGTGTCAGTGCCAGCGTACGGGCCAGGAGTAGGGCTCGGCGTAAGGTAATGTGTAGGGCTGTTGGTGGGTTTCTATTCCGGGCTAGGGTTAGGGTTAGGGAACAGCAAGGCTTAGGGCACAGGTGAGGGTACGGAAACGTGGGAGGGTCAGGCTACGTGCTGACGCACAGTTCAGTGCCAGCGTACGGGCCAGTAATAGGGTACGGCATAAGGTAAGGTGTAGGGCTGGTGGTGGGTTTCCGTTCCGGGCTAGGGTTAGGGTTAGGGAACGGCAAGCCTTAGGGCACAGGTGAGGGTACGGATACGTTGGAGGGTCAGGATACGTGCTGACGCACGGGTCAGTGCCAGCGTACGGGACAGGAGTAGGGTACGGCGTAAGGTAAGGTGTCGGGCTGGTGGTCGGTTTCTATTCCGGGCTAGGGTTAGGGTTAGGGCACGGCAAGGCTTAGGGCACAGGTGAGGGTACGGAAACGTGGGAGGGTCAGTCTACGTTCTGACGCACGGTTCAGTGCCAGCATACGGGCCAGGAATAGGGTACGGCATAAGGTAAGGTGTAGGGCTTGTGGTTGATTTCCGTTCCAGGCTAGGGTTAGGGTTAGGCAACGGCAAGGCTTAGGGCACAGGTGAGGGTACGGAAACGTGGGAGGGTCAGGCTACGTGCTGACGCACGGGTCAGTGCCAGCGTACGGGCCAGTAGTAGGCAACGGCGTAAGATAGGGTGCAGGGCTGGTGGTTGGTTTCCGTTCCAGGCTAGGGTTAGGGTTAGGGAACGGCAAGGCATAGCGCACAGGTGAGGGTACGGAAACGTGGGAGGGTCGGGCTACGTGCTGACGCACGGGTCAGTGCCAGCGTACGGGTCAGGAGTAGGGTACGGCGAAGGTAAGGTGTAGGGCTGGTGGTGGGTTTCTATTCCGGGCTAGGGTTAGGGTTAGGGAAAGGCAAGGCTTAGGGCACAGGTGAGGGTACGGAAACGTGGGAGGGTCAGGCTACGTGCTGATGCACGGGTCAGTGCCAGCGTATGGGGCAGGAGTAGGCAACGGCGTAGGATAAAGTGTAGGGCTGGTGGTGGATTTGCGTTCTGGGCTAGGGTTAGTGTTAGGGAACGTCAAGGCTTAGGGCAGAGGTCAGGGTACGGAAACGCGTGAGGGTAAGGCTACGTGCTGATGCACGTGTCAGTGACAGAGTACCGGCCAGGAGTAGGCAACGGCGTAGGGAAAGGTGTAGGGCTGGTGGTGGGTTTCCGTTCCGAGCTAAGGTTAGGGTTAGGGAACGGCAAGTCTTAGGGCACAGGTGAGGGTACGGAAACGTTGGAGGGTCAGGCTACGTGCTGACGCGCGGGTCAGTGCCAGCGTACTGTCCAGGAGAAGGCAACGGCGTAAGGTAAGGTGTAGGGCTGGTGGTTGCTTTCCGTTCCAGGCTAGGGTTAGGGTTAGGGAACGGCAAGGCTTAGGGCACAGGTGAGGGTACGGAAACGTGGAAGGGTCGGGCTACGTGCTGACGCACGTGTCAGTGCCAGCGTACGGGCCAGGAGTAGGGCTCGGCGTAAGGTAAGGTGTAGGGCTGGTGGTGGGTTTCTATTCCAGGCTAGGGTTAGGGTTAGGGAACGGCAAGGCTTAGGGCACAGGTGAGGGTACGGAAACGTGGGAGGGTCAGGCTACGTGCTGACGCACAGTTCAGTGCCAGCGTACGGGCCAGTAATAGGGTACGGCGTAAGGTAAGGTGTAGGGCTGGAGGTGGGTTTCCGTTCCGGGCTAGGGTTAGGGTTAGGGAACGGCAAGGCTTAGGGCACAGGTGAGGGTACGGAAACGTGGGAGGGTCAGGATACGTGCTGACGCACGGGTCAGTGCCAGCGTAAGTGTCAGGAGTAGGGTACGGCGTAAGGTAAGGTGTCGGGCTGGTGGTCGGTTTCTATTCCGGGCTAGGGTTAGGGTTAGGGAACGGCATGGCTTAGGGCACAGGTGAGGGTACGGAAACGTGGGAGGGTCAGTCTACGTTCTGACGCACGGTTCAGTGCCAGCGTACGGGCCAGGAATAGGGTACGGCGTAAGGTAAGGTGTAGGGCTTGTGCTTGATTTCCGTTCCAGGCTAGGGTTAAGGTTAGGGAACGGCAAGGCTTAGGGCACAGGTGAGGGTACGGAAACGTGGGAGGGTCAGGCTATGTGCTGACGCACGGGTCAGTGCCAGCGTACGGGACAGTAGTAGGCAACGGCGTAAGATAAGGTGCAGGGCTGGTGGTTGGTTTCCGTTCCAGGCTAGGGTTAGGGTTAGGGAACGGCAAGGCATAGGGCACAGGTGAGGGTACGGAAACGTGGGAGGGTCGGGCTACGTGCTGACGCACGGGTCAGTGCCAGCGTACGGGTCAGGAGTAGGGTACGGCGAAGGTAAGGTGTAGGGCTGGTGGTGGGTTTCTATTCCGGGCTAGGGTTAGGGTTAGGGAAAGGCAAGGCTTAGGGCACAGGTGAGGGTACGGAAACGTGGGAGGGTCAGGCTACGTGCTGATGCACGGGTCAGTGCCAGCGTATGGGGCAGGAGTAGGCAACGGCGTAGGATAAAGTGTAGGGCTGGTGGTGGATTTGCGTTCTGGGCTAGGGTTAGTGTTAGGGAACGTCAAGGCTTAGGGCAGAGGTCAGGGTACGGATACGCGTGAGGGTAAGGCTACGTGCTGATGCACGTGTCAGTGACAGAGTACCGGCCAGGAGTAGGCAACGGCGTAGGGTAAGGTGTAGGGCTGGTGGTGGGTTTCCGTTCCGAGCTAGGGTTAGTGTTAGGGAACGGCAAGTCTTAGGGCACAGGTGAGGGTACGGAAACGTTGGAGGGTCAGGCTACGTGCTGACGCGCGGGTCAGTGCCAGCGTACTGTCCAGGAGAAGGCAACGGCGTAAGGTAAGGTGTAGGGCTGGTGGTTGCTTTCCGTTCCAGGCTAGGGTTAGGGTTAGGGAACGGCAAGGCTTAGGGCACAGGTGAGGGTACGGAATCGTGGAAGGGTCGGACTACGTGCTGACGTACGTGTCAGTGCCAGCGTACGGGCCAGGAGTAGGCAACGGCGTAGGATAAAGTGTAGGGCTGGTGGTGGATTTGCGTTCTGTGCTAGGGTTAGGGTTAGGGAACGGCAAGGCTTAGGGCACAGGTCAGGGTACGGAAACTCGGGAGGGTAAGGCTACCTGCTGATGCACGGGTCAGTGCCAGAGTACGGGCCAGGAGTAGGCAACGGCGTAGGGTAAGGTGTAGGGCTGGTGGTGGGTTTCCGTTCCGGGCTAGGGTTAGGGTTAGGAAACGGCAAGGCTTAGGGCACAGGTGAGGGTACTGAAACGTAGGAGGGTCGGGCTACGTGGTGACGCACGGGTCAGTGCCAGCGTACGGGCCAGGAGTAGGCAACGGCGAAAGGTAAGGTGTAGGGCTGGTGGTTGGTTTCCGTTCCAGGCTAGGGTTAGGGTTAGGGAACGGCAAGGCTTAGGGCACAGGTGAGGGTACGGAAACGTGGGAGGGTCAGGCTACGTGCTGACGCACGGGTCAGTGCCAGCGTATGGGCCAGGAGTAGGCAACGGCGAAAGGTAAGGTGTAGGGCTGGTGGTTGGTTTCCGTTCCAGGCTAGGGTTAGGGTTAGGGAACGGCAAGGCTTAGGGCACAGGTCAGGGTACGGAAACTCGGGAGGGTAAGGGTACGTGCTGATGCACGGGTCAGTGCTAGAGTACGGGCCAGGAGTAGGGAACGGCGTAGGGTAAGGTGTAGGGCTGGTGGTGGGTTTCCGTTCCGGGTTAGGGTTAGGGTTAGGGAACGGCAAGGCTTAGGGCACAAGTGAGGTTACGGAAACGTGGGAGGGTCAGGCTACGTGCTGACGCACGGGTCAGTGCCAGCGTACGGGTCAGGAGTAGGGTACGGCTTAAGGTAAGGTGTAGGGTTGGTGGTGGGTTTCCATTCCGGGCTAGGGTTAGGGTTAGGGAACGGCAAGGCTTAGGGCACAGGTGAGGCTACGGAAACGTGGGAGGGTCACGCTACGTGCTGACGCACGGGTCAGTGCCAGCGTACGGGTCAGGAGTAGGGTACGGCGTAAGGTAAGGTGTAGGGCTGGTGGTGGGTTTCTATTCCGGGCTAGGGTTAGGGTTAGGGAACGGCAAGGCATAGGGCACAGGTGAGGGTACGGAAACGTGGGAGGGTCAGGCTACGTGCTGACGCATGGTTCAGTGCCAGCGTACGGGCCAGGAATAGGGTACGGCGTAAGGTAAGGTGTAGGGCTGGTGGTGGGTTTCCGTTCCGGGCTAGGGTTAGGGTTAGGGAACGGCAAGGCTTAGGGCACAGCTGAGGGTACGGAAACGGGGGAGGGTCGGGCTACGTGCTGACGTACGTGTCAGTGCCAGCGTACGGGCCAGGAGTAGGCAACGGCGTAGGATAAAGTGTAGGGCTGCTGGTGGATTTGCGTTCCGGGCTAGGGTTAAGGTTAGGGAACGGAAAGGCTTAGGGCACAGGTGAGGGTACGGAAACGTGGGAGGGTCAGGCTACGTGCTGACGCACGGGTCAGTGCCAGCGTACGGGTCAGGAGCAGGGTACGGCATAAGGTAAGGTATAGGGTTGGTGGTGGGTTTCTATTCCGGGCTACGGTTAGGGTTAGGGAACGGCAAGGCTTAGGGCACAGGTCAGGGTACGGAAATTCGGGAGGGTAAGGCTACCTGCTGATGAACGGGTCAGTGCCAGAGTACGGCCCAGGAGTAGGCAACGGCGTAGGGTAATGTGTAGGGCTGGTCGTGGGTTTCCGTTCCGGGCCAGGGTTAGGGTTAGGGAACGGCAAGGCTTAGGGCACAGGTGAGGGTACTGAAACGTGGGAGGGTCAGGCTACGTGCTGACGCACGTGTCAGTGCCAGCGTACGGGCCAGGAGTAGGGCTCGGCGTAAGGTAAGGTGTAGGGCTTGTGGTGGGTTTCTATTCCGGGCTAGGGTTAGGGTTAGGGAACGGCAAGGCTTAGGGCACAGGTGAGGGTACGGAAACGTGGGAGGGTCAGGCTACGTGCTGACGCACAGTTCAGTGCCAGTGTACGGGCCAGTAATAGGGTACGGCGTAAGGTAAGGTGTAGGGCTGGTGGTGGGTTTCCGTTCCGGGCTAGGGTTAGGGTTAGGGAACGGCAAGGCTTAGGGCACAGGTGAGGGAACGGAAACGTGGGAGGGTCAGGATACGTGCTGACGCACGGATCAGTGCCAGCGTACGTGTCAGGAGTAGGGTACGGCGTAAGGTAAGGTGTCGGGCTGGTGGTCGGTTTCTATTCCGGGCTAGGGTTAGGGTTAGGGAACGGCAAGGCTTAGGGCACAGGTGAGGGTACGGAAACGTGGGAGTGTCAGGCTACGTGCTGACGCACGGGTCAGTGCCAGCGTACGGTTCAGGAGTAGGGTACGGCATAAGGTAAGGTGTAGGGCTTGTGGTTGATTTCCTTTCAAGGCTAGGGTTAGGGTGAGGGAACGGCAAGGCTTAGGGCACAGGTGAGGGTACGGAAACGTGGGAGGGTCGGGCTACTTGCTGACGCACAGGTTAGTGCCAGCGTAAGGGCCAGGAGTACGCAACGGCGTAGTATAAAGTGGAGGGCTGGTGGTGGATTTGCGTTCTGGGTTAGTGTTAGGGTTAGGGAACGGCAAGGCTTAGGGCACAGGTCAGGGTACGGAAACTCGGGAGGGTAAGGCTACGTGCTGATGCACGGGTCAGTGCTAGAGTACTGGCCAGGAGTAGGCAACGGCGTAGGGTAAGGTTTAGGGCTGGTGGTGGGTTTCCGTTCCGGGCTAGGGTTGGGTTTAGGGAACGGCAAGGCTTAGGGCACAGGTGAGGGTACGGAAACGTGGGAGGGTCAGGCTACGTGCTGACGCATTGCTTAGTGCCAGCGTATGGGCCAGGAGTAGGCAACGGCGTAAGGTAAGGTGTAGGGTTGGTGTTTGGTTTCCGTTCAAGGCTAGGGTTAGGGTTAGGGAACGGCAAGGCATAGGGCACAGGTGAGGGTACGGAAACGTGGGAGGGTCGGGCTACGTGCTGACGCACAGGTCAGTGCCAGCGAACGGGTCAGGAGTAGGGTACGGCGAAGGTAAGGTGTAGGCCTGGTGGTGGGTTTCTATTCCGGGCTAGGGTTAGGGTTAGGGAAAGGCAAGGCTTAGGGCACAGGTGAGGGTACGGAAACGTGGGAGGGTCAGGCTACGTGCTGATGCACGGGTCAGTGCCAGCGTATGGGGCAGGAGTAGGCAACGGCGTAGGATAAAGTGTAGGGCTGGTGGTGGATTTGCGTTCTGGGCTAGGGTTAGTGTTAGGGAACGGCAAGGCTTAGGGCACAGGTCAGGGTACGGAAACTCGGGAGGGTAAGGCTACCTGCTGATGCACGGGTCAGTGCCAGAGTACGGGCCAGGAGTAGGCAACGGCGTAGGGTAAGGTGTAGGGCTGGTGGTGGGTTTCCGTTCCGGGCTAGGGTTAGGGTTAGGAAACGGCAAGGCTTAGGGCACAGGTGAGGGTACTGAAACGTAGGAGGGTCGGGCTACGTGGTGACGCACGGGTCAGTGCCAGCGTACGGGCCAGGAGTAGGCAACGGTGTAAGGTAAGGTGTAGGGCTGGTGGTTGGTTTCCGTTCCAGGCTAGGGTTAGGGTTAGGGAACGGCAAGGCTTAGGGCAAGGTGAAGGTACGGAAACGTGGGAGGGTCAGGCTACGTGCTGACGCACGGTTCAGTGCCAGCGTACGGGCCAGGAATAGGGTACGGCGTAAGGTAAGGTGTAGGGCTGGTGGTGGGTTTCCGTTCCACGCTAGGGTTAGGGTTAGGGAACGGCAAGGCTTAGGGCTCAGGTGAGGGTACAGAAACGTGGGAGGGTCAGCCTACGTGCTGACGCACGGGTCAGTGCCAGCGTACGGGTCAGTCGTACGGTACGGCGTAAGGTAAGGTGTAGGCCTTGTGGTTGATTTCCGTTCCAGGCTAGGGTTAGGGTTAGGGAACGGCAAGGCTTAGGGCACAGGTGAGGGTACGGAAACGTGGGAGGGTCAGGCTACGTGCTGACGCACGGGTCAGTGCCAGCGTATGGGCCAGGTGTAGGCAACGGCGTAGTATAAAGTGTAGGGATGGTGGTGGATTTGCGTTCTGGGCTAGGGTTAGGGTTAGGGAACGGCAAGGCTTAGGGCACAGGTCAGGGTACGGAAACTCGGGAGGGTAAGGGTACGTGCTGATGCACGGGTCAGTTCTAGAGTACGGGCCAGGAGTAGGCAACGGCGTAGGGTAAGGTGTAGGGCTGGTGGTGGGTTTCCGTTCCGGGTTAGGGTTAGGGTTAGGGAACGGCAAGGCTTAGGGCACAGGTGAGGGTACGGAAAAGTGGGAGGGTCAGGCTACGTGCTGACGCACGGGTCAGTGCCAGCGTACGGGTCAGGAGTAGGGTACGGCGTAAGGTAAGGTGTAGGGTTGGTGGTGTGTTTCTATTCCGGGCTAGGGTTAGGGTTAGGGAACTGCAAGGCTTAGGGAACAGGTGAGGGTACAGAAACGTGGGAGGTTCAGGCTACGTGCTGACGCACGGTTCAGTGCCAGCGTACGGGCCAGGAGTAGGCAACGGCGTAGGATAAAGTGTAGGGTTGGTAGTGGGTTTCTATTCTGGGCTAGGGTTAGGGTTAGGGAACGGCAAGGCATAGGGCACAGGTGAGGGTACGGAAACGTGGGAGGGTCAGGCTACGTGCTGACGCATGGTTCATTGCCAGCGTACGGGCCAGGAATAGGGTACGGCGTAAGGTAAGGTGTAGGGCTGGTGGTGGGTTTCCGTTCCGGGCTAGGGTTAGGGTTAGGGAACAGCAAGGCTTAGGGCACAGGTGAGGGTACAGAAACGTGGGAGGGTCAGGCTACGTGCTGACGCACGGGTCAGTGCCAGCGTACGGGTCAGGAGTAGGGTACGGTGTAAGGTAAGGTGTAGGGCTTGTGGTTGATTTCCGTTCCAGGCTAGGATTAGGGTTAGGGAACGGCAAGCCTTAGGGCACAGGTGAGGGTACAGAAAAGTGGGAGGGTCGGGCTACGTGCTGACGCACGGGTCAGTGCCAGCGTACGGGCCAGGGGTAGGCAATGGCGTAGTATAAAGTGTAGGGATGGTGGTGGATTTGCGTTCTGGGCTAGGGTTAGGGTTAGGGAACGGCAAGGCTTAGGGCACAGGTCAGGGTACGGAAACTCGGGAGGGTAAGGGTACGTGCTGATGCCTGGGTCAGTGCTAGAGTACGGGCCAGGAGTAGGCAACGGCGTAGGGTAAGGTGTAGGGCTGGTGGTGGATTTCCGTTCCGGGCTAGGGTTAGGGTTAGGGAACGGCAAGGCTTAGGGCACAGGTGAGGGTACGGAAACGTGGGAGGGTCAGGCTACGTGCTGACGCACGGGTCAGTGCCAGCGTACGGGTCAGGAGTAGGGTACGGCGTAAGGTAAGCTGTAGGGCTGGTGGTGTGTTTCTATTCCAGGCTAGGGTTAGGGTTACAGAACGGCAAGGCGTAGGGCACAGGTGAGGGTACGGAAACGTGGGAGGGTCACGCTACGTGCTGACGCACGGGTCAGTGCCAGCGTACGGGTCAGGAGTAGGGTACGGCGTAAGGTAAGGTTTAGGGCTGGTGGTGGGTTTCTATTCCGGGCTAGGGTTAGGGTTAGGGAACGGCAAGGCTTAGGGCACAGGTGAGGGTATGGAAACGTGGGAGGGTCAGGCTACGTGCTGACGCACGGTTCTGTGCCAGCGTATGGGCCAGGAATAGGGTACGGCGTAAGGTAAAGTGTAGGGCTGGTGGTGGGTTTCCGTTCCAGGCTAGGGTTAGGGTTAGGGAACGGCAAGGCTTAGGGCACAGCTGAGGGTACGGAAACGTGGGAGTGTCAGGCTATGTGCTGACGCACGGGTCAGTGCCAGCGTACGGTTCAGGAGTAGGGTACGGCGTAAGGTAAGGTGTAGGGCTTGTGGTTGATTTCCGTTCAAAGCTAGGGTTAGGGTGAGGGAACGGCAAGGCTTAGGGCACAGGTGAGGGTACGGAAATGTGGGAGGGTCGGGCTACGTGCTGACGCACGGGTTAGTGCGAGCGTAAGGGCCAGGAGTACGCAACGGCGTAGTATAAAGTGGAGGGCTGGTGGTGGATTTGCGTTCTGGGTTAGTGTTAGGGTTAGGGAATGGCAAGGCTTAGGGCACAGGTCAGGGTACGGAAACACGGGAGGGTAAGGCTACGTGCTGATGCACGGGTCAGTGCTAGAGTACTGGCCAGGAGTAGGCAACGGCGTAGGGTAAGGTTTAGGGCTGGTGGTGGGTTTCCGTTCCGGGCTAGGGTTGGGTTTAGGGAACGGCAAGGCTTAGGGCACAGGTGAGGGTACGGAAACGTGGGAGGGTCAGGCTACGTGCTGACGCATTGCTTAGTGCCAGCGTATGGGCAAGGAGTAGGCAACGGCGTAAGGTAAGGTGTAGGGTTGGTGTTTGGTTTCCGTTCAAGGCTAGGGTTAGGGTTAGGGAACGGCAAGGCTTAGGGCACAGGTGAGGGTACGGAAACGTGGGAGGGTAGGGCTACGTGCTGACGCAAGGGTCAGTGCCAGCGTACGGGCCAGGAGTAGGCAACGGCGTAGGGTAAAGTGTAGGGCTGGTGGTGGATTTCCGTTCTGTGCTAGGGTTAGGGTTAGGGAACGGCAAGGCTTAGGGCACAGGTCAGGGTACGGAAAATCGGGAGGGTAAGGTTACCTGCTGATGCACGGGTCAGTGCCAGCGTACGGGTCAGGAGTAGGGTACGGCGTAAGGTAAGGTGTAGGGCTTGTGGTTGATTTCCGTTCAAGGCTAGGGTTAGGGTTAGGGAACGGCAAGGCTTAGGGCACAGGTGAGGGTACGGAAACGTGGGAGGTTCAGGCTACGTGCTGACGCACGGGTCAGTGCGAGCGTACGGGCCAGGAGTAGGCAACGGCGTAGTATAAAGTGTAGGGATGGTGGTGGATTTGCGTTCTGGGCTAGGGTTAGGGTTAGGGAATGGCAAGGCTTAGGGCACAGGTCAGGGTACGGAAACTCGGGAGGGTAACGGTACGTGCTGATGCACGGGTCAGTGCTAGAGTACGGACCAGGAGTAGGCAACGGCGTAGGGTAAGGTGTAGGGCTGGTGGTGGGTTTCCGTTCCGGGTTAGGGTTAGGGTTAGGGAACGGCAAGGCTTAGGGCACAAGTGAGGTTACGGAAACGTGGGAGGGTCAGGCTACGTGCTGACGCACGGGTCAGTGCCAGCGTACGGGTCAGGAGTAGGGTACGGCTTAAGGTAAGGTGTAGGGTTGGTGGTGTGTTCCCATTCCGGGCTAGGGTTAGGGTTAGGGAACGGCAAGGCTTAGGGCACAGGTGAGGCTACGGAAACGTGGGAGGGTCACGCTACGTGCTGACGCACGGGTCAGTGCCAGCGTACGGGTCAGGAGTAGGGTACGGCGTAAGGTAAGGTGTAGGGCTTGTGGTTGATTTCCGTTCCAGGCTAGGGTTAGGGTTAGGGAACGGCAAGGCATAGGGCACAGGTGAGGGTACGGAAACGTGGGAGGGTCGGGCTACGTGCTGACGCACGGGTCAGTGCCAGCGTACGGGCCAGTAGTAGGCAACGGCGTAAGATAAGGTGCAGGGCTGGTGGTTGGTTTCCGTTCCAGGCTAGGGTTAGGGTTAGGGAACGGCAAGGCATAGGGCACAGGTGAGGGTACGGAAACGTGGGAGGGTCAGGCTACGTGCTGATGCACGGGTCAGTGCCAGCGTATGGGGCAGGAGTAGGCAACGGCGTAGGATAAAGTGTAGGGCTGGTGGTGGATTTGCGTTCTGTGCTAGGGTTAGGGTTAGGGAACGGCAAGGCTTAGGGCACAGGTCAGGGTACGGAAACTCGGGAGGGTAAGGCTACCTGCTGATGCACGGGTCAGTGCCAGAGTACGGGCCAGGAGTAGGCAACGGCGTAGGGTAAGGTGTAGGGCTGGTGGTGGGTTTCCGTTCCGGGCTAGGGTTAGGGTTAGGAAACGGCAAGGCTTAGGGCACAGGTGAGGGTACTGAAACGTAGGAGGGTCGGGCTACGTGGTGACGCACGGGTCAGTGCCAGCGTACGGGCCAGGAGTAGGCAACGGCGAAAGGTATGGTGTAGGGCTGGTGGTTGGTTTCCGTTCCAGGCTAGGGTTAGGGTTAGGGAACGGCAAGGCTTAGGGCAAGGTGAAGGTACGGAAACGTGGGAGGGTCAGGCTACGTGCTGACGCACGGTTCAGTGCCAGCGTACGGGCCAGGAATAGGGTACGGAGTAAGGTAAGGTGTAGGGCTGGTGGTGGGTATCCGTTCCACGCTAGGGTTAGGGTTAGGGAACGGCAAGGCTTAGGGCTCAGGTGAGGGTACAGAAACGTGGGAGGGTCAGCCTACGTGCTGACGCACGGGTCAGTGCCAGCGTACGGGTCAGTCGTACGGTACGGCGTAAGGTAAGGTGTAGGGCTTGTGGTTGATTTCCGTTCCAGGCTAGGGTTAGGGTTAGGGAACGGCAAGGCTTAGGGCACAGGTGAGGGTACGGAAACGTGGGAGGGTCAGGCTACGTGCTGACGCACGGGTCAGTGCCAGCGTATGGGCCAGGTGTAGGCAACGGCGTAGTATAAGTGTAGGGATGGTGGTGGATTTGCGTTCTGGGCTAGGGTTAGGGTTAGGGAACGGCAAGGCTTAGGGCACATGTCAGGGTACGGAAACTCGGGAGGGTAAGGGTACGTGCTGACGCACGGGTCAGTGCCAGCGTACGTGTCAGGAGCAGGGTACGGCGTAAGGTAAGGTATAGGGTTGGTGGTGGGTTTCTATTCCGGGCTACGGTTAGGGTTAGGGAACGGCAAGGCTTAGGGCACAGGTCAGGGTACGGAAATTCGGGAGGGTAAGGCTACCTGCTGATGAACGGGTCAGTGCCAGAGTACGGGCCAGGAGTAGGCAACGGCGTAGGGTAATGTGTAGGGCTGGTCGTGGGTTTCCGTTCCGGGCTAGGGTTAGGGTTAGGGAACGGCAAGGCTTAGGGCACAGGTGAGGGTACTGAAACGTGGGAGGGTCAGGCTACGTGCTGACGCACGTGTCAGTGCCAGCGTACGGGCCAGGAGTAGGGCTCGGCGTAAGGTAAGTTGTAGGGCTGGTGGTGGGTTTTTATTCCGGGCTAGGGTTAGGGTTAGGGAACGGCAAGGCTTAGGGCACAGGTGAGGGTACGGAAACGTGGGAGGGTCAGGCTACGTGCTGACGCACAGTTCAGTGCCAGCGTACGGGCCAGTAATAGGGTACGGCGTAAGGTAAGGTGTAGGGCTGGTGGTGGGTTTCCGTTCCGGGCTAGGGTGAGGGTTAGGGAACGGCAAGGCTTAGGGCACAGGTGAGGGTACGGAAACGTGGGAGGGTCAGGATACGTGCTGACGCACGGGTCAGTGCCAGCGTACGTGTCAGGAGTAGGGTACGGCGTAAGGTAAGGTGTCGGGCTGGTGGTCGGTTTCTATTCCGGGCTAGGGTTAGGGTTAGGGAACGGCAAGGCTTAGGGCACAGGTGAGGGTACGGAAACGTGGGAGGGTCAGTCTACGTTCTGACGCACGGTTCAGTGCCAGCGTACGGTCCAGGAATAGGGTACGGCGTAAGGTAAGGTGTAGGGCTTGTGGTTGATTTCCGTTCCAGGCTAGGGTTAGGGTTAGGGAACGGCAAGGCTTAGGGCACAGGTGAGGGTACGGAAACGTGGGAGGGTCAGGCTACGTGCTGACGCACGGGTCAGTGCCAGCGTACGGGCCAGTAGTAGGCAACGGCATAAGATAAGTTGCAGGGCTGGTGGTTGGTTTCCGTTCCAGGCTAGGGTTAGGGTTAGGGAACGGCAAGGCATAGGGCACAGGTGAGGGTACGGAAACGTGGGAGGGTCGGGCTACGTGCTGACGCACGGGTCAGTGACAGCGTACGGGTCAGGAGTAGGGTACGGCGAAGGTAAGGTGTAGGGCTGGTGGTGGGTTTCTATTCCGGGCTAGGGTTAGGGTTAGGGAAAGGCAAGGCTTAGGGCACAGGTGAGGGTACGGAAACGTGGGAGGGTCAGGCTACGTGCTGATGCACGGGTCAGTGCCAGCATATGGGGCAGGAGTAGGCAACGGCGTAGGATAAAGTGTAGGGCTGGTGGTGGATTTGCGTTCTGGGCTAGGGTTAGTGTTAGGGAACGTCAAGGCTTAGGGCAGAGGTCAGGGTACGGAAACGCGTGAGGGTAAGGCTACGTGCTGATGCACGTGTCAGTGACAGAGTACCGGCCAGGTGTAGGCAACGGCGTAGTGTAAGGTGTAGGGCTGGTGGTGGGTTTCCTTTCCGAGCTAGGGTTAGGGTTAGGGAACGGCAAGTCTTAGGGCACAGGTGAGGGTACGGAAACGTTGGAGGGTCAGGCTACGTGCTGACGCGCGGGTCAGTGCCAGCGTACTGTCCAGGAGAAGGCAACGGCGTAAGGTAAGGTGTAGGGCTGGTGGTTGCTTTCCGTTCCAGGCTAGGGTTAGGGTTAGGGAACGGCAAGGCTTAGGGCACAGGTGAGGGTACGGAAACGTGGAAGGGTCGGGCTACGTGCTGACGTACGTGTCAGTGCCAGCGTACGGGCCAGGAGTAGGCAACGGCGTAGGATAAAGTGTAGGGCTGGTGGTGGATTTGCGTTCTGTGCTAGGGTTAGGGTTAGGGAATGGCAAGGCTTAGGGCACAGGTCAGGTTACGGAAACTCGGGAGGGTAAGGCTACCTGCTGATGCACAGGTCAGTGCCAGAGTACGGGCCAGGAGTAGGCAACGGCGTAGGGTAAGGTGTAGGGCTGGTGGTGGGTTTCCGTTCCGGGCTAGGGTTAGGGTTAGGAAACGGCAAGGCTTAGGGCACAGGTGAGGGTACTGAAACGTAGGAGGGTCGGGCTACGTGGTGACGCACGGGTCAGTGCCAGCGTACGGGCCAGGAGTAGGCAACGGCGTAAGGTAAGGTGTAGGGCTCGTGGTTGGTTTCCGTTCCAGGCTAGGGTTAGGGTTAGGGAACGGCAAGGCTTAGGGCAAGGTGAAGGTACGGAAACGTGGGAGGGTCAGGTTACGTGCTGACGCACGGTTCAGTGCCAGCGTACGGGCCAGGAATAGGGTACGGCGTAAGGTAAGGTGTAGGGCTGGTGGTGGGTTTCCGTTCCACGCTAGGGTTAGGGTTAGGGAACGGCAAGGCTTAGGGCTCAGGTGAGGGTACAGAAACATGGGAGGGTCAGCCTACGTGCAGACGCACGGGTCAGTGCCAGCGTGCGGGTCAGTCGTACGGTACGGCGTAAGGTAAGGTGTAGGGCTTGTGGTTGATTTCCGTTCCAGGCTAGGGTTAGGGTTAGGGAACGGCAAGGCTTAGGGCACAGGTGAGGGTACGGAAACGTGGGAGGGTCAGGCTACGTGCTGACGCACGGGTCAGTGACAGCGTATGGGCCAGGTGTAGGCAACGGCGTAGTATATAGTGTAGGGATGGTGGTGGATTTGCGTTCTGGGCTAGGGTTAGGGTTAGGGAACGGCAAGGCTTAGGGCACAGGTCAGGGTACGGAAACTCGGGAGGGTAAGGGTACGTGCTGATGCACGGGTCAGTTCTAGAGTATGGGCCAGGAGTAGGCAACGGCGTAGGGTAAGGTGTAGGGCTGGTGGTGGGTTTCCGTTCCGGGTTAGGGTTAGGGTTAGGGAACGGCAAGGCTTAGGGCACAGGTGAGGGTACGGAAAAGTGGGAAGGTCAGGCTACGTGCTGACGCACGTGTCAGTGCCAGCGTACGGGTCAGGAGTAGGGTACGGCGTAAGGTAAGGTGTAGGGTTGGTGGTGTGTTTCTATTCCGGGCTAGGGTTAGGGTTAGGGAACTGCAAGGCGTAGGGAACAGGTGAGGGTACAGAAACGTGGGAGGTTCAGGCTACGTGCTGACGCACGGGTCAGTGCCAGCGTACGGGCCAGGAGTAGGCAACGGCGTAGGATAAAGTGTAGGGTTGGTAGTGGGTTTCTATTCTGGGCTAGGGTTAGGGTTAGGGAACGGCAAGGCATAGGGCACAGGTGAGGGTACGGAAACGTGGGAGGGTCAGGCTACGTGCTGACGCATGGTTCATTGCCAGCGTACGGGTCAGGAGTAGGGTACGGCGTAAGGTAAGGTGTAGGGCTTGTGGTTGATTTCCGTTCCAGGCTAGGGTTAGGGTTAGGGAACGGCAAGCCTTAGGGCACAGGTGAGGGTACAGAAACGTGGGAGGGTCGGGCTACGTGCTGACGCACGGGTCAGTGCCAGCGTACGGGTCAGGGGTAGGCAATGGCGTAGTATAAAGTGTAGGGATGGTGGTGGATTTGCGTTCTGGGCTAGGGTTAGGGTTAGGGAATGGCAAGGCTTAGGGCACAGGTCAGAGTACGGAAACTCGGGAGGGTAAGGGTACGTGCTGATGCCTGGGTCAGTGCTAGAGTACGGGCCAGGAGTAGGCAACGGCGTAGGGTAAGGTGTAGGGCTGGTGGTGGATTTCCGTTCCGGGCTAGGGTTAGGGTTAGGGAACGGCAAGGCTTAGGGCACAGGTGAGGGTACGGAAACGTGGGAGGGTCAGGCTACGTGCTGACGCACGGGTCAGTGCCAGCGTACGGGTCAGGAGTAGGGTACGGCGTAAGGTAAGGTGTAGGGCTGGTGGTGTGTTTCTATTCCGGGCTAGGGTTAGGGTTACGGAACGGCAAGGCGTAGGGCACAGGTGAGGGTACGGAAACGTGGGAGGGTCACGCTACGTGCTGACGCACGGGTCAGTGCCAGCGTACGGGTCAGGAGTAGGGTACGGCGTAAGGTAAGGTGTAGGGCTGGTGGTGGGTTTCTATTCCGGGCTAGGGTTAGGGTTAGGGAACGGCAAGGCTTAGGGCACAGGTGAGGGTATGGAAACGTGGGAGGGTCAGGCTACGTGCTGACGCACGGTTCAGTGCCAGCGTACGGGCCAGGAATAGGGTACGGCGAAAGGTAAAGTGTAGGGCTGGTGGTGGGTTTCCGTTCCAGGCTAGGGTTAGGGTTAGGGAACGGCAAGGATTAGGGCACAGGTGAGGGTACGGAAACGTGGGAGTGTCAGGCTACGTGCTGACGCACGGGTCAGTGCCAGCGTACGGTTCAGGAGTAGGGTACGGCGTAAGGTAAGGTGTAGGGCTTGTGGTTGATTTCCGTTCAAGGCTAGGGTTAGGGTGAGGGAACGGCAAGGCTTAGGGCACAGGTGAGGGTACGGAAACGTGGGAGGGTCGGGCTACTTGCTGACGCACAGGTTAGTGCCAGCGTAAGGGCCAGGAGTACGCAACGGCGTAGTATAAAGTGGAGGGCTGGTGGTGGATTTGCGTTCTGGGTTAGTGTTAGGGTTAGGGAACGGCAAGGCTTAGGGCACAGGTCAGGGTACGGAAACTCGGGAGGGTAAGGCTACGTGCTGATGCACGGGTCAGTGCTAGAGTACTGGCCAGGAGTAGGCAACGGCGTAGGGTAAGGTTTAGGGCTGGTGGTGGGTTTCCGTTCCGGGCTAGGGTTGGGTTTAGGGAACGGCAAGGCTTAGGGCACAGGTGAGGGTACGGAAACGTGGGAGGGTCAGGCTACGTGCTGACGCATTGCTTAGTGCCAGCGTATGGGCCAGGAGTAGGCAACGGCGTAAGGTAAGGTGTAGGGTTGGTGTTTGGTTTCCGTTCAAGGCTAGGGTTAGGGTTAGGGAACGGCAAGGCATAGGGCACAGGTGAGGGTACGGAAACGTGGGAGGGTCGGGCTACGTGCTGACGCACGGGTCAGTGCCAGAGAACGGGTCAGGAGTAGGGTACGGCGAAGGTAAGGTGTAGGCCTGGTGGTGGGTTTCTATTCCGGGCTAGGGTTAGGGTTAGGGAAAGGCAAGGCTTAGGGCACAGGTGAGGGTACGGAAACGTGGGAGGGTCAGGCTACGTGCTGATGCACGGGTCAGTGCCAGCGTATGGGGCAGGAGTAGGCAACGGCGTAGGATAAAGTGTAGGGCTGGTGGTGGATTTGCGTTCTGGGCTAGGGTTAGGGTTAGGGAACGGCAAGGCTTAGGGCACAGGTCAGGGTACGGAAACTCGGGAGGGTAAGGCTACCTGCTGATGCACGGGTCAGTGCCAGAGTACGGGCCAGGAGTAGGCAACGGCGTAGGGTAAGGTGTAGGGCTGGTGGTGGGTTTCCGTTCCGGGCTAGGGTTAGGGTTAGGAAACGGCAAGGCTTAGGGCACAGGTGAGGGTACTGAAACGTAGGAGGGTCGGGCTACGTGGTGACGCACGGGTCAGTGCCAGCGTACGGGCCAGGAGTAGGCAACGGTGTAAGGTAAGGTGTAGGGCTGGTGGTTGGTTTCCGTTCCAGGCTAGGGTTAGGGTTAGGGAACGGCAAGGCTTAGGGCAAGGTGAAGGTACGGAAACGTGGGAGGGTCAGGCTACGTGCTGACGCACGGTTCAGTGCCAGCGTACGGGCCAGGAATAGGGTACGGCGTAAGGTAAGGTGTAGGGCTGGTGGTGGGTTTCCGTTCCACGCTAGGGTTAGGGTTAGGGAACGGCAAGGCTTAGGGCTCAGGTGAGGGTACAGAAACGTGGGAGGGTCAGCCTACGTGCTGACGCACGGGTCAGTGCCAGCGTACGGGTCAGTCGTACGGTACGGCGTAAGGTAAGGTGTAGGCCTTGTGGTTGATTTCCGTTCCAGGCTAGGGTTAGGGTTAGGGAACGGCAAGGCTTAGGGCACAGGTGAGGGTACGGAAACGTGGGAGGGTCAGGCTACGTGCTGACGCACGGGTCAGTGCCAGCGTATGGGCCAGGTGTAGGCAACGGCGTAGTATAAAGTGTAGGGATGGTGGTGGATTTGCGTTCTGGGCTAGGGTTAGGGTTAGGGAACGGCAAGGCTTAGGGCACAGGTCAGGGTACTGAAACTCGGGAGGGTAAGGGTACGTGCTGATGCACGGGTCAGTTCTAGAGTACGGGCCAGGAGTAGGCAACGGCGTAGGGTAAGGTGTAGGGCTGGTGGTGGGTTTCCGTTCCGGGTTAGGGTTAGGGTTAGGGAACGGCAAGGCTTAGGGCACAGGTGAGGGTACGGAAAAGTGGGAGGGTCAGGCTACGTGCTGACGCACGGGTCAGTGCCAGCGTACGGGTCAGGAGTAGGGTACGGCGTAAGGTAAGGTGTAGGGTTGGTGGTGTGTTTCTATTCCGGGCTAGGGTTAGGGTTAGGGAACTGCAAGGCTTAGGGAACAGGTGAGGGTACAGAAACGTGGGAGGTTCAGGCTACGTGCTGACGCACGGTTCAGTGCCAGCGTACGGGCCAGGAGTAGGCAACGGCGTAGGATAAAGTGTAGGGTTGGTAGTGGGTTTCTATTCTGGGCTAGGGTTAGGGTTAGGGAACGGCAAGGCATAGGGCACAGGTGAGGGTACGGAAACGTGGGAGGGTCAGGCTACGTGCTGACGCATGGTTCATTGCCAGCGTACGGGCCAGGAATAGGGTACGGCGTAAGGTAAGGTGTAGGGCTGGTGGTGGGTTTCCGTTCCGGGCTAGGGTTAGGGTTAGGGAACAGCAAGGCTTAGGGCACAGGTGAGGGTACAGAAACGTGGGAGGGTCAGGCTACGTGCTGACGCACGGGTCAGTGCCAGCGTACGGGTCAGGAGTAGGGTACGGTGTAAGGTAAGGTGTAGGGCTTGTGGTTGATTTCCGTTCCAGGCTAGGATTAGGGTTAGGGAACGGCAAGCCTTAGGGCACAGGTGAGGGTACAGAAAAGTGGGAGGGTCGGGCTACGTGCTGACGCACGGGTCAGTGCCAGCGTACGGGCCAGGGGTAGGCAATGGCGTAGTATAAAGTGTAGGGATGCTGGTGGATTTGCGTTCTGGGCTAGGGTTAGGGTTAGGGAACGGCAAGGCTTAGGGCACAGGTCAGGGTACGGAAACTCGGGAGGGTAAGGGTACGTGATGATGCCTGGGTCAGTGCTAGAGTACGGGCCAGGAGTAGGCAACGGCGTAGGGTAAGGTGTAGGGCTGGTGGTGGATTTCCGTTCCGGGCTAGGGTTAGGGTTAGGGAACGGCAAGGCTTAGGGCACAGGTGAGGGTACGGAAACGTGGGAGGGTCAGGCTACGTGCTGACGCACGGGTCAGTGCCAGCGTACGGGTCAGGAGTAGGGTACGGCGTAAGGTAAGGTGTAGGGCTGGTGGTGTGTTTCTATTCCGGGCTAGGGTTAGGGTTACAGAACGGCAAGGCGTAGGGCACAGGTGAGGGTACGGAAACGTGGGAGGGTCACGCTACGTGCTGACGCACGGGTCAGTGCCAGCGTACGGGTCAGGAGTAGGGTACGGCGTAAGGTAAGGTTTAGGGCTGGTGGTGGGTTTCTATTCCGGGCTAGGGTTAGGGTTAGGGAACGGCAAGGCTTAGAGCACAGGTGAGGGTATGGAAACGTGGGAGGGTCAGGCTACGTGCTGACGCACGGTTCTGTGCCAGCGTATGGGCCAGGAATAGGGTACGGCGTAAGGTAATGTGTAGGGCTGGTGGTGGGTTTCCGTTCCAGGCTAGGGTTAGGGTTAGGGAACGGCAAGGCTTAGGGCACAGCTGAGGGTACGGAAACGTGGGAGTGTCAGGCTATGTGCTGACGCACGGGTCAGTGCCAGCGTACGGTTCAGGAGTAGGGTACGGCGTAAGGTAAGGTGTAGGGCTTGTGGTTGATTTCCGTTCAAAGCTAGGGTTAGGGTGAGGGAACGGCAAGGCTTAGGGCACAGGTGAGGGTACGGAAATGTGGGAGGGTCGGGCTACGTGCTGACGCACGGGTTAGTGCGAGCGTAAGGGCCAGGAGTACGCAACGGCGTAGTATAAAGTGGAGGGCTGGTGGTGGATTTGCGTTCTGGGTTAGTGTTAGGGTTAGGGAATGGCAAGGCTTAGGGCACAGGTCAGGGTACGGAAACACGGGAGGGTAAGGCTACGTGCTGATGCACGGGTCAGTGCTAGAGTACTGGCCAGGAGTAGGCAACGGCGTAGGGTAAGGTTTAGGGCTGGTGGTGGGTTTCCGTTCCGGGCTAGGGTTGGGTTTAGGGAACGGCAAGGCTTAGGGCACAGGTGAGGGTACGGAAACGTGGGAGGGTCAGGCTACGTGCTGACGCATTGCTTAGTGCCAGCGTATGGGCAAGGAGTAGGCAACGGCGTAAGGTAAGGTGTAGGGTTGGTGTTTGGTTTCCGTTCAAGGCTAGGGTTAGGGTTAGGGAACGGCAAGGCTTAGGGCACAGGTGAGGGTACGGAAACGTGGGAGGGTAGGGCTACGTGCTGACGCAAGGGTCAGTGCCAGCGTACGGGCCAGGAGTAGGCAACGGCGTAGGGTAAAGTGTAGGGCTGGTGGTGGATTTCCGTTCTGTGCTAGGGTTAGGGTTAGGGAACGGCAAGGCTTAGGGCACAGGTCAGGGTACGGAAAATCGGGAGGGTAAGGTTACCTGCTGATGCACGGGTCAGTGCCAGCGTACGGGTCAGGAGTAGGGTACGGCGTAAGGTAAGGTGTAGGGCTTGTGGTTGATTTCCGTTCAAGGCTAGGGTTAGGGTTAGGGAACGGCAAGGCTTAGGGCACAGGTGAGGGTACGGAAACGTGGGAGGTTCAGGCTACGTGCTGACGCACGGGTCAGTGCGAGCGTACGGGCCAGGAGTAGGCAACGGCGTAGTATAAAGTGTAGGGATGGTGGTGGATTTGCGTTCTGGGCTAGGGTTAGGGTTAGGGAATGGCAAGGCTTAGGGCACAGGTCAGGGTACGGAAACTCGGGAGGGTAACGGTACGTGCTGATGCACGGGTCAGTGCTAGAGTACGGACCAGGAGTAGGCAACGGCGTAGGGTAAGGTGTAGGGCTGGTGGTGGGTTTCCGTTCCGGGTTAGGGTTAGGGTTAGGGAACGGCAAGGCTTAGGGCACAAGTGAGGTTACGGAAACGTGGGAGGGTCAGGCTACGTGCTGACGCACGGGTCAGTGCCAGCGTACGGGTCAGGAGTAGGGTACGGCTTAAGGTAAGGTGTAGGGTTGGTGGTGTGTTCCCATTCCGGGCTAGGGTTAGGGTTAGGGAACGGCAAGGCTTAGGGCACAGGTGAGGCTACGGAAACGTGGGAGGGTCACGCTACGTGCTGACGCACGGGTCAGTGCCAGCGTACGGGTCAGGAGTAGGGTACGGCGTAAGGTAAGGTGTAGGGCTTGTGGTTGATTTCCGTTCCAGGCTAGGGTTAGGGTTAGGGAACGGC
Organism: Mesoplodon bidens; assembly: GCF_964165515.1. Taxonomy (NCBI): domain Eukaryota; kingdom Metazoa; phylum Chordata; class Mammalia; order Artiodactyla; family Ziphiidae; genus Mesoplodon; species Mesoplodon bidens. Next base: position 57,477,188 of record NC_138179.1, read on the forward strand.
AAGGCATAGGGCACAGGTGAGGGTACGGAAACGTGGGAGGGTCGGGCTACGTGCTGACGCACGGGTCAGTGCCAGCGTACGGGCCAGTAGTAGGCAACGGCGTAAGATAAGGTGCAGGGCTGGTGGTTGGTTTCCGTTCCAGGCTAGGGTTAGGGTTAGGGAACGGCAAGGCATAGGGCACAGGTGAGGGTACGGAAACGTGGGAGGGTCAGGCTACGTGCTGATGCACGGGTCAGTGCCAGCGTATGGGGCAGGAGTAGGCAACGGCGTAGGATAAAGTGTAGGGCTGGTGGTGGATTTGCGTTCTGTGCTAGGGTTAGGGTTAGGGAACGGCAAGGCTTAGGGCACAGGTCAGGGTACGGAAACTCGGGAGGGTAAGGCTACCTGCTGATGCACGGGTCAGTGCCAGAGTACGGGCCAGGAGTAGGCAACGGCGTAGGGTAAGGTGTAGGGCTGGTGGTGGGTTTCCGTTCCGGGCTAGGGTTAGGGTTAGGAAACGGCAAGGCTTAGGGCACAGGTGAGGGTACTGAAACGTAGGAGGGTCGGGCTACGTGGTGACGCACGGGTCAGTGCCAGCGTACGGGCCAGGAGTAGGCAACGGCGAAAGGTATGGTGTAGGGCTGGTGGTTGGTTTCCGTTCCAGGCTAGGGTTAGGGTTAGGGAACGGCAAGGCTTAGGGCAAGGTGAAGGTACGGAAACGTGGGAGGGTCAGGCTACGTGCTGACGCACGGTTCAGTGCCAGCGTACGGGCCAGGAATAGGGTACGGAGTAAGGTAAGGTGTAGGGCTGGTGGTGGGTATCCGTTCCACGCTAGGGTTAGGGTTAGGGAACGGCAAGGCTTAGGGCTCAGGTGAGGGTACAGAAACGTGGGAGGGTCAGCCTACGTGCTGACGCACGGGTCAGTGCCAGCGTACGGGTCAGTCGTACGGTACGGCGTAAGGTAAGGTGTAGGGCTTGTGGTTGATTTCCGTTCCAGGCTAGGGTTAGGGTTAGGGAACGGCAAGGCTTAGGGCACAGGTGAGGGTACGGAAACGTGGGAGGGTCAGGCTACGTGCTGACGCACGGGTCAGTGCCAGCGTATGGGCCAGGTGTAGGCAACGGCGTAGTATAAGTGTAGGGATGGTGGTGGATTTGCGTTCTGGGCTAGGGTTAGGGTTAGGGAACGGCAAGGCTTAGGGAACATGTCAGGGTACGGAAACTCGGGAGGGTAAGGGTACGTGCTGACGCACGGGTCAGTGCCAGCGTACGTGTCAGGAGCAGGGTACGGCGTAAGGTAAGGTATAGGGTTGGTGGTGGGTTTCTATTCCGGGCTACGGTTAGGGTTAGGGAACGGCAAGGCTTAGGGCACAGGTCAGGGTACGGAAATTCGGGAGGGTAAGGCTACCTGCTGATGAACGGGTCAGTGCCAGAGTACGGGCCAGGAGTAGGCAACGGCGTAGGGTAATGTGTAGGGCTGGTCGTGGGTTTCCGTTCCGGGCTAGGGTTAGGGTTAGGGAACGGCAAGGCTTAGGGCACAGGTGAGGGTACTGAAACGTGGGAGGGTCAGGCTACGTGCTGACGCACGTGTCAGTGCCAGCGTACGGGCCAGGAGTAGGGCTCGGCGTAAGGTAAGTTGTAGGGCTGGTGGTGGGTTTTTATTCCGGGCTAGGGTTAGGGTTAGGGAACGGCAAGGCTTAGGGCACAGGTGAGGGTACGGAAACGTGGGAGGGTCAGGCTACGTGCTGACGCACAGTTCAGTGCCAGCGTACGGGCCAGTAATAGGGTACGGCGTAAGGTAAGGTGTAGGGCTGGTGGTGGGTTTCCGTTCCGGGCTAGGGTGAGGGTTAGGGAACGGCAAGGCTTAGGGCACAGGTGAGGGTACGGAAACGTGGGAGGGTCAGGATACGTGCTGACGCACGGGTCAGTGCCAGCGTACGTGTCAGGAGTAGGGTACGGCGTAAGGTAAGGTGTCGGGCTGGTGGTCGGTTTCTATTCCGGGCTAGGGTTAGGGTTAGGGAACGGCAAGGCTTAGGGCACAGGTGAGGGTACGGAAACGTGGGAGGGTCAGTCTACGTTCTGACGCACGGTTCAGTGCCAGCGTACGGTCCAGGAATAGGGTACGGCGTAAGGTAAGGTGTAGGGCTTGTGGTTGATTTCCGTTCCAGGCTAGGGTTAGGGTTAGGGAACGGCAAGGCTTAGGGCACAGGTGAGGGTACGGAAACGTGGGAGGGTCAGGCTACGTGCTGACGCACGGGTCAGTGCCAGCGTACGGGCCAGTAGTAGGCAACGGCATAAGATAAGTTGCAGGGCTGGTGGTTGGTTTCCGTTCCAGGCTAGGGTTAGGGTTAGGGAACGGCAAGGCATAGGGCACAGGTGAGGGTACGGAAACGTGGGAGGGTCGGGCTACGTGCTGACGCACGGGTCAGTGACAGCGTACGGGTCAGGAGTAGGGTACGGCGAAGGTAAGGTGTAGGGCTGGTGGTGGGTTTCTATTCCGGGCTAGGGTTAGGGTTAGGGAAAGGCAAGGCTTAGGGCACAGGTGAGGGTACGGAAACGTGGGAGGGTCAGGCTACGTGCTGATACACGGGTCAGTGCCAGCATATGGGGCAGGAGTAGGCAACGGCGTAGGATAAAGTGTAGGGCTGGTGGTGGATTTGCGTTCTGGGCTAGGGTTAGTGTTAGGGAACGTCAAGGCTTAGGGCAGAGGTCAGGGTACGGAAACGCGTGAGGGTAAGGCTACGTGCTGATGCACGTGTCAGTGACAGAGTACCGGCCAGGTGTAGGCAACGGCGTAGTGTAAGGTGTAGGGCTGGTGGTGGGTTTCCTTTCCGAGCTAGGGTTAGGGTTAGGGAACGGCAAGTCTTAGGGCACAGGTGAGGGTACGGAAACGTTGGAGGGTCAGGCTACGTGCTGACGCGCGGGTCAGTGCCAGCGTACTGTCCAGGAGAAGGCAACGGCGTAAGGTAAGGTGTAGGGCTGGTGGTTGCTTTCCGTTCCAGGCTAGGGTTAGGGTTAGGGAACGGCAAGGCTTAGGGCACAGGTGAGGGTACGGAAACGTGGAAGGGTCGGGCTACGTGCTGACGTACGTGTCAGTGCCAGCGTACGGGCCAGGAGTAGGCAACGGCGTAGGATAAAGTGTAGGGCTGGTGGTGGATTTGCGTTCTGTGCTAGGGTTAGGGTTAGGGAATGGCAAGGCTTAGGGCACAGGTCAGGTTACGGAAACTCGGGAGGGTAAGGCTACCTGCTGATGCACAGGTCAGTGCCAGAGTACGGGCCAGGAGTAGGCAACGGCGTAGGGTAAGGTGTAGGGCTGGTGGTGGGTTTCCGTTCCGGGCTAGGGTTAGGGTTAGGAAACGGCAAGGCTTAGGGCACAGGTGAGGGTACTGAAACGTAGGAGGGTCGGGCTACGTGGTGACGCACGGGTCAGTGCCAGCGTACGGGCCAGGAGTAGGCAACGGCGTAAGGTAAGGTGTAGGGCTCGTGGTTGGTTTCCGTTCCAGGCTAGGGTTAGGGTTAGGGAACGGCAAGGCTTAGGGCAAGGTGAAGGTACGGAAACGTGGGAGGGTCAGGTTACGTGCTGACGCACGGTTCAGTGCCAGCGTACGGGCCAGGAATAGGGTACGGCGTAAGGTAAGGTGTAGGGCTGGTGGTGGGTTTCCGTTCCACGCTAGGGTTAGGGTTAGGGAACGGCAAGGCTTAGGGCTCAGGTGAGGGTACAGAAACATGGGAGGGTCAGCCTACGTGCAGACGCACGGGTCAGTGCCAGCGTGCGGGTCAGTCGTACGGTACGGCGTAAGGTAAGGTGTAGGGCTTGTGGTTGATTTCCGTTCCAGGCTAGGGTTAGGGTTAGGGAACGGCAAGGCTTAGGGCACAGGTGAGGGTACGGAAACGTGGGAGGGTCAGGCTACGTGCTGACGCACGGGTCAGTGACAGCGTATGGGCCAGGTGTAGGCAACGGCGTAGTATATAGTGTAGGGATGGTGGTGGATTTGCGTTCTGGGCTAGGGTTAGGGTTAGGGAACGGCAAGGCTTAGGGCACAGGTCAGGGTACGGAAACTCGGGAGGGTAAGGGTACGTGCTGATGCACGGGTCAGTTCTAGAGTATGGGCCAGGAGTAGGCAACGGCGTAGGGTAAGGTGTAGGGCTGGTGGTGGGTTTCCGTTCCGGGTTAGGGTTAGGGTTAGGGAACGGCAAGGCTTAGGGCACAGGTGAGGGTACGGAAAAGTGGGAAGGTCAGGCTACGTGCTGACGCACGTGTCAGTGCCAGCGTACGGGTCAGGAGTAGGGTACGGCGTAAGGTAAGGTGTAGGGTTGGTGGTGTGTTTCTATTCCGGGCTAGGGTTAGGGTTAGGGAACTGCAAGGCGTAGGGAACAGGTGAGGGTACAGAAACGTGGGAGGTTCAGGCTATGTGCTGACGCACGGGTCAGTGCCAGCGTACGGGCCAGGAGTAGGCAACGGCGTAGGATAAAGTGTAGGGTTGGTAGTGGGTTTCTATTCTGGGCTAGGGTTAGGGTTAGGGAACGGCAAGGCATAGGGCACAGGTGAGGGTACGGAAACGTGGGAGGGTCAGGCTACGTGCTGACGCATGGTTCATTGCCAGCGTACGGGTCAGGAGTAGGGTACGGCGTAAGGTAAGGTGTAGGGCTTGTGGTTGATTTCCGTTCCAGGCTAGGGTTAGGGTTAGGGAACGGCAAGCCTTAGGGCACAGGTGAGGGTACAGAAACGTGGGAGGGTCGGGCTACGTGCTGACGCACGGGTCAGTGCCAGCGTACGGGTCAGGGGTAGGCAATGGCGTAGTATAAAGTGTAGGGATGGTGGTGGATTTGCGTTCTGGGCTAGGGTTAGGGTTAGGGAATGGCAAGGCTTAGGGCACAGGTCAGAGTACGGAAACTCGGGAGGGTAAGGGTACGTGCTGATGCCTGGGTCAGTGCTAGAGTACGGGCCAGGAGTAGGCAACGGCGTAGGGTAAGGTGTAGGGCTGGTGGTGGATTTCCGTTCCGGGCTAGGGTTAGGGTTAGGGAACGGCAAGGCTTAGGGCACAGGTGAGGGTACGGAAACGTGGGAGGGTCAGGCTACGTGCTGACGCACGGGTCAGTGCCAGCGTACGGGTCAGGAGTAGGGTACGGCGTAAGGTAAGGTGTAGGGCTGGTGGTGTGTTTCTATTCCGGGCTAGGGTTAGGGTTACGGAACGGCAAGGCGTAGGGCACAGGTGAGGGTACGGAAACGTGGGAGGGTCACGCTACGTGCTGACGCACGGGTCAGTGCCAGCGTACGGGTCAGGAGTAGGGTACGGCGTAAGGTAAGGTGTAGGGCTGGTGGTGGGTTTCTATTCCGGGCTAGGGTTAGGGTTAGGGAACGGCAAGGCTTAGGGCACAGGTGAGGGTATGGAAACGTGGGAGGGTCAGGCTACGTGCTGACGCACGGTTCAGTGCCAGCGTACGGGCCAGGAATAGGGTACGGCGAAAGGTAAAGTGTAGGGCTGGTGGTGGGTTTCCGTTCCAGGCTAGGGTTAGGGTTAGGGAACGGCAAGGATTAGGGCACAGGTGAGGGTACGGAAACGTGGGAGTGTCAGGCTACGTGCTGACGCACGGGTCAGTGCCAGCGTACGGTTCAGGAGTAGGGTACGGCGTAAGGTAAGGTGTAGGGCTTGTGGTTGATTTCCGTTCAAGGCTAGGGTTAGGGTGAGGGAACGGCAAGGCTTAGGGCACAGGTGAGGGTACGGAAACGTGGGAGGGTCGGGCTACGTGCTGACGCACGGGTTAGTGCCAGCGCAAGGGCCAGGAGTACGCAACGGCGTAGTATAAAGTGGAGGGCTGGTGGTGGATTTGCGTTCTGGGTTAGTGTTAGGGTTAGGGAACGGCAAGGCTTAGGGCACAGGTCAGGGTACGGATACTCGGGAGGGTAAGGCTACGTGCTGATGCACGGGTCAGGGCCAGCGTACGGGCCAGGTGTAGGCAACAGCGTAGGGTAAGGTTTAGGGCTGGTGGTGGGTTTCCGTTCCGGGCTAGGGTTGGGTTTAGGGAACGGCAAGGCTTAGGGCACAGGTGAGGGTACGGAAACGTGGGAGGGTCAGGCTACGTGCTGACGCATTGCTTAGTGCCAGCGTATGGGCCAGGAGTAGGCAACGGCGTAAGGTAAGGTGTAGGGTTGGTGTTTGGTTTCCGTTCAAGGCTAGGGTTAGGGTTAGGGAACGGCAAGGCTTAGGGCACAGGTGAGGGTACGGAAAATGGGAGGGTAGGGCTACGTGCTGACGCACGGGTCAGGGCCAGCGTACGGGCCAGGTGTAGGCAACAGCGTAGGATAAAGTGTAGGGCTGGTGGTGGATTTCCGTTCTGTGCTAGGGTTAGGGTTAGGGAATGGCAAGGCTTAGGGCACAGGTCAGGGTACGGAAAATCGGGAGGGTAAGGTTACCTGCTGATGCACGGGTCAGTGCCAGCGTACGGGTCAGGAGTAGGGTACGGCGTAAGGTAAGGTGTAGGGCTTGTGGTTGATTTCCGTTCAAGGCTAGGGTTAGGGTTAGGGAACGGCAAGGCTTAGGGCACAGGTGAGGGTACGGAAACGTGGGAGGTTCAGGCTACGTGCTGACGCACGGGTCAGTGCGAGCGTACGGGCCAGGAGTAGGCAACGGCGTAGTATAAAGTGTAGGGATGGTGGTGGATTTGCGTTCTGGGCTAGGGTTAGGGTTAGGGAACGGCAAGGCTTAGGGCACAGGTCAGGGTACGGAAACTTGGGAGGGTAAGGGTACGTGCTGATGCACGGGTCAGTGCTAGAGTACGGGCCAGGAGTAGGCAACGGCGTAGGGTAAGGTGTAGGGCTGGTGGTGGGTTTCCGTTCCGTGTTAGGGTTAGGGTTAGGGAACGGCAAGGCTTAGGGAACAAGTGAGGTTACGGAAACGTGGGAGGGTCAGGCTACGTGCTGACGCACGGGTCAGTGCCAGCGTACGGGTCAGGAGTAGGGTACGGCTTAAGGTAAGGTGTAGGGTTGGTGGTGTGTTTCCATTCCGGGCTAGGGTTACGGTTAGGGAACGGCAAGGCTTAGGGCACAGGTGAGGCTACGGAAACGTGGGAGGGTCACGCTACGTGCTGACGCACGGGTCAGTGCCAGCGTACGGGTCAGGAGTAGGGTACGGCGTAAGGTAAGGTGTAGGGCTGGTGGTGGGTTTCTATTCCGGGCTAGGGTTAGGGTTAGGGAACGGCAAGGCATAGGGCACAGGTGAGGGTACGGAAACGTGGGAGGTTCAGGCTACGTGTTGACGCATGGTTCAGTGGCAGCGTACGGGCCAGGAAGAGGGTACGGCGTAAGGTAAGGTGTAGGGCTGGTGGTGGGTTTCCGTTCCGGGCTAGGGTTAGGGTTAGGGAACGGCAAGGCTTAGGGCACAGCTGAGGGTACGGAAACGTGGGAGGGTCGGGCTACGTGCTGACGTACGTGTCAGTGCCAGCGTACGGGCCAGGAGTAGGCAACGGCGTAGGATAAAGTGTAGGGCTGCTGGTGGATTTGCGTTCCGGGCTAGGGTTAAGGTTAGGGAACGGAAAGGCTTAGGGCACAGGTGAGGGTACGGAAACGTGGGAGGGTCAGGCTACGTGCTGACGCACGGGTCAGTGCCAGCGTACGGGTCAGGAGCAGGGTACGGCGTAAGGTAAGGTATAGGGTTGGTGGTGGGTTTCTATTCCGGGCTACGGTTAGGGTTAGGGAACGGCAAGGCTTAGGGCACAGGTCAGGGTACGGAAATTCGGGAGGGTAAGGCTACCTACTGATGAACGGGTCAGTGCCAGAGTACGGGCCAGGAGTAGGCAACGGCGTAGGGTAATGTGTAGGGCTGGTCGTGGGTTTCCGTTCCGGGCTAGGGTTAGGGTTAGGGAACGGCAAGGCTTAGGGCACAGGTGAGGGCACTGAAACGTGGGAGGGTCAGGCTACGTGCTGACGCACGTGTCAGTGCCAGCGTACGGGCCAGGAGTAGGGCTCGGCGTAAGGTAAGGTGTAGGGCTGGTGGTGGGTTTCTATTCCGGGCTAGGGTTAGGGTTAGGGAACGGCAAGGCTTAGGGCACAGGTGAGGGTACGGAAACGTGGGAGGGTCAGGCTACGTGCTGACGCACAGTTCAGTGCCAGCGTACGGGCCAGTAATAGGGTACGGCGTAAGGTAAGGTGTAGGGCTGGTGGTGGGTTTCCGTTCCGGGCTAGGGTTAGGGTTAGGGAACGGCAAGGCTTAGGGCACAGGTGAGGGTACGGAAACGTGGGAGGGTCAGGATACGTGCTGACGCACGGGTCAGTGCCAGCGTACGTGTCAGGAGTAGGGTACGGCGTAAGGTAAGGTGTCAGGCTGGTGGTCGGTTTCTATTCCGGGCTAGGGTTAGGGTTAGGGAACGGCAAGGCTTAGGGCACAGGTGAGGGTACGGAAACGTGGGAGGGTCTGTCTACGTTCTGACGCACGGTTCAGTGCCAGCGTACGGGCCAGGAATAGGGTACGGCGTAAGGTAAGGTGTAGGGCTTGTGGTTGATTTCCGTTCCAGGCTAGGGTTAGGGTTAGGGAACGGCAAGGCTTAGGGCACAGGTGAGGGTACGGAAACGTGGGAGGGTCAGGCTACGTGCTGACGCACGGGTCAGTGCCAGCGTACGGGCCAGTAGTTGGCAACGGCGTAAGATAGGGTGCAGGGCTGGTGGTTGGTTTCCGTTCCAGGCTAGGGTTAGGGTTAGGGAACGGCAAGGCATAGCGCACAGGTGAGGGTACGGAAACGTGGGAGGGTCGGGCTACGTGCTGACGCACGGGTCAGTGCCAGCGTACGGGTCAGGAGTAGGGTACGGCGAAGGTAAGGTGTAGGGCTGGTGGTGGGTTTCTATTCCGGGCTAGGGTTAGGGTTAGGGAAAGGCAAGGCTTAGGGCACAGGTGAGGGTACGGAAACGTGGGAGGGTCAGGCTACGTGCTGATGCACGGGTCAGTGCCAGCGTATGGGGCAGGAGTAGGCAACGGCGTAGGATAAAGTGTAGGGCTGGTGGTGGATTTGTGTTCTGGGCTAGGGTTAGTGTTAGGGAACGTCAAGGCTTAGGGCAGAGGTCAGGGTACGGAAACGCGTGAGGGTAAGGCTACGTGCTGATGCACGTGTCAGTGACAGAGTACCGGCCATGAGTAGGCAACGGCGTAGGGTAAGGTGTAGGGCTGGTGGTGGGTTTCCGTTCCGAGCTAGGGTTAGGGTTAGGTAACGGGAAGTCTTAGGGCACAGGTGAGGGTACGGAAACGTTGGAGGGTCAGGCTACGTGCTGACGCGCGGGTCAGTGCCAGCGTACTGTCCAGGAGAAGGCAACGGCGTAAGGTAAGGTGTAGGGCTGGTGGTTGCTTTCCGTTCCAGGCTAGGGTTAGGGTTAGGGAACGGCAAGGCTTAGGGCACAGTTGAGGGTACGGAAACGTGGAAGGGTCGGGCTACGTGCTGACGCACGTGTCAGTGCCAGCGTACGGGCCAGGAGTAGGGCTCGGCGTAAGGTAAGGTGTAGGGCTGGTGGTGGGTTTCTATTCCGGGCTAGGGTTAGGGTTAGGGAACGGCAAGGCTTAGGGCACAGGTGAGGGTACGGAAACGTGGGTGGGTCAGGATACGTGCTGACGCACGGGTCAGTGCCAGCGTACGTGTCAGGAGTAGGGTACGGCGTAAGGTAAGGTGTCGGGCTGGTGGTCGGTTTCTATTCCGGGCTAGGGTGAGGGTTAGGGAACGGCAAGGCTTAGGGCACAGGTGAGGGTACGGAAACGTGGGAGGGTCAGTCTACGTTCTGACGCACGGTTCAGTGCCAGCGTACGGGCCAGGAATAGGGTACGGCGTAAGGTAAGGTGTAGGGCTTGTGGTTGATTTCCGTTCCAGGCTAGGGTTAGGGTTAGGGAACGGCAAGGCTTAGGGCACAGGTGAGGGTACGGAAACGTGGGAGGGTCAGGCTACGTGCTGACGCACGGGTCAGTGCCAGCGTACGGGCCAGTAGTAGGCAACGGCGTAAGATAAGGTGCAGGGCTGGTGGTTGGTTTCCGTTCCAGGCTAGGGTTAGGGTTAGGGAACGGCAAGGCATAGGGCACAGGTGAGGGTACGGAAACGTGGGAGGGTCGGGCTACGTGCTGACGCACGGGTCAGTGCCAGCGTACGGGTCAGGAGTAGGGTACGGCGAAGGTAAGGTGTAGGGCTGGTGGTGGGTTTCTATTCCGGGCTAGGGTTAGGGTTAGGGAAAGGCAAGGCTTAGGGCACAGGTGAGGGTATGGAAACGTGGGAGGGTCAGGCTACGTGCTGATGCACGGGTCAGTGCCAGCGTATGGGGCAGGAGTAGGCAACGGCGTAGGATAAAGTGTAGGGCTGGTGGTGGATTTGCGTTCTGGGCTAGGGTTAGTGTTAGGGAACGTCAAGGCTTAGGGCAGAGGTCAGGGTACGGAAACGCGTGAGGGTAAGGCTACGTGCTGATGCACGTGTCAGTGACAGAGTACCGGCCAGGAGTAGGCAACGGCGTAGGGTAAGGTGTAGGGCTGGTGGTGGGTTTCCGTTCCGAGCTAGGGTTAGGGTTAGGGAACGGCAAGTCTTAGGGCACAGGTGAGGGTACGGAAACGTTGGAGGGTCAGGCTACGTGCTGACGCGCGGGTCAGTGCCAGCGTACTGTCCAGGAGAAGGCAACGGCGTAAGGTAAGGTGTAGGGCTGGTGGTTGGTTTCCGTTCCAGGCTAGGGTTAGGGTTAGGGAACGGCAAGGCTTAGGGCACAGGTGAGGGTACGGAAACGTGGAAGGGTCGGGCTACGTGCTGACGTACGTGTCAGTGCCAGCGTACGGGCCAGGAGTAGGCAACGGCGTAGGATAAAGTGTAGGGCTTGTGGTGGATTTGCGTTCTGTGCTAGGGTTAGGGTTAGGGAACGGCAAGGCTTAGGGCACAGGTCAGGGTACGGAAACTCGGGAGGGTAAGGCTACCTGCTGATGCACGGGTCAGTGCCAGAGTACGGGCCAGGAGTAGGCAACGGCGTAGGGTAAGGTGTAGGGCTGGTGGTGGGTTTCCGTTCCGGGCTAGGGTTAGGGTTAGGAAACGGCAAGGCTTAGGGCACAGGTGAGGGTACTGAAACGTAGGAGGGTCGGGCTACGTGGTGACGCACGGGTCAGTGCCAGCGTACGGGCCAGGAGTAGGCAACGGTGTAAGGTAAGGTGTAGGGCTGGTGGTTGGTTTCCGTTCCAGGCTAGGGTTATGGTTAGGGAACGGCAAGGCTTAGGGCAAGGTGAAGGTACGGAAACGTGGGAGGGTCAGGCTACGTGCTGACGCACGGTTCAGTGCCAGCGTACGGGCCAGGAATAGGGTACGGCGTAAGGTAAGGTGTAGGGCTGGTGGTGGGTTTCCGTTCCACGCTAGGGTTAGGGTTAGGGAACGGCAAGGCTTAGGGCTCAGGTGAGGGTACAGAAACGTGGGAGGGTCAGCCTACGTGCTGACGCTCGGGTCAGTGCCAGCGTACGGGTCAGTCGTACGGTACGGCGTAAGGTAAGGTGTAGGGCTTGTGGTTGATTTCCGTTCCAGGCTAGGGTTAGGGTTAGGGATCGGTAAGGCTTAGGGCACAGGTGAGGGTACGGAAACGTGGGAGGGTCAGGCTACGTGCTGACGCACGGGTCAGTGCCAGCGTATGGGCCAGGTGTAGGCAACGGCGTAGTATAAAGTGTAGGGATGGTGGTGGATTTGCGTTCTGGGCTAGGGTTAGGGTTAGGGAACGGCAAGGCTTAGGGCACAGGTCAGGGTACGGAAACTCGGGAGGGTAAGGGTACGTGCTGATGCCTGGGTCAGTGCTAGAGTACGGGCCAGGAGTAGGCAACGGCGTAGGGTAAGGTGTAGGGCTGGTGGTGGATTTCCGTTCCGGGCTAGGGTTAGGGTTAGGGAACGGCAAGGCTTAGGGCACAGGTGAGGGTACGGAAACGTGGGAGGGTCAGGCTACGTGCTGAAGCACGGGTCAGTGCCAGCGTACGGGTCAGGAGTAGGGTACGGCGTAAGGTAAGGTGTAGGGCTGGTGGTGGGTTTCTATTCCGGGCTAGGGTTAGGGTTAGGGAACGGCAAGGCTTAGGGCACAGGTGAGGGTATGGAAACGTGGGAGGGTCAGGCTACGTGCTGACGCACGGTTCTGTGCCAGCGTATGGGCCAGGAATAGGGTACGGCGTAAGGTAAAGTGTAGGGCTGGTGGTGGGTTTCCGTTCCAGGCTAGGGTTAGGGTTAGGGAACGGCAAGGCTTAGGGCACAGGTGACGGTACGGAAACGTGGGAGTGTCAGGCTATGTGCTGACGCACGGGTCAGTGCCAGCGTACGGTTCAGGAGTAGGGTACGGCGTAAGGTAAGGTGTAGGGCTTGTGGTTGATTTCCGTTCAAAGCTAGGGTTAGGGTGAGGGAACGGCAAGGCTTAGGGCACAGGTGAGGGTACGGAAACGTGGGAGGGTCGGGCTACGTGCTGACGCACGGGTTAGTGCGAGCGTAAGGGCCAGGAGTACGCAACGGCGTAGAATAAAGTGGAGGGCTGGTGGTGGATTTGCGTTCTGGGTTAGTGTTAGGGTTAGGGAATGGAAAGGCTTAGGGCACAGGTCAGGGTACGGAAACTCGGGAGGGTAAGGCTACGTGCTGATGCACGGGTCAGTGCTAGAGTACTGGCCAGGAGTAGGCAACGGCGTAGGGTAAGGTTTAGGGCTGGTGGTGGGTTTCCGTTCCGGGCTAGGGTTGGGTTTAGGGAACGGCAAGGCTTAGGGCACAGGTGAGGGTACGGAAACGTGGGAGGGTCAGGCTACGTGCTGACGCATTGCTTAGTGCCAGCGTATGGGCCAGGAGTAGGCAACGGCGTAAGGTAAGGTGTAGGGTTGGTGTTTGGTTTCCGTTCAAGGCTAGGGTTAGGGTTAGGGAACGGCAAGGCTTAGGGCACAGGTGAGGGTACGGAAACGTGGGAGGGTCGGGCTACGTGCTGACGCACGTGTCAGTGCCAGCGTACGGGCCAGGAGTAGGCAACGGCGTAGGATAAAGTGTATGGCTGGTGGTGGATTTGCGTTCCGGGCTAGGGTTAGGGTTAGGGAACGGCAAGGCTTAGGGCACAGGTGAGGGTACGGAAACGTGGCAGGGTCAGGCTACGTGCTGACGCACAGCTCAGTGCCAGCGTACAGGTCAGGAGTAGGGTACGGCGTAAGGAAAAGTGTAGGGCTGGTGGTGGGTTTCTATTCCGGGCTAGGGTTAGGGTTAGGGAACGGCAAGGCTTAGGGCACAGGTGAGGGTACGGAAACGTGGGAGGGTCAGGCTACGTGCTGACGCACGTGTCAGTGCCAGCGTACGGGTCACGAGTAGGGTACGGCGTAAGGTAAGGTGTAGGGCTGGTGGTGGGTTTCTATTCCGGGCTAGGGTTAGGGTTAGGGAACGGCAAGGCTTAGGGCACAGGTGAGGGTACAGAAACGTGGGAGGGTCGGGCTACGTGCTGACGCACGGGTCAGTGCCAGCGTACGGGCCAGGAGTAGGCAACGGCTTAAAGTAAGGTGTAGGGCTGGTGGTGGGTTTCTATTCCGTGCTAGGGTTAGGGTTAGGGAACGGCAAGGCTTAGGGCACAGGTGAGGGTACAGAAACGTGGGAGGGTCGGGCTACGTGCTGACGCACGGGTGAGTGCCAGCGTACGGGCCAGGAGCAGGCAACGGCGTAGGATAAAGTGTAGGGCTGGTGGTGGATTTGCGTTCGGGGCTAGGGTTAGGGTTAGGGAACGGCAAGGCTTAGGGCACAGGTGAGGGTACGGAAACGTGGGAGGGTCAGGCTACGTGCTGACGCACAGGTCAGTGCCAGCGTACAGGTCAGGAGTAGGGTACGGCGTAAGGTAAGGTGTAGGGCTGGTGGTGGGTTTCTATTCCGGGCTAGGGTTAGGGTTAGGGAACGGCAAGGCATAGGGCACAGGTGAGTGTACGGAAACGTGGGAGGGTCAGGCTTCGTGCTGACGCACGGGTCAGTGCCAGCGTTCGGGTCAGGAGTAGGTTATGGCGTAAGGTAAGGTGTAGGGCTGGTGGTGGGTTTCCGTTCCGGGCTAGGGTTAGGGTTAGGGAACGGCAAGGCTTAAGGCACAGGTGAAGGTACGGAAACGTGGGAGGCTCGTGCTACGTGCTGACGCACGGGTCAGTGCCAGCGTACGGGCCAGGAGTAGGCAACGGCGTAGGATAAAGTGTAGGCTGGTGGTGGATTTGCGTTCTGGGCTAGGGTTAGGGTTAGGGAACGGCAAGGCTTACGGCACAGGAGAGGGTACGGAAACGCCAGATTGTAAGGCTACGTGCTGATGCACGGGGCAGTGCCAGAGTACAGGCCAGGAGTAGGCAACGGCGTAGGATAAAGTGTAGGGCTGGTGGTGGGTCTCTATTCCGGGCTAGGGTTAGGGTTAGGGAACGGCAAGGCTTAGGGCACAAGTGAGGGTACGGAAACGTGGGAGGGTCAGGCTACGTGCTGACGCACGGTTCAGTGCCAGCGTACGGGCCAGGAATAGGGTACGGCGTAAGGTAAGGTGTAGGGCTGGTGGTGGGTTTCCATTCCGGGCTAGGGTTAGGGTTAGGGAACGGCAAGGCTTAGGGCACAGCTGAGGGTACGGAAACGTGGGAGGGTCAGGCTACGTGCTGACGCCCTGGTCAGTGCCAACGTACGGGCCAGGAGTAGGGTACGGCGTAAGGTAAGGTGTAGGGCTTGTGGTTGATTTCCGTTCCAGGCTAGGGTTAGGGTTAGGGAACGGCAAGGCTTAGGGCAAAGGAGAGGGTACGGAAACGTGGGAGGGTCGGGCCCCGTGCTGACGCACGGGTTAGTGCCAGCATACGGGCCAGGAGTAGGCAACGACGTAGGATAAAGTGTAGGGCTGGTGGTGGATTTGCGTTCGGGGCTAGGGTTAGGGTTAGGGAACGGCAAGGCTTAGGGCACAGGTGAGGGTACGGAAACGTGGGAGGGTCAGGCTACGTCCTGACGCACAGGTCAGTGCCAGCGTACAGGTCAGGAGTAGGGTACGGCGTAAGGTAAGGTGTAGGGCAGGTGGTGGGTTTCTATTCCGGGCTAGGGTTAGGGTTAGGGAACGGCAAGGCATAGGGCACAGGTGAGGGTACGGAAACGTGGGAGGGTCAGTCTACGTGCTGACGCACGGATCAGTGCCAGCGTACGGGTCAGGAGTAGGTTATGGCGTAAGGTATGGTGTAGGGCTGGTGGTGGGTTTCTATTCCGGGCTAGGGTTAGGGTTAGGGAACGGCAAGGCTTAGGGCACAGGTGAGGGTACGGAAACGTGGGAGGGTCGGGCTACGTGCTGACGCACGGGTCAGTGCCAGCGTACGGGCCAGGAGTAGGCAACGGCGTAGGATAAAGTGTAGGGCTGGTGGTGGATTTGCGTTCCGGGCTAGGGTTAGGGTTAGGGAACGGCATGGCTTAGGGCACAGGTGAGGGTACGGAAACGTGGGAGGGTCAGGCTACGTGCTGACGCACGGTTCAGTGCCAGCGTACGGGCCAGGAATAAGGTACGGCGTAATGTAAGGTGTCAGGCTGGTGGTGGGTTTCCGTTCCGGGCTAGGGTTAGGGTTAGGGAACGGCAAGGCTTAGGGCACAGGTGAAGGTACGGAAACGTGGGAGGCTCGTGCTACGTGCTGACGCACGGGTCAGTGCCAGCGTACGGGCCAGGAGTAGGCAACGGCGTAGGATAAAGTGTAGGCTGGTGGTGGATTTGCGTTCTGGGCTAGGGTTAGGGTTAGGGAACGGCAAGGCTTAGGGCACAGGTCAGGGTACGGAAACACGGGAGGGTAAGGCTACGTGCTGATGAACGGGTCAGTGCCAGAGTACAGGCCAGGAGTAGGCAACGGCGTAGGGTAAGGTGTAGGGCTGGTGGTTGGTTTCCGTTCCAGGCTAGGGTTAGGGTTAGGGAACGGCAAGGCTTAGGGCACAGGGGAGGGTACGGAAACGTGGGAGGGTCGGGCTACGTGCTGATTCACGGGTCCGTGCCAGCGTTCGGGCCAGGAGTGGGCAACGGCGTAAGGTAAGGTGTAGGGCTTGTGGTTGATTTCCGTTCCGGGATAGGGTTAGGGTTAGGGATCGGCAAGGCTTAGGGCACAGGTGAGGGTATGGAAACGTGGGAGGGTCGGGCTACGTGCAGACGCACGGGTCAGTGCCAGCGTACGGGCCAGGAGTAGGCAACGGCGTAGGATAAAGTGTATGGCTGGTGGTGGATTTGCGTTCCGGGCTAGGGTTAGGGTTAGGGAATGACAAGGCTTAGGGCACAGGTGAGGGTACGGAAATGTGGGAGGGTCAGGCTACGTGCTGACGCACAGGTCAGTGCCAGCGTACAGGTCAGGAGTAGGGTACGGCGTAAGGAAAAGTGTAGGGCTGGTGGTGGGTTTCTATTCCGGGCTAGGGTTAGGGTTAGGGAACGGCAAGGCTTAGGGCACAGGTGAGGGTACGGAAACGTGGGAGGGTCAGGCTACGTGCTGACGCACGTGTCAGTGCCAGCGTACGGGTCAGGAGTAGGGTACGGCGTAAGGTAAGGTGTAGGGCTGGTGGTGGCTTTCTATTCGCGGCTATGGTTAGGGTTAGGGAACGGCAAGGCTTAGGGCACAGGTGAGGGTACGGAAACGTGGGAGGGTCAGGCTACGTGCTGACGCACGGGTCAGTGCCAGCGTACGGGCCAGGAGTAGGCAACGGCTTAAGGTAAGGTGTAGGGCTGGTGGTGGGTTTCTATTCCGGGCTAGGGTTAGGGTTAGGGAACGGCAAGGCTTAGGGCACAGGTGAGGGTACAGAAACGTGGGAGGGTCGAGCTACGTGCTGACGCAGGGGTCAGTGCCAGCATACGGGTCAGGAGTAGGCAACGGCGTAGGATAAAGTGTAGGGCTGGTGGTGGGTTTCCATTCCGGGCTAGGGTTAGGGTTAGGGAACGGCAACGCTTAGGGCACTGGTGAGGGTACGGAAACGTGGGAGTGTCAGGCTACGTGCTGACGCACGGGTCAGTGCCAGCGTAAGGGCCAGGAGTAGGCATCGGCTTAAGGTAAGGTGTAGGGCTGGTGGTGGGTTTCTATTCCGGGCTAGGGTTAGGGTTAGGGAACGGCAAGCCTTAGGGCACAGGTGAGGGTACAGAAACGTGGGAGGGTCGGGCTACGTGCTGACGCACGGGTCAGTGCCAGCGTACGGGCCAGGAGTAGGCAATGGCTTAAGGTAAGGTGTAGGGCTGGTGGTGGGTTTCTATTCCGGGCTAGGGTTAGGGTTAGGGAACGGCAAGGCTTAGGGCACAGGTGAGGGTACAGAAACGTGGGAGGGTCGGGCTACGTGCTGACGCACGGGTCAGTGCCAGCGTACGGGCCAGGAGTAGGCAACGGCGTAGGATAAAGTGTACGGCTGGTGGTGGATTTGCGTTCTGGGCTAGGGTTAGGGTTAGGGAACGGCAAGGCTTAGGGCACAGGTCAGGGTACGGAAACGCGGGAGGGTAAGGCTACGTGCTGATGCACGGGTCAGTGCCAGAGTACAGGCCAGGATTAGGCAACGGCGTAGGGTAAGGTGTAGGGCTGGTGGTGGGATTTCATTCCGGGCTAGGGTTAGGGTTAGGGAAAGGCAAGGCTTAGGGCACAGGTGAGGGTACGGAAACGTGGGAGGTAAAGGCTACGTGCTGACGCTCGGGTCAGTGCCAGCGTACGGGCCAGGAGTAAGCAACGGCTTAAGGTAAGGTGTAGGGCTGGTGGTGGGTTTCTATTCGGGGCTAGGGTTAGGGTTAGGGAACGGCAAGGCTTAGGGCACAGGTGAGGGTACAGAAACGTGGGAGCGTCGGGCTACGTGCTGACGCACGGGTCAGTGCCAGCGTACGGGCCAGGAGTAGGCAACGGCGTAGGATAAAGTGTAGGGCTGGTGGTGGATTTGCATTCGGGGCTAGGGTTAGGGTTAGGGAACGGCAAGGCTTAGGGCACAGGTGAGGGTACGGAAACGTGGGAGGGTCAGGCTACGTGCTGACGCACAGGTCAGTGCCAGCGTACAGGTCAGGAGTATGGTACGGCGTAAGGTACCGTGTAGGGCTGGTGGTGGGTTTCTATTCCGGGCTAGGGTTAGGGTTAGCGAACGGCAAGGCTTAGGGCACAGGTGAGAGCACGGAAACGTGGGAGGGTCAGGCTACGTGCTGACGCACGGGTCAGTGCCAGCGTACGGGTCAGGAGTAGGGTATGGCGTAAGGTAAGGTGTAGGGCTGGTGGTGGGTTTCTATTCCGGGCTAGGGTTAGGGTTAGGGAACGGCAAGGCTTAGGGCAGAGGTGAGGGTACAGAAACGTGGGAGGGTCGGGCTACGTGCTGACGCTCGGGTCAGTGCCAGCGTACGGGCCAGGAGTAAGCAACGGCGTAAGGTAAGGTGTATGGCTCGTGGTTGGTTTCCGTTCCAGGCTAGGGTTAGGGTTAGGGAACGGCAAGGCTTAGGGCACAGGTGAGGGTACGGAAACGTGGGAGGGTCGGGCTACGTGCTGACGCACGTGTCAGTGCCAGCGTACGGGCCAGGAGTAGGCAACGGCGTAGGATAAAGTGTATGGCTGGTGGTGGATTTGCGTTCCGGGCTAGGGTTAGGGTTAGGGAATGACAAGGCTTAGGGCACAGGTGAGGGTACGGAAATGTGGGAGGGTCAGGCTACGTGCTGACGCACAGGTCAGTGCCAGCGTACAGGTCAGGAGTAGGGTACGGCGTAAGGAAAAGTGTAGGGCTGGTGGTGGGTTTCTATTCCGGGCTAGGGTTAGGGTTAGGGAACGGCAAGGCTTAGGGCACAGGTGAGGGTACGGAAACGTGGGAGGGTCAGGCTACGTGCTGACGCACGTGTCAGTGCCAGCGTACAGGTCAGGAGTAGGGTACGGCGTAAGGTAAGGTGTAGGGCTGGTGGTGGCTTTCTATTCACGGCTAGGGTTAGGGTTAGGGAACGGCAAGGCTTAGGGCACAGGTGAGGGTACGGAAACGTGGGAGGGTCAGGCTACGTGCTGACGCACGGGTCAGTGCCAGCGTACGGGCCAGGAGTAGGCAACGGCTTAAGGTAAGGTGTAGGGCTGGTGGTGGGTTTCTATTCCGGGCTAGGGTTAGGGTTAGGGAAGGGCAAGGCTTAGGGCACAGGTGAGGGTACAGAAACGTGGGAGGGTCGGGCTACGTGCTGACGCACGGGTCAGTGCCAGCATACGGGTCAGGAGTAGGCAACGGCGTAGGATAAAGGGTAGGGCTGGTGGTGGGTTTCCATTCTGGGCTAGGGTTAGGGTTAGGGAACGGCAACGCTTAGGGCACTGGTGAGGGTACGGAAACGTGGGAGGGTCAGGCTACGTGCTGACGCACGGGTCAGTGCCAGCGTACGGGCCAGGAGTAGGCATCGGCTTAAGGTAAGGTGTAGGGCTGGTGGTGGGTTTCTATTCCGGGCTAGGGTTAGGGTTAGGGAACGGCAAGGCTTAGGGCACAGGTGAGGGTACAGAAACGTGGGAGGGTCGGGCTACGTGCTGACGCACGGGTCAGTGCCAGCGTACGGGACAGGAGTAGGCAATGGCTTAAGGTAAGGTGTAGGGCTGGTGGTGGGTTTCTATTCCGGGCTAGGGTTAGGGTTAGGGAACGGCAAGGCTTAGGGCACAGGTGAGGGTACAGAAACGTGGGAGGGTCGGGCTACGTGCTGACGCACGGGTCAGTGCCAGCGTACGGGCCAGGAGTAGGCAACGGCGTAGGATAAAGTGTAGGGCTGGTGGTGGATTTGCGTTCCGGGCTAGGGTTAGGGTTAGGGAACGGCAAGGCTTAGGGCACAGGTGAGGGTACGGAAACGTGGGAGGGTCAGGCTACGTGCTGACGCACAGGTCAGTGCCAGCGTATAGGTCAGGAGTAGGGTACGGCGTAAGGTAAGGTGTAGGGCTGGTGGTGGGTTTCTATTCCGGGCTAGGGTTAGGGTTAGGGAACGGCAAGGCATAGGGCACAGGTGAGGGTACGGAAACGTGGGAGGGTCAGTCTACGTGCTGACGCACGGGTCAGTGCCAGCGTACGGGTCAGGAGTAGGTTATGGCGTAAGGTAAGGTGTAGGGCTGGTGGTGGGTTTCTATTCCGGGCTAGGGTTAGGGTTAGGGAACGGCAAGGCTTAGGGCACAGGTGAGGGTACGGAAACGTGGGAGGGTCGGGCTACGTGCTGACGCACGGGTCAGTGCCAGCGTACGGGCCAGGAGTAGGCAACGGCGTACGATAAAGTGTAGGGCTGGTGGTGGATTTGCGTTCAGGGCTAGGGTTAGGGTTAGGGAACGGCATGGCTTAGGGCACAGGTGAGGGTACGGAAACGTGGGAGGGTCAGGCTACGTGCTGACGCACGGTTCAGTGCCAGCGTACGGGCCAGGAATAGGGTACGGCGTAATGTAAGGTGTCAGGCTGGTGGTGGGTTTCCCTTCCGGGCTAGGGTTAGGGTTAGGGAACGGCAAGGCTTAGGGCACAGGTGAAGGTACGGAAACGTGGGAGGCTCGTGCTACGTGCTGACGCACGGGTCAGTGCCAGCGTACGGGCCAGGAGTAGGCAACGGCGTAGGATAAAGTGTAGGCTGGTGGTGGATTTGCGTTCTGGGCTAGGGTTAGGGTTAGGGAACAGCAAGGCTTAGGGCACAGGAGAGGGTACGGAAACGCCAGAGTGTAAGGCTACGTGCTGATGCACGGGGCAGTGCCAGAGTACAGGCCAGGAGTAGGCAACGGCGTAGGGTAAGGTGTAGGGCTGGTGGTGGGTTTCCATTCCGGGCTAGGGTTAGGGTTAGGGAACGGCAAGGCTTAGGGCACAGGTGAGGGTACGGAAACGTGGGAGGGTCAGGCTACGTGCTGACGCACGGGTCAGTGCCAGCGTACGGGCCAGGTGTAAGCAACGGCGTAAGGTAAGGTGTAGGGCTGGTGGTTGTTTTCCGTTCCAGGCTAGGGTTAGGGTTAGGGAACGGCAAGGCTTAGGGCAGAGGTGAGGGTACGGAAACGTGGGAGGGTCGGGCTACGTGCTGATGCACGGGTCAGTGCCAGCGTACTGGCCAGGAGTAGGCAACGGCGTAGGATAAAGTGTAGGGCTGGTGGTGGATTTGCGTTCCGGGCTAGGGTTAGGGTTAGGGAACGGCAAGGCTTAGGGCACAGGTGAGGGTACGGAAGCGTGGGAGGGTCAGGCTACGTGCAGACGAACGGGTCAGTGCCAGCGTACGGGTCAGGAGTAGGGTACGGCGTAAGGTAAGGTGTAGGGCTGCTGGTGGGTTTCTATTCCGGGCTAGGGTTAGGGTTAGGGAACGGCAAGGCTTAGGGCACAAGTGAGGGTACGGAAACGTGGGAGGGTCAGGCTACGTGCTGACGCACGGTTCAGTGTCAGCGTACGGGCCAGGAATAGGGTACGGCGTAAGGTAAGGTGTAGGGCTGGTGGTGGGTTTCCATTCCGGGCTAGGGTTAGGGTTAGGGAACGGCAAGGCTTAGGGCACAGCTGAGGGCACGGAAACGTGGGAGGGTCAGGCTACGTGCTGACGCACGGGTCAGTGCCAGCGTACGGGTCAGGAGTAGGGTACGGCGTAAGGTAAGGTGTAGGGCTGGTGGTGGGTTTCTATTCCGGGCTAGGGTTAGGGTTAGGGAACGGCAAGGCTTAGGGCACAGGTCAGGGTACGGAAACGCGGGAGGGTAAGGCTACGTGCTGATGAACGGGTCAGTGCCAGAATACATGCCAGGAGTAGGCAACGGTGTAGGGTAAGGTGTAGGGCTGGTGGTTGGTTTCCGTTACAGGCTAGGGTTAGGGTTAGGGAACGGCAAGGCTTAGGGCACAGGGGAGGGTACGGAAACGTGGGAGGGTCGGGCTACGTGCTGATTCACGGGTCCGTGCCAGCGTTCGGGCCAGGAGTGGGAAACGGCGTAAGGTAAGGTGTAGGGCTTGGGGTTGATTTCCGTTCCGGGATAGGGTTAGGGTTAGGGATCGGCAAGGCTTAGGGCACAGGTGAGGGTATGGAAACGTGGGAGGGTCGGGCTACGTGCAGACGCACGGGTCAGTGCCAGCGTACGGGCCAGGAGTAGGCAACGGCGTAGGATAAAGTGTACGGCTTGTGGTGGATTTGCGTTCTGGGCTAGGGTTAGGGTTAGGGAACGGCAAGGCTTAGGGCACAGGTCAGGGTACGGAAACGCGGGAGGGTAAGGCTACGTGCTGATGCACGGGTCAGTGCCAGAGTACAGGCCAGGACTAGGCAACGGCGTAGGGTAAGGTGTAGGGCTGGTGGTGGGTTTTCATTCCGGCTAGGGTTAGCGTTAGGGAACGGCAAGGCTTAGGGCACAGGTGAGGGTACGGAAACGTGGGAGGGTCGGGCTTCGTGCTGACGCACGGGTCAGTGCCAGCGTACGGGCCAGGAGTAGGCAACGGCGTAGGATAAAGTGTAGGGCTAGTGGTGGATTTGCGTTCCAGGCTAGGGTTAGGGTTAGGGAACGGCAAGGCTTAGGGCACAGGTGA
Source organism: Mesoplodon bidens (assembly GCF_964165515.1). Taxonomy (NCBI): domain Eukaryota; kingdom Metazoa; phylum Chordata; class Mammalia; order Artiodactyla; family Ziphiidae; genus Mesoplodon; species Mesoplodon bidens. The sequence continues at coordinate 57,499,574 of NC_138179.1, forward strand.
GGGTACGGAAACGTGGGAGGGTCGGGCTACGTGCTGACGCACGGGTCAGTGCCAGCGTACGGGCCAGGAGTAGGCAACGGCGTAGGATAAAGTGTAGGGCTGGTGGTGGATTTGCGTTCGGGGCTAGGGTTAGGGTTAGGGAACGGCAAGGCTTAGGGCACTGGTGAGGGTACGGAAACGTGGGAGGGTCAGGCTACGTGCTGACGCACAGGTCAGTGCCAGCGTACAGGTCAGGAATATGGTACGGCGTAAGGTAACGTGTAGGGCTGGTGGTGGGTTTCTATTCCGGGCTAGGGTTAGGGTTAGGGAACCGCAAGGCTTAGGGCACAGGTGAGGGCACGGAAACGTGGGAGGGTCAGGCTACGTGCTGACGCACGGGTCAGTGCCAGCGTACGGGTCAGGAGTAGGGTATGGCGTAAGGTAAGGTGTAGGGCTGGTGGTGGGTATCTATTCCGGGCTAGGGTTAGGGTTAGGGAACGGCAAGGCTTAGGGCACAGTTGAGGGTACAGAAACGTGGGAGGGTCGGGCTACGTGCTGACGCACGGGTCAGTGCCAGCGTACGGGCCATGAGTATGCAACGGCGTAGGATAAAGTGTAGGGCTGGCGGTTGATTTCCATTCGGGGCTAGTGTTAGGGTTAGGGAACGGCAAGGCTTAGGGCACAGGTGAGGGTACGGAAACGTGGGAGGGTCAGGCTACGTGGTGACGCACGGGTCAGTGCCAGCGTACGGTCCAGGAGTAGGCAACGGCTTAAGGTAGGGTGTAGGGCTGGTGGTGGGTTTCTATTCCGGGCTAGGGTTAGGGTTAGGGAACGGCAAGGCTTAGGGCACAGGTGAGGGTACAGAAACGTGGGAGGGTCGGGCTATGTGCTGAGGCACGGGTCAGTGCCAGCATACGGGTCAGGAGTAGGCAACGACGTAGGATAAAGTGTAGGGCTGGTGGTGGGTTTCCATTCCGGGCTAGGGTTAGGGTTAGGGAACGGCAACGCTTAGGGCAAAGGTGATGGTACGGAAACGTGGGAGGGTCAGGCTACGTGCTGACGCACGGGTCAGTGCCAGCGTACGGGCCAGGAGTAGGCAACGGCTTAAGGTAAGGTGTAGGGCTGGTGGTGGGTTTCTATTGCGGGCTAGGGTTAGGGTTAGGGAACGGCAAGGCTTAGGGCACAGGTGAGGGTACAGAAACGTGGGAGGGTCGGGCTACGTGCTGACGCATGGGTCAGTGCCAGCGTACGGGCCAGGAGTAGGCAACAGCTTAAGGTAAGGTGTAGGGCTGGTGGTGGGTTTCTATTCCGGGCTAGGGTTAGGGTTAGGGAACGGCAAGGCTTAGGGCACAGGTGAGGGTACAGAAACGTGGGAGGTTCGGGCTACGTGCTGACGCACGGGTCAGTGCCAGCGTACGGGCCAGGAGCAGGCAACGGCGTAGGATAAAGTGTAGGGCTGGTGGTGGATTTGCGTTCGGGGCTAGGGTTAGGGTTAGGGAACGGCAAGGCATAGGGCACAGGTGAGGGTACGGAAACGTGGGAGGGTCAGGCTACGTGCTGACGCACAGGTCAGTGCCAGCGTACAGGTCAGGAGTAGGGTACGGTGTAAGGTAAGGTGTAGGGCTGGTGGTGGGTTTCTATTCCGGGCTAGGGTTAGGGTTAGGGAACGGCAAGGCATAGGGCACAGTTGAGGGTACGGAAACGTGGGAGGGTCAGGCTTCGTGCTGACGCACGGGTCAGTGCCAGCGTTCGGGTCAGGAGTAGGTTATGGCGTAAGGTAAGGTGTAGGGCTGGTGGTGGGTTTCTATTCCGGGCTAGGGTTAGGGTTAGGGAACGGCAAGGCTTAGGGCACAGGTGAGGGTACGGAAACGTGGGAGGGTCGGGCTACGTGCTGACGCACGGGTCAGTGCCAGCGTACGGGCCAGGAGTAGGCAACGGCGTAGGATAAAGTGTAGGGCTGGTGGTGGATTTGCGTTCCGGGCTAGGGTTAGGGTTAGGGAACGGCATGGCTTAGGGCACAGGTGAGGGTACGGAAACGTGGGAGGGTCAGGCTACGTGCTGACGCACGGTTCAGTGCCAGCGTACGGGCCAGGAATAGGGTACGGCGTAATGTAAGGTGTCAGGCTGGTGGTGGGTTTCCGTTCCGGGCTAGGGTTAGGGTTAGGGAACGGCAAGGCTTAGGGCACAGGTGAAGGTACGGAAATGTGGGAGGCTCGTGCTACGTGCTGACGCACGGGTCAGTGCCAGCGTACGGGCCAGGAGTAGGCAACGGCGTAGGATAAAGTGTAGGCTGGTGGTGGATTTGCGTTCTGGGCTAGGGTTAGGGTTAGGGAACGGCAAGGCTTAGGGCACAGGTGAGGGTACGGAAACGCCAGAGTGTAAGGCTACGTGCTGATGCACGGGGCAGTGCCAGAGTACAGGCCAGGAGTAGGCAACGGCGTAGGGTAAGGTGTAGGGCTGGTGGTGGGTTTTCATTCCGGGCTAGGGTTAGGGTTAGGGAACGGCAAGGCTTAGGGCACAGGTGAGGGTACGGAAACGTGGGATGGTCAGGCTACGTGCTGACGCACGGGTCAGTGCCAGCGTACGGGCCAGGTGTAGGCAACGGCGTAAGGTAAGGTGTAGGGCTGGTGGCTGTTTTCCGTTCCAGGCTAGGGTTAGGGTTAGGGAACGGCAAGGCTTAGGGCACAGGTGAGGGTACGGAAACGTGGGAGGGTCGGGCTACGTGCTGATGCACGGGTCAGTGCCTGCGTACTGGCCAGGAGTAGGCAACGGCGTAGGATAAAGTGTAGGGCTGGTGGTGGATTTGCGTTCCGGGCTAGGGTTAGGGTTAGGGAACGGCAAGGCTTAGGGCACAGGTGAGGGTACGGAAGCGTGGGAGGGTCAGGCTACGTGCAGACGAACGGGTCAGTGCCAGCGTACGGGTCAGGAGTAGGGTACGGCGTAAGGTAAGGTGTAGGGCTGGTGGTGGGTTTCTATTCCGGGCTAGGGTTAGGGTTAGGGAACGGCAAAGCTTAGGGCACAAGTGAGGGTACGGAAACGTGGGAGGGTCAGGCTACGTGCTGACGCACGGTTCAGTGCCAGCGTACGGGCCAGGAATAGGGTACGGCGTAAGGTAAGGTGTAGGGCTGGTGGTGGGTTTCCATTCCGGGCTAGGGTTAGGGTTAGGGAACGGCAAGGCTTAGGGCACAGCTGAGGGCACGGAAACGTGGGAGGGTCAGGCTACGTGCTGACGCACGGGTCAGTGCCAGCGTACGGGTCAGGAGTAGGGTACGGCGTAAGGTAAGGTGTAGGGCTGGTGGTGGGTTTCTCTTCCGGGCTAGGGTTAGGGTTAGGGAACGGCAAGGCTTAGGGCACAGGTCAGGGTATGGAAACGCGGGAGGGTAAGGCTACGTGCTGATGAACGGGTCAGTGCCAGAGTACAGGCCAGGAGTAGGCAACGGCGTAGGGTAAGGTGTAGGGCTGGTGGTTGGTTTCCGTTCCAGGCTAGGGTTAGGGTTAGGGAACGGCAAGGCTTAGGGCACAGGGGAGGGTACGGAAACGTGGGAGGGTCGGGCTACGTGCTGATTCACGGGTCCGTGCCAGCGTTCGGGCCAGGAGTGGGCAACGGCGTAAGGTAAGGTGTAGGGCTTGTGGTTGATTTCCGTTCCGGGATAGGGTTAGGGTTAGGGATCGGCAAGGCTTAGGGCACAGGTGAGGGTATGGAAACGTGGGAGGGTCGGGCTACGTGCAGATGCACGGGTCAGTGCCAGCGTACGGGCCAGGAGTAGGCAATGGCGTAGGATAAAGTGTACGGCTGGTGGTGGATTTGCGTTCTGGGCTAGGGTTAGGGTTAGGGAACGGCAAGGCTTAGGGCACAGGTCAGGGTACGGAAACGCGGGAGGGTAAGTCTACGTGCTGATGCACGGGTCAGTGCCAGAGTACAGGCAAGGACTAGGCAACGGCGTAGGGTAAGGTGTAGGGCTGGTGGTGGGTTTTCATTCAGGGCTAGGGTTAGCGTTAGGGAAAGGCAAGGCTTAGGGCACAGGTGAGGGTACGGAAACGTGGGAGGTTCAGTCTACGTGCTGATGCACGGGTCAGTGCCAGCATACGTGCCAGGAGTAGGCAACGGCGTAAGGTAAGGTGTAGGGCTGGTGGTTGGTTTCCGTTCCAGGCTAGGGTTAGGGTTAGGGAACGGCAAGGCTTAGGGCACAGGTGAGGGTACGGAAACTCGGGAGGGTCGGGCTACGTGCTGACGCACGGTTCAGTGCCAGCGTACGGGCCAGGAGTAGGCAACGGAGTAGGATAAAGTGTAGGGCTAGTGGTGGATTTACGTTCCAGGCTAGGGTTAGGGTTAGGGAACGGCAAGGCTTAGGGCACAGGTGAGGGTACGGAAACGTGGGAGGGTCGGGCTACGTGCTGACGCATGGGTCAGTGCCAGCGTACGGGCCAGGAGTAGGCAACGGCGTAGGATAAAGTGTAGGGCTGGTGGTGGATTTGCGTTCGGGGCTAGGGTTAGGGTTAGGGAACGGCAAGGCTTAGGGCACAGGTGAGGGTACGGAAACGTGGGAGGGTCAGGCTACGTGCTGACGCACAGGTCAGTGCCAGCGTACAGGTCAGGAATATGGTACGGCGTAAGGTAAGGTGTAGGGCTGGTGGTGGGTTTCTATTCCGGGCTAGGGTTAGGGTTAGGGAACGGCAAGGCTTAGGGCACAAGTGAGGGTACGGAAACGTGGGAGGGTCAGGCTACGTGCTGACGCACGGGTCAGTGCCAGCGTACGGGCCAGGAATAGGGTACGGCGTAAGGTAAGGTGTAGGGCTGGTGGTGGGTTTCCATTCCGGGCTAGGGTTAGGGTTAGGGAACGGCAAGTCTTAGGGCACAGCTGAGGGCACGGAAACGTGGGAGGGTCAGGCTACGTGCTGACGCACGGGTCAGTGCCAGCGTACGGGTCAGGAGTAGGGTACGGCGTAAGGTAAGGTGTAGGGCTGGTGGTGGGTTTCTCTTCCGGGCTAGGGTTAGGGTTAGGGAACGGCAAGGCTTAGGGCACAGGTCAGGGTATGGAAACGCGGGAGGGTAAGGCTACGTGCTGATGAACGGGTCAGTGCCAGAGTACAGGCCAGGAGTAGGCAACGGCGTAGGGTAAGGTGTAGGGCTGGTGGTTGGTTTCCGTTCCAGGCTAGGGTTAGGGTTAGGGAACGGCAAGGCTTAGGGCACAGGGGAGGGTACGGAAACGTGGGAGGGTCGGGCTACGTGCTGATTCACGGGTCCGTGCCAGCGTTCGGGCCAGGAGTGGGCAACGGCGTAAGGTAAGGTGTAGGGCTTGTGGTTGATTTCCGTTCCGGGATAGGGTTAGGGTTAGGGATCGGCAAGGCTTAGGGCACAGGTGAGGGTATGGAAACGTGGGAGGGTCGGGCTACGTGCAGACGCACAGGTCAGTGCCAGCATACGGGCCAGGAGTAGGCAACGGCGTAGGATAAAGTGTACGGCTGGTGGTGGATTTGCGTTCTGGGCTAGGGTTAGGGTTAGGGAACGGCAAGGCTTAGGGCACAGGTCAGGGTACGGAAACGCGGGTGGGTAAGGCTACGTGCTGATGCACGGGTCAGTGCCAGAGTACAGGCAAGGACTAGGCAACGGCGTAGGGTAAGGTGTAGGGCTGGTGGTGGGTTTTCATTCAGGGCTAGGGTTAGCGTTAGGGAAAGGCAAGGCTTAGGGCACAGGTGAGGGTACGGAAACGTGGGAGGTTCAGGCTACGTGCTGATGCACGGGTCAGTGCCAGCATACGTGCCAGGAGTAGGCAACGGCGTAAGGTAAGGTGTAGGGCTGGTGGTTGGTTTCCGTTCCAGGCTAGGGTTAGGGTTAGGGAACGGCAAGGCTTAGGGCACAGGTGAGGGTACGGAAACGTGGGAGGGTCGGGCTACGTGCTGACGCACGGTTCAGTGCCAGCGTACGGGCCAGGAGTAGGCAACGGAGTAGGATAAAGTGTAGGGCTAGTGGTGGATTTGCGTTCCAGGCTAGGGTTAGGGTTAGGGAACGGCAAGGCTTAGGGCACAGGTGAGGGTACGGAAACGTGGGAGGGTCGGGCTACGTGCTGACGCATGGGTCAGTGCCAGCGTACGGGCCAGGAGTAGGCAACGGCGTAGGATAAAGTGTAGGGCTGGTGGTGGATTTGCGTTCGGGTCTAGGGTTAGGGTTAGGGAACGGCAAGGCTTAGGGCACAGGTGAGGGTACGGAAACGTGGGAGGGTCAGGCTACGTGATGACGCACAGGTCAGTGCCAGCGTACAGGTCAGGAATATGGTACGGCGTAAGGTAACGTGTAGGGCTGGTGGTGGGTTTCTATTCCGGGCTAGGGTTAGGGTTAGGGAACCGCAAGGCTTAGGGCACATGTGAGGGCACGGAAACGTGGGAGGGTCAGGCTACGTGCTGACGCACGGGTCAGTGCCAGCGTACGGGTCAGGAGTAGGGTATGGCGTAAGGTAAGGTGTAGGGCTGGTGGTGGGTTTCTATTCCGGGCTAGGGTTAGGGTTAGGGAACGGCAAGTCTTAGGGCACAGGTGAGGGTACAGAAACGTGGGAGGGTCGTGCTACGTGCTGACGCACGGGTCAGTGCCAGCGTACGGGCCAGGAGTATGCAACGGCGTAGGATAAAGTGTAGGGCTGGTGGTTGATTTCCGTTCCGGCCTAGTGTTAGGGTTAGGGAACGGCAAGGCTTAGGGCACAGGTGAGGTTACGGAAACGTGGGAGGGTCAGGCTACGTGCTGACGCACGGGTCAGTGCCAGCGTACGGGCCAGGAGTAAGCAACGGCGTAAGGTAAGGTGTAGGGCTGGTGGTTGGTTTCCGTTCCAGGCTAGGGTTAGGGTTAGGGAACGGCAAGTCTTAGGGCACAGGTGAGGGTACGGAAACGTGGGAGGGTCGGGCTACGTGCTGACGCACGTGTCAGTGCCAGCGTACGGGCCAGGAGTAGGCAACGGCGTAGGATAAAGTGTATGGCTGGTGGTGGATTTGCGTTCCGGGCTAGGTTTAGGGTTAGGGAACGGCAAGGCTTAGGGCACAGGTGAGGGTACGGAAACGTGGCAGGGTCAGGCTACGTGCTGACGCACAGCTCAGTGCCAGCGTACAGGTCAGGAGTAGGGTACGGCGTAAGGAAAAGTGTAGGGCTGGTGGTGGGTTTCTATTCCGGGCTAGGGTTAGGGTTAGGGAACGGCAAGGCTTAGGGCACAGGTGAGGGTACGGAAACGTGGGAGGGTCAGGCTACGTGCTGACGCACATGTCAGTGCCAGCGTACGGGTCAGGAGTAGGGTACGGCGTAAGGTAAGGTGTAGGGCTGGTGGTGGGTTTCTATTCCGGGCTAGGGTTAGGGTTAGGGAACGGCAAGGCTTAGGGCACAGGTGAGAGTACGGAAACGTGGGAGGGTCAGGCTACGTGCTGACGCACGGGTCAGTGCCAGCGTACGGGCCAGGAGTAGGCAACGGCTTAAGGTAGGGTGTAGGGCTGGTGGTGGGTTTCTATTCCGGGCTAGGGTTAGGGTTAGGGAACGGCAAGGCTTAGGGCACAGGTGAGGGTACAGAAACGTGGGAGGGTCGGGCTACGTGCTGACGCACGGGTCAGTGCCAGCATACGGGTCAGGAGTAGGCAACGACGTAGGATAAAGTGTAGGGCTGGTGGTGGGTTTCCATTCCGGGCTAGGGTTAGGGTTAGGGAACGGCAACGCTTAGGGCACAGGTGAGGGTACGGAAACGTGGGAGGGTCAGGCTACGTGCTGACGCACGGGTCAGTGCCAGCGTACGGGCCAGGAGTAGGCAACGGCTTAAGGTAAGGTGTAGGGCTGGTGGTGGGTTTCTATTCCGGGCTAGGGTTAGGGTTAGGGAACGGCAAGGCTTAGGGCACAGGTGAGGGTACAGAAACGTGGGAGGGTCGGGCTACGTGCTGACGCACGGGTCAGTGCCAGCGTACGGGCCAGGAGTAGGCAACGGCTTAAGGTAAGGTGTAGGGCTGGTGGTGGGTTTCTATTCCGGGCTAGGGTTAGGGTTAGGGAACGGCAAGGCTTAGGGCACAGGTGAGGGTACAGAAACGTGGGAGAGTCGGGCTACGTGCTGACGCACGGGTCAGTGCCAGCGTACGGGCCAGGAGCAGGCAACGGCGTAGGATAAAGTGTAGGGCTGGTGGTGGATTTGCGTTCGGGGCTAGGGTTAGGGTTAGGGAACGGCAAGGCTTAGGGCACAGGTGAGGGTACGGAAACGTGGGAGGGTCAGGCTACGTGCTGACGCACAGGTCAGTGCCAGCGTACAGGTCAGGAGTAGGGTACGGCGTAAGGTAAGGTGTAGGGCTGGTGGTGGGTTTCTATTCCGGGCTACTGTTAGGGTTAGGGAACGGCAAGGCATAGGGCACAGGTGAGGGTACGGAAATGTGGGAGGGTCAGGCTTCGTGCTGACGCACGGGTCAGTGCCAGCGTTCGGGTCAGGAGTAGGATATGGCGTAAGGTAAGGTGTAGGGCTGGTGGTGGGTTTCCGTTCCGGGCTAGGGTTAGGGTTAGGGAACGGCAAGGCTTAGGGCACAGGTGAAGGTACAGAAACGTGGGAGGCTCGTGCTACGTGCTGACGCACGGGTCAGTGCCAGCGTACGGGCCAGGAGTAGGCAACGGCGTAGGATAAAGTGTAGGCTGGTGGTGGATTTGCGTTCTGGGCTAGGGTTAGGGTTAGGGAACGGCAAGGCTTACGGCACAGGAGAGGGTACGGAAACGCCAGAGTGTAAGGCTACGTGCTGATGCACTGGGCAGTGCCAGAGTACAGGCCAGGAGTAGGCAACGGCGTAGGATAAAGTGTAGGGCTGGTGGTGGGTTTCTATTCCGGGCTAGGGTTAAGGTTAGGGAACGGCAAGGCTTAGGGCACAAGTGAGGGTACGGAAACGTGGGAGGGTCAGGCTACGTGCTGATGCACGGTTCAGTGCCAGCGTACGGGCCAGGAATAGGGTACGGCGTAAGGTAAGGTGTAGGGCTGGTGGTGGGTTTCCATTCCGGGCTAGGGTTAGGGTTAGGGAACGGCAAGGCTTAGGCCACAGCTGAGGGTACGGAAACGTGGGAGGGTCAGGCTACGTGCTGACGCACTGGTCAGTGCCAACGTACGGGCCAGGAGTAGGGTACGGCGTAAGGTAAGGTGTAGGGCTTGTGGTTGATTTCCGTTCCAGGCTAGGGTTAGGGTTAGGGAACGGCAAGGCTTAGGGCAAAGGAGAGGGTACGGAAACGTGGGAGGGTCGGGACCCGTGCTGACGCACGGGTTAGTGCCAGCATACGGGCCAGGAGTAGGCAACGGCGTAGGATAAAGTGTAGGGCTGGTGGTGGGTTTCCATTCCGGGCTAGGGTTAGGGTTAGGGAACGGCAACGCTTAGGGCACAGGTGAGGGTACGGAAACGTGGGAGGGTCAGGCCCCGTGCTGACGCACGGGTCAGTGCCAGCGTACGGGCCAGGAGTAGGCAACGGCTTAAGGTAAGGTGTAGGGCTGGTGGTGGGTTTCTATTTCGGGCTAGGGTTAGGGTTAGGGAACGGCAAGGCTTAGGGCACAGGTGAGGGTACAGAAACGTGGGAGGTTCGGGCTACGTGCTGACGCACGGGTCAGTGCCAGCGTATGGGCCAGGAGTAGGCAACGGCTTAAGGTAAGGTGTAGGGCTGGTGGTGGGTTTCTATTCCGGGCTAGGGTTAGGGTTAGGGAACGGCAAGGCTTAGGGCACAGGTGAGGGTACAGAAACGTGGGAGGGTCGGGCTACGTGCTGACGCACGTGTCAGTGCCAGCGTACGGGCCAGGAGTAGGCAACGGCGTAGGATAAAGTGTAGGGCTGGTGGTTGATTTCCGTTCCGGGCTAGTGTTAGGGTTAGGGAACGGCAAGGCTTAGGGCACAGTTGAAGTTACGGAAACTTGGGAGGGTCAGGCTACGTGCTGACGCACGGGTCAGTGCCAGCGTACGGGCCAGGAGTAGGCAACGGCGTAAGGTAAGGTGTAGGGCTGGTGGTTGGTTTCCGTTCCAGGCTAGGGTTAGGGTTAGGGAACGGCAAGGCTTAGGGCACCGGTGAGGGTACGGAAACGTGGGAGGGTCGGGCTACGTGCTGACGCACGTGTCAGTGCCAGCGTACGGGCCAGGAGTAGGCAACGGCGTAGGATAAAGTGTATGGCTGGTGGTGGATTTGCGTTCCGGGCTAGGGTTAGTGTTAGGGAACGGCAAGGCTTAGGGCACAGGTGAGGGTACGGAAACGTGGCAGGGTCAGGCTACGTGCTGACGCACAGCTCAGTGCCAGCGTACAGTTCAGGAGTAGGGTACGGCGTAAGGAAAAGTGTAGGGCTGGTGGTGGGTTTCTATTCCGGCCTAGGGTTAGGGTTAGGGAACGGCAAGGCTTAGGGCACAGGTGAGGGTACGGAAACTTGGGTGGGTCAGGCTACGTGGTGACGCACGGGTCAGTGCCAGCGTACGGGCCAGGAGTAGGCAACGGCTTAAGGTAGGGTGTAGGGCTGGTGGTGGGTTTCTATTCCGGGCTAGGGTTAGGGTTAGGGAACGGCAAGGCTTAGGGCACAGGTGAGGGTACAGAAACGTGGGAGGGTCGGGCTACGTGCTGACGCACGCGTCAGTGCCAGCATACGGGTCAGGAGTAGGCAACGACGTAGGATAAAGTGTAGGGCTGGTGGTGGGTTTCCATTCCGGGCTAGGGTTAGGGTTAGGGAACGGCAACGCTTAGGGCACAGGTGAGGGTACGGAAACGTGGGAGGGTCAGGCTACGTGCTGACGCACGGGTCAGTGCCAGCGTACGGGCCAGGAGTAGGCAACGGCTTAAAGTAAGGTGTAGGGCTGGTGGTGGGTTTCTATTCCGGGCTAGGGTTAGGGTTAGGGAACGGCAAGGCTTAGGGCACAGGTGAGGGTACAGAAACGTGGGAGGGTCGGGCTACGTGCTGACGCACGGTTCAGTGCCAGCGTACGGGCCAGGAATAGGGTACGGCGTAAGGTAAGGTGTAGGGCTGGTGGTGGGTTTCTATTCCGGGCTAGGGTTAGGGTTAGGGAACGGCAAGGCTTAGGGCACAGGTGAGGGTACGGAAACGTGGGAGGGTCGGGCTACGTGCAGACGCACGGGTCAGTGCCAGCGTACGGGCCAGGAGTAGGCAACGGCGTAGGATAAAGTGAAGGGCTGGTGGTGGATTTGCGTTCTGGGCTAGGGTTAGGGTTAGGGAACGGCATGGCTTAGGGCACAGGTGAGGGTACGGAAACGTGGGAGGGTCAGGCTACGTGCTGACGCACGGTTCAGTGCCAGCGTACGGGCCAGGAATAGGGTACGGCGTAAGGTAAGGTGTAGGGCTGGTGGTGGGTTTCTATTCCGGGCTAGGGTTAGGGTTAGGGAACGGCAAGGCTTAGGGCACAGGTGAGGGTACGGAAACGTGGGAGGGTCGGGCTACGTGCAGACGCACGGGTCAGTGCCAGCGTACGGGCCAGGAGTAGGCAACGGCGTAGGATAAAGTGAAGGGCTGGTGGTGGATTTGCGTTCTGGGCTAGGGTTAGGGTTAGGGAACGGCATGGCTTAGGGCACAGGTGAGGGTACGGAAACGTGGGAGGGTCAGGCTACGTGCTGACGCACGGGTCAGTGCCAGCGTACGGGTCAGGAGTAGGGTATGGCGTAAGGTAAGGTGTAGGGCTGGTGGTGGGTTTCTATTCCGGGCTAGGGTTAGGGTTAGGGAACGGCAAGGCTTAGGGCACAGGTGAGGGTACAGAAACGTGGGAGGGTCGGGCTACGTGCTGACGCTCGGGTCAGTGCCAGCGTACGGGCCAGGAGTAAGCAACGGCGTAAGGTAAGGTGTATGGCTCGTGGTTGGTTTCCGTTCCAGGCTAGGGTTAGGGTTAGGGAACGGCAAGGCTTAGGGCACAGGTGAGGGTACGGAAACGTGGGAGGGTCGGGCTACGTGCTGACGCACGTGTCAGTGCCAGCGTACGGGCCAGGAGTAGGCAACGGCGTAGGATAAAGTGTATGGCTGGTGGTGGATTTGCGTTCCGGGCTAGGGTTAGGGTTAGGGAATGACAAGGCTTAGGGCACAGGTGAGGGTACGGAAATGTGGGAGGGTCAGGCTACGTGCTGACGCACAGGTCAGTGCCAGCGTACAGGTCAGGAGTAGGGTACGGCGTAAGGAAAAGTGTAGGGCTGGTGGTGGGTTTCTATTCCGGGCTAGGGTTAGGGTTAGGGAACGGCAAGGCTTAGGGCACAGGTGAGGGTACGGAAACGTGGGAGGGTCAGGCTACGTGCTGACGCACGTGTCAGTGCCAGCGTACAGGTCAGGAGTAGGGTACGGCGTAAGGTAAGGTGTAGGGCTGGTGGTGGCTTTCTATTCCCGGCTAGGGTTAGGGTTAGGGAACGGCAAGGCTTAGGGCACAGGTGAGGGTACGGAAACGTGGGAGGGTCAGGCTACGTGCTGACGCACGGGTCAGTGCCAGCGTACGGGCCAGGAGTAGGCAACGGCTTAAGGTAAGGTGTAGGGCTGGTGGTGGGTTTCTATTCCGGGCTAGGGTTAGGGTTAGGGAAGGGCAAGGCTTAGGGCACAGGTGAGGGTACAGAAACGTGGGAGGGTCGGGCTACGTGCTGACGCACGGGTCAGTGCCAGCATACGGGTCAGGAGTAGGCAACGGCGTAGGATAAAGGGTAGGGCTGGTGGTGGGTTTCCATTCTGGGCTAGGGTTAGGGTTAGGGAACGGCAACGCTTAGGGCACTGGTGAGGGTACGGAAACGTGGGAGGGTCAGGCTACGTGCTGACGCACGGGTCAGTGCCAGCGTACGGGCCAGGAGTAGGCATCGGCTTAAGGTAAGGTGTAGGGCTGGTGGTGGGTTTCTATTCCGGGCTAGGGTTAGGGTTAGGGAACGGCAAGGCTTAGGGCACAGGTGAGGGTACAGAAACGTGGGAGGGTCGGGCTACGTGCTGACGCACGGGTCAGTGCCAGCGTACGGGACAGGAGTAGGCAATGGCTTAAGGTAAGGTGTAGGGCTGGTGGTGGGTTTCTATTCCGGGCTAGGGTTAGGGTTAGGGAACGGCAAGGCTTAGGGCACAGGTGAGGGTACAGAAACGTGGGAGGGTCGGGCTACGTGCTGACGCACGGGTCAGTGCCAGCGTACGGGCCAGGAGTAGGCAACGGCGTAGGATAAAGTGTAGGGCTGGTGGTGGATTTGCGTTCCGGGCTAGGGTTAGGGTTAGGGAACGGCAAGGCTTAGGGCACAGGTGAGGGTACGGAAACGTGGGAGGGTCAGGCTACGTGCTGACGCACAGGTCAGTGCCAGCGTATAGGTCAGGAGTAGGGTACGGCGTAAGGTAAGGTGTAGGGCTGGTGGTGGGTTTCTATTCCGGGCTAGGGTTAGGGTTAGGGAACGGCAAGGCATAGGGCACAGGTGAGGGTACGGAAACGTGGGAGGGTCAGTCTACGTGCTGACGCACGGGTCAGTGCCAGCGTACGGGTCAGGAGTAGGTTATGGCGTAAGGTAAGGTGTAGGGCTGGTGGTGGGTTTCTATTCCGGGCTAGGGTTAGGGTTAGGGAACGGCAAGGCTTAGGGCACAGGTGAGGGTACGGAAACGTGGGAGGGTCGGGCTACGTGCTGACGCACGGGTCAGTGCCAGCGTACGGGCCAGGAGTAGGCAACGGCGTACGATAAAGTGTAGGGCTGGTGGTGGATTTGCGTTCAGGGCTAGGGTTAGGGTTAGGGAACGGCATGGCTTAGGGCACAGGTGAGGGTACGGAAACGTGGGAGGGTCAGGCTACGTGCTGACGCACGGTTCAGTGCCAGCGTACGGGCCAGGAATAGGGTACGGCGTAATGTAAGGTGTCAGGCTGGTGGTGGGTTTCCGTTCCGGGCTAGGGTTAGGGTTAGGGAACGGCAAGGCTTAGGGCACAGGTGAAGGTACGGAAACGTGGGAGGCTCGTGCTACGTGCTGACGCACGGGTCAGTGCCAGCGTACGGGCCAGGAGTAGGCAACGGCGTAGGATAAAGTGTAGGCTGGTGGTGGATTTGCGTTCTGGGCTAGGGTTAGGGTTAGGGAACAGCAAGGCTTAGGGCACAGGAGAGGGTACGGAAACGCCAGAGTGTAAGGCTACGTGCTGATGCACGGGGCAGTGCCAGAGTACAGGCCAGGAGTAGGCAACGGCGTAGGGTAAGGTGTAGGGCTGGTGGTGGGTTTCCATTCCGGGCTAGGGTTAGGGTTAGGGAACGGCAAGGCTTAGGGCACAGGTGAGGGTACGGAAACGTGGGAGGGTCAGGCTACGTGCTGACGCACGGGTCAGTGCCAGCGTACGGGCCAGGTGTAAGCAACGGCGTAAGGTAAGGTGTAGGGCTGGTGGTTGTTTTCCGTTCCAGGCTAGGGTTAGGGTTAGGGAACGGCAAGGCTTAGGGCAGAGGTGAGGGTACGGAAACGTGGGAGGGTCGGGCTACGTGCTGATGCACGGGTCAGTGCCAGCGTACTGGCCAGGAGTAGGCAACGGCGTAGGATAAAGTGTAGGGCTGGTGGTGGATTTGCGTTCCGGGCTAGGGTTAGGGTTAGGGAACGGCAAGGCTTAGGGCACAGGTGAGGGTACGGAAGCGTGGGAGGGTCAGGCTACGTGCAGACGAACGGGTCAGTGCCAGCGTACGGGTCAGGAGTAGGGTACGGCGTAAGGTAAGGTGTAGGGCTGCTGGTGGGTTTCTATTCCGGGCTAGGGTTAGGGTTAGGGAACGGCAAGGCTTAGGGCACAAGTGAGGGTACGGAAACGTGGGAGGGTCAGGCTACGTGCTGACGCACGGTTCAGTGTCAGCGTACGGGCCAGGAATAGGGTACGGCGTAAGGTAAGGTGTAGGGCTGGTGGTGGGTTTCCATTCCGGGCTAGGGTTAGGGTTAGGGAACGGCAAGGCTTAGGGCACAGCTGAGGGCACGGAAACGTGGGAGGGTCAGGCTACGTGCTGACGCACGGGTCAGTGCCAGCGTACGGGTCAGGAGTAGGGTACGGCGTAAGGTAAGGTGTAGGGCTGGTGGTGGGTTTCTATTCCGGGCTAGGGTTAGGGTTAGGGAACGGCAAGGCTTAGGGCACAGGTCAGGGTACGGAAACGCGGGAGGGTAAGGCTACGTGCTGATGAACGGGTCAGTGCCAGAGTACATGCCAGGAGTAGGCAACGGTGTAGGGTAAGGTGTAGGGCTGGTGGTTGGTTTCCGTTACAGGCTAGGGTTAGGGTTAGGGAACGGCAAGGCTTAGGGCACAGGGGAGGGTACGGAAACGTGGGAGGGTCGGGCTACGTGCTGATTCACGGGTCCGTGCCAGCGTTCGGGCCAGGAGTGGGAAACGGCGTAAGGTAAGGTGTAGGGCTTGGGGTTGATTTCCGTTCCGGGATAGGGTTAGGGTTAGGGATCGGCAAGGCTTAGGGCACAGGTGAGGGTATGGAAACGTGGGAGGGTCGGGCTACGTGCAGACGCACGGGTCAGTGCCAGCGTACGGGCCAGGAGTAGGCAACGGCGTAGGATAAAGTGTACGGCTTGTGGTGGATTTGCGTTCTGGGCTAGGGTTAGGGTTAGGGAACGGCAAGGCTTAGGGCACAGGTCAGGGTACGGAAACGCGGGAGGGTAAGGCTACGTGCTGATGCACGGGTCAGTGCCAGAGTACAGGCCAGGACTAGGCAACAGCGTAGGGTAAGGTGTAGGGCTGGTGGTGGGTTTTCATTCCGGCTAGGGTTAGCGTTAGGGAACGGCAAGGCTTAGGGCACAGGTGAGGGTACGGAAACGTGGGAGGGTCGGGCTTCGTGCTGACGCACGGGTCAGTGCCAGCGTACGGGCCAGGAGTAGGCAACGGCGTAGGATAAAGTGTAGGGCTAGTGGTGGATTTGCGTTCCAGGCTAGGGTTAGGGTTAGGGAACGGCAAGGCTTAGGGCACAGGTGAGGGTACGGAAACGTGGGAGGGTCGGGCTACGTGCTGACGCACGGGTCAGTGCCAGCGTACGGGCCAGGAGTAGGCAACGGCGTAGGATAAAGTGTAGGGCTGGTGGTGGATTTGCGTTCGGGGCTAGGGTTAGGGTTAGGGAACGGCAAGGCTTAGGGCACTGGTGAGGGTACGGAAACGTGGGAGGGTCAGGCTACGTGCTGACGCACAGGTCAGTGCCAGCGTACAGGTCAGGAATATGGTACGGCGTAAGGTAACGTGTAGGGCTGGTGGTGGGTTTCTATTCCGGGCTAGGGTTAGGGTTAGGGAACCGCAAGGCTTAGGGCACAGGTGAGGGCACGGAAACGTGGGAGGGTCAGGCTACGTGCTGACGCACGGGTCAGTGCCAGCGTACGGGTCAGGAGTAGGGTATGGCGTAAGGTAAGGTGTAGGGCTGGTGGTGGGTATCTATTCCGGGCTAGGGTTAGGGTTAGGGAACGGCAAGGCTTAGGGCACAGTTGAGGGTACAGAAACGTGGGAGGGTCGGGCTACGTGCTGACGCACGGGTCAGTGCCAGCGTACGGGCCATGAGTATGCAACGGCGTAGGATAAAGTGTAGGGCTGGCGGTTGATTTCCATTCGGGGCTAGTGTTAGGGTTAGGGAACGGCAAGGCTTAGGGCACAGGTGAGGGTACGGAAACGTGGGAGGGTCAGGCTACGTGGTGACGCACGGGTCAGTGCCAGCGTACGGTCCAGGAGTAGGCAACGGCTTAAGGTAGGGTGTAGGGCTGGTGGTGGGTTTCTATTCCGGGCTAGGGTTAGGGTTAGGGAACGGCAAGGCTTAGGGCACAGGTGAGGGTACAGAAACGTGGGAGGGTCGGGCTATGTGCTGAGGCACGGGTCAGTGCCAGCATACGGGTCAGGAGTAGGCAACGACGTAGGATAAAGTGTAGGGCTGGTGGTGGGTTTCCATTCCGGGCTAGGGTTAGGGTTAGGGAACGGCAACGCTTAGGGCAAAGGTGATGGTACGGAAACGTGGGAGGGTCAGGCTACGTGCTGACGCACGGGTCAGTGCCAGCGTACGGGCCAGGAGTAGGCAACGGCTTAAGGTAAGGTGTAGGGCTGGTGGTGGGTTTCTATTGCGGGCTAGGGTTAGGGTTAGGGAACGGCAAGGCTTAGGGCACAGGTGAGGGTACAGAAACGTGGGAGGGTCGGGCTACGTGCTGACGCATGGGTCAGTGCCAGCGTACGGGCCAGGAGTAGGCAACAGCTTAAGGTAAGGTGTAGGGCTGGTGGTGGGTTTCTATTCCGGGCTAGGGTTAGGGTTAGGGAACGGCAAGGCTTAGGGCACAGGTGAGGGTACAGAAACGTGGGAGGTTCGGGCTACGTGCTGACGCACGGGTCAGTGCCAGCGTACGGGCCAGGAGCAGGCAACGGCGTAGGATAAAGTGTAGGGCTGGTGGTGGATTTGCGTTCGGGGCTAGGGTTAGGGTTAGGGAACGGCAAGGCATAGGGCACAGGTGAGGGTACGGAAACGTGGGAGGGTCAGGCTACGTGCTGACGCACAGGTCAGTGCCAGCGTACAGGTCAGGAGTAGGGTACGGTGTAAGGTAAGGTGTAGGGCTGGTGGTGGGTTTCTATTCCGGGCTAGGGTTAGGGTTAGGGAACGGCAAGGCATAGGGCACAGTTGAGGGTACGGAAACGTGGGAGGGTCAGGCTTCGTGCTGACGCACGGGTCAGTGCCAGCGTTCGGGTCAGGAGTAGGTTATGGCGTAAGGTAAGGTGTAGGGCTGGTGGTGGGTTTCTATTCCGGGCTAGGGTTAGGGTTAGGGAACGGCAAGGCTTAGGGCACAGGTGAGGGTACGGAAACGTGGGAGGGTCGGGCTACGTGCTGACGCACGGGTCAGTGCCAGCGTACGGGCCAGGAGTAGGCAACGGCGTAGGATAAAGTGTAGGGCTGGTGGTGGATTTGCGTTCCGGGCTAGGGTTAGGGTTAGGGAACGGCATGGCTTAGGGCACAGGTGAGGGTACGGAAACGTGGGAGGGTCAGGCTACGTGCTGACGCACGGTTCAGTGCCAGCGTACGGGCCAGGAATAGGGTACGGCGTAATGTAAGGTGTCAGGCTGGTGGTGGGTTTCCGTTCCGGGCTAGGGTTAGGGTTAGGGAACGGCAAGGCTTAGGGCACAGGTGAAGGTACGGAAATGTGGGAGGCTCGTGCTACGTGCTGACGCACGGGTCAGTGCCAGCGTACGGGCCAGGAGTAGGCAACGGCGTAGGATAAAGTGTAGGCTGGTGGTGGATTTGCGTTCTGGGCTAGGGTTAGGGTTAGGGAACGGCAAGGCTTAGGGCACAGGTGAGGGTACGGAAACGCCAGAGTGTAAGGCTACGTGCTGATGCACGGGGCAGTGCCAGAGTACAGGCCAGGAGTAGGCAACGGCGTAGGGTAAGGTGTAGGGCTGGTGGTGGGTTTTCATTCCGGGCTAGGGTTAGGGTTAGGGAACGGCAAGGCTTAGGGCACAGGTGAGGGTACGGAAACGTGGGATGGTCAGGCTACGTGCTGACGCACGGGTCAGTGCCAGCGTACGGGCCAGGTGTAGGCAACGGCGTAAGGTAAGGTGTAGGGCTGGTGGCTGTTTTCCGTTCCAGGCTAGGGTTAGGGTTAGGGAACGGCAAGGCTTAGGGCACAGGTGAGGGTACGGAAACGTGGGAGGGTCGGGCTACGTGCTGATGCACGGGTCAGTGCCTGCGTACTGGCCAGGAGTAGGCAACGGCGTAGGATAAAGTGTAGGGCTGGTGGTGGATTTGCGTTCCGGGCTAGGGTTAGGGTTAGGGAACGGCAAGGCTTAGGGCACAGGTGAGGGTACGGAAGCGTGGGAGGGTCAGGCTACGTGCAGACGAACGGGTCAGTGCCAGCGTACGGGTCAGGAGTAGGGTACGGCGTAAGGTAAGGTGTAGGGCTGGTGGTGGGTTTCTATTCCGGGCTAGGGTTAGGGTTAGGGAACGGCAAAGCTTAGGGCACAAGTGAGGGTACGGAAACGTGGGAGGGTCAGGCTACGTGCTGACGCACGGTTCAGTGCCAGCGTACGGGCCAGGAATAGGGTACGGCGTAAGGTAAGGTGTAGGGCTGGTGGTGGGTTTCCATTCCGGGCTAGGGTTAGGGTTAGGGAACGGCAAGGCTTAGGGCACAGCTGAGGGCACGGAAACGTGGGAGGGTCAGGCTACGTGCTGACGCACGGGTCAGTGCCAGCGTACGGGTCAGGAGTAGGGTACGGCGTAAGGTAAGGTGTAGGGCTGGTGGTGGGTTTCTCTTCCGGGCTAGGGTTAGGGTTAGGGAACGGCAAGGCTTAGGGCACAGGTCAGGGTATGGAAACGCGGGAGGGTAAGGCTACGTGCTGATGAACGGGTCAGTGCCAGAGTACAGGCCAGGAGTAGGCAACGGCGTAGGGTAAGGTGTAGGGCTGGTGGTTGGTTTCCGTTCCAGGCTAGGGTTAGGGTTAGGGAACGGCAAGGCTTAGGGCACAGGGGAGGGTACGGAAACGTGGGAGGGTCGGGCTACGTGCTGATTCACGGGTCCGTGCCAGCGTTCGGGCCAGGAGTGGGCAACGGCGTAAGGTAAGGTGTAGGGCTTGTGGTTGATTTCCGTTCCGGGATAGGGTTAGGGTTAGGGATCGGCAAGGCTTAGGGCACAGGTGAGGGTATGGAAACGTGGGAGGGTCGGGCTACGTGCAGACGCACGGGTCAGTGCCAGCGTACGGGCCAGGAGTAGGCAATGGCGTAGGATAAAGTGTACGGCTGGTGGTGGATTTGCGTTCTGGGCTAGGGTTAGGGTTAGGGAACGGCAAGGCTTAGGGCACAGGTCAGGGTACGGAAACGCGGGAGGGTAAGTCTACGTGCTGATGCACGGGTCAGTGCCAGAGTACAGGCAAGGACTAGGCAACGGCGTAGGGTAAGGTGTAGGGCTGGTGGTGGGTTTTCATTCAGGGCTAGGGTTAGCGTTAGGGAAAGGCAAGGCTTAGGGCACAGGTGAGGGTACGGAAACGTGGGAGGTTCAGTCTACGTGCTGATGCACGGGTCAGTGCCAGCATACGTGCCAGGAGTAGGCAACGGCGTAAGGTAAGGTGTAGGGCTGGTGGTTGGTTTCCGTTCCAGGCTAGGGTTAGGGTTAGGGAACGGCAAGGCTTAGGGCACAGGTGAGGGTACGGAAACTCGGGAGGGTCGGGCTACGTGCTGACGCACGGTTCAGTGCCAGCGTACGGGCCAGGAGTAGGCAACGGAGTAGGATAAAGTGTAGGGCTAGTGGTGGATTTACGTTCCAGGCTAGGGTTAGGGTTAGGGAACGGCAAGGCTTAGGGCACAGGTGAGGGTACGGAAACGTGGGAGTGTCGGGCTACGTGCTGACGCATGGGTCAGTGCCAGCGTACGGGCCAGGAGTAGGCAACGGCGTAGGATAAAGTGTAGGGCTGGTGGTGGATTTGCGTTCGGGGCTAGGGTTAGGGTTAGGGAACGGCAAGGCTTAGGGCACAGGTGAGGGTACGGAAACGTGGGAGGGTCAGGCTACGTGCTGACGCACAGGTCAGTGCCAGCGTACAGGTCAGGAATATGGTACGGCGTAAGGTAAGGTGTAGGGCTGGTGGTGGGTTTCTATTCCGGGCTAGGGTTAGGGTTAGGGAACGGCAAGGCTTAGGGCACAAGTGAGGGTACGGAAACGTGGGAGGGTCAGGCTACGTGCTGACGCACGGGTCAGTGCCAGCGTACGGGCCAGGAATAGGGTACGGCGTAAGGTAAGGTGTAGGGCTGGTGGTGGGTTTCCATTCCGGGCTAGGGTTAGGGTTAGGGAACGGCAAGTCTTAGGGCACAGCTGAGGGCACGGAAACGTGGGAGGGTCAGGCTACGTGCTGACGCACGGGTCAGTGCCAGCGTACGGGTCAGGAGTAGGGTACGGCGTAAGGTAAGGTGTAGGGCTGGTGGTGGGTTTCTCTTCCGGGCTAGGGTTAGGGTTAGGGAACGGCAAGGCTTAGGGCACAGGTCAGGGTATGGAAACGCGGGAGGGTAAGGCTACGTGCTGATGAACGGGTCAGTGCCAGAGTACAGGCCAGGAGTAGGCAACGGCGTAGGGTAAGGTGTAGGGCTGGTGGTTGGTTTCCGTTCCAGGCTAGGGTTAGGGTTAGGGAACGGCAAGGCTTAGGGCACAGGGGAGGGTACGGAAACGTGGGAGGGTCGGGCTACGTGCTGATTCACGGGTCCGTGCCAGCGTTCGGGCCAGGAGTGGGCAACGGCGTAAGGTAAGGTGTAGGGCTTGTGGTTGATTTCCGTTCCGGGATAGGGTTAGGGTTAGGGATCGGCAAGGCTTAGGGCACAGGTGAGGGTATGGAAACGTGGGAGGGTCGGGCTACGTGCAGACGCACAGGTCAGTGCCAGCATACGGGCCAGGAGTAGGCAACGGCGTAGGATAAAGTGTACGGCTGGTGGTGGATTTGCGTTCTGGGCTAGGGTTAGGGTTAGGGAACGGCAAGGCTTAGGGCACAGGTCAGGGTACGGAAACGCGGGTGGGTAAGGCTACGTGCTGATGCACGGGTCAGTGCCAGAGTACAGGCAAGGACTAGGCAACGGCGTAGGGTAAGGTGTAGGGCTGGTGGTGGGTTTTCATTCAGGGCTAGGGTTAGCGTTAGGGAAAGGCAAGGCTTAGGGCACAGGTGAGGGTACGGAAACGTGGGAGGTTCAGGCTACGTGCTGATGCACGGGTCAGTGCCAGCATACGTGCCAGGAGTAGGCAACGGCGTAAGGTAAGGTGTAGGGCTGGTGGTTGGTTTCCGTTCCAGGCTAGGGTTAGGGTTAGGGAACGGCAAGGCTTAGGGCACAGGTGAGGGTACGGAAACGTGGGAGGGTCGGGCTACGTGCTGACGCACGGTTCAGTGCCAGCGTACGGGCCAGGAGTAGGCAACGGAGTAGGATAAAGTGTAGGGCTAGTGGTGGATTTGCGTTCCAGGCTAGGGTTAGGGTTAGGGAACGGCAAGGCTTAGGGCACAGGTGAGGGTACGGAAACGTGGGAGGGTCGGGCTACGTGCTGACGCATGGGTCAGTGCCAGCGTACGGGCCAGGAGTAGGCAACGGCGTAGGATAAAGTGTAGGGCTGGTGGTGGATTTGCGTTCGGGTCTAGGGTTAGGGTTAGGGAACGGCAAGGCTTAGGGCACAGGTGAGGGTACAGAAACGTGGGAGGGTCAGGCTACGTGCTGACGCACAGGTCAGTGCCAGCGTACAGGTCAGGAATATGGTACGGCGTAAGGTAACGTGTAGGGCTGGTGGTGGGTTTCTATTCCGGGCTAGGGTTAGGGTTAGGGAACCGCAAGGCTTAGGGCACAGGTGAGGGCACGGAAACGTGGGAGGGTCAGGCTACGTGCTGACGCACGGGTCAGTGCCAGCGTACGGGTCAGGAGTAGGGTATGGCGTAAGGTAAGGTGTAGGGCTGGTGGTGGGTTTCTATTCCGGGCTAGGGTTAGGGTTAGGGAACGGCAAGTCTTAGGGCACAGGTGAGGGTACAGAAACGTGGGAGGGTCGTGCTACGTGCTGACGCACGGGTCAGTGCCAGCGTACGGGCCAGGAGTATGCAACGGCGTAGGATAAAGTGTAGGGCTGGTGGTTGATTTCCGTTCCGGCCTAGTGTTAGGGTTAGGGAACGGCAAGGCTTAGGGCACAGGTGAGGTTACGGAAACGTGGGAGGGTCAGGCTACGTGCTGACGCACGGGTCAGTGCCAGCGTACGGGCCAGGAGTAAGCAACGGCGTAAGGTAAGGTGTAGGGCTGGTGGTTGGTTTCCGTTCCAGGCTAGGGTTAGGGTTAGGGAACGGCAAGGCTTAGGGCACAGGTGAGGGTACGGAAACGTGGGAGGGTCGGGCTACGTGCTGACGCACGTGTCAGTGCCAGCGTACGGGCCAGGAGTAGGCAACGGCGTAGGATAAAGTGTATGGCTGGTGGTGGATTTGCGTTCCGGGCTAGGTTTAGGGTTAGGGAACGGCAAGGCTTAGGGCACAGGTGAGGGTACGGAAACGTGGTAGGGTCAGGCTACGTGCTGACGCACAGCTCAGTGCCAGCGTACAGGTCAGGAGTAGGGTACGGCGTAAGGAAAAGTGTAGGGCTGGTGGTGGGTTTCTATTCCGGGCTAGGGTTAGGGTTAGGGAACGGCAAGGCTTAGGGCACAGGTGAGGGTACGGAAATGTGGGAGGGTCAGGCTACGTGCTGACGCACATGTCAGTGCCAGCGTACGGGTCAGGAGTAGGGTACGGCGTAAGGTAAGGTGTAGGGCTGGTGGTGGGTTTCTATTCCGGGCTAGGGTTAGGGTTAGGGAACGGCAAGGCTTAGGGCACAGGTGAGGGTACGGAAACGTGGGAGGGTCAGGCTACGTGCTGACGCACGGGTCAGTGCCAGCGTACGGGCCAGGAGTAGGCAACGGCTTAAGGTAGGGTGTAGGGCTGGTGGTGGGTTTCTATTCCGGGCTAGGGTTAGGGTTAGGGAACGGCAAGGCTTAGGGCACAGGTGAGGGTACAGAAACGTGGGAGGGTCGGGCTACGTGCTGACGCACGGGTCAGTGCCAGCATACGGGTCAGGAGTAGGCAACGACGTAGGATAAAGTGTAGGGCTGGTGGTGGGTTTCCATTCCGGGCTAGGGTTAGGGTTAGGGAACGGCAACGCTTAGGGCACAGGTGAGGGTACGGAAACGTGGGAGGGTCAGGCTACGTGCTGACGCACGGGTCAGTGCCAGCGTACGGGCCAGGAGTAGGCAACGGCTTAAGGTAAGGTGTAGGGCTGGTGGTGGGTTTCTATTCCGGGCTAGGGTTAGGGTTAGGGAACGGCAAGGCTTAGGGCACAGGTGAGGGTACAGAAACGTGGGAGGGTCGGGCTACGTGCTGACGCACGGGTCAGTGCCAGCGTACGGGCCAGGAGTAGGCAACGGCTTAAGGTAAGGTGTAGGGCTGGTGGTGGGTTTCTATTCCGGGCTAGGGTTAGGGTTAGGGAACGGCAAGGCTTAGGGCACAGGTGAGGGTACAGAAACGTGGGAGGGTCGGGCTACGTGCTGACGCACGGGTCAGTGCCAGCGTACGGGCCAGGAGCAGGCAACGGCGTAGGATAAAGTGTAGGGCTGGTGGTGGATTTGCGTTCGGGGCTAGGGTTAGGGTTAGGGAACGGCAAGGCTTAGGGCACAGGTGAGGGTACGGAAACGTGGGAGGGTCAGGCTACGTGCTGACGCACAGGTCAGTGCCAGCGTACAGGTCAGGAGTAGGGTACGGCGTAAGGTAAGGTGTAGGGCTGGTGGTGGGTTTCTATTCCGGGCTACTGTTAGGGTTAGGGAACGGCAAGGCATAGGGCACAGGTGAGGGTACGGAAATGTGGGAGGGTCAGGCTTCGTGCTGACGCACGGGTCAGTGCCAGCGTTCGGGTCAGGAGTAGGATATGGCGTAAGGTAAGGTGTAGGGCTGGTGGTGGGTTTCCGTTCCGGGCTAGGGTTAGGGTTAGGGAACGGCAAGGCTTAGGGCACAGGTGAAGGTACAGAAACGTGGGAGGCTCGTGCTACGTGCTGACGCACGGGTCAGTGCCAGCGTACGGGCCAGGAGTAGGCAACGGCGTAGGATAAAGTGTAGGCTGGTGGTGGATTTGCGTTCTGGGCTAGGGTTAGGGTTAGGGAACGGCAAGGCTTACGGCACAGGAGAGGGTACGGAAACGCCAGAGTGTAAGGCTACGTGCTGATGCACTGGGCAGTGCCAGAGTACAGGCCAGGAGTAGGCAACGGCGTAGGATAAAGTGTAGGGCTGGTGGTGGGTTTCTATTCCGGGCTAGGGTTAAGGTTAGGGAACGGCAAGGCTTAGGGCACAAGTGAGGGTACGGAAACGTGGGAGGGTCAGGCTACGTGCTGATGCACGGTTCAGTGCCAGCGTACGGGCCAGGAATAGGGTACGGCGTAAGGTAAGGTGTAGGGCTGGTGGTGGGTTTCCATTCCGGGCTAGGGTTAGGGTTAGGGAACGGCAAGGCTTAGGCCACAGCTGAGGGTACGGAAACGTGGGAGGGTCAGGCTACGTGCTGACGCACTGGTCAGTGCCAACGTACGGGCCAGGAGTAGGGTACGGCGTAAGGTAAGGTGTAGGGCTTGTGGTTGATTTCCGTTCCAGGCTAGGGTTAGGGTTAGGGAACGGCAAGGCTTAGGGCAAAGGAGAGGGTACGGAAACGTGGGAGGGTCGGGACCCGTGCTGACGCACGGGTTAGTGCCAGCATACGGGCCAGGAGTAGGCAACGGCGTAGGATAAAGTGTAGGGCTGGTGGTGGGTTTCCATTCCGGGCTAGGGTTAGGGTTAGGGAACGGCAACGCTTAGGGCACAGGTGAGGGTACGGAAACGTGGGAGGGTCAGGCCCCGTGCTGACGCACGGGTCAGTGCCAGCGTTCGGGTCAGGAGTAGGATATGGCGTAAGGTAAGGTGTAGGGCTGGTGGTGGGTTTCCGTTCCGGGCTAGGGTTAGGGTTAGGGAACGGCAAGGCTTAGGGCACAGGTGAAGGTACAGAAACGTGGGAGGCTCGTGCTACGTGCTGACGCACGGGTCAGTGCCAGCGTACGGGCCAGGAGTAGGCAACGGCGTAGGATAAAGTGTAGGCTGGTGGTGGATTTGCGTTCTGGGCTAGGGTTAGGGTTAGGGAACGGCAAGGCTTACGGCACAGGAGAGGGTACGGAAACGCCAGAGTGTAAGGCTACGTGCTGATGCACTGGGCAGTGCCAGAGTACAGGCCAGGAGTAGGCAACGGCGTAGGATAAAGTGTAGGGCTGGTGGTGGGTTTCTATTCCGGGCTAGGGTTAAGGTTAGGGAACGGCAAGGCTTAGGGCACAAGTGAGGGTACGGAAACGTGGGAGGGTCAGGCTACGTGCTGATGCACGGTTCAGTGCCAGCGTACGGGCCAGGAATAGGGTACGGCGTAAGGTAAGGTGTAGGGCTGGTGGTGGGTTTCCATTCCGGGCTAGGGTTAGGGTTAGGGAACGGCAAGGCTTAGGCCACAGCTGAGGGTACGGAAACGTGGGAGGGTCAGGCTACGTGCTGACGCACTGGTCAGTGCCAACGTACGGGCCAGGAGTAGGGTACGGCGTAAGGTAAGGTGTAGGGCTTGTGGTTGATTTCCGTTCCAGGCTAGGGTTAGGGTTAGGGAACGGCAAGGCTTAGGGCAAAGGAGAGGGTACGGAAACGTGGGAGGGTCGGGACCCGTGCTGACGCACGGGTTAGTGCCAGCATACGGGCCAGGAGTAGGCAACGGCGTAGGATAAAGTGTAGGGCTGGTGGTGGGTTTCCATTCCGGGCTAGGGTTAGGGTTAGGGAACGGCAACGCTTAGGGCACAGGTGAGGGTACGGAAACGTGGGAGGGTCAGGCCCCGTGCTGACGCACGGGTCAGTGCCAGCGTACGGGCCAGGAGTAGGCAACGGCTTAAGGTAAGGTGTAGGGCTGGTGGTGGGTTTCTATTTCGGGCTAGGGTTAGGGTTAGGGAACGGCAAGGCTTAGGGCACAGGTGAGGGTACAGAAACGTGGGAGGTTCGGGCTACGTGCTGACGCACGGGTCAGTGCCAGCGTATGGGCCAGGAGTAGGCAACGGCTTAAGGTAAGGTGTAGGGCTGGTGGTGGGTTTCTATTCCGGGCTAGGGTTAGGGTTAGGGAACGGCAAGGCTTAGGGCACAGGTGAGGGTACAGAAACGTGGGAGGGTCGGGCTACGTGCTGACGCACGTGTCAGTGCCAGCGTACGGGCCAGGAGTAGGCAACGGCGTAGGATAAAGTGTAGGGCTGGTGGTTGATTTCCGTTCCGGGCTAGTGTTAGGGTTAGGGAACGGCAAGGCTTAGGGCACAGTTGAAGTTACGGAAACTTGGGAGGGTCAGGCTACGTGCTGACGCACGGGTCAGTGCCAGCGTACGGGCCAGGAGTAGGCAACGGCGTAAGGTAAGGTGTAGGGCTGGTGGTTGGTTTCCGTTCCAGGCTAGGGTTAGGGTTAGGGAACGGCAAGGCTTAGGGCACCGGTGAGGGTACGGAAACGTGGGAGGGTCGGGCTACGTGCTGACGCACGTGTCAGTGCCAGCGTACGGGCCAGGAGTAGGCAACGGCGTAGGATAAAGTGTATGGCTGGTGGTGGATTTGCGTTCCGGGCTAGGGTTAGTGTTAGGGAACGGCAAGGCTTAGGGCACAGGTGAGGGTACGGAAACGTGGCAGGGTCAGGCTACGTGCTGACGCACAGCTCAGTGCCAGCGTACAGTTCAGGAGTAGGGTACGGCGTAAGGAAAAGTGTAGGGCTGGTGGTGGGTTTCTATTCCGGCCTAGGGTTAGGGTTAGGGAACGGCAAGGCTTAGGGCACAGGTGAGGGTACGGAAACTTGGGTGGGTCAGGCTACGTGGTGACGCACGGGTCAGTGCCAGCGTACGGGCCAGGAGTAGGCAACGGCTTAAGGTAGGGTGTAGGGCTGGTGGTGGGTTTCTATTCCGGGCTAGGGTTAGGGTTAGGGAACGGCAAGGCTTAGGGCACAGGTGAGGGTACAGAAACGTGGGAGGGTCGGGCTACGTGCTGACGCACGCGTCAGTGCCAGCATACGGGTCAGGAGTAGGCAACGACGTAGGATAAAGTGTAGGGCTGGTGGTGGGTTTCCATTCCGGGCTAGGGTTAGGGTTAGGGAACGGCAACGCTTAGGGCACAGGTGAGGGTACGGAAACGTGGGAGGGTCAGGCTACGTGCTGACGCACGGGTCAGTGCCAGCGTACGGGCCAGGAGTAGGCAACGGCTTAAGGTAAGGTGTAGGGCTGGTGGTGGGTTTCTATTCCGGGCTAGGGTTAGGGTTAGGGAACGGCAAGGCTTAGGGCAAGGTGAGGGTACAGAAACGTGGGAGGGTCGGGCTACGTGCTGACGCACGGTTCAGTGCCAGCGTACGGGCCAGGAATAGGGTACGGCGTAAGGTAAGGTGTAGGGCTGGTGGTGGGTTTCTATTCCGGGCTAGGGTTAGGGTTAGGGAACGGCAAGGCTTAGGGCACAGGTGAGGGTACGGAAACGTGGGAGGGTCGGGCTACGTGCAGACGCACGGGTCAGTGCCAGCGTATGGGCCAGGAGTAGGCAACGGCGTAGGATAAAGTGAAGGGCTGGTGGTGGATTTGCGTTCTGGGCTAGGGTTAGGGTTAGGGAACGGCATGGCTTAGGGCACAGGTGAGGGTACGGAAACGTGGGAGGGTCAGGCTACGTGCTGACGCACGGTTCAGTGCCAGCGTACGGGCCAGGAATAGGGTATGGCGTAATGTAAGGTGTCAGGCTGGTGGTGGGTTTCCGTTCCGGGCTAGGGTTAGGGTTAGGGAACGGCAAGGCTTAGGGCACAGGTGAAGGTACGGAAACGTGGGAGGCTCGTGCTACGTGCTGACGCACGGGTCAGTGCCAGCGTACGGGCCAGGAGTAGGCAACGGCGTAGGATAAAGTGTAGGCTGGTGGTGGATTTGCGTTCTGGGCTAGGGTTAGGGTTAGGGAACGGCAAGGCTTAGGGCACAGGAGAGGGTACGGAAACGCCAGAGTGTAAGGCTACGTGCTGATGCACGGGGCAGTGCCAGAGTACAGGCCAGGAGTAGGCAACGGCGTAGGGTAAGGTGTAGGGCTGGTGGTGGGTTTCCATTCCGGGCTAGGGTTAGGGTTAGGGAACGGCAAGGCTTAGGGCACAGGTGAGGGTACGGAAACGTGGGAGGGTCAGGCTACGTGCTGACGCACGGGTCAGTGCCAGCGTACGGGCCAGGTGTAGGCAACGGCGTAAGGTAAGGTGTAGGGCTGGTGGTTGTTTTCCGTTCCATGCTAGGGTTAGGGTTAGGGAACGGCAAGGCTTAGGGCACAGGTGAGGGTACGGAAACGTGGGAGGGTCGGGCTACGTGCTGATGCACGGGTCAGTGCCAGCGTACTGGCCAGGAGTAGGCAACGGCGTAGGATAAAGTGTAGGGCTGGTGGTGGATTTGCGTTCCGGGCTAGGGTTAGGGTTAGGGAACGGCAAGGCTTAGGGCACAAGTGAGGGTACGGAAACGTGGGAGGGTCAGACTACGTGCTGACGCACGGGTCAGTGCCAGCGTACGGGCCAGGAATAGGGTACGGCGTAAGGTAAGGTGTAGGGCTGGTGGTGGGTTTCCATTCCGGGCTAGGGTTAGGGTTAGGGAACGGCAAGGCTTAGGGCACAGCTGAGGGCACGGAAACGTGGGAGGGTCAGGCTACGTGCTGACGCACGGGTCAGTGCCAGCGTACGGGTCAGGAGTAGGGTACGGCGTAAGGTAAGGTGTAGGGCTGGTGGTGGGTTTCTCTTCCGGGCTAGGGTTAGGGTTAGGGAACGGCAAGGCTTAGGGCACAGGTCAGGGTATGGAAACGCGGGAGGGTAAGGCTACGTGCTGATGAACGGGTCAGTGCCAGAGTACAGGCCAGGAGTAGGCAACGGCGTAGGGTAAGGTGTAGGGCTGGTGGTTGGTTTCCGTTCCAGGCTAGGGTTAGGGTTAGGGAACGGCAAGGCTTAGGGCACAGGGGAGGGTACGGAAACGTGGGAGGGTCGGGCTACGTGCTGATTCACGGGTCCGTGCCAGCGTTCGGGCCAGGAGTGGGCAACGGCGTAAGGTAAGGTGTAGGGCTTGTGGTTGATTTCCGTTCCGGGATAGGGTTAGGGTTAGGGATCGGCAAGGCTTAGGGCACAGGTGAGGGTATGGAAACGTGGGAGGGTCGGGCTACGTGCAGACGCACAGGTCAGTGCCAGCGTACGGGCCAGGAGTAGGCAACGGCGTAGGATAAAGTGTACGGCTGGTGGTGGATTTGCGTTCTGGGCTAGGGTTAGGGTTAGGGAACGGCAAGGCTTAGGGCACAGGTCAGGGTACGGAAACGCGGGAGGGTAAGGCTACGTGCTGATGCACGGGTCAGTGCCAGAGTACAGGCAAGGACTAGGCCACGGCGTAGGGTAAGGTGTAGGGCTGGTGGTGGGTTTTCATTCAGGGCTAGGGTTAGCGTTAGGGAAAGGCAAGGCTTAGGGCACAGGTGAGGGTACGGAAACGTGGGAGGTTCAGGCTACGTGCTGATGCACGGGTCAGTGCCAGCATACGTGCCAGGAGTAGGCAACGGCGTAAGGTAAGGTGTAGGGCTGGTGGTTGGTTTCCGTTCCAGGCTAGGGTTAGGGTTAGGGAACGGCAAGGCTTAGGGCACAGGTGAGGGTACGGAAACGTGGGAGGGTCGGGCTACGTGCTGACGCATGGTTCAGTGCCAGCGTACGGGCCAGGAGTAGGCAACGGAGTAGGATAAAGTGTAGGGCTAGTGGTGGATTTGCGTTCCAGGCTAGGGTTAGGGTTAGGGAACGGCAAGGCTTAGGGCACAGGTGAGGGTACGGAAACGTGGGAGGGTCGGGCTACGTGCTGACGCATGGGTCAGTGCCAGCGTACGGGCCAGGAGTAGGCAATGGCGTAGGATAAAGTGTAGGGCTGGTGGTGGATTTGCGTTCGGGTCTAGGGTTAGGGTTAGGGAACGGCAAGGCTTAGGGCACAGGTGAGGGTACGGAAACGTGGGAGGGTCAGGCTACGTGCTGACGCACAGGTCAGTGCCAGCGTACAGGTCAGGAATATGGTACGGCGTAAGGTAACGTGTAGGGCTGGTGGTGGGTTTCTATTCCGGGCTAGGGTTAGGGTTAGGGAACCGCAAGGCTTAGGGCACAGGTGAGGGCACGGAAACGTGGGAGGGTCAGGCTACGTGCTGACGCACGGGTCAGTGCCAGCGTACGGGTCAGGAGTAGGGTATGGCGTAAGGTAAGGTGTAGGGCTGGTGGTGGGTTTCTATTCCGGGCTAGGGTTAGGGTTAGGGAACGGCAAGGCTTAGGGCACAGGTGAGGGTACAGAAACGTGGGAGGGTCGGGCTACGTGCTGACGCACGGGTCAGTGCCAGCGTACGGGCCAGGAGTATGCAACGGCGTAGGATAAAGTGTAGGGCTGGTGGTTGATTTCCGTTCCGGCCTAGTGTTAGGGTTAGGGAACGGCAAGGCTTAGGGCACAGGTGAGGTTACGGAAACGTGGGAGGGTCAGGCTACGTGCTGACGCACGGGTCAGTGCCAGCGTACGGGCCAGGAGTAAGCAACGGCGTAAGGTAAGGTGTAGGGCTGGTGGTTGGTTTCCGTTCCAGGCTAGGGTTAGGGTTAGGGAACGGCAAGGCTTAGGGCACAGGTGAGGGTACGGAAACGTGGGAGGGTCGGGCTACGTGCTGACGCACGTGTCAGTGCCAGCGTACGGGCCAGGAGTAGGCAACGGCGTAGGATAAAGTGTATGGCTGGTGGTGGATTTGCGTTCCGGGCTAGGTTTAGGGTTAGGGAACGGCAAGGCTTAGGGCACAGGTGAGGGTACGGAAACGTGGCAGGGTCAGGCTACGTGCTGACGCACAGCTCAGTGCCAGCGTACAGGTCAGGAGTAGGGTACGGCGTAAGGAAAAGTGTAGGGCTGGTGGTGGGTTTCTATTCCGGGCTAGGGTTAGGGTTAGGGAACGGCAAGGCTTAGGGCACAGGTGAGGGTACGGAAACGTGGGAGGGTCAGGCTACGTGCTGACGCACATGTCAGTGCCAGCGTACGGGTCAGGAGTAGGGTA
This sequence comes from Mesoplodon bidens, assembly GCF_964165515.1. Lineage (NCBI taxonomy): Eukaryota > Metazoa > Chordata > Mammalia > Artiodactyla > Ziphiidae > Mesoplodon > Mesoplodon bidens. The sequence continues at coordinate 57,531,038 of NC_138179.1, forward strand.
CGGCGTAAGGTAAGGTGTAGGGCTGGTGGTGGGTTTCTATTCCGGGCTAGGGTTAGGGTTAGGGAACGGCAAGGCTTAGGGCACAGGTGAGGGTACGGAAACGTGGGAGGTTCAGGCTACGTGCTGACGCACGGGTCAGTGCCAGCGTACGGGCCAGGAGTAGGCAACGGCTTAAGGTAGGGTGTAGGGCTGGTGGTGGGTTTCTATTCCGGGCTAGGGTTAGGGTTAGGGAACGGCAAGGCTTAGGGCACAGGTGAGGGTACAGAAACGTGGGAGGGTCGGGCTACGTGCTGACGCACGCGTCAGTGCCAGCATACGGGTCAGGAGTAGGCAACGACGTAGGATAAAGTGTAGGGCTGGTGGTGGGTTTCCATTCCGGGCTAGGGTTAGGGTTAGGGAACGGCAACGCTTAGGGCACAGGTGAGGGTACGGAAACGTGGGAGGGTCAGGCTACGTGCTGACGCACGGGTCAGTGCCAGCGTACGGGCCAGGAGTAGGCAACGGCTTAAGGTAAGGTGTAGGGCTGGTGGTGGGTTTCTATTCCGGGCTAGGGTTAGGGTTAGGGAACGGCAAGGCTTAGGGCACAGGTGAGGGTACAGAAACGTGGGAGGGTCGGGCTACGTGCTGACGCACGGGTCAGTGCCAGCGTACGGGCCAGGAGTAGGCAACGGCTTAAGGTAAGGTGTAGGGCTGGTGGTGGGTTTCTATTCCGGGCTAGGGTTAGGGTTAGGGAACGGCAAGGCTTAGGGCACAGGTGAGGGTACAGAAACGTGGGAGGGTCGGGCTACGTGCTGACGCACGGGTCAGTGCCAGCGTACGGGCCAGGAGCAGGCAACGGCGTAGGATAAAGTGTAGGGCTGGTGGTGGATTTGCGTTCGGGGCTAGGGTTAGGGTTAGGGAACGGCAAGGCTTAGGGCACAGGTGAGGGTACGGAAACGTGGGAGGGTCAGGCTACGTGCTGACGCACAGGTCAGTGCCAGCGTACAGGTCAGGAGTAGGGTACGGCGTAAGGTAAGGTGTAGGGCTGGTGGTGGGTTTCTATTCCGGGCTAGGGTTAGGGTTAGGGAACGGCAAGGCTTACGGCACAGGAGAGGGTACGGAAACGCCAGAGTGTAAGGCTACGTGCTGATGCACTGGGCAGTGCCAGAGTACAGGCCAGGAGTAGGCAACGGCGTAGGATAAAGTGTAGGGCTGGTGGTGGGTTTCTATTCCGGGCTAGGGTTAAGGTTAGGGAACGGCAAGGCTTAGGGCACAAGTGAGGGTACGGAAACGTGGGAGGGTCAGGCTACGTGCTGATGCACGGTTCAGTGCCAGCGTACGGGCCAGGAATAGGGTACGGCGTAAGGTAAGGTGTAGGGCTGGTGGTGGGTTTCCATTCCGGGCTAGGGTTAGGGTTAGGGAACGGCAAGGCTTAGGCCACAGCTGAGGGTACGGAAACGTGGGAGGGTCAGGCTACGTGCTGACGCACTGGTCAGTGCCAACGTACGGGCCAGGAGTAGGGTACGGCGTAAGGTAAGGTGTAGGGCTTGTGGTTGATTTCCGTTCCAGGCTAGGGTTAGGGTTAGGGAACGGCAAGGCTTAGGGCAAAGAGAGGGTACGGAAACGTGGGAGGGTCGGGACCCGTGCTGACGCACGGGTTAGTGCCAGCATACGGGCCAGGAGTAGGCAACGGCGTAGGATAAAGTGTAGGGCTGGTGGTGGGTTTCCATTCCGGGCTAGGGTTAGGGTTAGGGAACGGCAACGCTTAGGGCACAGGTGAGGGTACGGAAACGTGGGAGGGTCAGGCCCCGTGCTGACGCACGGGTCAGTGCCAGCGTACGGGCCAGGAGTAGGCAACGGCTTAAGGTAAGGTGTAGGGCTGGTGGTGGGTTTCTATTTCGGGCTAGGGTTAGGGTTAGGGAACGGCAAGGCTTAGGGCACAGGTGAGGGTACAGAAACGTGGGAGGTTCGGGCTACGTGCTGACGCACGGGTCAGTGCCAGCGTATGGGCCAGGAGTAGGCAACGGCTTAAGGTAAGGTGTAGGGCTGGTGGTGGGTTTCTATTCCGGGCTAGGGTTAGGGTTAGGGAACGGCAAGGCTTAGGGCACAGGTGAGGGTACAGAAACGTGGGAGGGTCGGGCTACGTGCTGACGCACGTGTCAGTGCCAGCGTACGGGCCAGGAGTAGGCAACGGCGTAGGATAAAGTGTAGGGCTGGTGGTTGATTTCCGTTCCGGGCTAGTGTTAGGGTTAGGGAACGGCAAGGCTTAGGGCACAGTTGAAGTTACGGAAACTTGGGAGGGTCAGGCTACGTGCTGACGCACGGGTCAGTGCCAGCGTACGGGCCAGGAGTAGGCAACGGCGTAAGGTAAGGTGTAGGGCTGGTGGTTGGTTTCCGTTCCAGGCTAGGGTTAGGGTTAGGGAACGGCAAGGCTTAGGGCACCGGTGAGGGTACGGAAACGTGGGAGGGTCGGGCTACGTGCTGACGCACGTGTCAGTGCCAGCGTACGGGCCAGGAGTAGGCAACGGCGTAGGATAAAGTGTATGGCTGGTGGTGGATTTGCGTTCCGGGCTAGGGTTAGTGTTAGGGAACGGCAAGGCTTAGGGCACAGGTGAGGGTACGGAAACGTGGCAGGGTCAGGCTACGTGCTGACGCACAGCTCAGTGCCAGCGTACAGTTCAGGAGTAGGGTACGGCGTAAGGAAAAGTGTAGGGCTGGTGGTGGGTTTCTATTCCGGCCTAGGGTTAGGGTTAGGGAACGGCAAGGCTTAGGGCACAGGTGAGGGTACGGAAACGTGGGAGGGTCAGGCTACGTGCTGACGCACGTGTCCGTGCCAGCGTACGGGTCAGGAGTAGGTTACGGCGTAAGGTAAGGTGTAGGGCTGGTGGTGGGTTTCTATTCCGGGCTAGGGTTAGGGTTAGGGTACGGCAAGGCTTAGGGCACAGGTGAGGGTACGGAAACTTGGGTGGGTCAGGCTACGTGGTGACGCACGGGTCAGTGGCAGCGTACGGGCCAGGAGTAGGCAACGGCTTAAGGTAGGGTGTAGGGCTGGTGGTGGGTTTCTATTCCGGGCTAGGGTTAGGGTTAGGGAACGGCAAGGCTTAGGGCACAGGTGAGGGTACAGAAACGTGGGAGGGTCGGGCTACGTGCTGACGCACGCGTCAGTGCCAGCATACGGGTCAGGAGTAGGCAACGACGTAGGATAAAGTGTAGGGCTGGTGGTGGGTTTCCATTCCGGGCTAGGGTTAGGGTTAGGGAACGGCAACGCTTAGGGCACAGGTGAGGGTACGGAAACGTGGGAGGGTCAGGCTACGTGCTGACGCACGGGTCAGTGCCAGCGTACGGGCCAGGAGTAGGCAACGGCTTAAGGTAAGGTGTAGGGCTGGTGGTGGGTTTCTATTCCGGGCTAGGGTTAGGGTTAGGGAACGGCAAGGCTTAGGGCACAGGTGAGGGTACAGAAACGTGGGAGGGTCGGGCTACGTGCTGACGCACGGTTCAGTGCCAGCGTACGGGCCAGGAATAGGGTACGGCGTAAGGTAAGGTGTAGGGCTGGTGGTGGGTTTCTATTCCGGGCTAGGGTTAGGGTTAGGGAACGGCAAGGCTTAGGGCACAGGTGAGGGTACGGAAACGTGGGAGGGTCGGGCTACGTGCAGACGCACGGGTCAGTGCCAGCGTACGGGCCAGGAGTAGGCAACGGCGTAGGATAAAGTGAAGGGCTGGTGGTGGATTTGCGTTCTGGGCTAGGGTTAGGGTTAGGGAACGGCATGGCTTAGGGCACAGGTGAGGGTACGGAAACGTGGGAGGGTCAGGCTACGTGCTGACGCACGGTTCAGTGCCAGCGTACGGGCCAGGAATAGGGTATGGCGTAATGTAAGGTGTCAGGCTGGTGGTGGGTTTCCGTTCCGGGCTAGGGTTAGGGTTAGGGAACGGCAAGGCTTAGGGCACAGGTGAAGGTACGGAAACGTGGGAGGCTCGTGCTACGTGCTGACGCACGGGTCAGTGCCAGCGTACGGGCCAGGAGTAGGCAACGGCGTAGGATAAAGTGTAGGCTGGTGGTGGATTTGCGTTCTGGGCTAGGGTTAGGGTTAGGGAACGGCAAGGCTTAGGGCACAGGAGAGGGTACGGAAACGCCAGAGTGTAAGGCTACGTGCTGATGCACGGGGCAGTGCCAGAGTACAGGCCAGGAGTAGGCAACGGCGTAGGGTAAGGTGTAGGGCTGGTGGTGGGTTTCCATTCCGGGCTAGGGTTAGGGTTAGGGAACGGCAAGGCTTAGGGCACAGGTGAGGGTACGGAAACGTGGGAGGGTCAGGCTACGTGCTGACGCACGGGTCAGTGCCAGCGTACGGGCCAGGTGTAGGCAACGGCGTAAGGTAAGGTGTAGGGCTGGTGGTTGTTTTCCGTTCCATGCTAGGGTTAGGGTTAGGGAACGGCAAGGCTTAGGGCACAGGTGAGGGTACGGAAACGTGGGAGGCTCGTGCTACGTGCTGACGCACGGGTCAGTGCCAGCGTACGGGCCAGGAGTAGGCAACGGCGTAGGATAAAGTGTAGGCTGGTGGTGGATTTGCGTTCTGGGCTAGGGTTAGGGTTAGGGAACGGCAAGGCTTAGGGCACAGGAGAGGGTACGGAAACGCCAGAGTGTAAGGCTACGTGCTGATGCACGGGGCAGTGCCAGAGTACAGGCCAGGAGTAGGCAACGGCGTAGGGTAAGGTGTAGGGCTGGTGGTGGGTTTCCATTCCGGGCTAGGGTTAGGGTTAGGGAACGGCAAGGCTTAGGGCACAGCTGAGGGCACGGAAACGTGGGAGGGTCAGGCTACGTGCTGACGCACGGGTCAGTGCCAGCGTACGGGTCAGGAGTAGGGTACGGCGTAAGGTAAGGTGTAGGGCTGGTGGTGGGTTTCTCTTCCGGGCTAGGGTTAGGGTTAGGGAACGGCAAGGCTTAGGGCACAGGTCAGGGTATGGAAACGCGGGAGGGTAAGGCTACGTGCTGATGAACGGGTCAGTGCCAGAGTACAGGCCAGGAGTAGGCAACGGCGTAGGGTAAGGTGTAGGGCTGGTGGTTGCTTTCCGTTCCAGGCTAGGGTTAGGGTTAGGGAACGGCAAGGCTTAGGGCACAGGGGAGGGTACGGAAACGTGGGAGGGTCGGGCTACGTGCTGATTCACGGGTCCGTGCCAGCGTTCGGGCCAGGAGTGGGCAACGGCGTAAGGTAAGGTGTAGGGCTTGTGGTTGATTTCCGTTCCGGGATAGGGTTAGGGTTAGGGATCGGCAAGGCTTAGGGCACAGGTGAGGGTATGGAAACGTGGGAGGGTCGGGCTACGTGCAGACGCACAGGTCAGTGCCAGCGTACGGGCCAGGAGTAGGCAACGGCGTAGGATAAAGTGTACGGCTGGTGGTGGATTTGCGTTCTGGGCTAGGGTTAGGGTTAGGGAACGGCAAGGCTTAGGGCACAGGTCAGGGTACGGAAACGCGGGAGGGTAAGGCTACGTGCTGATGCACGGGTCAGTGCCAGAGTACAGGCAAGGACTAGGCCACGGCGTAGGGTAAGGTGTAGGGCTGGTGGTGGGTTTTCATTCAGGGCTAGGGTTAGCGTTAGGGAAAGGCAAGGCTTAGGGCACAGGTGAGGGTACGGAAACGTGGGAGGTTCAGGCTACGTGCTGATGCACGGGTCAGTGCCAGCATACGTGCCAGGAGTAGGCAACGGCGTAAGGTAAGGTGTAGGGCTGGTGGTTGGTTTCCGTTCCAGGCTAGGGTTAGGGTTAGGGAACGGCAAGGCTTAGGGCACAGGTGAGGGTACGGAAACGTGGGAGGGTCGGGCTACGTGCTGACGCATGGTTCAGTGCCAGCGTACGGGCCAGGAGTAGGCAACGGAGTAGGATAAAGTGTAGGGCTAGTGGTGGATTTGCGTTCCAGGCTAGGGTTAGGGTTAGGGAACGGCAAGGCTTAGGGCACAGGTGAGGGTACGGAAACGTGGGAGGGTCGGGCTACGTGCTGACGCATGGGTCAGTGCCAGCGTACGGGCCAGGAGTAGGCAACGGCGTAGGATAAAGTGTAGGGCTGGTGGTGGATTTGCGTTCGGGTCTAGGGTTAGGGTTAGGGAACGGCAAGGCTTAGGGCACAGGTGAGGGTACGGAAACGTGGGAGGGTCAGGCTACGTGCTGACGCACAGGTCAGTGCCAGCGTACAGGTCAGGAATATGGTACGGCGTAAGGTAACGTGTAGGGCTGGTGGTGGGTTTCTATTCCGGGCTAGGGTTAGGGTTAGGGAACCGCAAGGCTTAGGGCACAGGTGAGGGCACGGAAACGTGGGAGGGTCAGGCTACGTGCTGACGCACGGGTCAGTGCCAGCGTACGGGTCAGGAGTAGGGTATGGCGTAAGGTAAGGTGTAGGGCTGGTGGTGGGTTTCTATTCCGGGCTAGGGTTAGGGTTAGGGAACGGCGAGGCTTAGGGCACAGGTGAGGGTACAGAAACGTGGGAGGGTCGGGCTACGTGCTGACGCACGGGTCAGTGCCAGCGTACGGGCCAGGAGTATGCAACGGCGTAGGATAAAGTGTAGGGCTGGTGGTTGATTTCCGTTCCGGCCTAGTGTTAGGGTTAGGGAACGGCAAGGCTTAGGGCACAGGTGAGGTTACGGAAACGTGGGAGGGTCAGGCTACGTGCTGACGCACGGGTCAGTGCCAGCGTACGGGCCAGGAGTAAGCAACGGCGTAAGGTAAGGTGTAGGGCTGGTGGTTGGTTTCCGTTCCAGGCTAGGGTTAGGGTTAGGGAACGGCAAGGCTTAGGGCACAGGTGAGGGTACGGAAACGTGGGAGGGTCGGGCTACGTGCTGACGCACGTGTCAGTGCCAGCGTACGGGCCAGGAGTAGGCAACGGCGTAGGATAAAGTGTATGGCTGGTGGTGGATTTGCGTTCCGGGCTAGGTTTAGGGTTAGGGAACGGCAAGGCTTAGGGCACAGGTGAGGGTACGGAAACGTGGCAGGGTCAGGCTACGTGCTGACGCACAGCTCAGTGCCAGCGTACAGGTCAGGAGTAGGGTACGGCGTAAGGAAAAGTGTAGGGCTGGTGGTGGGTTTCTATTCCGGGCTAGGGTTAGGGTTAGGGAACGGCAAGGCTTAGGGCACAGGTGAGGGTACGGAAACGTGGGAGGGTCAGGCTACGTGCTGACGCACATGTCAGTGCCAGCGTACGGGTCAGGAGTAGGGTACGGCGTAAGGTAAGGTGTAGGGCTGGTGGTGGGTTTCTATTCCGGGCTAGGGTTAGGGTTAGGGAACGGCAAGGCTTAGGGCACAGGTGAGGGTACGGAAACGTGGGAGGGTCAGGCTACGTGCTGACGCACGGGTCAGTGCCAGCGTACGGGCCAGGAGTAGGCAACGGCTTAAGGTAGGGTGTAGGGCTGGTGGTGGGTTTCTATTCCGGGCTAGGGTTAGGGTTAGGGAACGGCAAGGCTTAGGGCACAGGTGAGGGTACAGAAACGTGGGAGGGTCGGGCTACGTGCTGACGCACGGGTCAGTGCCAGCATACGGGTCAGGAGTAGGCAACGACGTAGGATAAAGTGTAGGGCTGGTGGTGGGTTTCCATTCCGGGCTAGGGTTAGGGTTAGGGAACGGCAACGCTTAGGGCACAGGTGAGGGTACGGAAACGTGGGAGGGTCAGGCTACGTGCTGACGCACGGGTCAGTGCCAGCGTACGGGCCAGGAGTAGGCAACGGCTTAAGGTAAGGTGTAGGGCTGGTGGTGGGTTTCTATTCCGGGCTAGGGTTAGGGTTAGGGAACGGCAAGGCTTAGGGCACAGGTGAGGGTACAGAAACGTGGGAGGGTCGGGCTACGTGCTGACGCACGGGTCAGTGCCAGCGTACGGGCCAGGAGTAGGCAACGGCTTAAGGTAAGGTGTAGGGCTGGTGGTGGGTTTCTATTCCGGGCTAGGGTTAGGGTTAGGGAACGGCAAGGCTTAGGGCACAGGTGAGGGTACAGAAACGTGGGAGGGTCGGGCTACGTGCTGACGCACGGGTCAGTGCCAGCGTACGGGCCAGGAGCAGGCAACGGCGTAGGATAAAGTGTAGGGCTGGTGGTGGATTTGCGTTCGGGGCTAGGGTTAGGGTTAGGGAACGGCAAGGCTTAGGGCACAGGTGAGGGTACGGAAACGTGGGAGGGTCAGGCTACGTGCTGACGCACAGGTCAGTGCCAGCGTACAGGTCAGGAGTAGGGTACGGCGTAAGGTAAGGTGTAGGGCTGGTGGTGGGTTTCTATTCCGGGCTAGGGTTAGGGTTAGGGAACGGCAAGGCATAGGGCACAGGTGAGGGTACGGAAATGTGGGAGGGTCAGGCTTCGTGCTGACGCACGGGTCAGTGCCAGCGTTCGGGTCAGGAGTAGGATATGGCGTAAGGTAAGGTGTAGGGCTGGTGGTGGGTTTCCGTTCCGGGCTAGGGTTAGGGTTAGGGAACGGCAAGGCTTAGGGCACAGGTGAAGGTACGGAAACGTGGGAGGCTCGTGCTACGTGCTGACGCACGGGTCAGTGCCAGCGTACGGGCCAGGAGTAGGCAACGGCGTAGGATAAAGTGTAGGCTGGTGGTGGATTTGCGTTCTGGGCTAGGGTTAGGGTTAGGGAACGGCAAGGCTTACGGCACAGGAGAGGGTACGGAAACGCCAGAGTGTAAGGCTACGTGCTGATGCACGGGGCAGTGCCAGAGTACAGGCCAGGAGTAGGCAACGGCGTAGGATAAAGTGTAGGGCTGGTGGTGGGTTTCTATTCCGGGCTAGGGTTAAGGTTAGGGAACGGCAAGGCTTAGGGCACAAGTGAGGGTACGGAAACGTGGGAGGGTCAGGCTACGTGCTGATGCACGGTTCAGTGCCAGCGTACGGGCCAGGAATAGGGTACGGCGTAAGGTAAGGTGTAGGGCTGGTGGTGGGTTTCCATTCCGGGCTAGGGTTAGGGTTAGGGAACGGCAAGGCTTAGGCCACAGCTGAGGGTACGGAAACGTGGGAGGGTCAGGCTACGTGCTGACGCACTGGTCAGTGCCAACGTACGGGCCAGGAGTAGGGTACGGCGTAAGGTAAGGTGTAGGGCTTGTGGTTGATTTCCGTTCCAGGCTAGGGTTAGGGTTAGGGAACGGCAACGCTTAGGGCACAGGTGAGGGTACGGAAACGTGGGAGGGTCAGGCTACGTGCTGACGCACGGGTCAGTGCCAGCGTACGGGCCAGGAGTAGGCAACGGCTTAAGGTAAGGTGTAGGGCTGGTGGTGGGTTTCTATTCCGGGCTAGGGTTAGGGTTAGGGAACGGCAAGGCTTAGGGCACAGGTGAGGGTACAGAAACGTGGGAGGGTCGGGCTACGTGCTGACGCACGGTTCAGTGCCAGCGTACGGGCCAGGAATAGGGTACGGCGTAAGGTAAGGTGTAGGGCTGGTGGTGGGTTTCTATTCCGGGCTAGGGTTAGGGTTAGGGAACGGCAAGGCTTAGGGCACAGGTGAGGGTACGGAAACGTGGGAGGGTCGGGCTACGTGCAGACGCACGGGTCAGTGCCAGCGTACGGGCCAGGAGTAGGCAACGGCGTAGGATAAAGTGAAGGGCTGGTGGTGGATTTGCGTTCTGGGCTAGGGTTAGGGTTAGGGAACGGCATGGCTTAGGGCACAGGTGAGGGTACGGAAACGTGGGAGGGTCAGGCTACGTGCTGACGCACGGTTCAGTGCCAGCGTACGGGCCAGGAATAGGGTATGGCGTAATGTAAGGTGTCAGGCTGGTGGTGGGTTTCCGTTCCGGGCTAGGGTTAGGGTTAGGGAACGGCAAGGCTTAGGGCACAGGTGAAGGTACGGAAACGTGGGAGGCTCGTGCTACGTGCTGACGCACGGGTCAGTGCCAGCGTACGGGCCAGGAGTAGGCAACGGCGTAGGATAAAGTGTAGGCTGGTGGTGGATTTGCGTTCTGGGCTAGGGTTAGGGTTAGGGAACGGCAAGGCTTAGGGCACAGGAGAGGGTACGGAAACGCCAGAGTGTAAGGCTACGTGCTGATGCACGGGGCAGTGCCAGAGTACAGGCCAGGAGTAGGCAACGGCGTAGGGTAAGGTGTAGGGCTGGTGGTGGGTTTCCATTCCGGGCTAGGGTTAGGGTTAGGGAACGGCAAGGCTTAGGGCACAGGTGAGGGTACGGAAACGTGGGAGGGTCAGGCTACGTGCTGACGCACGGGTCAGTGCCAGCGTACGGGCCAGGTGTAGGCAACGGCGTAAGGTAAGGTGTAGGGCTGGTGGTTGTTTTCCGTTCCATGCTAGGGTTAGGGTTAGGGAACGGCAAGGCTTAGGGCACAGGTGAGGGTACGGAAACGTGGGAGGCTCGTGCTACGTGCTGACGCACGGGTCAGTGCCAGCGTACGGGCCAGGAGTAGGCAACGGCGTAGGATAAAGTGTAGGCTGGTGGTGGATTTGCGTTCTGGGCTAGGGTTAGGGTTAGGGAACGGCAAGGCTTAGGGCACAGGGGAGGGTACGGAAACGTGGGAGGGTCGGGCTACGTGCTGATTCACGGGTCCGTGCCAGCGTTCGGGCCAGGAGTGGGCAACGGCGTAAGGTAAGGTGTAGGGCTTGTGGTTGATTTCCGTTCCGGGATAGGGTTAGGGTTAGGGATCGGCAAGGCTTAGGGCACAGGTGAGGGTATGGAAACGTGGGAGGGTCGGGCTACGTGCAGACGCACAGGTCAGTGCCAGCGTACGGGCCAGGAGTAGGCAACGGCGTAGGATAAAGTGTACGGCTGGTGGTGGATTTGCGTTCTGGGCTAGGGTTAGGGTTAGGGAACGGCAAGGCTTAGGGCACAGGTCAGGGTACGGAAACGCGGGAGGGTAAGGCTACGTGCTGATGCACGGGTCAGTGCCAGAGTACAGGCAAGGACTAGGCCACGGCGTAGGGTAAGGTGTAGGGCTGGTGGTGGGTTTTCATTCAGGGCTAGGGTTAGCGTTAGGGAAAGGCAAGGCTTAGGGCACAGGTGAGGGTACGGAAACGTGGGAGGTTCAGGCTACGTGCTGATGCACGGGTCAGTGCCAGCATACGTGCCAGGAGTAGGCAACGGCGTAAGGTAAGGTGTAGGGCTGGTGGTTGGTTTCCGTTCCAGGCTAGGGTTAGGGTTAGGGAACGGCAAGGCTTAGGGCACAGGTGAGGGTACGGAAACGTGGGAGGGTCGGGCTACGTGCTGACGCATGGTTCAGTGCCAGCGTACGGGCCAGGAGTAGGCAACGGAGTAGGATAAAGTGTAGGGCTAGTGGTGGATTTGCGTTCCAGGCTAGGGTTAGGGTTAGGGAACGGCAAGGCTTAGGGCACAGGTGAGGGTACGGAAACGTGGGAGGGTCGGGCTACGTGCTGACGCATGGGTCAGTGCCAGCGTACGGGCCAGGAGTAGGCAACGGCGTAGGATAAAGTGTAGGGCTGGTGGTGGATTTGCGTTCGGGTCTAGGGTTAGGGTTAGGGAACGGCAAGGCTTAGGGCACAGGTGAGGGTACGGAAACGTGGGAGGGTCAGGCTACGTGCTGACGCACAGGTCAGTGCCAGCGTACAGGTCAGGAATATGGTACGGCGTAAGGTAACGTGTAGGGCTGGTGGTGGGTTTCTATTCCGGGCTAGGGTTAGGGTTAGGGAACCGCAAGGCTTAGGGCACAGGTGAGGGCACGGAAACGTGGGAGGGTCAGGCTACGTGCTGACGCACGGGTCAGTGCCAGCGTACGGGTCAGGAGTAGGGTATGGCGTAAGGTAAGGTGTAGGGCTGGTGGTGGGTTTCTATTCCGGGCTAGGGTTAGGGTTAGGGAACGGCGAGGCTTAGGGCACAGGTGAGGGTACAGAAACGTGGGAGGGTCGGGCTACGTGCTGACGCACGGGTCAGTGCCAGCGTACGGGCCAGGAGTATGCAACGGCGTAGGATAAAGTGTAGGGCTGGTGGTTGATTTCCGTTCCGGCCTAGTGTTAGGGTTAGGGAACGGCAAGGCTTAGGGCACAGGTGAGGTTACGGAAACGTGGGAGGGTCAGGCTACGTGCTGACGCACGGGTCAGTGCCAGCGTACGGGCCAGGAGTAAGCAACGGCGTAAGGTAAGGTGTAGGGCTGGTGGTTGGTTTCCGTTCCAGGCTAGGGTTAGGGTTAGGGAACGGCAAGGCTTAGGGCACAGGTGAGGGTACGGAAACGTGGGAGGGTCGGGCTACGTGCTGACGCACGTGTCAGTGCCAGCGTACGGGCCAGGAGTAGGCAACGGCGTAGGATAAAGTGTATGGCTGGTGGTGGATTTGCGTTCCGGGCTAGGTTTAGGGTTAGGGAACGGCAAGGCTTAGGGCACAGGTGAGGGTACGGAAACGTGGCAGGGTCAGGCTACGTGCTGACGCACAGCTCAGTGCCAGCGTACAGGTCAGGAGTAGGGTACGGCGTAAGGAAAAGTGTAGGGCTGGTGGTGGGTTTCTATTCCGGGCTAGGGTTAGGGTTAGGGAACGGCAAGGCTTAGGGCACAGGTGAGGGTACGGAAACGTGGGAGGGTCAGGCTACGTGCTGACGCACATGTCAGTGCCAGCGTACGGGTCAGGAGTAGGGTACGGCGTAAGGTAAGGTGTAGGGCTGGTGGTGGGTTTCTATTCCGGGCTAGGGTTAGGGTTAGGGAACGGCAAGGCTTAGGGCACAGGTGAGGGTACGGAAACGTGGGAGGGTCAGGCTACGTGCTGACGCACGGGTCAGTGCCAGCGTACGGGCCAGGAGTAGGCAACGGCTTAAGGTAGGGTGTAGGGCTGGTGGTGGGTTTCTATTCCGGGCTAGGGTTAGGGTTAGGGAACGGCAAGGCTTAGGGCACAGGTGAGGGTACAGAAACGTGGGAGGGTCGGGCTACGTGCTGACGCACGGGTCAGTGCCAGCATACGGGTCAGGAGTAGGCAACGACGTAGGATAAAGTGTAGGGCTGGTGGTGGGTTTCCATTCCGGGCTAGGGTTAGGGTTAGGGAACGGCAACGCTTAGGGCACAGGTGAGGGTACGGAAACGTGGGAGGGTCAGGCTACGTGCTGACGCACGGGTCAGTGCCAGCGTACGGGCCAGGAGTAGGCAACGGCTTAAGGTAAGGTGTAGGGCTGGTGGTGGGTTTCTATTCCGGGCTAGGGTTAGGGTTAGGGAACGGCAAGGCTTAGGGCACAGGTGAGGGTACAGAAACGTGGGAGGGTCGGGCTACGTGCTGACGCACGGGTCAGTGCCAGCGTACGGGCCAGGAGTAGGCAACGGCTTAAGGTAAGGTGTAGGGCTGGTGGTGGGTTTCTATTCCGGGCTAGGGTTAGGGTTAGGGAACGGCAAGGCTTAGGGCACAGGTGAGGGTACAGAAACGTGGGAGGGTCGGGCTACGTGCTGACGCACGGGTCAGTGCCAGCGTACGGGCCAGGAGCAGGCAACGGCGTAGGATAAAGTGTAGGGCTGGTGGTGGATTTGCGTTCGGGGCTAGGGTTAGGGTTAGGGAACGGCAAGGCTTAGGGCACAGGTGAGGGTACGGAAACGTGGGAGGGTCAGGCTACGTGCTGACGCACAGGTCAGTGCCAGCGTACAGGTCAGGAGTAGGGTACGGCGTAAGGTAAGGTGTAGGGCTGGTGGTGGGTTTCTATTCCGGGCTAGGGTTAGGGTTAGGGAACGGCAAGGCATAGGGCACAGGTGAGGGTACGGAAATGTGGGAGGGTCAGGCTTCGTGCTGACGCACGGGTCAGTGCCAGCGTTCGGGTCAGGAGTAGGATATGGCGTAAGGTAAGGTGTAGGGCTGGTGGTGGGTTTCCGTTCCGGGCTAGGGTTAGGGTTAGGGAACGGCAAGGCTTAGGGCACAGGTGAAGGTACGGAAACGTGGGAGGCTCGTGCTACGTGCTGACGCACGGGTCAGTGCCAGCGTACGGGCCAGGAGTAGGCAACGGCGTAGGATAAAGTGTAGGCTGGTGGTGGATTTGCGTTCTGGGCTAGGGTTAGGGTTAGGGAACGGCAAGGCTTACGGCACAGGAGAGGGTACGGAAACGCCAGAGTGTAAGGCTACGTGCTGATGCACGGGGCAGTGCCAGAGTACAGGCCAGGAGTAGGCAACGGCGTAGGATAAAGTGTAGGGCTGGTGGTGGGTTTCTATTCCGGGCTAGGGTTAAGGTTAGGGAACGGCAAGGCTTAGGGCACAAGTGAGGGTACGGAAACGTGGGAGGGTCAGGCTACGTGCTGATGCACGGTTCAGTGCCAGCGTACGGGCCAGGAATAGGGTACGGCGTAAGGTAAGGTGTAGGGCTGGTGGTGGGTTTCCATTCCGGGCTAGGGTTAGGGTTAGGGAACGGCAAGGCTTAGGCCACAGCTGAGGGTACGGAAACGTGGGAGGGTCAGGCTACGTGCTGACGCACTGGTCAGTGCCAACGTACGGGCCAGGAGTAGGGTACGGCGTAAGGTAAGGTGTAGGGCTTGTGGTTGATTTCCGTTCCAGGCTAGGGTTAGGGTTAGGGAACGGCAAGGCTTAGGGCAAAGGAGAGGGTACGGAAACGTGGGAGGGTCGGGCCCCGTGCTGACGCACGGGTTAGTGCCAGCATACGGGCCAGGAGTAGGCAACGGCGTAGGATAAAGTGTAGGGCTGGTGGTGGGTTTCCATTCCGGGCTAGGGTTAGGGTTAGGGAACGGCAACGCTTAGGGCACAGGTGAGGGTACGGAAACGTGGGAGGGTCAGGCCCCGTGCTGACGCACGGGTCAGTGCCAGCGTACGGGCCAGGAGTAGGCAACGGCTTAAGGTAAGGTGTAGGGCTGGTGGTGGGTTTCTATTTCGGGCTAGGGTTAGGGTTAGGGAACGGCAAGGCTTAGGGCACAGGTGAGGGTACAGAAACGTGGGAGGTTCGGGCTACGTGCTGACGCACGGGTCAGTGCCAGCGTATGGGCCAGGAGTAGGCAACGGCTTAAGGTAAGGTGTAGGGCTGGTGGTGGGTTTCTATTCCGGGCTAGGGTTAGGGTTAAGGAACGGCAAGGCTTAGGGCACAGGTGAGGGTACAGAAACGTGGGAGGGTCGGGCTACGTGCTGACGCACGTGTCAGTGCCAGCGTACGGGCCAGGAGTAAGCAACGGCGTAAGGTAAGGTGTAGGGCTGGTGGTTGGTTTCCGTTCCAGGCTAGGGTTAGGGTTAGGGAACGGCAAGGCTTAGGGCACCGGTGAGGGTACGGAAACGTGGGAGGGTCGGGCTACGTGTTGACGCACGTGTCAGTGCCAGCGTACGGGCCAGGAGTAGGCAACGGCGTAGGATAAAGTGTATGGCTGGTGGTGGATTTGCGTTCCGGGCTAGGGTTAGTGTTAGGGAACGGCAAGGCTTAGGGCACAGGTGAGGGTACGGAAACGTGGCAGGGTCAGGCTACGTGCTGACGCACAGCTCAGTGCCAGCGTACAGTTCAGGAGTAGGGTACGGCGTAAGGAAAAGTGTAGGGCTGGTGGTGGGTTTCTATTCCGGCCTAGGGTTAGGGTTAGGGAACGGCAAGGCTTAGGGCACAGGTGAGGGTACGGAAACGTGGGAGGGTCAGGCTACGTGCTGACGCACGTGTCCGTGCCAGCGTACGGGTCAGGAGTAGGGTACGGCGTAAGGTAAGGTGTAGGGCTGGTGGTGGGTTTCTATTCCGGGCTAGGGTTAGGGTTAGGGTACGGCAAGGCTTAGGGCACAGGTGAGGGTACGGAAACTTGGGAGGGTCAGGCTACGTGGTGACGCACGGGTCAGTGCCAGCGTACGGGCCAGGAGTAGGCAACGGCTTAAGGTAGGGTGTAGGGCTGGTGGTGGGTTTCTATTCCGGGCTAGGGTTAGGGTTAGGGAACGGCAAGGCTTAGGGCACAGGTGAGGGTACAGAAACGTGGGAGGGTCGGGCTACGTGCTGACGCACGCGTCAGTGCCAGCATACGGGTCAGGAGTAGGCAACGACGTAGGATAAAGTGTAGGGCTGGTGGTGGGTTTCCATTCCGGGCTAGGGTTAGGGTTAGGGAACGGCAACGCTTAGGGCACAGGTGAGGGTACGGAAACGTGGGAGGGTCAGGCTACGTGCTGACGCACGGGTCAGTGCCAGCGTACGGGCCAGGAGTAGGCAACGGCTTAAGGTAAGGTGTAGGGCTGGTGGTGGGTTTCTATTCCGGGCTAGGGTTAGGGTTAGGGAACGGCAAGGCTTAGGGCACAGGTGAGGGTACAGAAACGTGGGAGGGTCGGGCTACGTGCTGACGCACGGTTCAGTGCCAGCGTACGGGCCAGGAATAGGGTACGGCATAAGGTAAGGTGTAGGGCTGGTGGTGGGTTTCTATTCCGGACTAGGGTTAGGGTTAGGGAACGGCAAGGCTTAGGGCGCAGGTGAGGGTACGGAAACGTGGGAGGGTCGGGCTACGTGCAGACGCACGGGTCAGTGCCAGCGTACGGGCCAGGAGTAGGCAACGGCGTAGGATAAAGTGTAGGGCTGGTGGTGGATTTGCGTTCTGGGCTAGGGTTAGGGTTAGGGAACGGCATGGCTTAGGGCACAGGTGAGGGTACGGAAACGTGGGAGGGTCAGGCTACGTGCTGACGCACGGTTCAGTGCCAGCGTACGGGCCAGGAATAGGGTATGGCGTAATGTAAGGTGTCAGGCTGGTGGTGGGTTTCCGTTCCGGGCTAGGGTTAGGGTTAGGGAACGGCAAGGCTTAGGGCACAGGTGAAGGTACGGAAACGTGGGAGGCTCGTGCTACGTGCTGACGCACGGGTCAGTGCCAGCGTACGGGCCAGGAGTAGGCAACGGCGTAGGATAAAGTGTAGGCTGGTGGTGGATTTGCGTTCTGGGCTAGGGTTAGGGTTAGGGAACGGCAAGGCTTAGGGCACAGGAGAGGGTACGGAAACGCCAGAGTGTAAGGCTACGTGCTGATGCACGGGGCAGTGCCAGAGTACAGGCCAGGAGTAGGCAACGGCGTAGGGTAAGGTGTAGGGCTGGTGGTGGGTTTCCATTCCGGGCTAGGGTTAGGGTTAGGGAACGGCAAGGCTTAGGGCACAGGTGAGGGTACGGAAACGTGGGAGGGTCAGGCTACGTGCTGACGCACGGGTCAGTGCCAGCGTACGGGCCAGGTGTAGGCAACGGCGTAAGGTAAGGTGTAGGGCTGGTGGTTGTTTTCCGTTCCATGCTAGGGTTAGGGTTAGGGAACGGCAAGGCTTAGGGCACAGGTGAGGGTACGGAAACGTGGGAGGGTCGGGCTACGTGCTGATGCACGGGTCAGTGCCAGCGTACTGGCCAGGAGTAGGCAACGGCGTAGGATAAAGTGTAGGGCTGGTGGTGGATTTGCGTTCCGGGCTAGGGTTAGGGTTAGGGAACGGCAAGGCTTAGGGCACAGGTGAGGGTACGGAAGCGTGGGAGGGTCAGGCTACGTGCAGACGAACGGGTCAGTGCCAGCGTACGGGTCAGGAGTAGGGTACGGCGTAAGGTAAGGTGTAGGGCTGGTGGTGGGTTTCTATTCCGGGCTAGGGTTAGGGTTAGGGAACGGCAAGGCTTAGGTCACAAGTGAGGGTACGGAAACGTGGGAGGGTCAGGCTACGTGCTGACGCACGGGTCAGTGCCAGCGTACGGGTCAGGAGTAGTGTACGGCGTAAGGTAAGGTGTAGGGCTGGTGGTGGGTTTCTATTCCGGGCTAGGGTTAGGGTTAGGGAACGGCAAGGCTTAGGGCACAGGTCAGGGTACGGAAACGCGTGAGGGTAAGGCTACGTGCTGATGAACGGGTCAGTGCCAGAGTACAGGCCAGGAGTAGGCAACGGCGTAGGGTAAGGTGTAGGGCTGGTGGTTGGTTTCCGTTCCAGGCTAGGGTTAGGGTTAGGGAACGGCAAGGCTTAGGGCACAGGGGAGGGTACGGAAACGTGGGAGGGTCGGGCTACGTGCTGATTCACGGGTCCGTGCCAGCGTTCGGGCCAGGAGTGGGAAACGGCGTAAGGTAAGGTGTGGGCTTGTGGTTGATTTCCGTTCCGGGATAGGGTTAGGGTTAGGGATCGGCAAGGCTTAGGGCACAGGTGAGGTTACGGAAACGTGGGAGGGTCGGGCTACGTGCTGACGCACGGTTCAGTGCCAGCGTACGGGCCAGGAATAGGGTACGGCGTAAGGTAAGGTGTAGGGCTGGTGGTGGGTTTCTATTCCGGGCTAGGGTTAGGGTTAGGGAACGGCAAGGCTTAGGGCACAGGTGAGGGTACGGAAACGTGGGAGGGTCGGGCTACGTGCAGACGCACGGGTCAGTGCCAGCGTACGGGCCAGGAGTAGGCAACGGCGTAGGATAAAGTGTACGGCTCGTGGTGGATTTGCGTTCTGTGCTAGGGTTAGGGTTAGGGAACGGCAAGGCTTAGGGCACAGGTCAGGGTACGGAAACGCGGGAGGGTAAGGCTACGTGCTGATGCACGGGTCAGTGCCAGAGTACAGGCCAGGACTAGGCAACGGCGTAGGGTAAGGTGTAGGGCTGGTGGTGGGTTATCATTCCGGGCTAGGGTTAGCGTTAGGGAAAGGCAAGGCTTAGGGCACAGGTGAGGGTACGGAAACGTGGGAGGTTCAGGCTACGTGCTGACGCACGGGTCAGTGCCAGCATACGTGCCAGGAGTAGGCAACGGCGTAAGGTAAGGTGTAGGGCTGGTGGTTGGTTTCCGTTCCAGGCTAGGGTTAGGGTTAGGGAACGGCAAGGCTTAGGGCACAGGTGAGGGTACGGAAACGTGGGAGGGTCGGGCTACGTGCTGACGCACGGGTCAGTGCCAGCGTACGGGCCAGGAGTAGGCAACGGCGTAGGATAAAGTGTAGGGCTAGTGGTGGATTTGCGTTCCAGGCTAGGGTTAGGGTTAGGGAACGGCAAGGCTTAGGGCACAGGTGAGGGTACGGAAACGTGGGAGGGTCGGGCTACGTGCTGACGCACGGGTCAGTGCCAGCGTACGGGCCAGGAGTAGGCAACGGCGTAGGATAAAGTGTAGGGCTGGTGGTGGATTTGCGTTCGGGGCTAGGGTTAGGGTTAGGGAACGGCAAGTCTTAGGGCACAGGTGAGGGTACGGAAACGTGGGAGGGTCAGGCTACGTGCTGACTCACAGGTCAGTGCCAGCGTACAGGTCAGGAATATGGTACGGCGTAAGGTAACGTGTAGGGCTGGTGGTGGGTTTCTATTCCGGGCTAGGGTTAGGGTTAGGGAACCGCAAGGCTTAGGGCACAGGTGAGGGCACGGAAACGTGGGAGGGTGAGGCTACGTGCTGACGCACGGGTCAGTGCCAGCGTACGGGTCACGAGTAGGGTATGGCGTAAGGTAAGGTGTAGGGCTGGTGGTGGGTTTCTATTCCGGGCTAGGGTTAGGGTTAGGGAACGGCAAGGCTTAGGGCACAGGTGAGGGTACAGAAACGTGGGAGGGTCGGGCTACGTGCTGACGCACGGGTCAGTGCCAGCGTACGGGCCAGGAGTATGCAACGGCGTAGGATAAAGTGTAGGGCTGTTGGTTGATTTCCGTTCCGGGCTAGTGTTAGGGTTAGGGAACGGCAAGGCTTAGGGCACAGGTGAGGTTACGGAAACGTGGGAGGGTCAGGCTACGTGCTGACGCACGGGTCAGTGCCAGCGTACGGGCCAGGAGTGAGCAACGGCGTAAGGTAAGGTGTAGGGCTGGTGGTTGGTTTCCGTTCCAGGCTAGGGTTAGGGTTAGGGAACGGCAAGGCTTAGGGCACAGGTGAGGGTACGGAAACGTGGGAGGGTCGGGCTACGTGCTGACGCACGTGTCAGTGCCAGCGTACGGGCCAGGAGTAGGCAACGGCATAGGATAAAGTGTAGGCTGGTGGTGGATTTGCGTTCTGGGCTAGGGTTAGGGTTAGGGAACGGCAAGGCTTACGGCACAGGAGAGGGTACGGAAACGCCAGAGTGTAAGGCTACGTGCTGATGCACGGGGCAGTGCCAGAGTAGAGGCCAGGAGTAGGCAACGGCGTAGGATAAAGTGTAGGGCTGGTGGTGGGTTTCTATTCCGGGCTAGGGTTAGGGTTAGGGAACGGCAAGTCTTAGGGCACAAGTGAGGGTACGGAAACGTGGGAGGGTCAGGCTATGTGCTTACGCACGGTTCAGTGCCAGCGTACGGGCCAGGAATAGGGTACGGCGTAAGGTAAGGTGTAGGGCTGGTGGTGGGTTTCCATTCCGGGCTAGGGTTCGGGTTAGGGAACGGCAAGGCTTAGGGCACAGGTGAGGGTACGGAAGCGTGGGAGGGTCAGGCTACGTGCAGACGAACGGGTCAGTGCCAGCGTACGGGTCAGGAGTAGGGTACGGCGTAAGGTAAGGTGTAGGGCTGGTGGTGGGTTTCTATTCCGGGCTAGGGTTAGGGTTAGGGAACGGCAAGGCTTAGGTCACAAGTGAGGGTACGGAAACGTGGCAGGGTCAGGCTACGTGCTGACGCACAGCTCAGTGCCAGCGTACAGGTCAGGAGTAGGGTACGGCGTAAGGAAAAGTGTAGGGCTGGTGGTGGGTTTCTATTCCGGGCTAGGGTTAGGGTTAGGGAACGGCAAGGCTTAGGGCACAGGTGAGGGTACGGAAACGTGGGAGGGTCAGGCTACGTGCTGACGCACGCGTCAGTGCCAGCGTACGGGTCAGGAGTAGGGTACGGCGTAAGGTAAGGTGTAGGGCTGGTGGTGGGTTTCTATTCCGGGCTAGGGTTAGGGTTAGGGAACGGCAACGCTTAGGGCACAGGTGAGGGTACGGAAACGTGGGAGGGTCAGGCTACGTGCTGACGCACGGGTCAGTGCCAGCGTACGGGCCAGGAGTAGGCAACGGCTTAAGGTAGGGTGTAGGGCTTGTGGTGGGTTTCTATTCCGGGCTAGGGTTAGGGTTAGGGAACGGCAAGGCTTAGGGCACAGGTGAGGGTACAGAAACGTGGGAGGGTCGGGCTACGTGCTGACGCACGGGTCAGTGCCAGCGTACGGGCCAGGAGTAGGCAACGGCTTAAGGTAAGGTGTAGGGCTGGTGGTGGGTTTCTATTCCGGGCTAGGTTTAGGGTTAGGGAACGGCAAGGCTTAGGGCACAGGTGAGGGTACAGAAACGTGGGAGGGTCGGGCTACGTGCTGACGCACGGGTCAGTGCCTGCGTACGGGCCAGGAGCAGGCAACGGCGTAGGATAAAGTGTAGGGCTGGTGGTGGATTTGCGTTCGGGGCTAGGGTTAGGGTTAGGGAATGGCAAGGCTTAGGGCACAGGTGAGGGTACGGAAACGTGGGAGGGTCAGGCTACGTGCTGACGCACAGGTCAGTGCCAGCGTACAGGTCAGGAGTAGGGTACGGCGTAAGGTAAGGTGTAGGGCTGGTGGTGGGTTTCTATTCCGGGCTAGGGTTAGGGTTAGGGAACGGCAAGGCATAGGGCACAGGTGAGGGTACGGAAACGTGGGAGGGTCAGGCTTCGTGCTGACGCACGGGTCAGTGCCAGCGTTCGGGTCAGGAGTAGGTTATGGCGTAAGGTAAGGTGTAGGGCTGGTGGTGGGTTTCCGTTCCGGGCTAGGGTTAGGGTTAGGGAACGGCAAGGCTTAGGGCACAGGTGAAGGTACGGAAACGTGGGAGGCTCGTGCTACGTGCTGACGCACGGGTCAGTGCCAGCGTACGGGCCAGGAGTAGGCAACGGCGTAGGATAAAGTGTAGGCTGGTGGTGGATTTGCGTTCTGGGCTAGGGTTAGGGTTAGGGAACGGCAAGGCTTACGGCACAGGAGAGGGTACGGAAACGCCAGAGTGTAAGGCTACGTGCTGATGCACGGGGCAGTGCCAGAGTAGAGGCCAGGAGTAGGCAACGGCGTAGGATAAAGTGTAGGGCTGGTGGTGGGTTTCTATTCCGGGCTAGGGTTAGGGTTAGGGAACGGCAAGTCTTAGGGCACAAGTGAGGGTACGGAAACGTGGGAGGGTCAGGCTATGTGCTGACGCACGGTTCAGTGCCAGCGTACGGGCCAGGAATAGGGTACGGCGTAAGGTAAGGTGTAGGGCTGGTGGTGGGTTTCCATTCCGGGCTAGGGTTCGGGTTCGGGAACGGCAAGGCTTAGGGCACAGGTGAGGGTACGGAAACGTGGGAGGGTCAGGCTACGTGCTGACGCACTGGTCAGTGCCAACGTACGGGCCAGGAGTAGGGTACGGCGTAAGGTAAGGTTTAGGGCTTGTGGTTGATTTCCGTTCCAGGCTAGGGTTAGGGTTAGGGAACGGCAAGGCTTAGGGCAAAGGAGAGGGTACGGAAACGTGGGAGGGTCGGGCCCCGTGCTGACGCACGTGTTAGTGCCAGCATACGGGCCAGGAGTAGGCAACGGCGTAGGATAAAGTGTAGGGCTGGTGGTGGGTTTCCATTCCGGGCTAGGGTTAGGGTTAGGGAACGGCAACGCTTAGGGCACAGGTGAGGGTACGGAAACGTGGGAGGGTCAGGCTACGTGCTGACGCACGGGTCAGTGCCAGCGTACGGGCCAGGAGTAGGCAACGGCTTAAGGTAAGGTGTAGGGCTGGTGGTGGGTTTCTATTCCGGGCTAGGGTTAGGGTTAGGGAACGGCAAGGCTTAGGGCACAGGTGAGGGTACAGAAACGTGGGAGGGTCGTGCTACGTGCTGACGCACGTGTCAGTGCCAGCGTACGGGCCAGGAGTAGGCAATGGCTTAAGGTAAGGTGTAGGGCTGGTGGTGGGTTTCTATTCCGGGCTAGGGTTAGGGTTAGGGAACGGCAAGGCTTAGGGCACAGGTGAGGGTACAGAAACGTGGGAGGGTCGGGCTACGTGCTGACGCACGGGTCAGTGCCAGCGTACGGGCCAGGAGTAGGCAACGGCGTAGGATAAAGTGTAGGGCTGGTGGTGGATTTGCATTCGGGGCTAGGGTTAGGGTTAGGGAACGGCAAGGCTTAGGGCACAGGTGAGGGTACGGAAACGTGGGAGGGTCAGGCTACGTGCTGACGCACAGGTCAGTGCCAGCGTACAGGTCAGGAGTATGGTACGGCGTAAGGTACCGTGTAGGGCTGGTGGTGGGTTTCTATTCCGGGCTAGGGTTAGGGTTAGCGAACGGCAAGGCTTAGGGCTCAGGTGAGGGCACGGAAACGTGGGAGGGTCAGGCTACGTGCTGACGCACGGGTCAGTGCCAGCGTACGGGCCAGGAGTAGGCAACGGCGTAGGATAAAGTGTAGGGCTGGTGGTGGATTTGCGTTCTGGGCTAGGGTTAGGGTTAGGGAACGGCATGGCTTAGGGCACAGGTGAGGGTACGGAAACGTGGGAGGGTCAGGCTACGTGCTGACGCACGGTTCAGTGCCAGCGTACGGGCCAGGAATAGGGTATGGCGTAATGTAAGGTGTCAGGCTGGTGGTGGGTTTCCGTTCCGGGCTAGTGTTAGGGTTAGGGAACGGCAAGGCTTAGGGCACAGGTGAAGGTACGGAAACGTGGGAGGCTCGTGCTACGTGCTGACGCACGGGTCAGTGCCAGCGTACGGGCCAGGAGTAGGCAACGGCGTAGGATAAAGTGTAGGCTGGTGGTGGATTTGCGTTCTGGGCTAGGGTTAGGGTTAGGGAACGGCAAGGCTTAGGGCACAGGAGAGGGTACGGAAACGCCAGAGTGTAAGGCTACGTGCTGATGCACGGGGCAGTGCCAGAGTACAGGCCAGGAGTAGGCAACGGCGTAGGGTAAGGTGTAGGGCTGGTGGTGGGTTTCCATTCCGGGCTAGGGTTAGGGTTAGGGAACGGCAAGGCTTAGGGCACAGGTGAGGGTACGGAAACGTGGGAGGGTCAGGCTACGTGCTGACGCACGGGTCAGTGCCAGCGTACGGGCCAGGTGTAGGCAACGGCGTAAGGTAAGGAATAGGGCTGGTGGTTGTTTTCCGTTCCATGCTAGGGTTAGGGTTAGGGAACGGCAAGGCTTAGGGCACAGGTGAGGGTACGGAAACGTGGGAGGGTCGGGCTACGTACTGATGCACGGGTCAGTGCCAGCGTACTGGCCAGGAGTAGGCAACGGCGTAGGATAAAGTGTAGGGCTGGTGGTGGATTTGCGTTCCGGGCTAGGGTTAGGGTTAGGTAACGGCAAGGCTTAGGGCACAGGTGAGGGTACGGAAGCGTGGGAGGGTCAGGCTACGTGCAGACGAACGGGTCAGTGCCAGCGTACGGGTCAGGAGTAGGGTACGGCGTAAGGTAAGGTGTAGGGCTGGTGGTGGGTTTCTATTCCGGGCTAGGGTTAGGGTTAGGGAACGGCAAGGCTTAGGTCACAAGTGAGGGTACGGAAACGTGGGAGGGTCAGGCTACGTGCTGACGCACGGTTCAGTGCCAGCGTACGGGCCAGGAATAGGGTACGGCGTAAGGTAAGGTGTAGGGCTGGTGGTGGGGTTCCATTCCGGGCTAGGGTTAGGGTTAGGGAACGGAAAGGCTTAGGGCACAGCTCAGGGCACGGAAACGTGGGAGGGTCAGGCTACGTGCTGACGCACGGGTCAGTGCCAGCGTACGGGTCAGGAGTAGTGTACGGCGTAAGGTAAGGTGTAGGGCTGGTGGTGGGTTTCTATTCCGGGCTAGGGTTAGGGTTAGGGAACGGCAAGGCTTAGGGCACAGGTCAGGGTACGGAAACGCGTGAGGGTAAGGCTACGTGCTGATGAACGGGTCAGTGCCAGAGTACAGGCCAGGAGTAGGCAACGGCGTAGGGTAAGGTGTAGGGCTGGTGGTTGGTTTCCGTTCCAGGCTAGGGTTAGGGTTAGGGAACGGCAAGGCTTAGGGCACAGGGGAGGGTACGGAAACGTGGGAGGGTCGGGCTACGTGCTGATTCACGGGTCCGTGCCAGCGTTCGGGCCAGGAGTGGGAAACGGCGTAAGGTAAGGTGTGGGCTTGTGGTTGATTTCCGTTCCGGGATAGGGTTAGGGTTAGGGATCGGAAAGGCTTAGGGCACAGGTGAGGTTACGGAAACGTGGGAGGGTCGGGCTACGTGCACACGCACGGGTCAGTGCTAGCGTACGGGCCAGGAGTAGGCAACGGCGTAGGATAAAGTGTAC
This sequence comes from Mesoplodon bidens, assembly GCF_964165515.1. Taxonomy (NCBI): domain Eukaryota; kingdom Metazoa; phylum Chordata; class Mammalia; order Artiodactyla; family Ziphiidae; genus Mesoplodon; species Mesoplodon bidens. The sequence continues at coordinate 57,555,928 of NC_138179.1, forward strand.
GGCTCGTGGTGGATTTGCGTTCTGTGCTAGGGTTAGGGTTAGGGAACGGCAAGGCTTAGGGCACAGGTCAGGGTACGGAAACGCGGGAGGGTAAGGCTACGTGCTGATGCACGGGTCAGTGCCAGAGTACAGGCCAGGACTAGGCAACGGCGTAGGGTAAGGTGTAGGGCTGGTGGTGGGTTATCATTCCGGGCTAGGGTTAGCGTTAGGGAAAGGCAAGGCTTAGGGCACAGGTGAGGGTACGGAAACGTGGGAGGTTCAGGCTACGTGCTGACGCACGGGTCAGTGCCAGCATACGTGCCAGGAGTAGGCAACGGCGTAAGGTAAGGTGTAGGGCTGGTGGTTGGTTTCCGTTCCAGGCTAGGGTTAGGGTTAGGGAACGGCAAGGCTTAGGGCACAGGTGAGGGTACGGAAACGTGGGAGGGTCGGGCTACGTGCTGACGCACGGGTCAGTGCCAGCGTACGGGCCAGGAGTAGGCAACGGCGTAGGATAAAGTGTAGGGCTAGTGGTGGATTTGCGTTCCAGGCTAGGGTTAGGGTTAGGGAACGGCAAGGCTTAGGGCACAGGTGAGGGTACGGAAACGTGGGAGGGTCGGGCTACGTGCTGACGCACGGGTCAGTGCCAGCGTACGGGCCAGGAGTAGGCAACGGCGTAGGATAAAGTGTAGGGCTGGTGGTGGATTTGCGTTCGGGGCTAGGGTTAGGGTTAGGGAACGGCAAGGCTTAGGGCACAGGTGAGGGTACGGAAACGTGGGAGGGTCAGGCTACGTGCTGACTCACAGGTCAGTGCCAGCGTACAGGTCAGGAATATGGTACGGCGTAAGGTAACGTGTAGGGCTGGTGGTGGGTTTCTATTCCGGGCTAGGGTTAGGGTTAGGGAACCACAAGGCTTAGGGCACAGGTGAGGGCACGGAAACGTGGGAGGGTGAGGCTACGAGCTGACGCACGGGTCAGTGCCAGCGTACGGGTCAGGAGTAGGGTATGGCGTAAGGTAAGGTGTAGGGCTGGTGGTGGGTTTCTATTCCGGGCTAGGGTTAGGGTTAGGGAACGGCAAGGCTTAGGGCACAGGTGAGGGTACAGAAACGTGGGAGGGTCGGGCTACGTGCTGACGCACGGGTCAGTGCCAGCGTACGGGCCAGGAGTATGCAACGGCGTAGGATAAAGTGTAGGGCTGTTGGTTGATTTCCGTTCCGGGCTAGTGTTAGGGTTTGGGAACGGCAAGGCTTAGGGCACAGGTGAGGTTACGGAAACGTGGGAGGGTCAGGCTACGTGCTGACGCACGGGTCAGTGCCAGCGTACGGGCCAGGAGTGAGCAACGGCGTAAGGTAAGGTGTAGGGCTGGTGGTTGGTTTCCGTTCCAGGCTAGGGTTAGGGTTAGGGAACGGCAAGGCTTAGGGCACAGGTGAGGGTACGGAAACGTGGGAGGGTCGGGCTACGTGCTGACGCACGTGTCAGTGCCAGCGTACGGGCCAGGAGTAGGCAACGGCGTAGGATAAAGTGTAGGCTGGTGGTGGATTTGCGTTCTGGGCTAGGGTTAGGGTTAGGGAACGGCAAGGCTTACGGCACAGGAGAGGGTACGGAAACGCCAGAGTGTAAGGCTACGTGCTGATGCACGGGGCAGTGCCAGAGTAGAGGCCAGGAGTAGGCAACGGCGTAGGATAAAGTGTAGGGCTGGTGGTGGGTTTCTATTCCGGGCTAGGGTTAGGGTTAGGGAACGGCAAGTCTTAGGGCACAAGTGAGGGTACGGAAACGTGGGAGGGTCAGGCTATGTGCTGACGCACGGTTCAGTGCCAGCGTACGGGCCAGGAATAGGGTACGGCGTAAGGTAAGGTGTAGGGCTGGTGGTGGGTTTCCATTCCGGGCTAGGGTTCGGGTTAGGGAACGGCAAGGCTTAGGGCACAGGTGAGGGTACGGAAGCGTGGGAGGGTCAGGCTACGTGCAGACGAACGGGTCAGTGCCAGCGTACGGGTCAGGAGTAGGGTACGGCGTAAGGTAAGGTGTAGGGCTGGTGGTGGGTTTCTATTCCGGGCTAGGGTTAGGGTTAGGGAACGGCAAGGCTTAGGTCACAAGTGAGGGTACGGAAACGTGGCAGGGTCAGGCTACGTGCTGACGCACAGCTCAGTGCCAGCGTACAGGTCAGGAGTAGGGTACGGCGTAAGGAAAAGTGTAGGGCTGGTGGTGGGTTTCTATTCCGGGCTAGGGTTAGGGTTAGGGAACGGCAAGGCTTAGGGCACAGGTGAGGGTACGGAAACGTGGGAGGGTCAGGCTACGTGCTGACGCACGTGTCAGTGCCAGCGTACGGGTCAGGAGTAGGGTACGGCGTAAGGTAAGGTGTAGGGCTGGTGGTGGGTTTCTATTCCGGGCTAGGGTTAGGGTTAGGGAACGGCAAGGCTTAGGGCACAGATGAGGGTACGGAAACGTGGGAGGGTCAGGCTACGTGCTGACGCACGGGTCAGTGCCAGCGTACGGGCCAGGAGTAGGCAACGGCTTAAGGTAGGGTGTAGGGCTTGTGGTGGCTTTCTATTCCGGGCTAGGGTTAGGGTTAGGGAATGGCAAGGCTTAGGGCACAGGTGAGGGTACAGAAACGTGGGAGGGTCGGGCTACGTGCTGACGCACGGGTCAGTGCCAGCGTACAGGTCAGGAGTAGGGTACGGCGTAAGGTAAGGTGTAGGGCTGGTGGTGGGTTTCTATTCCGGGCTAGGGTTAGGGTTAGGGAACGGCAAGGCATAGGGCACAGGTGAGGGTACGGAAACGTGGGAGGGTCAGGCTTCGTGCTGACGCACGGGTCAGTGCCAGCGTTCGGGTCAGGAGTAGGTTATGGCGTAAGGTAAGGTGTAGGGCTGGTGGTGGGTTTCCGTTCCGGGCTAGGGTTAGGGTTAGGGAACGGCAAGGCTTAGGGCACAGGTGAAGGTACGGAAACGTGGGAGGCTCGTGCTACGTGCTGACGCACGGGTCAGTGCCAGCGTACGGGCCAGGAGTAGGCAACGGCGTAGGATAAAGTGTAGGCTGGTGGTGGATTTGCGTTCTGGGCTAGGGTTAGGGTTAGGGAACGGCAAGGCTTACGGCACAGGAGAGGGTACGGAAACGCCAGAGTGTAAGGCTACGTGCTGATGCACGGGGCAGTGCCAGAGTAGAGGCCAGGAGTAGGCAACGGCGTAGGATAAAGTGTAGGGCTGGTGGTGGGTTTCTATTCCGGGCTAGGGTTAGGGTTAGGGAACGGCAAGTCTTAGGGCACAAGTGAGGGTACGGAAACGTGGGAGGGTCAGGCTATGTGCTGACGCACGGTTCAGTGCCAGCGTACGGGCCAGGAATAGGGTACGGCGTAAGGTAAGGTGTAGGGCTGGTGGTGGGTTTCCATTCCGGGCTAGGGTTCGGGTTAGGGAACGGCAAGGCTTAGGGCACAGGTGAGGGTACGGAAACGTGGGAGGGTCAGGCTACGTGCTGACGCACAGGTCAGTGCCAACGTACGGGCCAGGAGTAGGGTACGGCGTAAGGTAAGGTTTAGGGCTTGTGGTTGATTTCCGTTCCAGGCTAGGGTTAGGGTTAGGGAACGGCAAGGCTTAGGGCAAAGGAGAGGGTACGGAAACGTGGGAGGGTCGGGCCCCGTGCTGACGCACGTGTTAGTGCCAGCATACGGGCCAGGAGTAGGCAACGGCGTAGGATAAAGTGTAGGGCTGGTGGTGGGTTTCCATTCCGGGCTAGGGTTAGGGTTAGGGAACGGCAACGCTTAGGGCACAGGTGAGGGTACGGAAACGTGGGAGGGTCAGGCTACGTGCTGACGCACGGGTCAGTGCCAGCGTACGGGCCAGGAGTAGGCAACGGCTTAAGGTAAGGTGTAGGGCTGGTGGTGGGTTTCTATTCCGGGCTAGGGTTAGGGTTAGGGAACGGCAAGGCTTAGGGCACAGGTGAGGGTACAGAAACGTGGGAGGGTCGTGCTACGTGCTGACGCACGTGTCAGTGCCAGGGTACGGGCCAGGAGTAGGCAACGGCTTAAGGTAAGGTGTAGGGCTGGTGGTGGGTTTCTATTCCGGGCTAGGGTTAGGGTTAGGGAACGGCAAGGCTTAGGGCACAGGTGAGGGTACAGAAACGTGGGAGGGTCGGGCTACGTGCTGACGCACGGGTCAGTGCCAGCGTACGGGCCAGGAGTAGGCAACGGCGTAGGATAAAGTGTAGGGCTGGTGGAGGATTTGCATTCGGGGCTAGGGTTAGGGTTAGGGAACGGCAAGGCTTAGGGCACAGGTGAGGGTACGGAAACGTGTGAGGGTCAGGCTACGTGCTGAAGCACAGGTCAGTGCCAGCGTACAGGTCAGGAGTATGGTACGGCGTAAGGTACCGTGTAGGGCTGGTGGTGGGTTTCTATTCCGGGCTAGGGTTAGGGTTAGCGAACGGCAAGGCTTAGGGCACAGGTGAGGGCACGGAAACGTGGGAGGGTCAGGCTACGTGCTGACGCACGGGTCAGTGCCAGCGTACGGGTCAGGAGTAGGGTATGGCGTAAGGTAAGGTGTAGGGCTGGTGGTGGGTTTCTATTCCGGGCTAGGGTTAGGGTTAGGGAACGGCAAGGCTTAGGGCACAGGTGAGGGTACAGAAACGTGGGAGGGTCGGGCTACGTGCTGACGCACGGGTCAGTGCCAGCGTACGGGCCAGGAGTAGGCAACGGCTTAAGGTAAGCTGTAGGGCTGGTGGTGGGTTTCTATTCCGGGCTAGGTTTAGGGTTAGGGAACGGCAAGGCTTAGGGCACAGGTGAGGGTACAGAAACGTGGGAGGGTCGGGCTACGTGCTGACGCACGGGTCAGTGCCTGCGTACGGGCCAGGAGCAGGAAACGGCGTAGGATAAAGTGTAGGGCTGGTGGTGGATTTGCGTTCGGGGCTAGGGTTAGGGTTAGGGAATGGCAAGGCTTAGGGCACAGGTGAGGGTACGGAAACGTGGGAGGGTCAGGCTACGTGCTGACGCACAGGTCAGTGCTAGCGTACAGGTCAGGAGTAGGGTACGGCGTAAGGTAAGGTGTAGGGCTGGTGGTGGGTTTCTATTCCGGGCTAGGGTTAGGGTTAGGGAACGGCAAGGCATAGGGCACAGGTGAGGGTACGGAAACGTGGGAGGGTCAGGCTTCGTGCTGACGCACGTGTCAGTGCCAGCGTTCGGGTCAGGAGTAGGTTATGGCGTAAGGTAAGGTGTAGGGCTGGTGGTGGGTTTCCGTTCCGGGCTAGGGTTAGGGTTAGGGAACGGCAAGGCTTAGGGCACAGGTGAAGGTACGGAAACGTGGGAGGCTCGTGCTACGTGCTGACGCATGGGTCAGTGCCAGCGTACGGGCCAGGAGTAGGCAACGGCGTAGGATAAAGTGTAGGCTGGTGGTGGATTTGCGTTCTGGGCTAGGGTTAGGGTTAGGGAACGGCAAGGCTTACGGCACAGGAGAGGGTACGGAAACGCCAGAGTGTAAGGCTACGTGCTGATGCACGGGGCAGTGCCAGAGTAGAGGCCAGGAGTAGGCAACGGCGTAGGATAAAGTGTAGGGCTGGTGGTGGGTTTCTATTCCGGGCTAGGGTTAGGGTTAGGGAACGGCAAGTCTTAGGGCACAAGTGAGGGTACGGAAACGTGGGAGGGTCAGGCTATGTGCTGACGCACGGTTCAGTGCCAGCGTACGGGCCAGGAATAGGGTACGGCGTAAGGTAAGGTGTAGGGCTGGTGGTGGGTTTCCATTCCGGGCTAGGGTTAGGGTTAGGGAACGGCAAGGCTTAGGGCACAGCTGAGGGTACGGAAACGTGGGAGGGTCAGGCTACGTGCTGACGCACTGGTCAGTGCCAACGTACGGGCCAGGAGTAGGGTACGGCGTAAGGTAAGGTTTAGGGCTTGTGGTTGATTTCCGTTCCAGGCTAGGGTTAGGGTTAGGGAACGGCAAGGCTTAGGGCAAAGGAGAGGGTACGGAAACGTGGGAGGGTCGGGCCCCGTGCTGACGCACGTGTTAGTGCCAGCATACGGGCCAGGAGTAGGCAACGGCGTAGGATAAAGTGTAGGGCTGGTGGTGGGTTTCCATTCCGGGCTAGGGTTAGGGTTAGGGAACGGCAACGCTTAGGGCACAGGTGAGGGTACGGAAACGTGGGAGGGTCAGGCTACGTGCTGACGCACGGGTCAGTGCCAGCGTACGGGCCAGGAGTAGGCAACGGCTTAAGGTAAGGTGTAGGGCTGGTGGTGGGTTTCTATTCCGGGCTAGGGTTAGGGTTAGGGAACGGCAAGGCTTAGGGCACAGGTGAGGGTACAGAAACGTGGGAGGGTCGTGCTACGTGCTGACGCACGTGTCAGTGCCAGCGTACGGGCCAGGAGTAGGCAACGGCTTAAGGTAAGGTGTAGGGCTGGTGGTGGGTTTCTATTCCGGGCTAGGGTTAGGGTTAGGGAACGGCAAGGCTTAGGGCACAGGTGAGGGAACAGAAACGTGGGAGGGTCGGGCTACGTGCTGACGCACGGGTCAGTGCCAGCGTACGGGCCAGGAGTAGGCAACGGCGTAGGATAAAGTGTAGGGCTGGTGGTGGATTTGCATTCGTGGCTAGGGTTAGGGTTAGGGAACGGCAAGGCTTAGGGCACAGGTGAGGGTACGGAAACGTGGGAGGGTCAGGCTACGTGCTGACGCACAGGTCAGTGCCAGCGTACAGGTCAGGAGTATGGTACGGCGTAAGGTACCGTGTAGGGCTGGTGGTGGGTTTCTATTCCGGGCTAGGGTTAGGGTTAGCGAACGGCAAGGCTTAGGGCACAGGTGAGGGCACGGAAACGTGGGAGGGTCAGGCTACGTGCTGACGCACGGGTCAGTGCCAGCGTACGGGTCAGGAGTAGGGTATGGCGTAAGGTAAGGTGTAGGGCTGGTGGTGGGTTTCTATTCCGGGCTAGGGTTAGGGTTAGGGAACGGCAAGGCTTAGGGCACAGGTGAGGGTACAGAAACGTGGGAGGGTCGGGCTACGTGCTGACGCACGGGTCAGTGCCAGCGTACGGGCCAGGAGTAGGCAACGGCGTAGGATAAAGTGTAGGGCTGGTGGTTGATTTCCGTTCCGGGCTAGTGTTAGGGTTAGGGAACGGCAAGGCTTAGGGCACAGGTGAGGTTACGGAAACGTGGGAGGGTCAGGCTATGTGCTGACGCTCGGGTCAGTGCCAGCGTACGGGTCAGGAGTAAGCAACGGCGTAAGGTAAGGTGTAGGGCTCGTGGTTGGTTTCCGTTCCAGGCTAGGGTTAGGGATAGGGAACGGCAAGGCTTAGGGCACAGGTGAGGGTACGGAAACGTGGGAGGGTCGGGCTACGTGCTGACGCACGTGTCAGTGCCAGCGTACGGGCCAGGAGTAGGCAACGGCGTAGGATAAAGTGTATGGCTGGTGGTGGATTTGCGTTCCTGGCTAGGGTTAGGGTTAGGGAATGACAAGGCTTAGGGCACAGGTGAGGGTACGGAAACGTGGGAGGGTCAGGCTACGTGCTGACGCACAGATCAGTGCCAGCGTACAGGTCAGGAGTAGGGTACGGCGTAAGGAAAAGTGTAGGGCTGGTGGTGGGTTTCTATTCCGGGCTAGGGTTAGGGTTAGGGAACGGCAAGGCTTAGGGCACAGGTGAGGGTACGGAAACGTGGGAGGGTCGGGCTACGTGCTGACGCACGTGTCAGAGCCAGCGTACGGGCCAGGAGTAGGCAACGGCGTAGGATAAAGTGTATGGCTGGTGGTGGATTTGCGTTCCGGGCTAGGGTTAGGGTTAGGGAACGGCAACGCTTAGGGCACAGGTGAGGGTACGGAAACGTGGGAGGGTCAGGCTACGTGCTGACGCACGGGTCAGTGCCAGCGTACGGGCCAGGAGTAGGCAACGGCTTAAGGTAAGGTGTAGGGGTGCTGGTGGGTTTCTATTCCGGGCTAGGGTTAGGGTTAGGGAACGGCAAGGCTTAGGGCACAGGTGAGGGTACAGAAACGTGGGAGGGTCGGGCTACGTGCTGACGCACGGGTCAGTGCCAGCGTACGGGCCAGGAGTAGGCAACGGCTTAAGGTAAGGTGTAGGGCTGGTGGTGGGTTTGTATTCCGGGCTAGGGTTAGGGTTAGGGAATGGCAAGGCTTAGGGCACAGGTGAGGGTACAGAAACGTGGGAGGGTCGGGTTACGTGCTGACGCACGGGTCAGTGCCAGCGTACGGGCCAGGAGCAGGCAACGGCGTAGGATAAAGTGTAGGGCTGGTGGTGGATTTGCGTTCGGGGCTAGGGTTAGGGTTAGGGAACGGCAAGGCTTAGGGCACAGGTGAGGGTACGGAAACGTGGGAGGGTCAGGCTACGTGCTGACGCACAGGTTAGTGCCAGCGTACAGGTCAGGATTAGGGTACGGCGTAAGGTAAGGTGTAGGGCTGGTGGTGGGTTTCTATTCCGGGCTAGGGTTAGGGTTAGGGAACGGCAAGGCATAGGGCACAGGTGAGGGTACGGAAACGTGGGAGGGTCAGGCTTCGTGCTGACGCACGGGTCAGTGCCAGCGTTCGGGTCAGGAGTAGGTTATGGCGTAAGGTAAGGTGTAGGGCAGGTGGTGGGTTTCCGTTCCGGGCTAGGGTTAGGGTTAGGGAACGGCCAGGCTTAGGGCACAGGTGAAGGTACGGAAACGTGGGAGGCTCGTGCTACGTGCTGACGCACGGGTCAGTGCCAGCGTACGGGCCAGGAGTAGTCAAAGGCGTAGGATAAAGTGTAGGCTGGTGGTGGATTTGCGTTCTGGGCTAGGGTTAGGGTTAGGGAACGGCAAGGCTTACGGCACAGGAGAGGGTACGGAAACGCCAGAGTGTAAGGCTACGTGCTGATGCACGGGGCAGTGCCAGAGTACAGGCCAGGAGTAGGCAACGGCGTAGGATAAAGTGTAGGGCTGGTGGTGGGTTTCTATTCCGGGCTAGGGTTAGGGTTAGGGAACGGCAAGTCTTAGGGCACAAGTGAGGGTACGGAAACGTGGCAGGGTCAGGCTATGTGCTGACGCACGGTTCAGTGCCAGCGTACGGGCCAGGAATAGGGTACGGCGTAAGGTAAGGTGTAGGGCTGGTGGTGGGTTTCCATTCCGGGCTAGGGTTCGGGTTAGGGAACGGCAAGGCTTAGGGCACAGGTGAGGGTACGGAAGCGTGGGAGGGTCAGGCTACGTGCAGACGAACGGGTCAGTGCCAGCGTACGGGTCAGGAGTAGGGTACGGCGTAAGGTAAGGTGTAGGGCTGGTGGTGGGTTTCTATTCCGGGCTAGGGTTAGGGTTAGGGAACGGCAAGGCTTAGGTCACAAGTGAGGGTACGGAAACGTGGCAGGGTCAGGCTACGTGCTGACGCACAGCTCAGTGCCAGCGTACAGGTCAGGAGTAGGGTACGGCGTAAGGAAAAGTGTAGGGCTGGTGGTGGGTTTCTATTCCGGGCTAGGGTTAGGGTTAGGGAACGGCAAGGCTTAGGGCACAGGTGAGGGTACGGAAACGTGGGAGGGTCAGGCTACGTGCTGACGCACGTGTCAGTGCCAGCGTACGGGTCAGGAGTAGGGTACGGCGTAAGGTAAGGTGTAGGGCTGGTGGTGGGTTTCTATTCCGGGCTAGGGTTAGGGTTAGGGAACGGCAAGGCTTAGGGCACAGATGAGGGTACGGAATCGTGGGAGGGTCAGGCTACGTGCTGACGCACGGGTCAGTGCCAGCGTACGGGCCAGGAGTAGGCAACGGCTTAAGGTAGGGTGTAGGGCTTGTGGTGGGTTTCTATTCCGGGCTAGGGTTAGGGTTAGGGAATGGCAAGGCTTAGGGCACAGGTGAGGGTACAGAAACGTGGGAGGGTCGGGCTACGTGCTGACGCACGGGTCAGTGCCAGCGTACGGGCCAGGAGTAGGCAACGGCTTAAGGTAAGGTGTAGGGCTGGTGGTGGGTTTCTATTCCGGGCTAGGTTTAGGGTTAGGGAACGGCAAGGCTTAGGGCACAGGTGAGGGTACAGAAACGTGGGAGGGTCGGGCTACGTGCTGACGCACGGGTCAGTGCCTGCGTACGGGCCAGGAGCAGGCAACGGCGTAGGATAAAGTGTAGGGCTGGTGGTGGATTTGCGTTCGGGGCTAGGGTTAGGGTTAGGGAATGGCAAGGCTTAGGGCACAGGTGAGGGTACGGAAACGTGGGAGGGTCAGGCTACGTGCTGACGCACAGGTCAGTGCCAGCGTACAGGTCAGGAGTAGGGTACGGCGTAAGGTAAGGTGTAGGGCTGGTGGTGGGTTTCTATTCCGGGCTAGGGTTAGGGTTAGGGAACGGCAAGGCATAGGGCACAGGTGAGGGTACGGAAACGTGGGAGGGTCAGGCTTCGTGCTGACGCACGGGTCAGTGCCAGCGTTCGGGTCAGGAGTAGGTTATGGCGTAAGGTAAGGTGTAGGGCTGGTGGTGGGTTTCCGTTCCGGGCTAGGGTTAGGGTTAGGGAACGGCAAGGCTTAGGGCACAGGTGAAGGTACGGAAACGTGGGAGGCTCGTGCTACGTGCTGACGCACGGGTCAGTGCCAGCGTACGGGCCAGGAGTAGGCAACGGCGTAGGATAAAGTGTAGGCTGGTGGTGGATTTGCGTTCTGGGCTAGGGTTAGGGTTAGGGAACGGCAAGGCTTACGGCACAGGAGAGGGTACGGAAACGCCAGAGTGTTAGGCTACGTGCTGATGCACGGGGCAGTGCCAGAGTAGAGGCCAGGAGTAGGCAACGGCGTAGGATAAAGTGTAGGGCTGGTGGTGGGTTTCTATTCCGGGCTAGGGTTAGGGTTAGGGAACGGCAAGTCTTAGGGCACAAGTGAGGGTACGGAAACGTGGGAGGGTCAGGCTATGTGCTGACGCACGGTTCAGTGCCAGCGTACGGGCCAGGAATAGGGTACGGCGTAAGGTAAGGTGTAGGGCTGGTGGTGGGTTTCCATTCCGGGCTAGGGTTCGGGTTAGGGAACGGCAAGGCTTAGGGCACAGGTGAGGGTACGGAAACGTGGGAGGGTCAGGCTACGTGCTGACGCACTGGTCAGTGCCAACGTACGGGCCAGGAGTAGGGTACGGCGTAAGGTAAGGTTTAGGGCTTGTGGTTGATTTCCGTTCCAGGCTAGGGTTAGGGTTAGGGAACGGCAAGGCTTAGGGCAAAGGAGAGGGTACGGAAACGTGGGAGGGTCGGGCCCCGTGCTGACGCACGTGTTAGTGCCAGCATACGGGCCAGGAGTAGGCAACGGCGTAGGATAAAGTGTAGGGCTGGTGGTGGGTTTCCATTCCGGGCTAGGGTTAGGGTTAGGGAACGGCAACGCTTAGGGCACAGGTGAGGGTACGGAAACGTGGGAGGGTCAGGCTACGTGCTGACGCACGGGTCAGTGCCAGCGTACGGGCCAGGAGTAGGCAACGGCTTAAGGTAAGGTGTAGGGCTGGTGGTGGGTTTCTATTCCGGGCTAGGGTTAGGGTTAGGGAACGGCAAGGCTTAGGGCACAGGTGAGGGTACAGAAACGTGGGAGGGTCGTGCTACGTGCTGACGCACGTGTCAGTGCCAGCGTACGGGCCAGGAGTAGGCAACGGCTTAAGGTAAGGTGTAGGGCTGGTGGTGGGTTTCTATTCCGGGCTAGGGTTAGGGTTAGGGAACGGCAAGGCTTAGGGCACAGGTGAGGGTACAGAAACGTGGGAGGGTCGGGCTACGTGCTGACGCACGGGTCAGTGCCAGCGTACGGGCCAGGAGTAGGCAACGGCGTAGGATAAAGTGTAGGGCTGGTGGTGGATTTGCATTCGGGGCTAGGGTTAGGGTTAGGGAACGGCAAGGCTTAGGGCACAGGTGAGGGTACGGAAACGTGGGAGGGTCAGGCTACGTGCTGACGCACAGGTCAGTGCCAGCGTACAGGTCAGGAGTATGGTACGGCGTAAGGTACCGTGTAGGGCTGGTGGTGGGTTTCTATTCCGGGCTAGGGTTAGGGTTAGCGAACGGCAAGGCTTAGGGCACAGGTGAGGGCACGGAAACGTGGGAGGGTCAGGCTACGTGCTGACGCACGGGTCAGTGCCAGCGTACGGGTCAGGAGTAGGGTATGGCGTAAGGTAAGGTGTAGGGCTGGTGGTGGGTTTCTATTCCGGGCTAGGGTTAGGGTTAGGGAACGGCAAGGCTTAGGGAACAGGTGAGGGTACAGAAACGTGGGAGGGTCGGGCTACGTGCTGACGCACGGGTCAGTGCCAGCGTACGGGCCAGGAGTAGGCAACGGCGTAGGATAAAGTGTAGGGCTGGTGGTTGATTTCCGTTCCGGGCTAGTGTTAGGGTTAGGGAACGGCAAGGCTTAGGGCACAGGTGAGGTTACGGAAACGTGGGAGGGTCAGGCTATGTGCTGACGCTCGGGTCAGTGCCAGCGTACGGGCCAGGAGTAAGCAACGGCGTAAGGTAAGGTGTAGGGCTCGTGGTTGGTTTCCGTTCCAGGCTAGGGTTAGGGATAGGGAACGGCAAGGCTTAGGGCACAGGTGAGGGTACGGAAACGTGGGAGGGTCGGGCTACGTGCTGACGCACGTGTCAGTGCCAGCGTACGGGCCAGGAGTAGGCAACGGCGTAGGATAAAGTGTATGGCTGGTGGTGGATTTGCGTTCCTGGCTAGGGTTAGGGTTAGGGAATGACAAGGCTTAGGGCACAGGTGAGGGTACGGAAACGTGGGAGGGTCAGGCTACGTGCTGACGCACAGATCAGTGCCAGCGTACAGGTCAGGAGTAGGGTACGGCGTAAGGAAAATTGTAGGGCTGGTGGTGGGTTTCTATTCCGGGCTAGGGTTAGGGTTAGGGAACGGCAAGGCTTAGGGCACAGGTGAGGGTACGGAAACGTGGGAGGGTCGGGCTACGTGCTGACGCACGTGTCAGAGCCAGCGTACGGGCCAGGAGTAGGCAACGGCGTAGGATAAAGTGTATGGCTGGTGGTGGATTTGCGTTCCGGGCTAGGGTTAGGGTTAGGGAACGGCAACGCTTAGGGCACAGGTGAGGGTACGGAAACGTGGGAGGGTCAGGCTACGTGCTGACGCACGGGTCAGTGCCAGCGTACGGGCCAGGAGTAGGCAACGGCTTAAGGTAAGGTGTAGGGGTGCTGGTGGGTTTCTATTCCGGGCTAGGGTTAGGGTTAGGGAACGGCAAGGCTTAGGGCACAGGTGAGGGTACAGAAACGTGGGAGGGTCGGGCTACGTGCTGACGCACGGGTCAGTGCCAGCGTACGGGCCAGGAGTAGGCAACGGCTTAAGGTAAGGTGTAGGGCTGGTGGTGGGTTTGTATTCCGGGCTAGGGTTAGGGTTAGGGAATGGCAAGGCTTAGGGCACAGGTGAGGGTACAGAAACGTGGGAGGGTCGGGTTACGTGCTGACGCACGGGTCAGTGCCAGCGTACGGGCCAGGAGCAGGCAACGGCGTAGGAAAAAGTGTAGGGCTGGTGGTGGATTTGCGTTCGGGGCTAGGGTTAGGGTTAGGGAACGGCAAGGCTTAGGGCACAGGTGAGGGTACGGAAACGTGGGAGGGTCAGGCTACGTGCTGACGCACAGGTTAGTGCCAGCGTACAGGTCAGGATTAGGGTACGGCGTAAGGTAAGGTGTAGGGCTGGTGGTGGGTTTCTATTCCGGGCTAGGGTTAGGGTTAGGGAACGGCAAGGCATAGGGCACAGGTGAGGGTACGGAAACGTGGGAGGGTCAGGCTTCGTGCTGACGCACGGGTCAGTGCCAGCGTTCGGGTCAGGAGTAGGTTATGGCGTAAGGTAAGGTGTAGGGCAGGTGGTGGGTTTCCGTTCCGGGCTAGGGTTAGGGTTAGGGAACGGCCAGGCTTAGGGCACAGGTGAAGGTACGGAAACGTGGGAGGCTCGTGCTACGTGCTGACGCACGGGTCAGTGCCAGCGTACGGGCCAGGAGTAGTCAAAGGCGTAGGATAAAGTGTAGGCTGGTGGTGGATTTGCGTTCTGGGCTAGGGTTAGGGTTAGGGAACGGCAAGGCTTACGGCACAGGAGAGGGTACGGAAACGCCAGAGTGTAAGGCTACGTGCTGATGCACGGGGCAGTGCCAGAGTACAGGCCAGGAGTAGGCAACGGCGTAGGATAAAGTGTAGGGCTGGTGGTGGGTTTCTATTCCGGGCTAGGGTTAGGGTTAGGGAACGGCAAGTCTTAGGGCACAAGTGAGGGTACGGAAACGTGGCAGGGTCAGGCTATGTGCTGACGCACGGTTCAGTGCCAGCGTACGGGCCAGGAATAGGGTACGGCGTAAGGTAAGGTGTAGGGCTGGTGGTGGGTTTCCATTCCGGGCTAGGGTTCGGGTTAGGGAACGGCAAGGCTTAGGGCACAGGTGAGGGTACGGAAGCGTGGGAGGGTCAGGCTACGTGCAGACGAACGGGTCAGTGCCAGCGTACGGGTCAGGAGTAGGGTACGGCGTAAGGTAAGGTGTAGGGTGGTGGTGGGTTTCTATTCCGGGCTAGGGTTAGGGTTAGGGAACGGCAAGGCTTAGGTCACAAGTGAGGGTACGGAAACGTGGCAGGGTCAGGCTACGTGCTGACGCACAGCTCAGTGCCAGCGTACAGGTCAGGAGTAGGGTACGGCGTAAGGAAAAGTGTAGGGCTGGTGGTGGGTTTCTATTCCGGGCTAGGGTTAGGGTTAGGGAACGGCAAGGCTTAGGGCACAGGTGAGGGTACGGAAACGTGGGAGGGTCAGGCTACGTGCTGACGCACGTGTCAGTGCCAGCGTACGGGTCAGGAGTAGGGTACGGCGTAAGGTAAGGTGTAGGGCTGGTGGTGGGTTTCTATTCCGGGCTAGGGTTAGGGTTAGGGAACGGCAAGGCTTAGGGCACAGATGAGGGTACGGAATCGTGGGAGGGTCAGGCTACGTGCTGACGCACGGGTCAGTGCCAGCGTACGGGCCAGGAGTAGGCAACGGCTTAAGGTAGGGTGTAGGGCTTGTGGTGGGTTTCTATTCCGGGCTAGGGTTAGGGTTAGGGAATGGCAAGGCTTAGGGCACAGGTGAGGGTACAGAAACGTGGGAGGGTCGGGCTACGTGCTGACGCACGGGTCAGTGCCAGCGTACGGGCCAGGAGTAGGCAACGGCTTAAGGTAAGGTGTAGGGCTGGTGGTGGGTTTCTATTCCGGGCTAGGTTTAGGGTTAGGGAACGGCAAGGCTTAGGGCACAGGTGAGGGTACAGAAACGTGGGAGGGTCGGGCTACGTGCTGACGCACGGGTCAGTGCCTGCGTACGGGCCAGGAGCAGGCAACGGCGTAGGATAAAGTGTAGGGCTGGTGGTGGATTTGCGTTCGGGGCTAGGGTTAGGGTTAGGGAATGGCAAGGCTTAGGGCACAGGTGAGGGTACGGAAACGTGGGAGGGTCAGGCTACGTGCTGACGCACAGGTCAGTGCCAGCGTACAGGTCAGGAGTAGGGTACGGCGTAAGGTAAGGTGTAGGGCTGGTGGTGGGTTTCTATTCCGGGCTAGGGTTAGGGTTAGGGAACGGCAAGGCATAGGGCACAGGTGAGGGTACGGAAACGTGGGAGGGTCAGGCTTCGTGCTGACGCACGGGTCAGTGCCAGCGTTCGGGTCAGGAGTAGGTTATGGCGTAAGGTAAGGTGTAGGGCTGGTGGTGGGTTTCCGTTCCGGGCTAGGGTTAGGGTTAGGGAACGGCAAGGCTTAGGGCACAGGTGAAGGTACGGAAACGTGGGAGGCTCGTGCTACGTGCTGACGCACGGGTCAGTGCCAGCGTACGGGCCAGGAGTAGGCAACGGCGTAGGATAAAGTGTAGGCTGGTGGTGGATTTGCGTTCTGGGCTAGGGTTAGGGTTAGGGAACGGCAAGGCTTACGGCACAGGAGAGGGTACGGAAACGCCAGAGTGTTAGGCTACGTGCTGATGCACGGGGCAGTGCCAGAGTAGAGGCCAGGAGTAGGCAACGGCGTAGGATAAAGTGTAGGGCTGGTGGTGGGTTTCTATTCCGGGCTAGGGTTAGGGTTAGGGAACGGCAAGTCTTAGGGCACAAGTGAGGGTACGGAAACGTGGGAGGGTCAGGCTATGTGCTGACGCACGGTTCAGTGCCAGCGTACGGGCCAGGAATAGGGTACGGCGTAAGGTAAGGTGTAGGGCTGGTGGTGGGTTTCCATTCCGGGCTAGGGTTCGGGTTAGGGAACGGCAAGGCTTAGGGCACAGGTGAGGGTACGGAAACGTGGGAGGGTCAGGCTACGTGCTGACGCACTGGTCAGTGCCAACGTACGGGCCAGGAGTAGGGTACGGCGTAAGGTAAGGTTTAGGGCTTGTGGTTGATTTCCGTTCCAGGCTAGGGTTAGGGTTAGGGAACGGCAAGGCTTAGGGCAAAGGAGAGGGTACGGAAACGTGGGAGGGTCGGGCCCCGTGCTGACGCACGTGTTAGTGCCAGCATACGGGCCAGGAGTAGGCAACGGCGTAGGATAAAGTGTAGGGCTGGTGGTGGGTTTCCATTCCGGGCTAGGGTTAGGGTTAGGGAACGGCAACGCTTAGGGCACAGGTGAGGGTACGGAAACGTGGGAGGGTCAGGCTACGTGCTGACGCACGGGTCAGTGCCAGCGTACGGGCCAGGAGTAGGCAACGGCTTAAGGTAAGGTGTAGGGCTGGTGGTGGGTTTCTATTCCGGGCTAGGGTTAGGGTTAGGGAACGGCAAGGCTTAGGGCACAGGTGAGGGTACAGAAACGTGGGAGGGTCGTGCTACGTGCTGACGCACGTGTCAGTGCCAGCGTACGGGCCAGGAGTAGGCAACGGCTTAAGGTAAGGTGTAGGGCTGGTGGTGGGTTTCTATTCCGGGCTAGGGTTAGGGTTAGGGAACGGCAAGGCTTAGGGCACAGGTGAGGGTACAGAAACGTGGGAGGGTCGGGCTACGTGCTGACGCACGGGTCAGTGCCAGCGTACGGGCCAGGAGTAGGCAACGGCGTAGGATAAAGTGTAGGGCTGGTGGTGGATTTGCATTCGGGGCTAGGGTTAGGGTTAGGGAACGGCAAGGCTTAGGGCACAGGTGAGGGTACGGAAACGTGGGAGGGTCAGGCTACGTGCTGACGCACAGGTCAGTGCCAGCGTACAGGTCAGGAGTATGGTACGGCGTAAGGTACCGTGTAGGGCTGGTGGTGGGTTTCTATTCCGGGCTAGGGTTAGGGTTAGCGAACGGCAAGGCTTAGGGCACAGGTGAGGGCACGGAAACGTGGGAGGGTCAGGCTACGTGCTGACGCACGGGTCAGTGCCAGCGTACGGGTCAGGAGTAGGGTATGGCGTAAGGTAAGGTGTAGGGCTGGTGGTGGGTTTCTATTCCGGGCTAGGGTTAGGGTTAGGGAACGGCAAGGCTTAGGGAACAGGTGAGGGTACAGAAACGTGGGAGGGTCGGGCTACGTGCTGACGCACGGGTCAGTGCCAGCGTACGGGCCAGGAGTAGGCAACGGCGTAGGATAAAGTGTAGGGCTGGTGGTTGATTTCCGTTCCGGGCTAGTGTTAGGGTTAGGGAACGGCAAGGCTTAGGGCACAGGTGAGGTTACGGAAACGTGGGAGGGTCAGGCTATGTGCTGACGCTCGGGTCAGTGCCAGCGTACGGGCCAGGAGTAAGCAACGGCGTAAGGTAAGGTGTAGGGCTCGTGGTTGGTTTCCGTTCCAGGCTAGGGTTAGGGATAGGGAACGGCAAGGCTTAGGGCACAGGTGAGGGTACGGAAACGTGGGAGGGTCGGGCTACGTGCTGACGCACGTGTCAGTGCCAGCGTACGGGCCAGGAGTAGGCAACGGCGTAGGATAAAGTGTATGGCTGGTGGTGGATTTGCGTTCCTGGCTAGGGTTAGGGTTAGGGAATGACAAGGCTTAGGGCACAGGTGAGGGTACGGAAACGTGGGAGGGTCAGGCTACGTGCTGACGCACAGATCAGTGCCAGCGTACAGGTCAGGAGTAGGGTACGGCGTAAGGAAAATTGTAGGGCTGGTGGTGGGTTTCTATTCCGGGCTAGGGTTAGGGTTAGGGAACGGCAAGGCTTAGGGCACAGGTGAGGGTACGGAAACGTGGGAGGGTCGGGCTACGTGCTGACGCACGTGTCAGAGCCAGCGTACGGGCCAGGAGTAGGCAACGGCGTAGGATAAAGTGTATGGCTGGTGGTGGATTTGCGTTCCGGGCTAGGGTTAGGGTTAGGGAACGGCAACGCTTAGGGCACAGGTGAGGGTACGGAAACGTGGGAGGGTCAGGCTACGTGCTGACGCACGGGTCAGTGCCAGCGTACGGGCCAGGAGTAGGCAACGGCTTAAGGTAAGGTGTAGGGGTGCTGGTGGGTTTCTATTCCGGGCTAGGGTTAGGGTTAGGGAACGGCAAGGCTTAGGGCACAGGTGAGGGTACAGAAACGTGGGAGGGTCGGGCTACGTGCTGACGCACGGGTCAGTGCCAGCGTACGGGCCAGGAGTAGGCAACGGCTTAAGGTAAGGTGTAGGGCTGGTGGTGGGTTTGTATTCCGGGCTAGGGTTAGGGTTAGGGAATGGCAAGGCTTAGGGCACAGGTGAGGGTACAGAAACGTGGGAGGGTCGGGTTACGTGCTGACGCACGGGTCAGTGCCAGCGTACGGGCCAGGAGCAGGCAACGGCGTAGGAAAAAGTGTAGGGCTGGTGGTGGATTTGCGTTCGGGGCTAGGGTTAGGGTTAGGGAACGGCAAGGCTTAGGGCACAGGTGAGGGTACGGAAACGTGGGAGGGTCAGGCTACGTGCTGACGCACAGGTTAGTGCCAGCGTACAGGTCAGGATTAGGGTACGGCGTAAGGTAAGGTGTAGGGCTGGTGGTGGGTTTCTATTCCGGGCTAGGGTTAGGGTTAGGGAACGGCAAGGCATAGGGCACAGGTGAGGGTACGGAAACGTGGGAGGGTCAGGCTTCGTGCTGACGCACGGGTCAGTGCCAGCGTTCGGGTCAGGAGTAGGTTATGGCGTAAGGTAAGGTGTAGGGCAGGTGGTGGGTTTCCGTTCCGGGCTAGGGTTAGGGTTAGGGAACGGCCAGGCTTAGGGCACAGGTGAAGGTACGGAAACGTGGGAGGCTCGTGCTACGTGCTGACGCACGGGTCAGTGCCAGCGTACGGGCCAGGAGTAGTCAAAGGCGTAGGATAAAGTGTAGGCTGGTGGTGGATTTGCGTTCTGGGCTAGGGTTAGGGTTAGGGAACGGCAAGGCTTACGGCACAGGAGAGGGTACGGAAACGCCAGAGTGTAAGGCTACGTGCTGATGCACGGGGCAGTGCCAGAGTACAGGCCAGGAGTAGGCAACGGCGTAGGATAAAGTGTAGGGCTGGTGGTGGGTTTCTATTCCGGGCTAGGGTTAGGGTTAGGGAACGGCAAGTCTTAGGGCACAAGTGAGGGTACGGAAACGTGGCAGGGTCAGGCTATGTGCTGACGCACGGTTCAGTGCCAGCGTACGGGCCAGGAATAGGGTACGGCGTAAGGTAAGGTGTAGGGCTGGTGGTGGGTTTCCATTCCGGGCTAGGGTTCGGGTTAGGGAACGGCAAGGCTTAGGGCACAGGTGAGGGTACGGAAGCGTGGGAGGGTCAGGCTACGTGCAGACGAACGGGTCAGTGCCAGCGTACGGGTCAGGAGTAGGGTACGGCGTAAGGTAAGGTGTAGGGTGGTGGTGGGTTTCTATTCCGGGCTAGGGTTAGGGTTAGGGAACGGCAAGGCTTAGGTCACAAGTGAGGGTACGGAAACGTGGCAGGGTCAGGCTACGTGCTGACGCACAGCTCAGTGCCAGCGTACAGGTCAGGAGTAGGGTACGGCGTAAGGAAAAGTGTAGGGCTGGTGGTGGGTTTCTATTCCGGGCTAGGGTTAGGGTTAGGGAACGGCAAGGCTTAGGGCACAGGTGAGGGTACGGAAACGTGGGAGGGTCAGGCTACGTGCTGACGCACGTGTCAGTGCCAGCGTACGGGTCAGGAGTAGGGTACGGCGTAAGGTAAGGTGTAGGGCTGGTGGTGGGTTTCTATTCCGGGCTAGGGTTAGGGTTAGGGAACGGCAAGGCTTAGGGCACAGATGAGGGTACGGAAACGTGGGAGGGTCAGGCTACGTGCTGACGCACGGGTCAGTGCCAGCGTACGGGCCAGGAGTAGGCAACGGCTTAAGGTAGGGTGTAGGGCTTGTGGTGGGTTTCTATTCCGGGCTAGGGTTAGGGTTAGGGAATGGCAAGGCTTAGGGCACAGGTGAGGGTACAGAAACGTGGGAGGGTCGGGCTACGTGCTGACGCACGGGTCAGTGCCAGCGTACGGGCCAGGAGTAGGCAACGGCTTAAGGTAAGGTGTAGGGCTGGTGGTGGGTTTCTATTCCGGGCTAGGTTTAGGGTTAGGGAACGGCAAGGCTTAGGGCACAGGTGAGGGTACAGAAACGTGGGAGGGTCGGGCTACGTGCTGACGCACGGGTCAGTGCCTGCGTACGGGCCAGGAGCAGGCAACGGCGTAGGATAAAGTGTAGGGCTGGTGGTGGATTTGCGTTCGGGGCTAGGGTTAGGGTTAGGGAATGGCAAGGCTTAGGGCACAGGTGAGGGTACGGAAACGTGGGAGGGTCAGGCTACGTGCTGACGCACAGGTCAGTGCCAGCGTACAGGTCAGGAGTAGGGTACGGCGTAAGGTAAGGTGTAGGGCTGGTGGTGGGTTTCTATTCCGGGCTAGGGTTAGGGTTAGGGAACGGCAAGGCATAGGGCACAGGTGAGGGTACGGAAACGTGGGAGGGTCAGGCTTCGTGCTGACGCACGGGTCAGTGCCAGCGTTCGGGTCAGGAGTAGGTTATGGCGTAAGGTAAGGTGTAGGGCTGGTGGTGGGTTTCCGTTCCGGGCTAGGGTTAGGGTTAGGGAACGGCAAGGCTTAGGGCACAGGTGAAGGTACGGAAACGTGGGAGGCTCGTGCTACGTGCTGACGCACGGGTCAGTGCCAGCGTACGGGCCAGGAGTAGGCAACGGCGTAGGATATAGTGTAGGCTGGTGGTGGATTTGCGTTCTGGGCTAGGGTTAGGGTTAGGGAACGGCAAGGCTTACGGCACAGGAGAGGGTACGGAAACGCCAGAGTGTTAGGCTACGTGCTGATGCACGGGGCAGTGCCAGAGTAGAGGCCAGGAGTAGGCAACGGCGTAGGATAAAGTGTAGGGCTGGTGGTGGGTTTCTATTCCGGGCTAGGGTTAGGGTTAGGGAACGGCAAGTCTTAGGGCACAAGTGAGGGTACGGAAACGTGGGAGGGTCAGGCTATGTGCTGACGCACGGTTCAGTGCCAGCGTACGGGCCAGGAATAGGGTACGGCGTAAGGTAAGGTGTAGGGCTGGTGGTGGGTTTCCATTCCGGGCTAGGGTTCGGGTTAGGGAACGGCAAGGCTTAGGGCACAGGTGAGGGTACGGAAACGTGGGAGGGTCAGGCTACGTGCTGACGCACTGGTCAGTGCCAACGTACGGGCCAGGAGTAGGGTACGGCGTAAGGTAAGGTTTAGGGCTTGTGGTTGATTTCCGTTCCAGGCTAGGGTTAGGGTTAGGGAACGGCAAGGCTTAGGGCAAAGGAGAGGGTACGGAAACGTGGGAGGGTCGGGCCCCGTGCTGACGCACGTGTTAGTGCCAGCATACGGGCCAGGAGTAGGCAACGGCGTAGGATAAAGTGTAGGGCTGGTGGTGGGTTTCCATTCCGGGCTAGGGTTAGGGTTAGGGAACGGCAACGCTTAGGGCACAGGTGAGGGTACGGAAACGTGGGAGGGTCAGGCTACGTGCTGACGCACGGGTCAGTGCCAGCGTACGGGCCAGGAGTAGGCAACGGCTTAAGGTAAGGTGTAGGGCTGGTGGTGGGTTTCTATTCCGGGCTAGGGTTAGGGTTAGGGAACGGCAAGGCTTAGGGCACAGGTGAGGGTACAGAAACGTGGGAGGGTCGTGCTACGTGCTGACGCACGTGTCAGTGCCAGCGTACGGGCCAGGAGTAGGCAACGGCTTAAGGTAAGGTGTAGGGCTGGTGGTGGGTTTCTATTCCGGGCTAGGGTTAGGGTTAGGGAACGGCAAGGCTTAGGGCACAGGTGAGGGTACAGAAACGTGGGAGGGTCGGGCTACGTGCTGACGCACGGGTCAGTGCCAGCGTACGGGCCAGGAGTAGGCAACGGCGTAGGATAAAGTGTAGGGCTGGTGGTGGATTTGCATTCGGGGCTAGGGTTAGGGTTAGGGAACGGCAAGGCTTAGGGCACAGGTGAGGGTACGGAAACGTGGGAGGGTCAGGCTACGTGCTGACGCACAGGTCAGTGCCAGCGTACAGGTCAGGAGTATGGTACGGCGTAAGGTACCGTGTAGGGCTGGTGGTGGGTTTCTATTCCGGGCTAGGGTTAGGGTTAGCGAACGGCAAGGCTTAGGGCACAGGTGAGGGCACGGAAACGTGGGAGGGTCAGGCTACGTGCTGACGCACGGGTCAGTGCCAGCGTACGGGCCAGGAGTAGGCAACGGCGTAGGATAAAGTGTAGGGCTGGTGGTGGATTTGCGTTCTGGGCTAGGGTTAGGGTTAGGGAACGGCATGGCTTAGGGCACAGGTGAGGGTACGGAAACGTGGGAGGGTCAGGCTACGTGCTGACGCACGGTTCAGTGCCAGCGTACGGGCCAGGAATAGGGTATGGCGTAATGTAAGGTGTCAGGCTGGTGGTGGGTTTCCGTTCCGGGCTAGGGTTAGGGTTAGGGAACGGCAAGGCTTAGGGCACAGGTGAAGGTACGGAAACGTGGGAGGCTCGTTCTACGTGCTGACGCACGGGTCAGTGCCAGCGTACGGGCCAGGAGTAGGCAACGGCGTAGGATAAAGTGTAGGCTGGTGGTGGATTTGCGTTCTGGGCTAGGGTTAGGGTTAGGGAACGGCAAGGCTTAGGGCACAGGAGAGGGTACGGAAACGCCAGAGTGTAAGGCTACGTGCTGATGCACGGGGCAGTGCCAGAGTACAGGCCAGGAGTAGGCAACGGCGTAGGGTAAGGTGTAGGGCTGGTGGTGGGTTTCCATTCCGGGCTAGGGTTAGGGTTAGGGAACGGCAAGGCTTAGGGCACAGGTGAGGGTACGGAAACGTGGGAGGGTCAAGCTACGTGCTGACGCACGGGTCATTGCCAGCGTACGGGCCAGGTGTAGGCAACGGCGTAAGGTAAGGTGTAGGGCTGGTGGTTGTTTTCCGTTCCATGCTAGGGTTAGGGTTAGGGAACGGCAAGGCTTAGGGCACAGGTGAGGGTACAGAAACGTGGGAGGGTCGGGCTACGTGCTGATGCACGGGTCAGTGCCAGCGTACTGGCCAGGAGTAGGCAACGGCGTAGGATAAAGTGTAGGGCTGGTGGTGGATTTGCGTTCCGGGCTAGGGTTAGGGTTAGGGAACGGCAAGGCTTAGGGCACAGGTGAGGGTACGGAAGCGTGGGAGGGTCAGGCTACGTGCAGACGAACGGGTCAGTGCCAGCGTACGGGTCAGGAGTAGGGTACGGCGTAAGGTAAGGTGTAGGGCTGGTGGTGGGTTTCTATTCCGGGCTAGGGTTAGGGTTAGGGAACGGCAAGGCTTAGGTCACAAGTGAAGGTACGGAAACGTGGGAGGGTCAGGCTACGTGCTGACGCACGGTTCAGTGCCAGCGTACGGGCCAGGAATAGGGTACGGCGTAAGGTAAGGTGTAGGGCTGGTGGTGGGGTTCCATTCCGGGCTAGGGTTAGGGTTAGGGAACGGAAAGGCTTAGGGCACAGCTCAGGGCACGGAAACGTGGGAGGGTCAGGCTACGTGCTGACGCACGGGTCAGTGCCAGCGTACGGGTCAGGAGTAGTGTACGGCGTAAGGTAAGGTGTAGGGCTGGTGGTGGGTTTCTATTCCGGGCTAGGGTTAGGGTTAGGGAACGGCAAGGCTTAGGGCACAGGTCAGGGTACGGAAACGCGTGAGGGTAAGGCTACGTGCTGATGAACGGGTCAGTGCCAGAGTACAGGCCAGGAGTAGGCAACGGCGTAGGGTAAGGTGTAGGGCTGGTGGTTGGTTTCCGTTCCAGGCTAGGGTTAGGGTTAGGGAACGGCAAGGCTTAGGGCACAGGGGAGGGTACGGAAACGTGGGAGGGTCGGGCTACGTGCTGATTCACGGGTCCGTGCCAGCGTTCGGGCCAGGAGTGGGAAACGGCGTAAGGTAAGGTGTGGGCTTGTGGTTGATTTCCGTTCCGGGATAGGGTTAGGGTTAGGGATCGGCAAGGCTTAGGGCACAGGTGAGGTTACGGAAACGTGGGAGGGTCGGGCTACGTGCACACGCACGGGTCAGTGCTAGCGTACGGGCCAGGAGTAGGCAACGGCGTAGGATAAAGTGTACGGCTCGTGGTGGATTTGCGTTCTGTGCTAGGGTTAGGGTTAGGGAACGGCAAGGCTTAGGGCACAGGTCAGGGTACGGAAACGCGGGAGGGTAAGGCTACGTGCTGATGCACGGGTCAGTGCCAGAGTACAGGCCAGGACTAGGCAACGGCGTAGGGTAAGGTGTAGGGCTGGTGGTGGGTTATCATTCCGGGCTAGGGTTAGCGTTAGGGAAAGGCAAGGCTTAGGGCACAGGTGAGGGTACGGAAACGTGGGAGGTTCAGGCTACGTGCTGACGCACGGGTCAGTGCCAGCATACGTGCCAGGAGTAGGCAACGGCGTAAGGTAAGGTGTAGGGCTGGTGGTTGGTTTCCGTTCCAGGCTAGGGTTAGGGTTAGGGAACGGCAAGGCTTAGGGCACAGGTGAGGGTACGGAAACGTGGGAGGGTCGGGCTACGTGCTGACGCACGGGTCAGTGCCAGCGTACGGGCCAGGAGTAGGCAACGGCGTAGGATAAAGTGTAGGGCTAGTGGTGGATTTGCGTTCCAGGCTAGGGTTAGGGTTAGGGAACAGCAAGGCTTAGGGCACAGGTGAGGGTACGGAAACGTGGGAGGGTCGGGCTACGTGCTGACGCACGGGTCAGTGCCAGCGTACGGGCCAGGAGTAGGCAACGGCGTAGGATAAAGTGTAGGGCTGGTGGTGGATTTGCGTTCGGGGCTAGGGTTAGGGTTAGGGAACGGCAAGGCTTAGGGCACAGGTGAGGGTACGGAAACGTGGGAGGGTCAGGCTACGTGCTGACTCACAGGTCAGTGCCAGCGTACAGGTCAGGAATATGGTACGGCGTAAGGTAACGTGTAGGGCTGGTGGTGGGTTTCTATTCCGGGCTAGGGTTAGGGTTAGGGAACCGCAAGGCTTAGGGCACAGGTGAGGGCACGGAAACGTGGGAGGGTGAGGCTACGTGCTGACGCACGGGTCAGTGCCAGCGTACGGGTCAGGAGTAGGGTATGGCGTAAGGTAAGGTGTAGGGCTGGTGGTGGGTTTCTATTCCGGGCTAGGGTTAGGGTTAGGGAACGGCAAGGCTTAGGGCACAGGTGAGGGTACAGAAACGTGGGAGGGTCGGGCTACGTGCTGACGCACGGGTCAGTGCCAGCGTACGGGCCAGGAGTATGCAACGGCGTAGGATAAAGTGTAGGGCTGTTGGTTGATTTCCGTTCCGGGCTAGTGTTAGGGTTTGGGAACGGCAAGGCTTAGGGCACAGGTGAGGTTACGGAAACGTGGGAGGGTCAGGCTACGTGCTGACGCACGGGTCAGTGCCAGCGTACGGGCCAGGAGTGAGCAACGGCGTAAGGTAAGGTGTAGGGCTGGTGGTTGGTTTCCGTTCCAGGCTAGGGTTAGGGTTAGGGAACGGCAAGGCTTAGGGCACAGGTGAGGGTACGGAAACGTGGGAGGGTCGGGCTACGTGCTGACGCACGTGTCAGTGCCAGCGTACGGGCCAGGAGTAGGCAACGGCGTAGGATAAAGTGTAGGCTGGTGGTGGATTTGCGTTCTGGGCTATGGTTAGGGTTAGGGAACGGCAAGGCTTACGGCACAGGAGAGGGTACGGAAACGCCAGAGTGTAAGGCTACGTGCTGATGCACGGGGCAGTGCCAGAGTAGAGGCCAGGAGTAGGCAACGGCGTAGGATAAAGTGTAGGGCTGGTGGTGGGTTTCTATTCCGGGCTAGGGTTAGGGTTAGGGAACGGCAAGTCTTAGGGCACAAGTGAGGGTACGGAAACGTGGGAGGGTCAGGCTATGTGCTGACGCACGGTTCAGTGCCAGCGTACGGGCCAGGAATAGGGTACGGCGTAAGGTAAGGTGTAGGGCTGGTGGTGGGTTTCCATTCCGGGCTAGGGTTCGGGTTAGGGAACGGCAAGGCTTAGGGCACAGGTGAGGGTACGGAAGCGTGGGAGGGTCAGGCTACGTGCAGATGAACGGGTCAGTGCCAGCGTACGGGTCAGGAGTAGGGTACGGCGTAAGGTAAGGTGTAGGGCTGGTGGTGGGTTTCTATTCCGGGCTAGGGTTAGGGTTAGGGAACGGCAAGGCTTAGGTCACAAGTGAGGGTACGGAAACGTGGCAGGGTCAGGCTACGTGCTGACGCACAGCTCAGTGCCAGCGTACAGGTCAGGAGTAGGGTACGGCGTAAGGAAAAGTGTAGGGCTGGTGGTGGGTTTCTATTCCGGGCTAGGGTTAGGGTTAGGGAACGGCAAGGCTTAGGGCACAGGTGAGGGTACGGAAACGTGGGAGGGTCAGGCTACGTGCTGACGCACGTGTCAGTGCCAGCGTACGGGTCAGGAGTAGGGTACGGCGTAAGGTAAGGTGTAGGGCTGGTGGTGGGTTTCTATTCCGGGCTAGGGTTAGGGTTAGGGAACGGCAAGGCTTAGGGCACAGATGAGGGTACGGAAACGTGGGAGGGTCAGGCTACGTGCTGACGCACGGGTCAGTGCCAGCGTACGGGCCAGGAGTAGGCAACGGCTTAAGGTAAGGTGTAGGGCTGGTGGTGGGTTTCTATTCCGGGCTAGGTTTAGGGTTAGGGAACGGCAAGGCTTAGGGCACAGGTGAGGGTACAGAAACGTGGGAGGGTCGGGCTACGTGCTGACGCACGGGTCAGTGCCTGCGTACGGGCCAGGAGCAGGCAACGGCGTAGGATAAAGTGTAGGGCTGGTGGTGGATTTGCGTTCGGGGCTAGGGTTAGGGTTAGGGAATGGCAAGGCTTAGGGCACAGGTGAGGGTACGGAAACGTGGGAGGGTCAGGCTACGTGCTGACGCACAGGTCAGTGCCAGCGTACAGGTCAGGAGTAGGGTACGGCGTAAGGTAAGGTTTAGGGCTGGTGGTGGGTTTCTATTCCGGGCTAGGGTTAGGGTTAGGGAACGGCAAGGCATAATGCACAGGTGAGGGTACGGAAACGTGGGAGGGTCAGGCTTCGTGCTGACGCACGTGTCAGTGCCAGCGTTCGGGTCAGGAGTAGGTTATGGCGTAAGGTAAGGTGTAGGGCTGGTGGTGGGTTTCCGTTCCGGGCTAGGGTTAGGGTTAGGGAACGGCAAGGCTTAGGGCACAGGTGAAGGTACGGAAACGTGGGAGGCTCGTGCTACGTGCTGACGCACGGGTCAGTGCCAGCGTACGGGCCAGGAGTAGGCAACGGCGTAGGATAAAGTGTAGGCTGGTGGTGGATTTGCGTTCTGGGCTAGGGTTAGGGTTAGGGAACGGCAAGGCTTACGGCACAGGAGAGGGTACGGAAACGCCAGAGTGTAAGGCTACGTGCTGATGCACGGGGCAGTGCCAGAGTAGAGGCCAGGAGTAGGCAACGGCGTAGGATAAAGTGTAGGGCTGGTGGTGGGTTTCTATTCCGGGCTAGGGTTAGGGTTAGGGAACGGCAAGTCTTAGGGCACAAGTGAGGGTACGGAAACGTGGGAGGGTCAGGCTATGTGCTGACGCACGGTTCAGTGCCAGCGTACGGGCCAGGAATAGGGTACGGCGTAAGGTAAGGTGTAGGGCTGGTGGTGGGTTTCCATTCCGGGCTAGGGTTCGGGTTAGGGAACGGCAAGGCTTAGGGCACAGGTGAGGGTACGGAAACGTGGGAGGGTCAGGCTACGTGCTGACGCACTGGTCAGTGCCAACGTACGGGCCAGGAGTAGGGTACGGCGTAAGGTAAGGTTTAGGGCTTGTGGTTGATTTCCGTTCCAGGCTAGGGTTAGGGTTAGGGAACGGCAAGGCTTAGGGCAAAGGAGAGGGTACGGAAACGTGGGAGGGTCGGGCCCCGTGCTGACGCACGTGTTAGTGCCAGCATACGGGCCAGGAGTAGGCAACGGCGTAGGATAAAGTGTAGGGCTGGTGGTGGGTTTCCATTCCGGGCTAGGGTTAGGGTTAGGGAACGGCAACGCTTAGGGCACAGGTGAGGGTACGGAAACGTGGGAGGGTCAGGCTACGTGCTGACGCACGGGTCAGTGCCAGCGTACGGGCCAGGAGTAGGCAACGGCTTAAGGTAAGGTGTAGGGCTGGTGGTGGGTTTCTATTCCGGGCTAGGGTTAGGGTTAGGGAACGGCAAGGCTTAGGGCACAGGTGAGGGTACAGAAACGTGGGAGGGTCGTGCTACGTGCTGACGCACGTGTCAGTGCCAGCGTACGGGCCAGGAGTAGGCAACGGCTTAAGGTAAGGTGTAGGGCTGGTGGTGGGTTTCTATTCCGGGCTAGGGTTAGGGTTAGGGAACGGCAAGGCTTAGGGCACAGGTGAGGGTACAGAAACGTGGGAGGGTCGGGCTACGTGCTGACGCACGGGTCAGTGCCAGCGTACGGGCCAGGAGTAGGCAACGGCGTAGGATAAAGTGTAGGGCTGGTGGTGGATTTGCATTCGGGGCTAGGGTTAGGGTTAGGGAACGGCAAGGCTTAGGGCACAGGTGAGGGTACGGAAACGTGGGAGGGTCAGGCTACGTGCTGACGCACAGGTCAGTGCCAGCGTACAGGTCAGGAGTATGGTACGGCGTAAGGTACCGTGTAGGGCTGGTGGTGGGTTTCTATTCCGGGCTAGGGTTAGGGTTAGCGAACGGCAAGGCTTAGGGCACAGGTGAGGGCACGGAAACGTGGGAGGGTCAGGCTACGTGCTGACGCACGGGTCAGTGCCAGCGTACGGGTCAGGAGTAGGGTATGGCGTAAGGTAAGGTGTAGGGCTGGTGGTGGGTTTCTATTCCGGGCTAGGGTTAGGGTTAGGGAACGGCAAGGCTTAGGGCACAGGTGAGGGTACAGAAACGTGGGAGGGTCGGGCTACGTGCTGACGCACGGGTCAGTGCCAGCGTACGGGCCAGGAGTAGGCAACGGCGTAGGATAAAGTGTAGGGCTGGTGGTTGATTTCCGTTCCGGGCTAGTGTTAGGGTTAGGGAACGGCAAGGCTTAGGGCACAGGTGAGGTTACGGAAACGTGGGAGGGTCAGGCTATGTGCTGACGCTCGGGTCAGTGCCAGCGTACGGGCCAGGAGTAAGCAACGGCGTAAGGTAAGGTGTAGGGCTCGTGGTTGGTTTCCGTTCCAGGCTAGGGTTAGGGTTAGGGAACGGCAAGGCTTAGGGCACAGGTGAGGGTACGGAAACGTGGGAGGGTCGGGCTACGTGCTGACGCACGTGTCAGTGCCAGCGTACGGGCCAGGAGTAGGCAACGGCGTAGGATAAAGTGTATGGCTGGTGGTGGATTTGCGTTCCTGGCTAGGGTTAGGGTTAGGGAATGACAAGGCTTAGGGCACAGGTGAGGGTACGGAAACGTGGGAGGGTCAGGCTACGTGCTGACGCACAGATCAGTGCCAGCGTACAGGTCAGGAGTAGGGTACGGCGTAAGGAAAAGTGTAGGGCTGGTGGTGGGTTTCTATTCCGGGCTAGGGTTAGGGTTAGGGAACGGCAAGGCTTAGGGCACAGGTGAGGGTACGGAAACGTGGGAGGGTCGGGCTACGTGCTGACGCACGTGTCAGAGCCAGCGTACGGGCCAGGAGTAGGCAACGGCGTAGGATAAAGTGTATGGCTGGTGGTGGATTTGCGTTCCGGGCTAGGGTTAGGGTTAGGGAACGGCAACGCTTAGGGCACAGGTGAGGGTACGGAAACGTGGGAGGGTCAGGCTACGTGCTGACGCACGGGTCAGTGCCAGCGTACGGGCCAGGAGTAGGCAACGGCTTAAGGTAAGGTGTAGGGGTGCTGGTGGGTTTCTATTCCGGGCTAGGGTTAGGGTTAGGGAACGGCAAGTCTTAGGGCACAGGTGAGGGTACAGAAACGTGGGAGGGTCAGGCTACGTGCTGACGCACGGGTCAGTGCCAGCGTACGGGCCAGGAGTAGGCAACGGCTTAAGGTAAGGTTTAGGGCTGGTGGTGGGTTTGTATTCCGGGCTAGGGTTAGGGTTAGGGAATGGCAAGGCTTAGGGCACAGGTGAGGGTACAGAAACGTGGGAGGGTCGGGTTACGTGCTGACGCAGGGGTCAGTGCCAGCGTACGGGCCAGGAGCAGGCAACGGCGTAGGATAAAGTGTAGGGCTGGTGGTGGATTTGCGTTCGGGGCTAGGGTTAGGGTTAGGGAACGGCAAGGCTTAGGGCACAGGTCAGGGTACGGAAACGCGGGAGGGTAAGGCTACGTGCTGATGAACGGGTCAGTGCCAGAGTACATGCCAGGAGTAGGCAACGGTGTAGGGTAAGGTGTAGGGCTGGTGGTTGGTTTCCGTTACAGGCTAGGGTTAGGGTTAGGGAACGGCAAGGCTTAGGGCACAGGGGAGGGTACGGAAACGTGGGAGGGTCGGGCTACGTGCTGATTCACGGGTCCGTGCCAGCGTTCGGTAGAGGAGTGGGAAACGGCGTAAGGTAAGGTGTAGGGCTTGGGGTTGATTTCCGTTCCGGGATAGGGTTAGGGTTAGGGATCGGCAAGGCTTAGGGCACAGGTGAGGGTATGGAAACGTGGGAGGGTCGGGCTACGTGCAGACGCACGGGTCAGTGCCAGCGTACGGGCCAGGAGTAGGCAACGGCGTAGGATAAAGTGTACGGCTTGTGGTGGATTTGCGTTCTGGGCTAGGGTTAGGGTTAGGGAACGGCAAGGCTTAGGGCACAGGTCAGGGTACGGAAACGCGGGAGGGTAAGGCTACGTGCTGATGCACGGGTCAGTGCCAGAGTACAGGCCAGGACTAGGCAACGGCGTAGGGTAAGGTGTAGGGCTGGTGGTGGGTTTTCATTCCGGCTAGGGTTAGCGTTAGGGAACGGCAAGGCTTAGGGCACAGGTAAGGGTACGCAAACGTGGGAGGGTCGGGCTACGTGCTGACGCACGGGTCAGTGCCAGCGTACGGGCCAGGAGTAGGCAACGGCGTAGGATAAAGTGTAGGGCTAGTGGTGGATTTGCGTTCCAGGCTAGGGTTAGGGTTAGGGAACGGCAAGGCTTAGGGCACAGGTGAGGGTACGGAAACGTGGGAGGGTCGGGCTACGTGCTGACGCACGGGTCAGTGCCAGCGTACGGGCCAGGAGTAGGCAACGGCGTAGGATAAAGTGTAGGGCTGGTGGTGGATTTGCGTTCGGGGCTAGGGTTAGGGTTAGGGAACGGCAAGGCTTAGGGCACAGGTGAGGGTACGGAAACGTGGGAGGGTCAGGCTACGTGCTGACGCACAGGTCAGTGCCAGCGTACAGGTCAGGAATATGGTACGGCGTAAGGTAACGTGTAGGGCTGGTGGTGGGTTTCTATTCCGGGCTAGGGTTAGGGTTAGGGAACCGCAAGGCTTAGGGCACAGGTGAGGGCACGGAAACGTGGGAGGGTCAGGCTACGTGCTGACGCACGGGTCAGTGCCAGCGTACGGGTCAGGAGTACGGTATGGCGTAAGGTAAGGTGTAGGGCTGGTGGTGGGTATCTATTCCGGGCTAGGGTTAGGGTTAGGGAACGGCAAGGCTTAGGGCACAGTTGAGGGTACAGAAACGTGGGAGGGTCGGGCTACGTGCTGACGCACGGGTCAGTGCCAGCGTACGGGCCATGAGTATGCAACGGCGTAGGATAAAGTGTAGGCTGGTGGTGGATTTGCGTTCTGGGCTAGGGTTAGGGTTAGGGAACGGCAAGGCTTACGGCACAGGAGAGGGTACGGAAACGCCAGAGTGTAAGGCTACGTGCTGATGCACGGGGCAGTGCCAGAGTACAGGCCAGGAGTAGGCAACGGCGTAGGATAAAGTGTAGGGCTGGTGGTGGGTTTCTATTCCGGGCTAGGGTTAGGGTTAGGGAACGGCAAGGCTTAGGGCACAAGTGAGGGTACGGAAACGTGGGAGGGTCAGGCTACGTGCTGACGCACGGTTCAGTGCCAGCGTACGGGCCAGGAATAGGGTACGGCGTAAGGTAAGGTGTAGGGCTGGTGGTGGGTTTCCATTCCGGGCTAGGGTTAGGGTTAGGGAACGGCAAGGCTTAGGGCACAGCTGAGGGTACGGAAACGTGGGAGGGTCAGGCTACGTGATGACGCACTGGTCAGTGCCAACGTACGGGCCAGGAGTAGGGTACGGCGTAAGGTAAGGTGTAGGGCTTGTGGTTGATTTCCGTTCCAGGCTAGGGTTAGGGTTAGGGAACGGCAAGGCTTAGGGCAAAGGAGAGGGTACGGAAACGTGAGAGGGTCGGGCCCCGTGCTGACGCACGGGTTAGTGCCAGCATACGGGCCAGGAGTAGGCAACGGCGTAGGATAAAGTGTAGGCTGGTGGTGGATTTGCGTTCTGGGCTAGGGTTAGGGTTAGGGAACAGCAAGGCTTAGGGCACAGGAGAGGGTACGGAAACGCCAGAGTGTAAGGCTACGTGCTGATGCACGGGGCAGTGCCAGAGTACAGGCCAGGAGTAGGCAACGGCGTAGGGTAAGGTGTAGGGCTGGTGGTGGGTTTCCATTCCGGGCTAGGGTTAGGGTTAGGGAACGGCAAGGCTTAGGGCACAGGTGAGGGTACGGAAACGTGGGAGGGTCAGGCTACGTGCTGACGCACGGGTCAGTGCCAGCGTACGGGCCAGGTGTAGGCAACGGCGTAAGGTAAGGTGTAGGGCTGGTGGTTGTTTTCCGTTCCAGGCTAGGGTTAGGGTTAGGGAACGGCAAGGCTTAGGGCACAGGTGAGGGTACGGAAACGTGGGAGGGTCGGGCTACGTGCTGATGCACGGGTCAGTGCCAGCGTACTGGCCAGGAGTAGGCAACGGCGTAGGATAAAGTGTAGGGCTGGTGGTGGATTTGCGTTCCGGGCTAGGGTTAGGGTTAGGGAACGGCAAGGCTTAGGGCACAGGTGAGGGTACGGAAGCGTGGGAGGGTCAGGCTACGTGCAGACGAACGGGTCAGTGCCAGCGTACGGGTCAGGAGTAGGGTACGGCGTAAGGTAAGGTGTAGGGCTGCTGGTGGGTTTCTATTCCGGGCTAGGGTTAGGGTTAGGGAACGGCAAGGCTTAGGGCACAAGTGAGGGTACGGAAACGTGGGAGGGTCAGGCTACGTGCTGACGCACGGTTCAGTGTCAGCGTACGGGCCAGGAATAGGGTACGGCGTAAGGTAAGGTGTAGGGCTGGTGGTGGGTTTCCATTCCGGGCTAGGGTTAGGGTTAGGGAACGGCAAGGCTTAGGGCACAGCTGAGGGCACGGAAACGTGGGAGGGTCAGGCTACGTGCTGACGCACGGGTCAGTGCCAGCGTACGGGTCAGGAGTAGGGTACGGCGTAAGGTAAGGTGTAGGGCTGGTGGTGGGTTTCTATTCCGGGCTAGGGTTAGGGTTAGGGAACGGCAAGGCTTAGGGCACAGGTCAGGGTACGGAAACGCGGGAGGGTAAGGCTACGTGCTGATGAACGGGTCAGTGCCAGAGTACATGCCAGGAGTAGGCAACGGTGTAGGGTAAGGTGTAGGGCTGGTGGTTGGTTTCCGTTACAGGCTAGGGTTAGGGTTAGGGAACGGCAAGGCTTAGGGCACAGGGGAGGGTACGGAAACGTGGGAGGGTCGGGCTACGTGCTGATTCACGGGTCCGTGCCAGCGTTCGGGCCAGGAGTGGGAAACGGCGTAAGGTAAGGTGTAGGGCTTGGGGTTGATTTCCGTTCCGGGATAGGGTTAGGGTTAGGGATCGGCAAGGCTTAGGGCACAGGTGAGGGTATGGAAACGTGGGAGTGTCGGGCTACGTGCAGACGCACGGGTCAGTGCCAGCGTACGGGCCAGGAGTAGGCAACGGCGTAGGATAAAGTGTACGGCTTGTGGTGGATTTGCGTTCTGGGCTAGGGTTAGGGTTAGGGAACGGCAAGGCTTAGGGCACAGGTCAGGGTACGGAAACGCGGGAGGGTAAGGCTACGTGCTGATGCACGGGTCAGTGCCAGAGTACAGGCCAGGACTAGGCAACGGCGTAGGGTAAGGTGTAGGGCTGGTGGTGGGTTTTCATTCCGGCTAGGGTTAGCGTTAGGGAACGGCAAGGCTTAGGGCACAGGTGAGGGTACGGAAACGTGGGAGGGTCGGGCTACGTGCTGACGCACGGGTCAGTGCCAGCGTACGGGCCAGGAGTAGGCAACGGCGTAGGATAAAGTGTAGGGCTAGTGGTGGATTTGCGTTCCAGGCTAGGGTTAGGGTTAGGGAACGGCAAGGCTTAGGGCACAGGTGAGGGTACGGAAACGTGGGAGGGTCGGGCTACGTGCTGACGCACGGGTCAGTGCCAGCGTACGGGCCAGGAGTAGGCAACGGCGTAGGATAAAGTGTAGGGCTGGTGGTGGATTTGCGTTCGGGGCTAGGGTTAGGGTTAGGGAACGGCAAGGCTTAGGGCACAGGTGAGGGTACGGAAACGTGGGAGGGTCAGGCTACGTGCTGACGCACAGGTCAGTGCCAGCGTACAGGTCAGGAATATGGTACGGCGTAAGGTAACGTGTAGGGCTGGTGGTGGGTTTCTATTCCGGGCTAGGGTTAGGGTTAGGGAACCGCAAGGCTTAGGGCACAGGTGAGGGCACGGAAACGTGGGAGGGTCAGGCTACGTGCTGACGCACGGGTCAGTGCCAGCGTACGGGTCAGGAGTAGGGTATGGCGTAAGGTAAGGTGTAGGGCTGGTGGTGGGTATCTATTCCGGGCTAGGGTTAGGGTTAGGGAACGGCAAGGCTTAGGGCACAGTTGAGGGTACAGAAACGTGGGAGGGTCGGGCTACGTGCTGACGCACGGGTCAGTGCCAGCGTACGGGCCATGAGTATGCAACGGCGTAGGATAAAGTGTAGGGCTGGTGGTTGATTTCCATTCGGGGCTAGTGTTAGGGTTAGGGAACGGCAAGGCTTAGGGCACAGGTGAGGGTACGGAAACGTGGGAGGGTCAGGCTACGTGGTGACGCACGGGTCAGTGCCAGCGTACGGTCCAGGAGTAGGCAACGGCTTAAGGTAGGGTGTAGGGCTGGTGGTGGGTTTCTATTCCGGGCTAGGGTTAGGGTTAGGGAACGGCAAGGCTTAGGGCACAGCTGAGGGTACGGAAACGTGGGAGGGTCAGGCTACGTGCTGACGCACTGGTCAGTGAAACGTACGGGCCAGGAGTAGGGTACGGCGTAAGGTAAGGTGTAGGGCTTGTGGTTGATTTCCGTTCCAGGCTAGGGTTAGGGTTAGGGAACGGCAAGGCTTAGGGCAAAGGAGAGGGTACGGAAACGTGGGAGGGTCGGGCCCCGTGCTGACGCACGGGTCAGTGCCAGCGTACGGGCCAGGAGTAGGCAACAGCTTAAGGTAAGGTGTAGGGCTGGTGGTGGGTTTCTATTCCGGGCTAGGGTTAGGGTTAGGGAACGGCAAGGCTTAGGGCACAGGTGAGGGTACAGAAACGTGGGAGGGTCGGGCTACGTGCTGACGCACGGGTCAGTGCCAGCGTACGGGCCAGGAGTAGGCAACAGCTTAAGGTAAGGTGTAGGGATGGTGGTGGGTTTCTATTCCGGGCTAGGGTTAGGGTTAGGGAACGGCAAGGCTTAGGGCACAGGTGAGGGTACAGAAACGTGGGAGGTTCGGGCTACGTGCTGACGCACGGGTCAGTGCCAGCGTACGGGCCAGGAGCAGGCAACGGCGTAGGATAAAGTGTAGGGCTGGTGGTGGATTTGCGTTCCGGGCTAGGGTTAGGGTTAGGGAACGGCAAGGCATAGGGCACAGGTGAGGGTACGGAAACGTGGGAGGGTCAGGCTACGTGCTGACGCACAGGTCAGTGCCAGCGTACAGGTCAGGAGTAGGGTACGGTGTAAGGTAAGGTGTAGGGCTGGTGGTGGGTTTCTATTCCGGGCTAGGGTTAGGGTTAGGGAACGGCAAGGCATAGGGCACAGGTGAGGGTACGGAAACGTGGGAGGGTCAGGCTTCGTGCTGACGCACGGGTCAGTGCCAGCGTTCGGGTCAGGAGTAGGTTATGGCGTAAGGTAAGGTGTAGGGCTGGTGGTGGGTTTCTATTCCGGGCTAGGGTTAGGGTTAGGGAACGGCAAGGCTTAGGGCACAGGTGAGGGTACGGAAACGTGGGAGGGTCGGGCTACGTGCTGACGCACGGGTCAGTGCCAGCGTACGGGCCAGGAGTAGGCAACGGCGTAGGATAAAGTGTAGGGCTGGTGGTGGATTTGCGTTCCGGGCTAGGGTTAGGGTTAGGGAACGGCATGGCTTAGGGCACAGGTGAGGGTACGGAAACGTGGGAGGGTCAGGCTACGTGCTGACGCACGGTTCAGTGCCAGCGTACGGGCCAGGAATAGGGTACGGCGTAATGTAAGGTGTCAGGCTGGTGGTGGGTTTCCGTTCCGGGCTAGGGTTAGGGTTAGGGAACGGCAAGGCTTAGGGCACAGGTGAAGGTACGGAAATGTGGGAGGCTCGTGCTACGTGCTGACGCACGGGTCAGTGCCAGCGTACGGGCCAGGAGTAGGCAACGGCGTAGGATAAAGTGTAGGCTGGTGGTGGATTTGCGTTCTGGGCTAGGGTTAGGGTTAGGGAACAGCAAGGCTTAGGGCACAGGTGAGGGTACGGAAACGCCAGAGTGTAAGGCTACGTGCTGATGCACGGGGCAGTGCCAGAGTACAGGCCAGGAGTAGGCAACGGCGTAGGGTAAGGTGTAGGGCTGGTGGTGGGTTTTCATTCCGGGCTAGGGTTAGGGTTAGGGAACGGCAAGTCTTAGGGCACAGGTGAGGGTACGGAAACGTGGGAGGGTCAGGCTACGTGCTGACGCACGGGTCAGTGCCAGCGTACGGGCCAGGTGTAGGCAACGGCGTAAGGTAAGGTGTAGGGCTGGTGGCTGTTTTCCGTTCCAGGCTAGGGTTAGGGTTAGGGAACGGCAAGGCTTAGGGCACAGGTGAGGGTACGGAAACGTGGGAGGGTCGGGCTACGTGCTGATGCACGGGTCAGTGCCAGCGTACTGGCCAGGAGTAGGCAACGGCGTAGGATAAAGTGTAGGGCTGGTGGTGGATTTGCGTTCCGGGCTAGGGTTAGGGTTAGGGAACGGCAAGGCTTAGGGCACAGGTGAGGGTACGGAAGCGTGGGAGGGTCAGGCTACGTGCAGACGAACGGGTCAGTGCCAGCGTACGGGTCAGGAGTAGGGTACGGCGTAAGGTAAGGTGTAGGGCTGGTGGTGGGTTTCTATTCCGGGCTAGGGTTAGGGTTAGGGAACGGCAAGGCTTAGGGCACAAGTGAGGGTACGGAAACGTGGGAGGGTCAGGCTACGTGCTGACGCACGGTTCAGTGCCAGCGTACGGGCCAGGAATAGGGTACGGCGTAAGGTAAGGTGTAGGGCTGGTGGTGGGTTTCCATTCCGGGCTAGGGTTAGGGTTAGGGAACGGCAAGGCTTAGGGCACAGCTGAGGGCACGGAAACGTGGGAGGGTCAGGCTACGTGCTGACGCACGGGTCAGTGCCAGCGTACGGGTCAGGAGTAGGGTACGGCGTAAGGTAAGGTGTAGGGCTGGTGGTGGGTTTCTCTTCCGGGCTAGGGTTAGGGTTAGGGAACGGCAAGGCTTAGGGCACAGGTCAGGGTATGGAAACGCGGGAGGGTAAGGCTACGTGCTGATGAACGGGTCAGTGCCAGAGTACAGGCCAGGAGTAGGCAACGGCGTAGGGTAAGGTGTAGGGCTGGTGGTTGGTTTCCGTTCCAGGCTAGGGTTAGGGTTAGGGAACGGCAAGGCTTAGGGCACAGGGGAGGGTACGGAAACGTGGGAGGGTCGGGCTACGTGCTGATTCACGGGTCCGTGCCAGCGTTCGGGCCAGGAGTGGGCAACGGCGTAAGGTAAGGTGTAGGGCTTGTGGTTGATTTCCGTTCCGGGATAGGGTTAGGGTTAGGGATCGGCAAGGCTTAGGGCACAGGTGAGGGTATGGAAACGTGGGAGGGTCGGGCTACGTGCAGACGCACGGGTCAGTGCCACCGTACGGGCCAGGAGTAGGCAACGGCGTAGGATAAAGTGTACGGCTGGTGGTGGATTTGCGTTCTGGGCTAGGGTTAGGGTTAGGGAACGGCAAGGCTTAGGGCAAGGTCAGGGTACGGAAACGCGGGAGGGTAAGTCTACGTGCTGATGCACGGGTCAGTGCCAGAGTACAGGCAAGGACTAGGCAACGGCGTAGGGTAAGGTGTAGGGCTGGTGGTGGGTTTTCATTCAGGGCTAGGGTTAGCGTTAGGGAAAGGCAAGGCTTAGGGCACAGGTGAGGGTACGGAAACGTGGGAGGTTCAGGCTACGTGCTGATGCACGGGTCAGTGCCAGCATACGTGCCAGGAGTAGGCAACGGCGTAAGGTAAGGTGTAGGGC
This sequence comes from Mesoplodon bidens, assembly GCF_964165515.1. NCBI lineage: Eukaryota > Metazoa > Chordata > Mammalia > Artiodactyla > Ziphiidae > Mesoplodon > Mesoplodon bidens. Next base: position 57,594,319 of record NC_138179.1, read on the forward strand.
TGGTGGTTGGTTTCCGTTCCAGGCTAGGGTTAGGGTTAGGGAACGGCAAGGCTTAGGGCACAGGTGAGGGTACGGAAACGTGGGAGGGTCGGGCTACGTGCTGACGCACGGTTCAGTGCCAGCGTACGGGCCAGGAGTAGGCAACGGAGTAGGATAAAGTGTAGGGCTAGTGGTGGATTTACGTTCCAGGCTAGGGTTAGGGTTAGGGAACGGCAAGGCTTAGGGCACAGGTGAGGGTACGGAAACGTGGGAGGGTCGGGCTACGTGCTGACGCATGGGTCAGTGCCAGCGTACGTGCCAGGAGTAGGCAACGGCGTAGGATAAAGTGTAGGGCTGGTGGTGGATTTGCGTTCGGGGCTAGGGTTAGGGTTAGGGAACGGCAAGGCTTAGGGCACAGGTGAGGGTACGGAAACGTGGGAGGGTCAGGCTACGTGCTGACGCACAGGTCAGTGCCAGCGTACAGGTCAGGAATATGGTACGGCGTAAGGTAAGGTGTAGGGCTGGTGGTGGGTTTCTATTCCGGGCTAGGGTTAGGGTTAGGGAACGGCAAGGCTTAGGGCACAAGTGAGGGTACGGAAAGGTGGGAGGGTCAGGCTACGTGCTGACGCACGGTTCAGTGCCAGCGTACGGGCCAGGAATAGGGTACGGCGTAAGGTAAGGTGTAGGGCTGGTGGTGGGTTTCCATTCCGGGCTAGGGTTAGGGTTAGGGAACGGCAAGGCTTAGGGCACAGCTGAGGGCACGGAAACGTGGGAGGGTCAGGCTACGTGCTGACGCACGGGTCAGTGCCAGCGTACGGGTCAGGAGTAGGGTACGGCGTAAGGTAAGGTGTAGGGCTGGTGGTGGGTTTCTCTTCCGGGCTAGGGTTAGGGTTAGGGAACGGCAAGGCTTAGGGCACAGGTCAGGGTATGGAAACGCGGGAGGGTAAGGCTACGTGCTGATGAACGGGTCAGTGCCAGAGTACAGGCCAGGAGTAGGCAACGGCGTAGGGTAAGGTGTAGGGCTGGTGGTTGGTTTCCGTTCCAGGCTAGGGTTAGGGTTAGGGAACGGCAAGGCTTAGGGCACAGGGGAGGGTACGGAAACGTGGGAGGGTCGGGCTACGTGCTGATTCACGGGTTCGTGCCAGCGTTCGGGCCAGGAGTGGGCAACGGCGTAGGGTAAGGTGTAGGGCTTGTGGTTGATTTCCGTTCCGGGATAGGGTTAGGGTTAGGGATCGGCAAGGCTTAGGGCACAGGTGAGGGTATGGAAACGTGGGAGGGTCGGGCTACGTGCAGACGCACGGGTCAGTGCCAGCGTACGGGCCAGGAGTAGGCAACGGCGTAGGATAAAGTGTACGGCTGGTGGTGGATTTGCGTTCTGGGCTAGGGTTAGGGTTAGGGAACGGCAAGGCTTAGGGCACAGGTCAGGGTACGGAAACGCGGGAGGGTAAGGCTACGTGCTGATGCACGGGTCAGTGCCAGAGTACAGGCAAGGACTAGGCAACGGCGTAGGGTAAGGTGTAGGGCTGGTGGTGGGTTTTCATTCAGGGCTAGGGTTAGCGTTAGGGAAAGGCAAGGCTTAGGGCACCAGTGAGGGTACGGAAACGTGGGAGGTTCAGGCTACGTGCTGATGCACGGGTCAGTGCCAGCATACGTGCCAGGAGTAGGCAACGGCGTAAGGTAAGGTGTAGGGCTGGTGGTTGGTTTCCGTTCCAGGCTAGGGTTAGGGTTAGGGAACGGCAAGGCTTAGGGCACAGGTGAGGGTACGGAAACGTGGGAGGGTCGGGCTACGTGCTGACGCACGGTTCAGTGCCAGCGTACGGGCCAGGAGTAGGCAACGGAGTAGGATAAAGTGTAGGGCTAGTGGTGGATTTGCGTTCCAGGCTAGGGTTAGGGTTAGGGAACGGCAAGGCTTAGGGCACAGGTGAGGGTACGGAAACGTGGGAGGGTCGGGCTACGTGCTGACGCATGGGTCAGTGCCAGCGTACGGGCCAGGAGTAGGCAACGGCGTAGGATAAAGTGTAGGGCTGGTGGTGGATTTGCGTTCGGGTCTAGGGTTAGGGTTAGGGAACGGCAAGGCTTAGGGCACAGGTGAGGGTACGGAAACGTGGGAGGGTCAGGCTACGTGCTGACGCACAGGTCAGTGCCAGCGTACAGGTCAGGAATATGGTACGGCGTAAGGTAACGTGTAGGGCTGGTGGTGGGTTTCTATTCCGGGCTAGGTTTAGGGTTAGGGAACCGCAAGGCTTAGGGCACAGGTGAGGGCACGGAAACGTGGGAGGGTCAGGCTACGTGCTGACGCACGGGTCAGTGCCAGCGTACGGGTCAGGAGTAGGGTATGGCGTAAGGTAAGGTGTAGGGCTGGTGGTGGGTTTCTATTCCGGGCTAGGGTTAGGGTTAGGGAACGGCAAGGCTTAGGGCACAGGTGAGGGTACAGAAACGTGGGAGGGTCGTGCTACGTGCTGACGCACGGGTCAGTGCCAGCGTACGGGCCAGGAGTATGCAACGGCGTAGGATAAAGTGTAGGGCTGGTGGTTGATTTCCGTTCCGGCCTAGTGTTAGGGTTAGGGAACGGCAAGGCTTAGGGCACAGGTGAGGTTACGGAAACGTGGGAGGGTCAGGCTACGTGCTGACGCACGGGTCAGTGCCAGCGTACGGGCCAGGAGTAAGCAACGGCGTAAGGTAAGGTGTAGGGCTGGTGGTTGGTTTCCGTTCCAGGCTAGGGTTAGGGTTAGGGAACGGCAAGGCTTAGGGCACAGGTGAGGGTACGGAAACGTGGGAGGGTCGGGCTACGTGCTGACGCACGTGTCAGTGCCAGCGTACGGGCCAGGAGTAGGCAACGGCGTAGGATAAAGTGTATGGCTGGTGGTGGATTTGCGTTCCGGGCTAGGTTTAGGGTTAGGGAACGGCAAGGCTTAGGGCACAGGTGAGGGTACGGAAACGTGGCAGGGTCAGGCTACGTGCTGACGCACAGCTCAGTGCCAGCGTACAGGTCAGGAGTAGGGTACGGCGTAAGGAAAAGTGTAGGGCTGGTGGTGGGTTTCTATTCCGGGCTAGGGTTAGGGTTAGGGAACGGCAAGGCTTAGGGCACAGGTGAGGGTACGGAAACGTGGGAGGGTCAGGCTACGTGCTGACGCACATGTCAGTGCCAGCGTACGGGTCAGGAGTAGGGTACGGCGTAAGGTAAGGTGTAGGGCTGGTGGTGGGTTTCTATTCCGGGCTAGGGTTAGGGTTAGGGAGCGGCAAGGCTTAGGGCACAGGTGAGGGTACGGAAACGTGGGAGGGTCAGGCTACGTGCTGACGCACGGGTCAGTGCCAGCGTACGGGCCAGGTGTAGGCAACGGCTTAAGGTAGGGTGTAGGGCTGGTGGTGGGTTTCTATTCCGGGCTAGGGTTAGGGTTAGGGAACGGCAAGGCTTAGGGCACAGGTGAGGGTACAGAAACGTGGGAGGGTCGGGCTACGTGCTGACGCACGCGTCAGTGCCAGCATACGGGTCAGGAGTAGGCAACGACGTAGGATAAAGTGTAGGGCTGGTGGTGGGTTTCCATTCCGGGCTAGGGTTAGGGTTAGGGAACGGCAACGCTTAGGGCACAGGTGAGGGTACGGAAACGTGGGAGGGTCAGGCTACGTGCTGACGCACGGGTCAGTGCCAGCGTACGGGCCAGGAGTAGGCAACGGCTTAAGGTTAAGTGTAGGGCTGGTGGTGGGTTTCTATTCCGGGCTAGGGTTAGGGTTAGGGAACGGCAAGGCTTAGGGCACAGGTGAGGGTACAGAAACGTGGGAGGGTCGGGCTACGTGCTGACGCACGGGTCAGTGCCAGCGTACGGGCCAGGAGTAGGCAACGGCTTAAGGTAAGGTGTAGGGCTGGTGGTGGGTTTCTATTCCGGTCTAGGGTTAGGGTTAGGGAATGGCAAGGCTTAGGGCACATGTGAGGGTACACAAACGTGGGAGGGTCGGGCTACGTGCTGACGCACGGGTCAGTGCCAGCGTACGGGCCAGGAGTAGGCAACGGAGTAGGATAAAGTGTAGGGCTAGTGGTGGATTTACGTTCCAGGCTAGGGTTAGGGTTAGGGAACGGCAAGGCTTAGGGCACAGGTGAGGGTACGGAAACGTGGGAGGGTCGGGCTACGTGCTGACGCATGGGTCAGTGCCAGCGTACGTGCCAGGAGTAGGCAACGGCGTAGGATAAAGTGTAGGGCTGGTGGTGGATTTGCGTTCGGGGCTAGGGTTAGGGTTAGGGAACGGCAAGGCTTAGGGCACAGGTGAGGGTACGGAAACGTGGGAGGGTCAGGCTACGTGCTGACGCACAGGTCAGTGCCAGCGTACAGGTCAGGAATATGGTACGGCGTAAGGTAAGGTGTAGGGCTGGTGGTGGGTTTCTATTCCGGGCTAGGGTTAGGGTTAGGGAACGGCAAGGCTTAGGGCACAAGTGAGGGTACGGAAAGGTGGGAGGGTCAGGCTACGTGCTGACGCACGGTTCAGTGCCAGCGTACGGGCCAGGAATAGGGTACGGCGTAAGGTAAGGTGTAGGGCTGGTGGTGGGTTTCCATTCCGGGCTAGGGTTAGGGTTAGGGAACGGCAAGGCTTAGGGCACAGCTGAGGGCACGGAAACGTGGGAGGGTCAGGCTACGTGCTGACGCACGGGTCAGTGCCAGCGTACGGGTCAGGAGTAGGGTACGGCGTAAGGTAAGGTGTAGGGCTGGTGGTGGGTTTCTCTTCCGGGCTAGGGTTAGGGTTAGGGAACGGCAAGGCTTAGGGCACAGGTCAGGGTATGGAAACGCGGGAGGGTAAGGCTACGTGCTGATGAACGGGTCAGTGCCAGAGTACAGGCCAGGAGTAGGCAACGGCGTAGGGTAAGGTGTAGGGCTGGTGGTTGGTTTCCGTTCCAGGCTAGGGTTAGGGTTAGGGAACGGCAAGGCTTAGGGCACAGGGGAGGGTACGGAAACGTGGGAGGGTCGGGCTACGTGCTGATTCACGGGTCCGTGCCAGCGTTCGGGCCAGGAGTGGGCAACGGCGTAAGGTAAGGTGTAGGGCTTGTGGTTGATTTCCGTTCCGGGATAGGGTTAGGGTTAGGGATCGGCAAGGCTTAGGGCACAGGTGAGGGTATGGAAACGTGGGAGGGTCGGGCTACGTGCAGACGCACGGGTCAGTGCCAGCGTACGGGCCAGGAGTAGGCAACGGCGTAGGATAAAGTGTACGGCTGGTGGTGGATTTGCGTTCTGGGCTAGGGTTAGGGTTAGGGAACGGCAAGGCTTAGGGCACAGGTCAGGGTACGGAAACGCGGGAGGGTAAGGCTACGTGCTGATGCACGGGTCAGTGCCAGAGTACAGGCAAGGACTAGGCAACGGCGTAGGGTAAGGTGTAGGGCTGGTGGTGGGTTTTCATTCAGGGCTAGGGTTAGCGTTAGGGAAAGGCAAGGCTTAGGGCACAGGTGAGGGTACGGAAACGTGGGAGGTTCAGGCTACGTGCTGATGCACGGGTCAGTGCCAGCATACGTGCCAGGAGTAGGCAACGGCGTAAGGTAAGGTGTAGGGCTGGTGGTTGGTTTCCGTTCCAGGCTAGGGTTAGGGTTAGGGAACGGCAAGGCTTAGGGCACAGGTGAGGGTACGGAAACGTGGGAGGGTCGGGCTACGTGCTGACGCACGGTTCAGTGCCAGCGTACGGGCCAGGAGTAGGCAACGGAGTAGGATAAAGTGTAGGGCTAGTGGTGGATTTGCGTTCCAGGCTAGGGTTAGGGTTAGGGAACGGCAAGGCTTAGGGCACAGGTGAGGGTACGGAAACGTGGGAGGGTCGGGCTACGTGCTGACGCATGGGTCAGTGCCAGCGTACGGGCCAGGAGTAGGCAACGGCGTAGGATAAAGTGTAGGGCTGGTGGTGGATTTGCGTTCGGGTCTAGGGTTAGGGTTAGGGAACCGCAAGGCTTAGGGCACAGGTGAGGGTACGGAAACGTGGGAGGGTCAGGCTACGTGCTGACGCACAGGTCAGTGCCAGCGTACAGGTCAGGAATATGGTACGGCGTAAGGTAACGTGTAGGGCTGGTGGTGGGTTTCTATTCCGGGCTAGGTTTAGGGTTAGGGAACCGCAAGGCTTAGGGCACAGGTGAGGGCACGGAAACGTGGGAGGGTCAGGCTACGTGCTGACGCACGGGTCAGTGCCAGCGTACGGGTCAGGAGTAGGGTATGGCGTAAGGTAAGGTGTAGGGCTGGTGGTGGGTTTCTATTCCGGGCTAGGGTTAGGGTTAGGGAACGGCAAGGCTTAGGGCACAGGTGAGGGTACAGAAACGTGGGAGGGTCGTGCTACGTGCTGACGCACGGGTCAGTGCCAGCGTACGGGCCAGGAGTATGCAACGGCGTAGGATAAAGTGTAGGGCTGGTGGTTGATTTCCGTTCCGGCCTAGTGTTAGGGTTAGGGAACGGCAAGGCTTAGGGCACAGGTGAGGTTACGGAAACGTGGGAGGGTCAGGCTACGTGCTGACGCACGGGTCAGTGCCAGCGTACGGGCCAGGAGTAAGCAACGGCGTAAGGTAAGGTGTAGGGCTGGTGGTTGGTTTCCGTTCCAGGCTAGGGTTAGGGTTAGGGAACGGCAAGGCTTAGGGCACAGGTGATGGTACGGAAACGTGGGAGGGTCGGGCTACGTGCTGACGCACGTGTCAGTGCCAGCGTACGGGCCAGGAGTAGGCAACGGCGTAGGATAAAGTGTATGGCTGGTGGTGGATTTGCGTTCCGGGCTAGGTTTAGGGTTAGGGAACGGCAAGGCTTAGGGCACAGGTGAGGGTACGGAAACGTGGCAGGGTCAGGCTACGTGCTGACGCACAGCTCAGTGCCAGCGTACAGGTCAGGAGTAGGGTACGGCGTAAGGAAAAGTGTAGGGCTGGTGGTGGGTTTCTATTCCGGGCTAGGGTTAGGGTTAGGGAACGGCAAGGCTTAGGGCACAGGTGAGGGTACGGAAACGTGGGAGGGTCAGGCTACGTGCTGACGCACATGTCAGTGCCAGCGTACGGGTCAGGAGTAGGGTACGGCGTAAGGTAAGGTGTAGGGCTGGTGGTGGGTTTCTATTCCGGGCTAGGGTTAGGGTTAGGGAGCGGCAAGGCTTAGGGCACAGGTGAGGGTACGGAAACGTGGGAGGGTCAGGCTACGTGCTGACGCACGGGTCAGTGCCAGCGTACGGGCCAGGTGTAGGCAACGGCTTAAGGTAGGGTGTAGGGCTGGTGGTGGGTTTCTATTCCGGGCTAGGGTTAGGGTTAGGGAACGGCAAGGTTTAGGGCACAGGTGAGGGTACAGAAACGTGGGAGGGTCGGGCTACGTGCTGACGCACGCGTCAGTGCCAGCGTACGGGTCAGGAGTAGGCAACGACGTAGGATAAAGTGTAGGGCTGGTGGTGGGTTTCCATTCCGGGCTAGGGTTAGGGTTAGGGAACGGCAACGCTTAGGGCACAGGTGAGGGTACGGAAACGTGGGAGGGTCAGGCTACGTGCTGACGCACGGGTCAGTGCCAGCGTACGGGCCAGGAGTAGGCAACGGCTTAAGGTTAAGTGTAGGGCTGGTGGTGGGTTTCTATTCCGGGCTAGGGTTAGGGTTAGGGAACGGCAAGGCTTAGGGCACAGGTGAGGGTACAGAAACGTGGGAGGGTCGGGCTACGTGCTGACGCACGGGTCAGTGCCAGCGTACGGGCCAGGAGTAGGCAACGGCTTAAGGTAAGGTGTAGGGCTGGTGGTGGGTTTCTATTCCGGTCTAGGGTTAGGGTTAGGGAATGGCAAGGCTTAGGGCACATGTGAGGGTACAGAAACGTGGGAGGGTCGGGCTACGTGCTGACGCACGGGTCAGTGCCAGCGTACGGGCCAGGAGCAGGCAACGGCGTAGGATAAAGTGTAGGGCTGGTGGTGGATTTGCGTTCGGGGCTAGGGTTAGGGTTAGGGAACGGCAAGGCTTAGGGCACAGGTGAGGGTACGGAAACGTGGGAGGGTCAGGCTACGTGCTGACGCACAGGTCAGTGCCAGCGTACAGGTCAGGAGTAGGGTACGGCGTAAGGTAAGGTGTAGGGCTGGTGGTGGATTTCTATTCCGGGCTAGGGTTAGGGTTAGGGAACGGCAAGGCATAGGGCACAGGTGAGGGTACGGAAATGTGGGAGGGTCAGGCTTCGTGCTGACGCACGGGTCAGTGCCAGCGTTCGGGTCAGGAGTAGGATATGGCGTAAGGTAAGGTGTAGGGCTGGTGGTGGGTTTCCGTTCCGGGCTAGGGTTAGGGTTAGGGAACGGCAAGGCTTAGGGCACAGGTGAAGGTACGGAAACGTGGGAGGCTCGTGCTACGTGCTGACGCACGGGTCAGTGCCAGCGTACGGGCCAGGAGTAGGCAACGGCGTAGGATAAAGTGTAGGCTGGTGGTGGATTTGCGTTCTGGGCTAGGGTTAGGGTTAGGGAACGGCAAGGCTTACGGCACAGGAGAGGGTACGGAAACGCCAGAGTGTAAGGCTACGTGCTGATGCACGGGGCAGTGCCAGAGTACAGGCCAGGAGTAGGCAACGGCGTAGGATAAAGTGTAGGGCTGGTGGTGGGTTTCTATTCCGGGCTAGGGTTAAGGTTAGGGAACGGCAAGGCTTAGGGCACAAGTGAGGGTACGGAAACGTGGGAGGGTCAGGCTACGTGCTGATGCACGGTTCAGTGCCAGCGTACGGGCCAGGAATAGGGTACGGCGTAAGGTAAGGTGTAGGGCTGGTGGTGGGTTTCCATTCCGGGCTAGGGTTAGGGTTAGGGAACGGCAAGGCTTAGGCCACAGCTGAGGGTACGGAAACGTGGGAGGGTCAGGCTACGTGCTGACTCACTGGTCAGTGCCAACGTACGGGCCAGGAGTAGGGTACGGCGTAAGGTAAGGTGTAGGGCTTGTGGTTGATTTCCGTTCCAGGCTAGGGTTAGGGTTAGGGAACGGCAAGGCTTAGGGCAAAGGAGAGGGTACGGAAACGTGGGAGGGTCGGGCCCCGTGCTGACGCACGGGTTAGTGCCAGCATACGGGCCAGGAGTAGGCAACGGCGTAGGATAAAGTGTAGGGCTGGTGGTGGGTTTCCATTCCGGGCTAGGGTTAGGGTTAGGGAACGGCAACGCTTAGGGCACAGGTGAGGGTACGGAAACGTGGGAGGGTCAGGCCCCGTGCTGACGCACGGGTCAGTGCCAGCGTACGGGCCAGGAGTAGGCAACGGCTTAAGGTAAGGTGTAGGGCTGGTGGTGGGTTTCTATTTCGGGCTAGGGTTAGGGTTAGGGAACGGCAAGGCTTAGGGCACAGGTGAGGGTACAGAAACGTGGGAGGTTCGGGCTACGTGCTGACGCACGCGTCAGTGCCAGCGTATGGGCCAGGAGTAGGCAACGGCTTAAGGTAAGGTGTAGGGCTGGTGGTGGGTTTCTATTCCGGGCTAGGGTTAGGGTTAGGGAACGGCAAGGCTTAGGGCACAGGTGAGGGTACAGAAACGTGGGAGGGTCGGGCTACGTGCTGACGCACGTGTCAGTGCCAGCGTACGGGCCAGGAGTAGGCAACGGCGTAGGATAAAGTGTAGGGCTGGTGGTTGATTTCCGTTCCGGGCTAGTGTTAGGGTTAGGGAACGGCAAGGCTTAGGGCACAGTTGAAGTTACGGAAACTTGGGAGGGTCAGGCTACGTGCTGACGCACGGGTCAGTGCCAGCGTACGGGCCAGGAGTAAGCAACGGCGTAAGGTAAGGTGTAGGGCTGGTGGTTGGTTTCCGTTCCAGGCTAGGGTTAGGGTTAGGGAACGGCAAGGCTTAGGGCACCGGTGAGGGTACGGAAACGTGGGAGGGTCGGGCTACGTGCTGACGCACGTGTCAGTGCCAGCGTACGGGCCAGGAGTAGGCAACGGCGTAGGATAAAGTGTATGGCTGGTGGTGGATTTGCGTTCCGGGCTAGGGTTAGTGTTAGGGAACGGCAAGGCTTAGGGCACAGGTGAGGGTACGGAAACGTGGCAGGGTCAGGCTACGTGCTGACGTACAGCTCAGTGCCAGCGTACAGTTCAGGAGTAGGGTACGGCGTAAGGAAAAGTGTAGGGCTGGTGGTGGGTTTCTATTCCGGCCTAGGGTTAGGGTTAGGGAACGGCAAGGCTTAGGGCACAGGTGAGGGTACGGAAACGTGGGAGGGTCAGGCTACGTGCTGACGCACGTGTCCGTGCCAGCGTACGGGTCAGGAGTAGGGTACGGCGTAAGGTAAGGTGTAGGGCTGGTGGTGGGTTTCTATTCCGGGCTAGGGTTAGGGTTAGGGTACGGCAAGGCTTAGGGCACAGGTGAGGGTACGGAAACTTGGGAGGGTCAGGCTACGTGGTGACGCACGGGTCAGTGCCAGCGTACGGGCCAGGAGTAGGCAACGGCTTAAGGTAGGGTGTAGGGCTGGTGGTGGGTTTCTATTCCGGGCTAGGGTTAGGGTTAGGGAACGGCAAGGCTTAGGGCACAGGTGAGGGTACAGAAACGTGGGAGGGTCGGGCTACGTGCTGACGCACGCGTCAGTGCCAGCATACGGGTCAGGAGTAGGCAACGACGTAGGATAAAGTGTAGGGCTGGTGGTGGGTTTCCATTCCGGGCTAGGGTTAGGGTTAGGGAACGGCAACGCTTAGGGCACAGGTGAGGGTACGGAAACGTGGGAGGGTCAGGCTACGTGCTGACGCACGGGTCAGTGCCAGCGTACGGGCCAGGAGTAGGCAACGGCTTAAGGTAAGGTGTAGGGCTGGTGGTGGGTTTCTATTCCGGGCTAGGGTTAGGGTTAGGGAACGGCAAGGCTTAGGGCACAGGTGAGGGTACAGAAACGTGGGAGGGTCGGGCTACGTGCTGACGCACGGTTCAGTGCCAGCGTACGGGCCAGGAATAGGGTACGGCGTAAAGTAAGGTGTAGGGCTGGTGGTGGGTTTCTATTCCGGGCTAGGGTTAGGGTTAGGGAACGGCAAGGCTTAGGGCACAGGTGAGGGTACGGAAACGTGGGAGGGTCGGGCTACGTGCAGACGCACGGTTCAGTGCCAGCGTACGGGCCAGGAGTAGGCAACGGCGTAGGATAAAGTGTAGGGCTGGTGGTGGATTTGCGTTCTGGGCTAGGGTTAGGGTTAGGGAACGGCATGGCTTAGGGCACAGGTGAGGGTACGGAAACGTGGGAGGGTCAGGCTACGTGCTGACGCACGGTTCAGTGCCAGCGTACTGGCCAGGAATAGGGTATGGCGTAATGTAAGGTGTCAGGCTGGTGGTGGGTTTCCGTTCCGGGCTAGGGTTAGGGTTAGGGAACGGCAAGGCTTAGGGCACAGGTGAAGGTACGGAAACGTGGGAGGCTCGTGCTACGTGCTGACGCACGGGTCAGTGCCAGCGTACGGGCCAGGAGTAGGCAACGGCGTAGGATAAAGTGTAGGCTGGTGGTGGATTTGCGTTCTGGGCTAGGGTTAGGGTTAGGGAACGGCAAGGCTTAGGGCACAGGAGAGGGTACGGAAACGCCAGAGTGTAAGGCTACGTGCTGATGCACGGGGCAGTGCCAGAGTACAGGCCAGGAGTAGGCAACGGCGTAGGGTAAGGTGTAGGGCTGGTGGTGGGTTTCCATTCCGGGCTAGGGTTAGGGTTAGGGAACGGCAAGGCTTAGGGCACAGGTGAGGGTACGGAAACGTGGGAGGGTCAGGCTACGTGCTGACGCACGGGTCAGTGCCAGCGTACGGGCCAGGTGTAGGCAACGGCGTAAGGTAAGGTGTAGGGCTGGTGGTTGTTTTCCGTTCCATGCTAGGGTTAGGGTTAGGGAACGGCAAGGCTTAGGGCACAGGTGAGGATACGGAAACGTGGGAGGGTCGGGCTACGTGCTGATGCACGGGTCAGTGCCAGCGTACTGGCCAGGAGTAGGCAACGGCGTAGGATAAAGTGTAGGGCTGGTGGTGGATTTGCGTTCCAGGCTAGGGTTAGGGTTAGGGAACGGCAAGGCTTAGGGCACAGGTGAGGGTACGGAAGCGTGGGAGGGTCAGGCTACGTGCAGACGAACGGGTCAGTGCCAGCGTACGGGTCAGGAGTAGGGTACGGCGTAAGGTAAGGTGTAGGGCTGGTGGTGGGTTTCTATTCCGGGCTAGGGTTAGGGTTAGGGATCGGCAAGGCTTAGGTCACAAGTGAGGGTACGGAAAAGTGGGAGGGTCAGGCTACGTGCTGACGCACGGTTCAGTGCCAGCGTACGGGCCAGGAATAGGGTACGGCGTAAGGTAAGGTGTAGGGCTGGTGGTGGGGTTCCATTCCGGGCTAGGGTTAGGGTTAGGGAACGGAAAGGCTTAGGGCACAGCTCAGGGCACGGAAACGTGGGAGGGTCAGGCTACGTGCTGACGCACGGGTCAGTGCCAGCGTACGGGTCAGGAGTAGTGTACGGCGTAAGGTAAGGTGTAGGGCTGGTGGTGGGTTTCTATTCCGGGCTAGGGTTAGGGTTAGGGAACGGCAAGGCTTAGGGCACAGGTCAGGGTACGGAAACGCGTGAGGGTAAGGCTACGTGCTGATGAACGGGTCAGTGCCAGAGTACAGGCCAGGAGTAGGCAACGGCGTAGGGTAAGGTGTAGGGCTGGTGGTTGGTTTCCGTTCCAGGCTAGGGTTAGGGTTAGGGAACGGCAAGGCTTAGGGCACAGGGGAGGGTACGGAAACGTGGGAGGGTCGGGCTACGTGCTGATTCACGGGTCCGTGCCAGCGTTCGGGCCAGGAGTGGGAAACGGCGTAAGGTAAGGTGTGGGCTTGTGGTTGATTTCCGTTCCGGGATAGGGTTAGGGTTAGGGATCGGCAAGGCTTAGGGCACAGGTGAGGTTACGGAAACGTGGGAGGGTCGGGCTACGTGCACACGCACGGGTCAGTGCCAGCGTACGGGCCAGGAGTAGGCAACGGCGTAGGATAAAGTGTACGGCTCGTGGTGGATTTGCGTTCTGTGCTAGGGTTAGGGTTAAGGAACGGCAAGGCTTAGGGCACAGGTCAGGGTACGGAAACGCGGGAGGGTAAGGCTACGTGCTGATGCACGGGTCAGTGCCAGAGTACAGGCCAGGACTAGGCAACGGCGTAGGGTAAGGTGTAGGGCTGGTGGTGGGTTATCATTCCGGGCTAGGGTTAGCGTTAGGGAAAGGCAAGGCTTAGGGCACAGGTGAGGGTACGGAAACGTGGGAGGTTCAGGCTACGTGCTGACGCACGGGTCAGTGCCAGCATACGTGCCAGGAGTAGGCAACGGCGTAAGGTAAGGTGTAGGGCTGGTGGTTGGTTTCCGTTCCAGGCTAGGGTTAGGGTTAGGGAACGGCAAGGCTTAGGGCACAGGTGAGGGTACGGAAACGTGGGAGGGTCGGGCTACGTGCTGACGCACGGGTCAGTGCCAGCGTACGGGCCAGGAGTAGGCAACGGCGTAGGATAAAGTGTAGGGCTGGTGGTGGATTTGCGTTCGGGGCTAGGGTTAGGGTTAGGGAACGGCAAGGCTTAGGGCACAGGTGAGGGTACGGAAACGTGGGAGGGTCAGGCTACGTGCTGACTCACAGGTCAGTGCCAGCGTACAGGTCAGGAATATGGTACGGCGTAAGGTAACGTGTAGGGCTGGTGGTGGGTTTCTATTCCGGGCTAGGGTTAGGGTTAGGGAACCGCAAGGCTTAGGGCACAGGTGAGGGCACGGAAACGTGGGAGGGTGAGGCTACGTGCTGACGCACGGGTCAGTGCCAGCGTACGGGTCAGGAGTAGGGTATGGCGTAAGGTAAGGTGTAGGGCTGGTGGTGGGTTTCTATTCCGGGCTAGGGTTAGGGTTAGGGAACGGCAAGGCTTAGGGCACAGGTGAGGGTACAGAAACGTGGGAGGGTCGGGCTACGTGCTGACGCACGGGTCAGTGCCAGCGTACGGGCCAGGAGTATGCAACGGCGTAGGATAAAGTGTAGGGCTGTTGGTTGATTTCCGTTCCGGGCTAGTGTTACGGTTTGGGAACGGCAAGGCTTAGGGCACAGGTGAGGTTACGGAAACGTGGGAGGGTCAGGCTACGTGCTGACGCACGGGTCAGTGCCAGCGTACGGGCCAGGAGTGAGCAACGGCGTAAGGTAAGGTGTAGGGCTGGTGGTTGGTTTCCGTTCCAGGCTAGGGTTAGGGTTAGGGAACGGCAAGGCTTAGGGCACACGTGAGGGTACGGAAACGTGGGAGGGTCGGGCTACGTGCTGACGCACGTGTCAGTGCCAGCGTACGGGCCAGGAGTAGGCAACGGCGTAGGATAAAGTGTAGGCTGGTGGTGGATTTGCGTTCTGGGCTAGGGTTAGTGTTAGGGAACGGCAAGGCTTACGGCACAGGAGAGGGTACGGAAACGCCAGAGTGTAAGGCTACGTGCTGATGCACGGGGCAGTGCCAGAGTAGAGGCCAGGAGTAGGCAACGGCGTAGGATAAAGTGTAGGGCTGGTGGTGGGTTTCTATTCCGGGCTAGGGTTAGGGTTAGGGAACGGCAAGTCTTAGGGCACAAGTGAGGGTACGGAAACGTGGGAGGGTCAGGCTATGTGCTGACGCACGGTTCAGTGCCAGCGTACGGGCCAGGAATAGGGTACGGCGTAAGGTAAGGTGTAGGGCTGGTGGTGGGTTTCCATTCCGGGCTAGGGTTCGGGTTAGGGAACGGCAAGGCTTAGGGCACAGGTGAGGGTACGGAAGCGTGGGAGGGTCAGGCTACGTGCAGACGAACGGGTCAGTGCCAGCGTACGGGTCAGGAGTAGGGTACGGCGTAAGGTAAGGTGTAGGGCTGGTGGTGGGTTTCTATTCCGGGCTAGGGTTAGGGTTAGGGAACGGCAAGGCTTAGGTCACAAGTGAGGGTACGGAAACGTGGCAGGGTCAGGCTACGTGCTGACGCACAGCTCAGTGCCAGCGTACAGGTCAGGAGTAGGGTACGGCGTAAGGAAAAGTGTAGGGCTGGTGGTGGGTTTCTATTCCGGGCTAGGGTTAGGGTTAGGGAACGGCAAGGCTTAGGGCACAGGTGAGGGTACGGAAACGTGGGAGGGTCAGGCTACGTGCTGACGCACGTGTCAGTGCCAGCGTACGGGTCAGGAGTAGGGTACGGCGTAAGGTAAGGTGTAGGGCTGGTGGTGGGTTTCTATTCCGGGCTAGGGTTAGGGTTAGGGAACGGCAAGGCTTAGGGCACAGATGAGGGTACGGAAACGTGGGAGGGTCAGGCTACGTGCTGACGCACGGGTCAGTGCCAGCGTACGGGCCAGGAGTAGGCAACGGCTTAAGGTAGGGTGTAGGGCTTGTGGTGGGTTTCTATTCCGGGCTAGGGTTAGGGTTAGGGAATGGCAAGGCTTAGGGCACAGGTGAGGGTACAGAAACGTGGGAGGGTCGGGCTACGTGCTGACGCACGGGTCAGTGCCAGCGTACGGGCCAGGAGTAGGCAACGGCTTAAGGTAAGGTGTAGGGCTGGTGGTGGGTTTCTATTCCGGGCTAGGTTTAGGGTTAGGGAACGGCAAGGCTTAGGGCACAGGTGAGGGTACAGAAACGTGGGAGGGTCGGGCTACGTGCTGACGCACGGGTCAGTGCCTGCGTACGGGCCAGGAGCAGGCAACGGCGTAGGATAAAGTGTAGGGCTGGTGGTGGATTTGCGTTCGGGGCTAGGGTTAGGGTTAGGGAATGGCAAGGCTTAGGGCACAGGTGAGGGTACGGAAACGTGGGAGGGTCAGGCTACGTGCTGACGCACAGGTCAGTGCCAGCGTACAGGTCAGGAGTAGGGTACGGCGTAAGGTAAGGTGTAGGGCTGGTGGTGGGTTTCTATTCCGGGCTAGGGTTAGGGTTAGGGAACGGCAAGGCATAGGGCACAGGTGAGGGTACGGAAACGTGGGAGGGTCAGGCTTCGTGCTGACGCACGGGTCAGTGCCAGCGTTCGGGTCAGGAGTAGGTTATGGCGTAAGGTAAGGTGTAGGGCTGGTGGTGGGTTTCCGTTCCGGGCTAGGGTTAGGGTTAGGGAACGGCAAGGCTTAGGGCACAGGTGAAGGTACGGAAACGTGGGAGGCTCGTGCTACGTGCTGACGCACGGGTCAGTGCCAGCGTACGGGCCAGGAGTAGGCAACGGCGTAGGATAAAGTGTAGGCTGGTGGTGGATTTGCGTTCTGGGCTAGGGTTAGGGTTAGGGAACGGCAAGGCTTACGGCACAGGAGAGGGTACGGAAACGCCAGAGTGTAAGGCTACGTGCTGATGCACGGGGCAGTGCCAGAGTAGAGGCCAGGAGTAGGCAACGGCGTAGGATAAAGTGTAGGGCTGGTGGTGGGTTTCTATTCCGGGCTAGGGTTAGGGTTAGGGAACGGCAAGTCTTAGGGCACAAGTGAGGGTACGGAAACGTGGGAGGGTCAGGCTATGTGCTGACGCACGGTTCAGTGCCAGCGTACGGGCCAGGAATAGGGTACGGCGTAAGGTAAGGTGTAGGGCTGGTGGTGGGTTTCCATTCCGGGCTAGGGTTCGGGTTAGGGTACGGCAAGGCTTAGGGCACAGGTGAGGGTACGGAAACGTGGGAGGGTCAGGCTACGTGCTGACGCACTGGTCAGTGCCAACGTACGGGCCAGGAGTAGGGTACGGCGTAAGGTAAGGTTTAGGGCTTGTGGTTGATTTCCGTTCCAGGCTAGGGTTAGGGTTAGGAAACGGCAAGGCTTAGGGCAAAGGAGAGGGTACGGAAACGTGGGAGGGTCGGGCCCCGTGCTGACGCACGTGTTAGTGCCAGCATACGGGCCAGGAGTAGGCAACGGCGTAGGATAAAGTGTAGGGCTGGTGGTGGGTTTCCATTCCGGGCTAGGGTTAGGGTTAGGGAACGGCAACGCTTAGGGCACAGGTGAGGGTACGGAAACGTGGGAGGGTCAGGCTACGTGCTGACGCACGGGTCAGTGCCAGCGTACGGGCCAGGAGTAGGCAACGGCTTAAGGTAAGGTGTAGGGCTGGTGGTGGGTTTCTATTCCGGGCTAGGGTTAGGGTTAGGGAACGGCAAGGCTTAGGGCACAGGTGAGGGTACAGAAACGTGGGAGGGTCGGGCTACGTGCTGACGCACGGGTCAGTGCCAGCGTACGGGCCAGGAGTAGGCAACGGCGTAGGATAAAGTGTAGGGCTGGTGGTGGATTTGCATTCGGGGCTAGGGTTAGGGTTAGGGAACGGCAAGGCTTAGGGCACAGGTGAGGGTACGGAAACGTGGGAGGGTCAGGCTACGTG
Organism: Mesoplodon bidens; assembly: GCF_964165515.1. Classification (NCBI taxonomy): domain Eukaryota; kingdom Metazoa; phylum Chordata; class Mammalia; order Artiodactyla; family Ziphiidae; genus Mesoplodon; species Mesoplodon bidens. The sequence continues at coordinate 57,611,448 of NC_138179.1, forward strand.
CTGACGCACAGGTCAGTGCCAGCGTACAGGTCAGGAGTATGGTACGGCGTAAGGTACCGTGTAGGGCTGGTGGTGGGTTTCTATTCCGGGCTAGGGTTAGGGTTAGCGAACGGCAAGGCTTAGGGCACAGGTGAGGGCACGGAAACGTGGGAGGGTCAGGCTACGTGCTGACGCACGGGTCAGTGCCAGCGTACGGGCCAGGAGTAGGCAACGGCGTAGGATAAAGTGTAGGGCTGGTGGTGGATTTGCGTTCTGGGCTAGGGTTAGGGTTAGGGAACGGCATGGCTTAGGGCACAGGTGAGGGTACGGAAACGTGGGAGGGTCAGGCTACGTGCTGACGCACGGTTCAGTGCCAGCGTACGGGCCAGGAATAGGGTATGGCGTAATGTAAGGTGTCAGGCTGGTGGTGGGTTTCCGTTCCGGGCTAGGGTTAGGGTTAGGGAACGGCAAGGCTTAGGGCACAGGTGAAGGTACGGAAACGTGGGAGGCTCGTGCTACGTGCTGACGCACGGGTCAGTGCCAGCGTACGGGCCAGGAGTAGGCAACGGCGTAGGATAAAGTGTAGGCTGGTGGTGGATTTGCGTTCTGGGCTAGGGTTAGGGTTAGGGAACGGCAAGGCTTAGGGCACAGGAGAGGGTACGGAAACGCCAGAGTGTAAGGCTACGTGCTGATGCACGGGGCAGTGCCAGAGTACAGGCCAGGAGTAGGCAACGGCGTAGGGTAAGGTGTAGGGCTGGTGGTGGGTTTCCTTTCCGGGCTAGGGTTAGGGTTAGGGAACGGCAAGGCTTAGGGCACAGGTGAGGGTACGGAAACGTGGGAGGGTCAGGCTACGTGCTGACGCACGGGTCAGTGCCAGCGTACGGGCCAGGTGTAGGCAACGGCGTAAGGTAAGGTGTAGGGCTGGTGGTTGTTTTCCGTTGCATGCTAGGGTTAGGGTTAGGGAACGGCAAGGCTTAGGGCACAGGTGAGGGTACGGAAACGTGGGAGGGTCGGGCTACGTGCTGATGAACCGGTCAGTGCCAGCGTACTGGCCAGGAGTAGGCAACGGCGTAGGATAAAGTGTAGGGCTGGTGGTGGATTTGCGTTCCGGGCTAGGGTTAGGGTTAGGGAACGGCAAGGCTTAGGGCACAGGTGAGGGTACGGAAGCGTGGGAGGGTCAGGCTACGTGCAGACGAACGGGTCAGTGCCAGCGTACGGGTCAGGAGTAGGGTACGGCGTAAGGTAAGGTGTAGGGCTGGTGGTGGGTTTCTATTCCGGGCTAGGGTTAGGGTTAGGGAACGGCAAGGCTTAGGTCACAAGTGAGGGTACGGAAACGTGGGAGGGTCAGGCTACGTGCTGACGCACGGTTCAGTGCCAGCGTACGGGCCAGGAATAGGGTACGGCGTAAGGTAAGGTGTAGGGCTGGTGGTGGGGTTCCATTCCGGGCTAGGGTTAGGGTTAGGGAACGGAAAGGCTTAGGGCACAGCTCAGGGCACGGAAACGTGGGAGGGTCAGGCTACGTGCTGACGCACGGGTCAGTGCCAGCGTACGGGTCAGGAGTAGTGTACGGCGTAAGGTAAGGTGTAGGGCTGGTGGTGGGTTTCTATTCCGGGCTAGGGTTAGGGTTAGGGAACGGCAAGGCTTAGGGCACAGGTCAGGGTACGGAAACGCGTGAGGGTAAGGCTACGTGCTGATGAACGGGTCAGTGCCAGAGTACAGGCCAGGAGTAGGCAACGGCGTAGGGTAAGGTGTAGGGCTGGTGGTTGGTTTCCGTTCCAGGCTAGGGTTAGGGTTAGGGAACGGCAAGGCTTAGGGCACAGGGGAGGGTACGGAAACGTGGGAGGGTCGGGCTACGTGCTGATTCACGGGTCCGTGCCAGCGTTCGGGCCAGGAGTGGGAAACGGCGTAAGGTAAGGTGTGGGCTTGTGGTTGATTTCCGTTCCGGGATAGGGTTAGGGTTAGGGATCGGCAAGGCTTAGGGCACAGGTGAGGTTACGGAAACGTGGGAGGGTCGGGCTACGTGCACACGCACGGGTCAGTGCTAGCGTACGGGCCAGGAGTAGGCAACGGCGTAGGATAAAGTGTACGGCTCGTGGTGGATTTGCGTTCTGTGCTAGGGTTAGGGTTAGGGAACGGCAAGGCTTAGGGCACAGGTCAGGGTACGGAAACGCGGGAGGGTAAGGCTACGTGCTGATGCACGGGTCAGTGCCAGAGTACAGGCCAGGACTAGGCAACGGCGTAGGGTAAGGTGTAGGGCTGGTGGTGGGTTATCATTCCGGGCTAGGGTTAGCGTTAGGGAAAGGCAAGGCTTAGGGCACAGGTGAGGGTACGGAAACGTGGGAGGTTCAGGCTACGTGCTGACGCACGGGTCAGTGCCAGCATACGTGCCAGGAGTAGGCAACGGCGTAAGGTAAGGTGTAGGGCTGGTGGTTGGTTTCCGTTCCAGGCTAGGGTTAGGGTTAGGGAACGGCAAGGCTTAGGGCACAGGTGAGGGTACGGAAACGTGGGAGGGTCGGGCTACGTGCTGACGCACGGGTCAGTGCCAGCGTACGGGCCAGGAGTAGGCAACGGCGTAGGATAAAGTGTAGGGCTAGTGGTGGATTTGCGTTCCAGGCTAGGGTTAGGGTTAGGGAACGGCAAGGCTTAGGGCACAGGTGAGGGTACTGAAACGTGGGAGGGTCGGGCTACGTGCTGACGCACGGGTCAGTGCCAGCGTACGGGCCAGGAGTAGGCAACGGCGTAGGATAAAGTGTAGGGCTGGTGGTGGATTTGCGTTCGGGGCTAGGGTTAGGGTTAGGGAACGGCAAGGCTTAGGGCACAGGTGAGGGTACGGAAACGTGGGAGGGTCAGGCTACGTGCTGACTCACAGGTCAGTGCCAGCGTACAGGTCAGGAATATGGTACGGCGTAAGGTAACGTGTAGGGCTGGTGGTGGGTTTCTATTCCGGGCTAGGGTTAGGGTTAGGGAACCGCAAGGCTTAGGGCACAGGTGAGGGCACGGAAACGTGGGAGGGTGAGGCTACGTGCTGACGCACGGGTCAGTGCCAGCGTACGGGTCAGGAGTAGGGTATGGCGTAAGGTAAGGTGTAGGGCTGGTGGTGGGTTTCTATTCCGGGCTAGGGTTAGGGTTAGGGAACGGCAAGGCTTAGGGCACAGGTGAGGGTACAGAAACGTGGGAGGGTCGGGCTACGTGCTGACGCACGGGTCAGTGCCAGCGTACGGGCCAGGAGTATGCAACGGCGTAGGATAAAGTGTAGGGCTGTTGGTTGATTTCCGTTCCGGGCTAGTGTTAGGGTTTGGGAACGGCAAGGCTTAGGGCACAGGTGAGGTTACGGAAACGTGGGAGGGTCAGGCTACGTGCTGACGCACGGGTCAGTGCCAGCGTACGGGCCAGGAGTGAGCAACGGCGTAAGGTAAGGTGTAGGGCTGGTGGTTGGTTTCCGTTCCAGGCTAGGGTTAGGGTTAGGGAACGGCAAGGCTTAGGGCACAGGTGAGGGTACGGAAACGTGGGAGGGTCGGGCTACGTGCTGACGCACGTGTCAGTGCCAGCGTACGGGCCAGGAGTAGGCAACGGCGTAGGATAAAGTGTAGGCTGGTGGTGGATTTGCGTTCTGGGCTAGGGTTAGGGTTAGGGAAGGGCAAGGCTTACGGCACAGGAGAGGGTACGGAAACGCCAGAGTGTAAGGCTACGTGCTGATGCACGGGGCAGTGCCAGAGTAGAGGCCAGGAGTAGGCAACGGCGTAGGATAAAGTGTAGGGCTGGTGGTGGGTTTCTATTCCGGGCTAGGGTTAGGGTTAGGGAACGGCAAGTCTTAGGGCACAAGTGAGGGTACGGAAACGTGGGAGGGTCAGGCTATGTGCTGACGCACGGTTCAGTGCCAGCGTACGGGCCAGGAATAGGGTACGGCGTAAGGTAAGGTGTAGGGCTGGTGGTGGGTTTCCATTCCGGGCTAGGGTTCGGGTTAGGGAACGGCAAGGCTTAGGGCACAGGTGAGGGTACGGAAGCGTGGGAGGGTCAGGCTACGTGCAGACGAACGGGTCAGTGCCAGCGTACGGGTCAGGAGTAGGGTACGGCGTAAGGTAAGGTGTAGGGCTGGTGGTGGGTTTCTATTCCGGGCTAGGGTTAGGGTTAGGGAACGGCAAGGCTTAGGTCACAAGTGAGGGTACGGAAACGTGGCAGGGTCAGGCTACGTGCTGACGCACAGCTCAGTGCCAGCGTACAGGTCAGGAGTAGGGTACGGCGTAAGGAAAAGTGTAGGGCTGGTGGTGGGTTTCTATTCCGGGCTAGGGTTAGGGTTAGGGAACGGCAAGGCTTAGGGCACAGGTGAGGGTACGGAAACGTGGGAGAGTCAGGCTACGTGCTGACGCACGTGTCAGTGCCAGCGTACGGGTCAGGAGTAGGGTACGGCGTAAGGTAAGGTGTAGGGCTGGTGGTGGGTTTCTATTCCGGGCTAGGGTTAGGGTTAGGGAACGGCAAGGCTTAGGGCACAGATGAGGGTACGGAAACGTGGGAGGGTCAGGCTACGTGCTGACGCACGGGTCAGTGCCAGCGTACGGGCCAGGAGTAGGCAACGGCTTAAGGTAGGGTGTAGGGCTTGTGGTGGGTTTCTATTCCGGGCTAGGGTTAGGGTTAGGGAATGGCAAGGCTTAGGGCACAGGTGAGGGTACAGAAACGTGGGAGGGTCGGGCTACGTGCTGACGCACGGGTCAGTGCCAGCATACGGGCCAGGAGTAGGCAACGGCTTAAGGTAAGGTGTAGGGCTGGTGGTGGGTTTCTATTCCGGGCTAGGTTTAGGGTTAGGGAACGGCAAGGCTTAGGGCACAGGTGAGGGTACAGAAACGTGGGAGGGTCGGGCTACGTGCTGACGCACGGGTCAGTGCCTGCGTACGGGCCAGGAGCAGGCAACGGCGTAGGATAAAGTGTAGGGCTGGTGGTGGATTTGCGTTCGGGGCTAGGGTTAGGGTTAGGGAATGGCAAGGCTTAGGGCACAGGTGAGGGTACGGAAACGTGGGAGGGTCAGGCTACGTGCTGACGCACAGGTCAGTGCCAGCGTACAGGTCAGGAGTAGGGTACGGCGTAAGGTAAGGTGTAGGGCTGGTGGTGGGTTTCTATTCCGGGCTAGGTTTAGGGTTAGGGAACGGCAAGGCATAGGGCACAGGTGAGGGTACGGAAACGTGGGAGGGTCAGGCTTCGTGCTGACGCATGTGTCAGTGCCAGCGTTCGGGTCAGGAGTAGGTTATGGCGTAAGGTAAGGTGTAGGGCTGGTGGTGGGTTTCCGTTCCGGGCTAGGGTTAGGGTTAGGGAACGGCAAGCCTTAGGGCACAGGTGAGGGTACAGAAACGTGGCAGGGTCAGGCTACGTGCTGACGCACAGCTCAGTGCCAGCGTACAGGTCAGGAGTAGGGTACGGCGTAAGGAAAAGTGTAGGGCTGGTGGTGGGTTTCTATTCCGGGCTAGGGTTAGGGTTAGGGAACGGCAAGGCTTAGGGCACAGGTGAGGGTACGGAAACGTGGGAGAGTCAGGCTACGTGCTGACGCACGTGTCAGTGCCAGCGTACGGGTCAGGAGTAGGGTACGGCGTAAGGTAAGGTGTAGGGCTGGTGGTGGGTTTCTATTCCGGGCTAGGGTTAGGGTTAGGGAACGGCAAGGCTTAGGTCACAAGTGAGGGTACGGAAACGTGGCAGGGTCAGGCTACGTGCTGACGCACAGCTCAGTGCCAGCGTACAGGTCAGGAGTAGGGTACGGCGTAAGGAAAAGTGTAGGGCTGGTGGTGGGTTTCTATTCCGGGCTAGGGTTAGGGTTAGGGAACGGCAAGGCTTAGGGCACAGGTGAGGGTACGGAAACGTGGGAGAGTCAGGCTACGTGCTGACGCACGTGTCAGTGCCAGCGTACGGGTCAGGAGTAGGGTACGGCGTAAGGTAAGGTGTAGGGCTGGTGGTGGGTTTCTATTCCGGGCTAGGGTTAGGGTTAGGGAACGGCAAGGCTTAGGGCACAGATGAGGGTACGGAAACGTGGGAGGGTCAGGCTACGTGCTGACGCACGGGTCAGTGCCAGCGTACGGGCCAGGAGTAGGCAACGGCTTAAGGTAGGGTGTAGGGCTTGTGGTGGGTTTCTATTCCGGGCTAGGGTTAGGGTTAGGGAATGGCAAGGCTTAGGGCACAGGTGAGGGTACAGAAACGTGGGAGGGTCGGGCTACGTGCTGACGCACGGGTCAGTGCCAGCATACGGGCCAGGAGTAGGCAACGGCTTAAGGTAAGGTGTAGGGCTGGTGGTGGGTTTCTATTCCGGGCTAGGTTTAGGGTTAGGGAACGGCAAGGCTTAGGGCACAGGTGAGGGTACAGAAACGTGGGAGGGTCGGGCTACGTGCTGACGCACGGGTCAGTGCCTGCGTACGGGCCAGGAGCAGGCAACGGCGTAGGATAAAGTGTAGGGCTGGTGGTGGATTTGCGTTCGGGGCTAGGGTTAGGGTTAGGGAATGGCAAGGCTTAGGGCACAGGTGAGGGTACGGAAACGTGGGAGGGTCAGGCTACGTGCTGACGCACAGGTCAGTGCCAGCGTACAGGTCAGGAGTAGGGTACGGCGTAAGGTAAGGTGTAGGGCTGGTGGTGGGTTTCTATTCCGGGCTAGGTTTAGGGTTAGGGAACGGCAAGGCATAGGGCACAGGTGAGGGTACGGAAACGTGGGAGGGTCAGGCTTCGTGCTGACGCATGTGTCAGTGCCAGCGTTCGGGTCAGGAGTAGGTTATGGCGTAAGGTAAGGTGTAGGGCTGGTGGTGGGTTTCCGTTCCGGGCTAGGGTTAGGGTTAGGGAACGGCAAGGCTTAGGGCACAGGTGAAGGTACGGAAACGTGGGAGGCTCGTGCTACGTGCTGACGCACGGGTCAGTGCCAGCGTACGGGCCAGGAGTAGGCAACGGCGTAGGATAAAGTGTAGGCTGGTGGTGGATTTGCGTTCTGGGCTAGGGTTAGGGTTAGGGAACGGCAAGGCTTAGGGCACAGGAGAGGTTACGGAAACGCCAGAGTGTAAGGCTACGTGCTGATGCACGGGGCAGTGCCAGAGTACAGGCCAGGAGTAGGCAACGGCGTAGGGTAAGGTGTAGGGCTGGTGGTGGGTTTCCATTCCGGGCTAGGGTTAGGGTTAGGGAACGGCAAGGCTTAGGGCACAGGTGAGGGTACGGAAACGTGGGAGGGTCAGGCTACGTGCTGACGCACGTGTCAGTGCCAGCGTACGGGCCAGGTGTAGGCAACGGCGTAAGGTAAGGTGTAGGGCTGGTGGTTGTTTTCCGTTCCATGCTAGGGTTAGGGTTAGGGAACGGCAAGGCTTAGGGCACAGGTGAGGGTACGGAAACGTGGGAGGGTCGGGCTACGTGCTGATGCACGGGTCAGTGCCAGCGTACTGGCCAGGAGTAGGCAACGGCGTAGGATAAAGTGTAGGGCTGGTGGTGGATTTGCGTTCCGGGCTAGGGTTAGGGTTAGGGAACGGCAAGGCTTAGGGCACAGGTGAGGGTACGGAAGCGTGGGAGGGTCAGGCTACGTGCAGACGAACGGGTCAGTTCCAGCGTACGGGTCAGGAGTAGGGTACGGCGTAAGGTAAGGTGTAGGGCTGGTGGTGGGTTTCTATTCCGGGCTAGGGTTAGGGTTAGGGAACGGCAAGGCTTAGGTCACAAGTGAGGGTACGGAAACGTGGGAGGGTCAGGCTACGTGCTGACGCACAGTTCAGTGCCAGCGTACGGGCCAGGAATAGGGTACGGCGTAAGGTAAGGTGTAGGGCTGGTGGTGGGGTTCCATTCCGGGCTAGGGTTAGGGTTAGGGAACGGAAAGGCTTAGGGCACAGCTCAGGGCACGGAAACGTGGGAGGGTCAGGCTACGTGCTGACGCACGGGTCAGTGCCAGCGTACGGGTCAGGAGTAGTGTACGGCGTAAGGTAAGGTGTAGGGCTGGTGGTGGGTTTCTATTCCGGGCTAGGGTTAGGGTTAGGGAACGGCAAGGCTTAGGGCACAGGTCAGGGTACGGAAACGCGTGAGGGTAAGGCTACGTGCTGATGAACGGGTCAGTGCCAGAGTACAGGCCAGGAGTAGGCAACGGCGTAGGGTAAGGTGTAGGGCTGGTGGTTGGTTTCCGTTCCAGGCTAGGGTTAGGGTTAGGGAACGGCAAGGCTTAGGGCACAGGGGAGGGTACGGAAACGTGGGAGGGTCGGGCTACGTGCTGATTCACGGGTCCGTGCCAGCGTTCGGGCCAGGAGTGGGAAACGGCGTAAGGTAAGGTGTGGGCTTGTGGTTGATTTCCGTTCCGGGATAGGGTTAGGGTTAGGGATCGGCAAGGCTTAGGGCACAGGTGAGGTTACGGAAACGTGGGAGGGTCGGGCTACGTGCACACGCACGGGTCAGTGCTAGCGTACGGGCCAGGAGTAGGCAACGGCGTAGGATAAAGTGTACGGCTCGTGGTGGATTTGCGTTCTGTGCTAGGGTTAGGGTTAGGGAACGGCAAGGCTTAGGGCACAGGTCAGGGTACGGAAACGCGGGAGGGTAAGGCTACGTGCTGATGCACGGGTCAGTGCCAGAGTACAGGCCAGGACTAGGCAACGGCGTAGGGTAAGGTGTAGGGCTGGTGGTGGGTTATCATTCCGGGCTAGGGTTAGCGTTAGGGAAAGGCAAGGCTTAGGGCACAGGTGAGGGTACGGAAACGTGGGAGGTTCAGGCTACGTGCTGACGCACGGGTCAGTGCCAGCATACGTGCCAGGAGTAGGCAACGGCGTAAGGTAAGGTGTAGGGCTGGTGGTTGGTTTCCGTTCCAGGCTAGGGTTAGGGTTAGGGAACGGCAAGGCTTAGGGCACAGGTGAGGGTACGGAAACGTGGGAGGGTCGGGCTACGTGCTGACGCACGGGTCAGTGCCAGCGTACGGGCCAGGAGTAGGCAACGGCGTAGGATAAAGTGTAGGGCTAGTGGTGGATTTGCGTTCCAGGCTAGGGTTAGGGTTAGGGAACGGCAAGGCTTAGGGCACAGGTGAGGGTACGGAAACGTGGGAGGGTCGGGCTACGTGCTGACGCACGGGTCAGTGCCAGCGTACGGGCCAGGAGTAGGCAACGGCGTAGGATAAAGTGTAGGGCTGGTGGTGGATTTGCGTTCGGGGCTAGGGTTAGGGTTAGGGAACGGCAAGGCTTAGGGCACAGGTGAGGGTACGGAAACGTGGGAGGGTCAGGCTACGTGCTGACTCACAGGTCAGTGCCAGCGTACAGGTCAGGAATATGGTACGGCGTAAGGTAACGTGTAGGGCTGGTGGTGGGTTTCTATTCCGGGCTAGGGTTAGGGTTAGGGAACCGCAAGGCTTAGGGCACAGGTGAGGGCACGGAAACGTGGGAGGGTGAGGCTACGTGCTGACGCACGGGTCAGTGCCAGCGTACGGGTCAGGAGTAGGGTATGGCGTAAGGTAAGGTGTAGGGCTGGTGGTGGGTTTCTATTCCGGGCTAGGGTTAGGGTTAGGGAACGGCAAGGCTTAGGGCACAGGTGAGGGTACAGAAACGTGGGAGGGTCGGGCTACGTGCTGACGCACGGGTCAGTGCCAGCGTACGGGCCAGGAGTATGCAACGGCGTAGGATAAAGTGTAGGGCTGTTGGTTGATTTCCGTTCCGGGCTAGTGTTAGGGTTTGGGAACGGCAAGGCTTAGGGCACAGGTGAGGTTACGGAAACGTGGGAGGGTCAGGCTACGTGCTGACGCACGGGTCAGTGCCAGCGTACGGGCCAGGAGTGAGCAACGGCGTAAGGTAAGGTGTAGGGCTGGTGGTTGGTTTCCGTTCCAGGCTAGGGTTAGGGTTAGGGAACGGCAAGGCTTAGGGCACAGGTGAGGGTACGGAAACGTGGGAGGGTCGGGCTACGTGCTGACGCACGTGTCAGTGCCAGCGTACGGGCCAGGAGTAGGCAACGGCGTAGGATAAAGTGTAGGCTGGTGGTGGATTTGCGTTCTGTGCTAGGGTTAGGGTTAGGGAACGGCAAGGCTTACGGCACAGGAGAGGGTACGGAAACGCCAGAGTGTAAGGCTACGTGCTGATGCACGGGGCAGTGCCAGAGTAGAGGCCAGGAGTAGGCAACGGCGTAGGATAAAGTGTAGGGCTGGTGGTGGGTTTCTATTCCGGGCTAGGGTTAGGGTTAGGGAACGGCAAGTCTTAGGGCACAAGTGAGGGTACGGAAACGTGGGAGGGTCAGGCTATGTGCTGACGCACGGTTCAGTGCCAGCGTACGGGCCAGGAATAGGGTACGGCGTAAGGTAAGGTGTAGGGCTGGTGGTGGGTTTCCATTCCGGGCTAGGGTTCGGGTTAGGGAACGGCAAGGCTTAGGGCACATGTGAGGGTACGGAAGCGTGGGAGGGTCAGGCTACGTGCAGACGAACGGGTCAGTGCCAGCGTACGTGTCAGGAGTAGGGTACGGCGTAAGGTAAGGTGTAGGGCTGGTGGTGGGTTTCTATTCCGGGCTAGGTTTAGGGGTAGGGAACGGCAAGGCTTAGGTCACAAGTGAGGGTACGGAAACGTGGCAGGGTCAGGCTACGTGCTGACGCACAGCTCAGTGCCAGCGTACAGGTCAGGAGTAGGGTACGGCGTAAGGAAAAGTGTAGGGCTGGTGGTGGGTTTCTATTCCGGGCTAGGGTTAGGGTTAGGGAACGGCAAGGCTTAGGGCACAGGTGAGGGTACGGAAACGTGGGAGGGTCAGGCTACGTGCTGACGCACGTGTCAGTGCCAGCGTACGGGTCAGGAGTAGGGTACGGCGTAAGGTAAGGTGTAGGGCTGGTGGTGGGTTTCTATTCCGGGCTAGGGTTAGGGTTAGGGAACGGCAAGGCTTAGGGCACAGATGAGGGTACGGAAACGTGGGAGGGTCAGGCTACGTGCTGACGCACGGGTCAGTGCCAGCGTACGGGCCAGGAGTAGGCAACGGCTTAAGGTAGGGTGTAGGGCTTGTGGTGGGTTTCTATTCCGGGCTAGGGTTAGGGTTAGGGAATGGCAAGGCTTAGGGCACAGGTGAGGGTACAGAAACGTGGGAGGGTCGGGCTACGTGCTGACGCACGGGTCAGTGCCAGCATACGGGCCAGGAGTAGGCAACGGCTTAAGGTAAGGTGTAGGGCTGGTGGTGGGTTTCTATTCCGGGCTAGGTTTAGGGTTAGGGAACGGCAAGGCTTAGGGCACAGGTGAGGGTACAGAAACGTGGGAGGGTCGGGCTACGTGCTGACGCACGGGTCAGTGCCTGCGTACGGGCCAGGAGCAGGCAACGGCGTAGGATAAAGTGTAGGGCTGGTGGTGGATTTGCTTTCGGGGCTAGGGTTAGGGTTAGGGAATGGCAAGGCTTAGGGCACAGGTGAGGGTACGGAAACGTGGGAGGGTCAGGCTACGTGCTGACGCACAGGTCAGTGCCAGCGTACAGGTCAGGAGTAGGGTACGGCGTAAGGTAAGGTGTAGGGCTGGTGGTGGGTTTCTATTCCGGGCTAGGGTTAGGGTTAGGGAACGGCAAGGCATAGGGCACAGGTGAGGGTACGGAAACGTGGGAGGGTCAGGCTTCGTGCTGACGCATGTGTCAGTGCCAGCGTTCGGGTCAGGAGTAGGTTATGGCGTAAGGTAAGGTGTAGGGCTGGTGTTGGGTTTCCGTTCCGGGCTAGGGTTAGGGTTAGGGAACGGCAAGGCTTAGGGCACAGGTGAAGGTACGGAAACGTGGGAGGCTCGTGCTACGTGCTGACGCACGGGTCAGTGCCAGCGTACGGGCCAGGAGTAGGCAACGGCGTAGGATAAAGTGTAGGCTGGTGGTGGATTTGCGTTCTGGGCTAGGGTTAGGGTTAGGGAACGGCAAGGCTTACGGCACAGGAGAGGGTACGGAAACGCCAGAGTGTAAGGCTACGTGCTGATGCACGGGGCAGTGCCAGAGTAGAGGCCAGGAGTAGGCAACGGCGTAGGATAAAGTGTAGGGCTGGTGGTGGGTTTCTATTCCGGGCTAGGGTTAGGGTTAGGGAACGGCAAGTCTTAGGGCAAAAGTGAGGGTACGGAAACGTGGGAGGGTCAGGCTATGTGCTGACGCACGGTTCAGTGCCAGCGTACGGGCCAGGAATAGGGTACGGCGTAAGGTAAGGTGTAGGGTTGGTGGTGGGTTTCCATTCCGGGCTAGGGTTCGGGTTAGGGAACGGCAAGGCTTAGGGCACAGGTGAGGGTACGGAAACGTGGGAGGGTCAGGCTACGTGCTGACGCACTGGTCAGTGCCAACGTACGGGCCAGGAGTAGGGTACGGCGTAAGGTAAGGTTTAGGGCTTGTGGTTGATTTCCGTTCCAGGCTAGGGTTAGGGTTAGGGAACGGCAAGGCTTAGGGCAAAGGAGAGGGTACGGAAACGTGGGAGGGTCGGGCCCCGTGCTGACGCACGTGTTAGTGCCAGCATACGGGCCAGGAGTAGGCAACGGCGTAGGAAAAAGTGTAGGGCTGGTGGTGGGTTTCCATTCCGGGCTAGGGTTAGGGTTAGGGAACGGCAACGCTTAGGGCACAGGTGAGGGTACGGAAACGTGGGAGGGTCAGGCTACGTGCTGACGCACGGGTCAGTGCCAGCGTACGGGCCAGGAGTAGGCAACGGCTTAAGGTAAGGTGTAGGGCTGGTGGTGGGTTTCTATTCCGGGCTAGGGTTAGGGTTAGGGAACGGCAAGGCTTAGGGCACAGGTGAGGGTACAGAAACGTGGGAGGGTCGTGCTACGTGCTGACGCACGTGTCAGTGCCAGCGTACGGGCCAGGAGTAGGCAACGGCTTAAGGTAAGGTGTAGGGCTGGTGGTGGGTTTCTATTCCGGGCTAGGGTTAGGGTTAGGGAACGGCAAGGCTTACGGCACAGGTGAGGGTACAGAAACGTGGGAGGGTCGGGCTACGTGCTGATGCACGGGGCAGTGCCAGAGTAGAGGCCAGGAGTAGGCAACGGCGTAGGATAAAGTGTAGGGCTGGTGGTGGGTTTCTATTCCGGGCTAGGGTTAGGGTTAGGGAACGGCAAGTCTTAGGGCACAAGTGAGGGTACGGAAACGTGGGAGGGTCAGGCTATGTGCTGACGCACGGTTCAGTGCCAGCGTACGGGCCAGGAATAGGGTACGGCGTAAGGTAAGGTGTAGGGCTGGTGGTGGGTTTCCATTCCGGGCTAGGGTTCGGGTTAGGGAACGGCAAGGCTTAGGGCACAGGTGAGGGTACGGAAGCGTGGGAGGGTCAGGCTACGTGCAGACGAACGGGTCAGTGCCAGCGTACGTGTCAGGAGTAGGGTACGGCGTAAGGTAAGGTGTAGGGCTGGTGGTGGGTTTCTATTCCGGGCTAGGGTTAGGGTTAGGGAACGGCAAGGCTTAGGTCACAAGTGAGGGTACGGAAACGTGGCAGGGTCAGGCTACGTGCTGACGCACAGCTCAGTGCCAGCGTACAGGTCAGGAGTAGGGTACGGCGTAAGGAAAAGTGTAGGGCTGGTGGTGGGTTTCTATTCCGGGCTAGGGTTAGGGTTAGGGAACGGCAAGGCTTAGGGCACAGGTGAGGGTACGGAAACGTGGGAGGGTCAGGCTACGTGCTGACGCACGTGTCAGTGCCAGCGTACGGGTCAGGAGTAGGGTACGGCGTAAGGTAAGGTGTAGGGCTGGTGGTGGGTTTCTATTCCGGGCTAGGGTTAGGGTTAGGGAACGGCAAGGCTTAGGGCACAGATGAGGGTACGGAAACGTGGGAGGGTCAGGCTACGTGCTGACGCACGGGTCAGTGCCAGCGTACGGGCCAGGAGTAGGCAACGGCTTAAGGTAGGGTGTAGGGCTTGTGGTGGGTTTCTATTCCGGGCTAGGGTTAGGGTTAGGGAATGGCAAGGCTTAGGGCACAGGTGAGGGTACAGAAACGTGGGAGGGTCGGGCTACGTGCTGACGCACGGGTCAGTGCCAGCATACGGGCCAGGAGTAGGCAACGGCTTAAGGTAAGGTGTAGGGCTGGTGGTGGGTTTCTATTCCGGGCTAGGTTTAGGGTTAGGGAACGGCAAGGCTTAGGGCACAGGTGAGGGTACAGAAACGTGGGAGGGTCGGGCTACGTGCTGACGCACGGGTCAGTGCCTGCGTACGGGCCAGGAGCAGGCAACGGCGTAGGATAAAGTGTAGGGCTGGTGGTGGATTTGCGTTCGGGGCTAGGGTTAGGGTTAGGGAATGGCAAGGCTTAGGGCACAGGTGAGGGTACGGAAACGTGGGAGGGTCAGGCTACGTGCTGACGCACAGGTCAGTGCCAGCGTACAGGTCAGGAGTAGGGTACGGCGTAAGGTAAGGTGTAGGGCTGGTGGTGGGTTTCTATTCCGGGCTAGGGTTAGGGTTAGGGAACGGCAAGGCATAGGGCACAGGTGAGGGTACGGAAACGTGGGAGGGTCAGGCTTCGTGCTGACGCATGTGTCAGTGCCAGCGTTCGGGTCAGGAGTAGGTTATGGCGTAAGGTAAGGTGTAGGGCTGGTGGTGGGTTTCCGTTCCGGGCTAGGGTTAGGGTTAGGGAACGGCAAGGCTTAGGGCACAGGTGAAGGTACGGAAACGTGGGAGGCTCGTGCTACGTGCTGACGCACGGGTCAGTGCCAGCGTACGGGCCAGGAGTAGGCAACGGCGTAGGATAAAGTGTAGGCTGGTGGTGGATTTGCGTTCTGGGCTAGGGTTAGGGTTAGGGAACGGCAAGGCTTACGGCACAGGAGAGGGTACGGAAACGCCAGAGTGTAAGGCTACGTGCTGATGCACGGGGCAGTGCCAGAGTAGAGGCCAGGAGTAGGCAACGGCGTAGGATAAAGTGTAGGGCTGGTGGTGGGTTTCTATTCCGGGCTAGGGTTAGGGTTAGGGAACGGCAAGTCTTAGGGCACAAGTGAGGGTACGGAAACGTGGGAGGGTCAGGCTATGTGCTGACGCACGGTTCAGTGCCAGCGTACGGGCCAGGAATAGGGTACGGCGTAAGGTAAGGTGTAGGGTTGGTGGTGGGTTTCCATTCCGGGCTAGGGTTCGGGTTAGGGAACGGCAAGGCTTAGGGCACAGGTGAGGGTACGGAAACGTGGGAGGGTCAGGCTACGTGCTGACGCACTGGTCAGTGCCAACGTACGGGCCAGGAGTAGGGTACGGCGTAAGGTAAGGTTTAGGGCTTGTGGTTGATTTCCGTTCCAGGCTAGGGTTAGGGTTAGGGAACGGCAAGGCTTAGGGCAAAGGAGAGGGTACGGAAACGTGGGAGGGTCGGGCCCCGTGCTGACGCACGTGTTAGTGCCAGCATACGGGCCAGGAGTAGGCAACGGCGTAGGAAAAAGTGTAGGGCTGGTGGTGGGTTTCCATTCCGGGCTAGGGTTAGGGTTAGGGAACGGCAACGCTTAGGGCACAGGTGAGGGTACGGAAACGTGGGAGGGTCAGGCTACGTGCTGACGCACGGGTCAGTGCCAGCGTACGGGCCAGGAGTAGGCAACGGCTTAAGGTAAGGTGTAGGGCTGGTGGTGGGTTTCTATTCCGGGCTAGGGTTAGGGTTAGGGAACGGCAAGGCTTAGGGCACAGGTGAGGGTACAGAAACGTGGGAGGGTCGTGCTACGTGCTGACGCACGTGTCAGTGCCAGCGTACGGGCCAGGAGTAGGCAACGGCTTAAGGTAAGGTGTAGGGCTGGTGGTGGGTTTCTATTCCGGGCTAGGGTTAGGGTTAGGGAACGGCAAGGCTTAGGGCACAGGTGAGGGTACAGAAACGTGGGAGGGTCGGGCTACGTGCTGACGCACGGGTCAGTGCCAGCGTACGGGCCAGGAGTAGGCAACGGCGTAGGATAAAGTGTAGGGCTGGTGGTGGATTTGCATTCGGGGCTAGGGTTAGGGTTAGGGAACGGCAAGGCTTAGGGCACAGGTGAGGGTACGGAAACGTGGGAGGGTCAGGCTACGTGCTGACGCACAGGTCAGTGCCAGCGTACAGGTCAGGAGTATGGTACGGCGTAAGGTACCGTGTAGGGCTGGTGGTGGGTTTCTATTCCGGGCTAGGGTTAGGGTTAGCGAACGGCAAGGCTTAGGGCACAGGTGAGGGCACGGAAACGTGGGAGGGTCAGGCTACGTGCTGACGCACGGGTCAGTGCCAGCGTACGGGTCAGGAGTAGGGTATGGCGTAAGGTAAGGTGTAGGGCTGGTGGTGGGTTTCTATTCCGGGCTAGGGTTAGGGTTAGGGAACGGCAAGGCTTAGGGCACAGGTGAGGGTACAGAAACGTGGGAGGGTCGGGCTACGTGCTGACGCACGGGTCAGTGCCAGCGTACGGGCCAGGAGTAGGCAACGGCGTAGGATAAAGTGTAGGGCTGGTGGTTGATTTCCGTTCCGGGCTAGTGTTAGGGTTAGGGAACGGCAAGGCTTAGGGCACAGGTGAGGTTACGGAAACGTGGGAGGGTCAGGCTATGTGCTGACGCTCGGGTCAGTGCCAGCGTATGGGCCAGGAGTAAGCAACGGCGTAAGGTAAGGTGTAGGGCTCGTGGTTGGTTTCCGTTCCAGGCTAGGGTTAGGGTTAGGGAACGGCAAGGCTTAGGGCACAGGTGAGGGTACGGAAACGTGGGAGGGTCGGGCTACGTGCTGACGCACGTGTCAGTGCCAGCGTACGGGCCAGGAGTAGGCAACGGCGTAGGATAAAGTGTATGGCTGGTGGTGGATTTGCGTTCCTGGCTAGGGTTAGGGTTAGGGAATGACAAGGCTTAGGGCACAGGTGAGGGTACGGAAACGTGGGAGGGTCAGGCTACGTGCTGACGCACAGATCAGTGCCAGCGTACAGGTCAGGAGTAGGGTACGGCGTAAGGAAAAGTGTAGGGCTGGTGGTGGGTTTCTATTCCGGGCTAGGGTTAGGGTTAGGGAACGGCAAGGCTTAGGGCACAGGTGAGGGTACGGAAACGTGGGAGGGTCGGGCTACGTGCTGACGCACGTGTCAGAGCCAGCGTACGGGCCAGGAGTAGGCAACGGCGTAGGATAAGGTGTATGGCTGGTGGTGGATTTGCGTTCCGGGCTAGGGTTAGGGTTAGGGAACGGCAACGCTTAGGGCACAGGTGAGGGTACGGAAACGTGGGAGGGTCAGGCTACGTGCTGACGCACGGGTCAGTGCCAGCGTACGGGCCAGGAGTAGTCAACGGCTTAAGGTAAGGTGTAGGGCTGCTGGTGGGTTTCTATTCCGGGCTAGGGTTAGGGTTAGGGAACGGCAAGTCTTAGGGCACAGGTGAGGGTACAGAAACGTGGGAGGGTCGGGCTACGTGCTGACGCACGGGTCAGTGCCAGCGTACGGGCCAGGAGTAGGCAACGGCTTAAGGTAAGGTGTAGGGCTGGTGGTGGGTTTGTATTCCGGGCTAGGGTTAGGGTTAGGGAATGGCAAGGCTTAGGGCACAGGTGAGGGTACAGAAACGTGGGAGGGTCGGGTTACGTGCTGACGCACGGGTCAGTGCCAGCGTACGGGCCAGGAGCAGGCAACGGCGTAGGATAAAGTGTAGGGCTGGTGGTGGATTTGCGTTCGGGGCTAGGGTTAGGGTTAGGGAACGGCAAGGCTTAGGGCACAGGTGAGGGTACGGAAACGTGGGAGGGTCAGGCTACGTGATGACGCACAGGTCAGTGCCAGCGTACAGGTCAGGAGTAGGGTACGGCGTAAGGTAAGGTGTAGGGCTGGTGGTGGGTTTCTATTCCGGGCTAGGGTTAGGGTTAGGGAACGGCAAGGCATAGGGCACAGGTGAGGGTACGGAAACGTGGGAGGGTCAGGCTTCGTGCTGACGCACGGGTCAGTGCCAGCGTTCGGGTCAGGATTAGGTTATGGCGTAAGGTAAGGTGTAGGGCTGGTGGTGTGTTTCCGTTCCGGGCTAGGGTTAGGGTTAGGGAACGGCAAGGCTTAGGGCACAGGTGAAGGTACGGAAACGTGGGAGGCTCGTGCTACGTGCTGACGCACGGGTCAGTGCCAGCGTACGGGCCAGGAGTAGTCAAAGGCGTAGGATAAAGTGTAGGCTGGTGGTGGATTTGCGTTCTGGGCTAGGGTTAGGGTTAGGGAACGGCAAGGCTTACGGCACAGGAGAGGGTACGGAAACGCCAGAGTGTAAGGCTACGTGCTGATGCACGGGGCAGTGCCAGACTACAGGCCAGGAGTAGGCAACGGCGTAGGATAAAGTGTAGGGCTGGTGGTGGGTTTCTATTCCGGGCTAGGGTTAGGGTTAGGGAACGGCAAGGCTTAGGGCACAAGTGAGGGTACGGAAACGTGGGAGGGTCAGGCTACGTGCTGACGCACGGTTCAGTGCCAGCGTACGGGCCAGGAATAGGGTACGGCGTAAGGTAAGGTGTAGGGCTGGTGGTGGGTTTCCATTCCGGGCTAGGGTTAGGGTTAGGGAACGGCAAGGCTTAGGGCACAGCTGAGGGTACGGAAACGTGGGAGGGTCAGGCTACGTGCTGACGCACTGGTCAGTGCCAACGTACGGGCCAGGAGTAGGGTACGGCGTAAGGTAAGGTGTAGGGCTTGTGGTTGATTTCCGTTCCAGGCTAGGGTTAGGGTTAGGGAACGGCAAGGCTTAGGGCAAAGGAGAGGGTACGGAAACGTGGGAGGGTCGGGCCCCGTGCTGACGCACGGGTTAGTGCCAGCATACGGGCCAGGAGTAGGCAACGGCGTAGGATAAAGTGTAGGGCTGGTGGTGGGTTTCCATTCCGGGCTAGGGTTAGGGTTAGGGAACGGCAAGGCTTAGGGCACAGGTGAAGGTACGGAAACGTGGGAGGCTCGTGCTACGTGCTGACGCACGGGTCAGTGCCAGCGTACGGGCCAGGAGTAGGCAACGGCGTAGGATAAAGTGTAGGCTGGTGGTGGATTTGCGTTCTGGGCTAGGGTTAGGGTTAGGGAACGGCAAGGCTTAGGGCACAGGAGAGGGTACGGAAACGCCAGAGTGTAAGGCTACGTGCTGATGCACGGGGCAGTGCCAGAGTACAGGCCAGGAGTAGGCAACGGCGTAGGGTAAAGTGTAGGGCTGGTGGTGGGTTTCCATTCCGGGCTAGGGTTAGGGTTAGGGAACGGCAAGGCTTAGGGCACAGGTGAGGGTACGGAAACGTGGGAGGGTCAGGCTACGTGCTGACGCACGGGTCAGTGCCAGCGTACGGGCCAGGTGTAGGCAACGGCGTAAGGTAAGGTGTAGGGCTGGTGGTTGTTTTCCGTTCCAGGCTAGGGTTAGGGTTAGGGAACGGCAAGGCTTAGGGCACAGGTGAGGGTACGGAAACGTGGGAGGGTCGGGCTACGTGCTGATGCACGGGTCAGTGCCAACGTACTGGCCAGGAGTAGGCAACGGCGTAGGATAAAGTGTAGGGCTGGTGGTGGATTTGCGTTCCGGGCTAGGGTTAGGGTTAGGGAACGGCAAGGCTTAGGGCACAGGTGAGGGTACGGAAGCGTGGGAGGGTCAGGCTACGTGCAGACGAACGGGTCAGTGCCAGCGTACGGGTCAGGAGTAGGGTACGGCGTAAGGTAAGGTGTAGGGCTGGTGGTGGGTTTCTATTCCGGGCTAGGGTTAGGGTTAGGGAACGGCAAGGCTTAGGGCACAAGTGAGGGTACAGAAACGTGGGAGGGTCAGGCTACGTGCTGACGCACAGTTCAGTGCCAGCGTACGGGCCAGGAATAGGGTACGGCGTAAGGTAAGGTGTAGGGCTGGTGGTGGGTTTCCATTCCGGGCTAGGGTTAGGGTTAGGGAACGGCAAGGCTTAGGGCACAGCTGAGGGCACGGAAACGTGGGAGGGTCAGGCTACGTGCTGACGCACGGGTCATGCCAGCGTACGGGTCAGGAGTAGGGTACGGCGTAAGGTAAAGTGTAGGGCTGGTGGTGGGTTTCTATTCCGGGCTAGGGTTAGGGTTAGGGAACGGCAAGGCTTAGGGCACAGGTCAGGGTACGGAAACGCAGGAGGGTAAGGCTACGTGCTGATGAACGGGTCAGTGCCAGAGTACAGGCCAGGTGTAGGCAACGGCGTAGGGTAAGGTGTAGGGCTGGTGGTTGGTTTCCGTTCCAGGCTAGGGTTAGGGTTAGGGAACGGCAAGGCTTAGGGCACAGGGGAGGGTACGGAAACGTGGGAGGGTCGGGCTACGTGCTGATTCACGGGTCCGTGCCAGCGTTCGGGCCAGGAGTGGGCAACGGCGTAAGGTAAGGTGTAGGGCTTGTGGTTGATTTCCGTTCCGGGATAGGGTTAGGGTTAGGGATCGGCAAGGCTTAGGGCACAGGTGAGGGTATGGAAACGTGGGAGGGTCGGGCTACGTGCAGACGCACGGGTCAGTGCCAGCGTACGGGACAGGAGTAGGGAACGGCGTAGGATAAAGTGTACGGCTGGTGGTGGATTTGCGTTCTTGGCTAGGGTTAGGGTTAGGGAACGGCAAGGCTTAGGGCACAGGTCAGGGTACGGAAACGCGGGAGGGTAAGGCTACGTGCTGATGCACGGGTCAGTGCCAGAGTACAGGCCAGGACTAGGCAACGGCGTAGGGTAAGGTGTAGGGCTGGTGGTGGGTTTTCATTCCGGGCTAGGGTTAGCGTTAGGGAAAGGCAAGGCTTAGGGCACAGGTGTGGGTACGGAAACGTGGGAGGTTCAGGCTACGTGCTGACGCACGGGTCAGTGCAAGCATACGTGCCAGGAGTAGGCAACGGCGTAAGGTAAGGTGTAGGGCTGGTGGTTGGTTTCCGTTCCAGGCTAGGGTTAGGGTTAGGGAACGGCAAGGCTTAGGGCACAGGTGAGGGTACGGAAACGTGGGAGGGTCAGGCTACGTGCTGACGCACAGGTCAGTGCCAGCGTACAGGTCAGGAGTAGGGTACGGCGTAAGGTAAGGTGTAGGGCTGGTGGTGGGTTTCTATTCCGGGCTAGGGTTAGGGTTAGGGAACGGCAAGGCATAGGGCACAGGTGAGGGTACGGAAACGTGGGAGGGTCAGGCTTCGTGCTGACGCACGGGTCAGTGCCAGCGTTCGGGTCAGGAGTAGGTTATGGCGTAAGGTAAGGTGTAGGGCTGGTGGTGGGTTTCTATTCCGGTCTAGGGTTAGGGTTAGGGAACGGCAAGGCTTAGGGCACAGGTGAGGGTACGGAAACGTGGGAGGGTCGGGCTACGTGCAGACGCACGGGTCAGTGCCGGCGTACGGGCCAGGAATAGGCAACGGCGTAGGATAAAGTGTAGGGCTGGTGGTGGATTTGCGTTCTGGGCTAGGGTTAGGGTTAGGGAACGGCATGGCTTAGGGCACAGGTGAGGGTACGGAAACGTGGGAGGGTCAGGCTACGTGCTGACGCACGGTTCAGTGCCAGCGTACGGGCCAGGAATAGGGTATGGCATAATGTAAGGTGTCAGGCTGGTGGTGGGTTTCCGTTCCGGGCTAGGGTTAGGGTTAGGGAACGGCAAGGCTTAGGGCACAGGTGAAGGTACGGAAACGTGGGAGGCTCGTGCTACGTGCTGACGCACGGGTCAGTGCCAGCGTACAGGCCAGGAGTAGGCAACGGCGTAGGATAAAGTGTAGGCTGGTGGTGGATTTGCGTTCTGGGCTAGGGTTAGGGTTAGGGAACGGCAAGGCTTAGGGCACAGGAGAGGGTACGGAAACGCCAGAGTGTAAGGCTACGTGCTGATGCACGGGGCAGTGCCAGAGTACAGGCCAGGAGTAGGCAACGGCGTAGGGTAAAGTGTAGGGCTGGTGGTGGGTTTCCATTCCGGGCTAGGGTTAGGGTTAGGGAACGGCAAGGCTTAGGGCACAAGTGAGGGTACGGAAACGTGGGAGGGTCAGGCTACGTGCTGACGCACGGTTCAGTGCCAGCGTACGGGCCAGGAATAGGGTACGGCGTAAGGTAAGGTGTAGGGCTGGTGGTGGGTTTCCATTCCGGGCTAGGGTTAGGGTTAGGGAACGGCAAGGCTTAGGGCACAGCTGAGGGTACGGAAACGTGGGAGGGTCAGGCTACGTGCTGACGCACTGGTCAGTGCCAACGTACGGGCCAGGAGTAGGGTACGGCGTAAGGTAAGGTGTAGGGCTTGTGGTTGATTTCCGTTCCAGGCTAGGGTTAGGGTTAGGGAACGGCAAGGCTTAGGGCAAAGGAGAGGGTACGGAAACGTGGGAGGGTCGGGCCCCGTGCTGACGCACGGGTTAGTGCCAGCATACGGGCCAGGAGTAGGCAACGGCGTAGGATAAAGTGTA
This sequence comes from Mesoplodon bidens, assembly GCF_964165515.1. Lineage (NCBI taxonomy): Eukaryota > Metazoa > Chordata > Mammalia > Artiodactyla > Ziphiidae > Mesoplodon > Mesoplodon bidens. Next base: position 57,633,543 of record NC_138179.1, read on the forward strand.
GGGCTGGTGGTGGGTTTCCATTCCGGGCTAGGGTTAGGGTTAGGGAACGGCAAGGCTTAGGGCACAGGTGAAGGTACGGAAACGTGGGAGGCTCGTGCTACGTGCTGACGCACGGGTCAGTGCCAGCGTACGGGCCAGGAGTAGGCAACGGCGTAGGATAAAGTGTAGGCTGGTGGTGGATTTGCGTTCTGGGCTAGGGTTAGGGTTAGGGAACGGCAAGGCTTAGGGCACAGGAGAGGGTACGGAAACGCCAGAGTGTAAGGCTACGTGCTGATGCACGGGGCAGTGCCAGAGTAAAGGCCAGGAGTAGGCAACGGCGTAGGGTAAAGTGTAGGGCTGGTGGTGGGTTTCCATTCCGGGCTAGGGTTAGGGTTAGGGAACGGCAAGGCTTAGGGCACAGGTGAGGGTACGGAAACGTGGGAGGGTCAGGCTACGTGCTGACGCACGGGTCAGTGCCAGCGTACGGGCCAGGTGTAGGCAACGGCGTAAGGTAAGGTGTAGGGCTGGTGGTTGTTTTCCGTTCCAGGCTAGGGTTAGGGTTAGGGAACGGCAAGGCTTAGGGCACAGGTGAGGGTACGGAAACGTGGGAGGGTCGGGCTACGTGCTGATGCACGGGTCAGTGCCAACGTACTGGCCAGGAGTAGGCAACGGAGTAGGATAAAGTGTAGGGCTGGTGGTGGATTTGCGTTCCGGGCTAGGGTTAGGGTTAGGGAACGGCAAGGCTTAGGGCACAGGTGAGGGTACGGAAGCGTGGGAGGGTCAGGGTACGTGCAGACGAACGGGTCAGTGCCAGCGTACGGGTCAGGAGTAGGGTACGGCGTAAGGTAAGGTGTAGGGCTGGTGGTGGGTTTCTATTCCGGGCTAGGGTTAGGGTTAGGGAACGGCAAGGCTTAGGGCACAAGTGAGGGTACAGAAACGTGGGAGGGTCAGGCTACGTGCTGACGCACAGTTCAGTGCCAGCGTACGGGCCAGGAATAGGGTACGGCGTAAGGTAAGGTGTAGGGCTGGTGGTGGGTTTCCATTCCGGGCTAGGGTTAGGGTTAGGGAACGGCAAGGCTTAGGGCACAGCTGAGGGCACGGAAACGTGGGAGGGTCAGGCTACGTGCTGACGCACGGGTCAGTGCCAGCGTACGGGTCAGGAGTAGGGTACGGCGTAAGGTAAAGTGTAGGGCTGGTGGTGGGTTTCTATTCCGGGCTAGGGTTAGGGTTAGGGAACGGCAATGCTTAGGGCACAGGTCAGGGTACAGAAACGCAGGAGGGTAAGGCTACGTGCTGATGAACGGGTCAGTGCCAGAGTACAGGCCAGGTGTAGGCAACGGCGTAGGGTAAGGTGTAGGGCTGGTGGTTGGTTTCCGTTCCAGGCTAGGGTTAGGGTTAGGGAACGGCAAGGCTTAGGGCACAGGGGAGGGTACGGAAACGTGGGAGGGTCGGGCTACGTGCTGATTCACGGGTCCGTGCCAGCGTTCGGGCCAGGAGTGGGCAACGGCGTAAGGTAAGGTGTAGGGCTTGTGGTTGATTTCCGTTCCGGGATAGGGTTAGGGTTAGGGATCGGCAAGGCTTAGGGCACAGGTGAGGGTATGGAAACGTGGGAGGGTCGGGCTACGTGCAGACGCACGGGTCAGTGCCAGCGTACGGGACAGGAGTAGGGAACGGCGTAGGATAAAGTGTACGGCTGGTGGTGGATTTGCGTTCTTGGCTAGGGTTAGGGTTAGGGAACGGCAAGGCTTAGGGCACAGGTCAGGGTACGGAAACGCGGGAGGGTAAGGCTACGTGCTGATGCACGGGTCAGTGCCAGAGTACAGGCCAGGACTAGGCAACGGCGTAGGGTAAGGTGTAGGGCTGGTGGTGGGTTTTCATTCCGGGCTAGGGTTAGCGTTAGGGAAAGGCAAGGCTTAGGGCACAGGTGTGGGTACGGAAACGTGGGAGGTTCAGGCTACGTGCTGACGCACGGGTCAGTGCAAGCATACGTGCCAGGAGTAGGCAACGGCGTAAGGTAAGGTGTAGGGCTGGTGGTTGGTTTCCGTTCCAGGCTAGGGTTAGGGTTAGGGAACGGCAAGGCTTAGGGCACAGGTGAGGGTACGGAAACGTGGGAGGGTCAGGCTACGTGCTGACGCACAGGTCAGTGCCAGCGTACAGGTCAGGAGTAGGGTACGGCGTAAGGTAAGGTGTAGGGCTGGTGGTGGGTTTCTATTCCGGGCTAGGGTTAGGGTTAGGGAACGGCAAGGCATAGGGCACAGGTGAGGGTACGGAAACGTGGGAGGGTCAGGCTTCGTGCTGACGCACGGGTCAGTGCCAGCGTTCGGGTCAGGAGTAGGTTATGGCGTAAGGTAAGGTGTAGGGCTGGTGGTGGGTTTCTATTCCAGTCTAGGGTTAGGGTTAGGGAACGGCAAGGCTTAGGGCACAGGTGAGGGTACGGAAACGTGGGAGGGTCGGGCTACGTGCAGACGCACGGGTCAGTGCCAGCGTACGGGCCAGGAATAGGCAACGGCGTAGGATAAAGTGTAGGGCTGGTGGTGGATTTGCGTTCTGGGCTAGGGTTAGGGTTAGGGAACGGCATGGCTTAGGGCACAGGTGAGGGTACGGAAACGTGGGAGGGTCAGGCTACGTGCTGACGCACGGTTCAGTGCCAGCGTACGGGCCAGGAATAGGGTATGGCGTAATGTAAGGTGTCAGGCTGGTGGTGGGTTTCCGTTCCGGGCTAGGGTTAGGGTTAGGGAACGGCAAGGCTTAGGGCACAGGTGAAGGTACGGAAACGTGGGAGGCTCGTGCTACGTGCTGACGCACGGGTCAGTGCCAGCGTACAGGCCAGGAGTAGGCAACGGCGTAGGATAAAGTGTAGGCTGGTGGTGGATTTGCGTTCTGGGCTAGGGTTAGGGTTAGGGAACGGCAAGGCTTAGGGCACAGGAGAGGGTACGGAAACGCCAGAGTGTAAGGCTACGTGCTGATGCACGGGGCAGTGCCAGAGTACAGGCCAGGAGTAGGCAACGGCGTAGGGTAAAGTGTAGGGCTGGTGGTGGGTTTCCATTCCGGGCTAGGGTTAGGGTTAGGGAACGGCAAGGCTTAGGGCACAGGTGAGGGTACGGAAACGTGGGAGGGTCAGGCTACGTGCTGACGCACGGGTCAGTGCCAGCGTACGGGCCAGGTGTAGGCAACGGCGTAAGGTAAGGTGTAGGGCTGGTGGTTGTTTTCCGTTCCAGGCTAGGGTTAGGGTTAGGGAACGGCAAGGCTTAGGGCACAGGTGAGGGTACGGAAACGTGGGAGGGTCGGGCTACGTGCTGATGCACGGGTCAGTGCCAGCGTACTGGCCAGGAGTAGGCAACGGCGTAGGATAAAGTGTAGGGCTGGTGGTGGATTTGCGTTCCGGGCTAGGGTTAGGGTTAGGGAACGGCAAGGCTTAGGGCACAGGTGAGGGTACGGAAGCGTGGGAGGTTCAGGCTACGTGCAGACGAACGGGTCAGTGCCAGCGTACGGGTCAGGAGTAGGGTACGGCGTAAGGTAAGGTGTAGGGCTGGTGGTGGGTTTCTATTCCGGGCTAGGGTTAGGGTTAGGGAACGGCAAGGCTTAGGGCACAAGTGAGGGTACAGAAACGTGGGAGGGTCGGGCTACGTGCAGACGCACGGGTCAGTGCCAGCGTACGGGACAGGAGTAGGGAACGGCGTAGGATAAAGTGTACGGCTGGTGGTGGATTTGCGTTCTTGGCTAGGGTTAGGGTTAGGGAACGGCAAGGCTTAGGGCACAGGTCAGGGTACGGAAACGCGGGACGGTAAGGCTACGTGCTGATGCACGGGTCAGTGCCAGAGTACAGGCCAGGACTAGGCAACGGCGTAGGGTAAGGTGTAGGGCTGGTGGTGGGTTTTCATTCCGGGCTAGGGTTAGCGTTAGGGAAAGGCAAGACTTAGGGCACAGGTGTGGGTACGGAAACGTGGGAGGTTCAGGCTACGTGCTGACGCACGGGTCAGTGCAAGCATACGTGCCAGGATTAGGCAACGGCGTAAGGTAAGGTGTAGGGCTGGTGGTTGGTTTCCGTTCCAGGCTAGGGTTAGGGTTAGGGAAAGGCAAGGCTTAGGGCACAGGTGAGGGTACGGAAACGTGGGAGGGTCGGGCTACGTGCTGACGCACGGGTCAGTGCCAGCGTACGGGCCAGGAGTAGGCAATGGCGTAGGATAAAGTGTAGGGCTAGTGGTGGATTTGCGTTCCAGGCTAGGGTTAGGGTTAGGGAACGGCAAGGCTTAGGGCACAGGTGAGGGTACGGAAACGTGGGAGGGTCGGGCTACGTGCTGACGCACGGGTCAGTGCCAGCGTACGGGCCAGGAGTAGGCAACGGCGTAGGATAAAGTGTAGGGCTGGTGGTGGATTTGCGTTCGGGGCTAGGGTTAGGGTTAGGGAACGGCAAGGCTTAGGGCACAGGTGAGGGTACGGAAACGTGGGAGGGTCAGGCTACATGCTGACGCACAGGTCAGTGCCAGCGTACAGGTCAGGAATATGGTACGGCGTAAGGTAACGTGTAGGGCTGGTGGTGGGTTTCTATTCCGGGCTAGGGTTAGGGTTAGGGAACCGCAAGGCTTAGGGCACAGGTGAGGGCACGGAAACGTGGGAGGGTCAGGCTACGTGCTGACGCACGGGTCAGTGCCAGCGTACGGGTCAGGAGTAGGGTATGGCGTAAGGTAAGGTGTAGGGCTGGTGGTGGGTTTCTATTCCGGGCTAGGGTTAGGGTTAGGGAACGGCAAGGCTTAGGGCACAGGTGAGGGTACAGAAACGTGGGAGGGTCGGGCTACGTGCTGACGCACGGGTCAGTGCCAGCGTACGGGCCAGGAGTATGCAACGGCGTAGGATAAAGTGTAGGGCTGGTGGTTGATTTCCGTTCCGGGCTAGTGTTAGGGTTAGGGAACGGCAAGGCTTAGGGCACAGGTGAGTTTACGGAAACGTGGGAGGGTCAGGCTACGTGCTGACGCACGGGTCAGTGCCAGCGTACGGGCCAGGAGTAAGCAACGGCGTAAGGTAAGGTGTAGGGCTGGTGGTTGGTTTCCGTTCCAGGCTAGGGTTAGGGTTACGGAACGGCAAGGCTTAGGGCACAGGTGAGGGTACGGAAACGTGGGAGGGTCGGGCTACGTGCTGACGCACGTGTCAGTGCCAGCGTACGGGCCAGGAGTAGGCAACGGCGTAGGATAAAGTGTATGGCTGGTGGTGGATTTGCGTTCCGGGCTAGGGTTAGGGTAAGGGAACGGCAAGGCTTAGGGCACAGGTGAGGGTACGGAAACGTGGCAGGGTCAGGCTACGTGCTGACGCACAGCTCAGTGCCAGCGTACAGGTCAGGAGTAGGGTACGGCGTAAGGAAAAGTGTAGGGCTGGTGGTGGATTTCTATTCCGGGCTAGGGTTAGGGTTAGGGAACGGCAAGGCTTAGGGCACAGGTGAGGGTACGGAAACGTGGGAGGGTCAGGCTACGTGCTGACGCACGGGTCAGTGCCAGCGTACGGGCCAGGAGTAGGCAACGACGTAGGATAAAGTGTAGGGCTGGTGGTGGGTTTCCATTCCGGGCTAGGGTTAGGGTTAGGGAACGGCAACGCTTAGGGCACAGGTGAGGGTACAGAAACGTGGGAGGGTCGGGCTACGTGCTGACGCACGGGTCAGTGCCAGCGTACGGGCCAGGAGTAGGCAACGGCTTAAGGTAAGGTGTAGGGCTGGTGGTGGGTTTCTATTCCGGGCTAGGGTTAGGGTTAGGGAACGGCAAGGCTTAGGGCACATGTGAGGGTACAGAAACGTGGGAGGGTCGGGATACGTGCTGACGCACGGGTCAGTGCCAGCGTACGGGCCAGGAGCAGGCAACGGCGTAGGATAAAGTGTAGGGCTGGTGGTGGATTTGCGTTCGGGGCTAGGGTTAGGGTTAGGGAACGGCAAGGCTGAGGGCACAGGTGAGGGTACGGAAACGTGGGAGGGTCAGGCTACGTGCTGACGCACGTGTCAGTGCCAGCGTACGGGTCAGGAGTAGGGTACGGCGTAAGGTAAGGTGTAGGGCTGGTGGTGGGTTTCTATTCCGGGCTAGGGTTAGGGTTAGGGAACGGCAAGGCTTAGGGCACAGGTGAGGGTACGGAAACGTGGGAGGGTCAGGCTACGTGCTGACGCACGGGTCAGTGCCAGCGCACGGGCCAGGAGTAGGCAACGGCTTAAGGTAGGGTGTAGGGCTGGTGGTGGGTTTCTATTCCGGCCTAGGGTTAGGGTTAGGGAACGGCAAGGCTTAGGGCACAGGTGAGGGTACAGAAACGTGGGAGGGTCGGGCTACGTGCTGACGCACGGGTCAGTGCCAGCATACGGGTCAGGTGTAGGCAACGACGTAGGATAAAGTGTAGGGCTGGTGGTGGGTTTCCATTCCGGGCTAGGGTTAGGGTTAGGGAACGGCAACGCTTAGGGCACAGGTGAGGGTACGGAAACGTGGGAGGGTCAGGCTACGTGCTGACGCACGGGTCATTGCCAGCGCACGGGCCAGGAGTAGGCAACGGCTTAAGGTAAGGTGTAGGGCTGGTGGTGGGTTTCTATTCCGGGCTAGGGTTAGGGTTAGGGAACGGTAAGTCTTAGGGCACAGGTGAGGGTACAGAAACGTGGGAGGGTCGGGCTACGTGCTGACGCACGGGTCAGTGCCAGCGTACGGGCCAGGAGTAGGCAACGGCTTAAGGTAAGGTGTAGGGCTGGTGGTGGGTTTCTATTCCGGGCTAGGGTTAGGGTTAGGGAACGGCAAGGCTTAGGGCACAGGTGAGGGTACGGAAACGTGGGAGGGTCAGGCTACGTGCTGACGCACAGGTCAGTGCCAGCGTACAGGTCAGGAGTAGGGTACGGCGTATGGTAACGTGTAGGGCTGGTGGTGGGTTTCTATTCCGGGCTAGGGTTAGGGTTAGGGAACCGCAAGGCATAGGGCACAGGTGAGGGTACGGAAACGTGGGAGGGTCAGGCTTCGTGCTGACGCACGGGTCAGTGCCAGCGTTCGGGTCAGGAGTAGGTTATGGCGTAAGGTAAGGTGTAGGGCTGGTGGTGGGTTTCCGTTCCGGGCTAGGGTTAGGTTTAGGGAACGGCAAGGCTTAGGGCACAGGTGAGGGTACGGAAACGTGGGAGGGTCGGGCTACGTGCTGACGCACGGGTCAGTTCCAGCGTACGGGCCAGGAGTAGGCAACGGCGTAGGATAAAGTGTAGGGCTGGTGGTGGATTTGCGTTCCGGGCTAGGGTTAGGGTTACGGAACGTCATGGCTTAGGGCACAGGTGAGGGTACGGAAACGTGGGAGGGTCAGGCTACGTGCTGACGCATGGTTCAGTGCCAGCGTACGGGCCAGGAATAGGGTACGGCGTAATGTAAGGTGTCAGGCTGGTGGTGGGTTTCCGTTCCGGGCTAGGGTTAGGGTTAGGGAACGGCAAGGCTTAGGGCACAGGTGAAGGTACGGAAACGTGGGAGGCTCGTGCTACGTGCTGACGCACGGGTCAGTGCCAGCGTACGGGCCTGGAGTAGGCAACGGCGTAGGATAAAGTGTAGGCTGGTGGTGGATTTGCGTTCTGGGCTAGGGTTAGGGTTAGGGAACGGCAAGGCTTAGGGCACAGGAGAGGGTACGGAAACGCCAGAGTGTAAGGCTACGTGCTGATGCACGGGGCAGTGCCAGAGTACAGGCCAGGAGTAGGCAACGGCGTAGGGTAAGGTGTAGGGCTGGTGGTGGGTTTCCATTCCGGGCTAGGGTTAGGGTTAGGGAACGGCAAGGCTTAGGGCACAGGTGAGGGTACGGAAACGTGGGAGGGTCAGGCTACGTGCTGACGCACGGGTCAGTGCCAGCGTACGGGCCAGGTGTAGGCAACGGCGTAAGGTAAGGTGTAGGGCTGGTGGTTGTTTTCCGTTCCAGGCTAGGGTTAGGGTTAGGGAACGGCAAGGCTTAGGGCACAGGTGAGGGTACGGAAACGTGGGAGGGTCGGGCTACGTGCTGATGCACGGGTCAGTGCCAGCGTACTGGCCAGGAGTAGGCAACGGCGTATAATAAAGTGTAGGGCTGGTGGTGGATTTGCATTCCGGGCTAGGGTTAGGGTTAGGGAACGGCAAGTCTTAGGGCACAGGTGAGGGTACGGAAGCGTGGGAGGGTCAGGCTACGTGCAGACGAACGTGTCAGTGCCAACGTACGGGTCAGGAGTAGGGTACGGCGTAAGGTAAGGTGTAGGGCTGGTGGTGGGTTTCTATTCAGGGCTAGGGTTAGGGTTAGGGAACGGCAAGGCTTAGGGCACAAGTGAGGGTACGGAAACGTGGGAGGGTCAGGCTACGTGCTGACGCACGGTTCAGTGCCAGCGTACGGGCCAGGAATAGGGTACGGCGTAAGGTAAGGTGTAGGGCTGGTGGTGGGTTTCCATTCCGGGCTAGGGTTAGGGTTAGGGAACGGCAAGGCTTAGGGCACAGCTGAGGGCACGGAAACGTGGGAGGGTCAGGCTACGTGCTGACGCACGGGTCAGTGCCAGCGTACGGGTCAGGAGTAGGGTACGGCGTAAGGTAAGGTGTAGGGCTGGTGGTGGGTTTCTATTCCGGGCTAGGGTTAGGGTTAGGGAACGGCAAGGCTTAGGGCACAGGTCAGGGTACGGAAACACGGGAGGGTAAGGCTACGTGCTGATGAACGGGTCAGTGCCAGAGTACAGGCCAGGAGTAGGCAACGGCGTAGGGTAAGGTGTAGGGCTGGTGGTTGGTTTCCATTCCAGGCTAGGGTTAGGGTTAGGGAACGGCAAGGCTTAGGGCACAGGGGAGGGTACGGAAACGTGGGAGGGTCGGGCTACGTGCTGATTCACGGGTCCGTGCCAGCGTTCGGGCCAGGAGTGGGCAACGGCGTAAGGTCAGGTGTAGGGCTTGTGGTTGATTTCCGTTCCGGGATAGGGTTAGGGTTAGGGATCGGCAAGGCTTAGGGCACAGGTGAGGGTATGGAAACGTGGGAGGGTCGGGCTACGTGCAGACGCACGGGTCAGTGCCAGCGTACGGGCCATGAGTAGGCAACGGCGTAGGATAAAGTGTACGGCTGGTGGTGGATTTGCGTTCTGGGCTAGGGTTAGGGTTAGGGAACGGCAAGGCTTAGGGCACAGGTCAGGGTACGGAAACGCGGGAGGGTAAGGCTACGTGCTGATGCACGGGTCAGTGCCAGAGTACAGGCCAGGATTAGGCAACGGCGTAGGGTAAGGTGTAGGGCTGGTGGTGGGTTTTCATTCCGGGCTAGGGTTAGGGTTAGGGAAAGGCAAGGCTTAGGGCACAGGTGAGGGTACGGAAACGTGGGAGGTTCAGGCTACGTGCTGACGCTCGGGTCAGTGCCAGCGTACGGGCCAGGAGTAAGCAACGGCGTAAGGAAAAGTGTAGGGCTGGTGGTGGGTTTCTATTCCGGGCTAGGGTTAGGGTTAGGGAACGGCAAGGCTTAGGGCACAGGTGAGGGTACAGAAACGTGGGAGGGTCGGGCTACGTGCTGACGCACGGGTCAGTGCCAGCGTACGGGCCAGGAGTAGGCAACGGAGTAGGATAAAGTGTAGGGCTGGTGGTGGATTTGCATTCGGGGCTAGGGTTAGGGTTAGGGAACGGCAAGGCTTAGGGCACAGGTGAGGGTACGAAAACGTGGGAGGGTCAGGCTACGTGCTGACGCACAGGTCAGTGCCAGCGTACAGGTCAGGAGTATGGTACGGCGTAAGGTACCGTGTAGGGCTGGTGGTGGGTTTCTATTCCGGGCTAGGGTTAGGGTTAGCGAACGGCAAGGCTTAGGGCACAGGTGAGGGTACGGAAACGTGGGAGGGTCGGGCTACGTGCTGACGCACGTGTCAGTGCCAGCGTACGGGCCAGGAGTAGGCAACGGCGTAGGATAAAGTGTATGGCTGGTGGTGGATTTGCGTTCCGGGCTAGGGTTAGGGTTAGGGAATGACAAGGCTTAGGGCACAGGTGAGGGTACGGAAATGTGGGAGGGTCAGGCTACGTGCTGACGCACAGGTCAGTGCCAGCGTACAGGTCAGGAGTAGGGTACGGCGTAAGGAAAAGTGTAGGGCTGGTGGTGGGTTTCTATTCCGGGCTAGGGTTAGGGTTAGGGAACGGCAAGGCTTAGGGCACAGGTGAGGGTACAGAAACGTGGGAGGGTCGGGCTACGTGCTGACGCACGGGTTAGTGCCAGCGTACGGGCCAGGAGTAGGCAACGGCGTAGGATAAAGTGTAGGGCTGGTGGTTGATTTCCGTTCCGGGCTAGTGTTAGGGTTAGGGAACGGCAAGGCTTAGGGCACAGGTGAGGTTACGGAAACGTGGGAGGGTCAGGCTACGTGCTGACGCTCGTGTCAGTGCCAGCATACGGGCCAGGAGTAAGCAACGGCGTAAGGTAAGGTGTAGGGCTCGTGGTTGGTTTCCGTTCCAGGCTAGGGTTAGGGTTAGGGAACGGCGAGGCTTAGGGCACAGGTGAGGGTACGGAAACGTGGGAGGGTCGGGCTACGTGCTGACGCACGTGTCAGCGCCAGCGTACGGGCCAGGAGTAGGCAACGGCGTAGGATAAAGTGTATGGCTGGTGGTGGATTTGCGTTCCGGGCTAGGGTTAGGGTTAGGGAATGACAAGGCTTAGGGCACAGGTGAGGGTACGGAAATGTGGGAGGGACAGGCTACGTGCTGACGCACAGGTCAGTGCCAGCGTACAGGTCAGGAGTAGGGTACGGCGTAAGGAAAAGTGTAGGGCTGGTGGTGTGTTTCTATTCCGGGCTAGGGTTAGGGTTAGGGAACGGCAAGGCTTAGGGCACAGGTGAGGGTACGGAAACGTGGGTGGGTCAGGCTACGTGCTGACGCACGTGTCAGTGCCAGCGTATGGGTCAGGAGTAGGGTACGGCGTAAGGTAAGGTGTAGGGCTGGTGGTGGCTTTCTATTCCCGGCTAGGGTTAGGGTTAGGGAACGGCAAGGCTTAGGGCACAGGTGAGGGTACGGAAACGTGGGAGGGTCAGGCTACGTGCTGACGCACGGGTCAGTGCCAGCGTACGGGCCAGGAGTAGGCAACGGCTTAAGGTAAGGTGTATGGCTGGTGGTGGGTTTCTATTCCGGGCTAGGGTTAGGGTTAGGGAACGGCAAGGCTTAGGGCACAGGTGAGGGTACAGAAACGTGGGAGGGTCGGGCTATGTGCTGACGCACGGGTCAGTGCCAGCATACGGGTCAGGAGTAGGCAACGGCGTAGGATAAAGTGTAGGGCTGGTGGTGGGTTTCCATTCCGGGCTAGGGTTAGGGTTAGGGAACGGCAACGCTTAGGGCACTGGTGAGGGTACGGAAACGTGGGAGGGTCAGGCTACGTGCTGACGCACGGGTCAGTGCCAGCGTACGGGCCAGGAGTAGGCATCGGCTTAAGGTAAGGTGTAGGGCTGGTGGTGGGTTTCTATTCCGGGCTAGGGTTAGGGTTAGGGAACGGCAAGGCTTAGGGCACAGGTGAGGGTACAGAAACGTGGGAGGGTCGGGCTACGTGCTGACGCACGGGTCAGTGCCAGCGTACGGGCCAGGAGTAGGCAATGGCTTAAGGTAAGGTTTAGGGCTGGTGGTGGGTTTCTATTCCGGGCTAGGGTTAGGGTTAGGGAACGGCAAGGCTTAGGCACAGGTGAGGGTACAGAAACGTGGGATGGTCGGGCTACGTGCTGACGCACGTGTCAGTGCCAGCGTACGGGCCAGGAGTAGGCAACGGCGTAGGATAAAGTGTAGGGCTGGTGGTGGATTTGCGTTCGGGGCTAGGGTTAGGGTTAGGGAACGGCAAGGCTTAGGGCACAGGTGAGGGTACGGAAACGTGGGAGGGTCAGTCTACGTGCTGACGCATGGGTCAGTGCCAGCGTACGGGTCAGGAGTAGGTTATGGCGTAAGGTAAGGTGTAGGGCTGGTGGTGGGTTTCTATTCCGGGCTAGGGTTAGGGTTAGGGAACGGCAAGGCTTAGGGCACAGGTGAGGGTACGGAAACGTGGGAGTGTCGGGCTACGTGCTGACGCACGGGTCAGTGCCAGCGTACGGGCCAGGAGTAGGCAACGGCGTAGGATAAAGTGTAGGGCTTGTGGTGGATTTGCGTTCCGGGCTAGGGTTAGGGTTAGGGAACGGCATGGCTTAGGGCACAGGTGAGGGTACGGAAATGCCAGAGTGTAAGGCTACGTGCTGATGCACGGGGCAGTGCCAGAGTACAGGCCAGGAGTAGGCAACGGCGTAGGGTAAGGTGTAGGGCTGGTGGTGGGTTTCCATTCCGGGCTAGGGTTAGGGTTAGGGAACGGCAAGGCTTAGGGCACAGGTGAGGGTACGGAAACGTGGGAGGGTCAGGCTACGTGCTGACGCACGGGTCAGTGCCAGCGTACGGGCCAGGTGTAGGCAACGGCGTAAGGTAAGGTGTAGGGCTGGTTGTTGTTTTCCGTTCCATGCTAGGGTTAGGGTTAGGGAACGGCAAGGCTTAGGGCACAGGTGAGGGTACGGAAACGTGGGAGGGTCGGGCTACGTGCTGATGCACGGGTCAGTGCCAGCGTACTGGCCAGGAGTAGGCAACGGCGTAGGATAAAGTGTAGGGCTGGTGGTGGATTTGCGTTCCGGGCTAGGGTTAGGGTTAGGGAACGGCAAGGCTTAGGGCACAGGTGAGTGTACGGAAGCGTGGGAGGGTCAGGCTACGTGCAGACGAACGGGTCAGTGCCAGCGTACGGGTCAGGAGTAGGGTACGGCGTAAGGTAATGAGTAGGGCTGGTGGTGGGTTTCCATTCCGGGCTAGGGTTAGGGTTAGGGAACGGCAAGGCTTAGGGCACAGGTGAGGGTATGGAAACGTGGGAGGGTCGGGCTACGTGCAGACGCACGGGTCAGTGCCAGCGTACGGGCCAGGAGTAGGCAACGGCGTAGGATAAAGTGTACGGCTGGTGGTGGATTTGCGTTCTGGGCTAGGGTTAGGGTTAGGGAACGGCAAGGCTTAGGGCACAGGTCAGGGTACGGAAACGCGGGAGGGTAAGGCTACGTGCTGATGCACGGGTCAGTGCCAGAGTACAGGCCAGGACTAGGCAACGGCGTAGGGTAAGGTGTAGGGCTGGTGGTGGGTTTTCATTCCGGGCTAGGGTTAGCGTTAGGGAAAGGCAAGGCTTAGGGCACAGGTGAGGGTACGGAAACCTGGGAGGTTCAGGCTACGTGCTGACGCACGGGTCAGTGCCAGCATACGTGCCAGGAGTAGGCAACGGCGTAAGGTAAGGTGTAGGGCTGGTGGTTGGTTTCCGTTCCAGGCTAGGGTTAGGGTTAGGTAACGGCAAGGCTTAGGGCACAGGTGAGGGTACGGAAACGTGGGAGGGTCGGGCTACGTGCTGACGCACGTGTCAGTGCCAGCGTACGGGCCAGGAGTAGGCAACGGCGTAGGATAAAGTGTATGGCTGGTGGTGGATTTGCGTTCCGGGCTAGGGTTAGGGTTAGGGAATGACAAGGCTTAGGGCACAGGTGAGGGTACGGAAATGTGGGAGAGTCAGGCTACGTGCTGACGCACAGGTCAGTGCCAGCGTACAGGTCAGGAGTAGGGTACGGCGTAAGGAAAAGTGTAGGGCTGGTGGTGGGTTTCTATTCCTTGCTAGGGTTAGGGTTAGGGAACGGCAAGGCTTACGGCACAGGTGAGGGTACGGAAACGTGGGAGGGTCAGGCTACGTGCTGACGCACGTGTCAGTGCCAGCGTACGGGTCAGGAGTAGGGTACGGCGTAAGGTAAGGTGTAGGGCTGGTGGTGGCTTTCTATTCCCGGCTAGGGTTAGGGTTAGGGAACGGCAAGGCTTAGGGCACAGGTGAGGGTACGGAAACGTGGGAGGGTCAGGCTACGTGCTGACGCACGGGTCAGTGCCAGCGTACGGGCCAGGAGTAGGCAACGGCTTAAGGTAAGGTGTAGGGCTGGTGGTGGGTTTCTATTCCGGGCTAGGGTTAGGATTAGGGAACGGCAAGGCTTAGGGCACAGGTGAGGGTACGGAAACGTGGGAGGGTCGGGCTACGTGCTGACGCACGGGTCAGTGCCAGCGTACGGGCCAGGAGTAGGCAACGGCGTAGGATAAAGTGTAGGGCTAGTGGTGGATTTGCGTTCCAGGCTAGGGTTAGGGTTAGGGAACGGCAAGGCTTAGGGCACAGGTGAGGTTACGGAAGCGTGGGAGGGTCAGGCTACGTGCAGACGAACGGGTCAGTGCCAGCGTACGGGTCAGGAGTAGGGTACGGCGTAAGGTAAGGTGTAGGGCTGGTGGTGGGTTTCTATTCCGGGCTAGGGTTAGGGTTAGGGAACGGCAAGGCTTAGGGCACAAGTGAGTGTACGGAAACGTGGGAGGGTCAGGCTACGTGCTGACGCACGGTTCAGTGCCAGCGTACGGGCCAGGAATAGGGTACGGCGTAAGGTAAGGTGTAGGGCTGGTGGTGGGTTTCCATTCCGGGCTAGGGTTAGGGTTAGGGAACGGCAAGGCTTAGGGCACAGCTGAGGGCACGGAAACGTGGGAGGGTCAGGCTACGTGCTGACGCACGGGTCAGTGCCAGCGTACGGGTCAGGAGTAGGGTACGGCGTAAGGTAAGGTGTAGGGCTGGTGGTGGGTTTCTATTCCGGGCTAGGGTTAGGGTTAGGGAACGGCAAGGCTTAGGGCACAGGTCAGGGTACGGAAACGCGGGAGGGTAAGGCTACGTGCTGATGAACGGGTCAGTGCCAGAGTACAGGCCAGGAGTAGGCAACGGCGTAGGTTAAGGTGTAGGGCTGGTGGTTGGTTTCCGTTCCAGGCTAGGGTTAGGGTTAGGGAATGGCAAGGCTTAGGGCACAGGGGAGGGTACGGAAACGTGGGAGGGTCGGGCTACGTGCTGATTCACGGGTCCGTGCCAGCGTTCGGGCCAGGAGTGGGCAACGGCGTAAGGTAAGGTGTAGGGCTTGTGGTTGATTTCCGTTCCGGGATAGGGTTAGGGTTAGGGATCGGCAAGGCTTAGGGCACAGGTGAGGGTATGGAAACGTGGGAGGGTCGGGCTACGTGCAGACGCACGGGTCAGTGCCAGCGTACGGGCCAGGAGTAGGCAACGGCGTAGGATAAAGTGTACGGCTGGTGGTGGATTTGCGTTCTGGGCTAGGGTTAGGGTTAGGGAACGGCAAGGCTTAGGGCACAGGTCAGTGTACGGAAACGCGGGAGGGTAAGGCTACGTGCTGATGCACGGGTCAGTGCCAGAGTACAGGCCAGGACTAGGCAACGGAGTAGGGTAAGGTGTAGGGCTGGTGGTGGGTTTTCATTCTGGGCTAGGGTTAGCGTTAGGGAAAGGCAAGGCTTAGGGCACAGGTGAGGGTACGGAAACGTGGGAGGTTCAGGCTACGTGCTGACGCACGGGTCAGTGCCAGCATACGTGCCAGGAGTAGGCAACGGCGTAAGGTAAGGTGTAGGGCTGGTGGTTGGTTTCCGTTCCAGGCTAGGGTTAGGGTTAGGGAACGGCAAGGCTTAGGGCACAGGTGAGGGTACGGAAACGTGGGAGGTTCGGGCTACGTTCTGACGCACGGGTCAGTGCCAGCGTACGGGCCAGGAGTAGGCAACGGCGTAGGATAAAGTGTAGGGCTAGTGGTGGATTTGCGTTCCAGGCTAGGGTTAGGGTTAGGGAACGGCAAGGCTTAGGGCACAGGTGAGGGTACGGAAACGTGGGAGGGTCGGGCTACGTGCTGACGCACGGGTCAGTGCCAGCGTACGGGCCAGGAGTAGGCAACGGCGTAGGATAAAGTGTAGGGCTGGTGGTGGATTTTCGTTCGGGGCTAGGGTTAGGGTTAGGGAACGGCAAGGCTTAGGGCACAGGTGAGGGTACGGAAACGTGGGAGGGTCAGGCTACGTGCTGACGCACAGGTCAGTGCCAGCGTACAGGTCAGGAATATGGTACGGCGTAAGGTAACGTGTAGGGCTGGTGGTGGGTTTCTATTCCGGGCTAGGGTTAGGGTTAGGGAACCGCAAGGCTTAGGGCACAGGTGAGGGCACGGAAACGTGGGAGGGTCAGGCTACGTGCTGACGCACAGGTCAGTGCCAGCGTACGGGTCAGGAGTAGGGTACGGCGTAAGGTAAGGTGTAGGGCTGGTGGTGGGTTTCTATTCCGGGCTAGGGTTAGGGTTAGGGAACGGCAAGGCTTAGGGCACAAGTGAGGGTACAGAAACGTGGGAGGGTCAGGCTACGTGCTGACGCACGGTTCAGTGCCAGCGTACGGGCCAGGAATAGGGTACGGCGTAAGGTAAGGTGTAGGGCTGGTGGTGGGTTTCCATTCCGGGCTAGGGTTAGGGTTAGGGAACGGCAAGGCTTAGGGCACAGCTGAGGGCACGGAAACGTGGGAGGGTCAGGCTACGTGCTGACGCACGTGTCAGTGCCAGCGTTCGGGTCAGGAGTAGGGTACGGCGTAAGGTAAGGTGTAGGGCTGGTGGTGGGTTTCTATTCCGGGCTAGGGTTAGGGTTAGGGATCGGCAAGGCTTAGGGCACAGGTGAGGGTATGGAAACGTGGGAGGGTCGGGCTACGTGCAGACGCACGGGTCAGTGCCAGCGTACGGGACAGGAGTAGGGAACGGCGTAGGATAAAGTGTACGGCTGGTGGTGGATTTGCGTTCTTGGCTAGGGTTAGGGTTAGGGAACGGCAAGGCTTAGGGCACAGGTCAGGGTACGGAAACGCGGGACGGTAAGGCTACGTGCTGATGCACGGGTCAGTGCCAGAGTACAGGCCAGGACTAGGCAACGGCGTAGGGTAAGGTGTAGGGCTGGTGGTGGGTTTTCATTCCGGGCTAGGGTTAGCGTTAGGGAAAGGCAAGACTTAGGGCACAGGTGTGGGTACGGAAACGTGGGAGGTTCAGGCTACGTGCTGACGCACGGGTCAGTGCAAGCATACGTGCCAGGATTAGGCAACGGCGTAAGGTAAGGTGTAGGGCTGGTGGTTGGTTTCCGTTCCAGGCTAGGGTTAGGGTTAGGGAAAGGCAAGGCTTAGGGCACAGGTGAGGGTACGGAAACGTGGGAGGGTCGGGCTACGTGCTGACGCACGGGTCAGTGCCAGCGTACGGGCCAGGAGTAGGCAACGGCGTAGGATAAAGTGTAGGGCTAGTGGTGGATTTGCGTTCCAGGCTAGGGTTAGGGTTAGGGAACGGCAAGGCTTAGGGCACAGGTGAGGGTACGGAAACGTGGGAGGGTCGGGCTACGTGCTGACGCACGGGTCAGTGCCAGCGTACGGGCCAGGAGTAGGCAACGGCGTAGGATAAAGTGTAGGGCTGGTGGTGGATTTGCGTTCGGGGCTAGGGTTAGGGTTAGGGAACGGCAAGGCTTAGGGCACAGGTGAGGGTACGGAAACGTGGGAGGGTCAGGCTACATGCTGACGCACAGGTCAGTGCCAGCGTACAGGTCAGGAATATGGTACGGCGTAAGGTAACGTGTAGGGCTGGTGGTGGGTTTCTATTCCGGGCTAGGGTTAGGGTTAGGGAACCGCAAGGCTTAGGGCACAGGTGAGGGCACGGAAACGTGGGAGGGTCAGGCTACGTGCTGACGCACGGGTCAGTGCCAGCGTACGGGTCAGGAGTAGGGTATGGCGTAAGGTAAGGTGTAGGGCTGGTGGTGGGTTTCTATTCCGGGCTAGGGTTAGGGTTAGGGAACGGCAAGGCTTAGGGCACAGGTGAGGGTACAGAAACGTGGGAGGGTCGGGCTACGTGCTGACGCACGGGTCAGTGCCAGCGTACGGGCCAGGAGTATGCAACGGCGTAGGATAAAGTGTAGGGCTGGTGGTTGATTTCCGTTCCGGGCTAGTGTTAGGGTTAGGGAACGGCAAGGCTTAGGGCACAGGTGAGTTTACGGAAACGTGGGAGGGTCAGGCTACGTGCTGACGCACGGGTCAGTGCCAGCGTACGGGCCAGGAGTAAGCAACGGCGTAAGGTAAGGTGTAGGGCTGGTGGTTGGTTTCCGTTCCAGGCTAGTGTTAGAGTTACGGAACGGCAAGGCTTAGGGCACAGGTGAGGGTACGGAAACGTGGGAGGGTCGGGCTACGTGCTGACGCACGTGTCAGTGCCAGCGTACGGGCCAGGAGTAGGCAACGGCGTAGGATAAAGTGTATGGCTGGTGGTGGATTTGCGTTCCCGGCTAGGGTTAGGGTAAGGGAACGGCAAGGCTTAGGGCACAGGTGAGGGTACGGAAACGTGGCAGGGTCAGGCTACGTGCTGACGCACAGCTCAGTGCCAGCGTACAGGTCAGGAGTAGGGTACGGCGTAAGGAAAAGTGTAGGGCTGGTGGTGGATTTCTATTCCGGGCTAGGGTTAGGGTTAGGGAACGGCAAGGCTTAGGGCACAGGTGAGGGTACGGAAACGTGGGAGGGTCAGGCTACGTGCTGACGCACGTGTCAGTGCCAGCGTACGGGTCAGGAGTAGGGTACGGCGTAAGGTAAGGTGTAGGGCTGGTGGTGGGTTTCTATTCTGGGCTAGGGTTAGGGTTAGGGAACGGCAAGGCTTAGGGCACAGGTGAGGGTACGGAAACGTGGGAGGGTCAGGCTACGTGCTGACGCACGGGTCAGTGCCAGCGTACGGGCCAGGAGTAGGCAACGGCTTAAGGTAGGGTGTAGGGCTGGTGGTGGGTTTCTATTCCGGCCTAGGGTTAGGGTTAGGGAACGGCAAGGCTTAGGGCACAGGTGAGGGTACAGAAACGTGGGAGGGTCGGGCTACGTGCTGACGCATGGGTCAGTGCCAGCATACGGGTCAGGTGTAGGCAACGACGTAGGATAAAGTGTAGGGCTGGTGGTGGGTTTCCATTCCGGGCTAGGGTTAGGGTTAGGGAACGGCAACGCTTAGGGCACAGGTGAGGGTACGGAAACGTGGGAGGGTCAGGCTACGTGCTGACGCACGGGTCATTGCCAGCGCACGGTCCAGGAGTAGGCAACGGCTTAAGGTAAGGTGTAGGGCTGGTGGTGGGTTTCTATTCCGGGCTAGGGTTAGGGTTAGGGAACGGTAAGTCTTAGGGCACAGGTGAGGGTACAGAAACGTGGGAGGGTCGGGCTACGTGCTGACGCACGGGTCAGTGCCAGCGTACGGGCCAGGAGTAGGCAACGGCTTAAGGTAAGGTGTAGGGCTGGTGGTGGGTTTCTATTCCGGGCTAGGGTTAGGGTTAGGGAACGGCAAGGCTTAGGGCACATGTGAGGGTACAGAAACGTGGGAGGGTCGGGATACGTGCTGACGCACGGGTCAGTGCCAGCGTACGGGCCAGGAGCAGGCAACGGCGTAGGATAAAGTGTAGGGCTGGTGGTGGATTTGCGTTCGGGGCTAGGGTTAGGGTTAGGGAACGGCAAGGCTGAGGGCACAGGTGAGGGTACGGAAACGTGGGAGGGTCAGGCTACGTGCTGACGCACAGGTCAGTGCCAGCGTACAGGTCAGGAGTAGGGTACGGCGTATGGTAACGTGTAGGGCTGGTGGTGGGTTTCTATTCCGGGCTAGGGTTAGGGTTAGGGAACGGCAAGGCATAGGGCACAGGTGAGGGTACGGAAACGTGGGAGGGTCAGGCTTCGTGCTGACGCACGGGTCAGTGCCAGCGTTCGGGTCAGGAGTAGGTTATGGCGTAAGGTAAGGTGTAGAGCTGGTGGTGGGTTTCCGTTCCGGGCTAGGGTTAGGTTTAGGGAACGGCAAGGCTTAGGGCACAGGTGAGGGTACGGAAACGTGGGAGGGTCGGGCTACGTGCTGACGCACGGGTCACTGCCAGCGTACGGGCCAGGAGTAGGCAACGGCGTAGGATAAAGTGTAGGGCTGGTGGTGGATTTGCGTTCCGGGCTAGGGTTAGGGTTAGGGAACGTCATGGCTTAGGGCACAGGTGAGGGTACGGAAACGTGGGAGGGTCAGGCTACGTGCTGACGCACGGTTCAGTGCCAGCGTACGGGCCAGGAATAGGGTACGGCGTAATGTAAGGTGTCAGGCTGGTGGTGGGTTTCCGTTCCGGGCTAGGGTTAGGGTTAGGGAACGGCAAGGCTTAGGGCACAGGTGAAGGTACGGAAACGTGGGAGGCTCGTGCTACGTGCTGACGCACGGGTCAGTGCCAGCGTACGGGCCTGGAGTAGGCAACGGCGTAGGATAAAGTGTAGGCTGGTGGTGGATTTGCGTTCTGGGCTAGGGTTAGGGTTAGGGAACGGCAAGGCTTAGGGCACAGGAGAGGGTACGGAAACGCCAGAGTGTAAGGCTACGTGCTGATGCACGGGGCAGTGCCAGAGTACAGGCCAGGAGTAGGCAACGGCGTAGGGTAAGGTGTAGGGCTGGTGGTGGGTTTCCATTCCGGGCTAGGGTTAGGGTTAGGGAACGGCAAGGCTTAGGGCACAGGTGAGGGTACGGAAACGTGGGAGGGTCAGGCTACGTGCTGACGCACGGGTCAGTGCCAGCGTACGGGCCAGGTGTAGGCAACGGCGTAAGGTAAGGTGTAGGGCTGGTGGTTGTTTTCCGTTCCAGGCTAGGGTTAGGGTTAGGGAACGGCAAGGCTTAGGGCACAGGTGAGGGTACGGAAACGTGGGAGGGTCGGGCTACGTGCTGATGCACGGGTCAGTGCCAGCGTACTGGCCAGGAGTAGGCAACGGCGTATAATAAAGTGTAGGGCTGGTGGTGGATTTGCATTCCGGGCTAGGGTTAGGGTTAGGGAACGGCAAGTCTTAGGGCACAGGTGAGGGTACGGAAGCGTGGGAGGGTCAGGCTACGTGCAGACGAACGTGTCAGTGCCAGCGTACGGGTCAGGAGTAGGGTACGGCGTAAGGTAAGGTGTAGGGCTGGTGGTGGGTTTCTATTCCGGGCTAGGGTTAGGGTTAGGGAACGGCAAGGCTTAGGGCACAAGTGAGGGTACGGAAACGTGGGAGGGTCAGGCTACGTGCTGACGCACGGTTCAGTGCCAGCGTACGGGCCAGGAATAGGGTACGGCGTAAGGTAAGGTGTAGGGCTGGTGGTGGGTTTCCATTCCGGGCTAGGGTTAGGGTTAGGGAACGGCAAGGCTTAGGGCACAGCTGAGGGCACGGAAACGTGGGAGGGTCAGGCTACGTGCTGACGCACGGGTCAGTGCCAGCGTACGGGTCAGGAGTAGGGTACGGCGTAAGGTAAGGTGTAGGGCTGGTGGTGGGTTTCTATTCCGGGCTAGGGTTAGGGTTAGGGAACCGCAAGGCTTAGGGCACAGGTGAGGGCACGGAAACGTGGGAGGGTCAGGCTACGTGCTGACGCACGGGTCAGTGCCAGCGTACGGGTCAGGAGTAGGGTATGGCGTAAGGTAAGGTGTAGGGCTGGTGGTGGGTTTCTATTCCGGGCTAGGGTTAGGGTTAGGGAACGGCAAGGCTTAGGGCACAGGTGAGGGTACAGAAACGTGGGAGGGTCGGGCTACGTGCTGACGCACGGGTCAGTGCCAGCGTACGGGCCAGGAGTATGCAACGGCGTAGGATAAAGTGTAGGGCTGGTGGTTGATTTCCGTTCCGGGCTAGTGTTAGGGTTAGGGAACGGCAAGGCTTAGGGCACAGGTGAGTTTACGGAAACGTGGGAGGGTCAGGCTACGTGCTGACGCACGGGTCAGTGCCAGCGTACGGGCCAGGAGTAAGCAACGGCGTAAGGTAAGGTGTAGGGCTGGTGGTTGGTTTCCGTTCCAGGCTAGTGTTAGGGTTACGGAACGGCAAGGCTTAGGGCACAGGTGAGGGTACGGAAACGTGGGAGGGTCGGGCTACGTGCTGACGCACGTGTCAGTGCCAGCGTACGGGCCAGGAGTAGGCAACGGCGTAGGATAAAGTGTATGGCTGGTGGTGGATTTGCGTTCCCGGCTAGGGTTAGGGTAAGGGAACGGCAAGGCTTAGGGCACAGGTGAGGGTACGGAAACGTGGCAGGGTCAGGCTACGTGCTGACGCACAGCTCAGTGCCAGCGTACAGGTCAGGAGTAGGGTACGGCGTAAGGAAAAGTGTAGGGCTGGTGGTGGATTTCTATTCCGGGCTAGGGTTAGGGTTAGGGAACGGCAAGGCTTAGGGCACAGGTGAGGGTACGGAAACGTGGGAGGGTCAGGCTACGTGCTGACGCACGTGTCAGTGCCAGCGTACGGGTCAGGAGTAGGGTACGGCGTAAGGTAAGGTGTAGGGCTGGTGGTGGGTTTCTATTCCGGGCTAGGGTTAGGGTTAGGGAACGGCAAGGCTTAGGGCACAGGTTAGGGTACGGAAACGTGGGAGGGTCAGGCTACGTGCTGACGCACGGGTCAGTGCCAGCGTACGGGCCAGGAGTAGGCAACGGCTTAAGGTAGGGTGTAGGGCTGGTGGTGGGTTTCTATTCCGGCCTAGGGTTAGGGTTAGGGAACGGCAAGGCTTAGGGCACAGGTGAGGGTACAGAAACGTGGGAGGGTCGGGCTACGTGCTGACGCATGGGTCAGTGCCAGCATACGGGTCAGGTGTAGGCAACGACGTAGGATAAAGTGTAGGGCTGGTGGTGGGTTTCCATTCCGGGCTAGGGTTAGGGTTAGGGAACGGCAACGCTTAGGGCACAGGTGAGGGTACGGAAACGTGGGAGGGTCAGGCTACGTGCTGACGCACGGGTCATTGCCAGCGCACGGTCCAGGAGTAGGCAACGGCTTAAGGTAAGGTGTAGGGCTGGTGGTGGGTTTCTATTCCGGGCTAGGGTTAGGGTTAGGGAACGGTAAGTCTTAGGGCACAGGTGAGGGTACAGAAACGTGGGAGGGTCGGGCTACGTGCTGACGCACGGGTCAGTGCCAGCGTACGGGCCAGGAGTAGGCAACGGCTTAAGGTAAGGTGTAGGGCTGGTGGTGGGTTTCTATTCCGGGCTAGGGTTAGGGTTAGGGAACGGCAAGGCTTAGGGCACATGTGAGGGTACAGAAACGTGGGAGGGTCGGGATACGTGCTGACGCACGGGTCAGTGCCAGCGTACGGGCCAGGAGCAGGCAACGGCGTAGGATAAAGTGTAGGGCTGGTGGTGGATTTGCGTTCGGGGCTAGGGTTAGGGTTAGGGAACGGCAAGGCTGAGGGCACAGGTGAGGGTACGGAAACGTGGGAGGGTCAGGCTACGTGCTGACGCACAGGTCAGTGCCAGCGTACAGGTCAGGAGTAGGGTACGGCGTATGGTAACGTGTAGGGCTGGTGGTGGGTTTCTATTCCGGGCTAGGGTTAGGGTTAGGGAACGGCAAGGCATAGGGCACAGGTGAGGGTACGGAAACGTGGGAGGGTCAGGCTTCGTGCTGACGCACGGGTCAGTGCCAGCGTTCGGGTCAGGAGTAGGTTATGGCGTAAGGTAAGGTGTAGAGCTGGTGGTGGGTTTCCGTTCCGGGCTAGGGTTAGGTTTAGGGAACGGCAAGGCTTAGGGCACAGGTGAGGGTACGGAAACGTGGGAGGGTCGGGCTACGTGCTGACGCACGGGTCAGTGCCAGCGTACGGGCCAGGAGTAGGCAACGGCGTAGGATAAAGTGTAGGGCTGGTGGTGGATTTGCGTTCCGGGCTAGGGTTAGGGTTAGGGAACGTCATGGCTTAGGGCACAGGTGAGGGTACGGAAACGTGGGAGGGTCAGGCTACGTGCTGACGCACGGTTCAGTGCCAGCGTACGGGCCAGGAATAGGGTACGGCGTAATGTAAGGTGTCAGGCTGGTGGTGGGTTTCCGTTCCGGGCTAGGGTTAGGGTTAGGGAACGGCAAGGCTTAGGGCACAGGTGAAGGTACGGAAACGTGGGAGGCTCGTGCTACGTGCTGACGCACGGGTCAGTGCCAGCGTACGGGCCTGGAGTAGGCAACGGCGTAGGATAAAGTGTAGGCTGGTGGTGGATTTGCGTTCTGGGCTAGGGTTAGGGTTAGGGAACGGCAAGGCTTAGGGCACAGGAGAGGGTACGGAAACGCCAGAGTGTAAGGCTACGTGCTGATGCACGGGGCAGTGCCAGAGTACAGGCCAGGAGTAGGCAACGGCGTAGGGTAAGGTGTAGGGCTGGTGGTGGGTTTCCATTCCGGGCTAGGGTTAGGGTTAGGGAACGGCAAGGCTTAGGGCACAGGTGAGGGTACGGAAACGTGGGAGGGTCAGGCTACGTGCTGACGCACGGGTCAGTGCCAGCGTACGGGCCAGGTGTAGGCAACGGCGTAAGGTAAGGTGTAGGGCTGGTGGTTGTTTTCCGTTCCAGGCTAGGGTTAGGGTTAGGGAACGGCAAGGCTTAGGGCACAGGTGAGGGTACGGAAACGTGGGAGGGTCGGGCTACGTGCTGATGCACGGGTCAGTGCCAGCGTACTGGCCAGGAGTAGGCAACGGCGTATAATAAAGTGTAGGGCTGGTGGTGGATTTGCATTCCGGGCTAGGGTTAGGGTTAGGGAACGGCAAGTCTTAGGGCACAGGTGAGGGTACGGAAGCGTGGGAGGGTCAGGCTACGTGCAGACGAACGTGTCAGTGCCAGCGTACGGGTCAGGAGTAGGGTACGGCGTAAGGTAAGGTGTAGGGCTGGTGGTGGGTTTCTATTCCGGGCTAGGGTTAGGGTTAGGGAACGGCAAGGCTTAGGGCACAAGTGAGGGTACGGAAACGTGGGAGGGTCAGGCTACGTGCTGACGCACGGTTCAGTGCCAGCGTACGGGCCAGGAATAGGGTACGGCGTAAGGTAAGGTGTAGGGCTGGTGGTGGGTTTCCATTCCGGGCTAGGGTTAGGGTTAGGGAACGGCAAGGCTTAGGGCACAGCTGAGGGCACGGAAACGTGGGAGGGTCAGGCTACGTGCTGACGCACGGGTCAGTGCCAGCGTACGGGTCAGGAGTAGGGTACGGCGTAAGGTAAGGTGTAGGGCTGGTGGTGGGTTTCTATTCCGGGCTAGGGTTAGGGTTAGGGAACGGCAAGGCTTAGGGCACAGGTCAGGGTACGGAAACACGGGAGGGTAAGGCTACGTGCTGATGAACGGGTCAGTGCCAGAGTACAGGCCAGGAGTAGGCAACGGCGTAGGGTAAGGTGTAGGGCTGGTGGTTGGTTTCCATTCCAGGCTAGGGTTAGGGTTAGGGAACGGCAAGGCTTAGGGCACAGGGGAGGGTACGGAAACGTGGGAGGGTCGGGCTACGTGCTGATTCACGGGTCCGTGCCAGCGTTCGGGCCAGGAGTGGGCAACGGCGTAAGGTCAGGTGTAGGGCTTGTGGTTGATTTCCGTTCCGGGATAGGGTTAGGGTTAGGGATCGGCAAGGCTTAGGGCACAGGTGAGGGTATGGAAACGTGGGAGGGTCGGGCTACGTGCAGACGCACGGGTCAGTGCCAGCGTACGGGCCATGAGTAGGCAACGGCGTAGGATAAAGTGTACGGCTGGTGGTGGATTTGCGTTCTGGGCTAGGGTTAGGGTTAGGGAACGGCAAGGCTTAGGGCACAGGTCAGGGTACGGAAACGCGGGAGGGTAAGGCTACGTGCTGATGCACGGGTCAGTGCCAGAGTACAGGCCAGGATTAGGCAACGGCGTAGGGTAAGGTGTAGGGCTGGTGGTGGGTTTTCATTCCGGGCTAGGGTTAGGGTTAGGGAAAGGCAAGGCTTAGGGCACAGGTGAGGGTACGGAAACGAGGGAGGTTCAGGCTACGTGCTGACGCTCGGGTCAGTGCCAGCGTACGGGCCAGGAGTAAGCAACGGCGTAAGGAAAAGTGTAGGGCTGGTGGTGGGTTTCTATTCCGGGCTAGGGTTAGGGTTAGGGAACGGCGAGGCTTAGGGCACAGGTGAGGGTACAGAAACGTGGGAGGGTCGGGCTACGTGCTGACGCACGGGTCAGTGCCAGCGTACGGGCCAGGAGTAGGCAACGGAGTAGGATAAAGTGTAGGGCTGGTGGTGGATTTGCATTCGGGGCTAGGGTTAGGGTTAGGGAACGGCAAGGCTTAGGGCACAGGTGAGGGTACGAAAACGTGGGAGGGTCAGGCTACGTGCTGACGCACAGGTCAGTGCCAGCGTACAGGTCAGGAGTATGGTACGGCGTAAGGTACCGTGTAGGGCTGGTGGTGGGTTTCTATTCCGGGCTAGGGTTAGGGTTAGCGAACGGCAAGGCTTAGGGCACAGGTGAGGGTACGGAAACGTGGGAGGGTCGGGCTACGTGCTGACGCACGTGTCAGTGCCAGCGTACGGGCCAGGAGTAGGCAACGGCGTAGGATAAAGTGTATGGCTGGTGGTGGATTTGCGTTCCGGGCTAGGGTTAGGGTTAGGGAATGACAAGGCTTAGGGCACAGGTGAGGGTACGGAAATGTGGGAGGGTCAGGCTACGTGCTGACGCACAGGTCAGTGCCAGCGTACAGGTCAGGAGTAGGGTACGGCGTAAGGAAAAGTGTAGGGCTGGTGGTGGGTTTCTATTCCGGGCTAGGGTTAGGGTTAGGGAACGGCAAGGCTTAGGGCACAGGTGAGGGTACAGAAACGTGGGAGGGTCGGGCTACGTGCTGACGCACGGGTTAGTGCCAGCGTACGGGCCAGGAGTAGGCAACGGCGTAGGATAAAGTGTAGGGCTGGTGGTTGATTTCCGTTCCGGGCTAGTGTTAGGGTTAGGGAACGGCAAGGCTTAGGGCACAGGTGAGGTTACGGAAACGTGGGAGGGTCAGGCTACGTGCTGACGCTCGGGTCAGTGCCAGCGTACGGGCCAGGAGTAAGCAACGGCGTAAGGTAAGGTGTAGGGCTCGTGGTTGGTTTCCGTTCCAGGCTAGGGTTAGGGTTAGGGAACGGCGAGGCTTAGGGCACAGGTGAGGGTACGGAAACGTGGGAGGGTCGGGCTACGTGCTGACGCACGTGTCAGCGCCAGCGTACGGGCCAGGAGTAGGCAACGGCGTAGGATAAAGTGTATGGCTGGTGGTGGATTTGCGTTCCGGGCTAGGGTTAGGGTTAGGGAATGACAAGGCTTAGGGCACAGGTGAGGGTACGGAAATGTGGGAGGGACAGGCTACGTGCTGACGCACAGGTCAGTGCCAGCGTACAGGTCAGGAGTAGGGTACGGCGTAAGGTAAGGTGTAGGGCTTGTGGTGGGTTTCTATTCCGGGCTAGGGTTAGGGTTAGGGAACGGCAAGGCATAGGGCACAGGTGAGGGTACGGAAACGTGGGAGGGTCAGGCTTCGTGCTGACGCACGGGTCAGTGCCAGCGTTCGGGTCAGGAGTAGGTTATGGCGTAAGGTAAGGTGTAGGGCTGGTGGTGGGTTTCCGTTCCGGGCTAGGGTTAGGTTTAGGGAACGGCAAGGCTTAGGGCACAGGTGAGGGTACGGAAACGTGGGAGGGTCGGGCTACGTGCTGACGCACGGGTCAGTGCCAGCGTACGGGCCAGGAGTAGGCAACGGCGTAGGATAAAGTGTAGGGCTGGTGGTGGATTTGCGTTCCGGGCTAGGGTTAGGGTTAGGGAACGTCATGGCTTAGGGCACAGGTGAGGGTACGGAAACGTGGGAGGGTCAGGCTACGTGCTGACGCACGGTTCAGTGCCAGCGTACGGGCCAGGAATAGGGTACGGCGTAATGTAAGGTGTCAGGCTGGTGGTGGGTTTCCGTTCCGGGCTAGGGTTAGGGTTAGGGAACGGCAAGGCTTAGGGCACAGGTGAAGGTACGGAAACGTGGGAGGCTCGTGCTACGTGCTGACGCACGGGTCAGTGCCAGCGTACGGGCCTGGAGTAGGCAACGGCGTAGGATAAAGTGTAGGCTGGTGGTGGATTTGCGTTCTGGGCTAGGGTTAGGGTTAGGGAACGGCAAGGCTTAGGGCACAGGAGAGGGTACGGAAACGCCAGAGTGTAAGGCTACGTGCTGATGCACGGGGCAGTGCCAGAGTACAGGCCAGGAGTAGGCAACGGCGTAGGGTAAGGTGTAGGGCTGGTGGTGGGTTTCCATTCCGGGCTAGGGTTAGGGTTAGGGAACGGCAAGGCTTAGGGCACAGGTGAGGGTACGGAAACGTGGGAGGGTCAGGCTACGTGCTGACGCACGGGTCAGTGCCAGCGTACGGGCCAGGTGTAGGCAACGGCGTAAGGTAAGGTGTAGGGCTGGTGGTTGTTTTCCGTTCCAGGCTAGGGTTAGGGTTAGGGAACGGCAAGGCTTAGGGCACAGGTGAGGGTACGGAAACGTGGGAGGGTCGGGCTACGTGCTGATGCACGGGTCAGTGCCAGCGTACTGGCCAGGAGTAGGCAACGGCGTATAATAAAGTGTAGGGCTGGTGGTGGATTTGCATTCCGGGCTAGGGTTAGGGTTAGGGAACGGCAAGTCTTAGGGCACAGGTGAGGGTACGGAAGCGTGGGAGGGTCAGGCTACGTGCAGACGAACGTGTCAGTGCCAGCGTACGGGTCAGGAGTAGGGTACGGCGTAAGGTAAGGTGTAGGGCTGGTGGTGGGTTTCTATTCCGGGCTAGGGTTAGGGTTAGGGAACGGCAAGGCTTAGGGCACAAGTGAGGGTACGGAAACGTGGGAGGGTCAGGCTACGTGCTGACGCACGGTTCAGTGCCAGCGTACGGGCCAGGAATAGGGTACGGCGTAAGGTAAGGTGTAGGGCTGGTGGTGGGTTTCCATTCCGGGCTAGGGTTAGGGTTAGGGAACGGCAAGGCTTAGGGCACAGCTGAGGGCACGGAAACGTGGGAGGGTCAGGCTACGTGCTGACGCACGGGTCAGTGCCAGCGTACGGGTCAGGAGTAGGGTACGGCGTAAGGTAAGGTGTAGGGCTGGTGGTGGGTTTCTATTCCGGGCTAGGGTTAGGGTTAGGGAACGGCAAGGCTTAGGGCACAGGTCAGGGTACGGAAACACGGGAGGGTAAGGCTACGTGCTGATGAACGGGTCAGTGCCAGAGTACAGGCCAGGAGTAGGCAACGGCGTAGGGTAAGGTGTAGGGCTGGTGGTTGGTTTCCATTCCAGGCTAGGGTTAGGGTTAGGGAACGGCAAGGCTTAGGGCACAGGGGAGGGTACGGAAACGTGGGAGGGTCGGGCTACGTGCTGATTCACGGGTCCGTGCCAGCGTTCGGGCCAGGAGTGGGCAACGGCGTAAGGTCAGGTGTAGGGCTTGTGGTTGATTTCCGTTCCGGGATAGGGTTAGGGTTAGGGATCGGCAAGGCTTAGGGCACAGGTGAGGGTATGGAAACGTGGGAGGGTCGGGCTACGTGCAGACGCACGGGTCAGTGCCAGCGTACGGGCCATGAGTAGGCAACGGCGTAGGATAAAGTGTACGGCTGGTGGTGGATTTGCGTTCTGGGCTAGGGTTAGTGTTAGGGAACGGCAAGGCTTAGGGCACAGGTCAGGGTACGGAAACGCGGGAGGGTAAGGCTACGTGCTGATGCACGGGTCAGTGCCAGAGTACAGGCCAGGATTAGGCAACGGCGTAGGGTAAGGTGTAGGGCTGGTGGTGGGTTTTCATTCCGGGCTAGGGTTAGGGTTAGGGAAAGGCAAGGCTTAGGGCACAGGTGAGGGTACGGAAACGTGGGAGGTTCAGGCTACGTGCTGACGCTCGGGTCAGTGCCAGCGTACGGGCCAGGAGTAAGCAACGGCGTAAGGAAAAGTGTAGGGCTGGTGGTGGGTTTCTATTCCGGGCTAGGGTTAGGGTTAGGGAACGGCGAGGCTTAGGGCACAGGTGAGGGTACAGAAACGTGGGAGGGTCGGGCTACGTGCTGACGCACGGGTCAGTGCCAGCGTACGGGCCAGGAGTAGGCAACGGAGTAGGATAAAGTGTAGGGCTGGTGGTGGATTTGCATTCGGGGCTAGGGTTAGGGTTAGGGAACGGCAAGGCTTAGGGCACAGGTGAGGGTACGAAAACGTGGGAGGGTCAGGCTACGTGCTGACGCACAGGTCAGTGCCAGCGTACAGGTCAGGAGTATGGTACGGCGTAAGGTACCGTGTAGGGCTGGTGGTGGGTTTCTATTCCGGGCTAGGGTTAGGGTTAGCGAACGGCAAGGCTTAGGGCACAGGTGAGGGTACGGAAACGTGGGAGGGTCGGGCTACGTGCTGACGCACGTGTCAGTGCCAGCGTACGGGCCAGGAGTAGGCAACGGCGTAGGATAAAGTGTATGGCTGGTGGTGGATTTGCGTTCCGGGCTAGGGTTAGGGTTAGGGAATGACAAGGCTTAGGGCACAGGTGAGGGTACGGAAATGTGGGAGGGTCAGGCTACGTGCTGACGCACAGGTCAGTGCCAGCGTACAGGTCAGGAGTAGGGTAC
Source organism: Mesoplodon bidens (assembly GCF_964165515.1). Taxonomy (NCBI): domain Eukaryota; kingdom Metazoa; phylum Chordata; class Mammalia; order Artiodactyla; family Ziphiidae; genus Mesoplodon; species Mesoplodon bidens. Next base: position 57,663,578 of record NC_138179.1, read on the forward strand.
GGCGTAAGGAAAAGTGTAGGGCTGGTGGTGGGTTTCTATTCCGGGCTAGGGTTAGGGTTAGGGAACGGCAAGGCTTAGGGCACAGGTGAGGGTACAGAAACGTGGGAGGGTCGGGCTACGTGCTGACGCACGGGTTAGTGCCAGCGTACGGGCCAGGAGTAGGCAACGGCGTAGGATAAAGTGTAGGGCTGGTGGTTGATTTCCGTTCCGGGCTAGTGTTAGGGTTAGGGAACGGCAAGGCTTAGGGCACAGGTGAGGTTACGGAAACGTGGGAGGGTCAGGCTACGTGCTGACGCTCGGGTCAGTGCCAGCGTACGGGCCAGGAGTAAGCAACGGCGTAAGGTAAGGTGTAGGGCTCGTGGTTGGTTTCCGTTCCAGGCTAGGGTTAGGGTTAGGGAACGGCGAGGCTTAGGGCACAGGTGAGGGTACGGAAACGTGGGAGGGTCGGGCTACGTGCTGACGCACGTGTCAGCGCCAGCGTACGGGCCAGGAGTAGGCAACGGCGTAGGATAAAGTGTATGGCTGGTGGTGGATTTGCGTTCCGGGCTAGGGTTAGGGTTAGGGAATGACAAGGCTTAGGGCACAGGTGAGGGTACGGAAATGTGGGAGGGACAGGCTACGTGCTGACGCACAGGTCAGTGCCAGCGTACAGGTCAGGAGTAGGGTACGGCGTAAGGTAAGGTGTAGGGCTTGTGGTGGGTTTCTATTCCGGGCTAGGGTTAGGGTTAGGGAACGGCAAGGCATAGGGCACAGGTGAGGGTACGGAAACGTGGGAGGGTCAGGCTTCGTGCTGACGCACGGGTCAGTGCCAGCGTTCGGGTCAGGAGTAGGTTATGGCGTAAGGTAAGGTGTAGGGCTGGTGGTGGGTTTCCGTTCCGGGCTAGGGTTAGGTTTAGGGAACGGCAAGGCTTAGGGCACAGGTGAGGGTACGGAAACGTGGGAGGGTCGGGCTACGTGCTGACGCACGGGTCAGTGCCAGCGTACGGGCCAGGAGTAGGCAACGGCGTAGGATAAAGTGTAGGGCTGGTGGTGGATTTGCGTTCCGGGCTAGGGTTAGGGTTAGGGAACGTCATGGCTTAGGGCACAGGTGAGGGTACGGAAACGTGGGAGGGTCAGGCTACGTGCTGACGCACGGTTCAGTGCCAGCGTACGGGCCAGGAATAGGGTACGGCGTAATGTAAGGTGTCAGGCTGGTGGTGGGTTTCCGTTCCGGGCTAGGGTTAGGGTTAGGGAACGGCAAGGCTTAGGGCACAGGTGAAGGTACGGAAACGTGGGAGGCTCGTGCTACGTGCTGACGCACGGGTCAGTGCCAGCGTACGGGCCTGGAGTAGGCAACGGCGTAGGATAAAGTGTAGGCTGGTGGTGGATTTGCGTTCTGGGCTAGGGTTAGGGTTAGGGAACGGCAAGGCTTAGGGCACAGGAGAGGGTACGGAAACGCCAGAGTGTAAGGCTACGTGCTGATGCACGGGGCAGTGCCAGAGTACAGGCCAGGAGTAGGCAACGGCGTAGGGTAAGGTGTAGGGCTGGTGGTGGGTTTCCATTCCGGGCTAGGGTTAGGGTTAGGGAACGGCAAGGCTTAGGGCACAGGTGAGGGTACGGAAACGTGGGAGGGTCAGGCTACGTGCTGACGCACGGGTCAGTGCCAGCGTACGGGCCAGGTGTAGGCAACGGCGTAAGGTAAGGTGTAGGGCTGGTGGTTGTTTTCCGTTCCAGGCTAGGGTTAGGGTTAGGGAACGGCAAGGCTTAGGGCACAGGTGAGGGTACGGAAACGTGCGAGGGTCGGGCTACGTGCTGATGCACGGGTCAGTGCCAGCGTACTGGCCAGGAGTAGGCAACGGCGTATAATAAAGTGTAGGGCTGGTGGTGGATTTGCATTCCGGGCTAGGGTTAGGGTTAGGGAACGGCAAGTCTTAGGGCACAGGTGAGGGTACGGAAGCGTGGGAGGGTCAGGCTACGTGCAGACGAACGTGTCAGTGCCAGCGTACGGGTCAGGAGTAGGGTACGGCGTAAGGTAAGGTGTAGGGCTGGTGGTGGGTTTCTATTCCGGGCTAGGGTTAGGGTTAGGGAACGGCAAGGCTTAGGGCACAAGTGAGGGTACGGAAACGTGGGAGGGTCAGGCTACGTGCTGACGCACGGTTCAGTGCCAGCGTACGGGCCAGGAATAGGGTACGGCGTAAGGTAAGGTGTAGGGCTGGTGGTGGGTTTCCATTCCGGGCTAGGGTTAGGGTTAGGGAACGGCAAGGCTTAGGGCACAGCTGAGGGCACGGAAACGTGGGAGGGTCAGGCTACGTGCTGACGCACGGGTCAGTGCCAGCGTACGGGTCAGGAGTAGGGTACGGCGTAAGGTAAGGTGTAGGGCTGGTGGTGGGTTTCTATTCCGGGCTAGGGTTAGGGTTAGGGAACGGCAAGGCTTAGGGCACAGGTCAGGGTACGGAAACACGGGAGGGTAAGGCTACGTGCTGATGAACGGGTCAGTGCCAGAGTACAGGCCAGGAGTAGGCAACGGCGTAGGGTAAGGTGTAGGGCTGGTGGTTGGTTTCCATTCCAGGCTAGGGTTAGGGTTAGGGAACGGCAAGGCTTAGGGCACAGGGGAGGGTACGGAAACGTGGGAGGGTCGGGCTACGTGCTGATTCACGGGTCCGTGCCAGCGTTCGGGCCAGGAGTGGGCAACGGCGTAAGGTCAGGTGTAGGGCTTGTGGTTGATTTCCGTTCCGGGATAGGGTTAGGGTTAGGGATCGGCAAGGCTTAGGGCACAGGTGAGGGTATGGAAACGTGGGAGGGTCGGGCTACGTGCAGACGCACGGGTCAGTGCCAGCGTACGGGCCATGAGTAGGCAACGGCGTAGGATAAAGTGTACGGCTGGTGGTGGATTTGCGTTCTGGGATAGGGTTAGGGTTAGGGAACGGCAAGGCTTAGGGCACAGGTCAGGGTACGGAAACGCGGGAGGGTAAGGCTACGTGCTGATGCATGGGTCAGTGCCAGAGTACAGGCCAGGATTAGGCAACGGCGTAGGGTAAAGTGTAGGGCTGGTGGTGGGTTTTCATTCCGGGCTAGGGTTAGGGTTAGGGAAAGGCAAGGCTTAGGGCACAGGTGAGGGTACGGAAACGTGGGAGGTTCAGGCTACGTGCTGACGCTCGGGTCAGTGCCAGCGTACGGGCCAGGAGTAAGCAACGGCGTAAGGAAAAGTGTAGGGCTGGTGGTGGGTTTCTATTCCGGGCTTGGGTTAGGGTTAGGGAACGGCAAGGCTTAGGGCACAGGTGAGGGTACAGAAACGTGGGAGGGTCGGGCTACGTGCTGACGCACGGGTCAGTGCCAGCGTACGGGCCAGGAGTAGGCAACGGAGTAGGATAAAGTGTAGGGCTGGTGGTGGATTTGCATTCGGGGCTAGGGTTAGGGTTAGGGAACGGCAAGGCTTAGGGCACAGGTGAGGGTACAAAAACGTGGGAGGGTCAGGCTACGTGCTGACGCACAGGTCAGTGCCAGCGTACAGGTCAGGAGTATGGTACGGCGTAAGGTACCGTGTAGGGCTGGTGGTGGGTTTCTATTCCGGGCTAGGGTTAGGGTTAGCGAACGGCAAGGCTTAGGGCACAGGTGAGGGTACGGAAACGTGGGAGGGTCGGGCTACGTGCTGACGAACGTGTCAGTGCCAGCGTACGGGCCAGGAGTAGGCAACGGCGTAGGATAAAGTGTATGGCTGGTGGTGGATTTGCGTTCCGGGCTAGGGTTAGTGTTAGGGAATGACAAGGCTTAGGGCACAGGTGAGGGTACGGAAATGTGGGAGGGTCAGGCTACGTGCTGACGCACAGGTCAGTGCCAGCGTACAGGTCAGGAGTAGGGTACGGCGTAAGGAAAAGTGTAGGGCTGGTGGTGGGTTTCTATTCCGGGCTAGGGTTAGGGTTAGGGAACGGCAAGGCTTAGGGCACAGGTGAAGGTACAGAAACGTGGGAGGGTCGGGCTACGTGCTGACGCACGGGTTAGTGCCAGCGTACGGGCCAGGAGTAGGCAACGGCGTAGGATAAAGTGTAGGGCTGGTGGTTGATTTCCGTTCCGGGCTAGTGTTAGGGTTAGGGAACGGCAAGGCTTAGGGCACAGGTGAGGTTACGGAAACGTGGGAGGGTCAGGCTACGTGCTGACGCTCGGGTCAGTGCCAGCGTACGGGCCAGGAGTAAGCAACGGCGTAAGGTAAGGTGTAGGGCTCGTGGTTGGTTTCCGTTCCAGGCTAGGGTTAGGGTTAGGGAACGGCGAGGCTTAGGGCACAGGTGAGGGTACGGAAACGTGGGAGGGTCGGGCTACGTGCTGACGCACGTGTCAGCGCCAGCGTACGGGCCAGGAGTAGGCAACGGCGTAGGATAAAGTGTATGGCTGGTGGTGGATTTGCGTTCCGGGCTAGGGTTAGGGTTAGGGAATGACAAGGCTTAGGGCACAGGTGAGGGTACGGAAATGTGGGAGGGACAGGCTACGTGCTGACGCACAGGTCAGTGCCAGCGTACAGGTCAGGAGTAGGGTACGGCGTAAGGAAAAGTGTAGGGCTGGTGGTGTGTTTCTATTCCGGGCTAGGGTTAGGGTTAGGGAACGGCAAGGCTTAGGGCACAGGTGAGGGTACGGAAACGTGGGTGGGTCAGGCTACGTGCTGACGCACGTGTCAGTGCCAGCGTATGGGTCAGGAGTAGGGTACGGCGTAAGGTAAGGTGTAGGGCTGGTGGTGGCTTTCTATTCCCGGCTAGGGTTAGGGTTAGGGAACGGCAAGGCTTAGGGCACAGGTGAGGGTACGGAAACGTGGGAGGGTCAGGCTACGTGCTGACGCACGGGTCAGTGCCAGCGTACGGGCCAGGAGTAGGCAACGGCTTAAGGTAAGGTGTAGGGCTGGTGGTGGGTTTCTATTCCGGGCTAGGGTTAGGGTTAGGGAACGGCAAGGCTTAGGGCACAGGTGAGGGTACAGAAACGTGGGAGGGTCGGGCTACGTGCTGACGCACGGGTCAGTGCCAGCATACGGGTCAGGAGTAGGCAACGGCGTAGGATAAAGTGTAGGGCTGGTGGTGGGTTTCCATTCCGGGCTAGGGTTAGGGTTAGGGAACGGCAACGCTTAGGGCACTGGTGAGGGTACGGAAACGTGGGAGGGTCAGGCTACGTGCTGACGCACGGGTCAGTGCCAGCGTACGGGCCAGGAGTAGGCATCGGCTTAAGGTAAGGTGTAGGGCTGGTGGTGGGTTTCTATTCCGGGCTAGGGTTAGGGTTAGGGAACGGCAAGGCTTAGGGCACAGGTGAGGGTACAGAAACGTGGGAGGGTCGGGCTACGTGCTGACGCACGGGTCAGTGCCAGCGTACGGGCCAGGAGTAGGCAACGGCGTAGGATAAAGTGTAGGGCTGGTGGTGGATTTGCGTTCGGGGCTAGGGTTAGGGTTAGGGAACGGCAAGGCTTAGGGCACAGGTGAGGGTACGGAAACGTGGGAGGGTCAGTCTACGTGCTGACGCACGGGTCAGTGCCAGCGTACGGGTCAGGAGTAGGTTATGGCGTAAGGTAAGGTGTAGGGCTGGTGGTGGGTTTCTATTCCGGGCTAGGGTTAGGGTTAGGGAACGGCAAGGCTTAGGGCACAGGTGAGGGTACGGAAACGTGGGAGTGTCGGGCTACGTGCTGACGCACGGGTCAGTGCCAGCGTACGGGCCAGGAGTAGGCAACGGCGTAGGATAAAGTGTAGGGCTTGTGGTGGATTTGCGTTCCGGGCTAGGGTTAGGGTTAGGGAACGGCATGGCTTAGGGCACAGGTGAGGGTACGGAAATGCCAGAGTGTAAGGCTACGTGCTGATGCATGGGGCAGTGCCAGAGTACAGGCCAGGAGTAGGCAACGGCGTAGGGTAAGGTGTAGGGCTGGTGGTGGGTTTCCATTCCGGGCTAGGGTTAGGGTTAGGGAACGGCAAGGCTTAGGGCACAGGTGAGGGTACGGAAACGTGGGAGGGTCAGGCTACGTGCTGACGCACGGGTCAGTTCCAGCGTACGGGCCAGGTGTAGGCAACGGCGTAAGGTAAGGTGTAGGGCTGGTTGTTGTTTTCCGTTCCAGGCTAGGGTTAGGGTTAGGGAACGGCAAGGCTTAGGGCACAGGTGAGGGTACGGAAACGTGGGAGGGTCGGGCTACGTGCTGATGCACGGGTCAGTGCCAGCGTACTGGCCAGGAGTAGGCAACGGCGTAGGATAAAGTGTAGGGCTGGTGGTGGATTTGCGTTCCGGGCTAGGGTTAGGGTTAGGGAACGGCAAGGCTTAGGGCACAGGTGAGGGTACGGAAGCGTGGGAGGGTCAGGCTACGTGCAGACGAACGGGTCAGTGCCAGCGTACGGGTCAGGAGTAGGGTACGGCGTAAGGTAAGGTGTAGGGCTGGTGGTGGGTTTCTATTCCGGGCTAGGGTTAGGGTTAGGGAACGGAAAGGCTTAGGGCACAAGTGAGGGTACGGAAACGTGGGAGGGTCAGGCTACGTGCTGACGCACGGTTCAGTGCCAGCGTACGGGCCAGGAATAGGGTACGGCGTAAGGTAAGGTGTAGGGCTGGTGGTGGGTTTCCATTCCGGCCTAGGGTTAGGGTTAGGGAACGGCAAGGCTTAGGGCACAGCTGAGGGCACGGAAACGTGGGAGGGTCAGGCTACGTGCTGACGCACGGGTCAGTGCCAGCGTACGGGTCAGGAGTAGGGTACGGCGTAGGTAAGGTGTAGGGCTGGTGGTGGGTTTCTATTCAGGGCTAGGGTTAGGGTTAGGGAACGGCAAGGCTTAGGGCACAGGTCAGGGTACGGAAACGCGGGAGGGTAAGGCTACGTGCTGATGAACGGGTCAGTGCCAGAGTACAGGCCAGGAGTAGGCAACGGCGTAGGGTAAGGTGTAGGGCTGGTGGTTGGTTTCCGTTCCAGGCTAGGGTTAGGGTTAGGGAACGGCAAGGCTTAGGGCACAGGGGAGGGTACGGAAACGTGGGAGGGTCGGGCTACGTGCTGATTCACGGGTCCGTGCCAGCGTTCGGGCCAGGAGTGGGAAACGGCGTAAGGTAAGGTGTAGGGCTTGTGGTTGATTTCCGTTCCGGGATAGGGTTAGGGTTAGGGATCGGCAAGGCTTAGGGCACAGGTGAGGGTATGGAAACGTGGGAGGGTCGGGCTACGTGCAGACGCACGGGTCAGTGCCAGCGTACGGGCCAGGAGTAGGCAACGGCGTAGGATAAAGTGTACGGCTGGTGGTGGATTTGCGTTCTGGGCTAGGGTTAGGGTTAGGGAACGGCAAGGCTTAGGGCACAGGTCAGGGTACGGAAACGTGGGAGGGTAAGGCTACGTGCTGATGCACGGGTCAGTGCCAGAGTACAGGCCAGGACTAGGCAACGGCGTAGGGTAAGGTGTAGGGCTGGTGGTGGGTTTTCATTCCGGGCTAGGGTTAGCGTTAGGGAAAGGCAAGGCTTAGGGCACAGGTGAGGGTACGGAAACCTGGGAGGTTCAGGCTACGTGCTGACGCACGGGTCAGTGCCAGCATACGTGCCAGGAGTAGGCAACGGCGTAAGGTAAGGTGTAGGGCTGGTGGTTGGTTTCCGTTCCAGGCTAGGGTTAGGGTTAGGGAACGGCAAGGCTTAGGGCACAGGTGAGGGTACGGAAACGTGGGAGGGTCGGGCTACGTGCTGACGCACGTGTCAGTGCCAGCGTACGGGCCAGGAGTAGGCAACGGCGTAGGATAAAGTGTATGGCTGGTGGTGGATTTGCGTTCCGGGCTAGGGTTAGGGTTAGGGAATGACAAGGCTTAGGGCACAGGTGAGGGTACGGAAATGTGGGAGAGTCAGGCTACGTGCTGACGCACAGGTCAGTGCCAGCGTACAGGTCAGGAGTAGGGTACGGCGTAAGGAAACGTGTAGGGCTGGTGGTGGGTTTCTATTCCTTGCTAGGGTTAGGGTTAGGGAACGGCAAGGCTTAGGGCACAGGTGAGGGTACGGAAACGTGGGAGGGTCAGGCTACGTGCTGACGCACGTGTCAGTGCCAGCGTACGGGTCAGGAGTAGGGTACGGCGTAAGGTAAGGTGTAGGGCTGGTGGTGGCTTTCTATTCCCGGCTAGGGTTAGGGTTAGGGAACGGCAAGGCTTAGGGCACAGGTGAGGGTACGGAAACGTGGGAGGGTCAGGCTACGTGCTGACGCACGGGTCAGTGCCAGCGTACGGGCCAGGAGTAGGCAACGGCTTAAGGTAAGGTGTAGGGCTGGTGGTGGGTTTCTATTCCGGGCTAGGGTTAGGGTTAGGGAACGGCAAGGCTTAGGGCACAGGTGAGGGTACGGAAACGTGGGAGGGTCGGGCTACGTGCTGACGCACGGGTCAGTGCCAGCGTACGGGCCAGGAGTAGGCAACGGCGTAGGATAAAGTGTAGGGCTAGTGGTGGATTTGCGTTCCAGGCTAGGGTTAGGGTTAGGGAACGGCAAGGCTTAGGGCACAGGTGAGGGTACGGAAGCGTGGGAGGGTCAGGCTACGTGCAGACGAACGGGTCAGTGCCAGCGTACGGGTCAGGAGTAGGGTACGGCGTAAGGTAAGGTGTAGGGCTGGTGGTGGGTTTCTATTCCGGGCTAGGGTTAGGGTTAGGGAACGGCAAGGCTTAGGGCACAAGTGAGTGTACGGAAACGTGGGAGGGTCAGGCTACGTGCTGACGCACGGTTCAGTGCCAGCGTACGGGCCAGGAATAGGGTACGGCGTAAGGTAAGGTGTAGGGCTGGTGGTGGGTTTCCATTCCGGGCTAGGGTTAGGGTTAGGGAACGGCAAGGCTTAGGGCACAGCTGAGGGCACGGAAACGTGGGAGGGTCAGGCTACGTGCTGACGCACGGGTCAGTGCCAGCGTACGGGTCAGGAGTAGGGTACGGCGTAAGGTAAGGTGTAGGGCTGGTGGTGGGTTTCTATTCCGGGCTAGGGTTAGGGTTAGGGAACGGCAAGGCTTAGGGCACAGGTCAGGGTACGGAAACGCGGGAGGGTAAGGCTACGTGCTGATGAACGGGTCAGTGCCAGAGTACAGGCCAGGAGTAGGCAACGGCGTAGGGTAAGGTGTAGGGCTGGTGGTTGGTTTCCGTTCCAGGCTAGGGTTAGGGTTAGGGAACGGCAAGGCTTAGGGCACAGGGGAGGGTACGGAAACGTGGGAGGGTCGGGCTACGTGCTGATTCACGGGTCCGTGCCAGCGTTCGGGCCAGGAGTGGGCAACGGCGTAAGGTAAGGTGTAGGGCTTGTGGTTGATTTCCGTTCCGGGATAGGGTTAGGGTTAGGGATCGGCAAGGCTTAGGGCACAGGTGAGGGTATGGAAACGTGGGAGGGTCGGGCTACGTGCAGACGCACGGGTCAGTGCCAGCGTACGGGCCAGGAGTAGGCAACGGCGTAGGATAAAGTGTACGGCTGGTGGTGGATTTGCGTTCTGGGCTAGGGTTAGGGTTAGGGAACGGCAAGGCTTAGGGCACAGGTCAGTGTACGGAAACGTGGGAGGGTAAGGCTACGTGCTGATGCACGGGTCAGTGCCAGAGTAGAGGCCAGGACTAGGCAACGGAGTAGGGTAAGGTGTAGGGCTGGTGGTGGGTTTTCATTCTGGGCTAGGGTTAGCGTTAGGGAAAGGCAAGGCTTAGGGCACAGGTGAGGGTATGGAAACGTGGGAGGTTCAGGCTACGTGCTGACGCACGGGTCAGTGCCAGCATACGTGCCAGGAGTAGGCAACGGCGTAAGGTAAGGTGTAGGGCTGGTGGTTGGTTTCCGTTCCAGGCTAGGGTTAGGGTTAGGGAACGGCAAGGCTTAGGGCACAGGTGAGGGTACGGAAACGTGGGAGGGTCGGGCTACGTGCTGACGCATGGGTCAGTGCCAGCGTACGGGCCAGGAGTAGGCAACGGCGTAGGATAAAGTGTAGGGCTAGTGGTGGATTTGCGTTCCAGGCTAGGGTTAGGGTTAGGGAACGGCAAGGCTTAGGGCACAGGTGAGGGTACGGAAACGTGGGAGGGTCGGGCTACGTGCTGACGCACGGGTCAGTGCCAGCGTACGGGCCAGGAGTAGGCAACGGCGTAGGATAAAGTGTAGGGCTGGTGGTGGATTTTCGTTCGGGGCTAGGGTTAGGGTTAGGGAACGGCAAGGCTTAGGGCACAGGTGAGGGTACGGAAACGTGGGAGGGTCAGGCTACGTGCTGACGCACAGGTCAGTGCCAGCGTACAGGTCAGGAATATGGTACGGCGTAAGGTAACGTGTAGGGCTGGTGGTGGGTTTCTATTCCGGGCTAGGGTTAGGGTTAGGGAACGGCAACGCTTAGGGCACAGGTGAGGGCACGGAAACGTGGGAGGGTCAGGCTACGTGCTGACGCACAGGTCAGTGCCAGCGTACGGGTCAGGAGTAGGGTATGGCGTAAGGTAAGGTGTAGGGCTGGTGGTGGGTTTCTATTCCGGGCTAGGGTTAGGGTTAGGGAACGTCAAGGCTTAGGGCACAGGTGAGGGTACAGAAACGTGGGAGGGTCGGGCTACGTGCTGACGCACGGGTCAGTGCCAGCGTACGGGCCAGGAGTATGCAACGGCGTAGGATAAAGTGTAGGGCTAGTGGTGGATTTGCGTTCCAGGCTAGGGTTAGGGTTAGGGAACGGCAAGGCTTAGGGCACAGGTGAGGGTACAGAAACGTGGGAGGGTCGGGCTACGTGCTGACGCACGGGTCAGTGCCAGCGTACGGGCCAGGAGTAGGCAACGGCGTAGGATAAAGTGTAGGGCTGGTGGTGGATTTGCATTCGGGGCTAGGGTTAGGGTTAGGGAACGGCAAGGCTTAGGGCACAGGTGAGGGTACGGAAACGTGGGAGGGTCAGGCTTCGTGCTGACGCACAGGTCAGTGCCAGCGTACAGGTCAGGAGTATGGTACGGCGTAAGGTACCGTGTAGGGCTGGTGGTGGGTTTCTATTCCGGGCTAGGGTTAGGGTTAGCGAACGGCAAGGCTTAGGGCACAGGTGAGAGCACGGAAACGTGGGAGGGTCAGGCTACGTGCTGACGCACGGGTCAGTGCCAGCGTACGGGTCAGGAGTAGGGTATGGCGTAAGGTAAGGTGTAGGGCTGGTGGTGGGTTTCTATTCCGGGCTAGGGTTAGGGTTAGGGAACGGCAAGGCTTAGGGCACAGGTGAGGGTACAGAAACGTGGGAGGGTCGGGCTACGTGCTGACGCACGGGTCAGTGCCAGCGTACGGGCCAGGAGTAGGCAACGGCGTAGGATAAAGTGTAGGGCTGGTGGTTGATTTCCGTTCCGGGCTAGTGTTAGGGATGGGAACGGCAAGGCTTATGGCACAGGTGAGGTTACGGAAACGTGGGAGGGTCAGGCTACGAGCTGACGCTCGGGTCAGTGCCAGCGTACGGGCCAGGAGTAAGCAACGGCGTAAGGTAAGGTGTAGGGCTCGTGGTTGGTTTCCGTTCAAGGCTAGGGTTAGGGTTAGGGAACGGCAAGGCTTAGGGCACAGGTGAGGGTACGGAAACGTGGGAGGGTCGGGCTACGTGCTGACGCACGTGTCAGTGCCAGCGTACGGGCCAGGAGTAGGCAACGGCGTAGGATAAAGTGTATGGCTGGTGGTGGATTTGCGTTCCGGGCTAGGGTTAGGGTTAGGGAATGACAAGGCTTAGGGCACAGGTGAGGGTACGGAAATGTGGGAGGGTCAGGCTACGTGCTGACGCACAGGTCAGTGCCAGCGTACAGGTCAGGAGTAGGGTACGGCGTAAGGAAAAGTGTAGGGCTGGTGGTGGGTTTCTATTCCGGGCTAGGGTTAGGGTTAGGGAACGGCAAGGCTTAGGGCACAGGTGAGGGTACGGAAACGTGGGAGGGTCAGGCTACGTGCTGACGCACGTGTCAGTGCCAGCGTACGGGTCAGGAGTAGGGTACGGCGTAAGGTAAGGTGTAGGGCTGGTGGTGGCTTTCTATTCCCGGCTAGGGTTAGGGTTAGGGAACGGCAAGGCTTAGGGCACAGGTGAGGGTACGGAAACGTGGGAGGGTCAGGCTACGTGCTGACGCACGGGTCAGTGCCAGCGTACGGGCCAGGAGTAGGCAACGGCTTAAGGTAAGGTGTAGGGATGGTGGTGGGTTTCTATTCCGGGCTTGGGTTAGGGTTAGGGAACGGCAAGGCTTAGGGCACAGGTGAGGGTACAGAAACGTGGGAGGGTCGGGCTACGTGCTGACGCACGGGTCAGTGCCAGCATACGGGTCAGGAGTAGGCAACGGCGTAGGATAAAGTGTAGGGCTGGTGGTGGGTTTCCATTCCGGGCTAGGGTTAGGGTTAGGGAACGGCAACGCTTAGGGCACTGGTGAGGGTACGGAAACGTGGGAGGGTCAGGCTACGTGCTGACGCACGGGTCAGTGCCAGCGTACGGGCCAGGAGTAGGCATCGGCTTAAGGTAAGGTGTAGGGCTGGTGGTGGGTTTCTATTCCGGGCTAGGGTTAGGGTTAGGGAACGGCAAGGCTTAGGGCACAGGTGAGGGTACAGAAACGTGGGAGGGTCGGGCTACGTGCTGACGCACGGGTCAGTGCCAGCGTACGGGCCAGGAGTAGGCAATGGCTTAAGGTAAGGTGTAGGGCTGGTGGTGGCTTTCTATTCCGGGCTAGGGTTAGGGTTAGGGAACGGCAAGGCTTAGGGCACAGGTGAGGGTACAGAAACGTGGGAGTGTCGGGCTACGTGCTGACGCACGGGTCAGTGCCAGCGTACGGGCCAGGAGTAGGCAACGGCGTAGGATAAAGTGTAGGGCTGGTGGTGGATTTGCGTTCCGGGCTAGGGTTAGGGTTAGGGAACGGCATGGCTTAGGGCACAGGTGAGGGTACGGAAATGTGGGAGGGTCAGGCTACGTGCTGACGCACGGTTCAGTGCCAGCGTACGGGCCAGGAATAGGGTACGGCGTAATGTAAGGTGTCAGGCTGGTGGTGGGTTTCCGTTCCGGGCTAGGGTTAGGGTTAGGGAACGGCAAGGCTTAGGGCACAGGTGAAGGTACGGAAACGTGGGAGGCTCGTGCTACGTGCTGACGCACGGCTCAGTGCCAGCGTACGGGCCAGGAGTAGGCAACGGCGTAGGATAAAGTGTAGGCTGGTGGTGGATTTGCGTTCTGGGCTAGGGTTAGGGTTAGGGAACGGCAAGGCTTAGGGCACAGGTGAGGGTACGGAAGCGTGGGAGGGTCAGGCTACGTGCTGACGCACGGGTCAGTGCCAGCGTACGGGCCAGGTGTAGGCAACGGCGTAAGGTAAGGTGTAGGGCTGGTGGTTGTTTTCCGTTCCAGGCTAGGGTTAGGGTTAGGGAACGGCAAGGCTTAGGGCACAGGTGAGGGTACGGAAACGTGGGAGGGTCAGGCTACGTGCTGACGCACGGGTCAGTGCCAGCGTACGGGCCAGGTGTAGGCAACGGCGTAAGGTAAGGTGTAGGGCTGGTGGTTGTTTTCCGTTCCAGGCTAGGGTTAGGGTTAGGGAACGGCAAGGCTTAGGGCACAGGTGAGGGTACGGAAACGTGGGAGGGTCGGGCTACGTGCTGATGCACGGGTCAGTGCCAGCGTACTGGCCAGGAGTAGGCAACGGCGTAGGATAAAGTGTAGGGCTGGTGGTGGATTTGCGTTCCGGGCTAGGGTTAGGGTTAGGGAACGGCAAGGCTTAGGGCACAGGTGAGGGTACGGAAGCGTGGGAGGGTCAGGCTACGTGCAGACGAATGGGTCAGTGCCAGCGTACGGGTCAGGAGTAGGGTACGGCGTAAGGTAAGGTGTAGGGCTGGTGGTGGGTTTCTATTCCGGGCTAGGGTTAGGGTTAGGGAACGGCAAGGCTTAGGGCACAAGTGAGGGTACGGAAACGTGGGAGGGTCAGGCTACGTGCTGACGCACGGTTCAGTGCCAGCGTACGGGCCAGGAATAGGGTACGGCGTAAGGTAAGGTGTAGGGCTGGTGGTGGGTTTCCATTCCGGGCTAGGGTTAGGGTTAGGGAACGGCAAGGCTTAGGGCACAGCTGAGGGCACGGAAACGTGGGAGGGTCAGGCTACGTGCTGACGCACGGGTCAGTGCCAGCGTACGGGTCAGGAGTAGGGTACGGCGTAAGGTAAGGTGTAGGGCTGGTGGTGGGTTTCTATTCCGGGCTAGGGTTAGGGTTAGGGAACGGCAAGGCTTAGGGCACAGGTCAGGGTACGGAAACGCGGGAGGGTAAGGCTACGTGCTGATGAACGGGTCAGTGCCAGTGTACAGGCCAGGAGTAGGCAACGGCGTAGGGTAAGGTGTAGGGCTGGTGGTTGGTTTCCGTTCCAGGCTAGGGTTAGGGTTAGGGAACGGCAAGGCTTAGGGCACAGGGGAGGGTACGGAAACGTGGGAGGGTCGGGCTACGTGCTGATTCACGGGTCCGTGCCAGCGTTCGGGCCAGGAGTGGGCAACGGCGTAAGGTAAGGTGTAGGGCTTGTGGTTGATTTCCGTTCCGGGATAGGGTTAGGGTTAGGGATCGGCAAGGCTTAGGGCACAGGTGAGGGTATGGAAACGTGGGAGGGTCGGGCTACGTGCAGACGCACGGGTCAGTGCCAGCGTACGGGCCAGGAGTAGGCAACGGCGTAGGATAAAGTGTACGGCTGGTGGTGGATTTGCGTTCTGGGCTAGGGTTAGGGTTAGGGAACGGCAAGGCTTAGGGCACAGGTCAGGGTACGGAAACGCGGGAGGGTAAGGCTACGTGCTGATGCACGGGTCAGTGCCAGAGTACAGGCCAGGACAAAGCAACGGCGTAGGGTAAGGTGTAGGGCTGGTGGTGGGTTTTCATTCTGGGCTAGGGTTAGCGTTAGGGAAAGGCAAGGCTTAGGGCACAGGTGAGGGTACGGAAACGTGGGAGGTTCAGGCTACGTGCTGACGCACGGGTCAGTGCCAGCATACGTGCCAGGAGTAGGCAACGGCGTAAGGTAAGGTGTAGGGCTGGTGGTTGGTTTCCGTTCCAGGCTAGTGTTAGGGTTAGGGAACGGCAAGGCTTAGGGAACAGGTGAGGGTACGGAAACGTGGGAGGGTCGGGCTACGTGCTGACGCACGGGTCAGTGCCAGCGTACGGGCCAGGAGTAGGCAACGGCGTAGGATAAAGTGTAGGGCTAGTGGTGGATTTGCGTTCCAGGCTAGGGTTAGGGTTAGGGAACGGCAAGGCTTAGGGCACAGGTGAGGGTACGGAAACGTGGGAGGGTCGGGCTACGTGCTGACGCACGGGTCAGTGCCAGCGTACGGGCCAGGAGTAGGCAACGGCGTAGGATAAAGTGTAGGGCTGGTGGTGGATTTTCGTTCGGGGCTAGGGTTAGGGTTAGGGAATGGCAAGGCTTAGGGCACAGGTGAGGGTACGGAAACGTGGGAGGGTCAGGCTACGTGCTGACGCACAGGTCAGTGCCAGCGTACAGGTCAGGAATATGGTACGGCGTAAGGTAACGTGTAGGGCTGGTGGTGGGTTTCTATTCCGGGCTAGGGTTAGGGATAGGGAACCGCAAGGCTTAGGGCACAGGTGAGGGCACGGAAACGTGGGAGGGTCAGGCTACGTGCTGACGCACGGGTCAGTGCCAGCGTACGGGTCAGGAGTAGGGTATGGCGTAAGGTAAGGTGTAGGGCTGGTGGTGGGTTTCTATTCCGGGCTAGGGTTAGGGTTAGGGAACGGCAAGGCTTAGGGCACAGGTGAGGGTACAGAAACGTGGGAGGGTCGGGCTACGTGCTGACGCATGGGTCAGTGCCAGCGTACGGGCCAGGAGTAGGCAACGGCGTAGGATAAAGTTTAGGGCTCGTGGTTGGTTTCCGTTCAAGGCTAGGGTTAGGGTTAGGGAACGGCAAGGCTTAGGGCACAGGTGAGGGTACGGAAACGTGGGAGGGTCGGGCTACGTGCTGACGCACGTGTCAGTGCCAGCGTACGGGCCAGGAGTAGGCAACGGCGTAGGATAAAGTGTATGGCTGGTGGTGGATTTGCGTTCCGGGCTAGGGTTAGGGTTAGGGAATGACAAGGCTTAGGGCACAGGTGAGGGTACGGAAATGTGGGAGGGTCAGGCTACGTGCTGACGCACAGGTCAGCGCCAGCGTACAGGTCAGGAGTAGGGTACGGCGTAAGGAAAAGTGTAGGGCTGGTGGTGGGTTTCTATTCCGGGGTAGGGTTAGGGTTAGGGAACGGCAAGGCTTAGGGCACAGGTGAGGGTACGGAAACGTGGGAGGGTCAGGCTACGTGCTGACGCACGTGTCAGTGCCAGCGTACGGGTCAGGAGTAGGGTACGGCGTAAGGTAAAGTGTAGGGCTGGTGGTGGGTTTCTATTCCGGGCTAGGGTTAGGGTTAGGGAACGGCAAGGCTTAGGGCACAGGTGAGGGTACGGAAACGTGGGAGGGTCAGGCTACGTGGTGACGCACGGGTCAGTGCCAGCGTACGGGCCAGGAGTAGGCAACGGCTTAAGGTAGGGTGTAGGGCTGGTGGTGGGTTTCTATTCCGGGGTAGTGTTAGGGTTAGGGAACGGCAAGGCTTAGGGCACAGGTGAGGGTACAGAAACGTGGGAGGGTCGGGCTATGTGCTGAGGCACGGGTCAGTGCCAGCATACGGGTCAGGACTAGGCAACGACGTAGGATAAAGTGTAGGGCTGGTGGTGGGTTTCCATTCCGGGCTAGGGTTAGGGTTAGGGAACGGCAACGCTTAGGGCAAAGGTGAGGGTACGGAAACGTGGGAGGGTCAGGCTACGTGCTGATGCACGGGTCAGTGCCAGCGTACGGGCGAGGAGTAGGCAACGGCTTAAGGTAAGGTGTAGGGCTGGTTGTGGGTTTCTATTCCGGGCTAGGGTTAGGGTTAGGGAACGGCAAGGCTTAGGGCACAGGTGAGGGTACAGAAACGTGGGAGGGTCGGGCTACGTGCTGACGCACGGGTCAGTGCCAGCGTACGGGCCAGGAGTAGGCAACAGCTTAAGGTAAGGTGTAGGGCTGGTGGTGGGTTTCTATTCCGGGCTAGGGTTAGGGTTAGGGAACGGCAAGGCTTAGGGCACAGGTGAGGGTACAGAAACGTGGGAGGTTCGGGCTACGTGCTGACGCACGGGTCAGTGCCAGCGTACGGGCCAGGAGCAGGCAACGGCGTAGGATAAAGTGTAGGGCTGGTGGTGGATTTGCGTTCGGGGCTAGGGTTAGGGTTAGGGAACGGCAAGGCTTAGGGCACAGGTGAGGGTACGGAAACGTGGGAGGGTCAGGCTACGTGCTGACGCACAGGTCAGTGCCAGCGTACAGGTCAGGAGTAGGGTACGGTGTAAGGTAAGGTGTAGGGCTGGTGGTGGGTTTCTATTCCGGGCTAGGGTTAGGGTTAGGGAACGGCAAGGCATAGGGCACAGGTGAGGGTACGGAAACGTGGGAGGGTCAGGCTTCGTGCTGACGCACGGGTCAGTGCCAGCGTTCGGGTCAGGAGTAGGTTATGGCGTAAGGTAAGGTGTAGGGCTGGTGGTGGGTTTCTATTCCGGGCTAGGGTTAGTGTTAGGGAACGGCAAGGCTTAGGGCACAGGTGAGGGTACGGAAACGTGGGAGGGTCGGGCTACGTGCTGACGCACGGGTCAGTGCCAGCGTACGGGCCAGGAGTAGGCAACGGCGTAGGATAAAGTGTAGGGCTGGTGGTGGATTTGTGTTCCGGGCTAGGGTTAGGGTTAGGGAACGGCATGGCTTAGGGCACAGGTGAGGGTACGGAAACGTGGGAGGGTCAGGCTACGTGCTGACGCACGGTTCAGTGCCAGCGTACGGGCCAGGAATAGGGTACGGCGTAATGTAAGGTGTCAGGCTGGTGGTGGGTTTCCGTTCCGGGCTAGGGTTAGGGTTAGGGAACGGCAAGGCTTAGGGCACAGGTGAAGGTACGGAAACGTGGGAGGCTCGTGCTACGTGCTGACGCACGGGTCAGTGCCAGCGTACGGGCCAGGAGTAGGCAACGGCGTAGGATAAAGTGTAGGCTGGTGGTGGATTTGCGTTCTGGGCTAGGGTTAGGGTTAGGGAACGGCAAGGCTTAGGGCACAGGAGAGGGTACGGAAACGCCAGAGTGTAAGGCTACGTGCTGATGCACGGGGCAGTGCCAGAGTACAGGCCAGGAGTAGGCAACGGCGTAGGGTAAGGTGTAGGGCTGGTGGTGGGTTTTCATTCCGGGCTAGGGTTAGGGTTAGGGAACGGCAAGGCTTAGGGCACAGGTGAGGGTACGGAAACGTGGGAGGGTCAGGCTACGTGCTGACGCACGGGTCAGTGCCAGCGTACGGGCCAGGTGTAGGCAACGGCGTAAGGTAAGGTGTAGGGCTGGTGGCTGTTTTCCGCTCCAGGCTAGGGTTAGGGTTAGGGAATGGCAAGGCTTAGGGCACAGGTGAGGGTACGGAAACGTGGGAGGGTCGGGCTACGTGCTGATGCACGGGTCAGTGCCAGCGTACTGGCCAGGAGTAGGCAACGGCGTAGGATAAAGTGTAGGGCTGGTGGTGGATTTGCGTTCCGGGCTAGGGTTAGGGTTAGGGAACGGCAAGGCTTAGGGCACAGGTGAGGGTACGGAAGCGTGGGAGGGTCAGGCTACGTGCAGACGAACGGGTCAGTGCCAGCGTACGGGTCAGGAGTAGGGTACGGCGTAAGGTAAGGTGTAGGGCTGGTGGTGGGTTTCTATTCCGGGCTAGGTTTAGGGTTAGGGAACGGCAAGGCTTAGGGCACAAGTGAGGGTACGGAAACGTGGGAGGGTCAGGCTACGTGCTGACACATGGTTCAGTGCCAGCGTACGGGCCAGGAATAGGGTACGGCGTAAGGTAAGGTGTAGGGCTGGTGGTGGGTTTCCATTCCGGGCTAGGGTTAGGGTTAGGGAACGGCAAGTCTTAGGGCACAGCTGAGGGCACGGAAACGTGGGAGGGTCAGGCTACGTGCTGACGCACGGTTCAGTGCCAGCGTACGGGTCAGGAGTAGGGTACGGCGTAAGGTAAGGTGTAGGGCTGGTGGTGGGTTTCTATTCCGGGCTAGGGTTAGGGTTAGGGAACGGCAAGGCTTAGGGCACAGGTCAGGGTACGGAAACGCGGGAGGGTAAGGCTACGTGCTGATGAACGGGTCAGTGCCAGAGTACAGGCCAGGAGTAGGCAACGGCGTAGGGTAAGGTGTAGGGCTGGTGGTTGGTTTCCGTTCCAGGCTAGGGTTAGGGTTAGGGAACGGCAAGGCTTAGGGCACAGGGGAGGGTACGGAAACGTGGGAGGGTCGGGCTACGTGCTGATTCACGGGTCCGTGCCAGCGTTCGGGCCAGGAGTGGGCAACGGCGTAAGGTAAGGTGTAGGGCTTGTGGTTGATTTCCGTTCCGGGATAGGGTTAGGGTTAGGGATCGGCAAGGCTTAGGGCACAGGTGAGGGTATGGAAACGTGGGAGGGTCGGGCTACGTGCAGACGCACGGGTCAGTGCCAGCGTACGGGCCAGGAGTAGGCAACGGCGTAGGATAAAGTGTACGGCTGGTGGTGGATTTGCGTTCTGGGCTAGGGTTAGGGTTAGGGAACGGCAAGGCTTAGGGCACAGGTCAGGGTACGGAAACGCGGGAGGGTAAGGCTACGTGCTGATGCACGGGTCAGTGCCAGCGTACAGGCAAGGACTAGGCAACGGCGTAGGGTAAGGTGTAGGGCTGGTGGTGGGTTTTCATTCAGGGCTAGCGTTAGCGTTAGGGAAAGGCAAGGCTTAGGGCACAGGTGAGGGTACGGAAACGTGGGAGGTTCAGGCTACGTGCTGATGCACGGGTCAGTGCCAGCATACGTGCCAGGAGTAGGCAACGGCGTAAGGTAAGGTGTAGGGCTGGTGGTTGGTTTCCGTTCCAGGCTAGGGTTAGGGTTAGGGAACGGCAAGGCTTAGGGCACAGGTGAGGGTACGGAAACGTGGGAGGGTCGGGCTACGTGCTGACGCACGGGTCAGTGCCAGCGTACGGGCCAGGAGTAGGCAACGGCGTAGGATAAAGTGTAGGGCTAGTGGTGGATTTGCGTTCCAGGCTAGGGTTAGGGTTAGGGAACGGCAAGGCTTAGGGCACAGGTGAGGGTACGGAAACGTGGGAGGGTCGGGCTACGTGGTGACGCACGGGTCAGTGCCAGCGTACAGGTCAGGAGTAGGGTACGGCGTAAGGAAAAGTGTAGGGCTGGTGGTGGGTTTCTATTCCGGGCTAGGGTTAGGGTTAGGGAACGGCAAGGCTTAGGGCACAGGTGAGGGTACGGAAACGTGGGAGGGTCAGGCTACGTGCTGACGCACGTGTCAGTGCCAGCGTACGGGTCAGGAGTAGGCAACGACGTAGGATAAAGTTTAGGGCTGGTGGTGGGTTTCCATTCCGGGCTAGGGTTAGGGTTAGGGAACGGCAACGCTTAGGGCACAGGTGAGGGTACGGAAACGTGGGAGGGTCAGGCTACGTGCTGACGCACGGGTCAGTGCCAGCGTACGGGCCAGGAGTAGGCAACGGCTTAAGGTAAGGTGTAGGGCTGGTGGTGGGTTTCTATTCCGGGCTAGGGTTAGGGTTAGGGAACGGCAAGGCTTAGGGCACAGGTGAGGGTACAGAAACGTGGGAGTGTCGGGCTACGTGCTGACGCACGGGTCAGTGCCAGCGTACGGGCCAGGAGTAGGCAACGGCTTAAGGTAAGGTGTAGGGCTGGTGGTGGGTTTCTATTCCGGGCTAGGGTTAGGGTTAGGGAACGGCAAGGCTTAGGGCACAGGTGAGGGTACAGAAACGTGGGAGGGTCGGGCTACGTGCTGACGCACGTGTCAGTGCCAGCGTACGGGCCAGGAGCAGGCAACGGCGTAGGATAAAGTGTAGGGCTGGTGGTGGATTTGCGTTCGGGGCTAGGGTTAGGGTTAGGGAACGGCAAGGCTTAGGGCACAGGTGAGGGTACGGAAACGTGGGAGGGTCAGGCTACGTGCTGACGCACAGGTCAGTGCCAGCGTACAGGTCAGGAGTAGGGTACGGCGTAAGGTAAGGTGTAGGGCTGGTGGTGGGTTTCTATTCCGGGCTAGGGTTAGGGTTAGGGAACGGCAAGGCATAGGGCACAGGTGAGGGTACGGAAATGTGGGAGGGTCAGGCTTCGTGCTGACGCACGGGTCAGGGCCAGCGTTCGGGTCAGGAGTAGGATATGGCGTAAGGTAAGGTGTAGGGCTGGTGGTGGGTTTCCGTTCCGGGCTAGGGTTAGGGTTAGGGAACGGCAAGGCTTAGGGCACAGGTGAAGGTACGGAAACGTGGGAGGCTCGTGCTACGTGCTGACGCACGGGTCAGTGCCAGCGTATGGGCCAGGAGTAGGCAACGGCGTAGGATAAAGTGTAGGCTGGTGGTGGATTTGCGTTCTGGGCTAGGGTTAGGGTTAGGGAACGGCAAGGCTTACGGCACAGGAGAGGGTACGGAAACGCCAGAGTGTAAGGCTACGTGCTGATGCACGGGGCAGTGCCAGAGTACAGGCCAGGAGTAGGCAACGGCGTAGGATAAAGTGTAGGGCTGGTGGTGGGTTTCTATTCCGGGCTAGGGTTAAGGTTAGGGAACGGCAAGGCTTAGGGCACAAGTGAGGGTACGGAAACGTGGGAGGGTCAGGCTACGTGCTGACGCACGGTTCAGTGCCAGCGTACGGGCCAGGAATAGGGTACGGCGTAAGGTAAGGTGTAGGGCTGGTGGTGGGTTTCCATTCCGGGCTAGGGTTAGGGTTAGGGAACGGCAAGGCTTAGGGCACAGGGGTGGGTACGGAAACGTGGGAGGGTCGGGCTACGTGCTGATTCACGGGTCCGTGCCAGCGTTCGGGCCAGGAGTGGGCAACGGCGTAAGGTAAGGTGTAGGGCTTGTGGTTGATTTCCGTTCCGGGATAGGGTTAGGGTTAGGGATCGGCAAGGCTTAGGGCACAGGTGAGTGTATGGAAACGTGGGAGGGTCGGGCTACGTGCAGACGCACGGGTCAGTGCCAGCGTACGGGCCAGGAGTAGGCAACGGCGTAGGATAAAGTGTACGGCTGGTGGTGGATTTGCGTTCTGGGCTAGGGTTAGGGTTAGGGAACGGCAAGGCTTAGGGCACAGGTCAGGGTACGGAAACGCGGGAGGGTAAGGCTACGTGCTGATGCACGGGTCAGTGCCAGAGTACAGGCAAGGACTAGGCAACGGCGTAGGGTAAGGTGTAGGGCTGGTGGTGGGTTTTCATTCAGGGCTAGGGTTAGCGTTAGGGAAAGGCAAGGCTTAGGGCACAGGTGAGGGTACGGAAACGTGGGAGGTTCAGGCTACGTGCTGATGCACGGGTCAGTGCCAGCATACGTGCCAGGAGTAGGCAACGGCGTAAGGTAAGGTGTAGGGCTGGTGGTTGGTTTCCGTTCCAGGCTAGGGTTAGGGTTAGGGAACGGCAAGGCTTAGGGCACAGGTGAGGGTACGGAAACGTGGGAGGGTCGGGCTACGTGCTGACGCACGGGTCAGTGCCAGCGTACGGGCCAGGAGTAGGCAACGGCGTAGGATAAAGTGTAGGGCTAGTGGTGGATTTGCGTTCCAGGCTAGGGTTAGGGTTAGGGAACGGCAAGGCTTAGGGCACAGGTGAGGGTACGGAAACGTGGGAGGGTCGGGCTACGTGGTGACGCACGGGTCAGTGCCAGCGTACAGGTCAGGAGTAGGGTACGGCGTAAGGAAAAGTGTAGGGCTGGTGGTGGGTTTCTATTCCGGGCTAGGGTTAGGGTTAGGGAACGGCAAGGCTTAGGGCACAGGTGAGGGTACGGAAACGTGGGAGGGTCAGGCTACGTGCTGACGCACGTGTCAGTGCCAGCGTACGGGTCAGGAGTAGAGTACGGCGTAAGGTAAGGTGTAGGGCTGGTGGTGGGTTTCTATTCCGGGCTAGGGTTAGGGTTAGGGAACGGCAAGGCTTAGGGCACAGGTGAGGGTACGGAAACGTGGGAGGGTCAGGCTACGTGCTGACGCACGGGTCAGTGCCAGCGTACGGGCCAGGAGTAGGCAACGGCTTAAGGTAGGGTGTAGGGCTGGTGGTGGGTTTCTATTCCGGGCTAGGGTTAGGGTTAGGGAACGGCAAGGCTTAGGGCACAGGTGAGGGTACAGAAACGTGGGAGGGTCGGGCTACGTGCTGACGCACGGGTCAGTGCCAGCATACGGGTCAGGAGTAGGCAACGACGTAGGATAAAGTGTAGGGCTGGTGGTGGTTTTCCATTCCGGGCTAGGGTTAGGGTTAGGGAACGGCAACGCTTAGGGCACAGGTGAGGGTACGGAAACGTGGGAGGGTCAGGCTACGTGCTGACGCACGGGTCAGTGCCAGCGTACGGGCCAGGAGTAGGCAACGGCTTAAGGTAAGGTGTAGGGCTGGTGGTGGGTTTCTATTCCGGGCTAGGGTTAGGGTTAGGGAACGGCAAGGCTTAGGGCACAGGTGAGGGTACAGAAACGTGGGAGGGTCGGGCTACGTGCTGACGCACGGGTCAGTGCCAGCGTACGGGCCAGGAGTAGGCAACGGCTTAAGGTAAGGTGTAGGGCTGGTGGTGGGTTTCTATTCCGGGCTAGGGTTAGGGTTAGGGAACGGCAAGGCTTAGGGCACAGGTGAGGGTACAGAAACGTGGGAGGGTCGGGCTACGTGCTGACGCACGTGTCAGTGCCAGCGTACGGGCCAGGAGCAGGCAACGGCGTAGGATAAAGTGTAGGGCTGGTGGTGGATTTGCGTTCGGGGCTAGGGTTAGGGTTAGGGAACGGCAAGGCTTAGGGCACAGGTGAGGGTACGGAAACGTGGGAGGGTCAGGCTACGTGCTGACGCACAGGTCAGTGCCAGCGTACAGGTCAGGAGTAGGGTACGGCGTAAGGTAAGGTGTAGGGCTGGTGGTGGGTTTCTATTCCGGGCTAGGGTTAGGGTTAGGGAACGGCAAGGCATAGGGCACAGGTGAGGGTACGGAAATGTGGGAGGGTCAGGCTTCGTGCTGACGCACGGGTCAGGGCCAGCGTTCGGGTCAGTAGTAGGATATGGCGTAAGGTAAGGTGTAGGGCTGGTGGTGGGTTTCCGTTCCGGGCTAGGGTTAGGGTTAGGGAACGGCAAGGCTTAGGGCACAGGTGAAGGTACGGAAACGTGGGAGGCTCGTGCTACGTGCTGACGCACGGGTCAGTGCCAGCGTACGGGCCAGGAGTAGGCAACGGCGTAGGATAAAGTGTAGGCTGGTGGTGGATTTGCGTTCTGGGCTAGGGTTAGGGTTAGGGCACGGCAAGGCTTACGGCACAGGAGAGGGTACGGAAACGCCAGAGTGTAAGGCTACGTGCTGATGCACGGGGCAGTGCCAGAGTACAGGCCAGGAGTAGGCAACGGCGTAGGATAAAGTGTAGGGCTGGTGGTGGGTTTCTATTCCGGGCTAGGTTTAAGGTTAGGGAACGGCAAGGCTTAGGGCACAAGTGAGGGTACGGAAACGTGGGAGGGTCAGGCTACGTGCTGACGCACGGTTCAGTGCCAGCGTACGGGCCAGGAATAGGGTACGGCGTAAGGTAAGGTGTAGGGCTGGTGGTGGGTTTCCATTCCGGGCTAGGGTTAGGGTTAGGGAACGGCAAGGCTTAGGGCACAGGGGAGGGTACGGAAACGTGGGAGGGTCGGGCTACGTGCTGATTCACGGGTCCGTGCCAGCGTTCGGGCCAGGAGTTGGCAACGGCGTAAGGTAAGGTGTAGGGCTTGTGGTTGATTTCCGTTCCGGGATAGGGTTAGGGTTAGGGATCGACAAGGCTTAGGGCACAGGTGAGGGTATGGAAACGTGGGAGGGTCGGGCTACGTGCAGACGCACGGGTCAGTGCCAGCGTACGGGCCAGGAGTAGGCAACGGCGTAGGATAAAGTGTACGGCTGGTGGTGGATTTGCGTTCTGGGCTAGGGTTAGGGTTAGGGAACGGCAAGGCTTAGGGCACAGGTCAGGGTACGGAAACGCGGGAGGGTAAGGCTACGTGCTGATGCACGGGTCAGTGCCAGAGTACAGGCAAGGACTAGGCAACGGCGTAGGGTAAGGTGTAGGGCTGGTGGTGGGTTTTCATTCAGGGCTAGGGTTAGCGTTAGGGAAAGGCAAGGCTTAGGGCACAGGTGAGGGTACGGAAACGTGGGAGGTTCAGGCTACGTGCTGATGCACGGGTCAGTGCCAGCATACGTGCCAGGAGTAGGCAACGGCGTAAGGTAAGGTGTAGGGCTGGTGGTTGGTTTCCGTTCCAGGCTAGGGTTAGGGTTAGGGAACGGCAAGGCTTAGGGCACAGGTGAGGGTACGGAAACGTGGGAGGGTCGGGCTACGTGCTGACGCACGGGTCAGTGCCAGCGTACGGGCCAGGAGTAGGCAACGGCGTAGGATAAAGTGTAGGGCTAGTGGTGGATTTGCGTTCCAGGCTAGGGTTAGGGTTAGGGAACGGCAAGGCTTAGGGCACAGGTGAGGGTACGGAAACGTGGGAGGGTCGGGCTACGTGGTGACGCACGGGTCAGTGCCAGCGTACAGGTCAGGAGTAGGGTACGGCGTAAGGAAAAGTGTAGGGCTGGTGGTGGGTTTCTATTCCGGGCTAGGGTTAGGGTTAGGGAACGGCAAGGCTTAGGGCACAGGTGAGGGTACAGAAAGGTGGGAGGGTCAGGCTACGTGCTGACGCACGTGTCAGTGCCAGCGTACGGGTCAGGAGTAGGGTACGGCGTAAGGTAAGGTGTAGGGCTGGTGGTGGGTTTCTATTCCGGGCTAGGGTTAGGGTTAGGGAACGGCAAGGCTTAGGGCACAGGTGAGGGTACGGAAACGTGGGAGGGTCAGGCTACGTGCTGACGCACGGGTCAGTGCCAGCGTACGGGCCAGGAGTAGGCAACGGCTTAAGGTAGGGTGTAGGGCTGGTGGTGGGTTTCTATTCCGGGCTAGGGTTAGGGTTAGGGAACGGCAAGGCTTAGGGCACAGGTGAGGGTACAGAAACGTGGGAGGGTCGGGCTACGTGCTGACGCACGGGTCAGTGCCAGCATACGGGTCAGGAGTAGGCAACGACGTAGGATAAAGTGTAGGGCTGGTGGTGGGTTTCCATTCCGGGCTAGGGTTAGGGTTAGGGAACGGCAACGCTTAGGGCACAGGTGAGGGTACGGAAACGTGGGAGGGTCAGGCTACGTGCTGACGCACGGGTCAGTGCCAGCGTACGGGCCAGGAGTAGGCAACGGCTTAAGGTAAGGTGTAGGGCTGGTGGTGGGTTTCTATTCCGGGCTAGGGTTAGGGTTAGGGAACGGCAAGGCTTAGGGCACAGGTGAGGGTACAGAAACGTGGGAGGGTCGGGCTACGTGCTGACGCACGGGTCAGTGCCAGCGTACGGGCCAGGAGTAGGCAACGGCTTAAGGTAAGGTGTAGGGCTGGTGGTGGGTTTCTATTCCGGGCTAGGGTTAGGGTTAGGGAACGGCAAGGCTTAGGGCACAGGTGAGGGTACAGAAACGTGGGAGGGTCGGGCTACGTGCTGACGCACGTGTCAGTGCCAGCGTACGGGCCAGGAGCAGGCAACGGCGTAGGATAAAGTGTAGGGCTGGTGGTGGATTTGCGTTCGGGGCTAGGGTTAGGGTTAGGGAACGGCAAGGCTTAGGGCACAGGTGAGGGTACGGAAACGTGGGAGGGTCAGGCTACGTGCTGACGCACAGGTCAGTGCCAGCGTACAGGTCAGGAGTAGGGTACGGCGTAAGGTAAGGTGTAGGGCTGGTGGTGGGTTTCTATTCCGGGCTAGGGTTAGGGTTAGGGAACGGCAAGGCATAGGGCACAGGTGAGGGTACGGAAATGTGGGAGGGTCAGGCTTCGTGCTGACGCACGGGTCAGGGCCAGCGTTCGGGTCAGGAGTAGGATATGGCGTAAGGTAAGGTGTAGGGCTGGTGGTGGGTTTCCGTTCCGGGCTAGGGTTAGGGTTAGGGAATGGCAAGGCTTAGGGCACAGGTGAAGGTACGGAAACGTGGGAGTCTCGTGCTACGTGCTGACGCACGGGTCAGTGCCAGCGTACGGGCCAGGAGTAGGCAACGGCGTAGGATAAAGTGTAGGCTGGTGGTGGATTTGCGTTCTGGGCTAGGGTTAGGGTTAGGGAACGGCAAGGCTTACGGCACAGGAGAGGGTACGGAAACGCCAGAGTGTAAGGCTACGTGCTGATGCACGGGGCAGTGCCAGAGTACAGGCCAGGAGTAGGCAACGGCGTAGGATAAAGTGTAGGGCTGGTGGTGGGTTTCTATTCCGGGCTAGGGTTAAGGTTAGGGAACGGCAAGGCTTAGGGCACAAGTGAGGGTACGGAAACGTGGGAGGGTCAGGCTACGTGCTGACGCACGGTTCAGTGCCAGCGTACGGGCCAGGAATAGGGTACGGCGTAAGGTAAGGTGTAGGGCTGGTGGTGGGTTTCCATTCCGGGCTAGGGTTAGGGTTAGGGAACGGCAAGGCTTAGGCCACAGCTGAGGGTACGGAAACGTGGGAGGGTCAGGCTACGTGGTGACGCACGGGTCAGTGCCAGCGTACGGGCCAGGAGTAGGGTACGGCGTAAGGTAAGGTGTAGGGCTTGTGGTTGATTTCCGTTCCAGGCTAGGGTTAGGGTTAGGGAACGGCAAGGCTTAGGGCAAAGGAGAGGGTACGGAAACGTGGGAGGGTCGGGCCCCGTGCTGACGCACGGGTTAGTGCCAGCATACGGGCCAGGAGTAGGCAACGGCGTAGGATAAAGTGTAGGGCTGGTGGTGGGTTTCCATTCCGGGCTAGGGTTAGGGTTAGGGAACGGCAAGGCTTAGGGCACAGGTGAGGGTACGGAAACGTGGCAGGGTCAGGCTACGTGCTGACGCACAGCTCAGTGCCAGCGTACGGGTCAGGAGTAGGGTACGGCGTAAGGTAAGGTGTAGGGCTGGTGGCGGGTTTCTATTCCGGGCTAGGGTTAGGGTTAGGGTACGGCAAGGCTTAGGGCACAGGTGAGGGTACGGAAACGTGGGAGGGTCAGGCTACGTGGTGACGCACGGGTCAGTGCCAGCGTACGGGCCAGGATTAGGCAACGGCTTAAGGTAGGGTGTAGGGCTGGTGGTGGGTTTCTATTCCGGGCTAGGGTTAGGGTTAGGGAATGGCAAGGCTTAGGGCACAGGTGAGGGTACAGAAACGTGGGAGGGTCGGGCTACGTGCTGACGCACGCGTCAGTGCCAGCATACGGGTCAGGAGTAGGCAACGACGTAGGATAAAGTGTAGGGCTGGTGGTGGGTTTCCATTCCGGGCTAGGGTTAGGGTTAGGGAACGGCAACGCTTAGGGCACAGGTGAGGGTACGGAAACGTGGGAGGGTCAGGCTACGTGCTGACGCACGGGTCAGTGCCAGCGTACGGGCCAGGAGTAGGCAACGGCTTAAGGTAAGGTGTAGGGCTGGTGGTGGGTTTCTATTCCGGGCTAGGGTTAGGGTTAGGGAACGGCAAGGCTTAGGGCACAGGTGAGGGTACAGAAACGTGGGAGGGTCGGGCTACGTGCTGACGCACGGTTCAGTGCCAGCGTACGGGCCAGGAATAGGGTACGGCGTAAGGTAAGGTGTAGGGCTGGTGGTGGGTTTCTATTCCGGGCTAGGGTTAGGGTTGGGAACGGCAAGGCTTAGGGCACAGGTGAGGGTACGGAAACGTGGGAGGGTCGGGCTACGTGCAGACGCACGGGTCAGTGCCAGCGTACGGGCCAGGAGTAGGCAACGGCGTAGGATAAAGTGTAGGGCTGGTGGTGGATTTGCGTTCTGGGCTAGGGTTAGGGTTAGGGAACGGCATGGCTTAGGGCACAGGTGAGGGTACGGAAACGTGGGAGGGTCAGGCTACGTGCTGACGCACGGTTCAGTGCCAGCGTACGGGCCAGGAATAGGGTATGGCGTAATGTAAGGTGTCAGGCTGGTGGTGGGTTTCCGTTCCGGGCTAGGGTTAGGGTTAGGGAACGGCAAGGCTTAGGGCACAGGTGAAGGTACGGAAACGTGGGAGGCTCGTGCTACGTGCTGACGCACGTGTCAGTGCCAGCGTACGGGCCAGGAGTAGGCAACGGCGTAGGATAAAGTGTAGGCTGGTGGTGGATTTGCGTTCTGGGCTAGGGTTAGGGTTAGGGAACGGCAAGGCTTAGGGCACAGGAGAGGGTACGGAAACGCCAGAGTGTAAGGCTACGTGCTGAAGCACGGGGCAGTGCCAGAGTACAGGCCAGGAGTAGGCAACGGCGTAGGGTAAGGTGTAGGGCTGGTGGTGGGTTTCCATTCCGGGCTAGGGTTAGGGTTAGGGAACGGCAAGGCTTAGGGCACAGGTGAGGGTACGGAAACGTGGGAGGGTCAGGCTACGTGCTGACGCACGGGTCAGTGCCAGCGTACGGGCCAGGTGTAGGCAACAGCGTAAGGTAAGGTGTAGGGCTGGTGGTTGTTTTCCGTTCCAGGCTAGGGTTAGGGTTAGGGAACGGCAAGGCTTAGGGCACAGGTGAGGGTACGGAAACGTGGGAGGGTCGGGCTACGTGCTGATGCACGGGTCAGTGCCAGCGTACTGGCCAGGAGTAGGCAACGGCATAGGATAAAGTGTAGGGCTGGTGGTGGATTTGCGTTCCGGGCTAGGGTTAGGGTTAGGGAACGGCAAGGCTTAGGGCACAGGTGAGGGTACGGAAGCGTGGGAGGGTCAGGCTACGTGCAGACGAACGGGTCAGTGCCAGCGTACGGGTCAGGAGTAGGGTACGGCGTAAGGTAAGGTGTAGGGCTGGTGGTGGGTTTCTATTCCGGGCTAGGGTTAGGGTTAGGGAACGGCAAGGCTTAGGGCACAAGTGAGGGTACAGAAACGTGGGAGGGTCAGGCTACGTGCTGACGCACGGTTCAGTGCCAGCGTACGGGCCAGGAATAGGGTACGGCGTAAGGTAAGGTGTAGGGCTGGTGGTGGGTTTCCATTCCGGGCTAGGGTTAGGGTTAGGGAACGGCAAGGCTTAGGGCACAGCTGAGGGCACGGAAACGTGGGAGTGTCAGGCTACGTGCTGACGCACGGGTCAGTGCCAGCGTACGGGTCAGGAGTAGGGTACGGCGTAAGGTAAGGTGTAGGGCTGGTGGTGGGTTTCTATTCCGGGCTAGGGTTAGGGTTAGGGAAAGGCAAGGCTTAGGGCACAGGTCAGGGTACGGAAACGCAGGAGGGTAAGGCTACGTGCTGATGAACGGGTCAGTGCCAGAGTACGGGCCAGGAGTAGGCAACGGCGTAGGGTAAGGTGTAGGGCTGGTGGTTGGTTTCCGTTCCAGGCTAGGGTTAGGGTTAGGGAACGGCAAGGCTTAGGGCACAGGGGAGGGTACGGAAACGTGGGAGGGTCGGGCTACGTGCTGATTCACGGGTCCGTGCCAGCGTTCGGGCCAGGAGTGGGCAACGGCGTAAGGTAAGGTGTAGGGCTTGTGGTTGATTTCCGTTCCGGGATAGGGTTAGGGTTAGGGATCGGCAAGGCTTAGGGCACAGGTGAGGGTATGGAAACGTGGGAGGGTCGGGCTACGTGCAGACGCACGGGTCAGTGCCAGCGTACGGGACAGGAGTAGGGAACGGCGTAGGATAAAGTGTACGGCTGGTGGTGGATTTGCGTTCTTGGCTAGGGTTAGGGTTAGGGAACGGCAAGGCTTAGGGCACAGGTCAGGGTACGGAAACGCGGGAGGGTAAGGCTACGTGCTGATGCACGGGTCAGTGCCAGAGTACAGGCCAGGACTAGGCAACGGCGTAGGGTAAGGTGTAGGGCTGGTGGTGGGTTTTCATTCCGGGCTAGGGTTAGCGTTAGGGAAAGGCAAGGCTTAGGGCACAGGTGTGGGTACGGAAACGTGGGAGGTTCAGGCTACGTGCTGACGCACGGGTCAGTGCAAGCATACGTGCCAGGAGTAGGCAACGGCGTAAGGTAAGGTGTAGGGCTGGTGGTTGGTTTCCGTTCCAGGCTAGGGTTAGGGTTAGGGAACAGCAAGGCTTAGGGCACAGGTGAGGGTACGGAAACGTGGGGGGTCAGGCTACGTGCTGACGCACAGGTCAGTGCCAGCGTACAGGTCAGGAGTAGGGTACGGCGTAAGGTAAGGTGTAGGGCTGGTGGTGGGTTTCTATTCCGGGCTAGGGTTAGGGTTAGGGAACGGCAAGGCATAGGGCACAGGTGAGGGTACGGAAACGTGGGAGGGTCAGGCTTCGTGCTGACGCATGGGTCAGTGCCAGCGTTCGGGTCAGGAGTAGGTTATGGCGTAAGGTAAGGTGTAGGGCTGGTGGTGGGTTTCTATTCCGGGCTAGGGTTAGGGTTAGGGAACGGCAAGGCTTAGGGCACAGGTGAGGGTACGGAAACGTGGGAGGGTCGGGCTACGTGCAGACGCACGGGTCAGTGCCAGCGTACGGGCCAGGAGTAGGCAACGGCGTAGGATAAAGTGTAGGGCTGGTGGTGGATTTGCGTTCTGGGCTAGGGTTAGGGTTAGGGAACGGCATGGCTTAGGGCACAGGTGAGGGTACGGAAACGTGGGAGGGTCAGGCTACGTGCTGACGCACGGTTCAGTGCCAGCGTACGGGCCAGGAATAGGGTATGGCGTAATGTAAGGTGTCAGGCTGGTGGTGGGTTTCCGTTCCGGGCTAGGGTTAGGGTTAGGGAACGGCAAGGCTTAGGGCACAGGTGAAGGTTCGGAAACGTGGGAGGCTCGTGCTACGTGCTGACGCACGGGTCAGTGCCAGCGTACGGGCCAGGAGTAGGCAACGGCGTAGGATAAAGTGTAGGCTGGTGGTGGATTTGCGTTCTGGGCTAGGGTTAGGGTTAGGGAACGGCAAGGCTTAAGGCACAGGAGAGGGTACGGAAACGCCAGAGTGTAAGGCTACGTGCTGATGCACGGGGCAGTGCCAGAGTACAGGCCAGGAGTAGGCAACGGCGTAGGGTAAAGTGTAGGGCTGGTGGTGGGTTTCCATTCCGGGCTAGGGTTAGGGTTAGGGAACGGCAAGGTTTAGGGCACAGGTGAGGGTACGGAAACGTGGGAGGGTAAGGCTACGTGCTGACGCACGGGTCAGTGCCAGCGTACGGGCCAGGTGTAGGCAACGGCGTAAGGTAAGGTGTAGGGCTGGTGGTTGTTTTCCGTTCCAGGCTAGGGTTAGGGTTAGGGAACGGCAAGGCTTAGGGCACAGGTGAGGGTACGGAAACGTGGGAGGGTCGGGCTACGTGCTGATGCACGGGTCAGTGCCAGCGTACTGGCCAGGAGTAGGCACGGCGTAGGATAAAGTGTAGGGCTGGTGGTGGATTTGCGTTCCGGGCTAGGGATAGGGTTAGGGAACGGCAAGGCTTAGGGCACAGGTGAGGTTACGGAAGCGTGGGAGGGTCAGGCTACGTGCAGACGAACGGGTCAGTGCCAGCGTACGGGTCAGGAGTAGGGTACGGCGTAAGGTAAGGTGTAGGGCTGGTGGTGGGTTTCTATTCCGGGCTAGGGTTAGGGTTAGGGAACGGCAAGGCTTAGGGCACAAGTGAGGGTACAGAAACGTGGGAGGGTCAGGCTACGTGCTGACGCACGGTTCAGTGCCAGCGTACGGGCCAGGAATAGGGTACGGCGTAAGGTAAGGTGTAGGGCTGGTGGTGGGTTTCCATTCCGGGCTAGGGTTAGGGTTAGGGAACGGCAAGGCTTAGGGCACAGCTGAGGGCACGGAAACGTGGGAGGGTCAGGCTACGTGCTGACGCACGGGTCAGTGCCAGCGTACGGGTCAGGAGTAGGGTACGGCGTAAGGTAAGGTGTAGGGCTGGTGGTGGGTTTCTATTCAGGGCTAGGGTTAGGGTTAGGGAACGGCAAGGCTTAGGGCACAGGTCAGGGTACGGAAGCGCAGGAGGGTAAGGCTACGTGCTGATGAACGGGTCAGTGCCAGAGTACAGGCCAGGAGTAGGCAACGGCGTAGGGTAAGGTGTAGGGCTGGTGGTTGGTTTCCGTTCCAGGCTAGGGTTAGGGTTAGGGAACGGCAAGGCTTAGGGCACAGGGGAGGGTACGGAAACGTGGGAGGGTCGGGCTACGTGCTGATTCACGGGTCCGTGCCAGCGTTCGGGCCAGGAGTGGGCAACGGCGTAAGGTAAGGTGTAGGGCTTGTGGTTGATTTCCGTTCCGGGATAGGGTTAGGGTTAGGGATCGGCAAGGCTTAGGGCACAGGTGAGGGTATGGAAACGTGGGAGGGTCGGGCTACGTGCAGACGCACGGGTCAGTGCCAGCGTACGGGACAGGAGTAGGGAACGGCGTAGGATAAAGTGTACGGCTGGTGGTGGATTTGCGTTCTTGGCTAGGGTTAGGGTTAGGGAACGGCAAGGCTTAGGGCACAGGTCAGGGTACGGAAACGCGGGAGGGTAAGGCTACGTGCTGATGCACGGGTCAGTGCCAGAGTACAGGCCAGGACTAGGCAACGGCGTAGGGTAAGGTGTAGGGCTGGTGGTGGGTTTTCATTCCGGGCTAGGGTTAGCGTTAGGGAAAGGCAAGGCTTAGGGCACAGGTGTGGGTACGGAAACGTGGGAGGTTCAGGCTACGTGCTGACGCACGGGTCAGTGCAAGCATACGTGCCAGGAGTAGGCAACGGCGTAAGGTAAGGTGTAGGGCTGGTGGTTGGTTTCCGTTCCAGGCTAGGGTTAGGGTTAGGGAACGGCAAGGCTTAGGGCACAGGTGAGGGTACGGAAACGTGGGAGGGTCGGGCTACGTGCTGACGCACGGGTCAGTGCCAGCGTACGGGCCAGGAGTAGGCAACTGCGTAGGATAAAGTGTAGGGCTAGTGGTGGATTTGCGTTCCAGGCTAGGGTTAGGGTTAGGGAACGGCAAGGCTTAGGGCACAGGTGAGGGTACGGAAACGTGGGAGGGTCGGGCTACGTGCTGACGCACGGGTCAGTGCCAGCGTACGGGCCAGGAGTAGGCAACGGCGTAGGATAAAGTGTAGGGCTGGTGGTGGATTTGCGTTCGGGGCTAGGGTTAGGGTTAGGGAACGGCAAGGCTTAGGGCACAGGTGAGGGTACGGAAACGTGGGAGGGTCAGGCTACGTGCTGACGCACAGGTCAGTGCCAGCGTACAGGTCAGGAATATGGTACGGCGTAAGGTAACGTGTAGGGCTGGTGGTGGGTTTCTATTCCGGGCTAGGGTTAGGGTTAGGGAACCGCAAGGCTTAGGGCACAGGTGAGGGCACGGAAACGTGGGAGGGTCAGGCTACGTGCTGACGCACGGGTCAGTGCCAGCGTACGGGTCAGGAGTAGGGTATGGCGTAAGGTAAGGTGTAGGGCTGGTGGTGGGTTTCTATTCCGGGCTAGGGTTAGGGTTAGGGAACGGCAAGGCTTAGGGCACAGGTGAGGGTACAGAAACGTGGGAGGGTCGGGCTACGTGCTGACGCACGGGTCAGTGCCAGCGTACGGGCCAGGAGTATGCAACGGCGTAGGATAAAGTGTAGGGCTGGTGGTTGATTTCCGTTCCGGGCTAGTGTTAGGGTTAGGGAACGGCAAGGCTTAGGGCACAGGTGAGGTTACGGAAACGTGGGAGGGTCAGGCTACGTGCTGACGCACGGGTCAGTGCCAGCGTACGGGCCAGGAGTAAGCAACGGCGTAAGGTAAGGTGTAGGGCTGGTGGTTGGTTTCCGTTCCAGGCTAGGGTTAGGGTTACGGAACGGCAAGGCTTAGGGCACAGGTGAGGGTACGGAAACGTGGGAGGGTCGGGCTATGTGCTGACGCACGTGTCAGTGCCAGCGTACGGGCCAGGAGTAGGCAACGGCGTAGGATAAAGTGTATGGCTGGTGGTGGATTTGCGTTCCGGGCTAGGGTTAGGGTAAGGGAACGGCAAGGCTTAGGGCACAGGTGAGGGTACGGAAACGTGGCAGGGTCAGGCTACGTGCTGACGCACAGCTCAGTGCCAGCGTACAGGTCAGGAGTAGGGTACGGCGTAAGGAAAAGTGTAGGGCTGGTGGTGGGTTTCTATTCCGGGCTAGGGTTAGGGTTAGGGAACGGCAAGGCTTAGGGCACAGGTGAGGGTACGGAAACGTGGGAGGGTCAGGCTACGTGCTGACGCACGTGTCAGTGCCAGCGTACGGGTCAGGAGTAGGGTACGGCGTAAGGTAAGGTGTAGGGCTGGTGGTGGGTTTCTAATCCGGGCTAGGGTTAGGGTTAGGGAACGGCAAGGCTTAGGGCACAGGTGAGGGTACGGAAACGTGGGAGGGTCAGGCTACGTGGTGACGCACGGGTCAGTGCCAGCGTACGGGCCAGGAGTAGGCAACGGCTTAAGGTAGGGTGTAGGGCTGGTGGTGGGTTTCTATTCCGGGCTAGGGTTAGGGTTAGGGAACGGCAAGGCTTAGGGCACAGGTGAGGGTTCAGAAACGTGGGAGGGTCGGGCTACGTGCTGACGCACGGGTCAGTGCCAGCATACGGGTCAGGAGTAGGCAACGACGTAGGATAAAGTGTAGGGCTGGTGGTGGGTTTCCATTCCGGGCTAGGGTTAGGGTTAGGGAACGGCAACGCTTAGGGCACAGGTGAGGGTACGGAAACGTGGGAGGGTCAGGCTATGTGCTGACGCACGGGTCATTGCCAGCGTACGGGCCAGGAGTAGGCAACGGCTTAAGGTAAGGTGTAGGGCTGGTGGTGGGTTTCTATTCCGGGCTAGGGTTAGGGTTAGGGAACGGCAAGTCTTAGGGCACAGGTGAGGGTACAGAAACGTGGGAGGGTCGGGCTACGTGCTGACGCACGGGTCAGTGCCAGCGTACGGGCCAGGAGTAGGCAACGGCTTAAGGTAAGGTGTAGGGCTGGTGGTGGGTTTCTATTCCGGGCTAGGGTTAGGGTTAGGGAACGGCAAGGCTTAGGGCACATGTGAGGGTACAGAAACGAGGGAGGGTCGGGCTACGTGCTGACGCACGGGTCAGTGCCAGCGTACGGGCCAGGAGCAGGCAACGGCGTAGGATAAAGTGTAGGGCTGGTGGTGGATTTGCGTTCGGGGCTAGGGTTAGGGTTAGGGAACGGCAAGGCTGAGGGCACAGGTGAGGGTACGGAAACGTGGGAGGGTAAGGCTACGTGCTGACGCACGGGTCAGTGCCAGCGTACGGGCCAGGTGTAGGCAACGGCGTAAGGTAAGGTGTAGGGCTGGTGGTTGTTTTCCGTTCCAGTCTAGGGTTAGGGTTAGGGAACGGCAAGGCTTAGGGCACATGTGAGGGTACGGAAACGTGGGAGGGTCGGGCTACGTGCTGACGCACGGTTCAGTGCCAGCGTACGGGCCAGGAATAGGGTACGGCGTAAGGTAAGGTGTAGGGCTGGTGGTGGGTTTCCATTCCGGGCTAGGGTTAGGGTTAGGGAACGGCAAGGCTTAGGGCACAGCTGAGGGCACGGAAACGTGGGAGGGTCAGGCTACGTGCTGACGCACGGGTCAGTGCCAGCGTACGGGTCAGGAGTAGGGTACGGCGTAAGGTAAGGTGTAGGGCTGGTGGTGGGTTTCTATTCCGGGCTAGGGTTAGGGTTAGGGAACGGCAAGGCTTAGGGCACAGGTCAGGGTACGGAAGCGCAGGAGGGTAAGGCTACGTGCTGATGAACGGGTCAGTGCCAGAGTACAGGCCAGGAGTAGGCAACGGCGTAGGGTAAGGTGTAGGGCTGGTGGTTGGTTTCCGTTCCAGGCTAGGGTTAGGGTTAGGGAACGGCAAGGCTTAGGGCACAGGGGAGGGTACGGAAACGTGGGAGGGTCGGGCTACGTGCTGATTCACGGGTCCGTGCCAGCGTTCGGGCCAGGAGTGGGCAACGGCGTAAGGTAAGGTGTAGGGCTTGTGGTTGATTTCCGTTCCGGGATAGGGTTAGGGTTAGGGATCGGCAAGGCTTAGGGCACAGGTGAGGGTATGGAAACGTGGGAGGGTCGGGCTACGTGCAGACGCACGGGTCAGTGCCAGCGTACGGGACAGGAGTAGGGAACGGCGTAGGATAAAGTGTACGGCTGGTGGTGGATTTGCGTTCTTGGCTAGGGTTAGGGTTAGGGAACGGCAAGGCTTAGGGCACAGGTCAGGGTACGGAAACGCGGGAGGGTAAGGCTACGTGCTGATGCACGGGTCAGTGCCAGAGTACAGGCCAGGACTAGGCAACGGCGTAGGGTAAGGTGTAGGGCTGGTGGTGGGTTTTCATTCCGGGCTAGGGTTAGCGTTAGGGAAAGGCAAGGCTTAGGGCACAGGTGTGGGTACGGAAACGTGGGAGGTTCAGGCTACGTGCTGACGCACGGGTCAGTGCAAGCATACATGCCAGGAGTAGGCAACGGCGTAAGGTAAGGTGTAGGGCTGGTGGTTGGTTTCCGTTCCAGGCTAGGGTTAGGGTTAGGGAACGGCAAGGCTTAGGGCACAGGTGAGGGTACGGAAACGTGGGAGGGTCGGGCTACGTGCTGACGCACGGGTCAGTGCCAGCGTACGGGCCAGGAGTAGGCAACTGCGTAGGATAAAGTGTAGGGCTAGTGGTGGATTTGCGTTCCAGGCTAGGGTTAGGGTTAGGGAACGGCAAGGCTTAGGGCACAGGTGAGGGTACGGAAACGTGGGAGGGTCGGGCTACGTGCTGACGCACGGGTCAGTGCCAGCGTACGGGTCAGGAGTAGGCAACGGCGTAGGATAAAGTGTAGGGCTGGTGGTGGATTTGCGTTCGGGGCTAGGGTTAGGGTTAGGGAACGGCAAGGCTTAGGGCACAGGTGAGGGTACGGAAACGTGGGAGGGTCAGGCTACGTGCTGACGCACAGGTCAGTGCCAGCGTACAGGTCAGGAATATGGTACGGCGTAAGGTAACGTGTAGGGCTGGTGGTGGGTTTCTATTCCGGGCTAGGGTTAGGGTTAGGGAACCGCAAGGCTTAGGGCACAGGTGAGGGCACGGAAACGTGGGAGGGTCAGGCTACGTGCTGACGCACGGGTCAGTGCCAGCGTACGGGTCAGGAGTAGGGTATGGCGTAAGGTAAGGTGTAGGGCTGGTGGTGGGTTTCTATTCCGGGCTAGGGTTAGGGTTAGGGAACGGCAAGGCTTAGGGCACAGGTGAGGGTACAGAAACGTGGGATGGTCGGGCTACGTGCTGACGCACGGGTCAGTGCCAGCGTACGGGCCAGGAGTATGCAACGGCGTAGGATAAAGTGTAGGGCTGGTGGTTGATTTCCGTTCCGGGCTAGTGTTAGGGTTAGGGAACGGCAAGGCTTAGGGCACAGGTGAGGTTACGGAAACGTGGGAGGGTCAGGCTACGTGCTGACGCACGGGTCAGTGCCAGCGTACGGGCCAGGAGTAAGCAACGGCGTAAGGTAAGGTGTAGGGCTGGTGGTTGGTTTCCGTTCCAGGCTAGGGTTAGGGTTACGGAACGGCAAGGCTTAGGGCACAGGTGAGGGTACGGAAACGTGGGAGGGTCGGGCTATGTGCTGACGCACGTGTCAGTGCCAGCGTACGGGCCAGGAGTAGGCAACGGCGTAGGATAAAGTGTATGGCTGGTGGTGGATTTGCGTTCCGGGCTAGGGTTAGGATAAGGGAACGGCAAGGCTTAGGGCACAGGTGAGGGTACGGAAACGTGGCAGGGTCAGGCTACGTGCTGACGCACAGCTCAGTGCCAGCGTACAGGTCAGGAGTAGGGTACGGCGTAAGGAAAAGTGTAGGGCTGGTGGTGGGTTTCTATTCCGGGCTAGGGTTAGGGTTAGGGAACGGCAAGGCTTAGGGCACAGGTGAGGGTACGGAAACGTGGGAGGGTCAGGCTACGTGCTGACGCACGTGTCAGTGCCAGCGTACGGGTCAGGAGTAGGGTACGGCGTAAGGTAAGGTGTAGGGCTGGTGGTGGGTTTCTAATCCGGGCTAGGGTTAGGGTTAGGGAACGGCAAGGCTTAGGGCACAGGTGAGGGTACGGAAACGTGGGAGGGTCAGGCTACGTGGTGACGCACGGGTCAGTGCCAGCGTACGGGCCAGGAGTAGGCAACGGCTTAAGGTAGGGTGTAGGGCTGGTGGTGGGTTTCTATTCCGGGCTAGGGTTAGGGTTAGGGAACGGCAAGGCTTAGGGCACAGGTGAGGGTTCAGAAACGTGGGAGGGTCGGGCTACGTGCTGACGCACGGGTCAGTGCCAGCATACGGGTCAGGAGTAGGCAACGACGTAGGATAAAGTGTAGGGCTGGTGGTGGGTTTCCATTCCGGGCTAGGGTTAGGGTTAGGGAACGGCAAAGCTTAGGGCACAGGTGAGGGTACGGAAACGTGGGAGGGTCAGGCTACGTGCTGACGCACGGGTCATTGCCAGCGTACGGGCCAGGAGTAGGCAACGGCTTAAGGTAAGGTGTAGGGCTGGTGGTGGGTTTCTATTCCGGGCTAGGGTTAGGGTTAGGGAACGGCAAGTCTTAGGGCACAGGTGAGGGTACAGAAACGTGGGAGGGTCGGGCTACGTGCTGACGCACGGGTCAGTGCCAGCGTACGGGCCAGGAGTAGGCAACGGCTTAAGGTAAGGTGTAGGGCTGGTGGTGGGTTTCTATTCCGGGCTAGGGTTAGGGTTAGGGAACGGCAAGGCTTAGGGCACATGTGAGGGTACAGAAACGTGGGAGGGTCGGGCTACGTGCTGACGCACGGGTCAGTGCCAGCGTACGGGCCAGGAGCAGGC
This sequence comes from Mesoplodon bidens, assembly GCF_964165515.1. Classification (NCBI taxonomy): domain Eukaryota; kingdom Metazoa; phylum Chordata; class Mammalia; order Artiodactyla; family Ziphiidae; genus Mesoplodon; species Mesoplodon bidens. Next base: position 57,702,974 of record NC_138179.1, read on the forward strand.
AACGGCGTAGGATAAAGTGTAGGGCTGGTGGTGGATTTGCGTTCGGGGCTAGGGTTAGGGTTAGGGAACGGCAAGGCTGAGGGCACAGGTGAGGGTACGGAAACGTGGGAGGGTCAGGCTACGTGCTGACGCACAGGTCAGTGCCAGCGTACAGGTCAGGAGTAGGGTACGGCGTAAGGTAAGGTCTAGGGCTGGTGGTGGGTTTCTATTCCGGGCTAGGGTTAGGGTTAGGGAACGGCAAGGCATAGGGCACAGGTGAGGGTACGGAAACGTGGGAGGGTCAGGCTTCGTGCTGACGCACGGGTCAGTGCCAGCGTTCGGGTCAGGAGTAGGTTATGGCGTAAGGTAAGGTGTAGGGCTGGTGGTGGGTTTCCGTTCCGGGCTAGGGTTAGGTTTAGGGAACGGCAAGGCTTAGGGCACAGGTGAGGGTACGGAAACGTGGGAGGGTCGGGCTACGTGCTGACTCACGGGTCAGTGCCAGCGTACGGGCCAGGAGTAGGCAACGGCGTAGGATAAAGTGTAGGGCTGGTGGTGGATTTGCGTTCCGGGCTAGGGTTAGGGTTAGGGAACGGCATGGCTTAGGGCACAGGTGAGGGTACGGAAACGTGGGAGGGTCAGGCTACGTGCTGACGCACGGTTCAGTGCCAGCGTACGGGCCAGGAATAGGGTACGGCGTAATGTAAGGTGTCAGGCTGGTGGTGGGTTTCCGTTCCGGGCTAGGGTTAGGGTTAGGGAACGGCAAGGCTTAGGGCACAGGTGAAGGTACGGAAACGTGGGAGGCTCGTGCTACGTGCTGAGGCACGGGTCAGTGCCAGCGTACGGGCCTGGAGTAGGCAACGGCGTAGGATAAAGTGTAGGCTGGTGGTGGATTTGCGTTCTGGGCTAGGGTTAGGGTTAGGGAACGGCAAGGCTTAGGGCACAGGAGAGGGTACGGAAACGCCAGAGTGTAAGGCTACGTGCTGATGCACGGAGCAGTGCCAGAGTACAGGCCAGGAGTAGGCAACGGCGTAGGGTAAGGTGTAGGGCTGGTGGTGGGTTTCCATTCCGGGCTAGGGTTAGGGTTAGGGAACGGCAAGGCTTAGGGCACAGGTGAGGGTACGGAAACGTGGGAGGGTCAGGCTACGTGCTGACGCACGGGTCAGTGCCAGCGTACGGGCCAGGTGTAGGCAACGGCGTAAGGTAAGGTGTAGGGCTGGTGGTTGTTTTCCGTTCCATGCTAGGGTTAGGGTTAGGGAACGGCAAGGCTTAGGGCACAGGTGAGGGTACGGAAACGTGGGAGGGTCGGGCTACGTGCTGATGCACGGGTCAGTGCCAGCGTACTGGCCAGGAGTAGGCAACGGCATAGGATAAAGTGTAGGGCTGGTGGTGGATTTGCGTTCCGGGCTAGGGTTAGGGTTAGGGAACGGCAAGGCTTAGGGCACAGGTGAGGTTACGGAAGCGTGGGAGGGTCAGGCTACGTGCAGACGAATGGGTCAGTGCCAGCGTACGGGTCAGGAGTAGGGTACGGCGTAAGGTAAGGTGTAGGGCTGGTGGTGGGTTTCTATTCCGGGCTAGGGTTAGGGTTAGGGAACGGCAAGGCTTAGGTCACAAGTGAGGGTACGGAAACGTGGGAGGGTCAGGCTACGTGCTGACGCACGGTTCAGTGCCAGCGTACGGGCCAGGAATAGGGTACGGCGTAAGGTAAGGTGTAGGGCTGGTGGTGGGGTTCCATTCCGGGCTAGGGTTAGGGTTAGGGAACGGAAAGGCTTAGGGCACAGCTCAGGGCACGGAAACGTGGGAGGGTCAGGCTACGTGCTGACGCAAGGGTCAGTGCCAGCGTACGGGTCAGGAGTAGTGTACGGCGTAAGGTAAGGTGTAGGGCTGGTGGTGGGTTTCTATTCCGGGCTAGGGTTAGGGTTAGGGAACGGCAAGGCTTAGGGCACAGGTCAGGGTACGGAAACGCGTGAGGGTAAGGCTACGTGCTGATGAACGGGTCATTGCCAGAGTACAGGCCAGGAGTAGGCAACGGCGTAGGGTAAGGTGTAGGGCTGGTGGTTGGTTTCCGTTCCAGGCTAGGGTTAGGGTTAGGGAACGGCAAGGCTTAGGGCACAGGGGAGGGTACGGAAACGTGGGAGGGTCGGGCTACGTGCTGATTCACGGGTCCGTGCCAGCGTTCGGGCCAGGAGTGGGCAACGGCGTAAGGTAAGGTGTAGGGTTTGTGGTTGATTTCCGTTCCGGGATAGGGTTAGGGTTAGGGATCGGCAAGGCTTAGGGCACAGGTGAGGTTACGGAAACGTGGGAGGGTCGGGCTACGTGCAGACGCACGGGTCAGTGCCAGCGTATGGGCCAGGAGTAGGCAACGGCGTAGGATAAAGTGTACGGCTCGTGGTGGATTTGCGTTCTGTGCTAGGGTTAGGGTTAGGGAACGGCAAGGCTTAGGGCACAGGTCAGGGTACGGAAACGCGGGAGGGTAAGGCTACGTGCTGATGCACGGGTCAGTGCCAGAGTACAGGCCAGGACTAGGCAACGGCGTAGGGTAAGGTGTAGGGCTGGTGGAGGGTTTTCATTCCGGGCTAGGGTTAGCGTTAGGGAAATGCAAGGCTTAGGGCACAGGTGAGGGTACGGAAACGTGGGAGGTTCAGGCTACGTGCTGACGCACGGGTCAGTGCCAGCATACGTGCCAGGAGTAGGCAACGGCGTAAGGTAAGGTGTAGGGCTGGTGGTTGGTTTCCGTTCCAGGCTAGGGTTAGGGTTAGGGAACGGCAAGCCTTAGGGCACAGGTGAGGGTACGGAAACGTGGGAGGGTCGGGCTACGTGCTGACGCACGGGTCAGTGCCAGCGTACGGGCCAGGAGTAGGCAACGGCGTAGGATAAAGTGTAGGGCTGGTGGTGGATTTGCGTTCGGGGCTAGGGTTAGGGTTAGGGAACGGCAAGGCTTAGGGCACAGGTGAGGGTACGGAAACGTGGGAGGGTCAGGCTACGTGCTGACGCACAGGTCAGTGCCAGCGTACAGGTCAGGAATATGCTACGGCGTAAGGTAACGTGTAGGGCTGGTGGTGGGTTTCTATTCCGGGCTAGGGTTAGGGTTAGGGAACCGCAAGGCTTAGGGCACAGGTGAGGGCACGGAAACGTGGGAGGGTCAGGCTACGTGCTGACGCACGGGTCAGTGCCAGCGTACGGGTCAGGAGTAGGGTATGGCGTAAGGTAAGGTGTAGGGCTGGTGGTGGGTTTCTATTCCGGGCTAGGGTTAGGGTTAGGGAACGGCAAGGCTTAGGGCACAGGTGAGGGTACAGAAACGTGGGAGGGTCGGGCTACGTGCTGACGCACGGGTCAGTGCCAGCGTACGGGCCAGGAGTATGCAACGGCGTAGGATAAAGTGTAGGGCTGGTGGTTGATTTCCGTTCCGGGCTAGTGTTAGGGTTTGGGAACGGCAAGGCTTAGGGCACAGGTGAGGTTACTGAAACGTGGGAGGGTCAGGCTACGTGCGGACGCACGGGTCAGTGCCAGCGTACGGGCCAGGAGTAAGCAACGGCGTAAGGTAAGGTGTAGGGCTGGTGGTTGGTTTCCTTTCCAGGCTAGGGTTAGGGTTAGGGAACGGCAAGGCTTAGGGCACAGGTGAGGGTACGGAAACGTGGGAGGGTCGGGCTACGTGCTGACGCACGTGTCAGTGCCAGCGTACGGGCCAGGAGTAGGCAACGGCGTAGGATAAAGTGTATGGCTGGTGGTGGATTTGCGTTCCGGGCTAGGGTTAGGGTTAGGGAACGGCAAGGCTTAGGGCACAGGTGAGGGTACGGAAACGTGGCAGGGTCAGGCTACGTGCTGACGCACAGCTCAGTGCCAGCGTACAGGTCAGGAGTAGGGTACGGCGTAAGGAAAAGTGTAGGGCTGGTGGTGGGTTTCTATTCCGGGCTAGGGTTAGGGTTAGGGAACGGCAAGGCTTAGGGCACAGGTGAGGGTACGGAAACGTGGGAGGGTCAGGCTACGTGCTGACGCATGGTTCATTGCCAGCGTACGGGCCAGGAATAGGGTACGGCGTAAGGTAAGGTGTAGGGCTGGTGGTGGGTTTCTATTCCGGGCTAGGGTTAGGGTTAGGGAACGGCAAGGCTTAGGGCACAGATGAGGGTACGGAAACGTGGGAGGGTCAGGCTACGTGCTGACGCACGGGTCAGTGCCAGCGTACGGGCCAGGAGTAGGCAACGGCTTAAGGTAGGGTGTAGGGCTGGTGGTGGGTTTCTATTCCGGGCTAGGGTTAGGGTTAGGGAATGGCAAGGCTTAGGGCACAGGTGAGGGTACAGAAACGTGGGAGGGTCGGGCTACGTGCGGACGCACGGGTCAGTGCCAGCGTACGGGCCAGGAGTAGGCAACGGCTTAAGGTAAGGTGTAGGGCTGGTGGTGGGTTTCTATTCCGGGCTAGGTTTAGGGTTAGGGAACGGCAAGTCTTAGGGCACAGGTGAGGGTACAGAAACGTGGGAGGGTCGGGCTACGTGCTGACGCACGCGTCAGTGCCAGCGTACGGGCCAGGAGCAGGCAACGGCGTAGGATAAAGTGTAGGGCTGGTGGTGGATTTGCGTTCGGGGCTAGGGTTAGGGTTAGGGAATGGCAAGGCTTAGGGCACAGGTGAGGGTACGGAAACGTGGGAGGGTCAGGCTACGTGCTGACGCACAGGTCAGTGCCAGCGTTCAGGTCAGGAGTAGGGTACGGCGTAAGGTAAGGTGTAGGGCTGGTGGTGGGTTTCTATTCCGGGCTAGGGTTAGGGTTAGGGAACGGCAAGGCATAGGGCACAGGTGAGGGTACGGAAACGTGGGAGGGTCAGGCTTCGTGCTGACGCACGGGTCAGTGCCAGCGTTCGGGTCAGGAGTAGGTTATGGCGTAAGGTAAGGTGTAGGGCTGGTGGTGGGTTTCCGTTCCGGGCTAGGGTTAGGGTTAGGGAACGGCAAGGCTTAGGGCACAGGTGAAGGTACGGAAACGTGGGAGTCTCGTGCTACGTGCTGACGCACGGGTCAGTGCCAGCGTACGGGCCAGGAGTAGGCAACGGCGTAGGATAAAGTGTAGGCTGGTGGTGGATTTGCGTTCTGGGCTAGGGTTAGGGTTAGGGAACGGCAAGGCTTAGGGCACAGGAGAGGGTACGGAAACGCCAGAGTGTAAGGCTACGTGCTGATGCACGGGGCAGTGCCAGAGTAGAGGCCAGGAGTAGGCAACAGCGTAGGATAAAGTGTAGGGCTGGTGGTGGGTTTCTATTCCGGGCTAGGGTTAGGGTTAGGGAACGGCAAGTCTTAGGGCACAAGTGAGGGTACGGAAACGTGGGAGGGTCAGGCTATGTGCTGACGCACGGTTCAGTGCCAGCGTACGGGCCAGGAATAGGGTACGGCGTAAGGTAAGGTGTAGGGCTGGTGGTGGGTTTCCATTCCGGGCTAGGGTTCGGGTTAGGGAACGGCAAGGCTTAGGGCACAGGTGAGGGTACGGAAACGTGGGAGGGTCAGGCTACGTGCTGACGCACTGGTCAGTGCCAACGTACGGGCCAGGAGTAGGGTACGGCGTAAGGTAAGGTGTAGGGCTTGTGGTTGAATTCCGTTCCAGGCTAGGGTTAGGGTTAGGGAACGGCAAGGCTTAGGGCAAAGGAGAGGGTACAGAAACGTGGGAGGGTCGGGCCCCGTGCTGACGCACGTGTTAGTGCCAGCATACGGGCCAGGAGTAGGCAACGGCGTAGGATAAAGTGTAGGGCTGGTGGTGGGTTTCCATTCCGGGCTAGGGTTAGGGGTAGGGAACGGCAACGCTTAGGGCACAGGTGAGGGTACGGAAACGTGGGAGGGTCAGG